>NC_143513.1:63150178-64436735 GCF_031878675.1 Megascapheus bottae | reverse complement strand
TTGTAGTTTCTAGACTCAGTTTACCTATTCGTCATCTTTAAATTTCCATTGGCTAGGAGGTGAAATTTGAGGGTTTTACAACTTGCTCACCAACTTCAATAGTTGGACTCCCATAGGAAACATGCATAGTGCATTATAGAAATTTGAATAGCAGAATCTTAGCATGTTATGTATCAACACAAAGAAAACTTACTATACACCTCCCCTTCCAGAATTGTCACTGTCGGTAGGAGAGGCATGGCCATTGCACCATCTAGTGGTAGGAGTGCACTGAGGCTTAAGGGAAATCGGTTATTTTAGGCATTTTGTTGGGTATTATTACTCCCTCTCCGCCCCCTCCCTCCGCTGCCACCATTTATTGATCATATGTAAAAGCTTTGGAGTTTGTAATTGAAAGACCAAGTCGTCAATTCAGGATAAACGAATGTGAGACATACACCTTTCAAATCACCACATTTGATTGATACTCAGATGAACCCAGGTAAATTTAAAGCAGGCTCTGCCAATGAATTAATAGCTCCTTAAGAAAACCAAGCACGGGCCCGGAGTTTGGCCTAGTGGTAGAGTGCTTGCCTAGCATGCACCACGATCCAGGTTCGATTCCTCGGTACCACATACATAGAAAAAAGCCGGAAGTGGTGCTGAGGCTCAAGCGGTAGAGCTCTAGCCTTGAAAAAGTCCAAGGACAGTGCTCAGACCCTGAGCCCAAGCCCAGGACTGGCAAAAAAAAAAAAAAAAGAAAAAAGAAAAAAAGAAAAAGAAAACCAAGCACCTTGGTCATTTTGGAAATGTACATATGCCACACCAAAGTGAACATCTACCATCATTCACTCAGTACTTATTAGTAAGTTAGACCAGTAGTATAGGACCATTCACATCTACTTGTGAGACCATGCATCTGGGCCCCCATTCTATTTACCTGACTTCTCTCAAAGATTTGAGAGATGAAGTTTAGAAATTTATCAAGATATTTTTGAAAGCCAACCTTAAAAAGAACAATATAATACACATGTTTTGAAATCTCTAACTCACATTCCCTTGATTTTTCTTTTTTGATGTTCATCTCAAAAAAGAGAATGACAGAGCTTCTATGTGGGAGGGGAAAGATACAAGAATAATCATAGCAAAACATGACAAAACCTCATCTTCTGGTTTTTGGGTGTTTTATTTTGTCAGTGCTGGGGCTTCAACTCAAGGCCTGAGCACTGTCCTTGGGCTTTCTCAAGACTAGGGCCCTTCCATTTGAGCCGCAGCACCACTTTTGGCTTTTTCTATATATGTAGTATGGAGGAATCGAACCCAGGTCCTCCTGTATGCTAGGCAAGCACTCTACCACTAGGCCAACCTCACAGCCCCTCCTCATCTTCTTAACAGATCATTTGTCAGTGACACACCTAAAGCCAGGCTTTTTGCCTATATAAGGGTATATTGATTTGACTTTACCCTATGTGAGTACAGGAAGATACATAGTTAATAGCACCTAAGTATATACAGTAAGAAGTTCCAGTCAGTGAGCTTCTTTGCTCAAGAAAGATGAGATAGCCCTAGGCTGAGAGAGCCCAGATTCTTCAATCTCCTGATGCTACAGCAGTTCCAAATGAACACTTGGTACCTTGGATGCATCTACACTCCTCACGTTTCCAAGACTGTTCAGTCTCCCTTTTGAGTGTCTATCTGGCATGCTCAATTAAATAACTTGTTACCAAGCTTAAAGTTGCAGCTAAATACTACTGATGGGTCCTTTGTCAGTCCTTTTCCAAAAGTGGATTTTGCCATTCTTGAGATTGCACTGATTGGTGAATTTGAGTGAATTTGAGTTGAATCAAAGCTACTCTCTACTCCTTACACATTTTATGTCTGTGATAAGATGTCCCTACACAAGGACTCTGCATACACACAAGTGTGGTTGTGTCAGAACAGTTTCCACCATATGCTGAAAGAAATCTTTTTGCCCTCAAAACCCTTAAATCCGGGGCCGGGAGTTTGGCCTAGTGGTAGAGTGCTTGCCTAGCATGCATGAAGACCCGGGTTCGATTCCTGGATACCACATACATAGAAAAAAGCCGAAAGTGGTGCTGAGGCTCAAGTGGTAGAGCTCTAGCCTTGAGAAAAATCCAAGGACAGTGCTCAGGCCCTGAGCTTAAGCCAAGGACTGGCAAAAAAATAAAAATAAAAAACCCTTAAATCTGTTGTCTCAGATATTTTATCAGAGTTACAATAGTTTTATAAAGAAAATTGGCCAGAAAATTGCCATGGGTTGATGTGGTATTTTAATCTCAGATCTTGGTGCTATTTGGGGAGGAAACAAAGTTGGAGAGGGTGGATAACTTGTCTAAAGGCAGCAATTTAGTTGTGACTGACTTGGATTAGCTCTTTTGTGTGCATCATGCTGCCAAAGATTGGCATTCCTAACAGTATATGGATATTAGAATTTCCTTTAAGCACATTTTGTAGAGTTATTTGAAGTGGGTGTTAATGGCTTATGCCTGTTATGCCAGCTACTCAGAAGTTGAGATCCAGAAGGTGGCAATGAGAATACAGTAAAGCCACAAAGTCCACCAGATTCCATCTACAAAATTACCATCAAAACCAGATTCCAGTGGCTTTACACCTGTAATCCTAGCTACTCGGAAGGCTGATATCTGAGGATCACGGTTCAAAGCCAATCCAGGAAGAGAAGTCCATGAGTCGCTCATCTCTGATAACTTAGTCAGAAAATGCTCAAGGTGGCACTAATCTTGAGCACAAATGGGCTCAAGGACAGCACCCAGGCCCTGAATACAAATCCTAAGACCAGCAAATAATAATAATAATAATAATAATATAATAATGATAATAATAATATCCAGCAAAAAAGCCAAGCTGAATGCATTGCTCAAGCACCAGGCAAGAAAGCAACAAAGCAGGTGCAAAATCTTCAGTTCAAACCACATTTCACTGCGGGGGGTGGGGGGGAAGAGAAGGAAAAAAAAGTAATTGACTTGCCAAAATTCCATGGTTCTACTGTTCTATGAAAGAAATTTGGTGTAAATGAATTGTAATTCCTCGTGACTGTGGAAATATATATATGGAGAGAGATATATATAGTGTGTTTTAATATATGCAAAATAAATAGAAATACATATACATATACTTCCCTTAATCAAATAAAGCATACACAAGGATTGAGAAAATAAGATGTTCTTTAAAAGCTACTTTTTGGTCTTCCTAATATTTTCTATTCATAGCTGAGAAGCTAAATCTTAATTTTAAGACCTGGCAGAAGTCTGTAAATGGAGTATGAGAGAAAAGTCAAATATACTTTTAAAGCAATGGATGTGAAAGGAAACTAACAACCATTGTAGCTATGAGAAAAGTTCACATTATGGTTTAAAAGATAAGCTAATTTAAAATATCATATTCATGTTCAAATAACAGTGACAGAAAAATTTAACATAGTCCAGATAAGGCAGGAACACTTCTTATTTAAGATCATTTGCTGGAAAATATTTGGAAGTTAATGTACTAATATCTGAAGTATAATGGATGTGCCCTTCCCATCCACAGTTCTACTTCATCGTGCCAAAAGAATACCAAGACATTTATGTATACAAATGTACACACAAAAAACACTAATTACAAAAGCTGCTGATACAGAAAAAGAAAATTCTCCAGAAAATGTCTATTAAAACTTTCTTAAGTAATTGTTATATAGGATGTACAAACCTGTACAGGTAAAAAATAAACACCCAGAACACATTGCCATGTTTTGTTTATTTTTTTGGGGGGGAGCTGGTCCTGGGGCTTGAACTCAGGGCCTGAGCACTGTCCTTGAGCTTTCTTAAGGCTAGAGCTCTGCCACTTGAGCCACAACACCATTTCTGTCTTTTCTCTATGTATGTGATACCAAGGAATCAAATCCTGATCTTCGTGCATGCTCGGCAAAGCACTCTACCATTAGGCTAAACTCCTGGTTCCTATATTGCTATGTTTGAAAAGCAATTTATAAACAATTCTACAGTCAATACAAACATTGTCATGTATCTATAAATAGTCATTAGTGTCTATATTCCTAGAAATTTATAAAAACTCTCCCCACAAGATGGTAACCAGGGGTTACCACTGGTAGAAAGAAAAGAAACTCTTAGTTTTCTGTTCTGAGCTACTTTGCTATGAACGACAATGATCTTATGAGTAAGAATTTATTTCAGAATTGTTCAAAATTATTACAAAATTACAAAAATAAATTAGACCTTAAGAATGTACAATTCATTTTTACTACCTTTGTAACTTTCTTAATTTCAGATAGTAAACAAAGCTCACAAATAAAGAAATGAAGTTTGTAACAAGTTAAACATTTTTCTTCCCTCAAAAGAACTCCAAAGCCTCAAAATGTTTACTATGATTTCAAGGCCTTTATCTGTATCATGACTTTTTGGTACAAAAATAAACTCAGAGGCAAAGGAAGAAGGCAGATTAGGTGTTCAAGTGTACCCACTTTGGGATTTAGAGGGTGCTGAAGTCTGTCTCTGAGATGTTCCTTTCAAGCCTACCCTAATCAGTGTCCTCAGTAGAACCAGGAAAGGCATTCTAAGTGTTTTTCCCCTTATCTCTTCCCTCCCTTTATTTTCTTCCACCTTTTATTTTCTAATCAGAAGTAGCCTTTTACTGTTGGGATGCTCAATTTCAAATTCATATATATATATATATATACATACATATATGTGTATGTACACATATACATGTATATATAATGGGTTTTTTAAATCCTTTTATCTTTTAGTTGTACAAAAGACTTGCCATTTAACAAAGTTTATGAAGACAATGTATCTTGAACAAACCCCTTTCAACATTCTTACCTATCTTCTCAACCCACCTCTTCCCTCCCTTGTCTTAACTTTTGCCTGTATTCTCCTCCCCCTCTTCTCCATTTGTCTTCCCACCACCCACTGCTCCTCCCTTTGATCCCACCTCACCCTTTTCAAGTACTTGATTCCTGGTGTTTATTTTGTTGAACTTTTGCCTTTCTAAGAAATTGCGCTGTGTTCTACTATGAATCAACAATATGTCAGTTAATACACTTGTATACACTTGCATACTCAAATATTTGAGTCTAGTACTTAAATATTTATAAACTAATTTTGGCTTCCACATATAATCAAAAACATGCAATTTTTGTTTTTCTGGGCTTGGTTTAACATAACCTTTTTCACTCTTCAATTCTTAACAACTCTGTCAAGTTTAAGTTTCATTTCCAAATGTGAATATCCTTTGCAGGATGATAGTATTGAAACAATTCTGACAGTTTTAAAACTGCAACAGGTAATTCCATGTACTTATAGATAAAGTTTCAAGTTTGCTACTTCTGGGATTCCAATTTTGACCTAGGGGTTAGGGATTCATACAAAATTGCAGTGTTTGTTAAGTTCACTGGGAACTGCTACTTACAAGATACAGTAATTTAGAAAGAACTTTCCAAAAATAACCCATCAAATCGGTGGTGACAGCTAAACAGTCTGAAAGTAAGTCTCTGAAATGTATACATTGTTCATTTTGGTTAACTTTTAGAATCACTCCAGAAAAGCTCTTGATAAAATGAAGTGCTCCCTAAATGACCTATGAAGGTGAGATAACAGAATGGATGATTGCTTAGTCAGGCAGGAAATGGATAATAGACTAACTAAACTTGAAAATCAAGCCGTAAAATCAGTATCAGAATGCTTCATGAATGTAAATATTGAGGACAGTAAAGCATGTATAAATCTAGAGTGATCATTTTCTCAAGTTATCTTTCTTAAAAACATAGAACCAATCTCTAAGATGAAATAGCAGGGAAAAAAGAACCCCAACCTTACGAATGTAACTGTAGCCCCTTTATACATCACCCTGATAATAAAAAAAGAACAAAAGAACACCAAAGTTCTAGTAAATGAGGCAGTCTGTAAACTTGAGAAATTCCATTTTAAAAGGCCGAGGTTTTCACATTAAATGAGTGATAAATTAAAGACATGACTTCACAATAACTTGACTTTATTAAAATCTTCTCTCATCTCCGGATAACACGAGTCCTCTAAGTGTGATAGATGTGGCCAATAGTCTTTTCTAGTATATGAAGTTTTCTTCTGAAGCTCTTGATCAGTTATGGAGATCTTTTTATTGCTGTTCAGCTTATGTTCCATTTTGAATGTTCCAGTTGTTATGGATCTATAGCCGGTATTTTAAATGACATTAGCTTGAGTGCTGCATATAGACAGACAGAAATAAGAGGCATCCGCTGAGATCTCCCCACGGAACACGTGGGAACAGGATGTAAGATGAACGGATGTGGGAGTGAGCCCTGGAGGGTGCTGCTGTCTTCATCAGCGCTTCTATGCAGACGTCCTCGGTAGCGCACACTTTAATCGCTTCGACGTTTTCTAGGTCCTCTCTCTCCTTGCAAGTCGTGTTTGCAAAGCAGCTGCACTTGAAGTTTTGGGAGAAGTCTTTTAGGTCCTTCAGTGTGGGAGTTCCATTAATGATGTACTGTCCACGCTGCGGAGACTGAATGGTGAACGTCTGCGGGTTTAAGTGAAGATAGTCATCGGTGTCCCAGTGTTTCCTGGTACACACGCCTTGGTCCTGGCACAACGCTTGGCTACACATCTTGGAAGCTAGGGTGACGTTGATAAAGTAAGGGATCACTGTGGATTCCAGGTTACTGCGGAAGGTTAGACAAGATTCCTGTAACGTTATAAAGAGGGTCAGAATATGCAAAGGTTTCCATGGGAGGTGACGGTTAGTATATGAAGCAAATTTGAAAGAAAAGCAGTTCTGGGGCTGAAGTACAGGCCTCGTGCTTGCAAGGCAGACTACTTGATCTATGCCCACTGGATTCTTGCTACTTTGGTCTGTTTTACAACAAGGTCTTGTGTTTTGTTTTGTTTTTTCCCAAGGGCACGTTCAGATTAGCCTCTTGCCAACTCCACCCATCAGAAAGAAGCTCCAAATACAGATATGAACTACCATGCCTGTCCCCATGAAAATCACTCTTTTTTTTTTTTTTTTTTTGGCCAGTCCTGGGCTTGAGCTCAGGGCCTGAACACTGTCCTTGGACTTTCTCAAGGCTAGAGCTCTACCACTTGAGCCTCAGCACCACTTCTGGCTTTTTTCTACGTATGTGGTACCGAGGAATCGAACCCGGGTCTTCATGCATGCTAGGCAAGCACTTTAACCACTAGGCCAAACTCCCGGCCCCGAAAAATCACTCTTTAAGGGGGGAAAACTGATAGGACTCCCCAAGACCTTCGCAAGCACCATGACTTCAACTTGGTTTTGGCAATATGTTCTTTCACCAATTTGGTAGAGATTGAATGAGGGATGAGTAGTCAGAATGAATCCTTTTGAGACTGATGCATTCTAAAACCTACAAACCAGGCTTTAATAAAGCACTGAAGACAAGAGTCATTTTCTTCACCCTCAGTGGCACTCTCTATCAAGCTGGCCAGACTAGCCCTCGAGCAGATCAAGGGAAGTGGTGGTGTTATATGTAAAGGTAATCCCTCTGTATATTACCTCTAAAACAAATCAAAATAATTTTTAAAAATAAGGTTGACTCCCCAACTATTGCTCAGATGGTGTTTTCCTTAACTGGGGCCTTTCTCACATACTTTCCCTGGGAACTCAAATGCTCCACGTTAACTCTGTGTTGTGCCTATCACACCTATTGTTTCTCCCTGCCCATTCGTGTATTTTTTTTAAAGCACTCATAATCTTCAAGAGGGCAAAGACTCTGCCAATATTCTTCAACACAGTATGCCAGTACCAAATATATATGAGAATTTATTTCAAATGCAGGAAGAAAAGTTGGAACAGCATCTTAAAAAGAATATGAGTAAAAAAAAAAAAGACCGGAAACATTGCTCAAGTGACACAGTGCTTAACTAGCAAGTGTGAATGCCTGAGATTAATCTCTAGTATTGCAAAAAACAAAAATAAACACCTCCTTGACTAAAAGGCAAAATTTCCTCCATTTTTAAATTATAAATTACAAAATTACTTTCTACTTCATCCATATATCTCTAAGATTTTTGCAAGCTTTATTTTAAAAGGTAACTAGATGGATTTTAGCACATATCATAGAGGATGTACAGTGATAAAGAGGAATAAGGAAAATACAGTTACATATACAGTGGGAATAAATAAAATAGAAAAAGGAAAATTTTTTAAAAAGAAAGAGTATGAGGGGCTGAGAGTGTAGCCTAGTGGTAAGAGTGCTTGCCTAGCATGCACAAAGCCCTGGGTTCAATTCCTCTGTACCATATACTCAGAAAAAGCCAGAAGTGGTGCTGTGCCTCATGTGGCAGGGTGCTAGCCTTGAGCAGAATGTGTCCAAGAGCAGTGCCCAGGGGCCGGGAGTTTGGCCTCGTGGTTAAAGTGCTTGCCTAGCACGCATGAAGACCCGGGTTCGATTCCTTGGTATCACATACATAGAAAAAAGCCAGAAGTGGTGCTGAGGCTCAAGGGGTAGAGCTCTAGCCTTGAGAAAGTCCAAGGACTGTGCTCAGACCCTGAGCTCAAGCCCAGGACTGGCAAGAAAAAAAAAAAAAGAGCAGTGCCCAGGCCCTGAGTTCAAGCCCCAGGACTGGCAACAAAAAATGAATCTCAGATTCAAGTGACACTAAAAACTAAATGTGATACAAATAATAAGCTACATCATCCTTATCAGAGAAATATTGAAGCTCTCTGTTTTCAATTTTATAATAGAAGTGGTTTGGAGGAATATTTGGTAATGATTCTGTCACAGAAGAATTAATTGTACACTGGAGATTAAGAAAAACTACAAGTCAAATTGAGAATATAATTAGGAAATTATAATTTCAAGATAATTTTCTTCTATTTAAAAGACTACCAAGAGATACATAATTTTCTTTATTTCGCCTCTTCTCTCTCCTCTCTTCTCTCTTCTGTCCTTTTCCCTCTCCTCTCCCACTCTCCTCTCTGTCTCTCACTCTGTCTCTGTTTTCTGTCTCTGTCTCTCTGTCACTGTCTCTCTGTCACTCACTCACTTTCTCTATCCCTGTCCTCTGTCTCTGTCTCTCTGTCTCTCTCTCTCTCTCCCTCAACTTTGGTCTTGAACTTGGGGCCTGGGAGCTGTCCCAGAACAGTTTTGCTCAAGGCTAGCACTCTCCCACTTGAGCCACAGACTCACTTACAGCTTTTTGGTGGTTAACTGGATATGAGAGTCTCACAGACTTTCCTGCTCAAGGTAGCTTTGAACCACAAACTTCAGATCTCAGCCTCATAAGTAGCTAGGAGTACAAATGTGAGCTCTGGAGCCTAGCTGTTATCTCATTTTCATTGGAGATCAAACGAAGTAAAGTAAGTAAGGATACTGCTAGTCTACCTGATGAACAAGGGACAGATGATAAACTTCTCTAAGGATCCCTCTTGACTTACAACAGTAAGTCTATTTTCTACAGATCCTAGAGCAGGAGGGCCCTTAGCGCTGGGCTTTGTTCAGCATCATCCATGGCACATTCATCACTAGTAAGTATCATTGCCATATTTATCAGAAAAATAAACATTCAGTTCAGTTTTAGAGTGCACACACAGGTACAAATATGCTTTAATTTTCCTTTAATCAAGGAGCTTGAAAAAGTAAGAATAACAACTTGATATGGATAATTTTAAAGTGATGAAAATAAAGAATTCTCTTCTGACCCTGAACACTGCTGCTTGAAAACCAAAGTTGTAATACTGGTTTATAAGTATTACATATAAGCCATGTACCCTTGAACATGTCACTGAATTTCACAGAATTTCTGATTCCTCTGCAAACAGATTCAATGTTTTCTACCTAGGTAAATAAATGGAACATATTTTGATTCAGTAGATTTTGATTGAGTACCCACTAGTGTGTACCACACATAATACTGATTTTCTTCTAGAGCACACCAAAACAATCCTTGTAAACATTGAAGGTTCTATCTATCTATCTATCTATCTATCTATCTATCTATCTATCTATCCACTATCATCTATTTTCTACCAAGGCAACTTACCAGAGTTTTTGCCCAGGCTAGAGTTCCCCACACTATAATTCCAGATGCACCCAGAGCAACGGTTTCACCAACTGTATGCATAAGGTCTTCCTGACAAATGTCATAGAAAACAATTATTAGAGAAGAAGTGAAATGGGGGTGTTTTGTAAAATGCAATAACACCCAAATGAAGCCTGCTGATTTCCATAATGATAATGTTTACTGTCTGAGCTATTTCTTTGTTTTTCAAATCATGTCTTGCTTTTTGCACAGGCAAGATTAGCTTAGGCACCTATTTCCCTACTGCTGTTGGATGAGCCCAGTTTTATTATTGTTTGACATAAACTTTTATCCCTGGGTATCCCCAAAGAGTATCCCCTGAACCTGAGCCTCCTGAGTAACCAGGATTTACAGACATAAACCACTGTGCCCACTTATTACTCTTATAAATAATTCTCTTTAAAAGATAGAAGGCCTAGAGAAGTGAAAATAAAGAAATGTAGTTCATAAATTGCTGTACTGTCTATTTCTCCATTAATGCCAAGAAATTACACAATTAAGGAAAATACTGCCTGATGTGCATATTCCTAAATGAATTTAAAAGCCAATATTACTGAACTTTTTTAAATTATTGAATTTCACTAAAAATTGTTTGGGGACACTTAGTAACTGTCACAATTTGATTTACTTACTTGATTAAGGAATGTTGACGTTTGATCTGTATAAACTAGGCGAATATATACAAAAAATGGGAGTGGGCTTGTAACATCACGTACTTTAGAAACCTTAATAGACTCCTGTATACGATTACGAGTAAATATTGCAGCCTTGTGAGTAGACCCTAAATCACTATGCAAATAAATTGATGGGTAAAGGGCCGTGCTTTCTTCCCACATCCAGTGGAGGGCATCATTTCTTTTCTTTTCTACATCAGGGCAATGTCCATTGTAACCGGGTCTTTTATAGTTATGATTGTAACAGTCTGGAAAGAGATAGTAACCCCATAAATGTTTTGGTCGAAGTAATCTCCCCAGTTTTAAAGTTTCTAACATGAAATTTCTCCCTGAACTTTCAAATTCTTCTTTGGCTATTTTGGTGGCTTCTTGTATTGTGAGGCCAACATTCCGTTGCTGAACCAAATCAATAGACAGATTTCTGTAGATATCCTTAGGTCTCCAGTTTCTGTCCCAGGTTGGTCTCCATTCTTCCCAGTCAATGACAGCCAGGCCTAATTTGTCTTTTGGCATATAATACAAAATGTCATCAATACATTGTAGCAGATGTTTTTGTAAAGGCATTAGCTGGGGGATTCCTCCATACACAGATTTACCGTGATGATCGATGTAAGGGTAGTAGCCAAGTCTATCAACATAGAATAGTGTTACTTCTTGCCCTGTTTCAGATTTCATAGGGTTTCCTATTAAAGAGAATAAGCTCATATCAATCGGTTCCTTAAATTTTGTAGCACACGGTTGAGTGGGGACATTCCAGACCCAGATGAAAGGCTTGTCTGGGATAACAGGAGCTGCCCTGAAATCCCCTGTTGTCAAGCAACATGGGATCAGAAGGAAGACCAATACTGTCTGAGATACTCCACAGAGATCGCTGGAAGTCATAAAAACAACGCAGTGCTTGAAATTTAGCACAGCCATTACAAAGAGCAATGGCTATGAAAAGTACTTATTTCTTCTTATACACTTCAGTTTTTCCAATGCTAGCAGAGTGAAGGCACATTGATGAAGAGGCACAATGGTTATGTCACATTTAAATATCACTCTTTGCTTCGTGTATCAGGAAGGTTCTGCAAGCTGGGTCATCCACACTAAAAAAGAAAAGAATCTCAGAATACACTGTTTTGCAGCCTGACAGTCTCCAAGACTGAAAGTTGTACCTAGTTCTCACCTTTATATGCCAGGAGTTTAATTTTCAGAGATAAGTACTACTCTGTTTTAATCAATCAAATTATATTCTCTTCAGTGTGGTACAAATTTTTTAAATAGTTAACATTAGTCTCTTTTTCCCAAGTTTTTCCTGAGCTTGGAGAGTCAAATGTGACTTTTTCCTTTTGTGTTTCCAAATTAGTGGAATGCAAAAGATGACTTAGTAAAAAGCCAATTGATTACAAATGAACTTTAAAATCCACTTTTTACCAGATTGTCAAACACTGAAAGCAGCCTCTTACAGAATGGTGAACTTTTATAAGTTTGTAATTCATTGTGTGTGTGTGTGTGTGTGTGTGTGAGAGAGAGAGAGAGAGAGAGAGAGAGAGAGAGAGAGAGAGAGAGAGAGAGAGAGAGAGAGAGAGAGAGAGAGAGAGAGAGACAGAGACAGAGACAGAGACAGAGACAGAGAGAGAGAGCATGGAAGAAGTTACACACTGAGAATTTAAGTCTGGCAATTGTTTGCCTAACAATTGCTAGGCAAACACTACTTTGAGGGGAGGAGGGTGGGGTCTGTATCATCTCTAGCTCATACCTGTACTGTTTTCTTTCTACAAGTCACTTTTCCATGACATAATATACAAAGACAAAGGCTCCTTAGAACATTGCTATATCAAAAATCATACAGCAATATATTCTGACATCATCAATAAAAGTTACTTCATATCCTTTATTGAAAGAATTTATTGTAGCTTGGTTTATTAATGAAAGATCTGAATACTGGCCTTTTACAGTGTGTGATAAGCAAGATTGTGTTTTTACTCTGATTGACACATGGAGAGGACTAGAAAATTTGGTGGTACAATGATCTGAACCAAAGGCCAGAAATTAAATGGTGCACCTGATAGTTGCAAATTTTAGTTACAAGAAGACATATTCAAATAATCTCTTTTAGAAGGAACTGTTTTGTTTTAGGAGGAAACTGGGGAATTTCTTTTAACAAATGTAATAGCATATTGCCGTAGAAGGCACAGGAAGAATGAAGCTAGTCTTCCTAGAAAATTATCACAGGAATTTATCATTGTAGTCTCATTCCTCAAAAATACTCTAATCTGAACCACAGATTCAAAAGAAAATTAGTTCTTAAAAACTTTATTAATTTCACATACTAAAGGAAGTTTCACTCAGGTTTAGAAGAGGGAAAGGTGCTAAAGATTTTGGTAGTTTTAACTCTATCGACTTCCTTTTTAAAAAACCCAGAAACATATTCATGTTTAGTAATAGTGAAAGAAAAATAACTTCTTTCATTATCACCTACTGATACCATTGGCTGAATGAAATGAAAGATGGAAAATAGAGTAAAGGCTTAATCTTGCCCATTATCTCAGGAAGGTACAGGCTAAATTCACTTAAATGTAACTCAGAATTTAAGACAGTTATTTTACAGTCCAAAACCCTGGCTTTTAGGGAAATATGAGCCTATTGATAAGCCCTCTCTCTCACACACTCTCTCTGTCTGTCTCTCTCTCTGTGTCTCTCTCTCTCTGTCTCTCTCTGTGTCTCTCTCTCTCTGTCTCTCTCTGTGTCTCTCTCTCTGTCTCTCTCGCTCGCTTGCTCTCTCTATATCTATCTCTCTATCTCTCTCTCTCATCAGAAATTGTCTTAAAAGGATAGACACTTACAACCTGGAAAAGCAGTTGAACAAAATGTCTCTTCTTCAGGGTCACTCCTCTGGGAAGGTCTCAGGTCCACAACTGGGATGGACTAGGAGTTAGCATCTACAATGCTATCTTTCATGAGGTTATCTTCAATAATCTCCCATGGCCCTGGAAAAGCTCTACACTAACTTAAGTCCAGTTGATATTTGGCTAGTACAGGGAGAGTATTCTTAATTTGAAAATCATAAATTTGAAATGTTTCAAAATCTGAAGCATTGTAAGCATCAATAGTAGCTGCAAGCATTAATCCACACTACGAAATCAAGTCTTAGGCATAAAATTATTTTTTAAAATGATTGTAAAATTGCATTTACAATGATTTAAAATTACTTTTAGACTATTGGTACATGACATATACTGAGATTTCTTTTTTCTTGGGTTCCATACTTAAGAAAAATCACGTTGTATGTATACAAGCCTTCTAAAACTTAAAAAAATGCATATAAAATCAGAAGTGCATTTAGGCTTTTACAATCCTGAAGAGGAGTGTTCTGACAATATTTCTAAAGTTTATCTTCAACTTATACCTTTTAAATCACCCCTATGTGTCTTCTTTCCCTCACTGTGGAGATAATTGCTTCTCATTGGCACTCATAGCACTCCCGTCAATCCTTCATATACATACAGCCCAGCAATGAGCCTCTGCCAGAAGCCTGATTTCAAAGTTCATCCATTTTATCTGCCTTCAGTAGATTCAAGAGAAGAAGTGGACTGGTCTCGAGTCTTGTCCCAGTTCAATCTCTTAAATCTTTTTACTTTCCGAATCAGTTTTTAAAATCTTAACTTCACAATAGTTCACATGCTATTTAAGTTAAATGCTCCTTCCTGTTACAAAAATATTTTGTCACTAGAATATATGCTTAGATGGAATCCTTTGAATCAGGAATTTCTTATCTGAGTATATGCAAAATTATCTTGTAAAAATGTTATATGACTGCCAGGGAGTTTGGCCTAGTGGTAGAGTGCTTGCCCAGCATGCACAAAGGCCCAGGTTCGATTCCTCGGTACCACATACATAGAAAAAAGCCAGAAGTGGTGCTGAGGCTCAAGTAGTAGAGCTCTAGCCTTGAGAAAGTCCAAGGACAGAGTTCAGTCCCTGAGCTCAAGCCCAGGACTGGCAAAAAAAAAATTATAAGACTATATATTCTTACATATTTAGTATTTACCACTTATTGTAAATCTATGAAATGAGAAAATATTAAAAATATTATTTCATTTTATTGAGAGATTTTATGCAGAAGCAGTTAGAAAGATAGTCAATAATGTTTACCTAAAATTTTCCTGGATTAAAGTAAGAATACAGCCTATTAAATGAGGTATACAAAGACTTATAAGCCTTTTTTTTAAGAAATTGAAGAAACTTCAATGAAAGAGTACTTTTGTTTCCTCAATAGGAACTGTATATATTTTTAATCTAATCTCACTATCTGTCATCCATATCTTAAGAAAGAAGTGGAAACAAAATAAAACTTAATGCTAAATTCTAGTTCTCCGCAAGAAATTTGAAATCCAACTGCTTTGGCTTCTAGGAAGGCGGAAGGTGCAAACAGGAAATTAATCTGTTCTCAAGTCAAGATTCTAGACAAGGTATGCTGTTTAATATCTGGAAGAAAAATTAGTGGTAGAGTTTTTTTCCAAATAAATGTTTCTCTGCATACATTAGGCTTTTAAAGTGATTTTATGGAATGTTGTGAAGTGTTTAGGTAAGCTGAGAAGAGTTGGGACTGAAAAAGACAAACAAAAGGAGTTGAGTTTCTTGGCTTAATCTTTGTAGTTGTCTTTTTTTTTTTTACAGAAAACACTTTATTTTCATTACAAATAGTTTAGAACTAGAAAATTGAAATCAAAAGTAATAGACAATAGAAATCTCCATCACACCAACATTCTATAGGAACTATTTGATATTCCTTGTTTGTGTATTTATTATCTCAGTGGAATTAAGAGAGAGAATATTCTTCCCTAGGTATTGTAGACTTTTATTATAAATTATTACAATAAGTATAAAAAGGCAAAATTTCAGTAATGTGAATAGATATTGATAGAGGAATGATTACGATTATGGTTAGAAAAAGAGTATATGACTGAAGAGGCAGGAGACAAAGAAGAAAGTCCCAGGTTTAAGTCATTCACAGACTAGATTAGTCTCTATTGCCCTTCAGACCCCAGGACAATCTAGACATGATAAAGACACAGCTACAAAACTGAAAAATAGCCTCCAGCTTTTGTTTTCCCCCTCAGACACTGGCCTGAGGTTTTAGAAGACCTCAGAATACTGGAGAGACTTTCAAGGTATCCAAATTATTTCCATAAATATTGGGGGAATCATTTTTAACGAAAATAAAAAAACAAACTTCACATGAACTTAAGGCCCCAGGTTAATTACCTTCCTATACCAACCACATATGGTCCAAAGTACTTAGAGTTTGTCATTTCCACACTACAGCTGAGGGACATTTCCAATATCAACTTTCAGGGAATTCAGGCTAAGCATTTTGAACAAACTTTGAAGCAATCAGTATAAAAGCAAAAGCAGGGAAATGTGTTGCCTCTCCTAAAGCAAAAGTTTATGTGGCCCTTTAGGGGATATTAAAATATTTGAGCAGCTCTTTTTTTCTTAGAAGTGTTTTCCTAAACATATGTGTATATATTTATATATATAATTTTTTACATTTTAAAAAATTATCTTTAAGTAGTTATACAAAGAAGTTGTCTTTTAAAACCATTATATTTCATAAATAATTCAGTTAAGTAAATATACACATAAGCTTGATGCCAAAGAAAAGTTAGTAACGTTGGAACTCCATTCCATTTCTATTCTTTTCCCTTTTCTCTATTTTGCTTCCTGTCCCTTAGAGCATGTACCTTTGTCTCAACTAAGTGCTACTCCTACATACTTGAAGAAGCTTGGAGAGCCTCATTGCAAAAAAAAAAAAAATTGCTAATTCTTACAAAATTACATACCAGTTCTCTTTGCACAGAGAATTATCAAGGAAAATAAGTTAACATGAATTGACATAGCTGGGCTGGGAGGATGGCCTAATGGTAACATGCTCACCTAACATGCACAAAGCCCTGGGTTTGATTCTGGGAACCACATATATAGAAAAAGCCGGAAATGGTGCTGTGGCTCAAGTGACAGAATACTAGCCTTGAGCAAAAAGCCCTGACTTCAAGCCCCAGGACAGTAGGGGAAAAATGATATAGTTAGGAATCGATGGCTCATGCTTGTAATCCGAGCTACTCAGAAAGCTGATATCTGAGGATCACAGTTCAAAGTCAGCCTAGGCAGGAAAGTCTGTGAACTTCTTATTTGCAATTAATTACCAGAAAACTGAAGGTAGCACTATGCCTTAAAGTGGTAGAGTGCTGGCCTTGAGCAAGAGAGCTCACAGACAGCACCCAGGATCTGATTTCAAGCCCCATGACTGACAAAAAAAAAGATATAATTTTTTCTTAGTATTTGGAATGAGCAGTTCTCAAGATCAAGTTTTTATTTAACTGCTGTGATAGAACACACACAATATAGTTTGAGTTTGATTTACGAAGTTTACCCTGCTATGAGTGATACAATTGGTTAAGATTTATTCCTTATAAAATAAATAAAACCATTGTTTAAAACATGAATTATCCATTTCAAGCAAATAACAGAGACATTATTAATATAAAAATACTAATGTATTTACATTCATTTATTCTAGGATAAGATTTTTTGAAAATAATGTGAACATTGTATGTCCAAAATATTTTTTGAGTCAATCAATTGATACTCAATAGATGCATACTAAATGAGTTGACTAAATGAATGAGCTAGATGTATTTTGAAATCCCATAAAATAAAAATTATGAGCAACACTGATCTTCAAAGTGAAAATATTAAAACAGAAACAGAACAGATAAATCAGAAGCCATTGTCTGCCCCCCCACAAATCCCCACAATAAAGAAAACAAAGCTATAAGTAAATTAAGTTAAAAAAAATGATCATGGCCCGGCATGTTGGTTGGTTCACGCCCGTAATCCTAACTACTCTCGAGGCTGAGGTCTGAGGATCTCCATTCAAAGCCATCCAGGGCACTAAAGTCTGAGAGACTCTTATCTCCAATTAATCACTAGAAAAGGGGAAGTGGGGTTGTGGCTCAAGGGGGTAGGGAAGTAACCTTAAACTGAAGAGCTCAGGGACAGTGCCCAGGCTCAGAGTTCAAGTCCCATGACTCACACACACACACACACACACAAAAATAGATTATGTTTCAAAAAAATATTGCTACAGGGGAAATAAAATCTCAGAGTAAAATAATCCTTTCTGTGTTGTTACATGATTCAGTAGTCTAGCACTTATTAGAAGGATTTGATAACCATTCAGATCAAAGTTTAAGAAAAAAGACAGTGAGAAAAACTTTTTGCTATTACCTGTGCATTGAATAATGAGGTTCACAAATATATGATTGACCATTTCAGATTCAACAAGGAAAAGTAGAAATAAACCAAAGGAGTAAATTATGGATCAATGGACAATGAGTAGGAAATTATTACAACAAAACACCAGGGGTAATTGGGGCTTTCTGATTAAACTGATCTAACAAGAACTTTGCAGTGTGGTCATCTAACATGTAGGGGCAAGAGAGACATTGTACCAGAATGCTTTGATGTGAAGAATGGAGGACTTCTGGTAAAGTGATACAACACAATGGGATGGACACACTAATGGTCCGAGTTTGAAACCTATTCCCCAAGGAATGGACAGATGAGACCTATACTTTCTATCCCACATGCTCAGTGAGTTGATTAGTTAATGAATGGCCTTGAGGAATTCTGAATTCCAGTAAACTCAAAACGATAGCCAATGCTGACATTTCAAAATAAAGATATTCAAACAAAAGTGGAAGTACTTTTAGAAACCACAGAGTTTGAGCATTATTCAGAAGGCAAGTGTGTCCTTTATAGGCAAGCATGAGGCAGAAACACCCACATTTGGCAGAGTTTAGTAACTGGAGAAACACTACACTCAAGCTACTACTTATGAATACTGCAACTATTCTTGGGAGATTCCCACAATGCAACTCTTGCCTAGCCCCAGCCAGAGCTTAGTGATGCCTCACTTCATCAATCTACCCTGCATTCTTTCATTGTTGATGTCAAACAAAGCCTAGTTTTGTCATAGCCAACTAAGTTCAGTATCCTAACACTTAACAAGCAAGGGGACTTGGTATCAAATCAAGTTAATAGGGAACTGACAGGGAAGTCTTTCATCATTACTAATTCATTGCATAAGGAAATTCACACAAACAAAATGTAGTGGGAATATCCTGAGCCCTGAATCCTCATTTCCACTAGTATCAATCATTTCCTAGTTCTCTCCTATGACTACTTAGATTTTTGCTTTTCATTTCTCTGAATGGCCAGAGTCATAGTTATTAAATCATCCATAGTCAAATGCAAACAAAAATGCCTGTACACTCCTGAATTTCTTTTGTCCACTGTCAATAGGGGCTTACCTCTCATCAAATGTCACTCTTCATGGAAGTAGAGCTGTGGCTCTGGTAGAGTGCTAGCTCTGAGCAAAAAAGTTCAGGGATATTGCTGAGACCCTCAGTTCAAGCCCCATGACTGACTAAATTTTTTTTAAAAGTCACTCTCCACAGTAAACAAAACAATGAACATATGCTAAAGTCCTAAGCACCCAAATAGATATTCCATTATTCTTTCTTCTCTTTGTCCTCCTTTGCATTCTCTTCCTCCTCCTCCCTCTCTTCTTCTCCTCTGGTTCCTCCCTCTCCTCCTCCTTCTCCTCCTTTGCCTCTCTTCCTTCTCTACTTCATGTTTGGTGGTACTGGGATAGTCCCACATCAACCAGATTCCATTGTGTCTGAAGGGAATGAGTGAATAGATAAGATCTTCTGCATCCATTAACATTTGAACAAAATAATGTTCTTATCTTTCAGGGTCCCTGAAATGTGTTTTAGCCACAGCACAAATACAAGTAGATGAAATCTATTTAGTTATGTTTGTCTTAGTCTACATGAGCAGTTACAATAAAGTCTCATAAAACAGGTACCTGGTAAATAAAAGGAATTTATCTGTCACAGTTCTAGAGTTTAAACATTGCAGGATCACATTGCTAGACATTGTGATGTCATGTTAGGCTTCTCCTTGTCATAGACTTTTCATATAAACCTCACATGACAGCATGGACAAACATGCTTTGACATAAGGCCCTAATCCACTTTGTGAAGGCTCTGGCCAGAAGACTTATTTCCTCAAAGCCTACTCTTTAGTGTTAACACATGGGAAACCAAATCTGATTATAGGACAAATACAATGGCCAGTGCTTAAATAGTATCAAGATTTAGCACTGTGCAAGTAACAGTTATCATCCTGAGCTAACAATAGTTTCTTCTGGAATCATACATTAGTATATGGACTTAAGATGAATCTTAAAAGGTAGAATTAGGAAAGACTTCAAAGATCACTTATTCTAATTTAATACTCCTCTCAGAAGTGCCCAAAGGACAACATGGCCCACAGGTAATGGTAATGCAGCAATAAGATCAGATGTTGGCATCATAAATTTTCACTAAAAACATAAAGTCCATATTTTCTCCTCAATGACTTTTTCTTTTACTGTTGTGTTTTTGTTTTAACTGAGACTCCATTGGCTCAGGGAAGTTAGTGGCTAATGCCACACTCACCTAATGTTAAGGAGATTAGAACCAGAAAATGCTGAGATTTTATTTCCATTATTACCTATTATGTAAAATCTAAAATATCAACATAATTGCACCTTTTTGTTTTGTTTTGGGGAAGGGGCAGCATCTCACTATTTAGCCCAGGTTACCTACCCTTGATTCCTGCTTCAGCCTTCTGTGTACTGGCATTTTTAGTATGTAGCATCATGCCCAGCTTAATCAATCTCTTCTTACTTACTGCTTTAAAAAATACATTGATAATGTGTAGATCTGACTACTCCCAGATCACTGTGATATGCGTGAGGTAGTATGACATAATATGGAGTATTCCTTTTTCATTAAGAAATAAATCTAAGTGTAATGCTCTTTCACCAAGTCTCATAATATCACTTCCTTACTCCAAACTACAGGAAAGGCCTCTGCAAGTCATGCAGAGAGAATTCTTGTGCTCCTTTGAGAACATTAAAAAGTCAATACATGATCAAGGCACTGGTAGCTCACATCTGAATCCTAACTGCTCAGGAGGTTGAGTTCTGAGAATGGCAGTTGGAAGCCAAACTGGACAGAAAAATCCCCTTGAGACTTTTATCTCCAATTAACCACACAAAATCCATGGCTCAAGTGCTAGTCTTGAGCAAAAGAAGCTAAGGGACAGAACCCAGGCTCTTAATTCAACCAACCAAAAAAAATGAATGTATGTAAATTAGATTAGGGTCATTTCCAGAAAAATTTAGAGATGACCATTTCCCAACTGAAGAATATCAGTATTTCTGGGAAACAGCAATACTGATAATAAACTAGCTCCCCTTTAAAGAATATTACCAATAAAAAGTAGGGGGAGAAAAATTACAACTAGGCAAACTTCACTTCATGTTGTCTCAGGCTAATAAAACCGCACAGTAGACCTCATTCATCTGTGGTTTAGCTTTCCGGTGTGTTACTATAATCTTAAAATGTTAACTATATAATCCCATAATAGGATGTGCAAGTCTTAACCTTTATATCTATTCAAGTTATTTTATTGTATTACTAGTTATTGTTGTTAATAATGTACTGTGCTTCATTTATAGTTAAACTCTAATCATAAAGTTGAAAAATAAGTATGCATTAGATTTGGAACTATCATGGTTTTCAGATATATGTGAATAGATTTCAAACACATATATACAAATATTTACTTATAAATACATAAAAATATTAAATAAATATATTTTTTTCCTGAGCAGCCCGGACCCAGGCATGAGCCTGGCTCTACTATTTTGTGTGTGTGTTTGTATGTGTGTGTGTTCCTATATATATTAATATCTCAAGGCATTCTATTTCCAGAATGAGCATTACAGGGATTTTTATGGATTGGGGGAACAAGGGGTTATGGGTCCTAAATTCAAGGCCTTGTTACTGTCCCTGAGCTCTTTTGCTTGAAGCTACCATGCTACCACTTAAAGCCAGAGTGTTCTTCTGGTTTTCTGGTGGTTAATTGGAGATAAATCTTATACTTTCCTGCCCAGACTGGTTTTGAACCACAGTCCTCAGATCTCAGCCTTCTGAGTAGCTAGAATTACAGGTGTGAACCACTGGCCCCTGGCTTCATGGTTAGTTTAATATTATTACTTGTGATATAGAAAAAACTCATATACTAGAGGTTCATCATGAACTGAAAAAACGAAGTGACAAACTTGTTAGGTCTTTCAACCAGAAAACCAAATGAATATCAAGAGTTTCAGAAGAAAGTATAACATTACCTTATTTAGTAGGATATTAGGAACAGCTAACATTGTTCACCCACTTCTTAGTAAATGAAAATATTTCCTACGCTTATGTGGTCCACTCTGCTTTTGCTCCAGATTGGCTCTTTCAGGAAAAGTAAGCCTATCCCTGCAGGTGACCTCACAGTAAAGATTTTAAAAGTCAACCCTAAGACTCTAGAAGCTATTACATCACAAAGTAGTTAGTTTTCCCCAATATCCTAGATTAAGAAAAATCTTTTTGTTTTTCTGTTTTTGTCTCTCTTCACTGAGTAGGAAAAAAACAAAAACAAAAATTTAACACCAAACCTTCCTCTTATTTCTTGAAATTCCCTGTGGGTACTACTTACTTTAGTTTCTACTGCTCTCCTTCTGATGCTCAAACTTGTTCCTGTCCTTTCAGCCTTCCTATTTCAGGCACAAACCTGACATGCCTTTATACAAGTTTCTAAATCCTGGATATGATAACAAAGGGGTCTGGTTGTTGGTAAGGTTAACATCTGTCCAGTCTAAAAAGATGTAAACTAGTTTTCATCTCCACAAATGTGAGCCACCAGCGACCCACTATGCAGATGGATGAATGGAAGGCTATGGTATTTATGACCAGGAAAACAGCATGATTCTATTTTTCCCTTGCTAGCAAAGCTCAAGGACTCTCTCTTGATCATAACAAAGCAATGAATATTTCCTTTTTGAACACAATTTAAACACTGACTGATTCCACCTTTAGTATCTCAAGTCACTCCCAGAGATCCTAAGTGCCTCTTCTGTGTTTTTTGCCACACCAATAGTTTTAGCTGATGCCCAAGCTACTATCCCATGATACGGGATGACTCATCTTCTCTTCTTTTTTTTTTTTTTTTTTTGCCAGTCCTTGGCCTTGAACTCAGGGCCTGGGCATGTCCTTGGGTTTTCTCAAGGCTAGAGCTCTACCACTAGAGCCACAGCACCATTTCTGGCTTTATTTTTTTTCTATGTGTATGGTACTGAGGAATCTCAGTACAGGCAAGCACTGTACTACTAGGCAAAACTCCCAGCTCCCAGCCCCCAGCAGCAGTCTCTATTCTGTGCAGACAGGGTACATGAAGGGTCCCTACCCAAGTAGTCATGGCAAAGAGGATTCATATTCTAATATCCTTCCCACTCCATATACTTCACTTTAAATGCTAGTAGAATTTTAAGTGTTCAGAAAGACAGGCAGATGAAACAGCATTGAAAACTTACTTGTGCATTACTTTTCCAAGTAGTTCTCAAAGTTGAGGACATTATGTCAAAGTTTACGTATCCAAGGTCAATCTGGGTACTATAGTAAGACCCTCATCTCAAATAAAGGCTCTATTTATACTCCAAAATCATCATTACCTGGTCATAGCTACAACAAGAAGTACTTGTAAAACCTCTGGTGAAACATCCATAGCATAGTGTTTAATTTATGTTTTTAACCACTAGAAATTGACACTGGCTATCAAGTTAGAGAGAGCCTACCATTTAATTGGATTGGCTGACAGCTCCATAGTTGTGAGACAGTATTAATGGGAGATCTAGTAATGTGCTCAGATTTGCTGTTATCTCCATATTAGTTCTCCCTTTACCATATATTCTTATATTCTTTGCAGATCTCTTACTATTCAACTACTAACTAGACTTGTCTCTCCACAGAAAACAAGTCAATTTTATAATGAATAATTTAAAATGATGTTTCACAGAGGAGAAATAAAGGCATGCAAAACACACCATGTCAAAAGATAACCCATTCTATAGGTTATTCTAACTTAAAGACAATTAATTAGGGAACAGTAGATAAATGTTGAAAGATCTCTTTAACTCCCCAAGGCTTCAGACTTAGCATGTATAAGAGCACAGCTCCCTTTACTCAGAAAACAAGAGATTAATCTTATCACTGGAGACAAAAGCCAGCACATTTAAACCTACAGAAACAGCCCAACCTTCCATTGTTCTTGTTCCTGATTTAAGTCACTTTCCCACAAATGACTGTCCTTAGTATCTTAATCCCCTTTTCTTTTGTGGAATCACTCTTCACATCTTACTATTCCTTATTTAAAGATATTTAATAGAGAGAGAAAAAGAGAGAGAGAGAGAGACCTAATATCTATGTATTTATACGCATATATCTTCAGATACAGAATTTAAGAAACTAACGAAGTAATTATGTTTCCTCCCTTACATCTATCATACAAAAAGCACCCAGTTAATGTAAGTGGCTCCTATTGTTATTATGAATATTGTCCCTTGTCCACACCTATTTTATATAAAGTATTACACAAAAATACAATGCCCAACTCATTAATGATTCATACATCTATTAGTATTAAAGCTTTGACAGCAATTTATAAAAATGAATGGACATAAATGTGCCTTTAAATGGATAGTGGAAAGAAGTGCGGAAAATTCACATTATAGGGGAAGCAGTTCTGGTGATGGTGTTGTCTGGTAGTGGTTGACAGGAATCACAGTGTGTGCCTGAAGGCCAAGCAATGAGGAAGGCTTCATGGAGTGTGACTGACTCAAGCTTCTGTGGTCATGGCATCTTGACATCTTCAGGTGTTCAATAACAAAGCATCCTATTCAAGGTTGGGTTTCAATATGCCTCCCCTCAGCACAATTGAAATATTTTTTTGGCCTATAAATGCAACTTACCTGAAAATTTTACTTTTAAATTGACTTAGTGCTGTGACACTTATGTAGATGGCATTTAAAACATGGAGTGGCAAAATACATTGACATATAGAATCCGGGTATCTTTGGACTGCTTCGTGGATATGTATTCCTCTAGCTAAATAGCTGATTGTGCTCCTGTTTCCCAAAAGAGAAATTATCAGAACAGCTAAGATTATTTCCTAGTATTAAATGAAAAATAAGTTAGTTTGGCTGCCATCATGTTATATCTGTAAGTTATGGGAAGTCATCAATAATCATTATTGTTGCTGACTAAAACAACCCATGTATTTAACATAAATATGAGAACACATGCTATTAACTACCTCTTACTGCTACTATAAGAATATATTAATATTCAGTTTTCTATGCTTCTCTGCACTATTTCATGAAAACTGAGGACATTTAACCTTGACAGGCATTTGTCTTTCTTTTTTTAGTAAAACCAGGGAAAGGGGTATCTTTCCCCAAACAGCATTAAATTTATTTCCTTAATCTCAGCTATATGATATATATATATATATCTTTTACCTTATTCTAATATATATATATTCTAATATATATATATTCTAATATATATATCTTTTACCTTATTCTAATTGTGTCTTTTGTTTTTACCATTTTTGCCTTATTGACATTCCTAGAGGAAGCAAAATTCCATGTTTAGTAAATTATGCAACATTGTTTGAAACTAAAGCCATTGAGAAGATTCTACAAAAGAATATCTCAAAATAAATTAGCACTTTAGACTTGAATATGGAGAGCAATAAAGTTAGATCTTTCAGTCTACTTACTTCAATCTTTTTAATACTACATGAATCTGGCTTTTATGTTTGGAACAGTGATATAGTAAATAAAATACTAGTAGAATATATATATACATATATCTCTATATACATGTTGGATCTATATATACATGTATATATGGGAAAAACAGATTAAAAGCCCATGTTGACATCATGCTATTAGATGAGGTTTAGAATTTTTAAAAATGTTATCTTGACATGTCCTGTAAAATTCTTGATAATATATCCAACTTTAATTGTTGAGTTTTCTTTAACCTTTTCAAATAATCCAATAATGAATGTCAATCTTTGTTTTCTTATTAAATAGTTGTACAGAGGTTACAATTTCGTGTCGAATTATTAGTACAATGTATCTCCTTCTATGTCACCTTTTCCATTGTTCTCTAACATTTCCCCTCCTATCCCTGCCCTGAAGATACATTATTCAATTTTCACATAATATAATTTTCCCAGTGAATATTATGATCATATCTGCGCACCTTTTCTCTCCACATTCATGTGCACTTCTATTTTCCTTTCTTTCACAATCCTATCGTGTACTAGTGGATGATATCCTTCAGGGAGGACTCTAAAGATGTTACTCCTCTGAACAACTAAAGGAAGGATGAACACCAGGAAGAGGAAACAAGAATATAGATCTTGATTTTGAAAGTTATATAATCTGAATCACGTATGTTCATTATTTCTTTCTTTTAAGGTTATCTTAAGTAAAATCAAAGAATTACTTCTGTGGTCAGTAGTAAGTTAAGTTTATCTCTCAAGCAAAGGGCAAAGAGCATTTAAAAAAAATCATGAGCGTCTAATAATGAGTTACCATTCATAGAACATTGTCCAGTTTAAAGATATCCTCTTCTCTTTTTAATCTCAGCCTTGTAAACACACACACACACACACACACACACACACACACATACACTCACACACACAAACTTACATAACCATAAAATTTTAATTTTTCTATAAAGCTAGGTTAACATAAACTTAGAGTTATGATTGATTTCTAAACTCTCACCATATACTTACTATGGAAAATGTCTTTGTTCCCATTAATCCTTTTCTAATTTATTTTCATCTCATATTTTTATGGTGCCTAGGGTTGAATCCAGAACTATGTGCATGCTACATGCCAGCCACTAAGTTCAATCTTTGTAGCTTTATCATTCCTTCTCATACTTCAAAAGAAGTGAATTCAGATCCTCTGTGTTGTCATGTATCTTAAAGGCAAGTCATGAGTGACATCAGCAGAAGGGAAGATAGGAAGTCTTAGCTTATACTTCCCCCACCCCCTGTAGAAAGTTCAACTAATAGAAACTGAAGGGAATGTGGAGAAATTGAGAAAATGTTGATCAAGAAATACAGTCCTTGGAAGTCCTTCCGAGATTAGTTTTACAGCAGAGTTAATCTAATTAAGATCAGTGTGTTTTGCCTAGTAACATCATTTCACATTCAAATTTCAAGTGTGTATGCAAAAAAAGCCACAAAAAAACCTTTCAGGTGGCAGAGATGTTAGCTTTATTTCATTATTCTACATTTCATCCCTAACCTATAAAGACACTCTTTATCTCATTAATTCACACAGGTAAAAATTATCAACTTAAAAACATTTTGAAGTGAAGCATAACGTTTCTTTTCTGCATTTTATTTGTCTATGAGATCACTATCCCCCAATTTTATTATCTTAAATCCATTCTAATTACCTTTGTTTGGCCTTTTTTTTCTATGTGTATGATACCTGTTTGCTTTGTAGACTTAGACATGATAGGAGAGGTAGGCACTGGAACAATGTTAAGGAAACTTTAGAATCTTTGTTTTACTATCTTTACAAATTTAAAAAGGCAAAATCCAGAATCTTTTTATTTCATTTATGTTAGATGTGATTTATTTTCGATTTTAAGGAACTTCCTGCCTTATTTTTTTTGTATTTTATGCTTAAGTATGGTCACTATTCTTTTTACTAAAGGACTCACTCTAATACATATCCAGTAAGCTTTAACTATTACCTTTAATCATGGGAGGCTACAGAAATCTAGTCAAATAGGCTACCAAAAAACTTGAAGAATTACAGTCATAATCACAGTTAACTGATCAAACTAGAAGTTCTCAGGTAATATCTGATATAAGCATTCGCATTTGTCCAGACTTACTTAATACTCTAGATAACACACGCTGACTTCCCATGTCATCTAAAAGAACTAGATGGCTAGGAACGAGCACAGGACTAAGAGTAAAAGACACTAGAAATACAATACAATACAATGCAATACATTGAAAAAATCTGTAGATAAACTAATATACAATCAGAACTGTTCCTTAAATTTCTGGGCTAAGACAGCTTCAGAACTATTTCTTTCTTGACTTCTCTTTTTTATTACAAAATATATCTGGACACTTGATCTATCACAGTGACTTAATTGAAGCATAACTGTTCATCAATTTTAAAACACAAGAAGTCCGTTTCTCTGTGGCAAACATATAAAGAACACTCATACATCCCTTTAAAAGGTGGCATTCAAATCCTAGTTACTCAGGAGGCTGAAATCTGAGTGAGGATCAAGGTTCAAAGCCAGCCCAGTCACAAAAGGACCTGAGACTCTTATCTCCAATCAACCTCTAGAAAACCAGAAGTGGGGCTTGGCTCAAGGGTTAGGGCACTAGCCTTGAGCTGTAGAGCTCAGAGACAGCAGTTCAATGTCATCCCCCACACAGGAAAGTCTGTGCGAGTCTTATCTTGAATTAACCACCAGAAAACTGGAAATGGCACTGTGGCTCAAAGTGGTAGAGCACTAGCCTTGAGCTAAATAGCTGAAAGACAATACCCAGGCCCTGAGTCCAGGCTCCAGAGCTAAATAAATAAATAAGATCACATTTGAAGTTCATGTATTTTCAGTCAATTTGTACTTTTGCCGAAAGATTCTGAGGACCTAAAGACTGTCTAGTACAGTGGAGCTCGTGTTCACAAGAGTTAACATTTAACAAACTCATTTTGTTTCACAATGTGAGAAGAGTATTTTATCTCTGGACTTCTGACCATCAACTATCTGAATACTAGACATTCCAAAAAAAAAAAAAACCATTGTTACTTCAAAACAATTGGGATTTTAGATAAAACATACACTCAGTACAATGTTATGCTTACAAACATAGGAAAATCTACCAGCCCTTCCCCAAGAAGAGTAACTCAGACTGGACTAGGAAGTTTCAACACAAACAGCAAATAAATAATTATGTCAGGATTCTGTGAGGCCCTGTACCCAAATCATTGCTCCTTTCAAGATCCAGCTTCAATATGCCTCATGTGGTAACAGTGGAACTACCAACACCACTGAATCCTTGTAATCCTGACTGAATGTCTCCAAACAGTAGCACTTTATGACTCAGATGAAGATAGTGTCTGTGGACATTAAGACCACAAGCTAAAGGAAAGAAGGAGAGAGGGAGATATGGAAGAAGAATGGAGAGACGAAGAAACCTAGAAAGAAGGAGGGAAAATAGAGAGGGAGGGAGGGAAGAAGAAATGAGAAAATTTAAGAAAACATACGAGACCATTGGAATTGAAAATTTTTGTGTTCCAAATTACTCACCGCAAAGAAAGTGCAAAAGACAACCCGAAAAGAACAGGAGATAACATTTTCAAGTCATATATGTGATAAGATAATATTATTTAAGGTATAAAACTGCAACAATTGCAACTCACTAATAAAAAGAAATCTTAAAATTGCAAAAATATGAATAAACATTTCTTCCTAAAAGATATATTAAAGGAAAAATAAAGCACACTGCTACCATGATGAATTATCACATAGTAGATAGATTAAAAAGCTGTGGATTTCCTTACCCTTCCAGAGGCTGGAAGTCTACAACAATGGCAAGCTTGGTTTCCCCTGAGGCACTCTATCCTTAGTTGTAGATAGCCATCTTCTCCATGTGTATTCACATTACCTCCCATTGTTGAAGATCTGTGTCCTAATCTTCTCTGCTGTACCCATAGCAGTCAAGTTGCATTAGGACCAATCCTGGACATCACGACTCTTTTTAGAAGAACCTATTTCCCCATGCAATCATATTCTATTGGTACTGGAGATTAGAATGTCAATATATAAATGTTGGATATCAGATACAATTTCACCTGTAGTGTATATGTTAAGATGCTCAATATTTATAGTCAATAAGGAAATACAAATTAGAACTCAATTTGATTCCACTACTTACATACTAAGATATTTACTATGGAATGAATATTATGAGTGTTGGTTATGAAGATATAGAGAAATATGAATTTCCAAAGAGAAAGGAAAGCAAAATAGTAAACCTGCTTGGGGAAATAATATGTCAGTTCCTGAGACAGGTGAACATGAAGCTAGCCTTCAGTTAGAGTTTCTGTTTTTGTGGCATATGTTATACATGGTAAGAGATTTCATTGTCACACTTCCATAATAAGTATAATGTACTTTTTGTTCACCTCCACTGTCATTTTTTCTTACCCCTCACTCTCCCTCCTTTTAGTCCCTTCTCTTGCTGTCTCCTGACTAGTACCCCTTTGACTTTCATGATCTTGGTTGTTCTCCTTTGTTTTAGTTTGTTTAGGCCTGGCTTGTGCAAATGAAAAGAAGCATGTGGTACTTGTATTCGGAGGAATGGCTTATTTCAGTTAACATGATGATCTCCAGTTCCATCCAGCTAATGATGTAATACCAGAGTGTATGTATTCATATATGTGGTGTATTCATATATATTTTATATAGTATGTACATCCATTCTTCTGTTGTTAAGCACCTAGTCTGACTCGATAATTTTGCTCTAAATGTTATGCTAGCAATTCTGTTCCTAGGTGTATACTCAGTAAAAGTAAATGTGTATGCACACACATGCGCGTACAAAACATATACACAAGTGTTGCTAGTAATTTATAAATGTGCATCAATAAAAGCCAAGATACTTGCAGTGGTACCTCTACAATCTCAACTCCTTGAGAGGCTGAGTAGAAAGAAATATTTGAGCCAGGAATTTAGTACAAGCCTGGTAATACAGACCAACCTCATCTCCAAAACAAAATGTGTCTCCAATGTGAAAACAACACAATGAAAAGAAATTTAGCCCTCACACATTGTAAATAATAGATTAAAGTTGAAAAGCCCATACTAAGTAAAAAAAAAAAAAAAAAAGAAGTCCAGTCACACCTTGAGGTAAAAGCAGATACCGTGAAAACTTTACAGGAAGGAATAGGAGTTATATTAGGTGGAAACTTTCTTAATAAAGGCCTAGAAACACAACAAATTAAAGAAACTTTGGACAAATGGGACTACATTAAACTGCAGAGCTTCTGTGTAGCTAGCAAGTTAAATAGAAAACCCACAGACTGCACAGAGTGGGAGAAGATCTTCACTAGCCATACAATAAACAAGGGCCTCATATCTACCTACAGATCCAAAAATTGAATCTCTCAAAAACAAATGTGCGCAAAAACAAAACAAAACAAAACAAAACCATCCCATTGAAAGGTGGGATAAAGACTTAATGAGAGACTTCTCTGAAGAGGAAATAAGAATGACCAACAGACACATGAAGAAATGCTCAACATCTCTGGCCACAAAAGAAATGTGAATCAAAACAGCTTTGAGATTCCACCTCACTCTAGTTAGAATGGCCATTATCAAGAAATCTAATAACCAACCGGATAGGGAACAGGGGAAAACAAGATGTGGGGTGGGGGTGGGGGAGGGGGAAATGGGGACCAAGGCATGTGAAAGGGTATCAATGTATGGGAATTAATGGACCATCTATCTGGCAAATATCATGTAACCCTTCTATTAATTACAATAAAAAATATATGAAAAAAAAGAAATCTAATAAAACAGATGCTGGCAGGGATGTGGCCCAAAGGAATGCTATTGATGGCAGTACAAACATGTTCAACAACTCTGGAAAGCTGTATGGCAAGTCCTCAAATTCTAAACATAGGAAGTAGCTCTATGGCTCAAGAGGTAGAGCTCTAGCTGAAGAGCTCAGGGACAGTGTAAACATAGATCTCCTCTATGATCCAGAAATCCCACTCCTGGGCATTTACCCAAATGTCCATAAACAAGGACATACTAAAACTACAGTATTATTTTTTTTTTACCGTAGCTAAGATATGGGACCAACCCAGATATCCCTCAGTAGATGAATGGATCAAAAAGATGTTGCATTTCTAAAGAATGACATTGCCCCATTTGTAAGGAAATGGAAAGACTTGGACAAAATCATATTAAATGAAGTAAGCTAGACTCAAAAAAACATAGGCACTATGGTTTCCCTCATTTGTAATAATTAGTATACACCTAAGATTCTCCTAGTAGAGGATCACAATAGCTCAGTAGCCATGTAGGATGAGGCTAAGTGAAATGAACTCCATGACATGGAAACAAGAGCTTTATCTTTGGTTTTTTTTTTTGTTGTTTTAGGTTTTTTTTTTTTTGCCAGTCCTGGGCTTGAGCTCAGGGCCTGAGCACTGTCCTTGGATTTTTCTCAAGGCTAGAGCTCTACCACTTGAGCCTCAGCACCACTTCCAGCTTTTTCTAAGTATGTGGTACCAAGGAATCGAACCCGGGTCTTCGTGCATGCTAGGCAAGCACTTTAACCACTAGGCCAAACTCCCGGCAAGAGCTTTATCTTTGTGATTGTTATTCTTATTATGTGTAGTTATTTCTTTTCTCTTTTCTTTACCCTGTTGTATATTTTATGTTATTACTTACTTTGGTACCAGGTATATTGCATATATGTTTATTTGTTTATTTGAAATAGGGAAGGGAAGGGACAAACAAGATGATTAGGAGGGGTGGGGAGTGGGAAAGAGGGAGAAAAACATGGGAAGAGATATCAATATTCAAGAAATAACGTACCCACTACCTGATGAATGTAACTGTAACCTCACTATATACCACTCCAACAATAAAATACAATTTAAAAAAGAATCCAGTCACAGCAAGTCATATATTATTTTATTCTACTTATAGTCAAATAAACATCAAGAATAAGCAACTCTGGAAGGATAGAACATAGCTCATTATTTCCACAAGATTGGTGGGGAAAGAAGTAAATGGTTACTAATCACTAATGAGCTCAGATTTTTAGAGATCTGAGAAAATGCTCTAATATTTGTTGCAATGGATGCAGGACTCTATGACTATATTATAAAACATTAAATTAAGAATTGTAAAATACAGCTACATTAAGTTGATCTAACTTTTTATAAAAATATCCTACTAGAAGAAAATGACCCATATTTTGGATCTTAAATTTCTCAGACTAAGATTTTCAAAATTTAAATGCATAAAGATGGACATAGTATTGGAAATATAAACACAACTACATAGACATAAAAATGTATGACTCTATAGACATAATGTTTTATTACATAGATTAATATTTATCTATGACATACAAACCCTCAGCCTAATTTTAATTATGTTCTAAAATCTAAGTGCCAGTGATTGTATATATAAATTCCGTTCTTGAATACTTGTTTGTTAAATATGTCATTTGAAATATGCTGTAAAAATCAATGCTAAAAAATTCTTTAAATAAAAATAAGTAAATAAATAAATTGCCTATCATGCAAGTAAATGGATACTAGAGCTAAGCATGACAAAAGTAAAATATATTTAGACTTTTTTAATATATAAGGAATTACAAATACTAAATGTGGAATGTTGTGTATCTATAAAGTATTAAAAAAGATGAAATAGAAATCACAAAGGAATCTCTCCAATAGGAGGTAGATTTAAAAATACTGATTGTTAAAGTATAATAAAGGAAATTAACCACTACATTAATAGGTCAGATACAAATAAAAAGATAAGTAATAATACTAAATATAACCTGAGAAAAGAATGTTGATATTGTAGTTTAGAAAAACAAGCAGATATGAAAGTAGATTAAACAACTACAAAGAGACAATATTTGGAGAGATGGTAACAAGAAATTTGCAGACTCTGTGATATTCTTCAATCCACCTACAAGGATGCACTCCATGTCAAACAGAATAAGAAGAAATGCTTACTCAGACAGTGAAACAAAATTATAGAGCAATAACATCAATTTTAATTAATAGATCACTTTATTAAGATGATAAAAAAATTCCATGCAAGACATTGTTAAAGGACTGAAGAAATAAGCAATGGAATGGGAGAAAACAATGTGCAAAATATATGTCCACTAAAGAATAAGGAGTCCCTTCCCTTCCCTATTTCAAATCCTCCAAACTGACAATAGCAAGAATGAGCAGGAATTTGGAGTGACAGGAACTCTCTTTCTCATCACTAGTTAGAAGAGCAAGATCACTTTAGAAAGATAAAGGTGGATATAATCTCACACCAAGATCATGCAGTCACAGCTCTGGTTTTTATTCAACTGATTACAAAGCCTAAATGCACACAGAATCCTCTATACATATGTATCCATCCTGTTCACAGCCACTCAAACTGGAAACAGACAAGACATCCTCAATACATCGGTGGGCAAACACTGAAAGTTTGGGTTCAAATATCAAGACTTAGGGAATGTGGTTAAATTGTAGTAATCTAGTGGATGAGCTATCATGTGGGTTTAAACTTATTCCTAAATAAAATAGATGAAGATTATGAAACAATGATCATAATACTTATTAAGAGGAAAATTGAGGTTATAAAAGTAACTATAGATTATGATTACAACGTCTTTAAAAGAAATGTCCAAGAAGAACTACACAAAAAGATATGAATGCATGTTACACTGTCAGTGGTTGGATTTCTTTCTTTCTTTCTTTCTTTCTTTCTTTCTTTCTTTCTTTCTTTCTTTCTTTCTTACTTTTGTTGGTCATGGGGCTTGTCTCTGGGCCTCAGCACTGTTCCTGAGAGCTTCAGTTCAAGGCCATCACTCTAGACCTTGAGCCACAGCGCCACTTCCAGTTTTCTAGTGGTTAATTGGAGATAAAGTCTCAGAGACTTTAGTTTCCAGGCTGGCTGTGGACCATGATCCTCAGATCTCAGCCTCCTGAGTAGCTAGATATTATATTTATATTACAAAATTCCTCTAATGGACAGAAATGGGGAATTAATCAGCAGCATTCCTTCTTCACAAGCATCATAACTCTCCTATGTCTCTCCTTCAGCTGTCTCATGGGAAGAGAACCTTATGTTCTCTTAATGTGTCTCCCAAGAGTACAACACAATTGGTTCGTGATTCACATGATGTCACGAAGAGGAAATTGCCCAGGAATGTTGATCGTGGGCTTTGTATTTCCATTGTTGCCCAAGATTGCTATGGATTGCAGTGAGTATTACAAAAGCCCCTGTATTCAAGAGATGTGTTGTCACACTTCTGCCTCAAAATAGGAGGAATTATATCACCAATTTCAGATGACAAAATGGAGAGTGTAAATATCTTGACCAGTCATACAACCAGATAAAAAAACTATATAAAATATAAAAACTATAAATCAAATGAGGAAAAGTGACTCAAAATCTATTTGAAATTCATACATGAGGTGAAAGATGGCGGGGGGAAGCAAAATAGCTGGAGTTTCTTATGTATGGTCATTATTCAAAAGTATAGTCATCAACTGTACTTTTATTAACACAGCGGCAAAAAAAAGGCCTTTTAAGTCAATAATGCAATATTTCCATGTAGACTTAAAGTATGTACATTCACACAAAGATTGAGTGTATTAGCTTTAATTTTGCATACAATTTAGATATTTGTGAAGAGGAATACACTGACTTCTATTTACGGTGAATGACATACATAATGTCTACTTATAATATCTCTTGAAGTAACTCACAAGAGAAAAACAGAATTGCCCTTCTCCGCCTCCTGTAGAGGCCACACGATTCCCTCTCAACTCAATTATTTCACCACTGTATGTTGCAATAACCCACTAAAAGTAGTACACAAGTTGTTATTAGTGAGTCAGAGAAAGATAAAGGCCCCGAGCAGCCGTCAGGCCCCTCTGTTTCTCTGCAATCAGGCCCATCATATCCCAGGTAACAATGACAGGAAAATTTCTCTGCCATTGCTGCCAGGTCTTCCTCAGTGGCTCTGCCATTCACAATAAAGTCCCCGTCGTCAGAGGCGTCTATGTAGTAACTTGTGGAGTTCAAGTGAAGATAATCTGGCGCTTCCCACACCTTCCGGATGCATCTCCCATTGTTCCTGCAGAGGTGAAGACTGCAAACCTCAGCCGCTCTGGTCACATTGACGATGTAACTCCCTAACTCAGAACTCACAAAGTGCTTCACTTTTGTACAGTTGGCCTGGGAAAGAAGCACATGAGCGTCAGTGCACCTTCGGGTACTGATAGACTTGAAATTCTAGCCCCCTGAGGTAGTTCTTTGGACTTGACTGAAACGAGACTGGCTTGGTTTCAGCAAGTGAATTCTAAGGCTCCTGGGTTACCATGACACGTGGGTTCCAGATCCGAAAACGAGAGGAAATCAGGAACAGGTAATAGGGCATAGTGGAAGTGTAGCAACTGAACAAGAAAGTGATTCCCCAGAGGGCCCATGTAAAGTACAGATTAGAGAAAGACAATGTCTTCATTTTCTCCTTCAAACTTACACATTAACCAGTATGAAAGAAAAGAGACAAATTCAGATAAGAAATTATTTCAAAGCTGGTGTGCTTTATTCACGTATCAGATATGTTGTATTTTTCATGGTTATGTCATAATCTGAACATTCAACTGTATACTTCTGGAATTTTTGTTACTTATGCTTAAACATTACATTTTCTACACTTGTATAGAGAGCTGGAATTCAAGAAAGCTTAGAAAATGGCAGTCAGTGTGTGTGTATCTTAGCATGTACTCTAAACTGACCCCAACTTGCTCAAACATACTAAATCATGATGGAGCTTTTCTCATATGTCTCATGGGGGCTGGAGTCAGGAATTGAGCTTCTTAGGGTCCATAGAATTCACATAGGTAGACAAAATCATGTCACTTCATAAATATGTTTTTATAGCAATTAAGTCAAATTGGTGGCATGAGTGTCTCATTATTATGGACTTGCACGAATTCAATATAATATTACAATTCAAGGGAAGATGTGTTATGCATACAGATACAAACAAGAACGTCTGGAAACACACAAAACTTTGTGATTAATGTGGATTGGGGAAAACAAGAAAGATTTCTTGGATAATACAGTATCCAGATGAGAGAAATTTAAGAAACAATTTAATTTTGCTTTCTATCCTATTAATTTTAAGATAATTTTTTTAATTCCAACATAAAGATCAACATCCACCTGTCTCTGTTTCTCAGAGTAGGATATGATATATTTCAGGTTGTGCTTCAATAAAAGGGCTCTAGTGTTCAATTATCTGTGATAAATGCCAGCACCACCACTAACCATTCTACACTGCTGTTATCATGATTAAATTTCCTTTCTTGAGTCCCTTGTCTGTAAATGAAGATTAGTCAGTCCTTCATATGATCATTAATTGAGCAAATCCTAGACAACCACAAAAGATCTGTTGGCTGCTTGCTTAGCATGAGGCAAATATACAGTCAATGTCAGTGTTATGCTTTCAACCTGTACAAAAGAAACTATATGTATGGAGTTTTATCTATCTGCCTGGCACTGATTTGGATTCTGGTTCTACAACTGGTTTACCATGGGCGTCTTAAGTCCTTGATTGCAGTGAACTCTATAGAAAAATGAAGCAAAGACTTTTACAAGTAATCAATATACCTTCATGGTCCTACCTTACCTCAGAGGATGTTAAATTCATATCTCCCCAAATGACAACACCTGCGGCTCCCAGGGCAGCACTTTCTCCTATGGTACTAATTAGATCTTGCTAGGTGGAAAAGAGATCAGTTCATTATTAATGTGAATATAAATCAACCCATCAGTGATTAGAAGTATAGAATATGGTCATATGTGCCACAAAAATTATTCTTTATTTTCTTACAGTAATGCAAGTCTGGAATAAGTCACTGTTCAACTCTATAATCTGTAATTAAATACAACAGCATACAGATTTTCTTCAAAAATCTGAAGAAGTCCGGGAGTTTGGCCTAGTGGTAGAGTGCTTGCCTAGCATGCACGAAGACCTGGGTTCAATTCCTTGGTACCTCGTACATAGAAAAAAGCCAGAAATGGTGCTGAGGCTCAAGTGGTAGAGCTCTAGCATTGAAAAAGTCCAAGGACAGTGCTCAGGCCCAGAACAGGCAAAAAAAATTTTTTAAATCTTAAGAAAAAGTTACATTTTTCCATGCAGAATATCATTCTGAAGACAAATAGCCTGTAAAATAGTCATCAGAAGTTATTTATTTGAAGTTGATTAGAAGCAAATACACATAAACTACATATATGTATATATCCATAAACAGAATACAAACATTTTCCATCAAATACATTTTAGTCACTTTCCTTATCTTTTTTTCAAAATGTCCCAACCTCCACAGAAAGGTTCCAATGATTTTGATTCCCAAACCAGATAAAAACAAGTCTGATTTGGCCTAGTCTTCATATTTGATTTTTAAAATCTAGTATGTTAAATTTCAAAGTAGTTGATTTAATAAGCTTTAGGACATAGCTACCAATGGTAAAGCCACTGTTATTTTCCCTAATATGGTCAAGATCCACAAAAAGATATTAGCAAGAGGATGTGGGGATTTTAGTCTTAAATGGTTTTGTGTGTGTGTGTGTGTGTGTGTGTGTGTGTGTGTGTGTGTGTGTGTGTGTGTGTGTGCTTCAAGGTTATGATGAATCTAGAGCATTTTAACTAGGAAATACAAGTTGAATATGCATACCTGCTTTTCTACTTTATTAGATTATATATTCTCCTTGCCTTTAGGATATAAAATGTTCATCTCCTTTTCTACAAAAAATGAATTTCTACCAGGCAGAAATGGTAATTAAGTAGAAAAATAAAGCAAAACTTTAAATTGTATTTTGTCTTGGCCACTTCACCATAATATCCATATTGAGGGATGAATTTCCTTATGTAACACTTCTATGGTCCACTACTCAAATTAAAGGTTTATAGTACTTTTTAAACATCCCTTTATTCTGGACAGTGTTCTGGTAATTGTCAAAAGGTGAAGAACGTTAAGGTTAAATTAATTTTACACTCTGGTTCGTATCTCCTTTCATTCCCTAGGTCAATAGTGTTGGCTGAGAAAGGGAGGGTCTGTGAGGGTCAGATGAGAAGTTGCAAAGGAAAGAATTTTGAGATTTGTCAGTGGTCTAATGAAGGGAACTGGAGGAGGAGGAAAAGAGGAGGAGAAGAAGGAAAAGGAAAGAAGAGGAGGAAGAGGAGGAAGAGCAGGAGGAGGAGGAGGAGCCGGAGGAGGAGCAGGAGGAGGAGGAACAGGAGGAGGAGGGGGGGGGGAGTCATCTACTCAGACTGCAGACCCAACAGTCTGTATCTATCAACTCTGCAAAGGCAGGAGGGAGCAGAGAGTGTCCCCCAGAGTGCTGATCCAAACTTGGAAAATACAGAAACTAACATTATCTGTGATGAACAAGAGGGCCACATGTGTGTTGCTGAATCTCACTAACGAACTTTCTTCACATGTTAGAGAGGGATCACTGGTTAACTATGGGAACAAAATCTTAAATCTACAGCTGGGAAGATCCCTTCATCATTCTCATCATCATCACAGTAAAGTATTAAATTCCCATGAGACTGCTACTGATTGGTGAACATGTTTGAACAAAGAATTCCAGTTTAAAATATCTTCTCTGATTATCTAATCTGTGCACTACCCACCATTTCAACAGCATTTTACAAGAGCTCATTTGCTCAATTTAAAGATGTACAATCAAAGTTGGGAAGCAGCATATTCTGGTATCACAATTAACCCCTTCCTGTTTTATTCTGATCATCAGATGGAAAATTATAATTACTAGTAGTAATAATGATTTATTACTAAAAGTCAGTTTTGCAGTACAGCATAGAAGTACATGCCTGCCATTCCTACACCCAGCAAGCTGAGGCAAGAGAACGGAGAGTTAAAGGTCAGCCTGGACTAGATAGTTCCCATCTCAAAAACAATCTTTGCAGGGACAAAAATCTAAGTAGACTGATACTCTAACAGGAACTTATCCAATATGCCATTAAGTGGTTACTCATCAAAAAATATAATTAACAAAGAAAGGTCCCCTTTAAGAATCAGAGAAGTCCTTCAGATTGAGTTAGGTGCTTCTTACCTTGGAAAGAAAAAGCAAAGGTTCGTCTCTGTACCCCAGCCTTGTATAAACAAATACAGGCAGTGCATATTCATGGGATGTCATGGTTGAAATTCTCAGGGACTCATGTATCCGAAATTTTGAGAATCGCAAAATAGTCTCTGTGTCTCCAAAGGATCTCTTGACACCAATAGATGGATATAATGCAGCACTGCTGTTCCAAAGCCAGGACAGCTCATTGTTCCTCAAAACTTCCTCTTCTGGGCATGATCCAGTGTAATTGGGGGCATAAACATTGTAATTATGACAATCTGGATATAAGTAATAGCCCCAAAGGGCCTTAGGGCGACTCTTAATTCCAAATTCAATAGTTTCCTTCATGAAAGCTTTTGCACTTTGTTCAAAGGTTGCTCTAGCTACATATTCAATATCAGTGGCTGATAAATTCTCTTGCATATCAGAAATGAACTTCCTTGATTTCTGTCTGTAGATATCTTTCATGTTCCAGTTCCTGGCCCATTGTGGACGCCAGTACTCCCAATCAATGACTGCAAGTCCACTGAAATCTTCAGCAGGAATGTAATACTTAATGTCTTTGTCAGCTTTTTCCAGATGGACTTGCAAGCTTATGTTCTGGGGGAGACCTCCATTAATGGGGATCCCTTGTGATGTATACCATGGATAATATCCCAATCTGTTGACATAAAATATAGTGACATTTTGGCCTCTGGCACTGGCCAGTGGACTACCAATTACTTGAAACATTTTCAAGTTCAAACTTAAATTATATCTGATCAAGCACTGATCTGTTGGAGCGTTCCAAGCTGCTATGAAAGGCTTTCTTTGATCAATTGGAAGTCGAGCAGGCTTGAGAGAAGAGATAGACTTCAGAATAAAAAGTATGAGCAGCCATGACATAAGGTGTATTGGTTGAACAAAACAAAGTTTTAATTGTCCTTCAGATAACAGTTTCATGATAGGGCAACAAAACTTATGTTTAGTATGCACTCAAAGACCTGTGGAGAGAATTGATTTTTCTATTAGTGGTTATTATATGGAAAAAACCAAACAAGTGGATGTTAGTAATATATTTCCGGAATACATTTGACTTGACATTTAAAGAGATCTTTAAACAAATTGAGATATGAAGAAAATGTGTGTTTAGCCTTCCATTCTGAAAAAAGCATGAAATTCAACAAATGTTTATGGAAAGCCAAACCCAGGTCCAGAACAAAAATTGGTAAGTTATGACCCTTACCTGTAAGAAACTTATTTATTGTTTATTGCTACAGTGCAACACAATCGGTTAATATTTTTGCAACCACCACACAAATAAATGATTGTGTTATAAAAAGTGAATCCATTCTGCCATCTCTATCCTAATTTAGATTGCAACTCTACACCTCTACTCTTGGGTACTTGGTGTGATCATTCATACCAGTGCAAAAAAGGTACTGACCTTGAAGATCACAGCAGCTACTCAAAGAAATTTTTAGGAGCAATACCTCCTGATATCAATTCAGTTACCTAAACTGATATCAATTCAGTTACTCTTTAATCTATGAGGATTTAAAGGCCATAATTCATAAGAATTCAATAATGCAATGTTTATTTCCAATTCCTCAAAACTTTATGATAAGGTGATCACTTACTGATAATAAAAATATACTCATACAGGTTTATCAGAAAAAAAGAAAGACGAAGCAGAATCACTGAAGTCAAGTGCAGGAGAGCTAATTGTTAACCTATATTCTAATAAAACTCATTAGAGCAGCATGAATAAAGACAACCTGTTATTTCTCATGAATTTAGAGTCTCATACATATATAAAAACAAAACTAGGCAACTTGAAGGAATGGATGGGGTGGGTATAGATTTAGGGTGAATGAAGGGAAAGGTAACATTGGTCAAGATGCATTGCAGTCACAAATGGACACATTGAATTAAAATCCCTTTGCATAACTATTTAAAGATAATCAACAAATTTAATATTACAAAGTAAATAGAATAGGAAATATAAAAGGTCTTCCTAAAGTTTTTCTTAAAAACTTAGAACCTATTGTTTTGTGATATAATTAAGTTCCATCATTCATCATTAAGTACAAATGTTTTCTTAACTATTTCATGTCATTATTAAAAAATACTAGATTCTCTCCATTTTAACAAATTTTGGAACCACAAATTTTAATATCTGGGTAGTTCAAAATTGCTTCCTTGCCAGTCTTAAAACTAAGCTTAAGCTTTGGAAATACATGTAAGTGTCTATTTCATGGTCACTTTTGCTAATAGAAAATTTATGTCATCCAAGGTGAAATGCTGCATTTTTGTAATGCAAAAACATTTTGCATTTTAGAATAAATCTGAAAGGAGATGTAAGTCATAAAAAGTATACATTTTTTCCTGTTATATTTTTGTTTCAGGATTTAGAATTTCTTGCAGCCAAGATCAACAGCTTTCTGCAAAAATGTACAAAGCCTTGGAACCTTATTGGTGCAGATTTTTCCAAAATCTGACAAGCAAAAGCCCTTTTCAGGATACAAAGACTTTGTTCTCTTAATTGAAGAGAACACCACCAGCTTGAACTTTGTTAGGTAGAGCAGTCTATTCTGACACATAACAATGAAGAGCTAAATACATGTGGGTTAAGTAACTATGGCAAAGAAAATCTAACAGTGGTTAATGGTTTAGTGGGTATTCTGTAGGAATACTGATTATAGGCTTGAAGAAATTTTGTGTTTAAGCACTGAAAAATAGTGTGCACAATACCAGTAGATTATTTGCTCCAGCTAGAGAGTATGCCTTAAAATAAAAGGTCTTTTCTGGCTGTAAACATGGCAAAACTCTAGTTAAAAATTTGGAGGCATTAAATAATAGAAAAAGATGCTTTGGTAATGCTTTTAAAGTTTCTCATCTTTGTTAGTTTTAGTGATTTATCCAGCCTCTGTGAACAAGTGAGGAAGCCAGTCAGCTCATAAATTTCAGATTGTTTCCCTTGAGTTTTCTTAAGCACTGTTATCTAATTGCATAATATACTTACACAAACCCTATAACTCAAAAAGCATAAAACAGATGCTAATTTCCTATTGTAGTTTTGCGAGAGCATTTTAACACAAAATCAAAATTCTGAACTGTTTAAATCATAAATCATGGGTTAGACTATCTATGGCTGCAGTAAGTGTTTTAAAATGTCTCTCAGAAGCTGAGGCAATTCAACAGAATAAGGTTTTTTTCACTACTAAACATTTTTTAATTTATTTTTTATTGTCAGGGTAATGTATAGAGGGGTTACAGTTACATTCACCAGGTAGTAGGTGCATTACTTCTCACAATTGATACCCCTTCTCATGATTTTGTCCCCATTTTCTTCCCTCACCCCCTCCCAATCATCATTTCCCTTCCCCCATTCCCTTTCCTATTTCAAATAAGCAAATAAACGAAGTCAGATACAGTAACAATATGAGATTAACTGTAAGGGCAAAATAAGAGTAGAGAAGTCAACAGTACATTAAGAACAACAATCACACAAGATAAAGCTCTAGTTTCCATATCCTATGAATAACAGTTCTTGACTCAATCAATACATTGCCTCAAAGAAACAGATTCTGGAAGAATGGGATATATATTGTGGGGTTTTTTTTCAAATACACATTTTATTAGGGAACTTGTAATTCTTTCATTTGAGTCTATCCTAAACATTAGAATTTTGCTTCTTTCCAGGTAAGAAGATTTATTCAAAGAAAAGACAACTAGAGATTGGTAAACAGTCCCAGTATCTGCAATCCTATTATATGTTAAAAAAAAAAAAAACAGGATGCTGATAATTAACCCTAGCTACTCAGGAGGTATATATCTGACGATAATGGCTCAAAGATAGCCTCTGCAAGAAAGTCCCTAAGACTCTTCTATAGGATATGGAAACAAGAACTTTATCTTGAGTGATTATTGTCCTTACTGTACTGTGTTATTTCTCTTCTCCTTTGTTGCCCTTTGGTTAACCACAAATTGTTACTGTATCTGACTTTGTTACCTGATATATTGTACAAACCTTTGTCTATTTGAAATAGGAAAGGTAAGAGGGGAAAACAAGATGATTGGGAGGAGGTGGGGGAGGGAAACGGGCAAAAACTTAAGAAGGAGTATCAATGTATGAAAAGTAATGCACCTACTATCTGGTGAATGTAACTGTAACCCCTCTATACATTACATTGATAATAAAAATAAAATGAAAAAAAAAGTATGGAAAGTTCCTGAGACTCTTATGCCCAATTAACCACCAGAAAACTAGAAGTGGAGCTGTGGTGCAAAGTGGTAAAGAGCTAACATTGAGCAAAAATGCTCAGAAACAATACTGAGGCCCCCTGAGTTGAACCCCCATGACTGACATACAAAAGAAGTAATTATAGATGAAGATATATACATACACATATACATCTATATACATCTATATCTTTACTGAATGTTTAAAGAATTTCTCAAAGGATCAGATTAATAAGTTTATTGCTATAAATGTATAAAATTCTCAAAAAATAATGAAGATGTATATTGAATATCTACATATGATTTTTTGTTTATGAAGTTCTCACAACTTCCTCAAGATAATAATTCATAATTCTTTTCTAGTGACCACTTAATTGTTGATTAATAGTCTTCAGTGAGAATGTATCAATCGATCTGCCAGGTGAATTGTAATTGATCAACAAGGGAGAAATAAGTCATGTGACTAAGCTTTCTTAAATGTTGTAGAGTAAAGCCATGATCATCAATAATTATCTCAAATATCAGTGACTTTAACATTACCCCATCTAAATAGAAGAACTCCGAAGCCACTTTATTAGTGTTTGGGAAGAAAATTTTAATTGCATTTTTTTAAATTGTGTTTTATTGTTGAGATGATATATAGAGGGATTACAGTTACAATCTTCAGGTAATGGATACATTGACTGAAACAAATTCAGTCAATCAGTATCATTCAAATTCTAAGAGGGTTGATGCTAAAAAATACAAAACATATGAGAGTTATAAAAACAAAAAGATTTGTTAAACAATGAAAACAGAGGCATCACCATTTTTTAAAACATGAGGCTGCTGTTTTGCTTTGCTTTAGTATGATGTGTTTGGGGTAAAGAAAATGTATGTGCTGGTTATACAGGAGCTAAGAATGAGTTTGAGTTCTCTTTTACTGCCTAAACTACCTTGTTAACCAGTAAGTTTGGGGCTGGGAGTTTGGCCTAGTGGTAGAGTGCCTGCCTAGCATACACGAAGACCCGGGTTCGATTCCTCAGTACCACATACATAGAAAAAGCCAGAAATGGTGCAGTGGCTCAGGGTAGAACACTAGCCTTGAGGAAAGCCCAAGGACAGTGCTCAGGCCCTAGCTCAAGCCCAGGACTGGCAAAACAAAACAAAACAAAACAAAACAAAAACCAAGCTAACCAGTAAGTTTTCAAATACTTCATTTTATCTTGGATAGATACAGCCTCCATAGTAGATGGCTTTCCCATCACAAGGCCTCTTGACTTTAACTTTTTCTCTCTCAAATACATTCTAAAATTTAAGGATTAACTTTCTAATCTCAATTTGATACTTATTCACTCTTGGATACAATTCAATAGGTGCATGAATATTTATATATCCTCTTTTCCAAACAAGTGATTTTTCTTTTCTGAAAAGTGTATTGAATACCATGCCTAACTTTTCAGCCACTTTATTAGTGTTTGGGAAGAAAATTTTAATCGCATTTTTTTAAATTGTGTTTTTTGTTGAGATGATATATAGAGGGGTTACAGTTACAATCTTCAGGTAGTGGATACATTGAATGTTGATACCCCTTACCATGCTTTTCTCCCACTTTCCCTCTCCCATCCCCTCACAATCATCTTCTTTTTCCTATTCCCTTCCCTATTTCAAATAAAAGAATAAATGTATATACAATATACCAGGTACCAAAGTCAGATACAGTAACAAAAGGAGTTAAACCATGAGGGGAAAAAAGAGAGAAAAGGAATAACTTTACATAGTGCATAAACAACAATGTATTTCCATAAACAAACTCTTTTTGTGTTTCCTAAAAACCAAAATGTCTATTCTTCATAGCAATCTTCTCCTATTTCTCATCATATAAGGCATAATAATTCTAGAGAAAATTACTAAACATGTTCCATTAATGATCATGCAAAATAATACCTAAAATGCAATTATACCATAGTGTAAAATATTTATTCCTATGAGATTAACTTTTGGAAATCTTCAGAATTGTCTGGCATAATCATTTTAAACCTGTGACTCTCCCAGTGAGCCATATGTTCCTATGATTTGTTTGCAGTTACTCAATTAATCTCTGTGGAATGCAAGTTTTATGTGCACTACATTTTTATTTCAGGTAAGTATTAAATTGCGACAATCCAATTCATTACACAAATCATCTTTTCAGAGGAACTGTGCATGTTGAAAAGAAAAAAGTTTAAAAGACCCATTCAAGTTAAAAGTGTTAAATATACATTCATAATACAATGAAATTGTTGATAACATCACCATGATGGACAAACATTATTTTTACAGTGCTGAGTTCATAAAAGCAAGATTACATTGTGAAAACCACTGCATTTGAGCAATAAAGTTAATCTAGACAAGAAAGTACTGAAAAAAAAGAAAATCGGTTTTCTTTTAATTATTTCAGAAAAGTTATTTTCAAAAACAAGGTGTTGATTTTTTTTCAAACAAGACAAAAACTATATTTACCTTTGTTGTTTGTTGCTGGTCCTGGAGTCACCTTGTGCAAAGCAAAATCTGTGTAGAAAGGATACCCAGCTGGGTCCAGGAACCTGTCATTACTGAGTGACTCAGTCATCCTAGTTAAACTGGAGGCTTGCATTAAATCTCTTTATAACTAAAGTCTAACTCCCTTAAGAGCATCTTAGCATAAGTGACTATTACTTCCTGAAAATACCTAATATAAATCCAGTCACTTGAAGGAAAAGAAGAGGAGGAGGAGGAAGAGAAGGAAGAGGAGGAGGATTGAGACTTTATTTGGAAATCAGAGAAGTGAAAAGCATTAAGTATTTAAGATTTCTAGTACTTCATGTAATATAGCGTATTTTAAAAATAGACGCTAGGCATAGCTGGTGGCTCACGCTTGTAATCCTAGATACTCAAGAGGCTGAGATCTGAGGATTGCAGCTCAAACCCAGCCCAGACACCAAAGTCTGTGAGATTCTTATCTGCAATTAACTACCAGAAAACCAGAAATGGCACTGTGGCTCAAGTGGTAGCATGGTAGCCTTGAGTTGAAAAGTTCAGGGACAGTGCCCAAGCTCACATTTCCAGCCCCTGACAGAAGAAGAAGAAGAAGAGGAAGAAGAGGAAGAAGAAGAAGAAGAAGAAGAAGAAGAAGAAGAAGAAGAAGAAGAAGAAGAAGAAGAAGAAGAAGAAGAAGAGGAGGAGGAGGAGGAGGAGGAGGAAGAGGAGGAGGAGGAAGAGGAGGAGGCAGCAGCAGCGGAGATCCTAATATGCTAATATTAGGATATAATATCATGGGATAATTGTCTCTTACTGGGGAATTAAATATCATTCCAAGAGAAAAATACATTATCAACTTGCTAGAGCCAATGTCTCAAGATGGTGAACTAAGTACCACTATTTACCTATTATGTCATTTCAGCATATCATTTGATACAATATAAACTATCATGACCCAAAATCAGAAAACAGTGAAATAGTCAAAAGAAATGTTAATATAAACAAAAGAACAAAAATCTAGTAAAAAACACATTAGAGATATGAAATCATGATATATTTTTTAAATGGAAAGGACTGGCTGGCTAATTTCTGGATTAATCCATTAGAATGTCTACAAATACAGATCGTTTAGCATTCCAGGAGTACGTGTAATGGCCTGAAGTACAGCCATCTTACCTCAGAATGCTTAAATGGTGTAGTGGACCAAACACAAAGCACAACTAAATGGATATAATTGTGTCTTCCTCATGGACACACAAGGGATAAACAGGAATAGGCTGTTGAACTCTTGAGAGAATTACATTCCTCCATGACACTTTTCTCCTAACTTTCATAATTATGGTGGGTCCTACCAGCCTGCCTGTGCAGCAGCTCACAATACTCTGGATGAAATCTGAGGGAGCCTGCCAACAAGCCAGGGCCCCTTTCCATTGGTCCGTCTTCCCATGAAGCTCAGTAGATATTCTGAAACAAATGTGAAATCCCTATGATAGATTGCTCAGTTTCTCCTGTTCTTCGTGTGTGTGTGTGTGTGTGTGTGTGTGTGTGTGTGTGTGTGTGTAGCCAGCAAGACTTGTCAGACATTTAATACTGAAAAACAGCATGAAAGAAAATTAACTGACCCATGAAAAACAGACTCCTGTGGAAATGAAACAGTATGAAATATGTCGCAACAACCACAGTATAAATGAAAATCTAGAGCCAACAATGATAACGTACTCTTCTAATCCCAGTACTAGGGGGATAGAAATAGGAAAATTGTGAGTTCAGAAAACCAAAATGTAATCAATTAAATAAAAATTGAAATAGCATCTTTAGGGAGCTTTACGAAACGATTACTTCTACACACCAAAACAAGACTAATTCCCAACAAGGCTGTTGTTTCAAAGTGTTCTTTCACATTTTTTTTTTGCCAGGCCTAGGGCTTGAACTCAGGGCCTGGGCACTGTCCTTGGGCTTTCTCAAAGCTAGCACTCTACCCTTCAGCCACAGCGGCATGTCCAATTTTTTTCTGTGTATGTGGTACCAAGGAATCGAACCCAGAGCTTTGTCCATGCCAGGCAAGCACTCTACCACTAGGCCATGCTCCTGGCCCCAAAGTGCTCTTTCAAATTAGTATGAAGTAATTAGGGCCGGGTTGTGGCCTACTGATAGGGTACTTGCACAAAGCCCTGGGTTTGATTCCTTACATACACAGGAAAAGGAAAGGTGCTGTGGTTCAAGTGGCACAGAACTAGCCTTGAGCAAAAATGCTCAAGAACAGTGCCCAGGACTCGTAAAAAGAAAAAGGAGAAGGAGGAGGAGGAGGAGGAGAAACTACACCTTAGAGGTTGAACTAGTAGTTTGGGGAAGGGAGGAGTGAACAAACCATAATACAAAGCAAAACAAACAAAAACCTTTCAGAAAGTGGCACGAAGTTCCCATGTGAAAGAAATGGGAGCTACTTAATAGAAATTTCCTAAGGACAGAGAAAATGAAAGGAAATAATTTGTAAAAATTCTGAAGTAAATATTTTCTTAAAAAATGATCCTGAGCCATAAAGCTCTAAATATAAAAATAACCATATTACACAGATTGAAGAAGGATCTAAAAGTACAAAACCAAATTCTATTTGTGAAAGGAGATGTACATTTTTCTAGTTGATGAGCAAAATTAGGGACCTGAAAAATAATGATCAAAAGTTTGTGCTTAAATTAAGGGTGCTGTGATATTTGAACAATTAATGGAAAGTAAAAAACAACACTGCCACAAGCAATAGGCATATGGACATTCAAATGATTCAGGGCAAGGACAATTCCTCTTTGCTTTCTAATACATCTATTTCATTTGCTTAAGTAATATAGTTTTTTAAAAAGCTTTCTTAATTTTATTTCTGTAACTTAAGCATACAAATAAGGTTTAATTTTGATTATTAATTTAAGAAAAAGATATATTTGTCTGTCATTGGGTTTATGCATAGTACCCTTGATAAGACAGTAGAGTAAGCATAGATTCTGAAAGCCCCAACTTGCATTAAGTAAATAGCAAAAAAATTACCAAGAAACCTAAATTTTTACATAATGTTTTAAACTGAGCAGATTATTATTTCTAGTTTTCTGGTCCCAAGGCTCATGGCCTGGGCCCTGTCCCTGAGCCTCTTTCTGCTCAAGGCTAGCCCTCACCTCTTTAACCATAGCGTCACTCCTGGCTTTGCTGAAGACTTTATGGGAGTCCAACATCCAAGCTGGCTTCGATCTGCCATATTCAGATCTCAGCCATCTGAGTAGCTAGGGTTACAGACATGAGCCACCAGCACCTGGCTCTGAGAAGATTATTCTACAAACTAAAATTGGAAAAATCCACTATTAGAAATGTGTCAGTCTAGGGCCAAGAATGTGACCTAGTATGAGAATGTCTGCCTGGCATGCACAAAGCCCTGGATTTAATTCCCCCAGTACCACATACACAGAAAAAGCTGAAAACGGTGCTGTGGCTCAAGTGGTAGAGTGCTAGTTTTGAGAGAGCCCAAGGACAGTGCTCAGGCCCTGAGTTCACTACATTTAGTTTACTACATTTCACCATCCCATTAGCTTTTATCTTTCCCACAAATACTGAAAGAATAATTAATATGGAGGAACTAATAACTCAAAATAGAAACTGGAATGCAGTGTCTATCAAAGTTCTACATAGGCTATTTCGTATTGTTTAAGATTCCCAATACCTGGAAGTGTAGAAAGTTTGTTGTTGTTGTTGTTTATCTAGGGCTTGAACTCAGAGCCTAGGCACTGTCCCTGAGCTCTTGTGCTCAAGACTAGTGCTCTACCACTTTGAGCCACAGCACCAGTTTTTTAGTGGTTAATTGGAGATAAAGAGTCTCACACATATTCCTGGCTCGGCTGGCTTTGAAGCTCAATCTTCACTAACAGTGCCCAGCTATTTCTTTTGGATTTGCTTTCTTTATTCCACGAATGCTTTCCCCAGATATAATATATAATGACTTCCTCCTCTTGACATATGGTCATCTCACCACAAAGGCCTCATTGTTTGACCCACTATAAAATTTCTGGTGCTTTCTCATACTAATTTCTTGTGTCTATTATTTGTGTATTGAGTTAATTTATTAATATTCATCCCATTCCTCCCAAAATTAAGATTCCCCAAGAACAAATATATTAACCTCCATATCCCTATTGTCTAGCATGAGGCAAACATCTAATAAGTAATTACTATATCAATGAGTGGAGTCAATAATCACACTTCAACATAAATATTTTAGGAGGTTTGAAGTAAAAGGAAAAAAGTCAATAGTTTATAGTCTTTAGTATTTCCAGACAAAACTGACATTAGAGTAGGAAATAAAGAAAAAATATCTGGAACAGAATCCCAGATAAATTCATTCCAGGAAACACTTGAGACTTGAAGTGAGCATCGGGAGCTTTGTTCTTCTGACTCAGGTGATCTGGAGAGCGATGTTGGCAAGAGTCTCCATGCCAGCCATAGTAGCAGTGACAACCAAATCCATTCTTCATGATTGTTTCCAGTTTACTTTGTTTTGAAGAGACAAATCTGAAGCTCTTGTTTGGCTTGACCATTTTACTGCTGTTTTCAGGCATATGCAGGTAGCAGGAGGCCTCAGGAGTTTTCCTAACACATCTCCCATGACGGTTACAGAGACTCTCACTGCAGAGTTTCGCGGCAGTGGTCACATTCACAGCATAGGAGCCCAGCGGCCCTTGGATGGCTTCTTGCACAGACAGGCAGCTGTCCTGTAGGATAAACAGACATCAACTGAAGGCACTTTCCAAATGTGATTCTGTTACACACTGGTATGAATGCTTCAAGTTTTATAATTGGAGCTGCTGGAGACAGATCTGCACCCATTCACCTGAATGACAATTAGATTACGGCCTCGCCATTATCTTATCTTTTGCACCGGAAAGTGGAAAGTGGTCCAGTACTCTCCTACTGGAGATGAGTCTTGAATGCGAGAGAATATATGTAGAAACATTAACTCCTTTGTTACAAATGTCACAAAGAGCTAAACCAATCCACCCTTTTATAGTAGGTGAAAGAATTGCAATTGTAATTTCACATTCTCATACTTTGCTACATAGATATCATGACATTCATCCTGCTAAAATTCCTGTATAGTAAATGTAATTCTAGTATAAAGCTCTCGTTGGAAAAGCTGGAATTCAGAGGTTAATTAGCATATCCAAAATCACACCCTTAGCCTGTAATGTTCAGTTTCTCATTTCAGGCTGCCTGGTTGGAGACTATGCTTTTCCTACTGTCTAATAACCAGTGTGGCTGGAATACAAGAGGTGCTCAAACTATAGTAATCTGTGTTCTCTTTGAAAGTCATTCAAGTCAAAGGCACAAGTAATCAGTGATCCTTGTAGCAGTTTTATATTCCATCTGGAATGTATGGATAACCCTGAGATGTGTAGTGGCTTACCTTTGAAGCACAATATTCATATCCTCCCCACAATATCACTCCTGCTGCTCCTAATGCAGCACTTTCACCAATTGTATGCACCAAGTCCTCCTAGAAGAGCAAGATTAAGCATCATTTATTACTCATATTTCATTCATAAGGCTCAGACTCTCAGCTATGATAAAGAACACAATAATGTCATCTTTGTTCTTGATGTGAAGGCCTATGGCAGAATTTAAAAAGATTATTTTGTCTATACATTCTAACTTATTTCAAGATTACAGGCAATTTTGTGGACATTGACACTAATTTCTTCACACCATTTCTTGGATTATTATGATCTCTTGTGTCAATTATTTTCTATTAGCAGTATTGGTGGTATTTTTTCTTAACTATTGTAGACAAAAAAAAAAACAATTGGATTGGATATTTCAAAATAGCTTTTCCCAAAAAAGGATTGAAAAAGTGACACAATGTGAGAAATCTGTCACTTGAGGAATAGCATAGTTGATACTTTGGTAGCCACAACTAATCCTTTATTCAGTTTACTGGCCCTTGAAAAAATATTTACTTTATTTACCATACTTCACCAGAAGGTAGAATTAGAAGTCATTGTATGAACCCATCCAGAGGCAAAGTAAAATTCAAAATGCTCAAGAAATTGCTAGGAATAAATATTATCCAAAATAAGAGTTTTCTATCTGATGCAGGAAGTGCCCCTATCAAAAATTGCTAAAGTAGAGACCAATAAAGAAGTTCAGGCTTCAGAGGGAGATGAATAGGAAGCCGTTGATTCCCACCAACATTTTGCCACGGTGCTAGTTTTTTTCCTAAACTTATTGAATAAAAACTTCATTTTTATATAGATGATCTTGCAATGATAAAAGAGCTTGATTTCACCATTGATCTTTGAGCCAAATAGAAATTATTCTAAACTATCTTGGTAATCCTTGCTACTACTTTTAAAGGCCCTGTATTATCTGGTCATGTATTATCTGTCTGAAAACTGACAGATAAATTGTTCACTGCCATGTACAGATGGAGATTTAAAGATTTCTTATGTAGCCATCTGTTAATGATGGCATCCTTACAATAATCCAGTTACTACTTGAATACTTTCATTATCTGAAAATTCACTCCTTTCCAAATAAGCTCATCTCTACATCTCTGATTCTCCTGTATTATGTTAAGATTACAGACATTATCTGTCTACATAACCTACATTCATTTAATCCTTCAAAAAATAACTCCTAGAATACATTTTCCACTTCAGGAAACATCCAACAAAAATCTATGCCATCTTTTTAGTTAATCTAATAAAGGGAAACAGAAAAAGTCTCAATTATTTGTATATTTATGATTTGTAAAATTGCTGCTATGCTTTCATATTAAGAAGCTGTACCAAAGTTTCTTCCAGTTTAAAATTAATCTAAATATTATTTTAAGCCAAGTTTCACAACTATTATGTAAAAAAAAAATCTTCGTGAATTCTAAGCTAACAAGATCTATTATCCAAAACCTCTAGATGAACATCTAATTGCCAGTGATTGCAAACTTTACAATTGTTTTGACATATAAAGAAATAAATGCCTTTAACAATAAAATAAACTTCTGTTATCAAAGAAAAAATAAATATCTTAAACATTTCTTCTTATATTTTATATAGCATTCAACTGAATTTCCTTTGTCTTTCTTACCTCTGATAGCACTTCGATACTGTGTAAATAAAATGGTCTAGAAAAAATAAAAACTGGCAAAACATAATCCTGTCTAGCCATTTCAGCAATTCGCATGGCTTCCCTAACTCGATGATGAACAAATTTCAATGCATGCAAACTTGACTTTAGTATTATACTCAAGTGTATTGAAGGATAAAGAGCTGTGCTTTTCTCCCACAGCCATAGGAGCTGATCATTGCGGACAATTTCATCTTCTGGACAACTACCTGTGTAGGTCTCTGGATTTATTATGTAATCATAATTGTAGCAGTCTGGATAGAGATAAAAGCCCCATAGACTTTTTGGTCTCATTTCTGATGCGAGGGCAAGAGTAACGTTCATAAAACTCTTGCCAGCACTTTCAAATTCCTGTTGGGCAACTGTTTGCACTTCGGAATCTGACCAATGGGGATGATGATGTCTAGTGAAAGCTAAGGAGTGGTTCTGGTATATCATTCTATTGCCCCAATTCCTATCCCATTGGGGCTTCCAGTTTTCCCAGTCAATGACAATCAGCCGTTCGGATCGCCACAAAGGGATAGCTTTTGCTATGTCACTGGCAGCTTTCTGAAGGTGTTCAAAAAGGCTCATGTTCTGTGGTATCCCTCCATTAAAGGATTTTCTGTTTTGAGAGAAATAAGGGTAATATCCCAGTTCATTGGGATAAAATATGGTCACAGCTGATCCACTTTGAGTCTCTAAAGGATTTGATATAATGTTAAATGCTTTGAGATTCATAGTCACATTGAAGAAATTCTTGCAGTATATTGTTGGGGCCGCCCAGAAAATGTTGAAAGGCTGGTCCTGGATCACTGGAGGTATTGCTGGCTTGAAAGATGGTTGAGTGGCCATGATAAATAACAGTAGTTCTCCTAACCACGGGACCCATGGATTAACCATAGCTGTTAGGTTTCAGCATTCCAGCAACCTATAAAAAATAAGAAAAAATATGAAAAAAAAACCCAGTGAATAAAAACTATAAAAAGTTTCATACAGAAACAAATAGGCTGTACAAATTCTACCCGCTACTTTTTCTGAAGCAATGTCCTCTAACATTGTCCTTATACATAACTCAAAACCATCACACAAAGAAAAGCCTTTGGCTAAAACCTGAACTAGGAAAAAGAGTCTGAATGGATCTTCATACCTTCCTATTCATTTGTCTTAAGAGTGAATTCCATGTCAGGAATTAACAAATACTGACATTTTAAAGCACATATTAAATGAAAAACAGAACAAATTACACTAATAGAAAGTAATACCTTGTCTACAAGTTGAAGTTCACTGGCCTTGGAGATCTGATGGTTCTTAAAACAGAGAAGTTACTCTTGGAATAGCATAGGAAGAAACAGAAATCAGAAATGTCAATTATCTTCTGTTGGCTATTTTGGCATTCTCTTCTCTTGTTTAAACAAATAAGTCCTAATACCTATTAACTATTTAACGCTGTTATTTTCCCATGAAGAAACTGGCCTCTTTTTAGCAATTAAATTCTAAATAAAACTTGGCTGTCTAATCCCCTCTACCTAGTCAGTTGGGACAAAAACTGCCATTTTTCCAGAACCTAAGTGATATCTAATAGTTAATGTATTCCAGCCAATAGGAGCTCACCCTGAAAGCAATATGGCTGAGGTTCCTTATCAAAGCTATTTTCTCAGGTATTGTACATTGTTCAAACAAAGAAATTACTCTGATGTAATTAATATCAATATTTTCTTAGTATATTACTTTGTAGGTATTTATTGCTATCTTCATTTAATCTACGTTTCTTAAAAGTTGGGGGGGAGACCATTAACCAAAATCATGTGCAGGTTATCACTACATAACACCTCTGGTTTATGAAGTTATAGGCTCTCAGCATATTGGCTTCTTAAGTCGACAAATAGGAATAATTTGCTATTGCATACATTAGATGCTATTGTTGTAATAGTTGGATTTGTGTGGGATTCATATTATTATACAAGTTAGCACAAGGTGGCTCTCCTCCCAACCCTCTCCAAACTTTGAAATTCTGTCCTAGATTATGCAAGGAAGTAGCACCATCTGGTGGTAGGAATGAATGGTTACCAAAGATCATGTGTAATCGAAGGAATTTTGGAGTATTATACATTGTACATTATACATTAGATTTCTACAATCAAAGCTTCTGAGAGCATTGGAGTTGGGAACTGACAGGCTAAAACTCTTTTCAGAAAACAAGGATAAATGGAAGGCACATGACTTTTCAAGTTACCACTTGAGAATGATAACTACTCAGATAAACCCAGGTCACTGACCAAAGGCTCTGGTAATAATGTGTTCAGCTATTTGCTGGAGATAACTCTCACTAAAGACCCAAGTGTATCGATGACTTTAAGAGAATTTACCTATGCCAGACCAGAAGCCCTCACTTCCAAGTCATCTAATACTTACTAGTAAATGACCAGCAGAGGGCCCTACACACCAACTTGTGGGCCCCACATATGCCAGAGCTCCATTCACTTAGTTGACTTCTTTCTCAGATCTTGAGAAATTAAGTTTGGAGATGTAGGTAGCCATTTTTTTAAAAGTTAAACTTGAAGCAGTCATAGGTTAGTTCTGAAATCTCTCTCTAGTGCTCCTCTAGCATGTTCTGTGATGCACACATAGCTCATAAGAGAGAATGGCAGCGCTTCTGGATAGGATGAGAAGGGTATACAGATAATCATAGCAAGACATACCAAAATTTCCCCATCCTACTAACGTGGTCATTTGTCAAAACTGAGTCTTCATCTCACATCAAAGCACTTTTGACTTCACCTCATCCAGTTATCAAAAGTTATATTCTTAATAGTACCCAACTATACACACTGAGAGGTTCCTGTGAATGGATTTCTGTGCTCTAGAAAGATGACACAGCCTCAGATTGAGAATCCAGACTCTCAAACTAACTGCCCAATTTTAAAACCAGTTTGATATTCAATTGGATGTAATTAGAGATCCTAAATAGTCACTTTTTCATAGTTACTTCGGCAGATGGAATTTATATAAATGGAATTGTCTTGCACCAAGTTTCAAGAGAAAGCTGCAGGGCATAAATACTACTAGAATTTGATTTGTGTTGCAAGAGGAAGATAGCATGTCACAAGACCTCTCTTCTAATACTAGCTCCCAAAACTTCAAGATTCTTACTAGTTCTATGCTTTAAAATGGTTGATGATAACATACTCCCTCCCTTCTTTCACATCCTATATCTATATGCAAGAATGCTTCTGAAACATGAGTTAAGCAAATAAAACCTTTCCCATTCCCACTTTTAATTAGTGCTATACCTTCAAGATTCATTATATATGTATGTGTGTATATGTGTGTGTGTGTGTGTCCACATACTCTTCAATTGATGTTATAACATATCCTATAATTTTTATCAGAATGACTACAAGTTTCCATGTATGACAGTGTTGTGGGAGGAACATTCATTAGGCTATAAAGGGATGAAAACAGCATGGGTTTAGCTTTATAAAAAATGACCTTGAACAGTGTCTTAAAACAGTATTTTAAATAAGGGAATTTGTGAGCAGAAGTTGTAAAGTAGCACAGGATTTGAAGGGTTCACTGGTGACTGCCCAATAATCAGGGAAACTTCTGGTTCTCACAAACAATGTTCTTGATATTTATCAAGAATATAAATGAACAGTTAACTTTGTAACAAATGCGAAGTACAAGGATCTGTGTACCCACCAAACATTTCATTTTCAAAGATATTTCGGTAAGCTCTGTGAACAGCATGTACTTTTCCATGTAGATTCAGAACATTTTTACTAACTTCACAATATGTGAAAAGATACAGTGGTACAGAGAGAACAGCTTCTCTGGTGTAAGAAGCAGAATCCAGATCTGTTTTAGATTCAAGAATTTTTAAGGTCTGATTTAGCATTTTAATAACCCATATTCCTTGTATTTTATCAACAGTTTGTACTTTTCCATCCTAATTCAGAACAGTTTACTTACTCCACAATAGGTGAACAGACATAGTGGTAACCAAGAGATAGAACAACTCTGGTGTAAAAAAGCAGAATCTCAATCTATCGTTGGTTGGAGAACTTTTTTTTTCTTTTTGCCAGTCCTGAGCTTGAGCTCAGGGCCTGAGGACTCTCCTTGGATTTTTCTCAAGGCTAGAACTCTAGCACTTGAGCCTCAGCATCACTCTGGCTATTTTCTAAGTATGTAGTACCAAGGAATCGAACCCGGGCATGCTACCACTAGGCCAAACTCCCGGCCCCTTTTCTTTTTTTTAATTGTAATTAATAGAAGTATTAGTTATACTCGCCAGATAGAAGGTGCATTACTTTACATACATTGATATCCCTTCTCATGTTTTTGTCCCCATTTTCCTCCCCCATCTCTTCCCCTGATCTTGTTTCCCCCTTTCCTATTTCAAATAAACAAATCAAGGTATATTGGTTGGAGAACTTTTAAAGTTTAATTTAGTATGTTTAACAACCCATATTCCTTGTTTCTCTGGAGAAAAATTCATCAAAACACTATGCTTGGAGAGCAGCAGTGTCCTTGAGCTCCCTCTGCTAGTGTTTAATTAATCTAAAAAAAAAAATCTAAAAAAATCATTCCTCTGAACAGAAAACGAAAACAGTAACTCACAAAATATTCAGTTCATTTAGTAAATACTTGTGATTGTAATGAGGTAATCTATGTCTCCTCCTAGGGGCTCAAGGGATAAGCATTGCTGCTTAGTCCTCGGGAAAACCAGTGTCTATAGGACAGTGGAGTTCACACCACGCTGACTGCCAGCTCTCGGGATCGCTGTGACTCATCATGGTAAAATGAAAAGGCAAAGGTTATTCTCTCTTCTATGGCAATTCCTCCCTCAACACCCACTTAACAAACACAAAACTCCTCATAAAGAAATGAAGATGTTTGTGGTTCTGCTTCATTGAGGAAGATTAAATTTTCTAATCTTGGAAAGGGAGTGGAAAGGGGAAGTGTAGAATTGAAGAGAGGAGTGACTGGGTTCTTTTTTCTTTCTTTTTTTTTTTTTTTGCCAGTCCTGGGCCTTGAACTCAGGGCCTTAGCAATATCCTTGGACTTTCTCAAGGCTGGAGCTCTACCACTTGAGCCACAGCGCCACTGCCAGCTTTATTCTATGCATGTAGTATTGAGGAATTGAACCCAGGTTTTCGTGCATGCTAGGCAAGCACTCTACCACTAGGCCAAGCTCCCAGCCTCTGGAGTGACTGGATTCTTGAGGTTGTTAGGCTGGTTTCATTCCCACCTATCAAGAAGCCAAGCAGAGAGCAGGACATTTGACAAGGTATACATTAAGTGGTTGGTGTCTTTATTTTGATTGTTTTGCCCCCTTAACCTTGGAGAAGGACTCCAGAACTAAGTACACAAGCATTCTGCACAAGCCACAACCCAGATTACCTTCAACTAGGCAATATAATTTGAATATCTGGCATGAATCCCTTCTTCCATTCCTCCTTAGTGATGATGATACAGGACGAACTTCATAATGCCCTAGGAAATGTGAGCAGTAACATTAATAGCTGTCTAGTAATTAATATTATACATGCTGAAGAGAGAATTCAGAGCAAATAGTATGTCAAGAAAAGTGGTGCAACTTTTCAAATCATGTAACTTACACCCTCTATTGATAAATAGACAGCCATAAAAAAAGATATCTAGACACATTTCTGATAAGTACTAAAATAATGTGCCACATGCTAGATATTTTCATAGATGCAAATGTCACCCTGTTTCCTGCATAAAACTTCTAGTGCTTCTTAAAGCTAATGCATATTTGTAATGTTCTACTTCTGTTTTCTTTGCTTTAAAAATCAAAGCTAAAAATGAAAGGACCTCTAGGATATAGAAACAAAAGCCATATAATGTGTGATTATTGTCCTTAATGTTCTGTTATTTCTCATCTCTTTTGCTGTCCCTTTGTTATCTCATATTGTTACAGTATCTTAACTTGTTATCGGATATATTGTATGTATGTTTATTTGGTTATTTGAAATAGGATAGGGAAGGGGGTAAACCAAGATGAGGGGCAGGGGTGGGGGGAGGGAAATGGGGACCAAAAAATGAGAAAGGGTATCAATGTTTGTGAAGTAATGCACCTTCTATCTGGTGAATATAATGTAACCCTTCTATTAATTACAATAAAAATATATGTTAAAAAAAGAAAAAATCAAAGCTGCTATTTCAGAATCAGAAAGTATCCTAATTCTCTGAAATGAAATGAAGGGAAAATGGTATCAAGGAAGAATTGATTATTTCAAATGAATGAAAATATGAGTAGTTAGTTAAGCATGGGAAAGGCAGATATGTAGAGGTGGAAATATAAAAATTATTATGAGTGCAGAAGGACCTCAGCATTATCAACAAGCAACAATCTGGCACAGCTTTCAACAAGAATTATTGCTGAGTATTTCTTTAGATGATGTAGAAATTCATATAAATGAAAAATATCTGAAAATTCCTTTACTAATTGATTTCTATGAGGCCAAGGCATAGTCATTGCTCTGAGAAAACAATGTGATCACTAAGTAGGAAATATATTCATTCATCAGAATTGCAACTAAAATGATGAAGCAAGCCTCTGTTGACCAGTATGATGATCTGTCCTTAGGAATGTGGAATTTTTTGCATGTTAAATGGAAACTAGCAAATGAAGCCCAAAGCATATATGAATTTTAAACTAAATGCAATCAGTTTATTGTAATCTAGCATTTTCTTCTGTAGGCTGAGGTTGTCCGGGTGCCTAATGCCTTATTCTAGCTCAGTTCAAGGAACGTCAAGGAGCAAAAGGAAGTAGAGCTCTGTTTGTACACTGGAAATGAAGCAGTCTAGACCATTACAGGATTTGTCGTTGTTGTTGTTGTTGATTGTCTGCTGGTCCTGAGGCTTAAACTCAGCCAGTCCCTTGAGCCTCTCTGTGCTCTAGACCAGTGCTCTGCCACTTGAGTCACAGCACCACTTTCAGTTTTTTCTGAGTAGTTAATTGGAGATAAGGGTCTCATGGTCTTGCCTGCCCTTGGCTGGCTATGAACTGCAATCCTCAGATCTCAGGCACATTTACAGATTGAATGAGATACTTGAGCATAGAAAATTTCTTTTGATCCTAGCATTGTGATGTTTCATCATTCTTGATTTGAAGATGGTAAAACTGAAACTAAGGAGTTAGCCCCCCCTTAGACAGATTAATCTAATAAGTAAATAAGTAGAAAATGGAGTGCAGGTCATCAGAATTTCAATTTGCATACTGCTCTCTACTCTAGCTATCTAATTCCAGCGAGAGTTTGTTGAAAGAAAAATCTGTTTGATTTTTAACATTGTGTATGGAAGGAGTATTAAAACACAAGAAACAAGTATTATTTATCTATGTGGTTTACATTAGAAAAACCCCACTTCTTCATTGCTCAATTTTATATAAAGGATTCTAATATGATTAACTAGCTCTAGTTGCTAATAAGGGAGGTCACAGCTCAGTTTCTGACTTATTCTGAGATCAATACAGTAATAAGAACAACAATCACATAATCCAAGCCTCTGACTACCAAGGCTTCCCACATCCTGAAATGCTCCTGTCTTCAGTAGAGCTGGTAACCACACAAAACTGACAAATGAAAAGAAAGCACATGCGGTTTGTAAAGCTCTTTATAGAGTTAAGGTAAGCAAATTTAGTTGTAGCAAAACACTCAAGGAACAAAAGTCCTTTGAAATAAACATTACTAAATTTGCTGAAACACTGTGGATTTTTTCTTGACCACAAAGCAGTCCCCTAGTAATCAGTTTTGAATGCTGACAGACTTGTTTTCTTCCTGGTTTCCTATTTCTGACTTCTCTAATTCCTTTCTTTAGCAAGCGTAAGAATATTCCAAACTAATTCTTTCCAAGGACTCTTGTCAGCAGTCATGAAAACTCTAAATGCTATTTTCTTTTGGCCAGTCACTAGTGAGGTCAGTGTTGGGCTTAAGTCACATTTTCTATTTGAACAGCTTCACAACTGGTGAAATGTAAAGTTCTAGATTAATGAAGTCTCAAGTTTTTAAACTCAATTATGTTATTCCTCTTAGAACACAGACAGAAAATCTATGCTAAAATTCTAGCTATTTTGTATTTTGGATATATTTGAATTCATTGGTCTGATATTTCATTTTTATAAAGAGTTTCAAATTAAAGTTTTAAAAATGCAAAGCTCTAGTAATTTAAAATTATTATACAGTGAGATAATGCAAGACTTTTGAACCACAGAATTAAACTCTCCATTTTGTTGTTATTACATTATACACATTCAAATACATACAAACACACACACACACACACACACACACACACATGCACACTCACCACACACACAGCAAAGTACTTTCTGGTGGAAGTTCTTACTGAAATAACTAAAATACCTTGGGACATTTTATTGAAAGGATTGATTTAAAAGTAGTTGTACTTGGTGGTAAATCAACACACTTTATTTCGTTGCTGCAGATTTGACACACACATGAAAACTTCTCTTCAGGCACTTACAGAGTTACCTGTCCAACACTGAAATGTTTTTATCTATACAAGTCATAGCAGTTAAAAATCATAGGTCATTTAAAAAAAAATCTCCTTACAGGGGCCAGGAGTTTGGCCTAGTGGTAGAGTGCTTGCCTAGCATGCACGAAGACCGGGGTTCAAGTCCTTGGTACCACATACTTAGAAAAAGCCTGAAGAGGTGTTGAGGCTCAAGTGGTAGAGTTCTAGCCTTGAGAAAAATCCAAGGAGAGTCCTCAGGCCCTAAGCTCAAGCCCAGGACTGGCAAAAAAAATCTCCTTACATAAATTTTTTTATTGTAATTAATAAAAGGATTGCATGATATTTGCCAGATACTTACATAAATTTTAAAGAGCCTTTCTATCTGATTCTCCATTCTCTTTTTAAATTTTCATTTGATGTTTATGTTACTTTAAACTTCCAAGCAACATAGATCATGATATTACATGGACCAGTCTGGTAACACTTTTTTTGTGTTGAAAATGCATATACTACCTTTTGTCCTAGCATTTTAATTTTCTTCATAGCTCTACTTATCTAGCTCTTCCTTAGGGAAATCTTTTAATGACCCTGGTAGAGTTGAGCAATCTCCCCGGAGGTATGTGTGTGTATGCGTGCTTAGCAGTTAAAACTTCATTTCAATGATTAATCCATGTAATCACCAAAGGCTACTATGTACAGAACCAAGAGATGGAGTTTTGGTCAAATCCCCTGACAGACAGATGTCCTTGTGCTCAGCCTGCAGGCAATCTGTAATGGTTTGAATCTGGAGTGTCTCTCAAGGATTATGTGATGAACTTGGACCCCCAAAGTGCTAAGATGGCCCCTGAGAGTGCTGCCCTTATCAGTTGAGTTGGTTAACCTTCGGTATAACTGGAGTAAGTAGATTATTAGGGCAGGGCCTTCAATGGTGTATCTTATCCTTAGCCCTTTGTCTCTTTGGTGTCTCTCTACTAAAAGATTATAAGATGCTTTTGCTTGACTATATATTTTCTGCCATGATGTCTGCCTCAACTTGGGCCAAAGGCAATGACATCAGTTGAGTATAAACTGCAACTTCTGAAATCATAAACAGAAATAAATCGTTCCAACTTTAAATTGAGTTCTCTCAGTTATTGTATCATGGAGACACAGAGCTGATTTTTTTTTCTTCTTTCATTTCTCCTTCTTTTCTTTTGGTTTCAAATTCACTATGTAGCCCACTAAGGCCTAGAATTTGTAATCCTGCTGCGATATCCTAAGTGCTGGCATCACAGGCAGATACTACCAAGCCTGGCTCCACCAGGGTCTTCTTTCTTGCTTTGACTGCCTTCACCTTATTAATACATTCCACCAGAAACCCACAGGCCACATTCCCAGTGATTGCCTAAAGAACAGGCAAATTCATCGTGACTAATCTTAGAATTACTGCCTCTTTCACAGACAGGTTATATTTTCCTGCCTTCAGCACTGGCCTTTACCCTTTCACTCACCTAATACTCTAGTCTTTTGGGGCCAAAATGTTTTAAATGTATCAAAATTAGGAGTGTCCAAGTAGGACAATCAGTTTATGCTTCATCAGTTTCTGAAGTGTTGACAGGATTTGGCTTTGGGGAGTTTCCTTGGGATCGCCTGATTGTTCTCTTGGCTGTAAATGCAACTATTAAAGGCTCCTCAGCATATTAACATTGAATGCACATCATTTATTCCTATATTTTGTTCATGAATGTCCTACCACTAGATTATACTGGCATGTATACAGTGTCAATAATGAGGCAAGAACTATAAATGCAATAGGGGCTTTGATGCAAGGAGGACAAACTTAATAAATGAATCACATTTAAAAAGTAATTCAAGGTACAGATCAGCACTGCTCATGGAAACATGAGAAGTCCTGAGAACACAGGCATTTATATTTTCTATGCAGTCTGCTGCTTAGACTGCACACCCAGCTCTTACCACACTTGCTTTAATGGGGTCTCACTGTTGTTCTTGGCCATCCTGGATGGTGATTCTCTTATTCCCACTTCTCACTTGAGCTAGCATGAGAAGCAAGCACTATCACATCCAAGTTTTTTGTTTGTTTGTTTTTCTGTTGAGTTTGAGTCTGGCAAACATTTTATCCAGCCTGGCCTGGAATCATTATCCTTGTGATCTCGGGCTACTGGCAAACAAGCTGTAGAGCCTATATATTGTTAATAGGAAACTCACAGTAAAAGACATTAACTATGCAACTAATCTGGATACGTGAAAATATCAGTCATGAAAGACAAAAAGGAAAAATAAGTATGGAATCTGTGTGGATTAAAAGAAATAAAAAAAACATAGTAATTAAATATCAGGCATGCTCAGGAACTGGATCATGGACAACAGGTGAAACTACATACTATACTACAGACAACTACATTAAAGTAATGTTAATGAAGTTAATCATTGTCTTATGACTTCATACCACTATATTAAGAATATCTTTAACTTAGGAAATAACAAGGAATTGGGGGTAAAAAAGTATAATGTTTACAACCATATCCCAAGTAATTTGTAATAAAAAATAATCATGACAACAACAACAAACATAAGAAATAAAAGAAAGGGAAAGAAGGAAGGAATTAAAGACAGGGAGTAAGGAAAAGAGGGGGGAAAAGAAATAAGGAAGGAAATAGGGAGATCGAAATGAAGAAAGTGAAGAAGGAAGAAAGGGAAAAAAGGACTAATCCTAACTCAAGAACTGAGATCTGAGGATCAAGGTTCAATGCTAGCCCAGGCAGAAAAGTACCTGAGACTCTTATCTCAGATTAACCTCTAGAAAACAAAGGTAGGGCTGAAGAGCTCAGGGCAGTGTCCAGGCCAAGTTCAAGCTCCATAACCACCCCCCCCCCAAAAAAAAAGAAAGAAAAAAAGGAAGAAGGAAATGGGGACCAAGACATGAGAAAGGGTATCAATGTATGTGAAGTAATGCACCTTCTGTTGGGTGAACATAATGTAACCCTTCTATTAATTACAATTAAAAAATATATGAAAAAAAGGAAGATAGAAGAAAGGGAGGGAGAGGGGATATTGAGGGAGTGGAGGGAGATAACATCAAAAGAAAATAATGGATGAATCTCCTTAAAATATGTACACACATGTTTCTTATAACATTCCTATAAAACTTCAGTAGGACATTTATTTCTAAATATGTAGTCAATAAGAACAATTATCTGGAATTTTAAAATTTCAGCTAGCATTTCATCTCATTATTAAAAATCAAGAAGCCTTATGAAATAAACACAAACATCAGTGAAGAAATCTGTCCTCATAATGTTCTCAGATTTCCTGTTATGAAAATATAAAGCAAAATAGAGAAATGAGTTTATATGAAATTAAAATAATTGCTTATCATTAACACATTTAACTGAATACTTTTACAACAATATAAATTTTGGTCATAATTACAACACCTTTATCTAGGACACAACCTAAAAGTGGCTCAACATTTTATGGAAATAGCATTTTAAACTAATTCAAATCACCAAGTATATGGTGAAGTCTAGCAAATGCTAGCAGATGCACTAAGCACCTGGAAAACAAAATATAGAAACTTAAAACTTATCTGTAAAGAGTTTAGGATCTTATATACCTAAAAATGTTTACATTCATGAGCTAAAAAGTAAATTGAGAGGATATAGTTTAGTGCACAAATGTTAAGTATGGATGAATTCTGTTCAGTGAAGTATAATAAAGGCCAAAAGGCCATATATGCAACTTTTAATTTTCTAGAAGCCACATTAAAGTAAGTAAAAGAAATATATGTTAATTTTGTAATGTTTTATTTAATCCAATATATATATAAATATATATATAAATACATCACCATAGTAAAATAAAAGAAAATGTGTTTATGATACTAAATCCATTAGCACAACGATATTCATTGCAGCACTATTTACCATAGCAAAGACATGGAACCAACCCAGATGTCCCTCAGTTGATGAGTGGATCAACAAGTTGTGGTATTTGTACACAATGGAATTCTATGCTGCTGTCAGAAAGAATGACATTGCCCCATTTGTTAGGAAATGGAAAGACTTAGAAAAAATCATATTAAGTGAAGTAAGCCAGACTAAAGGAACTTAGGCTCAATGGTTTCCCTCATTTGTCATAATCAGTAGAAACCTTGGGCTCTCCTCGCAGAGATTTGCAATAGAGCAAAACCTTGATACAAAAGGCCATATAGTAGGATGCTAAATGAAAAGATCTCTAGGATATGGAAACATAAGCCATATAATGAATGATTGTTGTTATCTCTCATCTCTTTTGCTGTCTCTTGGTTATCTCATATTGTTACGGTATCTCACTTTGTTACCTGATATATCAGATATATTTGTATTTGGTTATTTGAAATTGGATAGGGAACGGGGGAAAACAAGATGAGGGGTGGGAATGGGGGGGAGGGAAACGGGGACCAAGACATGTGAAAGGGTATCAATATATGGGAATTAATGTACCATCTATCTGGCAAATATCATGTAACCCTTCTATTAATTACAATAAAAAATATATGAAAAAAAGAAATATATGTTAATTTTGTAATGTTTTATTTAATCTAATATATCAAAAATATTACCTCAAAGTAAGTAAGTATAAAACTAATGGCATTTTATATTATTTGTACTATATACTGAGATGTCTGATATATATTTCATACTTCATTCAGAACAACTATACTTCAGGTATTATCACATGGAGCCAGTGGCCACTATTTCAGACACACAAAGTGTAAATAGTTGTGGGAGAATTTCCTCCATCAAAATAGTACAATGACTTAGAAATTGAATCTATAATTAATGAATATAAGCCACATTTTTCATGTTCTCAGCATCCTGTGATGAGATCAAAAAGCCCTGCAAATGAGCTTTAAAATAAACATCAATTAAATTTGATGAACTTGTTCTCTTTTGTATTTCATGGGACAAAAGTCTGTTGTGAAATTTGCTTTCATTACAATTTTTTTTATTTTATTGTAAAGGTGATATACAGAGGAGGTGCAATTACAGGTAGGGTAATGAGTACATTTCTTTTTGAGCAGTGTTACCCCCTCCCTTGTTTTCTCCATTTTCCTTCCCTCAGACTCCTGTTCCCCCTAAGTTGTCAAGTTCATTTTTAAAATAGTGTCTAGTGAATGTCACTGTTGCATTGTCACCCTTTGTCATACCTTGTTCCAAATCAGGTAAACTTGTATACAAGACCAAGAAAATCAAATCAGAAACAGTGACCACAGGGAATAAACTGGGGGGGGGGAGGGCAATGAAAGAAAATAGAATTAACAGTAAACAGTATGCTAAAATATTTTTAAGAAAATAGAAGGCAGGGAATGTGCCTTAGTGGTAGAGTGTTGGCCTAGCATGCATGAAGCTCTGGGTTCAATTCCTCAGTACCGCATACACAGAAAAATTGAAAGTTGCACTGTGGCTCACGTGGTAGAGTGCTAGCCTTGAGCAGAAGCAGCTCAGGGATAGTGCCCAGGCCCTGAGTTCAAGAGAGAGAGAGAGAGAGAGAGAGAGAGAGAGAGAGAGAGAGAGAGAGAGAGAGAGAGGGAGGGAGGGAGGGAGGGAGGGAGGGAGGGAGGGAGGGAGGGAGGGAGGGAGGGAGGGAGGGAGGGAGGCAGGAAGGGAGGGAGGCAGGAAGGGAGGGAGGCAGGAAGGAAGGAAGAAAACGTAAAAGAAAAAAGTCCAACAAAGACCCCAGAAACCTTGTGATTCCATATCATGGAGTTCATTTCCATTAGCATCATTTTAGAGAGTCATATGTACATAGCTATTAGGGTATTGTGATCTTCTGCTAGGACTATCCTAGACATATACTAATTATTATAAATGAGGGAAACTATGTAGTCTATGCTTCTTTGAGTCTGGCTTACTTCTGATTTTTTTCTAAGTCTCAATTTCCTTATAAATGTCATTCTTTCTGATGGAAGCCTAGAGTTCCATTGTATATTACATATTGGATTTTCTTGATTCATTCATCTACAGAAGGGCATCTGGGTTGGGCCTATATCAAATAATGCTTCAAGGAACATAGTTGTGCTGGTAGCTTTAGTGTGGCCTTGTTTGTCATCATTGGGTAAATGCCCAGGAGTGGGATTGCTGGGTTATCATTTAAGAATCTTGAGGACTGAGAAGCCACTTAAAGGGATGCATCATCACTGATATTCACAGTACACCCCAACCCTGAAGGTAAAGCATCAAAATTGGTACTTCAGAAGCCAGTCATCAGTGGCTCACATCTATAATTTTAATGAGATCTGGTCTGGGGATCTCAGTTTAGAGCCAGACAGGCAGACAAAACTAGGAGTCTTTTATCTTCAATTTACCAACAAAATATCAGAATTGCAGACGTGGTTCAACTGGTAAAGTATCAGCACCCGGGGCAACAGTGTAAGGTTTTGTATTTGGGGACACGGACACACACACACCCACACACACACACACACACACACACACACACACACACACACACACACACACACACACGGGCTACAACAGTACTGTGAAAAAGAAAAATAACCTTTATTTAGTTGTCACTTGAAGCTGAACTACCCATGATGCAATTGTATGAAAGAAAAGTTGTTTTTAGGAATGGTAATGATCTTTTTAAAAGGCTAGGTCAAAGCCCAACAAAATTAACACTGGGAAATGTGTACATCCAAGGGAAAAGAGGCGGCAAGGGGAGAGGGGTACATGAATGAAGGATGATGGAGAGAATTCAGTAAATAATTCATTGTATGTACCACAAAATTAAGAAAAATAGGGAAGGAGTGGGTCAAAGGCGAATGACAATGTTGAAGGGACAACACTGATCAAGGTGCAGTGTATACCTCCTGTGTACTACTTAAAGATTATAAGCAGTTTTAAAAGAAATAGATCCCCACTTTAGTCTACTCTTCCTGGGGCAAATCATTTCAATCCATTAGGCCTACAACTGGTTTTTCATCTTCCAAACTCTGTCTTCCCCACTCTATTAATGAAATTAATATTATCTTTCATCTCTTCCTTCTCCTTAAGTACTCCCACCACATATTAGTCCAGTAGACTACATCTTGGAAATTCTATTTCTGTTGTATGCCACTCAATTATCTCCTCTTTCACATTCTGAATGTCATATTCCAAATCTGTCTTTTACCCTTCTAAGATTTCAACAATTGATTCATATGGAGACACAGAATCTTTGCCATAGAAGCCATTTTAAATACGTGTGGTACATGAAATTGCTTTGCTAGCCTATTTTTATTAAAGTATAATTCTTTGCCCCAAAACTTCTACTACTTCCCCACTGTGTACAATCCAAACCTACTAAGCTGTGGTGTTGAGTCTCAGTGCATTATTAATCTCTATCTGACTCATGCTGCTCCTGAGCATTCCACTGTGTGATCACAGCTCCACTCATCCTGACCCCATCATTTGGCCTACACCCTTCACTCAGCCAGAAACCTTTCCCTGACTCATCTCGTTACCTGTCTTTCCAGAATTGTTCAGCTTTAGTGTTCTTCTTTCTAGTCTTCCTTGAAACGTCCACGATGACTTTACTTAAAGATACCACTATGGAAATAACTTCCAAATGCCAGTCTATATGCTCTTGGTAACAAGCCATGGGATAAATATTTATCTCATTTTCTTTTTTTGCCAGTCCTGGGCACTGTCCTTGGGCTTTCTCAAGGCTAGAGCTCTACCGCTTGAGCCTCAGCACCACTTCCAGCTTTTATTCTATGTATGTGGTACCAAGGAATCGAACCTGGGTCTTTGTGCATGTTAGGCAAGCACTCTCCCAGTAGGCCAAACTCCCGGCCCTTTGATTCTTATATTCTATCTATCTATCTATCTATCTATCTATCTATCTATCTATCCATCCATCCATCCATCCATCCATCCATCCATCCATCCATCTATCTATCTATCTATCTATCTATCTATCTATCTATCTATCTATCTATCTATCTATCTATTGCCAGTCCTGGGGCTTTAACTCAGGGCCTGAGCACTGTTCTTGGGCTTTCTCAAGGCTAGGGCTCTACCACTTGACCCACAGCACCACTTCCAGCTTTTTTCTGTATTCTGTATGTATTATCGAGGAATCCAACCGGGAGTGCAAGCTAGGCAAGCACCCTACCATTAGGCCAACCTCCCAGCCTATATTCAATTTATATGCTGGCATGAAAAATATAATTTAAAATGTCAAGATGATACAAAATCCTTTAAAGGATAGGAGAGTCTAAAAAAATGAAACAGACTTGCTATGTCATTTGCCATGCAGAAGCTCTGCAGTTTAATGCAGCTCCATTTGTCCAAACTTTCATTAATTTGCTGTGTCCTAGTATATCTCCTATTCCTTCCTATAAAATTTTCAGGGTATGTCTGGACATACTAAAGCTACTAGTACAACAATGTTCATTGCAGCATTATATACCATAGCTAAGATATAGAACCAACCCAGATGCCCCTCAGTGGATAAATGATCAAAAAGATGTGGTAATTATACACAATGGAATTCTATGCTGCCATCAGAAAGAATGACATTTCCCCATTTGTAAGGAAATGTAAAGACTTGGAAAAAAATCATATTAAGTGAAATAAGCCAGACCCAAAGGAGCATAGGCTTCATGGTTTCTCTCATTTGTAATAATTAGTATATGTCTAGGATTCTCCTAGCAGAGGATCACAATAGCTCAAGGACTATATACTTATGATCATACAGGATGAGGCTAAATGAAATGAACTCTAGGATATGGAAACAAGAGTTTTATCTTTGTGGTTGTTGTTCTTAATATACTATATAAAGTTAGTTCTTTTCTGTTTTTTTTCTACTTACAGTTCATCTCATGTGGTTACTGTATCTGACTTTGTTACCTGACATATTGCATATATGTTTATTTGAAGAGAAGGGGGAAAACAAGATGGTTTGGAAGGGTGGAGGAGGGAAAGGGGAACAAAAACAAGAGAAGGGGTATCAATGTTCGAGAAGCAATGTACCCATCATTACCTTATGAATGTAACTGTAACCCCTTTATGCATTATCCCAACAATAAAATACAATTTTAATGAAACAGACTAGGAACTTGTAGATAGAATAGGTTGTACAAATCTTAGCATAGAAATGAGGGCCACTTCCTTTGCCAGGTATCATTCTCAAAGGAATAAACTTATTTACACTCTCCTCAGCTGACCACTGTCAGAATAGATGAGATTCTTCTTTGATTGTAGAGTAACTAGTCTTCAAGTACATGCTTGGTGAACTGGGATTTCATGTTAACCTGTTTAAAGATGGAGAACTCCTAAATTGATAACCATACCAAGACTACATGCAACAGAAGTAGAGCCTTACTTGGCAACTAAAGTGCTACTACTAAAATTAGGGTGACACAGATGCACAGTGCACGCTGATGAGTCTTCCTGTCTTATACAAGTCTGTCAGATGATATAGACAAAGAACATCCCCAGACTCTTGATCGCTGGTTCAAAAGAGTATTGTAGCTACTGTTGCACAAAATGCAAATACAACCAAACTGTTCCAGAAAACTTTGCATAGTCACAAATGCTAAATAAGTGAAATAAAAATACAAATATTTAGGTTATAAAAATCAAACCTATGAAAATTTAAGTGTGGTGAGGTTGCTTAAACAAGGGAGATCAACTTTGTTTTTGCTCACTGAAATTTGATCATAAATACATTTTCTTTTTTCTCATATATTTTTATTGTAATTAATAGAAGGGTTACATGATATTCACCAGATAGAAGGTGTATTAATTCACATACAGTGATACCCTTTCTCATGTCTTGGTCCTCATTTCCCTCCCCTCACCCCCACCCCTCATCTTGTTTTCCCCCCTTCCCTATCCAATTTCAAATAACCAAATACAAATATATCTAATATATCAGATAACAAAGTAAGATACTGTAACAATATGAGATAATCAAGTGATAGCAAAAGAGATGAGAGATAACAGTACATTAAGGACAACAATCACTCATTATATGGCTTTTGTTTCTATATCCTAGAGGTCCTTTCATTTAGCGTCATACTATATGGCCTTATGTATCTAGGTTTTGCTCTATTGCAAATCTCTGCTAGTAGAGCCCAAAGTTTGTACTGATTATGACAAATGAGGGAAACCATTGAGCTTATGTTCTTTGAGTCTGGCTTACTTCACTTGATGTGATTTTTTCTAAGTCTTTCCATTTCCTAACAAATGGGGCAATGTCATTCTGACAGCCGCATAGAATTCCCTTGTGTACGAATACTACATGTTGTTGATCCACTCATCAACTGAGGGACATCTGGGTTGGTTCCATATCTTTGCTATGGTAAATAGTGCTGCAATGATCATCGTTGTGCTAGTGGATTTAGTATCATAAACACATTTTCTTTTATTTTACTATGGTGATGTGGTATTTATATGACATATGATTCTGGTTGAATTAACTGGCTGCCTAATATGAAATAACTTATTTTTCTTTCACACCAAAGTTCATATTAATCTTACATGTTTTTTTTCTTACATGTTATGTATACACCTTTGTAGTTGGGGTGCCAGGGAAAATACAAATATCCAGTTAAATTTGAATTCCAAATAAATACTTTGTACTACAAATAGTTCCAAATATTGTATAGGATACATTTCTACATCCTTATACTTTGTCCTTTCCTTTTTTTCTAAAGGTGTCAATCTTATTTGTGATTATACAGCTGATGTTTTTGGTGGCCTGGCATTTACTATTCTTGTGGCTGCCAACCATGCCTCATTTTTTCTTTAGAAAACCATCCCAACCATCCAGAAACAAGGACATATTAAACCCACTAGCACAACAGTGTTCATTGCAGCACTATTCACCATAGCAAAGATATGGAACCAACCTAGATGTCCCTCAGTTGATGAGTGGATCAACAAGTTGTGGTATTTGTACACAATGGAATTCTATGCTGCTGTCAGAAAGAATGACATAGCCCCATTTGTTAGGAAATGGAAAGACTTAGAAAAAATCATATTAAGTGAAGTGAGCCAGACTCAAAGGAACTTAGGCTCAATGGTTTCCCTCATTTGTCATAATCAGTAGAAACCTTGGGCTCTACTAGCAGAGATTTGCAATAGAGCAAAATCTTGATACATAAGGCCATATAATGTGAAGCTAATTGAAAGGACCTCCAGGATATTGAAACAAAAGCCATATAATGAATGATTGTTGTCCTTAATGTACTATGTTGTCTCTCATCTCCTTTGATGTCCCTTGGTTATCTCATATTGGTATAGTATCTCACTTTGTTATCTGATATATTGAATTTATTTGTATTTGGATATTTGAAATTTGATAGGGAAGGGGGGAAAACCAAGACGGGTGGGGGGTGGGGGGGAGGGAAATAGGTACCAAGACATGTGAAAGGGTATCAATGTATGTGAATTAATGCACCTTCTATCTGGCAAATATCATGTAACCCTTTTACTAATTACAATAAAAAAATTAAAAAAAAATAAAAATAAAATAAAATAAAATATGATGTAAAAATCAACATTAATAAATTCTTTAAAAAGTGAAAAAAAAAAGAAAACCATCTACATCACTGTAGGTATATGTAGTGCGAGGGGAGATGGAATTCCAGTCTGTTAACTGACTCTACAGATGTCTGTTTTAATCCTTCCATGAGCAGCTATGAGTGTCTCAAGTGCTATAGAATCAGTATTCCAGCATCCTAAACCTTTTCCAGGTTCCCTACAACTGAGAAAGCACAAATGATAGGCATAGTGGTATATGACTGGCATAGTGGCATACGATTTTCATGCTCAGTTACACAGGGAAACACAGCAGAAGCATGGAAACCCAGGCCAGCAAAAAGAGTTTGAAGGCTTGGCTTAAGCAATAGAATGTCTGACCAGAACCTTTTGAGTCTCTGAGTTTAATCCCTAGTACCATCAAAAGAAAAAACTATGTATCCATTAAAGGATCATTTTTTAGAATTGGAATATAAATTATTTGGAAGTATGAATGTCTTACAAAAATGTCCAAAATTCTGATAGTAATGACAAAGTTGATGTGATTGTATGTCAAAAAGGCTGTATTTTATATTACAAAAATTTATGTCAAATCTTCCAGAAAGCTTATTCTTTCTCTGCAACTAAATTCAAAATGGAATATCTTATTTAGCACTTTTACGGAGACTATTAACTTCTACTAAGAGATATCCTCAGCAATACTTTTACAATCAAATAAGCTGTTTGGCATAAAAGTGAATTCCTGATATTGCCTTTTAGCTATCTTTTATTAAAATCAAGAATGCTTAAAATATAACTTACTGCATTTGGTTTTATGAGACTTCCAGGACCCAATTTAATCAAGAAATGAACTTAGGTTCTCTAGGGCTTCCAGTAGATTGCATTTCCATTGAAAACTTTTGTACTTCCTTCACCTCTCACTGGGTTTTGAAAGTAGCTGAATAGAAAAAAAAAATAGGATTATGCTGCCTGAGGTGATCTTAGAATAATGGTGTTCTGAATTGGCATTTGAAGACAAATTCACATGCTTTGAAAATTTTTTTAAAGAGAAGCATTATTGACAGCAGAAAGAAAAGCCATAATTCAGAGTTCTGCTGCAGCTACATTTAATAACCTTTAAAATTAGGCATAGTAACAGCATAATGTCCCTCAAGTCATTAGAAAGCTAAGTACAGTAAGCCTTTCTACTAGAAATTATACAAATAGAAGCTAGAGTGAAGGAAAGTAAGAATTTCATTGTTACCAAAAGAACGTGGAACATAATGGAACAACAGCAAGAGGGAACTGAGAGAAAATCAAGTTGGCCTTCTAAAGCACATCTTAGAAATGAAATCAAAATCTTTTAAGAAGAGTACAGCAGTAACAAAAACCTAAATAACAGGACAGTGTGATAAAAATATTTAGAAAATAATCATCCATGGGTTAATGTTTTGAGGTAGCAAAAAAATAGATGAATGCATAAAGCAAATATTCCACATATACCATGAAGAGTCTCAGTCATAAAGAAAATAAAATTGTCATTTACAAGAAAGAGTATAGAGCTGAAGACCATCCTGTTAAATAAGAAAGCTCAAAAATCCAAATATAATGTGTTTTTGCTCATTTGTAAAAATTCAGCCTATAATACATGACTATAACTGTGGGATTGTTGAGAGGATTAGGGTATGGGAAAAGATGGAAGAAAGTGATGGAAGATGAGTGAGATGAAAATACACAGTATCTCTGTGTGAAGATGACATAAGGAAACTTACTAAACAGCAGTGGGATAGTGTTGGCAGATATAGTACCAACAATAGGTGAGGTACATTTAATTAAATCAATCTCATATAAACATGTAAATTTCCACAATGAAACCTTCTTTTCACAATTAAAATATTCTAAGAGATAAATGAATCTCAGGAAAGTAAAACACACCTTGTTGAGGGTTTAGTACCAGCATGGGAAAAACAAAGAACATGAATGAGAGTAAATATGTCTGAAGTACCTTATACTCATGTATGAAACCAACTGAAATAGTTTTAAGAAGAGAGAAATATCAGGAAGAGAGATGGAAGGATAAGGCAGGCTGACGGGGTATAGAATTGTTGCAACTTATACATCAAATATATGCTAATAAAATACCTACAAGAAAAATAAAGTGTTCTTATATAAGCAAACTATAATATTGGTTGCCATCTTTTTTTCACCCTCTAGTTGATTTTATCATTTGTAGCTCTAAGTCACAAACACATCTATTTTTACTTGAGAAATTGGTAAATTGATTTAATGCATATTTCAAATGACCACTAAAATATTCAAAGTAACTTCTAAGTATTTAATGCTGCAATTCTGCAATAGAAATATATTTGACTACTTAAATATGATTAGTTATTCCTAGGAAATATGGAACATTCAGTAATGGTTGCTATTTTCAAAAGAAAACAGATTGTTATGTATTGGAAGTGAAATGAAACTAAAATTGGAGAGGAAGTGGTAACTGGAAAAAGATATTCCAATAAAGAAGTGGGAAATCTGAAGAACTTACCTGGCTCAACAGATAACTTTGACTTTTACATCCAAGAGGATGAGAACAGTATTCTCAGCCATGATTCAAATATACAGCATGTAGAAATTGCTAAATATCCAATGTTATTTTGCAGAAAAGTAAATAGAAAACCACCATAAATCTTGATTAGTTCTTAAAATTCTGAGTAATCTCTTTGTAGCTCTTCTTCCTATTCTCTCTTCTCTTGTATGCTTCAAGCATTGGACAAAATTCCTATTGAGAATTAGCGCTAGCCAGTGGAGGATCATAACCATGAAAACTACACACACACGCTCATAAAATACAAGTCTATTTAGAGTCAATATTGTAAATAAGTACAAAGTTTAATGTTCTTTCTTCAAACAGTGAAGTAATTACTATCTTTGAGGAAAATGTGTCCAAAGACACAGGCTAGGCCCTGAGTTCAAGCTCCAGGACTGGGGGAAAAATAAAAGAAAAAGAAAAAGAAAGGACAAGTCTTCTGGGAAAGTTACAGAAGGTTTCACAAAATTAAGGACTTAGCCTAACTATTGAAGGAAAGCTTGCTTGGCAAGAAGAGAAGATATTCTACACAAGAAAAAAAGAGGTGTGAGGAAAAGATGGTCAGTTCAGGCAACTGGCAGTGCTGATGGAGACTCAAGTGTGAGAGGCTGGGGTAGGAGGATGAATTTATCAGTAAATAAAATACAGTGGTACTTGGAGAATATTAGGATGATGCATGGACTCAAAACAGGAAATGGTGACAGGAGGTCATTGTTCTCATGTGTGTCAGGTTATTATAATATGCATGCATGTAGATACCATCATCACATAGGAACTGGGTCAACACGACAAATCAGTTAGTGCTTGTGTTAGTTTTTCTCTTCCATCAGCTCAGAACACAGCCTAACAGAGTACATCATAAGCCCATTATAGCTTCAGGAGAAAGAGTAGCAGAACTAATAACACTCCATCTATATCTTCCTAACTATATCAATGAGAAAAAATGGAAATGTTAGAAAGTATGTGGCTTCATATTTAAACAGCCTGTTCAAATTAATACGTTATCTCAGTAAAAATCCTTTTACTTGTTACTAGAAAAATCCTAGGAAAATGAAAGTTAAAGAAGATACATTTATGAGAGAGATGTAGTTTTTTGTGTATTTCAAGAGTGGAAAATGAAACTGGGTCCCCCAAAGGACTTAAATTCAGAATTTTTGAAAGCTACTGGATGGCAGCTATGCTCACCACTACATCGCCAGTTCTGGAAAGCTGCTGGGACCATACACTACTCTATCATGAATCTCCTTCACAGGGGAAATCGGGTGTGGTGGTAAAAGCTCTCTCATCACTGCTCCTTAACATTTGCTTCATTCATCTTTTTATCATCAAATTACATGGGGAAAATGCCCCAGAAAATGGTCACCATACATTCCTCAAGCAAACATATAGATAGGGTATAGGCGCCTAAGATCTCAGGAAACAAATTTGATTGGTTTTGCTGAGATTAGTTCTTCACTTCTGATTCAATATTTTATAACCAGAGGGCTAAATCATAAGATATAAATGTGGCTGTCACTACTTGAGGTTATAAGCTGAGATTTGTCTATGATAGGGAAATGAACAGTTAAAGATCATAAAAGAAATCTTGTCAGCTAATCATTTCAGATCTAATAATGAACAGAATGTACAAAAGTAGTCACGAGGGGGGCCAGGATTTTGGCCTGGTGGTAGAGTGCTTGCCTAGCATGCATGAAGACCTGGGTTCGATTCCTTAGTACCACATACATAGAAAAAACCCAGAAGTGATGCTGAGGCTCAAGTGGTAGAGCTCTAGCCTTGAGAAAGCCCAAGTAGTCACAAGGAAATGAATTTGGAAAATCAGGCACATGGTATTAGCTCTGAATTATATTATTGGCTCTGGGAATGAAGAAAGTAGTATAATAACAAACTTCTAAGGTTATTTTAACAAATACTATTGTACCTGTCCTTGACCAGGTCTGTACTCTGTAGGAAAATGATCCCTATAAATGTACATTTTCCAGCTGACATCCAGCTGGGTCAAGACAATAGGACACTGGCAGGCTACCAGAGGATCTGAGAAAGAAATCAGGAAATTTCTCCCCTTCTCTCTTTCCAGAGATCTTTTGCTCTGGCCCGATCGCTGTGCTTCTACCATCTATTGAATGATTCTGGTCCACTTTCTGTTTTTGTTCCTCCAGCCTCAACCTTGTAGTTTCTAAAAAGTTCTTTTGTTGCTTTTCTGAGTTTCTTCATGGTCTCTGGATTTTCAGCATTCCTATCACCTGTAAGTAAAAGCAAAAGTTCTGGATTAAATTCATTGTTTTACAAAATTTCCATCTAATTCAACAGAACTTTTGTGGAGCTTTTGTTTTCACACTACTGAGTTTTGTGTGCTACCATTTAAGAAACATCACCAGCCTTTTTGTTTATTTTTCAGATGGGGTGTCGTGATTTTTGCTGAGATAACCTTCAGACCTCTCTTCTTCTACCTCTCCCTTGCAAAGGTACCTAGGATCACAGGTAAGCATGAACACTCCCGGTTTGTTTGTGAGATAGTCTTGCTCATTTTTTGGTGAGAAGGGCCTATAATCGTGGTCTTCTCATCTGAGAGTTTCATGTACAGCACCTAAAGGTGATGAGCTAGGCTTAAACTGAATGGAAACTTTCAGTGTTCCAGAGCTTAAAAATAAGGTCTTTCTATGTATCCTTTTTACTAAGTAGAATAAAGGTTTAGTCATGATTAAAAGACAAGAAACTAGTACACCTTGATGAAGAGACAATTGTATTCATATATCATTTGTCTTTGAACATTTGTTGGTATTGCCTTTCCTTTGCTGATGAGAAGTTGCTAGGACGCTCCACTTACATTGGAGGCTTCTATATTGTCTTTAGTTTACTCAATGCTTTTCAACAAATTAACAAAAGGTGTTCTCTTTGTGATTCCAGGGATCACAGAAGAATTTGAACTGTCACCTGACATGTTTAGAATCTAGAAACCTTCCAGCTAAAGAAGCTGCACTATTGACGTTCTCCCTGACCACCATCCATATTACCATTGCCCAATCTATGCTGTTTCTTGCCAATGGCTCACAGCTGCTGTTTGCCCCACAGACGTGACATTGGCTCTGGTGAGTGGGAGTTGCTACAACTGTCCTTTCCTTCCCCATGAAGCCAATAACCAAGTACGTAATAACTATTGAAAGTTGTTTGTGTGGATCCACCTGAATCTCAAGAACTGAAAAAAAAAAAACAACCCAGTAAAGAAATGACTTGTAAAATGTGTTCTTTCTGTAGGGTCTGCTGGTTACATATATTTATGTATTCAAAGTACATATGGATATGGCTTTAGGTGATTTAATGTTCTTGAATTTAGTTCTATTTAGTAACAACAGCTACTATTTACTTCCCACAACTATTTCATAAGATATGTTTATCTCCATGGATTAGATAAACAACTGAGGTCTTGTAAATGGGGTTTTCAACCCAGGACAGTCAGGCAAAAAAAAAATGCATGTTATTTTCTTTACATTATGCTGTTTTTCAATGAAATTTTTAGACACATCTAACCAACAGCTGTTGCTATGCAACAAACCAAATATATCCACATATTCTTTAATACTTTTCTGTCATTTCCATTTTTAGGCATAGGTGAATAAGTTTAAACTACATAGTTGCTGTAGCCAGCTCCAAATTCATTGTCTCTAAAAATTGAGGAAGAACATAGAATAATTTATTCTAATATGTCTATTGACACTACCTAAGTAATCTGAATACTCAATTTTTCTTATATTTAAAAAATAAAACAAAAACTAATAATGAGTCATCAATGATTTAATGATTATCAAGTATTATGTAATCTAGCATTGAATATAAATTATACATATTCAATTACTCCATGAAACCAATGATTAAATACTCATTCCTCTGGCACTACAGTAATCGAAACAGAATTTTACATTCATGGCTCATGTGGTTACTGTATTTGACTTTGCTACCTTGTGCACTGTATATATATTCATTTGTTTATTTGAAATAGGGAAGGGGGAAACAAGATGATCGGGAGGGGCTCGGGGGACTGGGGACAAAAACATGAGAAGAGGAATCGAGAAGTAATGTACCCACTACCTGATGAATGTAACTATAACCCTTCTGCACAGTACCCTGACAATAAAAAAGAAAATGAAAAACATGAAAATACAATAATAAAAAAGGAAAAAAAAGAATTTTATGTTTATGGGATTGTATTTTATGCTTCCTTTCTCCTTCAATAGAGGCTAGCTTATTGTAAGACTTATATATGCATTTTTAGACAATCAAAAGGTATTTCTAATAGTATAATTATGTGATTTGTGCCAAAGATGATGTTAGCAGCCATTAATTCACTCATTTCACAAATGAGGAAATAGAAGCTTGTGAATTGAGTGGCTTCAATAAGAATACATAACTAATTAGTAGCTGAATTTAGATCAAAACAGGTCATCCATGGTCACCCAAAAGCTGTTTGTGCCACATCATGAAGACATTCCTGACAAGAATAAACTTACTGGTTCATTATGAATTCCCTTCTACAAAAAATAATACAATTCAGAGGGGGGAAAAGGGAGGGAGCAAGCCTTGATGCATTGATGTAAACACACTGGAGTCCTATTCTTAGAGTTTCTGGTTCAGACTGATGTTGGGCATAAGAATTTACATTTCTAACAAGCTCATTTGTGTTGATAATGATGCTAGAGGAGCATACTTTCTGAAGTAGTGGTCTATCTCCCCCCAGTTCCTGGAATGTCAATATACTGATTTTTTTTAAATCTTGGTTCTTGTTTTATTCATTTTTCCAATATTTCTGGCTAAAGAAGTTACTTCCAGAGCTGCTTCTCAATCCCAGGCCATAATGTTGCTTTTCTATTCTAGCAAGAACATCACGCTAAAAACTAGTATTCCTAGAAAACCACAATAATATTCCTGTAACTCTCTCAGATAGGGCCCCTAGGCACCTGAACTTGCACAGATAAAAATCACTTTATCTTTTGCATTTGAATTACTTTGCTGAGCCACCTAAGGAGATCAGACATTCCTTTAATGTTAGTCACAACCCCTAACCTGCTCTTAGTTTGTATGCAGACTCTGTGTATATATTTTATCTCTAGGTTCATTCATAATATCATATGCTTAATTCTGTTCGATGGCGTTTGGACAAATTATAGAATCACCAGATTTTGGAACTTGTGTAACTAATCCAGTTCCTTATGGAAAAAAAATATTTTTTTCTTTGAACCAGAATAAGACATTTGATATATCAATATACACTGAGTACAGCATAAACTAGATATTACAAATAGAGCTGGCACCAGTGGCACATACCTGTAATCCTAGCTACTCAGGAGGCCGAGATCTGAGGATCACAATTCAAAGCTAGCCTGGGCACTTAAGTTCACGAGACTCTTATCACTAATTAACCACCAGAAAATCAGAAGTGGCACTGTGGTTCAAGGGGTAGAGTGGTAGCCTTGAGTTGAAGAACTCAGGGACAGTGCCCAGGCCGAGAGTTCAAGTCCCATGACTGCCAAGAAAAAAAAAAGAATATATAAAGGTGTGTAAGGCATATTAGCACTGAGAAATTTCAGGCTAATGAAAGAACTTGCAAGTGGAACACTGGTCTATCGCTGGCAATGGCAATATTTTATGACATGAAAATTACTTGTTTGCAAGAGCCATATAATGTGTGATTGCTGTTCTTAATGTACTGTTATTTCTCATCTCTTTTGTTGTCCCTTGGTTATCTCATATTGTTACAGTATCTTACCTTGTTATCTGATATATTGTATACATGTTTATTTGTTTATTTGAAATAGGATAGGGAAGGGGGAAAACAAGATGAGGGGAGGGGGTGATGGGAGGGAAATGGGGACAAAAACATGAGAAGGGGTAGCAATGTCTGTTAAGTAATGCACCTTCTATTGGCAAATATAATGTAACCCTTCTATTAATTACAATAAAAATATATTAAAAAAGAAAATTACTTGTTCGCTTTAACAGATCATTTTAATAGCTTTCACAGACAAGTGACATATAAGTGTTTGAACTTACACTGCCAACAATGTGTAATTACTAACTTTCTAAGGACAAGTAAACTAGTTAATATGGGAAGAAAAACCAATGTTAATTTTTCACTGAACAAAAATGAAATAAGGTCATTAACTTCCCAGACACAAGTTTTAGTTGTATTATGTGTGTGTGTGCATGTGCGTGTGTTTGTGCAATGCACTCTACCAAATAACATCACTTTTATCAAACTGGAAAACCACCATCATTTATGTTTGATATTCTATATTTATTGTTTCATCTTTAAAAAGACCTCCCTTCAAGTAATCCAATGTCCTAAAGTTCCTTCCCCAACTGAATTAACTTCAACCTGAATACTTCATAAATATCTACCTTCTATTAGGAGAATTTCTGATTTAAGAAACAGTAAATCTCTAGAGCTGAACCTAAAAATCTCAGGCTTTCTTCAATCAGAGTACAGATCTGTGGCCTTTCCCTAATCAGGCACATACCTAGGAAAATTGGGGTTTGAAAACTCATAAACAGGTACCCAAGGAATGCTGTTAAAAGTGTCAGCTTTTAGACACTTGAAAAGATTTTGGTTTCCAGTGCCCAACCTGAGTGGCAGATTTACCACCAATGTAAAAATGTATCTCACCCATAAGCTAACCTTGAGTACATTATAATAAAGAGGCCAATGTTTCTACTTTCTCTTTGGCCTATAATTAGGCCAACAGCTACTGAATGTTCACTATAGTTAAAGCACATCAGCTTGAACACTACCAGTAAGCAGCATCCTGGGAACTATAACAACCTCAGTGCTTCAAATCACTTCCCAAATAAAGGCATGTCTTGGGCACCTAGAAACTATACAGTAACTATTGCTGGTAATTCACTAGTAAAAGAATTCAACTTTCTTTTAATATCAATATCTGAATGGGTTATAAGCTATCCTTTTTGGCCAGTCCTGGGCTTGGGCTCAGGGCTTGAACACTGTCCTTGGACTTTCTCAAGGCTAGCACTCTACCACTGAGCCTCAGCACCACTTCCAGCTTTTTGCTATGTATGTGGGGTACCGAGGAATCGAACCCGCGTCTTCGTGCATGCTAGGCAAGCACTCTACCACTAGGCCAAACTCCCGGCCCTAAGCTATCCTTTTAAAATTAAGTCAGAGAAGTTTGCTCTTAAAATGAGTTTAAAAGGAAAATTTACTCTGTAGCTTCCTCCCTAAGAATTCTGATGAAAAGTAAATGCTTCAACATGTAAGTTAGGATGCAGAATTTTTTTTTTTTTTTTTTTTGCGTGCTAGGCAAGCACTCTACCACAAGCCACATTCCCAGCCAAGGGAGACAGATTCTTTTTTTTTTTCCATATATTTTTATTGTAAATAGAAGGGTTACATTATATTTGCCAGATAGAAGGTGCATTAATTCATACATTGATACCCTTTCTCATGGGAGACAGATTCTTAAGTACTACTGTATGCAACATTTACAAAAAAGTGTGCAGAAACATTTTACAATGTAAACATTTTAAATCCCTGACACTTGGCAGTTGTATGAAAGATGTGGCACTTATCTCTCCTGCTGTGAAAAACGTGCTGTTGTTCTGTGTCTACAGTCATGGCCCGCCTGGCAACATGTCAGTTCCAGCAATAATGGCTACAACAGCTGCTGAATGCCATGGGTCTCTGTGTGCTGCTAGTGCCTCATTCCCCTACAGGGAAGGGTGTTGCTCCATCTCAAAATGATTAACATTAGCCACGAGAATAGGATGTTCTAGAGGACTTCCAACAGTACATAAACAATGACATTTGAAAAAAGAAAAAACAAAAATGAGTAACTAAAGGTAAGGGTAGTAATAACAGCAGGTAGAGATCAGAAAATGTTTTAATGTCTATAAATATGCTATGCCAACATTTTCTGTCAAAGCCTAGGATCTCAACTTAAAGGAACATAGCAAAGACAGAAAATAAGGGAGGAGGGAAGGTAAAATAGATTCTAGTTGCAAGGAAAGCCAAATGAAAAACTTGCTCCCAGAAATACCTTTTTTCTTGGCTGTATTTGTGCACTTTAAGCTAATCATTTGCACTTTATATGTATATATGAAGACAAAAATCCTTGCCTTCTTAGCCTAACTTACAAAGTTGAAGATATCAAGTTGAAAGAAAACAGAATGCTGTTTTCCAATCTCTCAAACTGGGCAAAAGAATAAGATAAGAAAACAGTTGCCAAAGAAAACAGAATGAAAGATGCCTTGTTTTCTACTGAAGAGAAATTATGCTATCAAGAATGATAGAAAAGACTTGATAAAATATTGAAACAAATACAGTCAGTACTTGCTATCTACAGATGAATGTGAATAAACAGTAAATCCCCAAATATTGTCTGTCACATGCTCAAAGGAGTAAGGAAGTTGAATTTCCAGTGAAATGTTCTTGCTTGCATTTCGCACAATTTAAAAATATCAAGGAATTGGGAGAAACTCCAGAGAAAAACAAAAAGGGTAAAAAATAGCTTAAATTGCAATTTAGATAATGTATTTAAATTTTAGAGGAAAAATTAAAGAAATTGTTTGGGTTTCAGGAGTAAAAAATCTGTGGTCAAAATTTTTCATCTTCGGGCTGGGAGTTTGGCCTAATGGTAGAGTGCTTGCCTGGCGTGCACCAAGACCAGTGTTCCATTCCTGGGTAACACATACACAGAAAAAGCCAGAAATGGTACTGTGGCTCAATTGGCAGAGTGCTAGCCTTGAGGAAAAAGCCCAAGGACAGTGCTCAGGCCCTGAGTTCAAGCCCCAAGCCGGGCAAAAAATAAAATAAAAATGTTTTTAATGTTCAAGTTCATAGGAAATAGAACAGGATGAATTGAAAACTACATTCTAGAAAGCTTAGAATGTTGAGGGAGAAAAAGTAATTCTAGCACTAGAAGTCCAGGCTAATAAAAGGTTGTAAAATGATTATAAAGTTCTCAGCATAGCATTAGTCATCAACAATCCTGCTTAGTATTGTCTCATAGTGTGTGTGTGTGTGTGTGTGTGTGTGTGTGTGTGTGTGTGTGTGTGTGTGTGTGTGTGTGTGTGTGTGTGTGTGTGTGTGTTTTCCAGAGCTCTTTTCCCACTTATTTCATTTTCAAAACGAATGGACTGCAAGTTCTTGGAGGTGGCTGGCATTTCTAGCACAAAAAGTGTTACATATCATTCTTTTACAAGGAGTGGGTATTAAATTCAGGACCTGACACATACTAAAAGCATAATTCACCAATGAGTTCGCCTCCATCTCTGTCATTTTTCTTAAAGTGAAGAGTACTTCAACTCCAAATATATAGAATTAAAAGTTTGTTATTTTGGCATTCTGGTTAAATATAGTGACTATGTAAAGGACAGTTTTGGAAGAACCAGCCTTTAAAACAGACAGGCAAGGAGGATGTGACAAAATTCATGTAATAATCATGTATTAACTACTTTGTATGTCTGGTTTATTTTTTAACTTCAAAGTAGGTATAATTAGTCCCATTTACAGCTTTGTGAAACAAATTCTTGCTAGCTTTACATAGATGAAGCTGAGAGGCATCTTGTCCATGATTCAGAAGGTTTAAGAGGCCTAGAAGGAACTTTAATTTTGGACTACTGGAAGCTTAATATCTGTCATTGTAGTTGTCCATAGGTTTGAAAATAAAAGGACTATAATTTCTATTCATTATCAAGAATTTGTAATGCTTTTTTCACTGTGCTTTCAATGTCTAAGAGCTGTATTTTTAAGAAGATAGTCTTCTGTTAGCTCTGTAATCCAGACAACCCCAAATCTACTTTTCTACTACTGTGTTTATAAATTATGTATTTTAGAGTTGTGCTGCTTTGTAAAACTTCCTTTTTCAACGAGGTTTAATTTTGGGGGGCCAGTCTTGGGACCTGAATTCAGGGTCTGGGCACTGTCCTTAGCATTCAACCACTTGAGCCAGCTTTATCTGTGTATATGATAAGGAGGAATTGAACCCAGGGCTTCCTGCATGCCAGGAAAGCACTATATGACTAGGCCATACTCCCAGCCCATAAAGTTAAATTTTTAAATTCCTATGTGCTATGTAAGGACTCCAACAACTATGCTTTCATTTTTCTTCGTTGATTTATTCCTGCTTACTCAATTGAAAGTGACTTTAATTTTACGTTTGTTGGAAAAATTCCTAACTGCATTGATAATGGTTTATCAATCTACTTGGTACATCAAAGATGCTTTTAACATAAAACACCTTTACCAAATTTTGTCATAGAATACATGTCATAGATTTAACGGAAAACTCTCGTTAAATGAAATTAAGCAAACATAACGGTAATAAAGTTCAAACAAAAATCCCAACACGACTCTATAGAGATTCCCTTCTTGAATACTTGTTTGTTAAACATGTCATTTGAAATATGAGGTAAAAATCAAATGTTAATAAATTCTTTAATTAAAAAAAAATCCCAACACCCATAATGTGGAGGACAGATGCATACATTACAATTCACTGGAGTCTTATTTTATCACTCCCATATTATCAAATTTTACAACCGCTTAGTATAATCTCATCTAGGGAGGTAGATTTGAGGTTACCTTCGAATAGTCTAAAATACATAATGAAAAAAAAAAAAGTCTTGAGGGATTTACTTCTTTGGGACCTGGGATGACAGACAAACTGAAGTGTGGAGGGGGTAATCTCTAATCCAGGAGAAGGAAAGGGGTCCTCGGGTGGTTATTACTGGGGTTTCCACGTTTGCACACACTTGTGGCAGGTGAGTTCTTGTTCTGTTTTCTGCAGGGTCCACGGCGCTCCTTGGAAACCCCGGGGACAGCGTGCTGGCGCCCCCCCTCCACCCCCAGCCCGTGGCCAGAGTCTGAGCTCTAGGCCCGGCCACAAGCCCAGGGGAGCCGCAGGGGAGCCGCGCCCTCGCGCCCCGAGGCCACGCCGGCTGTCCGGCGTGAGCACCACAACAGCCCTGCAGAGAAATAGGGGCTACCGAGTGCTCCCGGACCCGCACAGATATACGCCCACAGCGGGGAGGCGCACCGATCCGCCCGGACCAACCTCCACTCACTCCCACGGCTGCCGGCGTCAGGCGCGGCCACCACCCACCGACGAGGCCGTGCGACGAGGCCTGCCTCAGGTCGTCGCCGGGGACCCGGAGACGACGGCCGCGACGTGACGTGCCCAGCCCGCGCCTCGGCCGGAAGTGGGCGTGGCCTCGAGCGGGCGCGCCCAGGTCTCCGCGAGCAGAGGGGGCGGGGAGGGAGCGTGAGTTCCTCCGCGGCCCGCGAGCTTCCGGCGCGTGCTCCCGCACCCCCCGGCGTCCCCTGCCTTGTGGTTTCGTCCGCTCCCGCTGCCATGTTGGATTGTGCGGCCGCCGCCGCCTCCGCCGCCGCCGCCGCCGGAGGACCGGAGGTGGAGTTGAGAGTTTAGCGCAGTCGCCGAGAGTGCCACGGAACCGGGAGCCTCCGGCCTGCGCCTCACCGGGCGGGAGCGCGGCCTGCCGTCAGCCCCGCTGCCGCGCCCTCCTTCGCCGCCGCTCCTCCTCCTGCTCCTCCGCCCGCGTCGGAGGGGCTGCGCGGCGATGCGCCTGTGAGCCCCGCTCCGCGCCCCTGTCACCGCGAGGGGGGTCCGCCGCCCGCTCGTCCACCCGCCGTCCCGGACTTCCAGCCCCGCCGGCGACAGCCATGAGCTCCGGCCAGCAGCCGCCTCCCCCGCGGAGGGTCACCAACGTGGGGTCCCTGCTGCTCACCCCGCAGGAGAACGAGTCCCTCTTCTCCTTCCTGGGCAAGAAATGCGTGGTCAGTGGTCGAGACCCCCGTCCCCCCCCACCCACCCCCCGCGCGCTCTCCCGGGAGGGGGATTGAGGAAGGGGGGTCCCGCAGCCGCCCGGACCCCCGCCGGCCCCGACCCCGGCCCTGCGGGGCTGGCCGGTGTCCCGGGTGCGGGCCCCGGCCGGACGCCGCCTCCCGAGCTGCTGGAGAACAAGGGTAGCGTCACCTCGGCGGGCCTGCCGTTTGGAGTCCGGCTTGGACGGCCCCGGGGTCTGCGGCTTTTGCCGCCGGTCCAAACTTTTAGACCCACAAGGGTTTTTATGTATTCGTGTTCTTGCACCAGCTGCTTTAATGGCAGCCCAGGACCCTGGCGCTGGCCCTCGCGTCACCCCTTTCTGCGCGATCGGGGTCGCTTCCTTCTCAGTGCCTGAGGTCGGAGGAGCGAATACGATGTAGGGGAAAGTGCATCGCGTATTCAATCTCCTAAGACAGAATGAAGTCGAGTGCAGGTTGCTGGACACTCCAGGGTGTGGAGGCAGGAAGTGATCAATTCTGTCTTTCCCCCAGTGCAGAAAAACAGGGTTTCTTTCTCCAGCAAACACGTCTAGGCCCTGGTTGTGCTTTTCTCACTTCTACAGGGATTTTTTTTTTTTGTCTTTACCCTTTTCTTTTTTCTTTTTTTGTATTTGTAAGAGGGGGTGCGCCTCCCCCCACCCCCAGCCACGGGCCGGGAAGCCGCAGTCTCTAGTAATTCTTGTCCTTTGGGGGACCAAGACAGAGTCTTAGGTTGGTGCTGTGCCTCCAGTTCTAAGCCCAGATGGCAGGTTGGGAGCACGCAGTTCTGCTGTGGGAAGGGAACGGGTGTTGTTTCTAAAGAAGCATTCATTACTCTGGCTGCGGGCGCTTCTGGGGGTAGGGAAGTTTAGTTCGGTGGTGTAGGCCTTGTGGCGGTCCAGTTGAGGTGACTGGGTTGAAGTGTGGCTTGTTGGAATGTGGCTGGCGCTGTTTCTCTTCGCGTGCACCTGCACGTTATGCACCACTGGAACCCAGGAAATGTCCCAAGAAGTTTGAGCCCCAGTGCCATTTTATAAATTTCCTTAGTGGTATTACCTGTGTCAAGCTAGACCACACCTGCGTGTTCAAGAAGATAAGTTTCTGGGAACTTAGCAGCTTGTTAATTGTGTTTGAGCCCAGCGTTTACATTTTGTGCCACCCCATGCATAGCGAATCATTCCTTCAATTTCCGATGTGTTTGTTACTTAGAAGACTAGAATTTAAGTTGAAGTCCAGAATTAGAAGACTGAACAGAATTTGTGAGGCAACTTTAAAGAAAATCAAGTAGCTTCCCAACATACACAGTTTTTAAAAAGCAAAAGAGAATATAGCGATTGAGCCCCAAGTCACATAGCAAGTTAAGAATGTGACTCGAACTAGAAAACCAGGACTCTGCCTGTACTCCCTTTGTATTATCCATCCACTACATCAGGTTGTTTAGAAAAGTTTTTTTTTTTTTTTTCCATCCTCTTACTGGGTTATTTCAGAAAGTGGTGTTAAAGGAATAACCATTTCAATTTTACCAGAAACCTATAAAATGAAAGTATGATTTTAAAGCGTATTTTCAAATACCTCCGGTGTTTTGAGTGATAGTTTTCTACAAATGGGTAAAAAGTCAATTTTACTGACATTTATATTTAGTATGCAATTTAACTGAAAGGAAGTAGCTTGCTGTTTTACCTAGCAGACACATGCACTTTAATGCAGGAAGGACATTGCATTTATACACAACTGTATTGATCGATACTTTACCAGTGGTTTCAGAAATGACAGATGACAGAACATTATGACAGAGATAGCATTGCTCACTGGTTAGCCCAAGTGGATTTCGAAACGGGCTTTGTGTATTCAGTGCTCAGTTTCTTTTTGTCATCTATTATTAATCAACTTTACCTTTTGAATTTCAGCTATTTAAACCACACTGCAGTAATTGCCTGCTCTTGTGGGATGAAACTTTAAAATTTGAAGTCTTCAGTCTGACAGATTGTAATAGAGGAATAGTATGTTTGATTATTTTTGAAAACTGTACAGCTTTTTTTTGTAGTTTAAAACAATACTGAAATTCATTATCTCATACATTTTCTCATGAGTTCAGCAGTAAATTTACATATAAACCAAATATATTTGGTTTGGGAGTGCATTCAGAGCTCTAAGAAGTCAAGACATGAAATAAGTAGTCATGGTACCAGCTGTCCAGGGCCTTATTACTCCCTTTTAGTGAGCAAACATGTATTAAGAAACTAAATGTTGATGTCAAACCCAGGGTTGATACTTGCCTTCAGGGAGCGTAGTATGTCTGAAGAGGGAAACAAATGTGTAAACTGATGAGTAAGTCAATGCTTCAGAGTGATATGTCAGAGTCTGGTAAGTCACTGTGGTAAACACCATAGCTTCTGTCATCAGTAATTGTCGATTGAAACTAAAGGTCACTTAAGACCAGGTATCTTACCTTCCACTGTTGGGTTTGGTTTTCTCATGTGTATCCTATCTTATGGAATGGTTCTATAGGTGGGAAGACTGAATATATATATGACAGTTTTCAAAAAGGTTTGGAGAATCAGGAAAGGGTTGTAGGAAAGGAGGTGGATAATAGGACAATACTTGAATATTTCAGACTTACACAAGAGATGCGAAGCACCTTGGAAAGTTTGAAGAACTAATACTTTTCTGTGGAACAGGTACTTAAGAAGTGGAGTTTGGGAGGATTGTGTAGGCCAACTTGTGTAAAAAGTTAAGATCCTGTCTCCTGTAACAAGATTCAAGAGTGCCTATCTGTATTCCCAATGGAAAGCATAGATATCAGTATTGGGGTTTTAAGCCATCCTGGAACAAATAATTAGACCCCATTCAAAAAATAATTAAAGCAAAAAGACTGAGGCCATGACTCAAGTGGCAAAGTACCTACCTTAGAGGGATGATACCCCAGAGTTCAAATTCCATTACTTGCAAAAACAGTAACATTAAAAAAACCCCAACAATGAAGACTCCCATGTAATTTTAGTACAGCGTTTATCTGGCCTTTTAAAATACCATGGTGCATTTCAAAACTGTTAAGAGGAAGATACAGATAAGGAATTACTGTATCAAAGTAGGGAACAGAGATCAGATTTGACTTTTAGAATTTGGGGAAAAGGTGAGGAGATTGAAGATTTTGCGAATGGAAACAAAGGAGATCAGATGGGTGTTTATAGAAGTCCAAGTGAAATATGATAAGGGCCTGAATTAAATAGTTGGAATGGGAATTAAAATATAATTCAAAAGAAATTACTTCAATCAGAACTCAGTCCTACTTGGACATAGAAGGACATGTGGGAATTGTATAGTAAAGCCTAGCCTTACAAGCCCGAGCAGAAAAGTATGTAGAAACAGACATATCTCATTAATTGGATGTTAGTGAGACTGGTAATTGGTTTGGTAGAGGAGGAGAATCATTAAGTAAATCCAATGTTTTTCTAAATAGTTTTATTTTAATTGGAGGTTCATTTGAAGTTATACGTTATATATAAGTATGTGTCAGAAACTTTTATTGTGGTTAGGAGTTCTGATGTTGTTCCTTATGTAATAGTAACTTTTTATTTTTTCCATCAGTCTTGGGGCTTGAACTCTGGGCCTGGGCATTGTCCCTGAGCTCTTCAGCCCAAGGCTACTGCCCTACTTCTTGATCCACAGTGCCACTTTCAGTTTTCAAATGGTTAATTGGAGATAAGAGTCTTATGTTCTTTAGTGCCCAGCTGGCTTTGAACCACAATCCTCAGATCTCAGCCTCCTGAGTAGCTAGGATTACAGGTGTGAGTCACTAGTGCCTGGCTCCAAGTAGAGTTTAATATGTGTAATCCTGACAAATAAATTAGGAAGTACAGCTTTAATCTAGTCCTCTCCAGTCATCTCTGATCTGAAAGATTGGGATTGATAATGTTGACCATTATCCCTGCCATATTTTTTTTCAAGATTGATACTTAAAATTTTTACTAATTAACTTTAATCTTCATTTTCTTTGCTTTTTTTAAATCTTTATTTTCTTTAATTCCTCAACATTTGTTTTACCTTGTTTTAATTCTTTAGTTAAATCTTGCTTGTCTTCTCACTTCATACACAGTTTTGGGAATTCAATCTTATGTCTTGGTCATTCTTTATAAATTTATAACATCTTATCACCGATGCATAGGTACTTTTTGATTGACTTCAGGTAAAATTTCCAGTTTCTAATGCAGAAGATATCTGGACTTTTGGTCTTCATTTTATGTAGAGAACAAATTGCTTTAATTCTGTTGCTGAGTTACCATAGTTGGTAGCAAAGCTAGGGCTGACAATGTATTTCAGTTTAAATAGTAAAGAGAGAAAATCAAGTTGACTTGGTTGAAATATACAAAGTTGAAAAGTTACTCTTGTCTACAATGGAGAAAAGTTACTCTTGTCTACTATGGAGGAAGATTCACAAGCATTCAAAGAGGATGGATTAAGAATGGGTTAAGAGGGCTGGGAGTTTGGCCTAGTGGTTAAAGTGCCTGCCTAGCATGCACAAAGACCCGGGTTCGATGCCTTGGTACCACATACATACAAAAAAGCCGGAAGTGGTGCTGAGGCTCAAGTGGTAGAGCTCTAGCCTTGAGAAAGTCCAAGGACAGTGCTCAGGCCCTGAGCTCAAGCCCAGGACTGGCAAAAAAAAAAAAAGAATGGGTTAAGAATCCTGTTCTTGGCCAGTTTACTTTGTAAACAATGTTAACCTTAATGTATATGCTTATAAAATGGGTTTAGGAAATAATTTCAAGGAATTATTATTCCTTGAAAAGGAATAATGTAAAGCACTTAAGGATACTTATAAATTATACTGGGAATTTAAAGAAACATGTGAAAATTTTTATTAATATTATTCAGATTAACATTCAGTTTAAATTTCCCATTATTGACAGAGATTTCAAAGTAAATTTGAACTCTGAATTGTGTTGTTTTGATTTGGGTAAACCAACTTAAAGTCAGTTAAGTATAGTATAAATCAGGAACTGTATAAGTGTAAAGAATAGTAGAAGTGTGAAGGAATAGCTTGAATAAATCTATCAGGGAGTTTTTTTAAAGCCTCTGAACCATGCGACCCTTATTCTGCTGCTTTGTGCCATCTTATTTTCCTTTCTGTTATGAATAGTAATAGGGTTTGCTTTTTTAATTTAAAATAAACTGTTAAAAACATCTTAATGTGAAAACATTACCTATGAACAATGATAAATTGTCAAGTCTGTAAAAAATAAATGTCTGTAGTTAGGACATTCATAATTGTGTACATTAGTCTCAGCCTACTCAAGTGTTAGCTGAAGGACTGAAGGGAAAGATAGGCTCTACTTTTACTGCTGCTAAGTAACTTCAGCATTTAGTCTTGGCTAAAACATTTTTTTTGGGGGGAGGGCAGTCCTGGGCTTGGACTCAAGGCCTGAGCACTGTCCTTGGGTTTTTTTCTCAAGGCCAGAGCTCTACCACTTGAGCCACAGCACCACTTCTGGCTTTTTCTTTTTTTTCTTTTTTCACCAGTCTTGGGCCTTGAACTCAGGGCCTGGGCATTGTCCTTGGGCTTTCTCAAGGCCAGAGCTCTACCACTTGAGCCATAACACCATTTCTGGCTTTTTTCTACATATGTGGTTCTGAGCATTCAAACCTGGGTCTTTGTGCATGCTAGGCAAGCACTCTACCACTAGGCTAAACTCCTGGCCTTCTCCCTTTTTTTCTATGTATGTGGTACCAAGGAATTGAACCCGGGTCTTGGTGCATGCGAGGCAAGCACTAGGCCAAACTCCCAGCCCCTAAAGCATGATTTTTAAAGTCTATATAAAAACCGCTTAGAGTTTCCAAAGAAATGTGTAGTTGTAGTAGTCTCATTTAATTTCTGTGCACATTCCACAGATTTCAGTGAATTATTTTAATGGGTATATGATGGTAACTTTTTCTAGTTTGAATAGAAAAGTCTATGTTAAAAAAGCACATAGGTTTGAGGTTTATTGTGTATTATTTTGTCTTGTCTAGTGGGCACAGGTTTGCTCTCTTTGATAAAATGCCAGCATTGTTAATGAGCTTTCTACTGTAAAAGCTTTGGAAATAAAACAGGTTTATGCATAGTAATTCATAGTAATACAATATACATTGTTTATAATTCTTACTAGCTTATGAACAATAACTAAATTTTAAGTGTTATTTAGTAATTAGATACTTAGTATATTGGACTATTCATTTATACAATGTAACAAATACATTCCTTTTTTTATTTATTGTATCTGTGTCAACTTTCCTGGTCCTTAAGATTATATTGCTATAATGGCAGTATACAAGAATCTGTTGTAGATCCATTATCCCTTTTTAGGATCCAAAATAATCATTGTAGGTTTATGGCTGAAGAGATAAATCTAGAAAAGATCCCTTTAGAAAGTAGGATCAAATGAAAGATATATGCAAATTACATCTTAATTACCACATCTGTTAGTTTTAGTAGTGAATTTTTAAACTTATTTTATAACTTGAATATTCATGAAGTTATACTTTTAGATTTGAAGAAGTTAAAACAGATTAGACATGAAATTGTCAGAACCATACTCAGAATTTTAAAAATTTAAGTAAAGTGCTCTCAACAATTTATCAATAACATTGCGTATTGAATACTTCTTAAGTATGTAACAATATCCCTGTATTGTAGAGTACAAGTAGTTAGGTAGAAAGAAAGAATAAGGCTTTACTCCTCAGTTGATTGTTTCATAGCTATGAAGAAAGATGCACACTGCAAAGCCAGAGTGTGCTAGATATTTGAATGATAAAGGAGAGGTAGATATACCATTGTGAATTTGGTACAACATTGTAAAGATATTTAATGATAAGAACTGAAGTTGTCTAGAAATTATTGTGGGGCAGTGGAACAACTTAATTCAGATATATAGAAAATATGTAAAACATCCTTGAAGTAAAAAAAGAAAAAAGTGAATAAAGTCATTGTAGATACAGAAAAGACTGGACTGGTTAGAATTGGGAATGGCATTGTTTTGGGGAAACAGTAGGCCATACATTTGTAGGGTGAATTAACCCCTTAAACTTAATTGGATATTGTTCCCTAGATGGCAATGATCCACTAGGATTTTTGAATAAAGAAATTTCAAGATAGGATTTAGAGATGAGGAAAATCAGAAGTTATTTTCATCTCTTATTAGAAATAATCTCTCACTAGAAATAATTATAAAGCTCCTCTTTCCCCTGCCTCTTTTTTTAACTCATTATCTTAACAAACTTTTGCCCCGGCTAAGGAACGTGAATTATAGCAGCATCTGTTAATGAAAGGAATAAGTCATAAGTCTGTTGTTCATAGTACATAGTACCAGTTACTTGACACCATTTCTTCTTTTTTTAAATATATTTTTATTGTAGTTAATAAAAGGGTTACATGATATTTGCCAGGTAGAAGGTGCATTAATTCACATATATTGATACCCTTTCACATGTCTTGGTCTCCATTACCCTCCCCTCCACCACCACCATCACCACCACCCCCCTCATCTTCGCTTTCCCCCCTTCTCTATCCAATTTCAAATAACCAAATATAAATAAATCCGATATATCAGATAACAAAGTGAGGTACTGTAACAATATGAGATAACCAAGGGATAGCAAAAGAGATGAGAGATAACATAGTACACTAAGGACAATAATCATTCATTATATGGCTTTTGTTTCAATATCCTGGCGGTCTTTTCAATTAGCTTCATACTATATGGCCTTATGTATCAAGGTTTTGCTCTATTGCAGATCTCTGCTAGGGGAGCCCAAGGTTTCTACTGATTATGACAAATGAGGGAAACCATTGAGCCTAAGTTCCTTTGAGTCTGGCTTACTTCACTTAATATATATCCACACCTCAGAAAATTGAATCACTCCAAAACTAATCTCCAAAGTAACAACCATCCCATTAAAAGATGGGCCAAAGACTTAAAGAGAGTCTTCTCTGAAGAAGAAACAAAAATGGCCTATAGACACATGAAGAAATGCTCAACATCTCTGGTCATAAAAGAAATGCAAATCAAAACAACTCTAAGATTCCACCTCACTCCAGTTAGAATGGCCAGGATCAGGAAAACGAATAACAACAGATGCTGGAGGGGATGTGGCCAGGAGGGATCACTACTACGCTGTTCGGGAGTGCAAACTCGTTCAACCACTATGGAAAGCAGTATGGCAGTGCCTCAAAAGGCTAAACATAGAGCTCCCCTATGACCCAGCAGTTCCACTACTTGGCATTTACCCAACCATCCAGAAACAAGGGCATACTAAATCCACTACCACAACAATGTTCATTGCAGCATTATTCACCATAGCAAAAATATGGAACCAACCTAGATGTCCCTCAGTTGATGAGTGGATCAACAAGTTGTGGTATTTGTACACAATGGAATTGTATGCTGCTGTCAGAAAAAAACGGCATTGCCCCATTTGTTAGGAAATGGAAAGTCTTAGATACCATTTCTTCTATCGGGTCAGGTCTGGTCTTTGTACAACCAACATATTCCTGCAGGCAGGCACTACCAGTAAGTGAAATCTAGTAGTTGTTTCTATACTAGATGCTAGAAAACACTCTGAAGAAATTTTGGCAATACTCAGTTTTGTGAATTCAAGAGAAAAACCAAACCTATGGAAAGGCCTAAAAATTAGGAGCTATAGGAATCCAGTTTTTTGGAATAGCATTCATTTTGAGGTGCGAAAGTGTGGTGTGTGAAGGTGGTGATTGAGATTACCTTGGGAACCTATGTTTGATGTGGAGCATTTGGAAGAATGCATTTTGAAAAAGAGTATGAAAGTTGTATTAGGTTTATCATTCTACAGCAATCACAATATCTTTTGTAGAGTTGCATGTCTACTTATACCTATTTATTATGACTATTACCAATTTTATTTTTGATTATATGAAGTTATACAATTTATTGACTGATGTGAATGGGTTAAAAAGGACATAACTGAGTAAACAACTAGTAATATATTTAAACTCAGTCATATATCATTTAAACACATTAGTCTAAACTTGTATATTAAGAAGATAGGTATTGCCAAATTGCATTTTAAATGAAGATTTAACGAGTCAGCCCTTTGTAAATGTTAATTCATCATCCATAATTAGGCATTTTTTGATTCAACTAACTAAATAAAAAATATTCAGAGAAAGTAATATCTGTCCCGAACCTGTCTTTATCCTCTTGGCATTGTAGTATAACAGAAATTTCCGCAACGTTTGCATTATTTTAGACAATGTAGATAACTCACAGATGATTTAGAGGATATGGGAGGATGTGTCAAGGTTAGATTCAAGTACAGCAGCATTTTATATAAGGGACTTGGTTATTCCCAGCTACAGTATTTTGGTAGTCCAGAAGCAACCTTCATAGGTACTGAGGCATTAGTACAAGTGCTGCCTACATAAAGAAAGATGAAGTAGTTAAATTTGTGCTAGACCATACTGATTTTAGAGCAAAGTATTACCAGGAACAGTGGAGATAACCTCATAATAACAAAAGGGCCAGCATATCAAGAGACTAAAACAAATTGTGTTTACATACTTAATAAAGGCAAAATGAGGTAAAAAAAACTTCAGTACACAAAAAATCAGTAAGGATATAGAAGAGTTACACAAGACTTACTAACATAAAAAGACTTTTTTTTTTTTCAAAAAAAAGTTTAAAAAACCAAGATATATCCACTTGCTTCTCCGAAAAACTAATCAGTAGGGCCGGGAGTTTGGCCTAGTGGTTAAAGTGCTTGCTTAGCATGCGCGAAGACCCGGGTTCGATTCCTTGGTACCACATACATACAAAAAAAGCTGGAAGTGGTGCTGAGGCTCAAGTGGTAGAGCTCTAGCCTTGAGAAAGTCCAAGGACAGTGCTCAGGCCCTGAGCTCAAGCCCAGGACTGGCCAAAAAAAAAAAAAACTAATCAGTATATGATCCCTTACAGATACATATACTTCAAAAGAATGAGAAAATCAAACCACTAACAAAACTTTGTATGGAACCTAGCCTAATTATACCAGATGTCCAAGATGTGACAATTATTTTCACTTGTCTGTGTTATACATTTGTGTATGTTATATATATATTTTAAACTAATATAACTATTTTGTACTTTAGAGAATGACTTGAAAGACATGACTAGTACATGAAAAATGATTATAAAAAAACTACAGGGAAATAAGACTTGGTAATCAATTTATAATAGTTGTTTCCAACAGGAAGCCCCAACATGTCATTTGTTCCTAAACTAACCTACAAATCCAACAGTATTATAAATCAAGGCAACTATTTTCTGAAGAAAGGAAAGGAAGATACATAATTTAAAAAAAATACTAAGTATCTTTAATATTTAGTACACAAAAGACAATTAAGTATCAGCACATTAGCCAGAAAATACTGAAGATTAATAAGGAACTTAACTCTGAACATCCTATATTATCACTATGAAGGTATGCTAATTAAAATTGTATACTTGCCAAGAACATACACAAATGAAAGAAACAGAAGAGAATGTTCAAAAATAGGTCTGAGAGCAGCTGCTTACTTAGAACATTAAAAGGTAACATTTCATATAGGTGGGAAAAATCAACTGTTACATAAATGATGTCAGAGTGAGTAGCCAATAATTGTAAAAGTAAAGCTGTGTTGCTCCTAGGTATCCAGTGTTACTTCAGGAAGATTATAAAGATTAATTGTTCAAAATAATACCATAAATATACTAGGACAATGTTAATACTGCAATTCTACAGTAGGAAAATACCCCCCAAAATTTAACATAGCAGACCATTGTATTTAATAACTATATACAAATTTGAAATCTGTACGATGACTACACTACCAAAGTACTGTTATTAAGATAAACAATTATCCAAAATGCTACATGATATAATATCTATAACACATCAGGCATCCATCCAGATCATTAAGAAAAATACAACAAATACTGTTATTTTAAGATAAAAATTATCCAGAATGCTACATGATATAATATCTATAACACATCAAGCATCCCTCCAGATCATTAAGAAAAATACAACAAATGTATGGAAAATATTCTAAGAAAAGGAATTAGTAATCTAAAAAGCAAATATACAACAAATAGATTTATAACATGTAAAATATAACATGAGAGGTTCAGTCTCACTGAAAAACCACAAATTCATAATATTTTTTGACAAGAAAAATAGGTATTTTTTTTGTTTGACCATAGGCAGGTCATTCTTTTTTTAATTGTAATGTATAGAGGGGTTACAGTGCATTTCTTCTCACACATTGATATCCCTTCTCATGTTTTTGTCCCCATTTCCCTCCCTCCACCCCTCCCAGTCATCTTGTTTTCCCCTTTCCCTTTCTTATTTCAAATAAATAATGTATGTACAATATGCCAGGTAACAAAGTCAGATACTGTAACCATATGAGGATAACCACAGGGCAACAAAAGAGAAGAGAAATAACATAGTACATTAAGAACAACAATCACACAGGATAGAGCTCTTGTTTCCATATCCTGAAGATCCTTTCATTTAGCCTCATCCTGAATGGCCTTATGTATCTTAAGTTTTGCCCTATTGCAATCCTCTTCTAGGAGAGTCCTAGGTATGTACTAGTTATTACAAATAAGGGAAACCATTAAGCCTATGTTCCTTTGGGTCTGGCTTACTTCACTTAATATGATTTTTTCCAAGTCTTTCCATTTCCTTTTAAATGGGGCAATGTCATTCTTTCTGATGGCAGCATAGAATTCCATTGTGTATTAATACTGCATCTTCTTGATCCAATCATCTACTGAGGTGCATCTGGGTTGGTTCCATATCTTTGCTATGGTAAATAGTGCTGCAATGAACATTGGTGTTCTAGTGGATTTAATATGTCCTTGTTTCTGGATGATTGGATAAATGCCAAGGACTGGAATTGCCAGGTCATAGGGGAGCTCTATGTTTAGTCTTTAGAGAAATCACCATACTGTTTTCCATAGTGATTAGAGTTTACAGCCCCACCAACGGTGTAGTAGTGATCCCTTCTGGCCACATCCCCACCAGCATCTGTTGTTATTACATTTCTTGATCATGGCCATTCTGACTGGAGTGAGGTGGAATCTCAAAGTTATTTTGACTTGCATTTCTTTTATGGCCAGAGATGTTAAGCATTTCTTCATGTGTCTATAGGCCATTCTTATTTTTTCTTCAGAGAAGTCTCTTTGTAAGTCTTTGGCCCATCTTTTAATGGGGTGATTGTTTCTTTGAAAAAATATGTATGTTTTTAAAGCAGCACAGAAAACAATTCAAAGAATTTTTAGATTTTCCATATCCCCTTTCCCTCCTCTAGTTTTGAATATTAAGTTTAGTGTGATAAAATTAGTGTAGGATTGAATGCCATTAATGGTATGCATTAATTTTATCTGTCTTATATAGTCTTACTGGTTTTGGTTTTCACAAATGGGCACTGTACCCACTGTTAAAATAACATACAGAAGAGTGCCCATTGCTCTACATACTCAATCTTCCCTTCTCCACAAACCTAATATCCACTATTTTTTTTAACATTCTCTATTATTTTGCTTTGTCCATAGTGTCATATAGTTGTAGTTTGGCCTTTATGGACTGGCTCCCTGTTTTTGCTGTTCCATCTTCCCCACCAGCCAGTGTTTGGAATTTTAGCCAGATTATTAGTTTCTGTTGTGTCTCAGTCTTTTCATTTGCTGTATGATGTTGAACATCTTTGGGGATCTATAGATTTTGGAGTGTACATGGTATTTGTATTCCACATTATTTGCCTTTTTTTTTTTTCATGGTTGGAGTTTGTTGGCAGTTGACCACAGGATCTCATGAATGTTCCTGTGATTTTTTTTTTTTTTTCCCCAAGTTCTGGGGTTTTTGACTCAGGGCCTGAGCACTGGCCTTGGATTATCTGAAGACTAGAGCTCTACCACTTGAGCCACAGCACCACTTCTGGCTTTTTCTGTGTATGTGGTACTGAGGAATGGAACCCAGAGCTAGATTGCTAGGCAAGCAAGATTAAGAAGTCTTAATCTAAGTGCTTTATTAGATAAATGTTTTAAAGTTATCTTCTCAGTCTGCAGCTTTTCATTAGCCTTCTACACAAGTTTTAAATTTAATGAAAGTCCACTTTATGTATTTTTTCATGAAACATGTTTTTACTCTGATGTGTAAAATGTCATATCTACTTCAAGGTTACCTAAATTTTCTTTTCTTTTTTTTTTTTTTTTTTTTTTTTTTTTGCCAGTCCTGGGCTTGAGCTCAGGGCTTGAGCACTGTCCTTGGACTTTCTCAAGGCTTGAGCTCTACCACTTGAGCCTCAGCACCACTTCTGGCTTTTTGCTATGTATGTGGGGTACCGAGGAATCGAACCCAGGTCTTCATGCATGCGAGGCAAGCACTTTAACCACTAGGCCAAACTCCCGGCCCCTAAATTTTCTTTTATATTATCTTCCATTAATGTTACAGCTGTGCATTTGACAGCCTTGATCTTAATTTCCAAATGTGAGGTTTCTGTGTAGATTTTATCTTCGAAATTCTTATACGAGTGTATTCAAGGTTTTTTTTTTTGTTTATTCTTCTTCCATTTGTTGATAAGATTGTCCTTCTCCCTTATCTTTGCTTCTTCTTTTTTTTTTTTTTTGCCAGTCCTGGGCTTGAGTCCTTGGACTTTCTCAAGGCTAGAGCTCTACCGCTTAAGCCTCAGCACCACTTCCGGCTTTTTTCTACGTATGTGGTACCTAGGAATCGAACCTGGGTCTTCATGCATGCTAGGGAAGCACTTTCACCACTAGGCCAAACTCCCGGCCCTTTATCTTTGCTTCTTGATCAGCAGTCATTTGACCATTTTGTATCATGTTCCACTGGGCTTTTAATCTCTTACTGCTACTGTACCATCTTCAAAATGATTGCTTTATAGTAAGTACACTTGAGGTAAGGTGGTTGCCAGTCCTTTGACACTGTGTTTTGTTTTTTACTATTTACATGGTGAATAGTCTTGAGTCTGGATCTGTGGATCTTGTTATTGCTTTTTCTTTTCATACAAACTTTAGAATCACTTGTTGATACTCATAAAATAACTTGCCAGGGCTTCCCCTCTCTTTCCTCCTCTCTCCCCCAGCTATTCTTGGGAAATGAACTCAGGGTCTTGAGCTTGCTAGAGAGTGCTAAAGGAGGCTTTAGTTTGGCTTTCCCACATATGCATACCTGGTTCCTTGATCAGATTTACACCCTCTGTCTCTCTTCCTCTCTCCTTGCCCCAAACTGGTCTTTTAACAAGCTTATTTGTTCTTTCACACATGAACATTAAGCATTTCTCTCCATTCCCATTATACTTTCATTTTAATAAGTATATTGTAATTGTTCACAGAAATTTCACAATATTTCACACATGTGTATTCAGTACTTCAATCCGATTGATCCTCCTTATTTTCATGTTCCCCATCCCGACTTACCCTGTATTCTTCAATAGCTTTCAGTGAATCTCATTTTCAGTGTTCATCTAAATTTCTCTTCCCCCTTCCAAATCACTCAGTACCATAATTAAATATTTCACATGCATACAGGCATATACATACATATATACACATACATATATCTTTACATATATTTTTCTCATTTAGGTCTGGCATCTGTTATGAGAGAAAACTTGCCGCCTTTGTTCTCCTTAGCCTGCCTCATTTACTTCTGTTTCATGATGATATATTCTTCGCTTTGCTACAAAGGAAATAATAATCTGTGGTTAAATAATACTCTGTTGTGTATATATACAATATTTTCTTGAACCATTCATCTGTGACAGTATTGTAAGCTGTTTTCATAGCTTGGTTGTTTTTTATAGTACTGCCAGGCAGTTACAGTTTCAAGTACTTCTATTATATCCTGACATATACACCCAAGAGTGGTCATATGGTAGATTTAAGGTTTTTTACTAGTCTGTTTTTAGTTTTTTAAAAAACTTCCATACTGATATTCATAGTGATGATCATACTGTAATCCTAGCTGTAATAGTGGTAGTGATATGATAGTAGCTTAGTGGTTATCATATTGTCATAGCTTCCATTCCATCAACAGAGTATAAAGTCCTTCCTCCCCAAACACTCACACATGTACACACACAGTTGTGTTTCCATTAGGGTCTTGCTTTTGCCTGATGCAACCTTTGGCATAATCCTCCTGCCATCTGTGTGGGGGTGATCACAGACAGGTACTACCATGTCTGTATTTGTTGAGATTGGCTCTTCGAAACTTTAACAAGGGTGACCTCAAGCTGCAGTCTTTGCCCCATCCTCTTCCTCTTTCCCCAAATGGCAGGAATTATAAGCATATAACATTACTCCAAGCTACTTACTAGAACTTTGAATGGGGTTTTGTTCAATCTGTAGATGAATTGATAAAAAATTGACAACAGCACTGATACTTGATACACACGAACTATCTATTATTTATATCTCTGATTCTTGATACTTGATAAGAGTTTTAACTAGGCTTGCCAGTCTTCCTCACTTTTGACATTACAATGTCTTATTAGTTTTGAAAATTATTTCTTGATTTTCTATATATATATTTATGTCATCTATGAAGGAACATGTTTTTTTTTAAAATCTTTATTGTAAAAGTGATGTACAGAGGAGTTACAGGAACACAAGTGAGGTATTGAGTGCATTTCTTTTTGTACAGTGTCATTCTCTCCCACATTTTCTCCCAGTTGAACAAAGTTTTATTTCTTCCTTCCCAGTTTATTCATTTTAGAATATTCTATTTGTTTTCATTGTCTAGGACTTCTTGAATGGCATTAATTAGTATAGACTAATATTGCTTTGTTCATAGTATTAGGAAATTAAAATATTTAATCTATGTTTTAACCAGTAAGTATGATATTAATTGTAGAGTGTTACTCTGTATATGTATATTTGTGTGTGTTTATGTGTAAGCAACCAGAGATCAAACCAACTCTGCATACATGCCCGAACACAGTGCTCTAAAACTAAACCCCCAGCATAGGTTATTTATATATTATTATTTTTTATTGTCAGGATAATGTATAGAGGGGTTACAGTTACATTCATCAAGAAGTGGGTACATTACTTCTCAAACCTTGCTACCTCTTCTCATGTTTTTGTCCCTCTTTCCCTCCCTCAACCCCCTCCCAATCATCTTGTTTTCCCCCTTATTTCAAATAAACCATTAAACGTATATACAATATACCAGATAACAAAAGTCAGATACAGTAATCACATGAGATTAACCGTAAGGGGAAAAAATTTACAGATTTCTTTTAATCAGCTGGAGAAAGCTCTGCCTCTACTCTTGAATTTTCATCATGAATGAGTAATGAATTTCATTGAATGTTTTTGTTTGCGTCTATTATGTGATCATTTTACTTTTAACTCAATATGATGGCTTACATTGATGATTTTTGAATTTTGAACCAAATGCACATTTTTTGAATAAATTCCACTTGCTGGTGTTTGTAAGTGTTCTGTGTTACTGTTGGGTTTTTATAGGGAATTTTTGCATCTGTATTCATGAACGATTACTACTTTATTTTTTCACATGAACATAACATCTTCATTTAAATTTCTAGGTATTTATTTTTCTATGCTATGTTAAGTGGCTGTTGACCTTTTTTGTTATTGTTAAGTGCTATATATAGAATTATACTGTGCTGACCTCTGTCTCCCAACCTTGAAAAGAATTCAGTAGTTAGTGAAGTAGCTTTTCTTAGATTCTGTATTTTTTTTCCTGACACAACCGTGAATAATGAAGTTTTCCTACTTCTTTTCTCATCTTCATGTCTTTTTCCTTATTGTCTTTGCCTTATTGAACTTCTTGTACAATGTCAAATCCTAAGTAGAATGAATTTTGATATTATGGGGAAAAGTAAGATTTAAATGTTGAGCTATCTTTGCATTCCAGAATAAAACCCAATTGATATGATTATTTCTTCAGACTTGTTTATATTTTAAAGTTTGTACATCCGTACTTATGAGGGCTGTTGTTCTAAGACTTTATTATTTTTTTGTCAGCCATGGGACTTGAACTCTGGAAAGACTATTATAATACCTTTTGAACAACAAAAATAATGTTGGCTTTAAAGGATCACTAAACATATTCATCAGCTCTCTAGTAACATGTAATTGTGAAATTTATCTGTGTATCTCCCTTTCTTTTGACTAAAATTAATTTTTAGAAATTCTTCCAGACATAAAGTGGAGTTATAATTTGTTGTTGTTGGTGGTGGTGGTGGTGGTTGTCACTGGGACTTGAGCCCTTCAGCTCAAGGCTACCACCCTAATCCTTGAGCCACAGCCCCACTTCTGGTTTTCTAGTGTTACTTAGAGATAAAAGTCTCTTGGTCTTTAGTGCCTGGCTGGCTTTGAACTGAGATCCTCAAATCTCAGCCTCCTGAGTAGCTAGGATTACAGGCATGAGCTACCATGCCTGACCTTGGAGTTATAATTTTTATTTTAGAGAAGGAATTACAATCCCATCTCCCCTGTTTAGAAACCAAGAGGACATCAAATTTTAATACTTCCTGCATCAGGGCATACAATAAAGCTAAGGTGAGCCATGCAACTTACATGAGTGATTGCAAAGTATCTGTTAATTTCCTCATATATGATGTTAATCCTTTTTGGACTGATACGTAAGTAAGAAAATAGCGGTCTCAAGAAAGTGGTTTGCTTTTGGTTTTTGTTTTGTTTTGTTTTTAGTTTTGTTTTTTGCCAATCCTGAGGCTTAAACTCAGGGCCTGGGCACTGTCTTTGGGCTTTCTCAAGGCTAGCACTCTACCAAACGAGCCACAGCACCACTTCTGAATTTTTCTGTGTATGTAGTACTGAGGAATTGAACCCAGGACTTCTTGCATGCTTGGCAAACACTATCAATACACCACACTCTAAGCCCTACTTTTCAGTTTTAGAAATATCACCCAGTCAGAAATTAAAATAGAAATTTTTCAGAAGTGTAAATGCTATTTAAAATTTCCTAAGCTTTGTCATATTTGTATATCTTTATATTTCAAGTTTACTGCCTTCTTTAATGATTAGGACCTTATGTTTAAAAGTTTTAAGAGTTCTTGCTATGTAATTTTTTGACCCAGGAAACTTCAAACTTGGAGGTACTTAATATTTACCTAGCAATTAAGTAGGAAATTGAATTTGTATACAGTGTATGTGCTATAGCAGTGTGTAAAGAAATGCCATATTGTCTGTTTCTAAGACTGACTTGAAATGCAAGAAATGATTGTTTTAGTAAATCTTGTGTTCTGAAACTTATATCCTGTTTCTGTACTTATCTGACTCAGATGGCCTTTGGAAATTGATGTGAAGTACAGATTGTTTCGAAAAATGTTGACTTTACTGTGCAGTTTGTATTCCTAATCTTTACTACTATCTCCCCCAACCTTTGATATAAGGGAGGCTGTGATAGAGCAAATTCCTGTGGTTTATGGCATTTGAAGTGTTGGGAATAGAGAATCCATATAAACACATGTTTTTCAGCATAACATATAGATTCATTACTATAATGAAGTACCAAAAAGAGAAACGTTATTCTTTCAAAATAATTCTAGTACTACAGATTAGTAATTTCTACCATCTGTGGATTTCAGATCATTTTGATAACATAGCAGTAATCTATATTTTAAGAATACACACGTTTTGAATTTACATCAGCAAATGAGTGAGTCCAAATGTGACTGCCGTGGCTAAGCAACTGAAGTTTTTAACTTTATCTGAATTTGCACAACTCAGTGTGGCTAGTGACTATTTGATTAGTGAGTCCAGCTTGAGAATATAGAAAGGAGACCTAAATCTAATAGCATCTGGTATTTTCTTGTTTGCACTCTGTGCCACAGACATTAACGCTTAATAGCATTGTAAAAGTTTGACTCAAAGTAACATAGCTCCCAAATAATTTTTACATTTAATAAAAATAAAGCATTTGTCATTAAATATATCCATGGATTCTAAAAGTCACCCTTTTTACTTATCTAGAAAATGATCAGTTTTCTGTTTCTGCTTTTATAGTATATAATTGATGCTATAGACAAACTTACATAAAATCCTCACATTTTCCCTCTAGTTATCTGCATTTCTGATTTGTTAATGGTAGAGGAGTTTTAAAAGGAAGAGGAAATATGGTATACCTTATATTTCCATTCACTTCACTGCTTCCTCTGAACTTTGTGAGGGCTGCATGTGGACATCTAATTTTGCATGCTCCTTGAATTTCAGTGATGATAACTGCAAATAGAAATACTGATTTATAAAGGATATAGCTAGAAAATTAGGAAGCCTACAGAATGGGAGAAGATCTTCACTTAACCATACAACAGACAAAGGCCTCATATCTAAAATATATCAACAGCTCAAAAAATTGAATCACTCCAAAACTAATCTCCAAAGTAACAACCATCCCATTAAAGGATGAGCCAAAGACTTAAAGAGAGTCTTCTCTGAAGAAGAAACAAAAATGGCCAATAGACACGTGAAGAAACGCTTGACATCTGTGGTCATAAAAGAAATACAGATCATAACAACTCTTAAGATTCCACCTCACTCCAGTTAGAATGGCCAGGATCAGGAAAACTAATAACAACAGATTCTGGAGGGGTTGTGGCCAGGAGGGATCACTACTACACTGTTGGTGGGAGTGCAAACTCATTCAACCACTATGGAAAGTAGTATGGCAATTCCTGACAAGACTATGACCCAGCAATTCCACCATCCAGAAACAAGGGCATACTAAATCCACTAGCACAGTAATGTTCATTGCAGCACTATTTACCATAGCAAAGATATGGAACCAACCCAGATGTCCCTCAGTTGATGAGTGGATCAACAAGATGTGATATTTATACACAATGGAATTCTATGCTGCAGTCAGAAAGAACGACATCACCCCATTTGTAAGGAAATGGAAAGACTTAGAAAAATTGATATTAAGTGAAGTAAGCCAGACTCAGAGGAACATAGGCCCAATAGTCTCCCTCATTGTCATAATCAGTAGAAACCTTGGGCTCTCCTAGCAGAGATTTACAATAGAACAAAATCTAGAGACATTAGGCCAAATGGTATGACACTAAATGTAAGGACCTCCAGGATAAGGAAACAAAAGCCATGTAATGAATGACTGTTGTTCTTATGTTATCTCCCATCTCTTGGTTATCTCATATTGTTACAGTATTTCTCCTTGTTATCTGATATATTTTATGTGTGCTAACTGGTTATTTGAAATTGGATAGGGAAGGGGGGAAATCAAAATAAGCGGGGGGAGGGTGGGAGGGAAATGGAGACCATGTCATGAGAAAAAGTATCAATGTTTATGAAGTTATGCACCTTTTATCTGGTGAATGTAATGTAACCCTTCTATTAATCACACAAAAAAATTCTCATTTGTGAGTTTAGAATAAAAGTTGCCTTTACAAAGTAGCAGTATAAGCTTTTTGAGGAAGTATACAACTTTGTTCATTGAATAATTTCAATAGTTTCAAGTAATGTACATAAAAGTTCTTAAGTTTTAATGTTGAGTTTAAATTCTGTTATTTGTTTAAAAAGTAAAGAGGAAATGGTGCTGTGGCTCAAGGAGTAAGGCGGTAGCCTTGAGCTGAAGAGCTCAGGGACAGCACCCACGCCCAGAGTTCAAGCCCCCAACTGACCAAAACCAACCAAACAACAACAACAACAAAAAGAAAACTAAGAAAGTCCTTATTTTATCCTATGCATTGTACATGTGTACATATCCTATGTATTGTACATATGTAAATCAAGTAAGTTAATATATATACACACATATATATTTGGATGTGAATATATCCTTGTGACTGTCTCAATGCATGGATAATTGATAGTTGCAAAACATGGTGATAAATATGGAATACAAAGGCAGTTAATTTTGTTCATCATGATTAATTATGTCTAATAGTTCACATGGTATAAAGAGAAAGTCCTAAAGCAATCACAGACTTGGGTCTTCATTGTACCTATAGGTCATCTTTACTAGCTAAAGCTTGCTCTTTTCTTACTGTAAACCTCTGTAGAAACCTTAGCATGTTGGTGAGCAATGCTCACTTTTAATTTTTAAGGGAATGGCTTAAAAGCTACTCAGAATTCTTACTAGGTTACAGTTTCTAGGTCAAAAAGATATCTTTTCTTTTTCCAGACTAATACTTTTATGTGACTTGAATAAGTCCATTTTCTCTTTTGTGTATGTATTTGCAGATAATGTTCTATTTTTTGACAATCTAAAATATTCATATATGTAACAGTAACTCTGTATATGTAAAACAAAACATTTCTCTACCATGCCTTTGCTAGGCTTTTTCTTCCTTTACAGCACACATACACACATATAAAATTACTAAGTAGGCAATCTACTCTGTTTTGTTTCTTTTCAGACAGTTCTCTGCTTACTTAAGGCAATGCAAGTTGTTATTCTTATTCCTGCTTTTTTTTTACTGTACAAATGTTAGCACACTCTACTCTGCATTTTATATCCTGTTTTTTTTTTCATATAACAATGTATCCTGTCCATTTTTACCATTAAGTAGCCTCTCTTTTTAAAAGCAATTGTATAACCAAATTGACATATTAAATGAGTTAAGGGGGGTTTTCTTAGAAAAGTTGACTGAAGAAGTTTGGATCATATTAATCTCCTGCAGATTTGAATCTGTTTAAGATTTAAAATCCTTAATGATTTCAATAGTTTTTTTGTTTGTTTTTGGCCAGTTGTGGGGCTTAAACTCATTAGGCCTGGGCACTGTCCTTGGACTTTTCACAAGGCTAGAGCTCTACCTCTTGAGCCACAGCACCACTTCCAGCTTTTTTTTTTTTTTTTTCTTTTTTCTATGTATTTGGTACTGAGGAATCAAACCCGGGTCTTCGTGCATGCTAGCACTCTACAACTAGACCAAACTCCCGATCCCTCAATAATTTTTTTTATGATGTTATCTCTTAGCCATGGTAAATGCTTTACTGAACTCAAGTTTTATATAATAAGCTAAACTGTATATTTAAACATGTAAATAGTTTATTATTTTTACAGTGCAACATTTTCTTGTTCCAAAATTCTTCTTTAGCTTTGTCTTCAAAATTTGTTATTCTGGCCATGGTGAAACTTGACTTTTAGGGTTATTGCTAGCCAGTATTAGCTCTTTTTCTTTCATGCTGCATGTTATAGCTGATTCTGTAATGTTTCTCATCAGAAACTTATTGTCACTATTTCACATGTATTTTCTGAAAGTCTAGAAGAAGATTTATAGTACCTCTATTGTTAAGGAAACAATTTGCTTTTCTTCCAACAATTATTTTTAGTATCTCTTCCTCACCTCCTCATGAAAGTCCTAATACTGGCTATGTCAGCAACCATAAATTTTCCTATTCAAAATTTTTACTTTCAGAAATGCTTACTTCATTTCTCATTTCTTTACCTTTCTTTCTTTCTTTACCTTTCTTTCTTTCTTTCTTCCTTTCTTCCTTCCTTCCTTCCTTCCTTCCTTTCTTTCTTTCTTTCTTTCTTTCTTTCTTTCTTTCTTTCTTTCTTTCTTTCTTTCTTTCTTTCTTTCTTTCTTTCTTTCTTTCTTTCTTTCTTTCTTTCTTTCTTTCTTTCTGCCAGTCCTGGGCTTGAGCTCAGGGCATGAGCCCTGTCCTTGGACTTTCTCAAGGCTAGAGCTCTACCACTTGAGCCTCAGCACCATTGGCCTTTTTCTATGTATGTGGTACCGAGGAATTGAACCCAGGTCTTCGTGCATGCTAGGCAAGCACTCTACCACTAGGCCAAACTCCCAGCCCTATTATTTCTTTACATTTCTTATCTACCAAAATAGTTTCTAACTATAACCATGTATATAGTTTGAAACAACATACCTAACAAATCATTAGTCTATTGAATGTCTGAAGAACATTTTAGCAAGGTTCTATGAAAAGAGTAACTGCATCCGCTAGATATCTGATGATTAAAGCTGACTAGAAATACCTTTTTAGGCAAATTTACATTGCTTATCATCCTATTAGATGTTAATGCTTTCTGCTTTTTTGCCCCTTTACTTTCTTTTTCTGAAGTACTTAGGATCAACCACAGGGCATCAAGCTGTATCTCCAGCTTCCTTTTCTTCTACTTTTCTCAATTATAATTGCATAATCCATGTCTGCCATTGTGCTTGGTAAATGCAGAAATAGGACAGATACCTGGACAATATCTAGGACAATATATTCATGGAATTGAGTAGACTTAAGTGAAAAAAATTATAGTACATAATCTGTAATGAAGAGGCCCTGGCATTGTGGGAATTCGATTGTATAACCTCTATACCAGACTGCCAGGGGAACGGTATGCTTGTTTCCTTTTGGGGAACACTGGTTTTGAAGTAGTAGATTAGGAGATAGAAAAGGATAATGATTTTTTGTTTTTTTTTTTGTTGTTGTTGTTGTTTTGCCAGTCCTGGGCTTGAGCTCAGGGCTTGAGCACTGTCCTTGGACTTTCTCAAGGCTAGAGCTCTACCATTTGAACCTCAGCACCACTTCCAGCTTTTTTCTATGTATGTGGTACCGTGGAATCGAACCCGGGTCTTCGTGCATGCTAGGCAAGCACTTTAACCACTAGGCCAAACTCTAGGCCCAAGGATAATGATTTTTGAGATCATTTCTTGTGTCTTTAGCATAGAAAGTTATAGATTAAAAACATGACTGCACATACATTTAAAATACTTATGCCGTTTTCATATGAGTGACCAGACCATAAGCAGATTAGATGAGGAATAATAAAAGATAATTGAGCTGAAAAGAGAAAAATTGTGCTGTTGAGGACACAGCTTTAGCACATTTTTGTGGAAGTGAAAATGTAATTCCACAGCACAAGAATGAGAAGCATGCTGTAATTATAGGAGGCTCTCTAGACACATCTTCAGTTTTGCCTTGTTGCTATAGTTGTACCTGTCACGTAGCAATTACTTTACTTGAACAGATAGTTAAGTATTGTATAAAAACATTAACTACTATAGACTGTTGCTAGTATTGTGTTATCTTAATATTTGTTGTTAATAACCGAGTTCTATGTGTGCTAGCATTTTCTAGTCCTTCACTGCTTGTTAACTGTTCTGTAATCAAAGAAATACCTCTTTCCCTAATTACGTTTTTTTGTTGTTGTTGTTTTTGTTTTTCTGGTCAGAGACGGGGCTTGAATTCAGAGCTTGGGTACTGTCATTGAGCTTTTGAGCTCAATGATAGCACTTTGAGTCACAGCACCACTTTCAGTTTTCTCATGTTTAATTGGAGTCTCAGACTTTCTATCCAGGCTAACTCTGAACCACGATCCTCAGATCTCAGCCTCTTGAGTAGCTAAGGATACTGGTTTGAGCCACTTGGACCCAGCATTCTTTTGACTTTTTAAATAGCGTGGTTGTTAGGAAAATATAGGATAAATTTAAACTATAGAAGTTCTGAATGTTGTAATAAACTGTTACTTTGGATAGAACTCATTTTAACAAAGTCAGAGGTGATGGGAATTGTTCATTCTCTCAGACATCTTTTACTAATTGATCTAAGAAGAAAGCCAGTTATTTTCGGAATTGTCTTGTGAAAGGGGTTAAGAGTTTCACTTTTGCTTTTAAGTTTAATTTTTATAATAGTAACTTGCAGAATTAAAGATACATCTTGGTTGCTTGAGAGTTAACATAGAAAAGAAAAAGTGGTCTTTCTAAGGACAATAAGAGGGAACTCCCTTCCCAGAATACAACCTCCTTAATGCCCTTAGTTCTGGGGATGCATTTGTTGTTTCAGTTACTCAGAGCTGAAATGTCTGCGGCATGTAAGACATGACAGGCATATTCCTACAAAATTTGATACCATAGTTTTCTTTTTAATAGATTTTATGCTTTTATCCTTTATTGGGCTATCAAGAAGTAAGGTTTCTTTCTGAAGCACTTGTTCTTAGGTTGCTTTTCATTAATATCTTCTTGGTAAGGAAAGCCAAGAAGTAGCAGTGCTCTTTAGGTGTAATTACTTTAAAGGAATGGAAGGAATGTTTATTTAAAAAAATAATTAAGCTACTGTCAATCTAGAGTTCAAGGGATAGACACTGCTTTATATTATCTAGCAGCTGTGTATTAAATAGTATACATATGAGCAGTTTTTGCATTTATTATAATGAAAGGATTTAGAAGGTACTATGATCATTTTCATATTTTACCAACTTAAGTATGGCACAAATCAATGCAGGTGTGTGTGTCCACAGGTCTGGACTGAAATCAACAAGTGTTCTCTCTGTGTGTGTCTCTCTCTGTCTCTCATCCGGGGGCTTGAACTCAGGCCCTAGGCACTGTCCTTGGGCTTTCTGAAGTAAAGCAGTCTACCACTTGAGCCACAGTACCATTTCCGGCTTTTTATGTCTATGTGGTATCAAGGAAGCAAACTCAGGACTTCCTACATTCTAGGCAAGCACTCGGCCACTAGGCTACACTCCTGGCCGCATCAGCATAGTTTTATAAAATAGAAGCAAATGTTTGAGAATCTGTAAAATTGCTTATGAAAAATTGGCTTTTCTTTAGTATTAGAATAAGGTTTATAATGTTATTGCATGTCAATGTGAAAAATAATTATTTCTCAATCAGATGCATAAGTTTTTGTTTTAAAATTCTTGTAGATGTTTAGTTTTCGTTTCTGTTTCTTTACATTTATGTACACAATCAGATGCTGTTTTAGCATGTTTTAACATGTGGTCTTTCATCAAAGGGATTTTTTTTTAACCAGACCTGGGCTTGAACTCAGAGCCTGAGCACTGTTCTTGGGCTTTCTGAAGACTAGCACTCTATCACTTGAGCCACAACACCATATCCAGCTTTGTTCGGTGTATGTGGTACTGAGGAATCGAACCCAGGTACTGTGCATGCTAGGCGAGCACTCTACCACTCATTATCAAGGGGATTTTTGATCATGGAATTTCAGATATAAATAACTCATTTTAAGGGCATCAATGTTTGTGGAGTAATACACCTTCTATCTGGTGAATATAATGTAACCCTTCTATTAATTAAAATAAAATATATAAAAACTCCTTTTTTTTCTTTTGTAAATTGTTGCTTCTTGATTTCTGGTTAAAAAGTAAAGTAAGGAAAATTTTTGGTATGTAGGTTTTTAATTGCTTTTCTTTTTAGAAATACATTTTAACAGCAACATGTTTATACTAAATGTATGTGAATTACAATATAAATCTTCTTATCTGAATTTTTAAATTATTGAATCTGTTATAGGGTATCTTTATATGGAATACTGTATTTTTGGAGACCAAGAGAGTAGTCAGTAGTTTGTTCTAGCAGAACTGGGGTTGAAATGTATACTTACTAGGTATGTGCTCTGCCATGTGAGCCATGTCTCTGGGCCTTCAAATAAATTTTAATATCCTCAGTGTAACTTTTAAAATGTCCTCCCACACATCGTTTTTATCATCTTGAAAAAAAGGAAACATGATCTGTCTTGATAATGTTTAAAGTACACTAAATAGGAACTTGCTTTCAAGTTTGAGTTAAGTTAGTTCACACATTATCAATGCTTACTTGTTACTACATTTCTTAAATGTCCACATTATGAGATTATTGTGTACTATGATGATTAGAATATAGGATCTGAAGATAGATTGCCTGGGTTGCACTTTTAGCTCTGCTGTGAAAACTATCTTAAAGTATTGTGTTTAGTAAGTTATCATAGTAGCAGTATTTAAGTGGGATTAGTATTTACAAATGATTAGTACATTTCCTAATTCATTCTTACATCAGTGAATGTTAGTTGTTGCATATGTGGTTTATTATTTTAACCAGTAGTGGCTTAAAATATTAAACACCTATATTCTTCTTTCTAGAAGCCAGTATTTTAGGACCACCTTAGCTGGGTGGTCCTGTATCAGATGCAATGAGTTGGGGGTGAGTGGAATTATTTTGAAGCTAATGGCTATTAACTTCATTTTGCAGACTATGTCTTCAGCTGTGGTACAGTTATATGCAGCAGATCGGAACTGTATGTGGTCAAAGAAGTGCAGTGGTGTTGCTTGTCTTGTTAAGGACAATCCACAGAGATCTTATTTTTTAAGAATATTTGACATTAAGGTGAGTTTTATTTTTATTTCACTTCAGTTTAAGTATTTGATCTAAGTTGTAATTAATACAGATTTGTTTATCCTGTTAAAAAATGAATGAGAACGATGCTACTTTCTTTTATATATTGAAGTATACAGAATAGGAACATCTACGAAATCTAAACAAGAATACTGTGTTGTCTTCCTATCCACAGTTTTGATTTCTAGGGTTTCAGGTATCATGATAAGCCACAGCACCACAAATTTAGTAGAATATTTCTGGAATAAACTTGTAAGTTTGGGATAGCTTTTTAAATGTATATTGCTAGATTTTGGAAATTTGACTTCATTCTGTTTGTTTACATAGGAAAAATAATATACATAGGATTCATTGTGATCAAGGATTTTAGACATCCATGGAATGTTTTAGAATGTAATTCTGAAAAAAAAGAATGTAATTTTATATTTTATCTCTTCACTGCCCTATGCATTAAAGATAATATTCTTTAAATTACATTTTTTTCATCTTAGAGTTTCCCCAGTTGTTTTCTAATAATATATTGTTATCCATCTTTACTATACATAAACTTTTATCAGTATAAGTCTATTGTAGTTTTGTTTATACTGTTAATTACTTGAGCCCAGGTTTATCTCTAAAAATGCACTTGCTGCCCATTTTTCTTTATATTTTTGTAATAGATATATTTGAATTTTTATAGCTTTATGATTCTCAGTCATAAATCTATCTTGCCACAAATTATGTGCCTCTTGTAAGATATTCATCACCTAGGATTCTCTTACTATGTCTTGAAAGAAATTTTTTAGATAAGCCTCCATAGTTAACATTTGGATATGACAATAAACATAGTTGGATTTAATTACAAAAATACTAAAACTGATTCTGTAGTGTCAGTGGCTCATGCTTGTAATACTGTCTACTCAAAAGACTGAGATCTGAGAATTGCATTTTGAAGGCAATCCTGGTAGGAAAGTCCAGTCTATGATGTTATCTCCAATTAACTGCTCTAAAAAATCCAAAAGTGGAGCACTAGTCTATAGGAAAAAAAAACAAAACAAAAAACAAAAAGGCCCAAGGACAAACCCCAGGACTGTCAACCAAAAAAATATGTTAAATTAAATTAAAACTGGCAATGAATTAGGCACCAAGGGGCCAGCTAAGTTATAATCAAACTTGTTTACAGGAGCCCCAGCTTCTTTAGTGGTAAAATGGAATAATCATTGGGGTCTGGTACAGAATTATTTTATGAAGAATAAATGGAATTGAAGTTATAGAACTTTGTAAATGGGTGCTTCTTAGCATATCCTTCAGAATATCCCAAGACAGCTGACTGAAATGGCATGCTGTTGTCACATTCCTGCTTACTGTAGAGCAGGGATTCTAGGAGATAGGAGTACATCCATAGTTCTAAAGAAGTACTTTAATATTTTTCATCATCAACAAGATCTACTATTTAGAAAGAGAAAATCTTACAACTCCACTAAGAATAAAGGAATCCCATGATAGTGGGCATAATGTGTGTATAATGTATTTTACATCTTAACTGTTTGATTTAGGGAGTATTTTCCACTATATAACCTCTGTATAACTAGGTACTTCTTTAATAAAATCATTAAATTATGTGATTTTATATGCTAAACATGTATATAATACATCCTGGTTTAGGTTTTGGTGGGTTTTGGTTTTTTTTTTCTTTTGGTGGCCATGGGGCTTGAACTTCTGGGTCTGAGCACTGTCCCTGAGCACCTCAGTGGAAGGCTAGTGCTCTACCATTTTGAGCCACAGCACCATTTCTGGTTTTCTGGTGGTTAATTGGAAATAACAGTCTCATGGACTTTTGTGCCCGGGCTGACTTTGAACCATGATTCTCAGATCTCAGCCTCCTGAGTAGCTAGGATTACAGGTATGAAGCACCAGTGCCCAGCTGGTATAAGTATTTATTAACAGATAATTGCCTTAATATGTGATGCATGCTTTGTTTTACTGCTAAAGTTATGGGGGTTTTGTTGTTTTGGAAGCTTTTATTTGATTTTATTTACTTCTTTCTAGGATGGGAAACTATTATGGGAACAAGAACTGTACAATAATTTTGTGTATAATAGCCCTAGAGGATATTTTCATACCTTTGCTGGAGATGTAAGTCATTTTCCTTTATTAGTTTTTTTTACATTGTTTGCCTTATCTAGCTCTAATTACTTATAAGATCATATTGAAAGATCAAACTCAATTCACTGCTGTTTTTTGTTTTTTTGTTTCTCAAGAGTGCTGTTACCCAGCTTTTCTAATAATTATCCTCTACCTTACATTCGCAATGCTTTCCCCTTCTTGTTAATCCAAATCATAAAATAACTTCTTGTATATCAGGAAAATCAACCTTTTTTTAGAAAATATACTTCAGTTTATCATGATCATTCTTTGCTACATGCAGCTAAATTCATGTTTTTTATTGTTGTCCTTTTTATTGAAAATATTTTAGACTTGTCAAGTTGCTCTTAATTTTGCCAATGAAGAAGAAGCAAAAAAATTTCGAAAAGCAGTTACAGACCTGTTGGGCCGACGACAAAGGAAGTCTGGTAACCTCCTCTTTTTTCTTTTTCTTTTCTTTCTTTTTTTTTAAATTTAAATTTTAGTTTTTTTTATTGTATTTTATTGCCAGGATAATGTATAGAGGGGTTACAGTTACATTTGTTGGGTAATGAGTACATTACTTCTCGAACCTTTGATACCCCTTCTCATGTTTTCGTCTCCCTTTTCCTCCCCCCACCCGCTCCCAGTCATCTTGTTTCTTTTCTTTTTTTGTACATAAAATGAGCCAGCATACTCAGCTTGGAAAAAGATGTGGCTGTTAATGTACATAACATTTTATTGAAGCCCAGCTGTAACCATTGATTTGACACATTGTCAGTGACTACTGTTTTGATACAGGCAATAGTTGATGTATAGTTAATTCAGAGACCTCAAAGCTTTGTTTTACCTATTAATTTAAGAAATATTGTTGCTTTGTATAAAGAGATAGCAGCCCCTTGGAAATGAAGAGGACTTACTTTATCCTAGTTTGAATTCCTAATTTTATTTGTCCACCAAAAAGATCCTATTGACTCATGATTACATGGTTATTTATACATTAATATTATAGTAGCTATGTAGGAGTTACAAGTTCAGAAAATTTGCATTTTTTAAAATATAAAAATTATATTTGTTTGTAATTCTTCAAATACCTTGGAAGTTTCTTTAAGCCAAATTAGGTTTAGACCTGAATAAACATGGTATGTAAGGACATAAATGCAAGCTTATTAATTCAGATTTTCCCCTGTTTAATTGAATATGACTTTTTAGTCTTTGCCTGCCCTGTCCCCCTATATGCTAATGACTCCCAAAGTTTTACCTCTCTATACATGCAATCTCCTCAAGTTAATGTCAGAAAAGCCTTCAGACTTAATGTGTTTAAGCAAAATACTCTTGTTTTCCCTTTTGGAACCCTAGTACCATTCAGTAGGTTCCTTCTTTGTTCCTCTTCCTTATCTTATTAATCTGAAGCCCACCATGATCTCACCTAATTCTATCAGTGTAAAATCCTCTGTCATTAAACATAATGTCGTAAATCTGGGTTTCGTACCCTCTGATTTAACCCAAGCCTCTCATTGTCACCTGAATTACCATCATGTTTTTTGGGTAGTTTCCCTGGTGCTATGTGTGTGTTCCTACTATTTGTTTTCCACGTAGAAACCAGAATAATTTTCAACACAATCGTGTTATTTGCCTCAAGCTTCCTGTGAAATTGTGAAATACAAAATGCAATTTTCCATTTTAAGTCATGGGTAGTGGAACCTTCCCTGATTCCTGCTGACTTCTCTCCTTGTACTACTCATTCCCTTGGTTTATTCTAGTTCAGTCTTTATTACATGCTATTTTTCCTTTGCCATTGGGTCTTTCCTCACTTGACATTTGGGATCTGATTAAATGTCAATTATTCAGAAATATTTTCCTTAACCCACTTGTATGTCAATAGGAATGTAACAGTGTAAGAAAATTTAATTTTTTTGTGGTGGTTGTGTTCTTAAGTCTAATAATATTCTAATTTATTTTCTAACAGAGAAAAGGCGAGAACCTCCAAATGGTAAGCTTTTTATATAAGTATTGACAGAAGATTTTAAATTGCAGTTTAGTTCTTGTAGTATACTATATACTAACACCTAGTATTTAGAACTTGATTTTAAAATATTATGCTTTATTATGTCCTTGCTTAAAGTTAATGAACGGCGTTTGAGAGGCATGAAACCTACTGTTTTGTTTTTGTATTTCTAGCAAGAAAGAAATAATATAGAGGTTGAAGGAAACTGGCACTTCATTTTAAATTCACAAATTGGACAAGTTTAAAAACTACAATTTAGTCTCAAAGTTCACTAAATACCTGAAACAGTGGGGATGAAGACTGGGAATAGGTTGAGGGAATGAGTTTGTTGTAAGTGCACTATGTGTATGTGTGAAATATCACAGTGCATCCCCTTCATACTACAAATGTATTGACAATTTAAAAACAAAATCTTCCCTAAGGCATTATTTTATCTTGCACATTTGTAAGTTTGTCTTAAAAAGACATCTAAGACATCTTTTCCTTATTTAAAAATATTTCACAATTCTATTTTTTGTGCAGCCCTTTTAAAAAAGGAAGGCGTGTTTACAACTGATTGTACCTGCGTATAGCCCTCTTTAGTTTGGTATTGAACAAGTATAACAGAATCATTTACTTTTTTACTTGAGGGTTGAATACCAGATACAAAGAATAATACCGTGACCTATCATTCTGGATCTCTATGGCCTTTCTGAAACTATGTGATAAGTTTTTAAATTGTGTATATTCTTTCCTCTGGAGAGAGAGACTTCTTGGGTTTTATCACATTTGAATGAGGTCCTTGACCCTACGTCATTCCAGGGACCTTTATTTTGAAAGGGAATGTAACCGGAACAAGCACTCATAATCAGATGTATTGTCTTCCTCAGATTGCATTTGTTTTTATTCTTTAACTTTATAGTTTAATCCTTGGATGCTATTGTCTCCAATTTTTTTGTTTAAACAAAGAAATTTGTTTTCTTTCTAATACTGTATTGTAAAGATCAACATTATACAGTTGATACTGTCAATATTTTATTTATGAGATATATAAACACATTTCCACATTACATGCACCTTAAAAATGAATATATAATATAATACTAATACAGGTTCATATCTATTTGGTTTTTTTTACCCTGGCTATCTCATTAGTGGAGACTTTTTTTTTTGTGGGTCATAAGGCTTGAACTCGGCCTGGGCACTGTCCTGGAGCTCTTAGCTCAAGAGACCATTATTTTTGAGCATGTTGGACATTACCACTAGATGGTAGCAGACATCTTTACCATATCCCCAGTGTTCATTGGGGTACTCTTTGTCTTAGCTCCTCATTTAGATTTTACATTTTTCAGACACTTTCACATTATAAGTACTAATAACACTTTACATAGAAGTTACATTTATTCCTGAAATTCACTTTTTCTTCCTTCCTAACTCCTGAATTTCTTTACTGGTCAGTTTCACATTTTAGTTTGCAGTGGTTTGTTTTACTTCCATTGGTTACCACCATCACAGGCCTCTTCGCCACCTATTTGTCAACTCTGTTACCTTGGGAAATTAAAAGGAAACTTAGGTTGTTCTTTTAGGTGTAAAATTAACTAGAAAGATCTGCTTTTGCAAGAATATTTTAAAATCCTTTAAGACATTTGTTCTCACTTTATCATTTGACTATTTTTAGATAAAGGAGGAATGCAGCCCTCTCTGTTATGTATTTACTTAGATGGTGTTCTCAGGATGAATTTAATGTCATAAGGAGAATAAAATGAAATGTCTAGAAAAGACTTATGTCTCTATTACCAAATTTTGTCTTTTAAGTTTAAGATGACTGTGCCTTATAAATATTACCATCTTTTTTCTACACTCACTTTTGATAAGTAGGCTTTAGAACCATTTCAAACTTATGGCCATTACACTTCATTCCTCCGCTAATGAACTGTATGGCAGTATTACACATGTTCAGTAGCAGTTCCATACCCAGTATTTTCCTTTTTTTCCCATATATTTTTAATTGTAATTAATAGAAGGGTTACATTATATTCACCAGATAGAAGGTGCATTACTTCACATACATTGATACCCTTTCTCATGTTTTGGTCCCCATTTCCCTCCCCCACCCCCACCCCTCGTCTTGTTTCCGCCCCTTCCCTATCCAATTTCAAATAACCAAATACACATATATACAATATATCAGATAACAAGGTGAAATACTGTAACAATATGAGATAACCAAGGGACAGCAAATGAGATGAGAGATAACATAGTACATTAAGGACAGCTATCACTCGTTCTATGGCTTTTGTTTCTATATCCTGGAGATCCTTTCACTAAGTGTCATACCATATGGCCTTATGTATCTAGGTTTTGTTCTACTGTAAATCTCTGCTAGAAGAGCCCAAAGTTTCTACTGATTATGACAAATGAGGGGGAGACCATTGAGCCTATGTTCCTTTGAGTCCGGCTTACTTCACTTAATATGATTTTTTCTAAGTCTTTCCATTTCCTTACAAATCCATACCCAGTATTTTCATAGGGATCTTCTGCCTAGCACACAACTATGATTCCAGACTCCCACAAGGAACACAGATGTTGAGCATAAAACCAAATTATTAGCACAAAGTTTGGGTATAGGGAACCCAACTGATCAAAATCCACATGCCAGTCTCCTCAGCCTTCCTGTGCTAACTGTCTTTAAAGTGTAGTTATATTTTTATATAATTTGAAGTTTTGTCCTTAATGGAATAATCTTAGAGAACTTTGAGGTGAAAGGTGATCTTGTCAAATTTGTATGTTAAAATAGGATGTTTAAGGAGCATTTACTGGCCTTAGTACAATTTGTAAGCTTATGTTGTATTCAGACTCTGCTTTAGCAGCAAGAATATTTTTGTGAATTATAAAACAAGCTGGGTGCTACAGCATTTAGAATCACTCCTGAAGATGCTACTGATAATATTTGAAGGTGCTTGAGATACATTTACAGTTATCTTTGCATCAGTTGGATGTTTTTATTTATTTGTTTATACCTTTTAAAGTTTGAGTTGTGTGCTTCTATATGTGTACTTAAGAGGAAGATATGATTGGCCATAAGTCTGTCCATTTTGGAAAAAATGGTAACAGTAGTTTTATAAGTAACTTTTCATTCACAGACTGATACAATTACAATAAAGATGACTAGATTTTTTGTTAAAGTTAATGAAACAAAGTAGATCTATTTTCTTTATTTCTTTTTCTTTTATTATAGGTCCCAATCTACCCATGGCTACAGTTGACATAAAAAATCCAGAAATAACAACAAATAGATTTTATGGCCCACAAGTCAACAACATCTCACATACCAAAGAAAAGAAGAAGGGGAAAGCTAAAAAGAAGAGATTAACCAAGGCCGATATTGGCACGCCAAGCAATTTTCAGTAAGATAATTCTCTTGTTCTTTTATTTCGGGACATGGCTTACTATACTTCCCATGTTGCTTTTATCTCTTGACCCTCTCAAGTAGCTAGGGTTACATTTACCACTATATCTGGCCTTCATTTTTGTTTAGCATTTCTGCTCATTTTTTAAGTTGTTAGAAATTTTTGTTTTAGTTTGTAGCAGTATATATATTCATCACTTTTGGAAAACTAGAGAATTTGTTGGAGTTTTGTTTTGTTTGTTTGCTTCTCAGTAGATGTTTTGTGAATCTTTGATCTTTTTGAGACTGAATCTGGCTATGTAGCCAGATGCTGCCTCAAATCCTTGATTGTACTACTCAAGCCTCCTAGTGCTCGAATTATAAGCTTGTGCTCCCATGCCCAATTTGTTCTATGCATTTTATGACTCAGTTTTTCTCCCATCAGAAAAGAGATAATAAAGTTGTTTATCTCCAAGTTGGTGGAATAAAGATGATTTCTCACTTTGACCTATAAGTAGTATTTGAAAATTGTATTGTCTAAAGGTAAAACTGTCATTGTGCAAAGGTAAAGGGATACCTGTGATATATATGTATTTTAATTTTCCACATGCATTATTTTACTAATTTAATGTATAATTTTTGTCCTCTTGTATTACTGAAATTCTTATTGGAATTTTGACAGTTAAAGCACTAGCTGTTCAAAGAAGTTGCACAAAAAAATGTTAAGATTCTGTTAGAATAGGAGTGGGGCTAAAATCTAAATAGGCTTACTCTTGTACATATGTGTGATGTGTATATATATGTGTGTATATATATATCTTTTAAACCAGTTATGTCAGGGATTTCATACTGTTAGGTTGTAAACCCCTATATAAGTTTTATTTTCCTGTTTTAGGCACATTGGACATGTTGGATGGGATCCAAATACAGGCTTTGATGTAAGTATCTTTTCGTGTCCTATTTATTAATACCAAATTTGGAGGACTAATCTGCTTTTCCTGTAAATTTTTGTTTGTATTATCATTTTTTGATTGTTTTGTTGATTTGAATATGCTTTATGTTTGTGTATATACTACCAACATTTGTAAATACAGTATTATTCTCTCTTCACTATTGTTTAAAGCCAGGTTTCTGAATTCTAAACTATATATCTCAGTTAAATACTCAGTTAAATGTGTTTTTGTTAATTATAACTTTAATGAGTACATTCAGATTATATGAAAATAGTGTGATCAAATTGTGAATATTCAGGTATGTAATAAATTAGAGTTTTTCTGCCTATTCTTTTTGGCACTTTCATAATTCATTATTTTAGGCTAAGTGCCATTGGCTCACACTTCTAATCCTAGATCCTTAGGAAACTGAGATCTGGAGGAATATAGTTTGAAGCCATCCCATGCAGAAGAGTCCAGAATTTCTACTTCCAAAATAACCAATAAAAACTTATCTGGAGGCAGGGCACAGCTTGCAAACAAGCTGAAAACCCATAGGCCTTAAGTTCAAACTCTGGTACCAATTCCCTTACTCTCCCCACCTCCAAAAAAAAATATTTTGTAATACTATGAGAGCAAGCTAAACAAAACAACAGAAAAAAATATTAAAGCAAAAAAATTAATTGGAATTTCAGTAGCCTTGCTGGGTTTTTTTTGTTTTTGTTTTTTTGTACTGGGGCTTGAGCCTCCAGTTCTCTTAGCTTGCTTGCCCAGATCGTACCCTACCACTTGAGAATACAGGTAAGTTAAGTTTTTTGCTGGTCATTTTATAGATGAAACTACTTGAAAAATATTTGTGATGGGTATCAGGAAAACTTTTCATTATATAATACAAAGATAATTCTTCAAACCTTGTATACCACTTTGTGTTACCTACTAGACAAGGAGGGATCCTAGGAGGTCCTTTTCTTCACAGTTCCAAATTGTTTTTCCATGTATGTTATTCATGATAAGAAACAAGTCTTACTTAACAGGGTAGGTATATAAAAGTTACAAATGGGTTGATAAAAATCTAAATGAGATACCCTCTATTTGATGACAGGTAAATATATGAAATAAAATAGCTTCTTTGGTTCTTGTTTGTTCAAGTTTTTTATAGGAATGTTTATGGTTTCCATTTAAATACTGTAACATTTTTTAAAAATTGTAAACAAAATCATTTCATAAGGATACATGAATAATAAATGTTGTCATGATTAAAATTGTAGGGTTTTTTTTTTATAGTTACCAGTTATTTTTATGTATTGTAGCTAAATAATTTGGATCCAGAACTAAAGAATCTTTTCGATATGTGTGGGATCTCAGAGGCCCAACTTAAAGACAGAGAAACATCAAAAGTTATATATGACTTTATTGAGAAAACAGGTGGTGTTGAAGCTGTTAAAAATGAACTCCGAAGGCAAGGTAACTTTTATTCTAATTAGTCACTTGAATATCTTTATTTTTCCTTGTAAATATTCTGAGATGAGCTCCTTGGGCTCCTTGGGCTTTGTGTAAGCAAAGTGATACTACTGATCCATATACATCTGAGCTCCTGAAGTAAGTTTCATAGCAAATATGAATACATTCATGTGAACCCCTCCATTTGCCGAATGCTTGAAGTTATGTACAACTAATTTGGCCCAGCATATTATATCTTGTATTGTGGGTCGTGGGGCTTGAACTTGGCCTTGGCACTGTCCCTGAGCTCTTCTGCTCAAGGCTACTGCCCTACTCTTGAGCCAAGCCCCACTTCCCATTTTCTAGAGGTTAATTGGACATAAGAGTCTCTTGTCCTTTTTGGATCCTTTTTGTGCCTGGGTTGGCTTTGAACTTTGATCCTCAGATCTCATCCTCTTGAGTAGCTACGATTACAGGCATGAGCCACCACGCCTGGTGAGAATTTTAAGACTTGGCAATGTTTATTTATTGCTTTTATAATTTTTTTCATATTAAGTTGGTGAAAATCCATGCAGAATATCCCAGCTCTTCTAAGAAGTTACTATTACCTATATATTTTACTTAATGAAACAAAAGCCATTGAAATTGTTCTTGTTCTAACTCAGTTGTAATAATTTAAATTTAATCACTTTGTAACCAATAATGTCATCATTTTCACAATAAAAACAAGGTAAACTTTTACTGCTGTTGAAATACAAACTTTAAAATAAAGTTAAAATTTTCTTTTGAGAACAAAAATTTCAGTCTTTTAAGATGTGAAATTTCACTCAAAGCACCTCACGTTTAAGTTATGTCTTAATGAATATGACAGCACAATGCAAATAAAAATGTTTTCAGAATGGAAGTCATCACTTTGATAGCTTGATCATTTGGGGCTAATTTTCTTCTCACTTTTTAAATACTTATTATAATATAACAGACAGAGGACAATCTTCAGACAATGTGTTCTCCAATTGGTCATTTTAATGTTTATATTTTATTTGCCTTTTTGTTTTTTCCTGCTGATGCTTACCTCACTTTGATTATGATTCATCATTTATATATTTAAACATTACTACTGAACTAGTCTCAGAATATTTAGAAGTTTGTCTTCTTAGAAGTCTTACAATCTCTTGTGGAAACAGCTACATAAACAAGTGGAAGGTCGTATTATGGTTGCGGAAACACAGTGCTTCTTCCATTGAAACTAGCATGATACTACATTTCCAAACTGGGGTTTAAAGAGCACATTGTGGGCACAGTATAGCACTATTCCATTTTGGGTTTTTGTTTATTTGTTTTCTTTGAGCCTGTCTTCAGCAGCAACTCCAGGCACTCCCTGAGATTTTTTTTGCTCAAGGCTAGTGCTCTACCACTTGAGCCACAGCTCCACTACAAGTTTTTAGGTAGTTTATTGGAAATAGGATTCCACAGTCTCTCCAGCCCAACCTGGCTTCAAACCATGATCCTCACATCTCAGGCTCCTGAGATGTGACAGGCATGAACCACCCGCGCTACTTAATGCCATTCTTTTTAATGCATCCTGGCATGCTTAGATAATGGAAGACCATTATGGTCTTGGAGGAACACAATGTTTTTCAGAGCTTATTTTCTCCATTCTCACTGTGCACACCATACTAGTGATGATTGGGGCCTTTAAATGTATAAGCTGTAAGTAATTTGTGACATTATTACAGTCTGTGCTTTTGCATTCTCTCAAAGGCTATACCCAGCAGAGAAAAGCAACTAGTTTAGGTTTTTAAGAGCATGTATTAAACTGTTTCTTACTTTACATGTTTTAAAAACACTCAGGCAGGCTTTTTCTTAATTTAAATTCTCTGAAACAAGAAATCTTACACATTGAAAAACATACTTTGAGAACAGAATATAAAACAAAATATATTCAGTAACCAGAATTTCAATGTGGAACTTGTTAGACAACAAAAAGTGGTTTTATGTAAGGCAGATGAATAATTTACTAAATCTTTTGTAGATAGAGCATATAATTTAATTTCCAAAAGTATGAAAAAAGAAACTAATGAAATTGTCTTGAAAGTGTATTTTGTAAACATGACTGAATTAAATCTCTTGATACTTATTTTATAAAGCCTGCAGTCATGATTCATAAAACAGCCAGATTTGTTACTTAGTTCATACAGTTGATTAAAGTTCATTGACTCATAATAATGTGTTCTGTAGGTCCACCACATTGGAGTGGTATGTATATGGAATATTACTTGAATATGTGCTCTAAATGATGCATGCTGTGCTGTGTTGATTTCTCAGAAATTGTAGAATATGTATTTTCTGACTCTCTAATCTCTAATCGTTAGGATATATAGATGCACTTAAAAATTAAAAGATTATTTCTACATGATTCAGAGTTTAGTATTTTGTCTAGAAACCTATTAGAATTTTCTGTTTTTATATAAAAACACTGCTTGGCCAGCAATAACCTATTTTATTACTACTAATTATACTTACTATTTTGTGATTGCTTTTTATATTTGGCATTTTTTTCTATAACCTGTACAGAATTTTTACATTTTTATTCACTTAGGTAATAGAAGGGAATTAACAGAAGCACACCGTTCTATAAATGTTTACTCAGCGGCTTCTCAGTATTTCCATTATCTTAACTTTGTATTACATTTTTTGTTTTTTTTTTTTGTTTTACCTTCATGAGAGTACATGAAATCAGTTGTTGTGGAATTATTTAATACCCCATTTATTTGTTTTAAGTTATTTTTTGAGATGGGATCTCTGTGAAGCCCAGGCTCACCCTGGACCATGTACCTCAAGTTGAACTAAATTTTGTAATCTTCCTGCCTTTGTCTCTCAAGTGCTAAAATGACAGATATGTACCACCAGCCCTAGCATTCTTACCAGGACTCTTTAATATTAATGTTGATTAATCCTTGGCTGTTTTGAAGTATATCAACTTTTTTGTTTGTATGCCTCAACAAGAGATTTTTTAATATAAATTTTTTCCTTGAATTTTTTGATAATAGGAAGTTTTCATTTGTGGTTTTATTGTCCCCATTTATTCCATTTTTTTAAAGATTAAAAATTGTGATCTTTCATGGTATCAGAGTTTTGAAAATCTATATCAGAACTTCTTATACTGGTTTGTCCTCTCTTGACAAATATTTTTGTGCATGTAAATCTAACTGCCATCTGTCCTTTCTTGTCATAATGATTTTGCTGTTTTACCTTGAGATACAGAACTTTTTTGCATACTTTGTTTTTTATGTTGAGATAAACAGTCTATAAAAGCTGTATATTGTTAATGAGTTTGTGTGCGTGTGTGTGTGTGTGTGTGTGTGTGTGTGTGTGTGTGTGTGAGCCAGTCCTGGGGCTTCAACTCAGGGCCTGAACCCTGCCCTTTGACACTTGACACTTTTTTGTTCAAAAATAGTACCCTGCCATATGAGCCACAGTGCCACTTCCAGCTTTTCTGTGTATGTGGTACCAAGGAATCGGACCCAGGGCTTCATGCATGCTAGTCAAGCACTCTACCACTAGCCTATGCTCCAGGCCCAAGTTGTTTGTTTTTTAAAGAAAACATAGTCACATTTCAAGAAAACAAAGGATGAGCTTGTACAGCAGTAACACTGGATGCCAGTTTGTTCTTTATAACTAAAGACTCCCTGAGCTCTTGAGCAATGATTTTTAGTCTCTGATGAATGAACCTGGATCCCAGTATATAAATCGAATGCATGTTCAAAAGAGCTTGAAACCATGGTTATTTAGTATCATATGTAATAAAATAGTATGAGTCTTTTTTTTTTTTTTTTGCCAGTCCCCGGGCTTAAACCCAGGCACTGTCCCTGAGCATCTCTGCCCAAGGCTAGTGCTCTACCACTTGAGCTACAGCACCACTTCTGGCCTTTTCTGTGTATTTGGTACCAAGGAATAGAATCCCAGGCTTTGGACATGCTAGACAAGCACTCTACCACTAGGCCACACTCCTGGTCTGCTGAGTCATCTTTTTAAGTAACATATTTGTGTATCATAAAAATGCCAATCTAGATAAATATTACTGCTATTTGAAATGTAAACTGTGGTGTACTTTTGTATTCGTAATGTGCATAGTGCTATACACCTATACCATTTCCTACCTTAGTTGCAGTTTGGTTGAAAATATATTAGAAAAGGACTATGCTTTTAACAAGTATGACTGCAGCTTTAAAACGAAACCAAATGAACTGTAGCTATAATGCCCAGATAAAGCTATAGTATACTTTCAGCATAGATCATAGGAATGTCCCACTGTAATGGCATACCTGCTACTTTCAGCTGTACATTAGTAGTAATTTGAAATGTGTATATGACTGGAGACAATAACCATGTAAGTTTGGGTCTTCATGTTTCAATCTATGTTTCTGATTATATTTGATTATAAATTTTGTAATGTACGCATGATTGTCCCAAATGAAATCAGAAGGTAACATATTCATTTTAGAAGTGAGGGTATGACTGATCACCTAAGCTTACTGTTTATGATTAAGGTGGGTACTTAGAATTGAATAGGTGACTAGGAATATTCTTAATATCAGACTATACTTCGTATTTGTAGACACAAAAGGCTATTACCGATTATAAAATCCCTCTTAAGGGTGAGGAGTATGGGGGGAGGGAGGGAAATGGGTACCAAGACATGTGAAAGGGTATCAATGTATGTGAATTAATGCACCTTCTATCTTTACTAATTACAATAAAAAAATGCAAAAATAAATAAATAAAATCCCTCTTAAAAGAGCTTTTTCTGTCATTCTTTGAAAGAATGGAGAAATAATGAAGTTGATAAAATCATGTCTCCATACATGGCAATAAAATACGATTTAGTACTTAAAGATTATATCCTCTAATATATTTTCATTTTGCTGTACTTTTGAATTTATTATATTTATATTTTCAATTGAAATACTACTGGGATAAAAGTTATTTTTTGTTAATAACTTCAGCAGTTTATAAATTTCATAATTTGATAGTAATCAGTTCAGATTTCCTAATTAATGGATCAATTGTGCTATAAACCAACCTACCTTAATACCATAAAATAAAAATTCACATATAAATTATATAATGAAATTTTGTATCTTAAAATGAAAAAATACTATATTCTAATTTTAGTTCATTACTAGTAAGTTTTAAGACACTGTAAAATTAGAATCTGAAATGATACTATGAAAGAAAGCATAAATGTGCTTCATTGTTTAAAGAGTGAAGGCATTCATTCTAACACTTTTTAAACGATGCAAAGTAAATGTTACTGATTTCTAAACATTAAATGCTACTGTTTCAACTAGTATTTTTCAAGGAACAGTAGAAAAGTAATCTTCAGATTATTTCACCAGGCACTGGTGGCTCCGGCCTCTAATGCTAGCTATTGGAGGCTGAGATCTGAGGATGGTGATTCTAAGCCAGCTCGTGCTGGAAACCCCGTGAGACATTTATCTCCAGTAAACCACCCAGAAAACGCCACAAGTGGCGTGGTAGAGCACGAGCCTTGAGTACAAAGCAGCTCGGGGACAGTGCCCAGGACCTGAGTTCAAGCCCCGGACAGCAGAAAAGAATATTTCAAAGAAAAAGGTTAAGATGCCCTCTGCTCAGATGTCTGTAAAATGAAAATGTGAATGTGAAACTTTCATATCCTACGTATGAACGTGAATTGTTTTACTGTACGCTCTGTTTTGTTTCTTGTTCCCAGCGCCTCCGCCGCCACCACCATCCAGAGGGGGGCCACCGCCACCGCCTCCCCCTCCACACAGCTCCGGCCCTCCTCCTCCTCCCGCCCGGGGAAGAGGTGCTCCGCCCCCACCGCCTTCCAGAGCGCCCACCGCTGCACCCCCTCCGCCGCCCCCGTCCAGGCCTGGCGTGGGCGCCCCTCCACCCCCACCCAACAGGATGTATCCTCCTCCACCCCCGGCTCTTCCTTCTTCAGCACCTTCAGGGCCCCCACCACCCCCTCCACCCCTGTCCACCGCCTCCTCCGTGGCACCACCCCCGCCGCCTCCGCCTCCGCCCCCGCCCGGGCCACCGCCTCCACCTGGCCTCCCTTCCGAAGGGGACCACCAGGCTCCATCGCCTGCAGGAAACAAAGCGGCTCTTCTCGATCAAATCAGAGAGGGTGCTCAGCTGAAAAAAGTGGAGCAGAACAGTCGGCCAGTGTCCTGCTCCGGAAGGGACGCGCTTTTAGACCAGATACGGCAGGGCATTCAGCTGAAATCTGTAAGTAAGACGCCTGTTCACTTTAGATCCTTTTTTAATTTTAAGATTTTGTGGGGAGGGGTGTCATGGGGCTTCAGCTCGGCCTGGTAACTGTCCCTGAGCTCTTCAGCTCAAGGCTGCCGCCCTACCCTTGAGCCAAGGGGTTAATTGGAGAGTTTCGGGTCCTTTTGTGCCAGGCTGGCTTTGAACCTTGATCCTCAGATATCAGCCTCCTGAGTAGCTAGGATTATAGGCCTGAGGCACCGTGTCCGGCTCTGTTTTTGTTTGTCTGTTTTAGGGGTGGTACTGGGGTTTGGGATTCTGTGCTTATTTATAGTACATGGTCAGCAGGTACTTTGCCACTTGAATAATACTTTGAGCCCTTTTTTACTTTGTTGATTTTCAGAGAAGTCCAACACTTTTTTCTGGTCCAGCCTTAGACTGTTATCCCCTTATCAGTGCCTCTCCTGTAGCTAAAATAGAGATGTACAACCATACCTGGCCTGTCCTTTGAATTAGGATCTTACTACTTGCTGAGTCTTGCCAGTGCTGGCCTGAAACCATATTCCTCCTAAGTAGCTGGTTATTATAGGAGTGAGCCATCATTCATATCTTTTTAATTTAAATAAATGCTTATAGGTGTGTAGCCCATATTTCTCTATCAATGTCTAGAGCATTTACAAAGTTTCTGTGTTCTGAAATTAAGTGTAGTGAAAACCAGACTCCACAGAAAATTCAGAGTTCTAATAGAATTATTTTTCTTTTTGTTACTGGGTTTTAAACTGAAGGTCTTGTACTAGCTATACTAGTTTCTACCACTTGAAACATCCCTCCATAAGGCATTTTTGCTGGTTAAATAAGAAATGAATAAGATTTTTTTGAAAATATAATGTATACATTTTAAATGTAATTTTTTCTTTTTTTTTTTTTGCGAGTCCAGGGCTTGAGCTCAGGGTCTGAGCACTGTCCTTGGAGTTTCTCAAGGCTAGCGTTCTACTACTTGAGCCTCAGCACCACTTCTGGCTTTTTTCTATGTATGTGGGACAGAGAAATCGAACCCCGGTCTTCATGCATGCTAGGCAAGCACTCTACCACTGGGCCAAACTCCTGGCCCCTTAAATATAATTTTATATTATATGATATGCAACTACTCAAAGGTGTAAAGCTGTGTTTTCTCATAGAATATACTTTGTTCTTAGATTATCTTAAATATGACTCCCACCAGTGTGAATAACAGTATTATCCTAGGTTCATAAAATTATATCCTGCAATAAAGCAGTTTTTTTGTTTTTTTGTTTTTTGCCAGTCCTGGGCTTGAGCTCAGGGCTTAAGCAATGTCCTTGGACTTTCTCAAGGCTAGAGCTCTGCCACTTGAGCCTCAGCACCACTTCCGGCTTTTTTCTTTGTATGTGGTACCAAGGAATCGAACCCGGGTCTTCATGCATGCTAGGCAAGCACTTAGACCACTAGGCCAAACTCCCGGCCCAATAAAGCAGTTTTAAAGTTTTATCATCTCACACTTTAAGAATGAGTAGAAGTAGTCCAGATATAAGAGTATTTCTCAAGACTTTTTTTTTTTTTTTTTTTTTTTTGGTCAGGGTCTGGATGCTGTCCCTGAGCTCTTCAGCTCAAGGCTAGTGTTCTACCACTTGAGGCACAGTGCCACTTTTGGTCTTCTGGTGATTAATTGGAGATAAGAGTCTCAGGAACTTCTCTGCTCAGGCTGGCTTTGAACCACGATCCTCAGATGTCAGCCTCCTCAGTAGCTAGGGTTATAGACATGAACCACCAGTGCCCAGCCAAATGTACTGATGGTTTACATATTATGAAATAAAGAAAACCATTTCTCCATTTAATTTAGTCCCATATTTGGCTCGCAAATTTTCTTTTCCTCCTTTAAATTTTCTCTGAAATGTGATTCTAAGACCATATGTTGATAACAAGACTCGTTGCTGAGGATTTATAGTTGAGCTTTGCTAATTTCTTGTTCAAGGTGTCTGATGGCCAAGAGTCTACACCTCCCACACCTGCACCCACTTCAGGAATTGTGGGTGCACTGATGGAAGTGATGCAAAAAAGGAGCAAAGCCATTCATTCTTCAGGTATTTTGCATGCAGAGTTGTGTATGTGTGTGTCTGGACTCCATGTTGAACTCCTAGACCGGTGTTTTTACAGTTTTTTGTTCATGACTGGCACTTAATGTAGCCGCATCTCCAGGGCTGTCTTTCTCCTGAATAATTGGAGTCTTTCTGGATTTGTTTGCCATTTGAATCATAGATCTCAGCCTCCTGATAGGCATGAGCCACTAACACCCAGAATAAAATTGACTGTTTGAAGTTCTTTTTCTTTTATTTTTTTATGACTGTCTTTGTTACTATTTTCTCTGCTAATCAAGTAACTTGCTGATTGAGCTATATGGTATGTTTAATAAAATTGCTGCCCTTAAGAACAGTCTGTTTGTTCTCTAGCAGAATATCTTGACGGAATCCTGGGACTGAAACTCAGGACTTTAGGCTCTGTCCTTAGCTTTTCAAAGTCTGGCACTAATCACTTGAACCACAGTTCAGAAACATTACAGCTCTTGAGTGATTAGTCTTTGTTTCTAAGTTTGCTTTGAATTACTCTGTTCAAATCTCAATCTCCTGAGTAGCAGGGATTACAGATGTGAGCTACCAGCACCCAGCACTGTATAATGTACTAATTATTTGTCTTAATAATTTTGTTCTAGATGAGGATGATGAAGAAGATGATGAAGAAGATTTTGAGGATGATGATGAATGGGAAGACTGATCTATATATTATATATATATATTCATATATATTTTTACGGTGAAATACTAAACACTACTTTCTGTCTATGGATTCTGTAAAATTATCATGTAAATGTTCTACCAATTTGCTGTATATTTTTGTTGCCTTTTTGCTTTTTTTTAATTAATCTGTGCAATACCTCATTTAATCTGTAAAGGTTTGTCATAATCTACTCCCTGTTATTGTGTGCAAGTTTACACCAGAATGCTCACTTATTGTGAATATTTTTCATTCCATCAACAGAGGAGTTTAATTAAATATTATATGTGAGACTGACAATAAACCTTAATGTAATTTAGTTATAATGCCAGAAGGAAAACACTATTTTCATACCCTACTTTTTCTGTACCTAAATTTTCTTATTAAAATCTAGTATAGCACTACATTCTTTTTAAAGTGATGTAAATTTCGGTTTCTCTAGTCCCTTCATTTGGAATACAAGGCTACATATGAATGTTGAAGCTGATGCATTGCACAGTTCTAGATATCACTACACTGCAGTTTTTCAAATTTTAGCATATGCATAAAATGACTACAAAGATACAAATGAGTAGTATGGCAATGCTCTTCTTGGAATCATATTGCCTGTATTGGCTTAACAGTGGCATTGCAGGCTGAAGTCACAGGAGTCTTGTTTTTGAGGCTGTTTTTTATGCTATAGCAAATGTGGCAGGCCCTTTTTGGTAAAAAGTTGAAATATATTTTTGGTATTATTCTGAGAAATTATTTAAGTTGGAGTCTTGCAGGTTTCTGGGATAATTTCCTGCTTCATAGCCAATATGGTTAACTCCAGTGTTTGATTAAAATGTTATCAAAACATTATTTTAATAGTATGGAAATAAATGCTTTTACTTTACAGTTTGTACAGTTTGAGGTACTCAGAAATACCAACCACAAAGAGAAAATATGTTGGCAAAGATAGACACTATATAAATCATTTTTGTTTGGGCAATTTCTCAAGAATTTTGTCAAATATCAGGGGAAGTATTACGTTTTTTTCTTGAAAGATTAATGGTCCCAATGTCAAATTTACTGAAACACATAACTGATTTTAATAGATTTTTTAAATAAAATTTTACAACTTACACATTTGTTATGCATCCTATATGGTGTGTTAAAATTAGGGTTTCCTTTTTTCTACAGTGCACTAATCTGCCTAATGGTGATTATTTCATATTTATAGTGCTAATTATCACACCTACCTACTTTGAGTTTCAGGTAGAAAATTATCTGATTTAAATATATATTTTTCTCACATTGAGTCATAAGCAGAATGTAGTTTCAAATGTATTTCATTATTATAGACACATATCCAACTAAAAAGTATGCTATCTAGAATTGTACCTACCAAAATCAAGTATTGGCATGATCTTGACAGGCTGGACCTGCAAGATGTGGCTTGAATTTTAACCAGTTTATCACATAATTGCTTGTGATCATGCATCTAGTTATCATAAAATAATTTAAAAGGTTTAGTTACTGAAAGCAGTAAGTAGTGCAGTAAAATAGTTTTAAGTTATTCAAGGAATGTTACCTTCCTTGAAAAAGTAATTTAAGCACATGGGAAAGATTCTACATTTTTGTTTCCTGTACAAACAGTGCTCTTTGCTGCTAAAAGCTGTTTTCCGCTTACTGTCACTTATTGTGGCTTGAGCTCAGTGACTGTGTGGATGAGGCTGGACAACTAATCAGTAAAATTAGGAGTTTGTGCTCATGGCAAATGAGACATCCTAATTATTTTAGATAAGTAATAATGAGCTACTTTTCTTCTTTACATTATAAAAGATGTCTAAAATTTCCTACAGTGTCTTTAAGATAATGCCAACTTAAAATGTCTCTTATAGCCAAGGATTTAGGATTTTCCAGCCAATTTGAGAATTTACCAGAAGCTTCTCTGAAGATTGGATGTCAATTCTTGGAGTATAATAACATTTGAGTTGGAAACCCCACGTATATAATAATATTTATTGCCAAAGGTAATTGAGCTAACTCTCTTTCCTCAAAGTAGAAAAGATGTGTTACTGTACCATCTAAATTACTGTTAGTTGAAACACAGTAACTGTGGGGTTCAGTCTGGGCATGAAGACTAAAGCACTTTACCAAGTAAGGTGTAAGGTTGCATGTTCCAGTCCTCCACTGTCTTGCACTTGGGGTGGCATCATACCTGTGCTTTGTCTGAAAGCCTCCCACGTATAATCCAGCTGAATGATTGTCCGGTAGCCTTTGCATTTAACAAACTAGCATGAGGCTTTTTCTATCTAAATGCTATGTGATAGACAATTTTAGCTAGCCACATACTGTATGTATGAGATTCATGAAGATTTTCAATCATTTCCATTTATCACCTGAAATTTTGTTTAGTATGTGAATTTTTTTTGAAATGTATAGTGAATAGGATGATGCACTGGTGGCAATTCATCATAGAGCATAATAAAATTAATTTGACCCAAATAGTACAAAATAGCGTGGTTTTATTTATTTGTATGAGAGATTACATTTTCAAACTTAAATTGGAGAATATAGCAAAAACAAAAACAAAACAAACAAACCCCACAGCATTTAGTGATAAAGGTCAGAGTTTCCAACAGACGGCCTGCCTTGAGAGTTAGAGTGTGCCATTAAATAAACATGGTAAGCAAAGAATGTTACACCCTGTTCTGTTGGGAAATAGAACAGCTGCTCAGCAGCTCCTGGGAAGCCACTGCCGGTGTTCGGAACACTCACACTGCAAGGTCAAACTGGATCTCTCTTCACATACCAAAAAGGTTGAAGATTGCTATATAACAATAATAACAGCAGTTTATCAGTAGCTTCGGTAAGTGCCAAATACAGCAGTTCGTATGTGACAAAGTAGCTTTTAATAAACAATAAACAATATCATAAAAGATAGTGTTTGCTTGAAGCAGGAAATGTATTTTGTGATAAATAGAACCTTCTGTTTCACTGGCCCTGGCACAAGTGGGTGTCTAGAGATCAAACAGTTATGGAATCCAGAGTGTAGGATGCCACAGAATTCCTTGAAGAGCTTTAGCCAAATTCAACAAACATTTCAAGAATAGTATGTTGTTAAAAAGTCATTTCTGTTGTCCAAAAAGGAACACTTTCAAGAATGTATTAAAGCAAAACTTTAAGAAGATTTTGAAGAAAAAGATGCCTCAGAAATGAGCCATCACATCATATTTCTCTAGTCAGCAGGGATTCCTGAAATGACTTTGCTTTAGGAACAAGCCCCTGAAGGACAAGTGGAGTGGTTTAGGTCTATTTATAGTATAACATAAAATAATCAGTGGAAAATGGAAGATTTTTCTTTGCACATTTTATGGACATACATTTTGTCTCTAAAGCATAAATGACCAAAGTCTTGTTCTTTTGATGGCTATATTAAAAATACTGCCTTTTTTGGAAACCACTGGGAAAAAGATGTGGTAGAATCACCTCTTAGGAATGTGACACAGATCTTACTTCATAGCTAATACTAAGATCTGCTTGCGTTACATGTGTTCATCCCATGGGAACCTATTCAAAAGTTTAGAATAAAACATCCAGGTACATCTACCATGGCTTAAGATAGATAGATAGATAGATAGATAGATAGATAGATAGATAGATAGATAGGAGATTATACTTTTCTCATTACATATTAAGTACACTTAACCACACACCAAAGAAACAGCTAGTATGGTGATACCTACTTATAAACCTTGTTTCCAGAAGATGAGGCAGAAACGGAGGATATGCTTCTGGATTAGTCCAGGCAAAAGTTAAGAAGACTGCATCTCTAACAAGCTAGGTGTGGTTCCTGACTCAGCTAGCCAGAGCTAAATCTGAAAAACAGAAGGGCCCAGGACAGGGCAAACATGAGACCTGGAGTTTAATTCCCAATGCCACAGTAAGGTCTTAAAATACTATCTAGTAAGATAGGCTATGTTTGTACTTAAAATTATTTGAATCTGATGTATGCATTATTTGAGTATAATACATTTTTATTACAATTGAAAGATGTGTTTGGGAAACCATTGTTTTAGAATAAGCAGAATTTTGGCCTGCATGGGTTTCCTCACTTAACAGAAGAGTTACTATGCCATATTTAAATTGACTGTGGGTCTTGCCACACATCTGTGAAAAGGATCTCATGAATATAAACTATTCAGTTCTTTTCCATGCACCGTAATACTGTATCCTTGTTTTCTTTTCCTATTTATTTTTGGGGTTTTTTTTTGAGAGTCCTTTGTTTCTGGAAGATTTATGATAACATCTCTCCCTTTCTCATAGACCCATCTGAGTGTTGATAGAAGCTACCAGTATCCCGAGTCCATCACTGGCCACAAAAGCTGGCTTACTCTGAGGAGCCAACCTCTGACTGAGCATGTGATGGTGTTTTGGCTCAGTGATGGCAGTCATCCAATATTGCCCAAGCATTTGGCTATCATGGGATACTTCTGTCATTTAGTACTGGGTTGAAATAAGGTTGAGCTTTCGTTGTATACCCAGATTATTTCATTCGTTTTTTTTTAATTGATGTAACTGGTTACATCAATTATCTTCACTTAGACATAAACATGTTTTCTATATTATTAAAGTCTTAACGTACCAGATTTAGGAACAATCTTTCTATATAGTTATTAGTTGACAGCTGCACTAGCAACTTAAAGCCTAGTTCTTCCAAGGAGAAAAGGACAGCATGAACACTTTAAACTTAAGTTCCTAGATTTATTGTTGGTGAAAGAAGGGTGATTCTAACTTGGTTGCATGTACTTATTAGAAAAGAGGCAGGAAACTCATGTCTGGAAATCCTAGCTACCCAGTCAGGAGGCTGAGATCTGAGGATCAAGGTTCCAAAGCCAGCCCGGGCACAAAAGGACCTGAGAATCTTAAGTCCAATTAACCTCTAGAAAGAACAGGAAGTGGGGCTCAAGGGTAGAGTGGTACCCTTGAGCTGAAGAACTCAGGGACAGCCACCCAGGCCAAGTTCAAGCTCCATAACCCACCAGAAAAAAAGAAAGGAGGCAGGAAAATCAAAATTTTACCTAGTATTTGTAGTTGGAAAGAAACCACTTAGGAGAAAGGAAACTGCATTATCATCATGTCTGATTGACTACAGTGAAATAGCAAAGCTTATGATGTCCCAAATCCATAAGACAAGTGTAAGGAAACCCATGAATTAATGCCTGACCCAAAAGAGCTTTTGAGCTGCAATATGGGACTTTTTGGACTTTCCATTCGTGTTTGTAAGAGTTTTTTTGGTTGGTTTTGTTTTACTAAAGACGTAATTGAGACAATTCTCAGGAAAAATGAGAAACATACTTGCATCTGTTTTGAAGAATGGAAATCAAAGAGTAGCTTATATATACAGTATTTGTTATTTTGTCTATTAAGGAAACATGGTAATGTAAAAGGGCCAAGTTTCTTATAGTTGATGCTTAAACTATACTAGACTCTACTGTTGTAAAGGGTTTTGTTTGCTTGTTTTGCATTGTTTCTTCTTAAAGACTAATGAACTTTGCTCTGAATATTTGCTAAAGCTTGTGATATGATTAAAATGTTCACAGTTAAGTGATTATGAGACTCTAATATACGCAGTCTTAGACTTGTAGCTACTTTCTTTGTAAGCTGCCTGTGAAAATCATGGTATGCTTTTATTTAATTGCTTTCCTGTGGATGAAGCCATGTGTGCTATTTTGATATGATATATTTGAATGAGTTGTCTAGAGAGATGTTTCAATAGTTAAGTAGATTCTGATCAGCTCCTATGCTTTGGCTTCCATGACTATGTTCATGGCACAGACAAGCCATGTGCAAAGAAAGAGAGTTTCTACACCCCTAAACATTTCAACATCTCTTATGCATTTTTATCATTTATTTTTGTAGAATAGCAAAAAGCTATTTTTAAGAGAAGCACTATATTTTTTCATATGTATTGTTGTTTGCATTTTTGCTAAGAATTTTTTCAAACATACATTTTTCTAAGTGGCTTAGCACCTATGCATTTGAATCATTCTTTATTGTAAAAAGAGATTTGGCCAACTTGTATAGATAAAAGATGCACTTGCAATTTCTGCTGCATGGCTGTACCTTTTTAAAGCATCTTTGTATCTTGGTCTGTGTTAATCTTCACAGAATTTTCTATGAAATTGAGGCTTGGATGAACTAAAAAAGATGTACTGTGGGAGTTCTGACTAGGAAGTTTTCAGACGAGAAGTGCTTTCCTATATCATATTCCTGATTCTGCAAATGTCTGATTTGTTTCCAAAACCAAGAGATAAATGTTTGAATGTAGATGTTACTCTCTTAATGTTCTAGAAGTAAAGCCAATTTCAAATTATTATTGTTACTTAACATTGGGGTGAGCCTCAGAATGAATCTCTATTCCTTGTATTAAGATACCCCTTAGGTGGGGGGCTATTGAGTGAATTTATGTAGCCCCAAAATGCCAAGTGCCATTGTGCAGTCTTGGTTGTTGTGTTCCAGTCTCTAACACCTTTGAATGGTCTTGCGACTTATTCAGTTACCTTGATGCAGTGAGCTTTGGAATGAACAATGTGTCCATGACAATTATGGGGGAAAAAATAGACCTATCTTATTGAAGTATGGGATGTTTAACATTAAACATGAACAATAAACTGGTATTCTAATCGGTACTTAATTACTTTATCTTCATATATGAGATAATCAACTTAAAAGGTGAAAGGTTTTTTGGAGTTCCCAGTGTTAGAGATTCCACTCCACAATTGGGTGGACGTTTTGGTTTATGGTGTCTAGTGGGCCCAGGATGGAAAGCACACGATGAAGCAAACCACTCACCTCCTAACCAGGAAATGAGACAGGGGAAAGTGTCTGCTCCTATAGTCTTCTTTGGATCGTACACCCCGAGGCCTTAGTACACCCCGCAAGGCTTCTTCCATCAAAGGTCCACCATACCTCCAAAAGCACCAGTTCTTTAATACATGGAACTTTAGGTGATCTCTAGTATCCAAACTATACAAAATGATGCATGAATTAAGGTCAGAGGCCCTATCAACCGCTGTATGTAAAAATCTAAAGAGTTGCTCTAGCAGTTTACTAGAGATAACATGGTCCTCCTTTGTCAGGGAAGGGTGTCTACCAATTCTTAAATGTTTCTCTAACCACTCCTTTTAGAGCCCACTCTGTTAGTCTTGCAATGTCCTTCCCAAGCTCTATGCTTCCCAGGAGCACACACTGACCCTGTTTCATGCCTGCACTCATGAGATGGTTTCATCACTGAGATGGTTTGCTTTGAGAAAATATGAGAATAGAATACCTAAGTAAGTGTTGGATACATGCAACATGAAATGCTTTGTACGAGCACCCCAATTCTTAGCCAAAGCAAATGAACCTTGAAGAGGCAACTGGCACAATGCTAAATAGCAAAGATAAAACTCTCAAACTCATCTGTTTTATTATAAACCTGTAATACCTGCCTGCCTACCAGATGACATTAGACATTAGTGATAATGTAGCTAAATAATACAAGTGTTCTTTTAATATCTTTACTGCAAATATAAAAGATCTATGATTTTCTACTAATGCACATATGATTTTTCTGCTTACGTATTTATGAAGAAATGTCCCCGTGCTATTTATAAACACAAAATGTAATAATAATAATCATACAGCTAAACCAGCAGCCATCAAGTTATGCAAATTCTGAAATTAAAACAGCCCAGATTTTTGGAACAGAGGTGGTTTTTAATCATTTCCCCCTGGTTTACCCATTCTTGATCCACATTCCCAACTCCATCAACATTAAAGTATTTTTTTTCCATTTGAAATAGTAGATTAGGTAGCTGGTATGTCTGAGTAATCTCAAATTCTTAATTAATTCTTACACAAAAATTCATTTGGAATTACCTCAGAGTTCTTTCTGGATTTAAAGTACTCTCTTGCCAGTGTGTCTAAGTATTTCATGTTTGTTTCATATTTTTAGCAACTCTATATGACTAGAGATAGATAGTGATTGATTTATTAATTTATTTCAACCAGTAATGACTTTTAATTTATAGATGTCAAGAAGTACTTTGATTTGTTTGGGTTTCATTTCAGTGTTTTGTGCATTTTTAAACCTTGCACTTCTTTATAGGCCATTTTTATTTGTGGCAGCTTCTGCAGAGAAAGGATTTAAATCACTCCGGTTCCACATACCAAGTTTCTTTTTTTTTTTTTAAGTCTATGAGACTCTTTTTTTTTTTGCCAGTCCTGGGCTTGAGCTCAGGGCCTGAGCACTGTCCTTGGACTTTCTCAAGGCTAGAACTCTACCACTTGAGCCTCAGCACCACTTCAGGCTTTTTTTTTTTCTATGTATGTGGTACCGAGGAATCGAACCCGGGTCTTCATGCATGCTAGGCAAGCACTTTAACCTCTAGGCCAAACGCCCGGCCACACCAAGTTTCTTGTATCTGCACAGCCACCAAAAATTTCTGGCAACACTGAGAAAAAAACAAAATGTTGGTGAGCAGTCCCTTGCTTCTCTGGAATTCAGTATTTTCTTCTGTCCACTGGCCTCCTGCTTAGTATTCATATCTCCCAACTGGCAAACATTGAAAAAATCAAAAGATGCAGAAAAATAAAGTAACATCTAGAAAAATATTCACCTATATATAAAATAAATGTGTTTTCCTTCTGGCTTTTCCCTTTGGTATAATTTTTTTTTTTTTTGTCAGACCTGGCTTGAGCTCAGGGTCTGAGCACTGTCCTTGGACTTTCTCAAGGCTAGAGCTCTACCACTTGAGCCTCAGCACCACTTCCAGCTTTTTTCTATGTATGTGATACTGAGGAATCGAACCCGGGTCTTCGTGCATGCTAAGCAAGCACTCTACCACTAAGTTAAACCCCCGGCCCTCCCTTTGGTATAATTTTTTAAGCTACATTTTCCAATTCCAACTCAATATAAAAGATTACTTGGAGGCCAAGAGTTTGGCCTAGTGGTAGAGTGCTTGCCTAGCATGCACGAAGACCCGGGTTCTATTCCTTGTTACCACATACATAGAAAAAAGCCAGAAGTGGTGCTGAGGCTCAGGTGATAGAGCTCTAGCCTTGAGAAAGTCCAAGGACAGTGCTCAAGCCCTGAACTCAAGCCCAGGACTGCCAAAAAAAAAAAAAAAAGATGATTTGGGGCTGCTAATTGTTAGACCATTTGTTTACATAAATATAATTTTAAAAATTTTATATCTGAATTGATGACACCTCTCCCATCATAAAGAAGGATTATTCTGTTATAAATTCACAAAAAGACAACTTGAAAATTGTAACAGAGACTGACTAGATCCTTTGTTATAATTTTAATAGCGAGTAATATGCATCTGGCATTTCATTCTGCAAGGGAGAAATTTGACAATTGTACTGATGACTGAAAAAGTTTGGTAGGTAGGAGAAGATGGGTATACTTAATTACACATCTAATTTTAAAAATGTAAACATATGACTAAAATAACTGCTAACAAACGTTGTACAGATCATATGGCTAATTGTAAAACAAATTGATTATTTAGTGCAAAATACCAGTGTCAAAGACTACAATCACATTTTACATTGGGCATTAGGAGCTCATGCCTACAATCTTACCTATTCAAAAGGCTGAGAACTAGAGGATCTCATTTCAAAGCCAGTGATGATAGAAAAGTCTTTAAGTTTCTCCAAAGTAACCAACAAAAAATAAAGATGAAGGCCTGGTCGGGTGACTCACGCCTGTATTTTTAGCTACTCAGGAGGCTGAGATCTGAGGATCAAGGTTCAACGCCAGCCTGGACACAAAAGGACCTGAGACTCTTGGCTCAAGGGTGGGGTTGTAGCCTGAAGCTGAAGAGTGCAGGGGCACTGTCCAGGCCCAAGGGTAGGGTGGTAGTGTTGAGCTGTAGAGCTCAAGGACACGCCCACCCTGAGTTCAAGCCCCATGACCTATAAAAAAAAGGATGAAGTTGTGGCTCAAGTGGTAGAGCACCATCAATCAGCAAAAAGACAGCATGCAAGGCCTAATATTTGAACATACACATATGCACACAAAGTGTGTATGTATATTTGTATACAAATGCATGCATATATAATACTCACCTATTATTTCTCTTTGTTTTGGAAATACTTTAGTTTATTGAGATATCATCCAGTCCTATGGTTTTCAAAACAAACATCTCTTTCATGAAACTCCAAATTGGGTAACAAATAGGGGCAGTTCTCAGAGCTGAGCAGTATCATTCATGTAATGAGTAGGAAATGCATGAAAGAAAAGAATCCCAAATTACAATAAAAAGTATATGAAAAAAAAGAAAAAAAATCCCATTCTACTACTAGCCACCCTAGAAGGAACATTGAGAACCTCTAACCTCTATTCTCATGTCTCTTCATTGCTGCTCCATCAATTCAGATACCAGCATCAAGCCTCCCCTACTTATAAGACAAAAATTGAGCACTTGATCCCTAGGGTATGGGTCAGTACATTAGTGGGAAGACTATGCCATATTCAAATAGCACAGTGCAAAGCACAATGCAGTCAATTAAGGCAAATATTGAAAAAATTTTGAAATTTCAGAAGAAAAGGATAAGAAACCATGTACAGAAATGAAACTTGAAAGATGAGTAGTTTACTGGCTCCAAGAGATGGAGAAAAGGGCATTGCAAACTGGAAACCAACAGCAAAGCAAAGAAAGTAAGAAGCCAAGAATGTGGTTAACAAACACGACCTGAGATCTGCTGAAAGTGTTGAAAAGGGTAGCCTCTGTTTAATATCAGAAATATAAAATGTCTTATCACACAGACTGCATTATAAGCAATGTATAGGCGTCATTCATTCAATGAACATTTACTGAATGGACTTGACCTAGGGACATTAGTAAGATCAGGCATGGCCAATGACCTTCAAAAGCTCACATAGAGAGAGTTCAGCATCACTGTTCAATCAGTGAGATCAACAGTGATAACTCTGCCCACTGAGAAAATGATCACTATGAATAGGAAAAGACTGAGAGACAGAACAGCAAAAAACTTTCAAACAGGGAAGTCAATTCAGTGTTAACTGCATAGCGCCTGGATTGTAGTTGAGGGTGTGCATGGATCTAGAATCCTGGAAGTTAGTTCATGCTAGAGTTGCCATTGAAAGGTTATGTCAGGTAGCCTCGGGTCACACAGCTGGGGATGTAGGAAGGACATAGTAGGCTCTTTCTGAAAGGAAAGGAAAGGAATTTAGGATGAATTGTGAAAAGCCCTGTGTCAAAAGGGGGCATCTTTGACCACCAACAGCAAGTGTTTGTTAGGCTTAGGTCCAGAACATGTGAGCACAAGTATTCAAAATGGAAGCAGAAAAATAACAAGGATCCTGTTTGGTATGCAAATGGATGATGACAACTTTATTTTATCAAATGCAAATGACTACCAATGAATTCCAAACAGGTAAGTGGTATGATTTGCTATTTTGGAGAAAATATTGTAGCAAGTTAAAGACAAACTAGGAGTAAATAAAATGAAATCTGAGAAAGATAGGAAGTAAAAGGTAATAAAGTGAATGACTCACCAAGCATTTTTGTGGCTTTTTTTTCCTATAGGGAAGAGGGTTATTTTTGCAACTAAAGTGACACCTACTGAATAATATGTCCTTTTGATCTGTGGATCCCATTGACCAATTTGTGTACACAAAGGTATATACAAAGTAGAATCATGAGAAAGGAAGATAAGGAAAACTGCAAACTAGCCAAAAAATGCAGGGTATAATGAGGGATAGAATAGCACCTAGGCAAAAAAAGAGAAAAAAAAAAAACCTCAGATGGTGAGTTAGTCTTATTTGGAAGTTCTGAGGTTTAAACTCAGGTCTTCGTGTTGTTAGGCAGGTATTGTACTATTTGAGCCACAACTCCAATCCTACTTTTTTTGCTGTTATTTTTTAGCTAGGGCCTCGTAAGCCTTTCTCCCTGGGCTGACCTCAGATTATTTCCTTCCACTGTCAGCCTCTGAAATAGGTGGGATGATAGAGCCTGGGCCACTGAACCCTGGTGAGCCAGAGGGTTTGAAATAGGAGACATCACGCGTTCCTGAACACCACCCACCTTTGTTTCACTTATGTTCACACAACGTTAATTCTAAAGAAATTAAGAAAGAAATCTAATGGGATAAATAGATTTTGAAATGCAGATACTAATCATAGTTTTGCAAGATGAAGGCTGAGTTTGGAGCCAAAACAATCATAGGCAAGGTGCCTATGAAGGTGCTTTGATCCAGGAATTGTCAGGAGTCTTCTAGAAAGTTCTGGGCTCTCACAGGTAGAATCAAGTTTCCAGTCCATTTTATCTAGATCTTAGATATGTGTCTATTTTCCTACCTATGGTAAAGAGAGAGAGAGACAGACGGACAGAGATAAAGACAGATATTTTTATCATGTGAAGTAAAACCAACAGAGAGACAGACAGAGACAGTTTTTTTTTTTTAATCATGTAAAGTAAAACCTAACATTGAGAGAAGATGAGCCATTTTTATCCTGAGTGGTTGTAGATTCTGGCTCCAGCAGAGTAGCAAGCTCATTTTTCCCAGTATGGCTCACCTTTGGGTGAGTTACATCATTCTGTTGCTGTAATCTGGTTTTTATCTCTGCTGTCCTGTATGAACTAGCTCCCACCACGGTCAACAGTTGAAGTGGACATTTTAAGATGTAGAACTTGCCAAGTCATTTTACTGTATTGATTGATGGCTCCTTCCTTAGCTCAGCTCTCTGCTTTGCAACCTTTCTTTTATTTCTTCCAATCTCTTTGGTCCTACTGCCTTTCTAGTCCCTCTGCTCACCAGGCACAAGCCGATCAAAAGATCTATCATTAAATGCCACTCATTTGTCAGTCCAGGGGCTTGAAATCAAGGCCTGAATGCTGTCTCTGAGCCCCTTTTTGATCAAGGCTAGAACTCTACCATTTGAGCCACAGAGCCACTTCTAGCTTATTCCAAATGTTTTATTGGAGATGAGTCTCATGGGCTTTTCTTCCCAGGTAGGCTTCAAACCATGATCCTCAGATTTCAGCCTCCTGAGTAGTTAGGATTACAGATGTGAGCCACCAGCCCCTGGCAAGTCTCTATTCTAAACACACACACACACACACACACACACACACACACACACACACACACACACACACAAAGTGTCAGTCTCTCTGAGTAGCTTCCCCTCACTCTATACCTGCTTTAGTCAGGGTCTATAGTAAAATGTGATTCAGAAGCAAAACCTACCTGGTGCTTATTCTGGAACAGCATAGAAAATAAGAGTCTTTACACTTCTGGGAGGGTTGGTTTCTGTAGGATTCTCACTGCTTTAGGGGAAAGGATATTTTGTTTCAAGTCAATTTATTCTCCCAGCCTAGAACAGAGTGCTTTATATCATGGAGCAACTGCATAAAACAGATGGACAAGTACATAAAAAATGGGTTCAGCCTCTTCCTTCCACTGTGGTATTAATTCTTTAGGGCTGGGTTTTACCTCCTGTGCTCACTGTGTATCTCCAGTGTCTGGAAGCATATGTGGAATATGACCGGCACTCAGAAAGTAGCTGTGGAAGTTAACTACACCAACACCAGTACCATATTTCTAAGATTTCTTAGATCCATTCTCATGCTATATGGTAATAAATGGAGGGAAGAAAGTATGCCTCAAGAGGTTCACAGGATAAAGAGCTAATTTTAATCTAGTTGGAAAATGAAGTAGTTCCAGATATTTTTCAAGAGCATAGATTTGCGTCAGCTTCAAGAGAGCCTCTCAATACAGACGTCACTGCCCTTTTCCTCACCAGTAGCCATCCATAGCTCAAGGCAGGTATTCAATCAAGATCTTGCTGACCCTGAGTTATTAAATACCTGTGACAGCAGGACCTGTGAACCTCACCATGCTGGCCCAAATCGAGATTGAGATATATTTTCAGAGATTGATATACATTTATAAATCATACCCAAACACATTTCATCTAGTCTTGGATAGGTTTTCTCTCAATGAGTTGAAATCTCTTTATAGAAGATGAATTAGTCTTCATAACAGTCTTTGAGTTTATAGGGATAGTGTACTAGGATGCTGTTCTGGTTTGAAAAGCGATGATCGTAATTCCTTGAGTGTTTACAGTACTGAATTCTAAAATAACACAATCTCGATGTGCTTTTCTTTAATGAAAAATTCAATCAGTGTATGATCATAGCTCATCTCTCTTATTTGAGGCTATGTAGTATTATAATGGATGGATTGTATGTGCACATCTGTATCTTCATTTAAATTTGGGGAAGTGTCTACTATGTGAATGTTGCAGTTTCCTGAAGTACAAAATGTTCAAGCAAAGCAGGCTTTTTATGATGTAAGTGAGAAATAGATGTCTTCATCACTACTTAGGTCTTAGCAGTATCCTCAGCCCATACCAGCATCTGGCAGCTCAAATTCTCTTTGCTCCTCCTTCCACCTTCAGGAGGAGGGCCATACACCCTTTTTCTGGATCATGCGGATGAAGTGGTTTATCAGCAAACATTTGTTACTCTTCCTCAACAGTATGAAGTTGGAAACTCTTCTCACTCTTCTTCTCCTTTGGAGTAGAAGGGTCCTTTCCTCACATACACACAGCAAAGTTGAGGAGAAGAGGTCTGTTTTTAACTCTGTGCTCTACATTCACACACACACACACACACACACACACACACACACACACACACACACCTATAAAAACTAACACTTGAGTTTTTGTTTGAGTGACAAGAATGAGCTTGATCGTCAGCTCTGACAGGAAGAGGTGAAATTAGTGAAGTGACTACCAAAGGAGACAGCAGTCCTCATCGGGTTTCTGAGAACAAGGAGTCTTCCTTTGGAACATTCAGTCTGGATGGAGATAGAAGCATGAGGGAGGAGGCCTAGCTTTGAAGTCAACCCAGTTTCCCGTGTTGTTGAACCTTTCTGCCTTTGAGGTTCTTCCTTTATGAAATGGGAATAGCTCACCATCCCTGGAATCTTAATGACATGATTATAATAGTTGTTCCTGTTGAGCAAGAGAATGGATGAACAGTACAAGTAAACTCATGGAAGCAGACCCAAGAGCCATTAAGAGATAACTATGGGGATATTTTCTCCTGGAACACCCTGGAAATGATACAAAGCTCTGTCAATGAAGCAGATAATTATTGAATTTGTGGCCCAGAGAGTTTGCCAAGGCCACGGCTCTAATCTGTAGGATATAGAGAATGCATTGTTAATCATACTTAATATAAAAAACTTCATAAATCAGGGGAGTGCTTTAGAATGGAGTGAAATATGCTGACACATCTTTCTCTTATTTGAAGTCAAATGTCCCCTGAGTGACAGAGGGAGGGACGGAATGATAGCTGAAGACAGTACAAAAGTCTGGGTCCTCAGGTGTACTTCGTGGTGGCTGACATCAATGAGGCTTGTAGAGGGAGAAGGGGGGGTTACTAAGACTTTCAGTAGCCTCAGGCTTGTCTGAGGGTAGTTCAAGGGAGAAAGGAAAGGGCTACCTTTAGCACTGGCCCCAATGTAGAGCTCTGAATTTGAGAGGGCTTATCTTCTGGGCAGTCTCCTAGCACTTACTTCCTTGTAATCAAGAAACTTCCTAACTTTATACTTTTATTCCCCTCAAAGTAGTTGAAATTAATAATAATAATAATAATAATAATAATAATAAATGTGCTGACTTCATCTGACAGGAACTGTCGCTGTCATGCAGCACTGCTGTCCATGAATCTGGAATCTTTTCCTAACCTATGATCTCACTGCTAAAAGAGCCTGTTTTGGAAAGTTCTTGCTTCCAGTCTTTTAGGAAGAGAATGGGTCATATTTTCTTGGACACAAGGAAACAAATAAAGAAAAGGCAAATGCTAAGGACTCAAGCCCTTGTGGGATGAGAATGTCATAGTTTTAATATTCAGTAATGTTACACATACACACCTGGTAGCTGTATCAACTCACAGAAAAATATTAGTTTATCTTTTTCTTTAAAAAAAGGAAAGGAAAACCTCAATTCAAATTTATTATGATTACAAAAATAACAGCACATTTCTTTAATTTATTACAACTCAAAATCTCCAAGACAACCAGAGATAGGAAGGGTATCTTTAATAATCTCTTCCTGCCCATACAAATCTCCTAACATAAAAAAGAAAGTGTATTTTCCCATATTTACAGAAGAAAACTGCCCATTGTTTCTTAAACTTCTCTTTGGAATTCCAGGTTGAGGCTATCTTTAAAGTCAGGGAACATTTTAAATTACAGAAAGTATTGGCGAAACATCTCACAATGCATTCCTTTGACCACCACTGAATAAGCATATCAGTGTCCTCTTCTAGAGATCTTTTTCTTTTTCCTTTCCTTTCTTTTACCGCAGAGCTTCTGGAACTTCCACCTACAAAACCAGACGGATTTTTTTTCAGTGAAGCAACACTAGTGATAAAATAGAAAAGAATATCTGCAGGTTCTGTCCCTAGCCTCTTCCCTGGGAAGAACTCAAATATGGATTATTGCTGCATCCTAGTCACATGACAAATTTGCCAATAAATTGCTATTCTGTGGCGACATTCCTTTTCTTTTTGACAAGGGCTTGATCAACCTTTTGTAATGTGGGTTATTGGGAGAAATTAGGGAATATGATATGTTGAACTGTGTTGAGGAGTCCCAGTCAAGATAAGAAGATGACCCAGGTATACCTCTCAGAAGGAAATGTGCTCAACTCTCTCTCCCGTGCCTATTTCTCATCTTTCACACTGGCAATGCTCACTATTACATGTTAAAATATTCACAATATAGCCAGGTGCCCTGGGCTCAACGCTTGGAATCCTAGCTACTTAAGAAGGCTGGGTTCTGAGGATTGAGGTTTGAAGCCAGCTTGAGGTGAGAGGAGAGGAAAGTGTGTGAGACACTTCTTATCTCCATTTAACTACCAGCCTCCTCCACACCCTGCCCCTCTTCCCCCCTCCAAAAAAAGAGGCCAGAAGTGGAGCTGTGGCTCAAAGAGTAGAGGCACCACTAACCTTGATCACAAAAGCTCATGGCCAGGCCGGGAGTTTGGCCTAGTGGTTAAAGTGCTTGCCTAGCATGCATGAAGACCCGGGTTCGATTCCTTGGTACCAGATACATAGCAAAAAGCCGGAAGTGGTGCTGAGGCTCAAGTGGTAGAGCTCTAGCCTTGAGAAAGTCCAAGGACAGTGCTCAGGCCCTGAGCTCAAGCCCAGGACTGGAAAAAAAAAAAAAAAAAAAAAAAGCTCATGGCCAGCGCCCAGGCCCTCAGTATAAGTACACCCCAGTATAAGCACAATAGTAATAATAATGATGACGATGATGATGAGTGGAAATCAAAATGGGAGTAAGCATTTGGAGAGCTGACTCTGAGGCCATCTGGGGCCGTGCGCTCTGGGGTGACTTACCCTCCGCAGCTGTCTCATGCTGCTCCCCCGAATGGCTTCCATGAGGTTCTCGTGGGCCGACCTCTGGGGCGTGGAAGGTCGAGAACTCTCGTCCATCTTCTTCTCTTGCACCGACCTCAGCGAATTCTTGATTTCCTTCAGGAGGTTGTCTGGCTGCTTCTTCACCTTCTTGCCTCTCTTGGTCTTTTTCTGTCCGTTCTGCAGCGCGCGCTGGGCCCTCTCCTGCTGTTTGATGACTTCGGCGATGTTCCGGGTGATGAGCTTCTTCTCTTGGAGAGGAGGAGGGGGGGGGAGGAGGAGGGGGGAGGGGGAGGCGGGGGAGGGGGAGGGGGAGGCAGCGCGTGGAGAGGAGGCGGGGGCGGGGCTGCAGGGGAGGGAGGGGGACTCCGGCGGGTCTGGACTTTCTTGGGGAGTTTGGGGGACGCCCAGGGAGAGTGCCTGGGAGACGCGGAAGGAGAAGAGCCCGGCGTCCCCCTCTGCCAGACCTTGGTCCTGAGGTGGGCGCCGCCTCCCTCGTGGCCCTCTGGCTGCTGCCGTTGCTCCTGCAGGCGTTTCTGCCTCTGCCTATCCATGTTTCTAGTGAGGATGCTGGTCATGCTCATCCTGGGTCCGGGGAGCTCGAAATGGTAGCCCAGCCTGAGCAGGGTGGTGTTGTCCCTCAGCAGCCGGGCCACCTCCATCTCCACCTGGCTGCCCAGGATGTGCCTCTGGTTGTGGAAGCGCAGCTCGGTGAGCGCGGTGTTGCGCTGCAGCGCGCGCACCAGGGCCAGGATGCCCTTGCCCGTGATGAAGTTGGACTCCACGTTGACGCTGGCGAGGTGCTGGTTGACCCGGAGCATGTCGGCGATGGCCAGGGCGGCGTTGTCGTCCGCGTGCGTGTTGGCTAGGCTGAAGCTCTTCACCACCGTGTTGCCCTTCAGCGCCTCGGCGAAGCGGGCCAGGGTCTGCGACGTGATGTTCTCCATGTTGTTCAGGTTCACGTCCACCGTGTCTGGGTCGTTGTGTTGAATCCTGTCCAGGGCGTCCTCGATCACCGTGGGGTTCCCGCACGCGGGCCCGGGCGCGGGGGACTCGGCGCGCCTCGCACCGTGCCCGTTGGCGAGCTGGATGTTCTCCATGTGACTGGTAAACGTGGGTGGCTTCGCCTTGGCAGTGTCGATTCTTTCCTCCTCCTCCTCTTCCTCCTCTTCCTCCTCCTCTTCCTCCTCTTCCTCCTCGTCCTCCTCTTCCTCCTCCTCCTCCTCCTCCTCCTCCGTGTACACCTCCTCGGAAACCTCGCTGTTGCTCTCGGTGAAGATCAGCTCCTCCTCGCTCTCCTCCTTGTCTTCTTCTGCCACCTGAGTAGCCATGGGGACACCGTTAGGCCCTGCGCTGTGTTAACTAACCCAACAGCTGACTCCAGGCCAAGCAGCGCAAACCCACTATGCAGGCTAACCATCCCTTGTTTGACCAAGGTGAACCTTTCCGAGTTTAGCCATCATCCAGCATTCCCCTTGCTGATCCGATCAAGAAAGGCAAAGCTTCTGCCCTGGGAAATCTCTGAGGTATCTTTCAACATTCTGACTGAGGACTGCCCTTCTTGATTCCCCTACCTAAAACAGCAAGCGCAAGCCTCCTGTCTGGACTCAACCTTCATCCTCTCTTTCCACCCACCGCAGAGGGCAACAAAGATCTACAATACAGTCACGAGTTCCTTTTATTAATGTCCACACATTCTTCCCAACACTCAAGAGGTTGGAAGTAGGAAGATCATAAGTCCAGGCCAACCTAGACTAGTAAAACTATGCTAAAAAAAAAAAAGAAAAGAAAGGAAACAGAACAAAAATTCTAACCCAGATTTGCTGTCAGTAACAGACTGAAGCCAGGTGCTCTCAGCTCCATTTTTTCTCAGTGGTGTCAGAAGCAAGGACATCATTTTCTGCTCTAGTATTTACCTACTTAGGTGGTAGAGCCGCAGCACAGACCCACAGAAAATCCATATCCCTGGAGAGCTACTGCTTAGGACAGCAGGAAATCAAAATCCAGCTGTACATAGAACAACAGTCAGCAAATTAACTCAAAACTTCCAGGTAAATGAAATAGTCTGCAGAAGGCCAGATAGGAAAGGAAATCATTTTAGCCATCACTGGATTGAAAGGAACAATGCAGACAAATAGAAAACAAAAAGCAAGTCATTGCCCAGCCTTGCAGTTTTAAATTATGTAGCATTATCCAAAGTTTTCAGATAAACATAATTTTATTCTGTCTTTATGTTTACTACTATAAAAACAAGCCCAAGAAATCCCTTCTTTTTTGTTTTCTTGTTACATTTCACAGTTAAAAAAAAAAGTCTAGAATATGTCACCAGAGTCCAATTTCTTCATACTTTTCTCATTAATCTATTGTTTTTGTTTGCTTTTTAAAGCATTTCCTTTGCTTGTTTCCAGAGCCCTAATTCTTCTCTCTACCTGGGAAACCCGTTCTGACTGCAAGGCCTGTTGCCACTGCTGCTGCCTAAGGGATATGGATGGAGCTTTGGAAAGCATTGCACTGGCTCCAGATTTGTTTGCCCAGTTGCTATCACAAACTAGCCTCCAGTTAACCAGTGGTTTGAAGTGGCAGATTCCCAGTGATGGCCTGGGAAGGGGTCAGCTACTCCTAGATGACCTGCTTGGGCTTAATTTACCCACAGCTTCAGTGACACACTGAGAGGAACATTGTGTGTGTGTGTGTGTGTGTGTGTGTGTGTGTGTGTGTGTCACCTTAAGGACTCAAAAGAATCTGGTTCTAGCTCTTGACATAACTGAAGAGCAAAAGGAAGCCTTTTATGCCAGAATAATTTGGAGTTCTTCTCACTACCACCCCTATTCCTTTTGTATCTGTCCTTATAATTTCAGTCCATTATCAGCTGTATGTGTACTTGGGTTTGTGTATATTTTTAACTTTTATTTACTATTTGAATAAAAGGTATAATTACCTTTTATAACACCATTATATTTAATCTACTTGGTCTTTGTTTCCTTTTTCCTTTCTTCCTTATCTCCCTTCCTCCCTCTTTCCTTTCCTTTCCTTTCCTTCCTTCCTTCCTTCTTTCCATCTTCCCCCCTCCCTTCCTCCCTCCCCCCCTCGAGCGCGGGCTCTCCCTCTCTCCCTCTCTCCCTCCCTCCCTCTCCCTCTCTCCCTCCCCCCTCTCTCTCTCCCTCCCTCTCCCTCTCCCTCCCTCTCCCTCTCCCTCTCCCTCTCCCCCTCCCTCTCTCCCTTCCTCTCTCTCTCTCTCTCTCTCTCTCTCTCTCTCTCTCTCTCTCTCTCTCTCTCTCTCTCTCTCTCTCTCTCTCTCTCTCATTTTCTGGGGGGTTCATAGGGCTTGAACTCAGCCTGGGTGCTGTTCCTGAGCTCTTTAGCTCAAGGCTACTGCCCTACCCTTGAGCCACAGCCCCACTTCCCATTTTCTAGTGATTAATTGAAGAGAAGAGTCTCTCTGCGTTGTATTGCCTGAGCTAGCTTTGAACTTGATCCTCAGATCTCAGCCTCCTGAGTAGCTAGGATTACAGACATGGGCCACCTCGCCCAGCACTCTCTCTTTAATTTGTTCTTCCTTTCTTTGCCTCGAACTCAGGGCCTGGGCATTGTCTCCTAGCTTTCATTCATTGCGGGCCCTCTACCATTGAGCCACAGTTTCATTTCTAGCTTTTTAGTGATTAATTGGAGATAAGTGTTTCATCATCAATCTTCAAATCTCAGCTTCCTGAATAGATAGGGTTACAGGCATGAGACACCAATGCCCTACTTCCCCTTGATTTCTTAAGATATTTAGGCTTTGTCCATAAGAACAATTTCTCTCTCAAAAGGAACCTGGGAAGATATTTGGGACTGTCATGTAACATCTAGATGATTCCTCTTCTAGAAAGCTTTCCTTGACACCCTCTTAAATTATCCCTGCAATGCATTTTCATAGCATTGTACTCCTAGTATGCTCTAAGGCCTGGATAAATACTGGTTTTCTGCATGGATCTAAGATGACTTTGGGTTAAGAGCTGCTCACACAATCATTCCTGAGAGAAAGTACTGATAACGTCAGGTAGGGTAAGATGACCCAGTGTCCTGAGCCTGCGCATTTTCCCTAGATGCAGGATTCTTAGTTTTAAAATCTAGATATTCTTGAGCAATCTGAGGTCAGTCACCTCGGGTGGTAAACATCTGGAAAAAAGACCATCAGCTGGGAAACAAGAGGGTGTAAAAGACAAACCTTCCCTCCTGTATAAATCATTCAGGCCCTGGGATGATGTGGCTTTCTGTGTGCCACTGCATTGGCGCTAACCTTGATCCTTTGGAGAACAGAGAAGGGAAGGGGCGACTAGGAGAGGAAAAATGGTGAGATGGTGGCCGTTGCTCTACTTAGAGAATAAGATTTCGAGAAGGCAGTGGCCTGATCACCTCTCTGGCATCATTACATGAAGTGTTCAGTTCTGGGTTTGCTTCTCCCTATAAAGAACTGGTTGTCTTGATACAAAAGCAACTGCAGCAAAAGCGAGTGATAAGCATCTGGAGGACTTGTGGACCACATTTGCCCAAGCTGCATCTCTACAATTTCTGATTCAGCAGCTACCAAGGAGCCCTTTAACGTTGCCACCCCGGGAACTGGACCCAGATCCTCAGTTTGTAGAAACACTCATTATGCTAAAGTAGCTGAGTTTGAATTTCAGTTTGACAGTTAACCTTAAATAAGTTTCCCTAGTCCAGGGAAGTAAGAAGGAAATGAGATAGTGCAAGAAAGCCAGTGGCCACCTGCACGTGAGATCCAGCAGCTACCCCAAAAGGACAGCTGGGTCTCTGCACTTAACTGCCTCCAGAGCTGTACATGGCCATACATTTGCGCAAACCTAGGTGGGCTGTGATTCAGCAGGTGTTGCTCCTTTACAGAGTCTCTGGTCTATAACCTCAGCTTCTCCAGTCCTCATTGTCCTTTCCACTCTGTCCTTCGTTTACGAAGCGACCCTGCTTCCCCTCCCCGCTCAGCTGCTTTGAGATTTTCCCTATGGTGGGAATGGATTTACACCCTAGGTCAGCAGCCTTAGGCTAGCACCCCTTGTGACAACAGACAGCTGGCCAGCAGTGACAGTGGAGTGGGAGAAAAATTAACCAGCTGAGAAAGGAATCAAAGTTCATCAACAAGACAGCCTCTCTAATTGGGCTGATAAGCCACTGGCAAAGAGTAGCAAAACCTTTGGCAGCAGGAGACTGGTTTCATCAACAGCTGACAGCAATCTTTGTTCTTTGCTTCTTGCCGCTCTCATGACATTATGCCATTAAAATGCCTTTGTTGATTACTGCCAGAGTTGACCCCATATGTATGTGTTGGCTACGTGAAGGTGACTTAATTTGTGTGTGTGTGTGTGTGTGTGTGTGTGAGAGAGAGAGAGAGAGAGAGAGAGAGAGAGAGAGAGAATGATTTTTCAAATAAAATGTCTGAAATAAAATGAAATGAAATATGTCATTAAGTTTCATTAGGTTTTCAACACTCATTCTCACTTCAAAGAAACAAGTCCTAAAATTATAGTTGTGGAAAAATTGACCAGTCCAAATCCTGGTTGTGTGTGTGTGTGTGTGTGTTGTCATCCCCTTCTAGCTACTCAATATAGATAGCCACAGTGGCCTAGGCAGACCCTGGCCTGGTCCCAGGATTTGTCCTATGATGATTGACATGGACAGAGCTTACACATATCTTGCTGCAAATGCAGCCCACACACTTACCATCAAGATCATCCATCAGCTCCAGATTAGTTCTGTGGTTGGCTTATGGCTGGCTTTATGCCATTTTGACTTTAAAGGATTACAGAGGAGCACAGGGTTTTAAAAATGTTGCTTGTGATTTCTGTTCTTCTACATATTGAAGAATCTTATGTTATTATTTTATTGCATTAATGACTAGTCTTTGACATTTCTTTCTAGCAATAACTCATTGATAACTTTGAATTAACTGTTTCCTGGGCAACACACAGTGCTTAATAGATCTCAGTCACTGGCATGAGCACCCTGTGGTCTCAGAATCATTATCATAAAGTAGAAAGGACTTTTCTAGACGATCTATACAGGTATTTTTAACTTGGGTTCTCAGAAGGGTTATTTTGAAAGTCTACGCAAAAGTATGTCTACACACGTAAAGGTCTTTCTCGTGAAGGTGTAGAGCATTTCAAAATCTCCAAGATGTTCTTAATTCACCAAAACACCATGTTGTATTCCTTCATTGAACAGGTGGAATCAGCATCCTCAAGTGACTGTTTGAGTGTAAGGACTGAGTGGGACTAGAAATGAGCCCCCTGGGACTCTCAGCTCCATATATATGACCCGTCACACTTCAGAGCATGGAAACATACACCGATTTTTACTGTAGCCAGCTACCATTACAATAAAAGCAACAGAAAACAAAAATACCTAAGTGGAAAAAAAATCTGTACCAGAAAGAGACATTAGGCTACAAAACCAACTTACAAGTACAGGACTTTGATAGTTGGTAAACATTTAAAACCATGCCCTGATTGTGAACTATTTTTCTCTGGAGGATACCATGTTCAGTCAATCAAAACACTCTGAGATTTTTTTTTTTGCTATTATAATTCATTTGCTGTTGGTTATAGGAGTTAAAAGACTACATTTCAGCCTGGGAAATGTTTCAGTAACTAGTACAAAAGAGTTGTGAAGAAGGTGGAAGTGATGAGAACTGAGAGGTTAGGGAAGATAGAGATTGGGATAGAGGGGGTTGAGAGCAGTGGGGGCAGCCAAGCAAAAGTCCAGAGAGCCTACCTTTCCACACTCCCCCAGCCTCTCCTTCTCCAAGAGCTTTTGGGATTCCTTTTCCCAATAGGCCATCAGTGCCTCTCTGCTGAAGTTGCCCGTGGGGGTTTTCTCCGTCAGGCTCTTTTGCCTTAGCCCCACAGGAAGGTTTCGGTCAGGTTCAATATCTTCCAGTTCTCTCTCTAGCTCCTTCAGCTCCTCAGGTGAAAGGGAAGCCAGGAGTTCATCCTCATCGATGGACTCATATTTACTAAGTCCTCTTCTATAGCCAAACGTAGACATGGTCCCTGCTTTGTCAGACCCCCAAGGAGCTGGAAGGACCAGGCATTCAAGACAGCCCTGGGCAGGCAAGGAGGCAAATGCGCAGGCTGGTCAACAACTGGTGCTGGGAGTGGCTGCAGGAGCCTTTTAAGAGTGGTGATACAGGGCTGTGACAATGTAGACAGGGTGAAAGCATGGGCTGTTTTAAGCATCAGACGTCAGCTAGATATTTGAACACAAAGAATGTCACATCAGTGGTGGATGGAGGTCTCAGACCCAGCAGGGATTATTAACATAGTGGCCAGGGCCATATTTAGCTGAGCCTGATAGCTCTGAGGACAGGCAGCGTGTTTCAGATAGGGAGTAACACAGCTCCTCTCATTTTGCCTTCAAACAACAAGGGAGTTAAAGTTACTTTGAAAATGACTAGGCACTGCCACCATGGCCAGGAAAGTTTATTTTTCCCTTAAGGGTTGACACCATAATAGACCGTGGGTGGGTATTCTGGTTCTTCTAGAAACATATTGCAGGTAGTACAGATGGAGAGAGGTCATAATAGTGTGACTCTTCATAAAATTATTGCCCTTTGCTTTTTACAAAATTCTTGGTGCCGTTTTCCTAATTATAAGTCCTGTGAGTTAAATATCATGGATCTCATTTACAACTTGGGCATTTGAGACTCTGAGAATGAAATGTTAGAGAGTGGAAGGGCAGAAGTTGCTTTCTCCATGGCACCAGGTGACTTCCTTCTCTCCGTGTGTTAGTGAAAGAGATAAGTAATTCTGGGTAGGATTTATTAGGACAGCTACTACTATGCCTGTCTAGTGCGGTGTGTGTGTGTGTGTCTGTGTCTGTGTGTGTATGTGTGTGTGATCCCTGGGGCTTGAACTCAGGGCCTGGGCACTGTTCTTGAGTTCTTTTGCTCAAGGCTAGTGCTCTTCCACTTGAGTGGAATCACAGCTCCATTTCTGTCCCTTTTTAAAAAAATATATATTTTTCTAGTACATATGTGTGTGCTTAGTCGGAGATAAAATTCTCAAGGACCGCGTTGCCCAGGCTGGCTTTGAACCACAATCCTCATATCTCAGCCTCCTGAGTAGTCTGGCTTACAAGCATGAACCACTAGTGCCCACCAGTTTATAGATTATTTATTATTTAATCCCTAAAATTCTGAGGCATATTTTATTTTTTAATATATTTTGTTATTGTAGAGGTGACTTACAGAGGGGTTATTGTTATGTAAGTTAGGTAATAAGTACATTTCTTCTTGAGCCATGTCATCCCTATCAGGCATATTTTATTGTTGTCTTGTCTTATGAGAGATGGTGAAAGGTGACATAGCTTGGGAACATGGAGTTTACCAGGTAAACTTAGAACACAGGTTTTCTCTGGGATAAAAACTTTGGAGATACTAATTTGTAGTTGTGTATACACACATTTTCTTGTGAGTGAAAAATTTATATAGGACATGGATTATAGGATTTCATCATATTAATGTCATTTTAATGTACAGATACACAAATATCTATTAAAATTGTGCATAGAAACAGATAGTCATCAGTACATATATATCAATAATGCGTGATGCATCATTGATTATAGTTTTTATTAGAAAAATGTTGGTATGTTCAAGTCTTTGAATGTCCACCTATTTTAATTTCTCTAGGCATGTAGTAGAATAATAGTAGTAGATAGTAGATAGTACATATATAGTAGTACATATATTGAGCTATAAGATGGTAAATTCACTTAATTTTTTTTTTTTGCCAGTCCTGGGGCTTATGGTCTGAGCACTGTCCTTGGGCCTTCCCAACGCTTTTCCCACTTGAACCACAGTGCCATTTCCAACATTTTTTTGTGTGTATGTGGTACCAAGGAATCAAAGTCTGGACTTTGTGCACGACAGGCAAGCACTCTACCACTAGGCCGCGTTCCTGGCTCAGGTAAATTCACTTTTGAAAGAAATTGCACAAACTGTTTTCCACACTTGCTGCACCAATACATTCCCATCAGTGGTACACAAGAGTTCCATTGTCTCAGCATCTTCATTGGTCATTGTTTATTCTTTTTGATTATAGATATTTGTGCGTGAGGAGGAATTTCCCTTTTATTTCCTCAGAAGTTAAGAGCATCACTTCATGTGTCCATTAGCATTTTTGTAATTTCTTTCATGACATTTTTATTCAAATTTTAATGCTTATTTCCAAATAGCTATTTTATTTAAATTTCTTTTTTTTTTTTGCCAGTCCTGGGCTGGAGATCAGGACCTGAGCACTGTCCTTGGACTTTCTCAAGGCTAGAGCTCTACCACTTGAGCCTCAGCACCACTTGGGGCTTTTGTCTATGTATGTGGTACCGAGGAATCGAACCCGGGTCTTTGTTCTTGCTAGGCAAGCACTCTACCACTAGGCCAAACTCCCAGCCCCCAAATTGCTATTTTATTATGAGTTATTTATATATCCTGGACACTTAGATATGTGATTTGTATATATTTTTTCCATTTTTGTGGTTTGTCTTTTAGTGTCCTTTGAAAAACAAATGCTTAATTTAGTTTTTCTATTTGTTGGTAGTGGGGTTTGAACTCAAAGCTTTGTGCTTGTTAGGCAGGTCCTCCACTACTTGAACTATATCTCTCTTTTTGCTCTGGCTAGTTTTGAGATAAGATTTACTTTTTGTTGTTGTTGTTTTGCTCAAGCTGGCCTGTGACCTTCCTGTTAATGCTTCATACTGCAGCTGAAATGGCTGGAATATATTAATGCATCCAAATATTGGGTAAGATGAAATCTCACCAAATTTTTGCCTCACTAGCCTTAAACAATAACCCTCTCAATTTCGGCATCCTGAGGAGCTAAGACAACATGCATGAGACAGAAGCACCCAGAAAATATTTTCAATTTTGAAGATGTCCAACTTGGCATTTTTTTATTCTACTGCTTGGAAGAAATTTGTCCTTGTATTTTAAGTATTGTATTCTTATTCTTATGTTTTTCTCAAAAAGTTTATGGCCTTGGGTTTTACTGTTTAGGCTTATCATTCATTTATGCTTATTTTTTTTGCATGTGAAAGTGAAGAGTTTGAATTTATCTTTGTGCATGCAAATATCCCATCATCTCAGCACTACTTACTGAAGAAATTACATTCTCCTCTATTGAATTACTCTGACAACTCTGTAGAGGAGTAATTAGCCATACACATAAGCACGTATTCTGGCGGTCATCTCTGCTTTGTTGATCTGTGTGTCTCCTGCCAGTACCACCTAGTCTTCATCACTGTAGCTGGTAGTGTATTTTGAAGTCAGGAAGAGTAAATTCTCTAGCTTTGTTTTTTATTACAGAATTTATTAACATTGATTTTTACATCATATTTCAAATGACACATTTATCAAACAAGTATTCAAGAAAGGAATCTCTCTATATAATCACTGACATATTTTAGAACATAATCAAAATTAGGCTGAGGGTTTTTATGTCATAGATACATATTAATCTATGTAATAAAACATTATGTCTATAGTCATACATTTTTATGTCTATGTAGTTGTGTTTATATTTCCAATACCATGTCCATAGCATTGGGTATGCAAATATTGAGTCATCACTCTTGTACTGTTTGGATTTAATAGCCACAGATTAAGGATACCATGCGCCTTTGGTCTTGACTTGTCTCACTCAACATGATTTGTTCTAGATTCATCCACTTCCCTGCGAATGCCATTATTTTATCTTGCCTGTTGGCTATGTAGAATTCCATTGTGTGTGTACATATATACATATATATATATATATCACATTTTTTTATTCATTCATCTGCAGTAGGGCATCTGGATTATTTCCATCGCTTGCTGTTGTGAATAGTGCAGAGATGAACATAGCTGAGCAGGTGTCCTTATCATTATGATGTTCAGGATAGATGCCCAGGAGTGGTATGGCGGGATCGTGGGGAAGGTCTATTTTCAGTTCTTTAAGAAACCTCCACACTGCTTTCCAAAGTGGTTGAACTTTCTAGGTTTATTTTGTGCAAGAACATTATTGTCTAGATATTTTAGTGTTAACTTGTTTATGGTATTCTGCCTTCACAAATAACTATGATACTTTAGAGATAGTGATGAAATCAGACAAGATGAGTTCACATCTTAAAATTAATTTAATTTTTGGAAGGCATAGCCATTTGTTTATGAAATTATGAAGTTTGAAGTGACATAATGGTTTATGCACACTTTTAGCAAAGATCAAATTAACATAATTATTTTAAATACTCTGAAGTATGTACTGTAGTTTAGCCTGGCTGGAAACATGTTCTTTTTATTTTTTTGAAAACAGCTTTGACTTTTGGCAGAGATATCAAGTGATGATAGTTAAACTGGGTAAGTGAAATGTGTTATTCAGTTTTGTGATGACATTTTACATAAAATGTGGTTACTTATATGTAAAAATTGATTTTTTGAAACACCAAAAGAAAAATAATAAATTGCACTATAAAGTATATTGAACAAATTAATTCATTCAGGAATTCTTAGGCACATGGTATGGTGACTGCTAATATAATTATTAGTGTTGTATAATTATGTAAAAATAATGAGATCATTTTTAACTCTGATAATTTTCAATATATATGAGTCTAATTTTCATTTTACAGCTTAGTAAACATACATTATATGCCAGATTCTAACTTCATTACTGGATTAGAACAGCCAGCAAAAGCAACAAAGTGCTTTCCCTCGTAGATATTACATTCTAGTTGGGAAAAGCAGACAAAATATAAAATAAGCATAAATACAGAGCATTTCACAAAGATATTTTATGGAAAAACACAGAGCAGTGACATGGGAAACAGGAAGACTGTGGGTTGATTTTCATGCTGGAAGAGTTCTAACATAAGGAGACATTGGAACCCATATCTGGAGAAGAATGGACAAGATGTCCATAGGTAATGAAAAATATTTTGTGTGTCTATAATGACTCAGACGACTTTATAGTCACAGCCTCTGTGATTTTAAAGAACCTTTGAAGTATGAGTCCTCTATTACTTCTACCAATGTGTGTTTGCTTGACCACCATCAGTGAAAATAGCACATCCCCGAAGTATGTTACATTATTGCATGCTCAAGTTTGTACAAAGTTCTATCATGTTGAAACTTACAGAAAATGCAGCCCATATGCTTTTTAGTTTTCTCAGCAGGAGTATCAAATAAATACAATCTCATGTGCATTTCTGCTGCCAAATCTTGGGTGTCCAGGGCATGGCTCTGAGAGTGGCTATAGGAGGGGAAATGTTTCCTGCATGGCAGAGTCATTGAATGTACTCTTCCTCTAAAAGACATTCACTTAAGAAGTGCTGGTCATGTATACCTCCCACTATCTTTATCACAAAGCACTGCATTTATGACAATAATACAACTCAGGCACAGCCCCAGTTCATGAGATCTTCTTATTAGCATTATGTACAAACATTAAGACTATTGTATAAAATTCTGCTGTGTGACCATCCATTCCCACCTGACCCTTCCTTTGAAGTATGATGAATAATTTAGATCTCCTCAAAACCTTCCTTTCATCAAGGGAAAAAATACATATGTGTTTCAAAACTCAGCATTTAAAATTTTTTTGGATTTCTACTTGGTCAAATTTGTTTTCATGAATGTACCATACAAGACAGTAGTGTTTTGAAGACTAGCACTTTTTATGTTTAAGTTTTTATTATTTTTATTGTAATTAATAGAAGGGTTACGTTATATTTGCCAGACAGAAGGTACATTTCTTAACAATCATTGCTACCCCTTCTTATGTTTTTGTCCCCATTTTCCTCTCCCATTCCCTCCCCTCATCTTGTTTTCCCCCTTCCCTATTCTATTTCAAATAAGCAATAAACATATATGCAATATATCAGATAACAAGGTAAGATGAGAAATAACATAGTACAAAAAGGACCTCCAAGATATAGAAACAAGAGCCATATAAGACTAGCACTTTTTATTTCAGCAAAGCAGTTACACAGGAGACTTCTTTTGTAGTTCTTGAGTCCTACACCCAGTTAGGTGCATTCAATCTCAGTATATATTGGCAATTCCCTTTCGAGAGTAAATTGAATTTTCTCTTCAATTTCTTCCCCTTTGACTTTTGTCTTGAGAATGTTCCGTGTTTGTTTGGTTCAGCACACACTTACCAACTACTTGTAATGAGATACGTTTGTGCTGGAAGCTAGGATTACAAACAGAAATTGATCTAGCCTCTGCCCTCAAAGAGTTCATACTCATGGGAGAGAGCAGACAGCTGACAGTAACTGTGAAGAGCCATCCCAGCCAGGCTCCAGGCTAGAGAGAGCCAGAGCACAGAGCAAGACCTGGGTGGAGATTCAAGGGAGGCAAGAGCTTTCCAGCAGAACTGCTTGCTTCTGAGCAAACACATGGGCAGGAGTGTGGGAAGACAAATACTCAAGTGTGGTGGACCTAGCAATCAGAGGAGAGATGACTCAAAAACTGGCCCTGTTTCAAAAAGAAATTGCTTTTGTATCTTGCATTATTAATGATGTGTCATTTTACTCAGCTCAAATTTGTATCCTCCAGCTTTATAATATTTTATAAAACTACCAAGATACTTCTATCTTAGTGTACCAAGTTGCCTCAAATCAGGATCTTGCTTTCTTTTCCCCACTCCTCGCTTAGCCTTCTGGATTCTGAATGCAATGTCCTCATCCACCAGCTGCTAGACGCCATCTGTCTCATGTGTCTCCTTTTCTCACATCAATCCATCTAATCCTAAGGCTGTGGATCCTCCATCGTAACAGCTCTTTAATTCTTCCTTCATTTCTGGCTATTCTCCTTCTTTCAAGATTCTACATTAAGTCTTCATTGCTTGATTCTACATTGCTGCCTTCAGATATGCACATTCTTGGGATCCAGGCCAGTTGAGTTCTCTCAGCTCCCACAAAACTCAATTCCATGGCAGCATTTCATATGGGATAGTTTTTTCCAATCAGGTCACTGATTGAGCAGTGTTTTTCCAGTGGAAGAAGCCATGTCTGCCTCATTTGCTCTCTCTAGATCTAATGTAATTATTAGGTGCTCTGGATGTAATTTCAAAACAAAAAAAACAAAGAAATTGGGAAAGCAGTTCAGGTCCTATGAAGTTCAAAGATAATACACTGTTGGGGCTTCTTTAGGAATAACATACAAAATTGTAAGTAAAACAATTATGAAAATGAAACTGTATTTGAAACAACACAAATGGCAAACTACTTTATTAAATGATTTACATTTCATTGTCTAATACCTTTTGAGTATTTTTGTGGTTCTTGGAATAAAACCCAAGAGCGGGGGCTGGGAGTTTGGCCTAATGGTAGAGTGCTTGCCTAGCATGCACGAAGACCCGGGTTCGATTCCTCGGTACCACATACGTAGCAAAAATCCAGAAGTGATGCTGTGGCTCAAGTGGTAGAGCCCTAGCCTTGAGAAAAATCCAGAGACAGTGCTCAGGCCCTGAGCTCAAGCCCAGGACTGGCAAAAAAAAAAACAAAAACAAAAAAACAAAACCTAAGAGCAGCATACTAAGCAAGTACTCTCCCAGTGAAACCACCTCACATCTTGCACACCAAGCTTACCTAATTGTAACATGATTTCATTTTCTCTCTTCCTGAAACTCTGCATATGGAAATTGATACTTGCAGGGGTCCAGAAATTATTGGAACTTATTACAAATTAATTCAAAATTTATTAGAACTCATGCATTATGGTCAGTTACATCTGAATGTTGCCTCCAAATTCATGAATCATCCGTAATTGGCTTCAGGGAGTTTCTACTTCCTAAAGAATTTTGTTCATATTCAACATGCTTTCCTTATTTAAGCAGTCCTCAGTTAGCTTATAAGGAAATGCAGAAATTAGAAATTTCTCCAATCTTACAGATGTGGAAGATCTACTGTTTGCAAACCATCCCTAGCTTTTTTTCCCTCCCCCCCCACACTTCTTACTAATTTCGCTGCTTCTAAGTAAAAGTTTGCTTTCTCAACTAGTGTTTGCACTTTTCTCTCTTACACAGAAGGAGCTGGACTTTCAACCTTTTTATTTTTTTTATTCTTTAAGCAGATGGTTTGTAACAAAGCTGCTGAGGTAATGCAGTGGTTCCTAAGGAAGTTAAGCTTCCGATTTTTCTGGGAGCTTCTCAGATAACTGAGAGAGGCTTCCCCAGGGGAGAATGTCAGGGAAAGGTCAGGCTCTGGAGAGACAACAACCAAACAAGCCACAGGGATCAGAAAAGAACTGGCAATTCCCTTATCAAGTCCTCACTCTCAGACGTGGCAGCCAAGTCAGTCTTCCAGCTAAGCCAACTTGTGGCCAACAGTATGACTCAAGTTTAAAATTATTAGGATTATGTATAACAGCATCTCACAATTGTGTAAGATTTATAATTTGCAAATAAAAAAATTTCAAAGTGGTCTAGGTAGTATAATATCTCTACTTAATACTTGTTTATATTAATTCCACGTATGAGGTAGCATCTGGAGAAATACATTATACTATATTTTGCAATGTGAAATGAATGCATATGAATATAAAATGAATGAAAATGTGTTTGGCTTCGTGCATACCCAGCTAGTAAATGACAGATAGAGCTGTGTTATCAAAACTCCGAGCTACTTCATACGCTGGTGTTAACTACATCCAAATAAAAGACAGATGGAATGAAAGTGAGAAATCTGAAATGAATCGGTTAATAGTCACATGCATAGCAGGCCCAGTGATTCTGTGTTTAAATGATTCTGATTTAAATTTAAGAATGAATGAATGTTACAGATAGTTTACAAGACAAAAAAAGTAAGATTTCGGGGGAATAGCCAATAACAGAATCTGATTGATTAAATTTTCCATACAAATGTACCTTGAGTATAAAATATCACATCTGATACACAAAACAGATTTGGTAGATATGTAAAGTTTTGATAAAGACAACAGTACCTCAAGTGGGCAAAAACATCTTTCTCTGCCTTCAGCAACTTTCTCAGTGGCAGCCTTGAGTGTTGGTGAGAAGTAGTCATTAACCATGAATGATGGGGAAATGTAAAAGGAGACAGAAATGGAGAACGAAATCCCAGTGTCTCTGAGAGAAATTATTGAAATTAAAATGTCCTTCAATTTGGACCCTAGGGATAGGAAGTTCTCACAAGCAAGGTCAATAGATCCTTAAAACTCAAAAAGCTCATGCTGACTCTGGAAATGATGCATTATCAATCTATTGAAACTGTATTTGTAACTATAGTTTTGGTAACAGGCATGTTGCAATCACCTAGAATTCCAGGAAAGGTTGATTGATACCATCTGTATGACAGGGGACTGAAACTACCCTGAGGGAGTGGAGAGTCTGGCACAAAAGACCACCTTCTCCCCAGACTGCTCTCCTCAGTGAGGACAGTAGGTAGTAACAACTTCTGACTTTGCAGTCTATTTTGGACAGATTTGCTCACCAATGTTAGAAGGTAGGACAAAAGGTATGTGTTCATGGTCTCTGTGCTCTTAAAAAAAACTCCACACCTTGCCTAGAAATGGTACTTTCACAGGTAGAAAAAAATAAGAGACGGCTGTGCGTACAGTGGGTAAAGTCAAGTCAGCATCAGAGTACAGCAGAGTGGAGACTCAGTTTGCTTGGTGGCTCTGAGATTTGACAGCTAGTATTGGGTTACTGGGAATTTTCATTTTCAATTTTATCATGAAAATCAAAGGTACTAGCTATTCAACTGCTGGCTGACTTTTTTCCCCCCTGTAGTTCTGTGGTTTTCAAATTGCTTGCCTTCTCCAATTTTCCCAATTTTCCCAATTTTTATTGCTACAGTTCCACGTTTCTCCTTGTTCTTCCTGGAACTGGTTTTCAAGGGTGTTACAAAAGCCACACCCTGCTCGTAACTTGAGCCTTTTGCTGATTCATGCCCTTCAGAGGACAGGAAGCCTTCACTTTTACATCTTCAATCTATACCATTTGGGGCATTTTTTTTTAAGTTAAAAAGTAAACAAAACACTTGGGAAGACTCCAATTACCACCCACATGAAAATGTCAGGGGCAAGCTGCAGTAGTCAGTTTTGAGGGCCAGTAAACATGGTAAAGGCAGCTAGCTGCTCTGTGCTGTCCTTGAGGTCTGTCACCATCTGCTTTTAGTGTTCTTATCAGCAGAGCAAAACTGATAAACCAGGAACTGCCAGCACAAGAATAAAGCACTGCCCCTCAGAGCCAGAAGATTTCATTGCTTAGCTGAGCCACTTCTGTGGGGTGAACATGGCCCCGCCTACTCGGAGATCTGTGGGTAACCCTTATTCTTCAGCTAAAGACTACCATGTGAGCCACAGTGCCACTTCCAAACTTTTTTTTTGCCAGTCCTGTCTTGAACTCAGGACCTGAGCACTGTCCTTTCAAGTCTAGAGCTCTACCATTTGAGCCACAGAAACACTTCCAGCTTTTTTCTATGTATGTGGTACCGAGGAAGCGAACCCGGATCTTCGTGCATACTAGGCAAGCACTCTGCCACTAGGCTAAACTCCCAGCCAACTCTTATTCTTTTTTACATGAATACATTGCAGGTGCAATGTATGTACTATAAAATTTACCCCATCAAAAGTGTATAAAATTTAGTTGGGGGCCAGGAGTTTGGCCTAGTGGTAGAGTGCTTGCCTAGCATGCATGAAGACCTGGGTTCAATTCCGCGGTACCACATACATAGAAAAAAGCCAGAAGTGGTGCTGAGGCTCAAATGGTAGAGCTCTAGCCTCTGAAGGAATCACTTAAATACTTTTGAGAACCACACTTCAAAATATTATCTTTACATTATGGCAATTTTAACTCTTGTCCATAGAGATCATATTCCTTAAATAATATGTATCTTTGAATAGCTGTTGGCAGCGGGAGTTTCTCCATGGAGGCTGGCTGGCAGAGTCGCTGGAGGCCCAGGAGTCGTCGGATTTTTAAGCGACACAAATGCTTTAATGAACAAGGGTTCTCTAAAGTGAATGGGAAGAAGAAGCAAACATTGAAAACAATGCTAGTGCAACAAACATAAAGCATCAATAATGTCTTTATGGACAGTATGCATACACACAAGCAGCTGGTGATTTTGAGTAAAATCTATATTGCAATTACATGTTCTAGATTATGCCTCTGGAATGTAAGGTCCATGAGAGCAGAGGTATATAGCTTGTGGCTGTACTAGGTGGGCATGGATGGGCATTCAACTAGAATCTATTCTGTTATATATGAACAGACTTGATAATTTATCAAAAGCAAATGCTAAGCTATTCACACTTGTAATTCTAGCTCCTCAGGAGGCTGAGATCTGAGGACTGTGATTTCAGGTATAAAGCCATCATAGGCAATAAAAGACTCTTAATTCCAATTAACTACCAAAAAGCCTGAAGTAGAGCTGTGCTCAAATGGCAGAGTGCTCACTTTGAGCAAAAAAAGCTCAGGGAAAGGGCTCAGGCCTTGAGTTCTGGTCCCAGGACTGGCACAAAGAAGAAGAAGAAGAAGAAGAAGAAGAAGAAGAAGAAGAAGAAGAAGAAGAAGAAGAAGAAGAAGAAGAAGAAGAAGAAGAAGAAGAAGAAGAAGAAGAAGAAAGAGGAGGAGGAGGAGGAGGAGGAGGAGAGGGAGGGGAGGAGGAGGAGGAGAGGGAGGGGAGGAGGGGAAAGGTGGGGAGGGGAAAGGGAGGGGGAGGAGGAGCAGCAGCAAATGCTCAGGTCTTTTTCTGCTTATTCCATTTTTAGAACTGAATATTATGGAGATATATTTGTTTACTTCCTTTCTTGATGATCTATCTGTTAAATAATTATTGAGGAATCATCAACACAAATGATTCCATAAACTGTCCATGATTCAGCCTGCAGCATATTTCTAATATCTAAACATTTTGTATCAGAATATACATTAACATGATTCATATATCTGATGTTAGCCTTTATTTTCAATTCTTCCTTTATAATTATAAGACCAGAATTTATCAACGAGTGGAAGGGCAGCAGACCTTGGGCTAAAATGGTAACTCTGCTCTCAATCAGGTTGTAGCAAATCAGTTATTTAATCTCTGGGTTTTAGTATACTCACCTGTCAAAGGTAGATAACAACACCTACTTCAAAGGTTTCTTTAAAAATTAGACACATTACTTCACATTTACTATTAAAAATGTTTAGGGGCTGGGAGTTTGGCCTAGTGGTAGAGTGCTTGCCTAGCATACACGAAGATCCAGGTTTGATTCTTTGGTACCACATACTTAGGAAAAAAAAAAAACTGGAAATGGTGCTATAGCTCAAGTGGTAGAGATCTAGCCTTGAGAAAGCCCAAGGACAGAGCTCAGGCCCTGCGTTCAAGCCCCAGGACTGGCCAAAAAAAAAAAGAAAGAAAAATGTTTAGTGCTCTGCAACCATTCAATAAATGTTAACTGTCATCAAACTCAATAATAAAATGGATTGCATTTTTGTAATATTTGATATTACAAACATTCAGGGAATCTACTACCTTCTTTTAAGGTTAAAAACCATGTTTCACACAAAAAATTTCTTGAAGCTGGGGCAGGGAGTTTAGCCTAGGTGCAGAGTGCTTGCTTAGGATGCACAAAGACTCATTCAGGTTTGATTCCTCGGTACCACATACATAGAAAAAGCCAGTGCTGTGTCTCAAGTGGTAGTGAAAAGCTCTAGCCTCAAGAAAGCTCAAGAACAGTGTCCAGGTTGTGAGTTCAGGTCCCAAGACTGGCAAAAATATGGAGGTTATTATTATTTTTGCAGTGCTGGGTTTTGAACTAGAATGTGAACTGGGCCTCGAATTTTCTAGGCAGGTGCCATACAACTTGAGTCATGCCCCTAGCATGAGGCAAAATTGTTATTAACAAAACATGAAGACAGCTGAGAGCTAGTGGATAATGTCTGTAATGTCTGTAATCCTAGCTACTCAGGAAGCTGAGATCTGAGAATTCCTGTTCAAAGGCAGCCCTGGCAGAAAAGTGAAAAGTGTGGTTTAAGTGGTAGAGCACAAGCAGATAACCCAAATGATAGCATTAAACCCTGAATTCAAATCCCAGCATCAGCACATATAAAAAAATAGAAAGGAAATGAGGAAGGGAGGGAAGGAGGGAAAGAAAAAACCAAAGCAAAGTCCACCATTATTTATCTATTTAATTGCATTTTTGCCTCACAAATTCACTGCCTACATATGCCTGGAAGAATCCTGACACCCAGTGGTTGACCATGCTTATAGCAACCAATTGATTAGACTACTTGCAGTAGTGTGTAATAAAAAAATTTTCCTAGTTTTATTCTTACTTGGATTTTCTTTCCAAATTCATCAGCTTTGGAAGTGCTTTTGCAATAAAAACATCGACAATTACCATTTCGAAGCAAAACCCTGTATTTTCTATGAAAAGAATTGCATTGACATAGAAAGAGCTATATAGACTAGTCTTAACAAATTCTTGTTTTGTTATGAAACAAATGAAAATATGAAAACCTAGGCATAAAAAGGTAGGTACATTGCTAGTATGGCTATCTTGCTTCCTTCTACAGGGAAAAAATTTTCTGTTCTTTGGAGAAACAAAATGATGCAGTAAGATATTGGTTATTTTTATGACATCAGTTCTCAGTTAAATATGGACAGTGTAATACAGCAATCCTGCTTTCTATACCAGGCCAAAATTCCATCCCATCTGAGATCTGTGTGACCTCTGAGTTCTTCTTCTACATTCAGAATATTATTATACTCATTTGGCTCTGTAAGACTCTGTATTAGTTGTTATACAGTCCCTTCTATCATAGAACTTATTCAAGAGGAAAGCTGATTTAGGAGATAGATTACTTAAATGTCATGTAATAACCTATATATTTTTAAAGCTTCATGTAATTAATGTATATATGGGGTTTTGAAAGTTCATTTCCTCATACTCTAACTTGAAAAAGAATAACCTTTTCCAATCTATGATTTCTTCCAAGTATTTTGATACCAAGAGTTAATGAAACTTTTATTATATTATTCACTCCCATTATTTATAATTAAACTTTGACTTCATAGTAAGTCTTTGAAGGCAGGATTCTACCAATAAACATTTGAAGAAAAGCATCTCTTTTAATATTTTTCCACTCATTTATTTAGTCTACAAGAATTTAGTGAGTACTGCTCATTAGTCATAATGGATGTTTTGAAAACACACACACACACACACACACACACACACACACACACACACACATACAAAATCAAGTTGAGAGTTTGGCCTAGTGGTAGAGTGCTTGCCTAGCATGCACAAAGACCCAGGTTTGATTCCTCAGTACCACATACATAGAAAAAAGCTGGAAGTGGTGCTGAGGCTCAAGTGGTAGAGCTCTAGTCTTGAGAGAGCCCAAGGACAGTGCTCAGGCCCTGAGCTCGAGTCCAGGACTGGCAAAAAAAGAAAAATCCAACTGTATGGAGACCGAAGTCTAAGTATTATATATTGCAAGTAATAAACTATGAATTCTAGTTTCAATGTTTATGTATAGCGAATATAACCCTATCACTCACTAAGCAATGAATTCATGAGTTGGAAAAATCAAGAAGATTCCAAGTTTTTCATCTTGTAAGAGAAGAGTTGTTAAGTATGAAATAAAATAAAACCTAGATTTTTTTAATGTAAGATATCTCTAAAAAGGTATCAAAGAAAGGCATTAAAATGTTCCTCCTATATATTTCAATCACAAAAATGAAAGATAAAACATTTTATTTTTACCTAGAATTTGGCGGATTTCTGGCCACTCCCTCTGTACTTCCAGTACGGACTTCAGTTTAGCACACAGAGGAACATAATCCACGTAATCGATTAGAATTCGGACAATGCTGCCTACCAAGTGCTTCATCCAAGGTACTGTAATAAACTCACAGAACTACAGAAATGGATAGAATTAAACTTAGTCATATTTTAATGTACTATCTTCATCAATACTCAGTGCATTATGAATAATTACTGTGCTTTTTTATCCCTCCTAGCCACAAACAAAAAAGAAAATGAAATCGTTGACTGGTTTCTGTGAACAAATAGCCCTGAGGACATATGCATGGTTCTGAGGTGATTCTAGTCACTACAACAAGGAAGGATTATGCTTTTCAGCCTCTCTAGTCCCAAGTTCCCACTAAGAAATTGTAATTCATTGCACTCATCTTTATATTCTACGATTCATTGCCTATTTAAGAAAAATAAACAGCATATTTTTTATTGGATAACTTTAGGCTTATATCATTATATCTTCATAAAGAAAAAAATCATGATTAAGGAAATCATAAACAATGAGAGTTGATGTTTCTTTCTTATAATATGACCAAAAGTTAGCTGAAGGATTCATATTCTTCATAACAGCATATGGAACATACACTAGGTCTGTTCTTAAAACAAGACAACAAATTTAAAAATATCCAAGTTATTTCTTCTTTCCCAAGAAGTATGAACTTTATGCAATTTTTAAAGACTTTTTTTTATAAGAATGGCAGAAAAAAATCTTATTTCTATTTTCCAGGTATTGGAGAAGTAAGTGACTTGCTCAGGGCTATGTTATGCATGAATTACTAAATCCAGGACTTTTGATTCTTTTTTAAAAATTTACTCTTACAAATGCTGTTTACATTTTTTAAAGAGAATTATTTGTAAGGAGTTGTACAAAGGGGTTTAACTTGCACGTGTCATTTTGTGAGGAATTATCATTTCTAACCACAATGATAAAAAACTAAGACAACACAATTCAGAAACTTTGCAACTACAGAAAAACTACTAGCCTGCTGTTGAGTCATGAAGAAACGAGAGAAATTAAAAACATGTACATTGTTAACTAAAACATTGAAGTAAGACATTTCCTGGACTTGTGCCTAATGTGGAGGAGGGCATGACTCACCGAGGTGTCTTTTATTATGCAGGAGGTCCATCCAGGTAGTATCTCCTTCTCTATGTCTGTCCACACGAATGAATTCCCAAAGACATTCCCGTGCATGCAGTTGAAACACATCTCTACTTGGTAGCCATTATTCAACAACAGCCGCATCATGACCTCATCGTGCAGGGCATATTGAATGGCACTGGGGAAACGAGTATCATTCACGTGCATGAAGTAACAGTTGACGTTAGCACCATGGGAGAGCAGCAGCCTGACAATTTCATGATTATTGGCCCGCACTGCCACAAGCAGACAGTGGAGGGGGTCGAGATTGGGGTCTGCACCTGCATCCAGAAGAACTTCTGTGCAATGAATATCGTTGTTGGAGACCGCAAAGTACAGTGCGGTCTTCCTCTCATCATCGTAACTCTGGGAGATGTGGTCAGCGAGGAGTGTGTCGACCTCGAAACCATTTTCAATGAGCAGTTGTAGGCACTGTGTGTTTTGTCCATCTGCTGCTGAGTGAACTGGTGATAGCCCACTTTTCCGGATTGCATTTTTGGATGTCACTGGGATAAGAAGTTTCAGAGCACTAACGCAAGAAAGAAACAAAACGAACAACAAAACAATTGCTCCAATATTCCCATGGCATAAAGGTGGTCAAGAAATTAATTAAGCCTTCATTCTCATCAGACAAATGAATGTAGTTTTAGCTTTCCTTACCTTTTCTAGATAATACAAAAATACTTAACTTTTGTCTATCAGTAATGCTACTACTATTTGGTTTTTAGTGCAAGTTATCTGAAGTGTTTTCTTCGTTTTGAGGTTACTGATTTTTGAAATGCAGAGTTTTGCACGTACTAGATGGCTGCTCTACTGCTTGAGTTATACCACCCATACTTTCCTGGGGGACTATACTGAAAATTGAAGTTAGGGCCTTATGCTCTGCTTTGACTTTTTTTTGTTGATGTATAACTTAGCTGCTCCTCTAGTTTCACTAGTTAATTTTTCTTTTTTTGCCAGTCCTGGGGCTTGAACTCACTGTCCTTGAGCTTTCTCAAGGCAAATGCACTACCACTTGAGCCACAGCACCACTTCTGGCTTTTTCTTTGTATGTGGTACCAAGGAATTGAACCCAGGGCCTTGTACACGCTAGGCAAGTACTCTATCACTAGGCCAAACTCCTGGCCCTCCACTGGTTGTTTTTGACAACAGATTTGAAATTGGGAGGATCATATCATGAGGCCACCTGGCACTAAATTAAGGGAAGACCCATTTCAAAAACAACAAAGAGAGCTGGACACAGTGACACACACTTGTCATCCTAACTATGTGGAAGGAGTAAAGAAGATTTTGGTACAGGCCAGCCTAGAAATAAACAAGGAAATCCTATTCAGAAAAATAAAGCAAAGAGAGATGTGTGTGTGTTTGTAGAGGGGGGGTGGTGTATGGCTTAAGAGCACCTACCTAGCAAGCACAAGGTCCTGTGTTCAAACCTCAGGGCTGTCAAAGGAAGTAAGAGATTATAGGAAATGAGGGCTGTAAGTAACCCAGAAATCACTTATTATAACCCTTTTCCTTAATGCAAAGCGAAGCAAAGTCTCCAGAGGGAACATGACTTCGCCAAAGCCACACAGCTCCATGGCAGGAAAGGGCTAGCATTTGACATCACTCTTTCATCTGATCCTGAGTTTATTCTTTGCCCATGAATATCCTGTATTGTTATAATTCTTTACTATTCCATCAAACTTATGTATCAGTCCAATTAAAACAGCTGACTGTGGCTTATGTTGCTAAGGACATGTGATAAACAGTTGTGGATTTTGCACTTGACTAACTAATAGACACTCATGAGAGTCACAGGCAAGAAGAACTTGATCTCTTGTGCCTAATTCAGAGCTACCATGTGTGAATTTATGAACACTGGGAGTAAGTCCAGCTAAACTTCAACAACATGTCACTAAGCATCAGTTATACATTTCTGGCCCATTAGCCAATGCAGCTATTGAAAATGATAGAATCTAACTCTTTCAGAGCTTTTGAACACATGAAATTATTTAATTATCTAAAAACAACTTCTCCTGGTGCTACTTTAATATTGTGATTCCTAATTTCTATTAGTATGTTGATTTTAACACAGTAGTTTCAGTATCTACTCAACCATTTCTATGAAAAAAAAAGAAATCTAAACTTAGGACAAAATGTACCTATTTGAGAATGCATTTACCCTTATCCTATGCTACCTTGGAAATGCTAGGAAATAATTAGGTAACAACATTTTTATGCATTTTAACTCTTTTAGTTGATCATAACTTTTAAAAACAGAAATACACTCTTGGATATTTTATGCAAAATTTTTAAATATAATGATTCCATGTAAAAGACACCTTCAAGATAATCTCATCACTATATGAACACTGTAAATTTGTTTTGTAGAAGTTCAAATATAAAATCGAGGGGAATCAAGTTTGTTCTAAGCACTTAAATTCAGAACATGTGTATCTTTGATCTACTTCTATTTGCATTCTTGGAAAAATCATCACAGAGAAATATATGATTACACTACATTAAAACTTCTGATTTCTCTCTCTCTCTCTCTCTTTTTTTTTTCAGTCCTGGGCTTGAGCTCAGGGCCTGAGCAGTGTCCTTGGACTTTCTCAAGGCTAGAGCTCTACCACTTGAGCCTCAGCACCACTTCTGGCTTTTTTCTATGTATGTGGTACTGAGGAATTGAACCCAGGTCTTCGTGCATGCTAGGCAAGCACTTTACCACTAGGCCCAACTCCCAGCCCCTCGATTTTTCTCTTTTAACTTAAAGTGATCATGTCCTCCTCTCTTACTCACAGATAATGACCCTCATATGCAGCTCGGTGAATAGGAAGATGCCCTGTTCTGTTGGGCACATTGCCACTCCCTCCATATTCCAGCAGCAGGGAAATGCAGTCAGGATTACCACCGCCTGCCGCCTCAAACAGCACCGATGCCCCATCATCCGCCAAAGCAAACACATCACCACCTGGCAGCATAAAACACAGGCCTACCATTGTTAAGAGTAATCACAATGTATTTTCTGGATGGCACAGCAATTGTGGAAAACATAGGTTTTGACTACATTAATAGTTATACAGTATTCTTTAATAAATCATTATACAATATTCTTCATTTTGTTAAACAAAGTCTTAGGGTCACAAATACATGGGAGAAATCAACAAGCCACTTTCTAGAATAGATGTTTCCAGAAAAAGGTAACACCAGATTTCTAAATTTTATCACAATAGTGAGTACTCTATTTCAACAAGTATTTATTGATACCCCCTTTGTGAAAACAACCTGTGTGGCCCTAAAATGAATTAAGAAGACCAAAGAGGAAATGAAGCAACATATCATCAAAGAACAGAAACAATGTGACATTGTGGTAAAATAATTACTAGAAAATACTACAAGAAAAAGAAGACTGAGGTGAATATGGTTCTGCCGCCCTCTGGTGCAAGCTGTTGCTTCACTGCACTTCCATCTCTGCATCTGTAATGTGGAGCTGTGCCACTTAGTTCACAGAGAAGATTTGATCATTGAAAAGGTTAACCTGGTCCTAGCCGTCATGTTCCGCTGGGGAATCTGAGACCCAGATATTTAAGCAAATAGAGAAGGTCTCACAAAGCATAGGTGCAGAAGACAATTTAGGAATTTTATTTACCCTTCCCCATTCTTCTCATTTCATAAGCATTTCCACATAAGGTCAAGTACATGATTCAAACCCAAGAAGAAGTAATAATACTATTTTTTGTGTTTTTTTTTCTGGCTGGAGTATAGGATATAAGATGGGAGAAGTGAGGTGCCATTCTGAAGTTGATGCAAAGGAAGTCATAATAGTGAACAGTGAGCACATTCGCAGCTGTTCTTCAGGAAGAGGAAGCAAGCTGCACTTACATCACATGGATTCTATGATGGAAACTTGGAGCAGGGTTAGAACATGTGAGGGCCCTGACCCAAATGGTAGACTGATGACAAGGTGAGGACAAGAGTGACACAATAGCATTGTGCAACTCATTGAGTTTGGGAAAGCGGATGGTGGATTTTGAGATACTCCAACCTTTCTGTCCTGGTTGAGAGAAATTATTGTATCAGGAAAGAGGAGAAGAGGCAGAATTCAATGCAGGAGAAGTTGAATGTGAGACCTTGGAGAGCCATCTACTTAGAAACTGGACTGTCTTGAGAGCAATCAGGCCTGTACACCCGCAGGTAACAATATATTAGAACTAGGAGACTGTGGAAGAGGCCAGGCGTGAAAGTCTCATGCTCAGTAACCCTCAGGGGAAGAAGACATGGGAAGGAATGGAGCAGAGGAGAGTGTCAAAGGCAGAGCAAAGTTCAAGGAGAAAAGAAGAGCTCTGAAGGAAGGAGATGAGGAAAACCTCCAAGGTAGGAAGTGTTAGGAACACTTCATTCCTTTTCCTGTACCTTTGTGGATTAGATGTTCTAACACATCGCAGTGACCATTCTCAGCAGCAACCCCCAGTGGGGTGACTCCAAATCCATCTCTCAGGTGGACATTGCCTCCGTGCTTCAAAAGCAGAGATACGATGTCTTTCCGGCCTTGCTTAGCTGCTTCATGCATTGCTGACCATCGCTTGACACAGGGCTGGTCAAGGCTGGTGTTGTACTTGATCAGAGCAGATACCATGTCATAGGAGCCATTTTTCACAGCTGGAAAGAGATTTTTAGATAAGAGTAGCTATTGGAAAGATATTAGCATGTGTACTTCACATGATATTAAACTTATTACAAAATATTAAACTAGATATTAGCTATCTTTCTTCTATGAGGTAGTATTGTATTTCTCTCCTACTGCATTTTTTCTATATATGTGGTACCAAGGAATTGAACCTGCATGCTAGGCAAGCACTCTTACCACTAGGCCAAACTGCAGGCCCAGAATAGGAATTCAATACACTTAGTAGTATAATTTTATCATTCCTAGATTTTATCCCATTAAACAGGTTTTATTGATGTTATTGTTACTGTGAATACTAAATGTGAATACAGTAGTGACTACTAAATGAACTTTTCTTTCTTATACTTCCAAAGGAGGCTAGAATTGAATCCAATTTGAATTCTAGCTAGAACCAAAGCCAGCTTAGCAGGTAAAGTATGCGAGCATTAATGAAGCAAAATTTAAGAGCATCACTAGATAAGGAGTCTCTTTACCGCTTTACTTGTCTCTAATTAAATGGTTAATTTTTTATTATTTAAAGGTCATCCTTAATAAAACATAAATGCTTCTAAAATAATTTTTTCTAGCCAATTTGTAAAATTTTAATAATCAACGGATCAGTGGGGTTCAATCTTCTATTCCTCATTTGTACTTGAAGATTGTATGAAAGGCTGTGTGTGAGATGCAATAGACTATTCAGAACAGAAGCGTATACTCACTTGTATTTGAAAAGAGACTCAAAGTCTGGAGTTTTTCTGGGAAAGACAAACTATGTTCAGTCAGAGGGAATATTCTGAAAGGAAGGATACAATGCATAATGGATTGAAGGTTGAGGGGAGGTAAATAACTCTAAATAGTGTAACAGTGAAGACAAACTTTGCTTACTTTGAAGACCATTTCCAGCTATGCCCCTGTTCACTTTTAAAGTGTGAATGGTTGACAGATGCCTCTGTCTGAACTGATCATCTGCTGTTAGTGGCTCTAACTGTAGTAAATTATCTCAGCGAGCTGGCATGACTGCTGAGCAAACGTCCAGCAAGCTCAACGAACCTATAAGAAGTGTGCCTTCATTTATTTCCCTACCCCTGTTGCAGTTTTGTGTGGTTGGAAAAGTGTTAGAATAATAAACTTCCCACATGATGTTTTCCTTCTTTAATCCAGAGAATACTGATTGCCAATGCTTGGCTTTCCTTGTGGAAACAACAGCATAAAGAGATCATTCCATTAAATGGAAGAAGGTCATGGAGAATGGAGGACAATGAATTTTGTGCTAAACTATTCCCCAAGCTTCCCTCCTATCCTGGGTCCCACTGGCAAGAATAAGCTTGTGTCTGTTCAACTGAGAAAACTGTGACACCAAGTCCCAATGGGTGGTACAAAAGGAGCCAAGTACAAAAAAAATCACTAATATGTACCAGATCATCACAAATCAGATATCCACCACTCAGCAAGCAACTGTGTAACACAATAGTGACACATACAGTGCCTGAACGGAGAGCCATGTGGCTGAAAAGGTCTCTGGAACCAAAAGATGATGACATGGGGTTAATAAAAATGACAAAAGGCAATCACACTGAAAAAGAACAATAACTTTTCTCCATTAATCTCCTCTGTAAGTTAAGGGACTATGAGTGACAAATTCCAAATCATTCCATAGACTCAAGAACAAAACTGAGGACGTGCCACATGTGACCCATTTTCCTATAAACCCTAAAAGTCTCCAGGGCAAAGGTCCTAGGGAAGGCAAAACAAGAAGTCTTTCTTCTCCAGGTGTGTGTGTGTGTGTGTGTGTGTGTGTGTGTGTGTGTGTGTGTGTGTGTGTGTGTGTGTGATGTAAAAGGAACAACACCTCTGGAACACTTCCTTTCTAGAGACTTTTTTGTCCTTATCATTTGTTTAAAAAATATATTTCCAAATGTTAATGTCTACTTCCATTTGGTTATTTAGTGATAGAAAAGGTACACTTTCTAGACTTCAGAATTATTCTGATTGGACAATTACCCATATGAAATTTTGAATGACATGAAAATGCTGAATATTCTGTTGTGGGTAACTGTCCAATCAGAAAAATTAACAGAATACAGAATAGCTACATTTCTGAAGTCTGGAAAGTGTATCTTTTCTTCAGGAAATCGAAGGCTACCTATAGCAACAATAAAAAATTCATGGTTATTATTAAAACTACTCCACAGTATATTCTGTCCTCAAAAATAATACAGAACCTAATAATAATGATAATGAAACCCATAGATAAATATTTCACTTAAGGTCTTGTTCCTCTTGAGGACAAGAGTGAGTGAGGATATATTAGAACAGAATGACCCTATGTTGTGGTGACATTCTCCTCTAAACAAGTTATGCCAGGGGCAGACAACCTGCTCAGGCATCATTCCATCTGCCTGCTGATCTTATGTCTACATTTTTCAAGTCTATTCAAAGAATGTAGAAGTTTGTGCAGATGCACTAGTGTTTATCTCCCAAGCTCACTTCAAATATACACATTGTAGTATTTACAATTTTTCACTTAAATGGCTATCTCTTCATTTTCATATACAGGCTAATTAGTACAGCATCTCACTCAGTGGTTATTGTATAGATGTTATTGAATTCATGCTTTGGAATAAGAATATTTTACTAATGTCACACCTTTTGGGTTGTCTTTCAATAACCTTTGGGTAATTTTTAAAATGTGATGATTCCTTTCTGGACCGGAGCTATGGTGGCATTTGACCAGCTACAACTGGAGTTTGTGCTGTTTTGTTTCCTTTCTCTGTGGTTGTTGGAGGGTGATTTTAGAGTCCCTCTCCAAGCAGATAGTTTCTTTTTTTTCATTTATTTTTATTGTAATTAATAGAAGAGTTATATTATATTTGCCAGATAGAAGGTGCATTAATTCACATACATTGATACCTTTTCTCATGTCTTGGTCCCCATTTCCCTCCCCCTGGCCCCCACCCCCATCTTGTTTTCCTCCCTTCCCTATCCAATTTCAAATAACCAAATACAAATATATCCAATATATCAGATAACAAAGTAAGATACTGTAACAATATGAGATAATCAAGGGATAGCAAAAGAGATGAGAGATAACATAGTACATTAAGGACAACAATCACTCATTATATGGCTTTTGTTTCTATATCCTAGAGGTCCTTTCATTTAGTGTCATACTATGTGGCCTTATGTATCTAGGTTTTGCTCTATTGCAAATCTCTGCTAGGAGAGCCGAAGGTTTCTACTGATTATGACAAATGTGGGAAACCATTGAGCCTATGTTCCTTTGAGTCTGGCTTACTTCACTTAATATGATTTTTTTCTAAGTCTTTCCATTTCCTAACAAATGGGGCAAAGTCATTCTTTCTGACAGCAGCATAGAATTCCATTGTGTACAAATACCACATCTTGTTGATCCACTCATCAATTGAGGGGCATCTGGGTTGGTTCCATATCTTTGCTATGGTAAATAGTGCTGCAATGAACATCGTTATGCTAGTGGATTTAGTCTGTCCTTGTTTCTGGACAAGTGGGTAAATGCCTAGTAGTGGAATTACTGGATCATAGGGAAGCTCTATGTTTAGCCTTTTGAGGCACTGCCATACTGCTTTCCATAGTGGTTGAACAAGTTTGCACTCCCACCAGAAGTGTAGTAGTGATCCCTCCTGGCCACATCCCCTCTAACATCTGCTGTTACTACTTTTCTTGATCCTGGCCATTCTAACTGGAGTGAGGTGGAATCTTAGAGTTGTTTTGATTTGCATTTCTTTTATGACCAGAGATGTTGAGCATTTCTTCATGTGTCCATAAGCCATTTTTGTTTCTTCTTCAGACAAGACTCTCTTGAAGTCTTTGGCCCATCTTTTAATGAGATGGTTGTTTCTTTGGAGATTAGTTTTGGATTGATTCAATTTTTTGAGCTGTTGATATATTTTAGATATGAGGCCTTTATCCATTGTGTGGTTGGTGAAGATCTTCTCCCACTCTGTAGGCTTCCTAATTAATTTACTAGCTATGTCCTTTGCCATACAAAAGCTCTGCAGTTTAATGCAGTCACACTTATCCAGCCTTTCTCTGATTTGTTGTGATTCTTGGTCCTTACTAAGAAAGTTTCGACCTGTGCCAAGGAGGCCTAGTGTGTCTCCTTGTAAACTTCTTGTAAACTTTTCAGTGTGTTGGCTTTTACCTCCAGGTCTTTGATCCATTTGGAGTTAATTCTAGTGCAGGGTGGCAAAGAAGGATCCAACTTTAGTTTTCTGCAGGTGCTTATCCAGTTCTTCCAGCACCACTTGTTGAAGAGGCTCTCTTTCTTCCATTCTATTTTTTTGGCTCCCTTATCAAAGATTAGGTGGCCATAGGTCTGTAGTTTAATATCTGGGTCCTCAGTTCTATTCCATTGGTCTTCAGGCCTGTTCTTGTGCCAGTACCAAGCTGTTTTGATGATTGTAGCTCTGTAATAGAGTCTAAAGTTTGGTATTGAAATTCCTCCTGCGCTGTTCTTTCTGCTAAGAAGTGTTTTTGCTATATGGGGTCTTTTATTATTCCATATGAAATTTTGGATTGCCTCTTCTATTTCTTTAAAGAATGACATTGGGATATTGATGGGTATTGCATTAAATTTATAGATAGCCCTTGGCAAGATTGTCATTTTCACGATGTGGATTCTTCCAGTCCAGGAGCATGGGAGGTTTTCCCATTTCTTCAGTTCTGCTTTAATTTCCTTTTTCAGGGTTTTAAAGTTTTCAACAAAAAGGTCCTTTACATTCTTAGTTAAGGTAATTCCTAGGTACTTTATTTTCTTTGAAGCTATTGCAAAAGGAGTTGCTTTCCTGATTGTTGCCTCATTCCTCTCACTGTTGGCATAGAGGAAGGCAGTTGATTTTTGAGGGTTAATTTTATACCCTGCTACCCTTCCAAAGTTTTGAATCAGCTCAAGGAGCTTGGAGTGGAGTCTATAGGATTCTTTAAATACAGAATCATGTCATCTGCAAAGAGGGAAAGTTTAACTTCCTCTTTCCCTATTTGGATCCCCTTTATGCTTGCCTCTTGCCTTATTGCACTGGCTAGGAATTCTAATACTATGTTAAAGAGGAGTGGAGAGACTGGGCATCCTTGTCTCGTGCGTATAGTTTCTTAATGGCATTGTCACATGTGAGTGTTTGGGGTTTTTCCTAATGCTAGTTCTGGGGACTGAAATCAGGGTCTAGGTTCCCTCTTTAAGGTTTATTTTATTTATTTATTTTTGCCCAAGACTGGCTCTCCACCATTTGAGCCACACACACATTTCCAACATTTTTGTGGTTAATTCATGATAAGAGACTCACTTTCCTGCTCTGGTTGAATTCTCACCAGAATTCTCAACATATTTTCTCTAATTTTAATAGTAATTCTTCATGGCAAGTGTTACATGCCCATCTGACACATGAAGAAACTGAAGGCCTGTGATTACAAACTTGAAGGACATATAGCCACAGATACAAATTCTTACTTTATGCCTATATGCCCTTCAAAGAAAGGAAAAATTATCTCTTGTCACTTATGGTATATGCGCTCACATTTTTAAACAAAGAGATCTGAAAATTCCTACTGTTCAACAACTTACAGGATGCATAATTGACAGGAGCTGTATCACCACTGCGTATCTACTCATGAGAGTCAAGCCATTCTGTCATTCTGTTCCTCAGAATTTCCAACCAGCTTCCAGTGTAGTCTGTCCTGCTGTGGACCTGAGGTCTTTCTTTTTTCAATTCCTCCCCCTCCTCCAAGCTACATGTTAAACATTCTAGTGACCCCTACCTAGAGAGTATCTTTGAAACTGACACCTCTTTCCTTATTACAGTGTTTGGTTCCTTCTTGTTTAATTGCTTTCTACAGTTAAGCACTAAACAATGCAGACATCTTGCACACTTCACTTCTTTGGGGAATCAGAAAATGAAATTGATGGGAAGATGAAATGAATGAAGAATGGGTGAAGCTCAAGAATGAAAGGAATTCAGATTACACAATTTTAACCAATACATAGCGCTTTCCAGTTAGTACCAATTAAATGTTTATTGTTTGCTTCAAATCAATGAAGTAGTAGGAAACAAGATTATTTACCAATCAGAAGAGGGGTCTGTCCTTTATCATTTTTGGTGTTGGGCCACACTCCCTTTTCTAGCAAAGTCTTTACGTTTTCCACCAGACCAGCTTTGACTGCCAAAGTCAATGGTGTTTCTCCATCACAAGTCTTGAATTCCCAGAGTGTCTGGTAAGAAGCTGAAAAGTTTACATTAAAAAGTTAAAAATGTTTATTTCAGGAATGTTGCATAGATTATAGAATAACTCAGTAATACACATGCTGCATTGAACAAAGTCAACTTATATTGAAGGGAAGACTAAAACTCAGTTAAAATTTCATTAGAAGGCAGTATGCAAGGAAGCATCACATTGAAATCCCCCCATACATGGAGAGAAGAAGGTTATGTAACTGCGGATGTGCTTGCTAATCAAATTGACAAGTAGAAAAACAACCTCTGTGTTTTAAGTTGCCTTTTAAAATATGAGTTGATTCTCCTTTCTTTCTACATTCTAAAGTAACTTTTCAATCTTTTTATTATTTAAATTGCATGAGAAATTGATTTTATATCATATGTGACTGGGAATGTATGTGAATGAATGTATCATTTTGTTAGAATGTGTTAGAAAAGAAATGTGACCCTCAGAGTCTTAGCTCTGTCTGTTTAGGTATATGGTTCTCTATCTGGCTTGCTGGCTAGCTAACTATCAAGAATTACTCATTTTCTCCCAAAACAGCATTAGCAAACCACACTGAAACTTAAAAGAGAACACTTTAAAAAGCCTTCTCCAAAATGCTGACATGTGAAAAACTGTCTAAGAAAGCAAGATTGGGTTATCACATTTGTTAATGTTTATATCATGAAAAATTAATGCAAGGCTCAATATTTTAGGTACTACTTTTAATATGCAGTAATCTTTAGGAAATTTGAAAGTTAAGTTTTTTTTAAAGAAAACATCTTGTTCAAAAGAAAAAGGCTTTATACTTTGATCAGATAATCCATAAAATATAATTTTTTTTGCCAATCCTGAAGCTTGAACTCAGGGCCTGAGCACTGTCCTTGGATACTTTTTGCTCAAGGCTAGCACTCTGCCACTTGAGTCACAGCACCACTTCTGGCTTTTTCTGAGTGTGTGGTACCAAGGAATTGAACCCAGGGCTTCATGCATGCTAGGAGAGCACTCTACCACCAGACTATACTCCCAGCCCATAAAATAGAAAAACTTTTATCAGACATAGATTGCAACAACTCCCACCCACCTGTATACATTCTTACACATAAGGATGCAAAGGGTGAGTCCAAAATGGCATAAATGTGTTAATTTTTGTGCTACTTGAGTATAAAATATTGGGGCTTCCCAAATAATACAAATAATTTTTAATTCTGTTTTTTATTTGTGCTTCTTTTATGGCTTAAGAACAATCATAACTTCTGAATTTCATTTATAGTTGTTTTTTTCTCAAAAGGATATTATGTTCTCTTACCATCCAGAACAATCTCAAGTATTTGTTGAATGGGTTGAACAACAGCTTCATGCAATGGAAACCATCCTGCTTCATCAGCTTCATCTAGAGCATATTTATATTTCACATACTCCTGGAGCTCAAAAATGTGACCTGAATGTAACACAAAGATTAATAACACAACTCTGCCTTTTCAAGGGGGGTCGCCTACCCCTCCCGTTGCAGATAGATAACAGGCACACTTACCTTGTCTTATGGCCTCTACAAGCTTTCTGTTTTGATCACTTAGTGGTACAAATCTAGTAGAGAAAGAGAGATAAGCCACGTATACTGGTAATATAGTTTAAGAATTGAAAGAAATAACTTAGATTCAGTTCATAAATAACTTTAATAATCAAGATGTACAGGAAATGTAGACAACTGGTTTTATGAACTTTGAAAATGTAAATGGCTACAGGTAGGTTGAAAGCATACTTCTGATGCTCAGTCTATGAACACTAGTGAAGATGGGAAGATGCACAATTGTGATGCTGTCTTTGAGGTCTCTCTGAGCCCTGAGAAAGGAGTAAGCAATTGGAATCAGAGAGCTGGGCTAGGGTCACAGATTGTGACCCTGAGACACATCTATTTGCCTCTCTGGCTATTGGCTTCATCTGTAAAAGAACTCTATGCTTCATGGGCATGTGTTGTTTGGAACTTAGTAATTGCTCCCTGATACTTACTTGGGAGCTTCTAGTCCAAACCATGTGTTACAACCTTTTAATCGACTGATCCACAAGTAAAATCAGGCAGAGCATTTACTGGACAAACTTCCAATCCCAGGAGGTCTTGGGTTAAACACTCATGCTAATTCTTTAGGGTATGCCCTTACTAAACAGAAACAAGAATTTCATAACAAACATTTAACACTATTAAGCAGAAAATCTGCTACCATTATTCTAGGCTTGCAAATTCCTTATGGAGAACTCTGAAGTTCTAAAATCTTTTGAAGACATAACTTTAAAAGATTGGAAATTAAAAAAAAAGATTGGAAATTTAAATCTAATATGTTCATATCTTAAATCTCAAAAGCAAGTAATGTTAGAGCACTGAATCTATTTAGAGGAATTCAATTCCAGAATACAAAATTTAAATACAATAAGAGAGGTAAACTAAAATTTTTTTTTGTCTGAAGTATGTGTATTGTTCAAGAGAGAAATCAATTTTTGCTGTTTCAGACTCTATACCTCCTATTTACATAATTCAGTAATTTTATGTTTTTCTTCATCTGTTCACTCATATAAGTTAGCTGAAACACACAGACTTCTCTTTATCTGTTTGTTAGTTGAATAAACTTGCAAATTTGTTTAAATTGCTCCTCTTCTTTTTTGACTGGGTGTTAGTTAAAAAGAGCAACTATCGAAACAAATTAAACTGGGAATTTCCCATCTATGGAATTTCCATTTTCTATGGAAATATAGATTTTTGAAAAATTAGATTATTAAAATTGGTACACAGAGGATTTTGTAAAGTTGTTAGAATACCTGCCACAAACAAATAGGTAAGTATTTCCCTAGAGGTAGAGTCAGGAAATGGCATGTATTTTCTCTTAAAACAAAATTACTGCCTTCAAGAAACATTGAAAGTCACTGATTAGAATGCTACCTTTCAAGGTGGAATTCAGCCTGACTGGCTTCAATAGATTCTTGGATACTGAGCTGAATATCATAACTTGTAAGATGGTCTTCATCGAGGTCATAGTTAGCATCCATACCTAGAAATAATTTTGAAAGAGGTAATTTCTTATTATCAACAAATGAAGCCTTGTAGCAGGTAGAATAAACATAACAAATGCAAATGAACAGAATAAAATATTTAATAAACACAATTAACATTTTGATCTACACGTAAATGGGCTCTATTTTATTAGCTTAAAATGTAAGTGTTAAAACCTTCCTTATGTGCCACCCTTGATTGTCTTCATTTTTTGACTTTTATCTTTCTTTTTGGTAATGGCTGCAGTTGGACTTGTAAGAATTATTTTTTCCCAACCTTCTGATATACACTCCTTTGGGCCTATCAAGTTATTCAATACTTTTAAAGCTTAAAACTCTACCCTGGGAGAATTGGGTCAGTACAATAAGAGACAACAAACTACCCCGTTATATCCATGATAAAGTGGTCAGTTAGAGATCCAACTGGTCTCAGAGCATCTTTTGTACAAATTGGAAAAGTGATTCTCTGTATTTACTATTGGATTAATTGCTTTCTTTTACTTAGAAAATTTATTAAGTGTAGAAATCAAAATAGCTCTAATATTGAGTACCTGTAATGAAATTATCCTTATCTTCTCAAGCCAAAATGAATTCTTTCTGTGACATTTTTATTTTTATTTATTTTTTTCCATATATATATAAATATATTTTTTTGCCAGTCCTGGGCCTGAGCTCAGGGCCTGAGCACTGTCCTTGTGTCGGGAGCAAGAGTGGAATCAAACTGTACTTTGATTTGCATCAGATAATTGCTTGATTGTCTTATTGCTTTTTGGAATTCCTCCTCTATAGACCTCGGGTATGCCTCCTCGAGAAACTGTAGGAAGCTCTGAAGCACCCCTTTTTCCACCCACGTTCCGTGGGCTTCAAATAGGCCTGTTAAGATCGGTAGAAATAACCCATGGCTATTAGCTTGACCCATAATTTTTACTCCTGACTATACTCTCTTAATAGTCCTACGATGTGTTACTCACCACAGGGAGGGGTCCTTCACCTTCGTCCCAGATTTTCAGGTCCCTGTTCAGGCGCCAGATGCCGGGGCCTCCCGGCAGCAAATTGGGGTTCCTGAAATAAGGGGCAAGGACTGGAAAAATTAGAAGAGAGACAAACACATCGGGTCCAGGAGGTCTGCAGCCCAAGCAAAAACTGCCGCCTCGTTTATTCTTAACTCAAAGTTTTTATCCCTTCTCGAGACCAGGGCCCTGCCAGGTGTTACATCCAGATGGTTAATCAGGGAACTGTTGGGGGTTACATTCATATGGTAAATCTCAGATCAATTGAACAGGAGAAGGCCAAAAAGCAATAAGACAATCAAGCAATTATCTGATGCAAATCAAAGTACAGTTTGATTCCACTCTTGCTCCCGACATCCTTGGACTTTCTCAAGGCTAGAGCTCTACCACTTGAGCCTCAGCACCACTTCTGGCTTTTTTTTTATCTATGTATGTGGTACCGAGGAATTGAACCCGGGTCTTCATGCATGCTAGGCAAGCACTTTAACCACTAGGCCAAACTCCCGGCCCCTCCATATATTTTTTATTGTAATTAATAGAAGGGTTACATTTTTAATACATGATAATATATCTTTTTAGGGGGAGAAACCAAAGCAGGTGCTCTGCAGATTTCCAAAATGTAGTTGCTGTGTCACTTAAGTCTTTTCATTCTTCAAAATTAGATGAAACACTCTAAGGCCTGCTTGAGATGTGCTGATAATCAATTTCCATAACCTATGGACAGACATTACATGAAGTCAATACTATGGTTTGGAATCACTGTCTGCTGTTCTGTGCCAGAAGCCTTGGGACTCCTGCAGACCAGAAGAGATGGGATGGTGTATCTGAGATGGGAGCTAAGCCTCACCAAGCATGTTTCCCCTCACTGCTGACTCAGCGATCTCTTCAAAGGCCAATGTACACTTTCAGGATTCTCTTCTTTAAATAGGCTTGCTATTTCTTTTTTTGTTTACTGTCTATCTCCTGATTCTAAAATGTGCCTACAGAAGAGCAAGGGATGATCCTGAAACCCCAGTGCCGAAAAGAGCACCAGCTCAGTATTCATGGCCTCTACATGTGCATGACTGAAAACTGAAGCAGAATCCAAGCTCTGCTTTGCTATTCCTACTGTTGATTTCTCCCACATGTGGAGGCTTTCTTTCAGCTAAATCAATTTACATGTGCCCTCTATGCCAGGCTTCATTTTCTTCATGTCTCTGATTTTACCTCTGCTTCCTCTTCTTTTCCCGATTTCTCAGTTGCCTCACACCTATGACCTAGACTGCCTCAAACCTAGACCTTCCCCCCTCCCTCAGAAGCCCTGCCTCAAATTCCCATATTTTTGGCAGCCTTCTATTATCTGTGTCTATCTCCTTTTGCATAATACTTTCCCAGCATCTGAACTGACAGGCATTCTTGCATTTGCTTTGCAAGTTCTTCACATTATTTGTCTTGAATTCCCACTTAGACTACTGGTTTTCTGAGAGAGAGAAAAATCCTTTCTTTATGTGTTGTGTGTAATGCTGGTGATTGAAATCAGCACCCACCCAGATTAATGCTTTATTTTTCTTTTATAAGAGTTTCCCACTATTCTCATCCCAAACATTTTATGATCCTAAGAAGAAAATGCAGAGGTTGCTGGAAAACAAACAAACAAACAAAAAAACCTGTTGGATCATTACAACAAACAAGTCCTTCAGATAGCACACTTAGATGACAAAGTCTAGCCTAAGACACTGTCTGCTGCCTTTCTTCCTGTTGTGGGGGTTTGCACAGCTCTGGGATTAGTAATGGGATACAGAATCTTGTAGCTATTTAAATCCCCAGCTTAAATCTAACCTCTACCGAAGTTTGGGCTTCCAGTACAGGAGGCATCACAGGCTTTTTAGACAACCGAGAATGTCTGGATTTAAAAAAAAAAAACTATTCCGTTTAACTATCATCCAGAAAGAATTAAATATATTCTTCTCCAGTTTTTCCCATAATGGCAGCAGAGTAAAATGATAGGGAAACCAACCTGGAGCAGCTCTAACCCAAAACAGACAGTTTCTAGCTTGTCCTGACACCTGGGATTAAATAAAGTTCTCTTGCAGGTAGATTAAGGTAACAGACAACCTGTCCACTGAATGGAAATTGGCGAGGGGATAGCAAGGTGTAATGAATGAGAAAGGTAAGATGAGAGGTATTGATTTATACCGAAAACTGAATCAAATCCAACTCGTCATAAGAAAATTGGAAATTATTTTAATGAAGGCCAACCCAGAAGTATGAAGAAAGACCAAATGATACTTTGAAACCTATTAATACCTATTCTCAAGTGTCTAACTTCTCAATAGAAAGAAATTAACATTTTCTAATAATAATTGGTCAGATAACAATCTTGCTGACAGGATTTACAAAATAACTGGGGTGGTCATATTATACAAGTAGTCTTTTCATTTAAAGAACTAATTAAGTTTGCTGAGGAGAGATCAGATATAGTGAGAGCTATGCATTCTCTCTCCACAGAATATCCTTCTCATGGATCTTCTGAAGTTTGGGATTTTTGTTGTTGTTTGTTTGTTCATTTTTGCCAGTCATAGGGCTTGAATTCAGGGCTTGGGCACTGTCCCTGAGCTTTTTTGCTCAAGGCTAATGCTCTCCCACTTTGAGCTACAGCATCTTCCAGTTTTCTGGTGGTTAATTGGAGAGAAGAGTCTCATGGACTTTCCCAGGCTGGCTTTGAACCATGATCCTCAGATCTCAGCCTCCTGAGTAGCTAGGATTACCACCACCAGCTGAAGGTGTGTGTGTGTGTGTGTGTGTGTGTGTGTGTGTGTGTGTGTGTGTGTGTGTGTGTGTTCTCTGGTTTGGAGGGGAAAAAAAAGCACTAGGGGCAGGTGCCAGTGATTAGTGACTCATGCCTATATCCTAGCAACTCAGGAGGCTGAGATCTGAGAATCAAGCCTTTAAGACAGCCTGAGGAGGAAAGCTTCTAGACTCTTGTTTCCAGTTAACTACCAAAAAGCCAGAAGTAGAGCTGTGGATGGAATATTACACTGCTAGCCTACAGCAAAAACTCTTAGGGACAGTGCCCTGAGTTCAAGCCCCAGGAAGAGCATGCAGGTATATATACACAGACACACAGAAGCTTTAGAAGTTTTAAGTGCTATCTTCCAAATGTATTATTTGGATATCAGATCGTTAAAGATAATAATATTGTACAGTTATTCTATATCACTAATTGTTAGTAATTTAGATGAGCTGAATTAAACCTCAAATTTAGATGGTAGACAAAAGGGAAGTTTAGTGACCTTGAATATCTTAGAACACAGTTAATAAGAATAAAAGTGATGATAATACTGAAAACCATAATTGTGGAGTACTGGCTTTGTTTCAGACACTTTGCAGAGCATGTGGCATACACTGCCATGTTTAAATCCCCACTCTAATTCGACATTGTAGGAATAATGGATTGTTGTTGTAATAAATGGAGAGTTGGATTTCAGAAGGCTCAAAGACCAGTCCTATATACAGAGTTGATTTGTAGAGTTGAAGAAGCAGAGAATACGTCACTTTAAAGGCCTTTCAGGATCTACAGCCTGTCGCCCTTAAAAGAAATCACTTTAATCTTGCTCTTAACAGCCAGCTCCAGATGACAATAACTTCCCAAAATAAAAAAATACCTTGCAGCGATACATAAATCCTTTTCTTTGGCTCAGTGCAATAATGTTTTGTATTGCTTAAGGTGGTCTGGGATGTCCTAAGCTTGCCTTCACTCTGTGCTTTTTATTTTAGAGTCTAAGCATCACTGTCCAAAAAACTAGGATCAACACACCAGATGGTGTCTGACGGAAGTAGTCAGGAGGTTGGGAAGATGTTGCATAAGGCATGATGCAGGAGTGATCACGGGTACATGATACCTCCTTGCAGCAGATTCTCTGAATTACTTCCAATCTTCCATGCATGCTAATGTGTTACCAGGAGGGTGGTAGGTAAGCTTGTGACATGCTTCCTATCATCCTCTGAAGTACAGTTATCTCCCACAGCATGTAATCCTTGTGCCTTATTCCTGATTATCTTCAAGTCTGAGACCTCATGTGGCGCTCTTAGCTCATTTAACTCTCTATATGGGCATTACAAAACTGGAACTATCCCCATGAGTCCATAACAAGATTGGCCTTGAGAGTAGGCTGAGTGGACGTTGCTAGGAAGGGCTCTGTGTCCATACACAGTGCACTCCACCAAGCACCTGTCAGGCCAATGAGACCTGCTGCCTCAATGAAAGGGTCTGTCTTTGCAATGGGGCCATATTGATTTCAGCGTAAAGCCAAGGCTTCTTGAAAGACTTACTGAAACTGTCATGGGTCTGGGAGGATGACAGAAGATCTAGGGCTGAGAGCTAGTTGGACCTGATAAAAGGGGGAAAAAAACATAACAGTGCAAGCCGGGTGTGGTGGCTTATTTATGCCTGTAATCTTAGCTACTCAGCAGGCTGAGATCTGAGGATCACAGTTCAAGTCCAGCCCGGGCACTAAAAAGTCCAGGAGACTCTTATCTCCAATTAGCCACCAGAAAACCAAAAGTAGCTCTGTGGCTCAAGGGGTAGGGTGGAAGCCTTGAGCTGAAGAGGTCAGGGAGAGTGCCCAGGCCAAGACTTCAAGTCCCACGACTGACACAAAAAAGAAAGAAAGAAAGAAAGATAACAGTGCCGTAAACATTGGCTTTTTTTTCCCCTCACACTTTTAAACAAGCACAGTCCAAACCCCATTCTAGGTTTCTGCTGGGAGTACAAGTTTCTGCAGTATAGAACACAGAACCCTCACGCACAGAGGAATCTTGCTTTTACCTTGACAATGCTGTAGTTCTTGATTGGTCAGCTCATCCACTAAAAGTCCCTGAGAGAGTCATTTCGATTTATCCTATCAGAAGAAATCAAGGGGCGAATTAGGACAGCTTCTAATTTTGGTTTAAGAAAAAAGTTTTGTTAAATAATGTTCACTTTCTTTTCTTTGTACTTTTAATGTTTATAGGTGTAAATAAAGTTTTGTTAACACTTGGGAGACGAGTATTTTTTCAGAGTTCCATAGCATCAAGTTGCAGATGATGGCTTCAACTCTGACATTTCTGGTTCTACACCATTGTCACAAATAAGCATTGCTTACAAGTAGGAAGGTACAAATGAAGTGGTATTGAGTTTTTATTGTTGGTAGTGGTGGTCAGGGGGCTTGAACTCAGAGTCAGGATACTGTCCCTGACCATGTTTCTACCACTGAGCCACAGCTCCACTGCCAGTTTCTAGTGGTTAATTGGAGATAAAAGTCTTACAAACTTTTCTGCCTGGGCTGGTATTGACCTGCAATCCTCAGACTTCAGCCTCCTGAGCAGTTAGGATTACAGGTCTGAGGTGCCAATGCCTGGCTGGTATTGACTGGTTTTTATAGAGAAAGCCTATGGATAACAAGAAGAACTGCACTGGTACAATGGTAACCTTTTTTCTTTTATCATAACTTTTCCCCCATTGTCGTCATCGTTGTCGTCTCCTCCTCCTCCTCCTCCTCCTCCCCCTCCCATTCTTCTTCTTCTTCTTCTTCTTCTTCTTCTTCTTCTTCTTCTTCTTCTTCTTCTTCTTCTTCTTCTTCTTCTTCTTCTTCTTCTTCCTCTTCGGCCTCCTCCTCCTTCTCCTTATATATCCTAGCAAGAAAACTTTCTGCATAGAACTCTTTGGCCTGCGCAAGGCCACGAACCTTGCCAAACTTAAAAAGATGGGGAATTTTACATTAGGCTATGTTATAAAAATGATCAGAAATATAGGAAGAAGTTGTATGTCTTTAGAAACAACATAAGGGTCCAAAGGGTCCAGTGAGAGGGAATGTGGATAAAATAATATTGTATGCACATGAATGGAATACAAGACAGCAAAGTTCACATGAAGAATATTTTATGCTGGGAATAAAATTCTGCATTTACTAATTATAATAATTTAGTCAGGTACTATCAGCCACTTTTGAGAAATTAAAATAGACTCTTTTCAACTGTATTTATGTAAAGAGAACTAAGATCAACAATTTTAAAAACTATATTTGAGGTATACAACTCAATGGTTTGATACATGAATACATAGTGAAATATTTACCATTATGAATATAATTATAATACCCATCACCTCATCTATTTACCATTTTATATTTTTTGGGTACCACAGTTATAAATATATGGAAACTCCTCAAAAAAATGAAAAATAGAACTACCTTATCATCTACCAATCTTATTGCTAGCTATATTTCCAAAGGGAGTGAAATCTGTAATTTCAGGTCAATGGCAGCTTGACTCACAAGAGTCAAGATATTGAATCAGTGTAAATATCCATTGGGAGTTGAATGGATAAAGAAACTGTGCCACATATTTATATATTTAGGTTCATATATCATTCAGCCATTCAAAATGAAGAAAATCAGTCATTTATGGCAAGAACGAACCTGTCAGATAAAGTAGTTGGACAGAGGAGGAAAAAGACTGTATATGTGGAAGCTAAAAATGTTGAACTCATAACAACGTGAGAAAATGCTGGATGTCTGGTGCAAAGTTTCCTTTACACAGGATGAATGGATTCTGGTGACCTGTGTTACAACAATGTAAGTATAGTTATCAATGCTATTAATTACTTTCTGGAAGGGTAGGTGCTTGTGTGTGTGTGTGTGTGTGTGTGTGTGTGTGTACACGTTCTGTACTGGGGTTTGACTCAGCACCTTGGCAACGTCCATTAGTTTTTCCCTCCAGGCTGGTGTTCTGCCAATTGAGCGATAATGCTATTTCTAGCTCTTTGTTGGTTAATTGTTGGTAAAAGTCTCACCAAGATTCCTATTTGGACTGGCTTTGAACCATCATCCTCAGATCTCTGTTTCTTGAGTAGCTAGGCTTACGGGTGTGAGTCATAAGTACCTAGGTCTAGAAGGGTAGATATTACATGTTCTTACCATCAATGATAAAAACTGTGCTTAGACTGACATTGTGGAGCCGAGGCTTATATATCCTAGCAAGAAAACTGTCTGCATGGAACTCTGGCCTGAGCAAGGCCATGAACCTTGTCAAACTTGAATAGATGGAGAATTGTCCCAATTTTCAGTAAAGAAGGGAATATCTGGTAGGGAGAGTTTCTTTACTTGGGAAAGTGTGGATATTTGAAAAGCCAATCCACTTACTTACCTGAATTCCTCAAACATAGGAGTCAGTACCTAAGGTAATTTATTGGCATTGACAGTTTATTTTGGCTAGTTAATGAGTGGTAGCTCACATGAAGATGATACCAACTATAGATGATAAAAAAAATGACTAGTTTTGGTTTGTACAGCTGAGTTGTATGTTGAGTAGAAAAAAGTTTTGCTTACATTAACTGGGAATAATAAAGGTAAAGAATTTATATTCATCTATAATTACATATAGTATTTCTATAAATATTTGCTGTCAGCAATAGCGAATTTCACTGACACATGCGAGTTCTGTCTAGTGCTCAAGTCAAATGACTTGACCCAAGTCCTTTGGACTCTCACTCACACATTTATTAGGCTCTCACTTGAAATCATATACGGGCTATCATTTCTTTCTGCTGAAGGCAGCTGACTACTTGGTTAAGCTTTGGTTCAATCATTGGCCAGCCTACTTCAGCTGCCTGGCTAGCTGAGTCTGATCTATCACAAGCAGTTTGGGTCTGTTTTGGTCTATTGGCTGATCTCTGGAATGGGGAAGTAGTATTCTAGTTAGTTTTACTCTGCTCTCTTGAACAGGCTCTCTGATATCCTTGCTATTTTGTTCCCTATTCTTTCCCCTTGAATCACCAAACTTCAGGATTGAAATTTCTCTTAGAACATGCCTAACAGGTAAGTGGCCATCTTGAATCCAACGTATTCAGGCACTTGCCAATCCCCATAGAGCCTTTTCCCTTTGGCCAGCTTTTCACATTAGGAGACACACTAAAGTTGATGCCATGTTTTGTGTTTTTTTTTTTTCTGAAACCATAAGAACTAAACTAAAGTAAGCCTTGGCTCTTTAGGACACAAGAACCTTCATCCATATCTTCCACAGCGGTACCAGTTCTCCACGGAGTCTCTTCCTTCCAAGGCTGGACAATGGCTCTTACTGTGACATGGCTTCTCCTCCTTTACCATCCTGCGTGTTCACCCATAAACACTCACATTTATCCATCTTTGTGAACTGCAGGGTCTGACTATAGCTTAACCGCAGCAGTCACACCAGTATAGCATTCAATGGGGTTGATCATCAACCTTGCCTGAGACACCGTATAACTAGCCTAGGGTCAAAAGAAATCATTATACACTTTCTTTAGACCTTTGTTGACTCCATACTTTAAGCCATGTCTGTCTGTCTGTCTGTCTATCGGATTTTTTACCCTGGGATTCCGTTCAGGACTGCTATCCACATTGTACTTTAACCATTTTTTTTAAGGTTTTTAAGGTCAAATGCATTTCCACTTCTACAAGAATAACAAGTATTTGTCCACTCAATGAGCATGTCTTTTGAGTCCTTACATTCCATTGATGACGATTAATGTCGAGTAGAAATCCACGTAGGACAGAGATCTCCAGGTTGATATTCAGCTGTTATTTAGCACCCTTTGCAAAAGCTGCTTATCCAGTTACAAATCCTCTCAAAGACACCACCATCTAATATTTATATCATCTTTTTGATGACCTGACCATCATCAGGAGACATCGTCACGCACCTTGTTGACCTACAGACATATTCCATCTATAACATTCTCAAACCTGCTAGTAGTCAAAAGATTCAAAGGAAAAATGACCCACTGATTACTTTTGATTATTTTTGCTAAGGATTTTTAGGTTGTTCAATGTATCCATTCAAATATATGTATTACGTTTCTGCTACATTTCAGGAACAGTGTTATAGACAACCATATAGAATGTGTGGTCTCTAAAAGTTTACTGCTTTTAAAATTACATGTTCTAGACTCAACCTCTGAATTTCATCTTCTTTCCTTTTGAGGTTTAGCACAGTAAAGCATATAGTAGAATCTTAACAAATATTTGTTATACTGAATTTAGTAATGATCATAATTAACGTCTACTGAAGTGTTATATACTATGTATAGAACATGTATTATGCTATTTATTTACTCCTTGCAATACCAAGGACTAAATTCAGGACCTCATACTTGTTAGCACATGCCTACCACTTAAGTCACATTCCCAGTCCTTGGGCTTTACAGTTTTTTGAGGTATGGTCTTATGCTTTTGTCCTGATCAGCCTCTGATGGATTTCAATCCTCCTGTTTTTGCCTCCAGGGTAGCTAAGATTACAGGTATGTACCACCACAGCTGGCCTATCCTTTTATTAGTTTACAAGTCACGTTCCTCCTACTTTACAGAAAAGAATGGTTAAAAAATATCACACATCTCTGGGCTGGAAGTTTGGTCTAGTGATAGAGTGCTTGACTAGCATGCATGAAGACCCAGGTTCAATGTCTCGGTCCCACATACATAAAAAAAAAAGCCAGAAGTTGTGTTGTGGCTCAAGTGGTAGAGCTCTAGCCTTGAGAAAACTCAAGGACAGTGTTCATGCCCTGAGCCCAAGCCCAGGACTGGCAAAAAAAACCCCTCACACATCTCAAGAATTGTGAAGATGAAGGATAAAAATCTGGCAATAGAGACAACTATGCTGTAGCTGACCAAGCACCTTCTCTGATTGAACTAAGAAAATGTGGATCTCATTCTATAATCTAAAAATTCATAAGCCTTTCTAAAAGAATATAAGCAAACAATCAGTGAAATAATCTAACTTCAATAGAAACATAAAATTTTCAGGAAACTTTTCACTTGTACTAGTATATTCCTATAAGATATTTAAAGGAAAAATGATGATATATGATTACAATAATTTGATCTTAGTAACAAGCAATGATAGGACATTCCTTGCCCACATTGTTACTATTTAATGGAAATCCATTTTCATGCAGACTTTCCTTTTTTATTTTTATTTTTAGCCAGTTCTGGGCTTGAGCTCAGGGCCTGAGCACTGTCCTTGGATTTTCTCAAGGCTAGAACCCTACCACTTGAACCTCAGCACCACTTCTGGCTTTTTTCTATATATGTGGTACCGAGGAATTGAACCCAGGTCTTCATGCATGCTAGACAAGCACTCTACCATTAGGCCAAACTCGCAGCCCCAGACATTCCTTTATACATTGTTTAGGAACCTGGTGAGTGACAATATCAGCTACATTGTATGGACTCTCCAGCCTTTTGTATAAATTGCATGAGCAAATTTGTAACTCTTTTGAGTTTGATATTTTTCAATCTTCATAAACAGGATTGGTTTTCAGTCTGCTTGATTAACATCCATCTTTCCTAATAAATAATTTAAAAAGTCTTGATATGCTTTAAATATTTATAGCAATTTAATTTTTTTTAAGAAACCAGTAAGACAGGAAAGACCCCCTCAGATACCTGGCGGTATGCACATTAATGTTTCCTAGTAGCATATGCCTTCATGGCCTGGTTTTCCAATAATACAACTCTTTTGTTGTACTCAATAATTAAATAGTTTTTAAATTTATTTTTTTACTAAGTAGTTATATGGAAGGGTTTACATTAAAAAATTGTGCATTTGAATCAATAGTCTGTAAACCAATTAAACAATTCTGGCTCACTCTGTAATTCTAGGCAAGCCCTAGACAGGCAAGCCCACAGGAGAGTAATTGCAAAGAAAATAATGAGTAGCTACAACAGTGTGTTTGGATCTGTGATAAATATTTCCAATACTAAACTACTTCATAAGCTAGCTTGCCAGGTACAGATCAAATTTTTTATAATCTCACCTTTTGTAATGATCGTCTTGTCATTCTTATCCAGGGATTTGCCTTCCTAAAACAGAGGAAATACCCGGGAGCCAATGCGTTCCTCTGTGTATCTAAAATTAAGTATCCAGTTGGTGGTTAAATTAAGATCTGACCTTGTACAACTGAAACACTAGCAATCCCTGGCACAGGGTGATGTACTACCCATGACTTCTCCAGACTCTCATCAAAAGAAACGCAAACCCATAGAGGTATAATGAGATTATCTAGGTCCTGATTGGCTCAAAGACTCTCAGAAAAACAAATGACCTGCCAACTCAACTGCAGAGTGAGTACCTACTGAAGAAACCAAATCTAACCGTTTAAATAAAATTAAAGTATATTTCAAAGTTATTTACCCAAGAGATACACATATGAATTTGTTTATCTGCAGACCCTAACCATCCTTTCACAGATTTTTATGAACATGATTTCTCATTGGCCATCTTTCAAACTCTGGTTAATTTTATTAAATGCTATCTTCTTATACTAACTTCCTGCTTTTAATTTGATTTGCATTTAGTAACCATCCAGCTAAACACAACCACCACAAACAGCAACCTATAAAGTCTATTGTCGTTTCTAATGGAAACTATAGGCCTTGCAATTATTTTGACCCAGCTGTTCTTGGGTTACCTTAGACTGCTGTCAGCATTCACACAGCCATGTAACTTGTCCTCCTCACCCCCATAAATAATCCTCCTTGAGAATCCTTGGCTTCCTAAATTCTAGTGTTGATTGACATGGTTCATTTCAGATCTCAATTATTTGATGGGTTTTCTAGCATTGCTTCTTTCTTCATCCTGAATCTAATCTCTAGGCTTCCTGGAGAACAGTCATAACACATTTCTGTTTGGCTTTTCATTTACTTTGTATTTGGTGTTATTAAATAAAGGTGGAGATTGTAGTGAATTTACTGGTTTGACTTAATTTTTTCTCCTTTGAGTCTTTTTTTCCATATATTTTTATTGTAATGAATAGAAGGGTTACATTATATTCTCATGTCATGGTCCCCTTTTTCCAATTTTTTAAAGCATAAATGTGAAATGAGAAATCCTGTCACCCCTTTAATAATAAATTCAAATAGGATGCTTGCCAGTTACCTTTGGTGCAAACTCTCAGAAATGTTTAAGCCATTATTAGGCATATTGAGAGTCAAAGGTTGAGCCTAAACCATTATGTATGTTTTCTAATGATCTAAAATGAAAATTTTCAAAAAAAATTCTTATAAATGCCACCAGAGTTGTTTAATGCATTAAATACTATGTAAATCATTATATCTTTTGTTTTGTTTTTGTCAGTTGTGGGGCTTGAACTCAGGGTTTGGGTGTGTCTTGTTGTGCTCAAGACTAGCACTTTATCACTTGAGCCACAGTGCCACTTCCAGTTTTTGAGTGATTAATTGAAGATAAGAGTCTCATGGGAATTTTTCTGCTTGAGCTGGCATAGAACTTTGACCCTAGATCTCAGCCTCCTGAGTAGCTAAGATTACAGGCATGAGTCAGCAGTAGCCCAGCATGGAAATATTTTTTAAACTTACATTAAAAATTGAAATAGAGCATTGGTGAATAATAAAAATTTATGGGGAAATATTTTATAATAATTTAAATATGGTTTGGTATATATCAGTGACATTTTGGATCTTAAAAAGTAAATCATTTCTGGGGCCAGGAGTTTGGCCTAGTGGTAGAGTGCTTGCTCACATGCATGAAGACCTGGGTTGGATTCCCTGGTACCACATACTTAAAAAAAGCTGGAAGAGGCGGGGAGTTTGGCCTAGTGGTTAAAGTGCTTGCCTAGCATGCACGAAGACCCGGGTTTGATTCCTTGGTACCACATATATAGAAAAAGCCAGAAGTGGTGCTGAGGCTCAAGTGGTAGAGTTCTAGCCTTGAGAAAGTCCAAGGATAGTGCTCAGGCCCTGAGCTCAAGCTCAGGACTGGCAAAAAAAAAAAAAAAAAAAAAAAAGCTGGAAGTGGTGCTGAGGCTCAAATGATAGAGCTCTAGCCTTGACAAAGCCCAAGGATAGTGCTCAGGCTCTGAGTTCAAGCCTCAGGCCTAGCCAAAACAAAATCATTTTAAGATTATTTTATCCATTTATATAATGACTATAAATCTTTCTAAGCCATATGATATGAAAAATAAATATAAAATGCTTAAGAGGACAGGACAAAGCCAGATGCCCAGCTTGGTGTAATCCTACCTACTCAGGTGGCTAAAATCTGAGGATCTCCTTTCAAAGCCAGCTGGGCATAAAAGTCTGTGAGTCTCTTATCTCCAGTTAACCACCAGAAAACCAGGAGTGGCACTGTGGTTCAATAACCCTTCTATTAATTACAATAAAAAATATGAAGAAAAAAGGAGAATAAAAAAACAACAAAAAAATTCCAAAGAGGTAGAGTGATAGCCTTGAGCTGAAGGGACAGTGCCCAGGCCTAGAGTTCAAGCCCCATGACAGACAAAACCAATGACTGGACAAAAATGACAATCATATAGAAAAACAAATGAAAACATGCTATTAAAAACATAGACCTATGAATAAATTCTGCTTTATCACTGTCTTTATCTTCAGTTTATTAAGTATTTAAGATTAAATTTATTCATCCTCAATATGGAAATAGTAATAATACAATAAACATGTATCCACCATTTTTTTAGATTGTCAGTTATTGATACACACATGCTATGACTGCCTTTGTGTAACAAATATTTGGAATATCTTTTTATAATAATAACACAATATTATCATATTTTTATATAGTAAATAATAATAATGATATTAATCACCTTCACATTTTCCTGCTTTAAAAGTTGCCTTCTCTTGTGGGTTTTCTCATTGTGGAAATAAAATGGATGTGAGTGTTTTGAACAAGGTGCCCTAGTTTGTCTGGTGTGGGTGAGTTTCAGAGGAGACGTGTGACTGAACGGCGAAGAACAATTGAATGTGCCTGTTCCAATGAAAGTAAATGAGACTGACAGCCAAACAGTGTTCCTTCTGTCTATATTTAGGAAGCCAGGAATGTGCTGTTTCAAAATGATAATTATAGCAAGTGATATGAAGTCTGGGGTTAGAATGGCTGGGACATGTGTTAGAGGGCCTATTCTTGGACTCTTTTTTTTTTTTTTTCTGTTTGGGAAGTTAAGAGGCTTGGTGGGGGAGCATTGTCCAGGAATTCCCAAGCAGGAGAGTGGCATCCTGGTGTTCACTTAAAAAGGCACCTGAAGGCATTCCATGATGCCTGCTGCCCACAGGTTCCTTGTGTTCTTAAGAACAAGAACAGGGCCTACAGCCTTTGAACATGAGTTGAAAGTACAGCTTTGCTGTGATTAGTCAAGACGATCACCTCCACCTTCCCACAGAGCCATTGACCATGTGACTACTGATTTAATCCACTTTTTAATACAGCAGATCACCAGAACTAAATTACCAGGACTAAAGCTTTTGTGTTACATTGTGAGCAACATGTTATTGTAACAAATTGGAGAATCCTATTCTGCAGTGCCCCATTAGTTTGGTTAGTGTGCAATACAATGTATATCTCATTTGGCTCCATTTCTGCGTTGATGTTTCAGCCTTTCATTCAGACTTCATCTCATTCCTTACATTTTGTACTTGATTATTTTAGTTATATTGTCTGTGGTGAAAGATGCCCATTTGACTTCAGTTGAGTATAAAATGGAGTAGAGATATAGGAAAAAACTCCTTTACTTCTGGTATACTTCCCAGGCCTTTAAACATTGTTCCCTGCTATTTCAGACTGCAATGAAACTTGGAATTAAATGATCTCTGGTTTTTCTTTCACCTTTAAAATCCACAATACTATTATTTTATGTTGTATGGTCTGTATCTTTCTTACTTTTGTAGTTTCAATGTTTGGCTTCTCTTTGCTTGCTCTGGAATTTATATTTAAAATCAGAGGCTAATAGCTTACTTTCTTTTTTAATTTTGTTTACTATTATTATAAAGGTGATGTACAGAGGGGTTACAGGTCCATAAACAAAGATTACATTTCTTTTTAGACAATGTCACCTCTTCCCTCTTGCTCTCTCAGGTTTTCTCTCCCATCTCACCTACAAGTTGCATAGTTCATTTCCATTGTCTAGTGAGTACTACTGCTGTATTTGTCACTCTTTGCCCCTCTATTTCTGTGCCCTCACTTACCCTCCCAAGACAGATAAACAATCAAGAGAGAAGAAAAGGAAATAAAAACAGTCACAATGAAAAAACATTTTTCCATTTCCTGGAATTAATTTTGATGAATATTATTATTATTTTTATTTATTTATTTATTTGTTTGTTTGTTTGTTTGTTTTCCCAGTCTGGGCTTGGGCTCAGGGCCTGAGCACTGTCCCTGGATTTTCTCAAGGCTCTAGGGCTCTACCACTTGAACCACAGCACCACTTCTGCCTTTTTTTTTTTTGGCTACATATGTGGTACCGAGGAATCGAACCCAGGTCTTCATGCATGCTAGGCAAGCACTCTACCACTAGGCCAAACTCCCAGCCCCTGATGAATATTATTTTATATGATCTGATGCACATAGGTATTTCACCTTTGTGTCCCCTCTCCTAAAGTGTCATCCTTTGGTCTCACTGTCTGTATAATTTATCAGGCCCTGGTATATTTTAGACCTAGCTTTGTACATACATTATTTTCTTAAACAAGATTTACAGTGTTTTCCCATCATCCGCAGTTATCATCTTTAAACAATCTAATAAGATGTATTTAAATAACACCATGCTCATTTGTTTGCTAAGGGTGCATTACTAGCAGCTGTCAGTTCTAATTATCATATTAAGCAAGGCAGTTGAGAGTGGGAGGGAGAGATGGACAAAGGAAGGTACATGCTTATCTTTTTAAGAGAGGACTAGACAGATATAGACTTCATGTAGGGCTATATAGGGAAGATGGGCTTCAACTAAGGCTTGGAGGATAAATTATTTCTTGGTCATATGAAAGGGGAATGAGCATTTTGAGAAGAAGTAATGTACAGGTCTGAAAGAAAATGACACCTGTTCTGGGGGACTGTGAAAACTTGCTGTATAGCTAGTCACAGAATGCATTGATAATTCTGCAGAAAATGGGCAGGAAACTTGGATAGGATAGAATACATAGGATAACAAAATATGAACTAAAGAATTCATGACCTCATTTTATATGTTCCTCTAGGGCAGTGGACATGAGGTAAAGGCTTTCTTTTGTGGGCTGGTCTAGGATAAGTCTAGTAAATAAATCACCAAAATCACTTTAAGGGTGTGTATAGTAGACACACTCCTTCCTTTGGACAGGGGTGGGGAGGAGGCTTTTCTGATGCATTCTACCACCTCCTGTGTTTACATATCTGAACAGGGGCACAGTATTCAAACATGAACCGGTTCCTCAGTGTTCCTGGGTCTGAGAACCATGTCAGGAGACTTCCAGGAAAATTGAGGTTAAAATGATGTCTTACAGATTCAACTATTTCTCCTGCCTCTATTTCGTAGATACTTTATTATTTCATTTTTTGGTCAGTTATGGCACTTGAACTCAGAGCCTGAGTGCTGCCCTGAGCCTTTTGTCTCAAAGCTAGTGCTCTACCACTTGAACCACAGCATCATTTCTGCTTCTTGAATGGTTAATTAGAGATAAGAGTCTCATGGAGAAACACAACAAATCAGAGAAAGTCTGGGTAAGTGGGACTGCATTAAACTGCAGAGCTTCTGTATGGCAAAGGACATAGCTAGCAAAGTCACTAGAAAGCCTAGAGTGGGAGAAGATCTTCACTAACCATACAATGGACAAAGGCCTCATATCTAAAATATATCAACAGATAAAAAATTGAATCACTCCCCACTAACCTCCAAAGAAACAACCATTCCAAAGTCTTCTCTGAAGAAGAAACAAGAATGGCCTATAGACACACGAAGAAATGCTGGACATCTCTGGCCATAAAAGAAATGTAAATCAAAACAACTCTTAAGATTCCACCTCATTCTAGTTAGAATGGCCATGATCAAGAAATCTAATAACAACAGATTCTGGAAGGGATGTGGCCAGGAGGGATCATTGCTACACTGTTGGTGGGAGTGTATACTAATTCAACCACTATGGAAAGCAGCATGGTGACTCCTCAAAAGACTAAACATAGAGCTCCCCTATGACCCAGCAATTCCACTAGCACAACGATGTTCATTGCAGCACTATTTACCATAGCAAAGATATGGAACCAAACCAGATAACCCTCATTTGGTGAGTGGATCAACAAGATGTGGTATTTATACACAATGGAATTCTATGCTGCTGTCAGAAAGAACGACATTGTCCCATTTGTAAGGAAATAGAAAGACTTAGAAAAAGTCCTATTAAGTGAAGTAAGCCAGACTCAAAGGAACATAGGCTCAATGGTTTCCCTCATTTGTCATAATCAGTAGAAAACTTGGGCTCTCCTAGCAGAGATTTATAGTAGAGCAAAACCTAGATACATAAGGCTATATAGTATTTTGCTAAATGAAAGGACCTCCAGGATATAGAAACAAAAGCCATGTAATGAGTGATTGTTGTCCTTAATATATTATGTTATCTCACATCTCTTTTGCTGTCACTTGGTTACCTCATATTCTTACAATATTTCACCTTGTTATCTGATATATTGTATATATGTTTATTTGGTTATTTGAAATAGGAAAGGGGGAAAACAATATGAGGGGTGGGGGTGGGGGAAGGGAAATGGGGACCAAGACATGAGAAAGGGTATCAATGTTTGTGAAGTAATGCACCTTCTATCTGATGAATATAATGTAACCCTTCTATTAATTACAATAAACATATATGGAAGAAAATAAAAGAAAAAAAGATTCTCATGGGATGACTTCTGCCTGGGCTTGTTTTGAACCATGATTCTCAGATCTCAGCCTCCTGAGTACCTAATTCCCAGTGAAACTTTATCATTTAATGCAGATTTTGGTCTAAACTAGAAAGCACCTTATTAATTTCTGTCCACAAATGAGCCTAGAATAGCATCAATATTTCTCCTTGAATATCTGCTTGCAACAGTAAAAAAAAATTAGTTCTCTGAGGTTTATTCACTTTAAAACTTCAGATACATGGTTTTAAAGGATTTGCAGCAATCTTGTCAAAAGCATCCTTGAAGTCTCATGTTATCCCTCACAACTTGCTAGACTTGAGAGTGACAAAAAGGAAAAATATGCAAAATGCATGTGGTATATTCTCCATTATATGTGAAAAATAATATATAAAATGTCATTTTAAGAAGGGATTTATCAAATTTCTTCATATAATTTCTCCTAATAATTTGATGTTTATAAATTTTACCAAAAGACTTAGAAACCCGTATACAGTGCAGTGAATCTCAAGTTCTTTTGGACTTGGCCCATAAAAAAAGATATGAGAAGAAATAAGAAAAAAAATATACTCCTAGGACTAAGGTTGAACAGAGTCCTTTCCTGAGGCCTAGAGTCTAAACATATGAATAACATTTTTTTAAAATAATTACATCATCAAAAGATCATGTCCTGTGTCCGATCTCACACTGTAACAATGTCTCAGGAGGTCAAGGAGTAAAGACATGTTATGTGCTAACTTATTTTTGATGAGATTCTGATTTCAAAGTCACAGAAATTCAGCGAAGTTTCTCCATCACCATGTATAGAACTGTAGTTTTCTACTATCTTGTGAGTCATTTCTTCTGGGCTATGCGAATTTAAGATGCAAGACACCCTCCCTCCTCCACACACAGAGCGATGAAGGGATATGGGTGGAGAGAAAATAATCAGGCTACAGAGTTATTGGAAAATAGAAGATTTTATTAAGAAGAAAGCCAGTTCCACTGTAAACCTTAATGTTTCAAAGTAAGCGTAGTGCCCTCTGGTGTGAGGAGAGGCAACAGCAAGGGACATTCACTTTCCAATTCTGCGTTTTGTTGTTTCCTAAGAGTGAGGTGTGACTGTACCTTCTTATAACACACCTAATCATGCAAGTCTAGGGCAAACATCCAACTCTTTGTTTTGGAGTGTTTTGCTGCTTAATAATTAGCGATGGGTAATATTTATGTGGCTTTTGGCATAACCAACCCTTATTCTATACCATTTCCTCAGAACATATGTAGAGTTGTATGAGTTGTATCCTGCACAAGGATGTTCAGGTGAAGGAGTGAAGAGATTGAAATATGCCTTTATTTCCACTTACCTGTACAAGTGCTCTGGGTGAGGATTAATATCTACCAGGAAAGAGGATTCAAATAGTCTAGTCTTTATAAGGTGGTTGTGATCCTTTATATATATATATATATATATATATATATATATAAAATCTCATTTAATCTCCAGTCTTCCTCGAAGTAGGTGTTGTGTTAAGTCATGTCACTGTGACATGGAGAAGTACTACATAGAGGATTCAGTTTACCCACACAGTCACTTAAATAGTAAAAGGAGCAGGTAGGACTTTAACTTAGAGCTAACCATTAAGTTAGATGTTACCACAAGTGTTTATGTGTTTGTGCATAGGCACTTACAGGATAGAATCACTGTTTCCAGGATATAATGTCTTCCAGGCTCTCTACTTCTAGACTGTAGTGTCTTATTACTGTAAGCAATGGAAAAGGATCAAATATTTGAATTTTCTATATCAAGAGATACTGGAAGTATCCAGTAGGCAGGTAGTATATGCTTCCTTCAGCTCTCTATGGAGGACAGCTTGTTACTTCTCTTGCAGAGGAATCCTATGTGTGTTGCATCTTCTACTTAGACATATGGCAGAGTAAATGTTTCTAGATAGCAGAAGGCAGTAAGTTTGCAGACTGCTATGGAGAAACCCCATCAACTTTATTATTCATATAGTCTAATATACAGGCAGACCTAGAGCCTTCCTTTTGCCTAGCAAGTTTGATTGTTATGACTGCTTCACTAACTGATTCAAGAAATTCAATCACAGCCTGGCATGGTGCCTCAAGCCTATAATCCTAGCTACTCAGGAGGCTGAGATCTGGGGATCAAGGTTCAAATCTAGCCTGGGCTCAAAAGTACCTGAGACTCTTATCTCCAATTAACCTCTAAAAAAAGGGAAATGGGGCTAGGCTCCAGAGTAGGGTGGTAGCTCAGGGACAGCACCCAGGCCGAGTTCAAGCCCCATGACCCACCAAAAAAAAAAAAAAGAAAAAGAAAAGAAAAAGAAAGAAATTCAATCACTAGGGGCCGGGAGTTTGGCCTAGTGGTTAAAGTGCTTGCCTAGCATGCATGAAGACCTGGGTTCGATTCCTCGGTACCACATACATAGAAAAAAGTCAGAAGTGGTGCTGAGGCTCAAGTGGTAGAGCTCTAGCCTTGAGAAAGTCCAAGGACAGTGCTCAGGCCCTGAGCTCAAGCCCAGGACTGGCAAAAAAAAAAAAAAGAAAAAAAGAAATTCAATCACTAGCCACATCAAAAATGTATCAGGAGCCCTGTTATAAAACCTGCATTTGCCATGCACCTTAGGGGTCACTGGCTGGTATTTCATTTGTGAACTATCTCCCCTCTGTTAGTCTATTCTCCTACCAACTGTCTTAAACACTATCCACCTTATTCATTCATTTTTATCTGTAAAAGTCCTCCTGTTCTTTTAAGAAAAAAAGCCATTCTCTCTGTCTCTATCATTTTTTCCCTAACTCTTTCTCTGTTCCTCTGTTGTTTCTATCATGTCTGCCTTTAATAGTAATTATGCACATTCACTTCTTACCTCAAGTTTATTACACCCTCTTTGAGAACAAGAGGGGTAACTCCTGGGTGTCATGCAATAAGGACATGTAAGCACTGGGCTGGAGCCTAAACCATATCAGCCTTCTCCAGCCTCACCTTGTGTCTCAACTACATGTTTCAACAAGAAATTCATAGGAAAGGCAAGGAGGAGCTGGGAGCTGTAAACCAATCCACCATGCATTCTATAGCATAATAGATTTGAGTTTAATAAGGACACAATGAATAATTTAATTAGTGTGATTTTCCATCATTAACTCAGCTCCCAGAAGCCTGAAGAGGTATAGTATATAAATCCCCTGGTACCAGGCTGGTTGCAGACTTGTTCTAAGTTAATTTTTAACTTTCACTTTGACTGCAATTATCTACAAGCCCTCAAGCTAGAGTCAGGCAGAGATTAAATTTAGAAGGGGGAAAAAGTCATTCATAGTATTTCTGAAAAGCCTATAGTTTATTTTGTACAGAGGTAACAGATAACAGAAAGAATTCAGAAATGAGAGGATCTATTACAAGTGGGTAGCAATATCAAAACTTAACAATTTGTATTTTAAAACATAAATTTAAAGTCTTTATTTTAAAATCATAACTCATGAAATAATTCTGTTCTAGGATTTCTCCAATTAAAACTTGAAATTATCAGTATATTGTTAGTATGGAATAAATGAATTCAAATATAATTGACTTACACTGTTTATATTGGGTAAAATTTATTATTATTACTTTACACTTAACACATAAAAATCTTACTTGTAACCTGAATTAAAATTTATATTAATGAGAGAAAACAAAACAATATTTCAGATAGCGTATTAATGAATAGCTTAAATAAAAGCATATACACATTGCCAAAAGATGGTGCCTCATGCCTCTAATCCTAACTACCCAAGAAGCTGATATCTGAGGACCACAGTTCAATTCAAAGCCAGCCAGTCAGGAAAGTCCGGGAGACTCTTTTTTTTTTTTTTTTTGTCCAGTGCTGGGCTTGAACTCAGGGCCTGAGCACTGTCCTTGGACTTTCTCAAGGCTAGAGCTCTACCACTTGAGCCTCAGCACCACTTCCGGCTTTTTTCTATGTATGTGGGTACTGAGGAATCGAACCTGAGTCTTCGTGCATGCTAGGTAAGCACTCTACCACTAGGCCAAACTCCCGGCACAAATTATTATTCTTTTTTTTTTTTTGCCAGTCCTGGGTGTGAGCTCAGGGCCTGAGCACTGTCCTTGGACTTTCTCAAGGCTAGAGCTCTACCACTTGAGCCTCAGCACCACTTCCGGCTTTTTTCTATGTATGTGGGTACCGAGGAATCGAACCTGGGTCTTCGTGCATGCTAGGCAAGCACTCTACCACTAGGCCAAACTCCCGGCCCGGTCCGTGAGACTCTTACCTCCAATTAACCACCATAAAATTCAGAAGTACAACAACTGTGGTTCCAGTGGCTAACTTTGACTAAAATCTCAGGCCCTGAGTTCAAGCCCTAGTAAAAGGTAACACACACACACACACGCAGGGCAGGCACGCACGCACACAAATATACTTATCAGAAAATAACTTTGGGAGTACAAAAAGTGTTTGCATAGAAAAATACTTATCTCCAGGGTAGACACCTGTCTTGAAGGTACTAGTGGCATCAATACTGACCCAAGGTTTTGTGAGCTGGCCTATCTTAGAGCCTCTGAGCCCAGCTGATAAGAATGACAAAGTATAGCACAGGTCATGTTAAAAGGGTGCCCTCATCCTGGGGTGAATTCGAAACTTTCTTGGTCTCTACCCATTATTCTTGATTTGCTTCAACATATTGAATCCAGTACATAAGTGCCGCGCCACCCTTCCCTTCAGAGGCCCCCTCCCTGTGGCAGCTCTGATCCAGCCACAGTTGCTTAATGACTTCGCATCATCAGTTCTGCTAAGAACCAGAGATAGTATATCTGCAAAATAACATCTATCAAATACTCAAGGAAAAAAATTGTAAGTCAGTATTTTTGTTTCAAGGAGAACATTAAGAGAAATATCTTGCAGTTTGTAAGACAGGGCTTTTATTACTTAAACAGTAATAGGAGAGTTTCCATGAGTCAATAGTAATCTAGGGAATCTGTTGAGCCAGACAATATTCTGCGGAGTAGCTGTAGTGAATGGTTGTGCAGAGAACCATGAGAATAATTTCCTCTGACTCTAATAGTCACAGAATTGTGGGGAATTTACAGCTCTGAGCGTAATGTTGATGCCATATATCCTCACAGGAAATGGTGATGCTTATGTAACTTTGGCATGGGAAAGAAAGTCAGTGGTATTGATTCTCATTTGGAATATGAAAAGTAAAAGCAGATTTATTGAGTCTGCCCTAAGCACATTTAACATGATGGTAAGCATTAAGGAGGGCAAGATTTTACTAAATCGGTAGGAAAAAAAGTGGAAAAGAGCGAGGAGGAGGGAGAATATGATAGTTTTATCTAACTTTTCCTATTAGGTAAATAATGTGCTACTGTAGAGAAAAATTAAAAACCAAGAGTTACTTATTACCAAAGTACCCGCTAAATACAAAATGTGTTCTCCCAATGAACTATATAATTTTGACAGATTGCAGAGTAAAACACATTTTATGAAATACTAAAAAACTGAGAACAGACAACTGTTACATCCTCAAATTCAAATGAGCCTAACTTACTGGTGAAGGAGAAGACTAACGTATTCCATGGAGGATTCTTACCTCTCTCTACATATTTTCTGTGTACCTTAATAAAGTCCAAGGGAGCAGGGTGTGGATAGGGTAGGATGCAAAGCCTACAAAGTCTTCAAGACTAAAATAGAAAATAAGGAATACTATAAAATACTGAGTATTATGGACTGGAACTATTTAAACTTGTATTAACTCATACTAAGTAAGTTTATTCTTCAATAGAAATATTATTTGACGGAAGCTCCCCAGTAGTATGTGACTTCTACTGCAGTAACTCCAAGGTTGCAGAATGAAGTCCTGTAAGGACTGTACCAAAGACACACAGAGGCTCCTGAGTGTGCAGAATTCTACTATGACCATGGGCTCCAGAAGACCTGGCATGACATGCCTTGTGCCAGCATCATAAAAGATATTGTGTCAAAGCTTCCTCATCTTGAGTGGAGAAGATGACTCAAACTTGCCTCTTGACCAGTGAAGTTGAAGGTTTGCCTTTTTTTTATTAAAGAATTTATTAACATTGATTTTTACATCATATTTCAAATGTCATGTTTAACAAACAGGTGTTCAAGAAAGGAATTGCTCTATATAATCACTGGCACATAGATTTTAGAACATAACTAAAATTAAGCTGATGGTTTGTATGTCATAGATACAAATTGATATATGTAATAAAACATTATGTCTATAGAGTATTCAGCCCATTATAAATTTTTATGTCTATGTAGTTATGTATATATCTCCAAGACTATGTTCATACCTTGGGTACTCAAATACTGAGTCATTGCCATTGTACTGTTTGGATCTAATATCCACATATTAAGGAGACCATGTATCTTTTGTTCCTTTGGTCTTGACATCTCACTCAACATCATTCGCTCTAATTTCATCCACTTCCCAGTGAATACTATTATTTTACCTTGTCTGTTGGCTATGTAGAATTCCATCATATATATATATATATATATATACTGTATTTTTTAACCACACTCTTCTAACCACCTTAGTATTTTGATAAGACATCACACACAGCCACTACCCAGGATTTTTGAGAAATCCTCAAGTGAAATGTCACAGGAAATGTGTCACACACACACAGACACACACACACAGACACACACACAGTCCAAGAAGTCACAAAGCAACATGTCTTCAAAATCAAGGGTTTAAAACAAAAATAAGGAAGAAATTTGAAAACATTTTATAAAACTTATGAGAATATAGCAAGAAAATGTTAAACAAACATTATAACACATATAAACATAAAGCCAACATGAGATATTTTACATAAAACCTGGCAGAAGAAATTATATAAGAAGAAATTGTGACCAGAATATAAAGATCTTTTGTAAAAGACTGTCAATGCAACAGAAAAATAAAGGAGGTAAATAGAAGAAACTCATAGAATGGAATTTCTAGTGACCAATACATTTATGACTAAATGCTTGATCTCTGGAAATTAAAGACATACAAACAAACACCAGGAGACTCATATATATCACACTTCCTGATATCAAAGTATAGGAGAAAGCAATTGAAGTGAAATGGTACTGGCCTAAAAACGGCCTGTGTGTAATTGCTTTTGCAATGACTTTTGCAAAACAAATAAGAACACCACCAAAAGACTTTAGGGGTACTCTGGTCAGGGCCATAATTTATTCAGGTGACTAAGTTGAAGCTTAAGGGGGAAAGACAATGGAAGGCAGTATCCTCACTTTTTTTTTTGGTCAGTCATGGGGCTTGAACTCTGGGCCTGGGCACTGTCCTCAGCACAAAGCTACCACCCTACCCCTTGAGCTACAGAGCTACCGGCAGTATCCTCTAATCTTTAGTTTCCTTTGTTCATGTCTAGATCATTCCAGAAAAACAAGGGAAAAGCCATTTAAGTAGATATCCCATGACTGCTTATGTGGGTACTGTACCTTGCAGTTCCTCTTTGGAAGGGACAGGCTGGGAGCCATCTGGGAAGGGACCAACGTCTGAGAGAAAATACCCCTTTCCCCACTACTTAAATATGTCTTAAGATAATAGGTCTGAGTTTCAAGTTTAGTTGACAAGAACTTAAGCATATCTTTTCATAATGAATTTTTAAAAGCAAAAACAGCTACTGCAACCTTGCTTTATTGCTTATTTTTAATTGCCTAAGTTACTTACACAAAGGCCATTTATCATACTCTGTTCTCATCATCTTCCTTACAATTTAACTGAGAAACCAGTTGTATTTAATTCCCTTGCTTCTCATTTTCCTGATGAGTCTCTTCCATGTGTCCTTACAATCGCACTGCTACACTCTGCACTTTCCAGATTGTGTAAATTCCATTTAACTTTCCTTTTTCAGTGAGTTGGCTTGGAAGTGGGGTTATTTTGGTTTTATCACTCAGCTGGATTTTATAGGACATTATCTGCCTTCAGCCTGGTCCTTTGCTTGCCCACTCCCCTAGGTGCTGAGAACATGCTGACTCTCTTTGGCCTCATATATCTTCAACTATTAAAAATACTTGAAATATAATAGCACTTTAACATCAAAGAGGGTCTTTTACAACCAAGACTCCCTTTTCCTTTCTAATTAGCAGACTTTTTTTCCCAAATGAATTCATCAGAATAGCTAAGAGAGAAAATAACAGTAGCTTCCATGGCATAAGGTTGATGAGATTACTAGTGATATGTCTCTTTATCGCCACCTCCTGGTAAAATGACAATATGGTTATGAGTTATCCACTCCTGAATGGAAAAACAAAAAGCAGTTTTAGATATTTCATGTTTCTCTAATACAGCATCGCAATGTAACAGAAAAAGGGAGAATTTTCTAAAGAGGATTCTGGAGATTATTTCTTACTATAGTATATGTGTTCTATATTATATATTGTAAATTACAGGTGATCTTGGGAATTAAAGTTATGATAAAATTTAGGAGAAATTCACATTTACCCAGCTCATCAAATATATAGTTTCATATGATGCTATGCTACAGAATATTAAAGGAAGTATTTAACTCAATACACTATGAAACACGTTGAATATTGCATTGTGGTATCTTTGAACACCTATACTTTTAGCAAAACATTTAGAGGCTGATCATTTTTCTTTTCAGGCATTGTTCCAATTGTTCCTGTCTATTTACTCTTGCAAATCCCCTAATTCAGGCATCTCACTCTAGATTTATTCTTTTGTTAGTGTCCTTATCGTTTTCTCAGAGTCTTGAACTGTGCTCATAGGAAGGGTGAGCTTTTCTACTAGCTTGCTTTCCTCAGGGGAAATCTAAGTAGGTTTTACTGAATTTGAAGGTAGGCATTTCAGCTGGAGTAATCAGACCACTTGGTTTATATTTATAAGTAAAGTGCCATCTGGTCAAGTGCTTCTGGTGAAGCTGCTAAAAGTATAGGTCTTTCAGCCAGGTGCTAGTGGCTCACGCCTATAATCCTAGCTACTCAGGAGGCTGAGATCTGAGGATTGTAGTTCAAAGCTAGCCCAGGCACAAAAAGTCTGTGAGACTCATCTCCAACTAAGCACCAGAAAACAGGAAGTGGTTGAGCTGAAGAGCTCAGGGACAGTGGCCAGGCCCAAAGTTCAAGCCTCAAGACATAAATACATACATACATATACATATACATATACATATACATATACATGTACATATACATGTATATATAAAACTTTTCCCTCCTCAATACACTTTTACCTTCCTGTTCTTTCTGCCACAAACAGCTTCTATTGGTTTTTGTATGACTGAGTTCATCTCTGCCTTCATGTCTCAGTGAAAATGTCATCTTCTTAGAATCTTTTTATAATAGCTCACTGTTCATATCTTTTGAAAACAATCACATTTGGTTGTTTTATTTACCAAACCTACCATTACAAAGAAAGTCTTGATGACTGAGTGTTTGCCCCAGTGTCTAGCACCTATGGTAATTTGTTACATAGAATACACAGTTTACTGCTTGTCAAACGATTTAGTTTTTCTGTTGCTCATCCACATTTTAAAAAGTGATCATATCCTTCAACTTCATATTTTTGAAGTGTTTATTTGTCTATTTATCTTATTTCATTTATTTTGTCATTTTGGTAGATGAGATTAGTGAAAACTACAGTGCTCATATTTTGCTATTAATTTTATTTCCAAATGCAAAGATGTTCATTAAAAATAATCCCTTATTTGTTATCTTTTACTCACTAGTGTATTCTATCATTTAGGTTAATAATGATTGCAAGTATACTTTCTTTCAACAAGCATTCTTCATTTTTCCCATTTCTTTTCCTCCTTGCTTTTAAGTGGGAAGCTCTAGCATTTGATGCCCAGAAGTGGAAATGGACATGCTCCTATGACAGAAGTGATTTATAAATCCTTTTTTTTTGTCAGTCCTGGGGCTTGAACTCAGGGCCTGAGCACTGTCCTTGGGTAGAGCTCCACCACAAGCCACAGCACCATTTCTGGCTTTTTTCTATGTATGTGGTACCGAGGAATCGAACCCGGCTCTTCGTGCATGCTAGACAAGCACTCTAACACTAGGCCAAACTTTCAGCCCTGAAAGAACAACTTTTAAGTCACCTTACCCCAATCATATTATTTACATAAGTTATCACTAGTCTTTTCTGAAAGATTGGAATATTTATAGCTTTGAGTAACAGAATGAATGCACCACTCCACTTGAGAATTTAGTGCCTTTTACCATCCTGTTATGTACATTAAGATATTCTTAAATCCCTTCTGATATCACAGAGACTGAATATGTGTTCTTTTGCAAGTAGTTCCACTGTCACTACCCATAGAATACCAATATCAAGCCACTTCTATACAGTCAGAACCCTCTGCAAGGGGAAGAGCTCAAAAAACTTCCACATTTTCCTAATGCATGGAACCCACCAGTATATAGTACCTTAGCCAATATCAGCCACTTCAGTCTAATCCTGTCATCTTTAGCAAACATGGTACAGGAAAGACCAGACTCTAGAGTCATAATGGATGAAAACACAGGCATTCTGCATAATCATATGATTCTATATACCAGAACACATACTATAGTGACCAAAGTTCTTGGAATCTGGAGAGACAGGGAATAAAGACTATGAACTCATAAACTCCATCTCAGTTTCCTGAAAAAAAAAGTGTTCTAGTTTGTCCCACTCAATATATTTCACTTCCCTGTGTAGCTAGTAGATGAATCGAATGGCTAATTCCAACTTCACAGTTCTATTTATGAATCTGTCTGCATACACTTATATGTCTGTACCTTTAAGATGTCATAATATGCATATTTTTTTCAAATTATATTTTCTCCATTCTAAACTATAGTTGTAGATAATTCAAAAACTGCAAATCAAAAATCATAAGTCTTCTTTCTGGTAGACTGAAAAGATGATTTCCTCATGTTTCTAAGGAATGCTGTTCTTAAGAAGAGTGGAGTTAGATGATCAAATTACCATGAATTTGGGCTTAACTGGTTATCTCACTGTTCTGGAGGCTAGAAGCCTGCAATTCAGTTGATGGCAAAGCTGATTCATTGTGAAGGCTGGGACAGGCCACTATCCTACCTTCTGGTATTTTGTGTGCAGTCTTTGGTGTTCTTTTTACAGAAGCACCATAGTAATCTGTTTAACCTTTGCACCTCAGTTCTCTTGTGTGTGCGTAGCTGTACTAAAATCATCTTTTTAATAGACACCGGCCCAGCTGGATGAGATCCTGTGCTAATGACTTTTTCTTAATCACAACGACAATGACTATTTTAAAATCAGGTCATTTTCTGAAGCAGTGAGAGAAACTTCAACATATGTAGTTTTGATGGCACAATTTGTATTCGTCAAGTTCTTCAAAGAAACAGAAGCAATTCATCTGTTTCTTTGTACATGTGTTACATTTTTGTTCCATTGACTTTTAAAGAAACTTCATTTCTTGAATTCTAGTCACCTACAGTTTTTGGTTAGTTTTAGTCCATTTCGACCAGTGCATTGAGCACAGACTTCTTCTATTTGAACACTTACCAAATGCATCGTGTACTGATACAGGCCTACGTCCAGAAGCTGAGACCCCCCTCCCACCTTACAAATCTCACGTCCCGGGGACTGACTGCAGGTGTTCTATAAGTGTGCATGGAGGTGGGCGGGGGAGTTTAGGGTCCCGTTCCTCTCTTCAAATGGAAAAATGAGAAAAATGATCATCTACGTGAAATGAGGTAGAAAGGGGCGCCATACTGCTTGAGCCCACAAGACCAAGGACACCCATACCTTGGTGCTGCGGATTAACCTTTGCACACGACCGCACTTCAGCAGATGCTGGAGGCCCGCTACCGTCCTCATTTCAATAAGCTAGGGAAGCTTACAAAGGAACAGGTCACAAAGTCTGTCAAAGGTGGAAATCGGGAACAAACTCTTAGAGCGAGTATTTTTTTTTTCCTCTTCCGTAGTGCTTCCTTCGATTTCTGGGCGAGCTGTCACAGGGCCTGAGCCCGAGCTACAAAACCTGTAATCAGTTCCTCCACCGAGCGCCCCCGGCTATGGAATCCATCCTTCCCACCCGCAGAGGTGCAGAACCCGCATTTCCGCTCCTTCCTGGGATCCTGAGGGGGTGGAGCCATGCGGTTTCCACGGTGACGGAGCGACGCTCTCGGGTGTCGACTGAGCGGGTCTGAGCGAGGTTCCCAGAGGGCTTTGCGGCGTGGCTCCCGTGAGTCGCTCTCCATCATGGCCGGCGTGCTGAAGAAGGTGAGACGGGAGAAGGTCACTGTGGTGGTTGAGGCTGTGGGGGTGGCGGGAGACCGGGAGCCCCTGTTCCTGTGGCGATGGCCGTCATCGGCCGGGCGCGGCGGGAATCTGGGGGGACTCGTGCATTCTCCTCAGGCGATGGCCGGCTTAGCGGTCCCACACGAACGCACACACGCGGAAAACAAGTCGGATCTAGAGGCCGGGCCGGAGCCGGGGGTCTCGGGGCCAAGAGGCCGGGCCGAAGCTGGAGGTCGAGGGGCCGGGGGTCGCGGGACGAAGGGACCGGGCCGGAGCTAGGGATCGCGTGGCCGAGAGGCCGGGCCGGAGCCGGGGGCCGAGGGGCCGGGCCGGAGCCGGGGGTCGCGGGACGAAGGGTCCGGGCCGGAGCCGGGAGTCGCGGGGCCGAGGGACCTGGCCGGAGCTGGGGGTCGCGGAGCCAAGAGGCCGGGCCGGAGCCGGGGGTCGCGGAGCCAAGAGGCCGGGCCGGAGCCGGGGGTCGCGGAGCCAAGAGGCCGGGCCGGAGCCGGGGGTCGCGGGGCCGAGGGACCTGGCCGGAGCTGGGGGTCGCGGGGCCAAGAGGCCGGGCCGGGCCCGAGCCGGAGCCGGGAGTCGCGGGGCCGAGGGGCCTGGCCGGAGCCGGGGGTGGTGGGAAGGAGAAGCCGGAGCCCGGAGTCTTGGGGTGGAGAGGCCAAGGGGTGCGGGATGGAGGGGGCAGGTGAGAGAGAGAGTCAGGGAGTCGTTGGGTTTGCCTTTTCTGGGCGGGATGAACAGCTTGGTTCCTGTTTTGTTCTTCACAGACCACTGGCCTGGTGGGCTTGGCTGTTTGCGACACTCCTCACGACGTACGTACCACTGTTCTGTCCCAGTGGATGCCCACGCTTTCCTAGGAAGACCAACCCAGCCACAGGAAAAAGGGAGTTGACATCCTATCACAATTCCCGTGAGGTTTTGGACTAGAGGGGTATTCTACTTCCTTGAACCAAGGTTGACCCCCCCCCCCCTTTTTTTTTCCTCCGTACCATGACCGCTTTACTAAGTCACTTATTCCTAGATTTGTTTCTTGGTATTCTGGAAACTTTAGTGCGCTCCAAATATGCACCTCCATTTTTCACCCGTGTCCTGTCCTCACCCTGTCACACACTTGGGCATACCTACCTCCTCAGTAAAGATGCTTCCATTTAAAAATAAATAAATAAATAAAATTTATTGAGACTTACTGTTTTCTGAGTACCGTTGGAAGTGACACAACACATAATATGGAGATGTTGTTATCCACATTTTGTAGATGAGGAATGAAGGCCTTTAGATGGAAGTAATGTGTCCAGTACAACGAGACAGTGAAGCCAGTATGAACCTAGGCAGTCAAGTCCCATTCAGCATGTTTTCAACCATTTCTTAGTACTGTTTACTTAGGATGTTTCTGCCTCTTCCACACGCACTGATCTGTAGGGTTGTTTTGTTTTGTTTTGTTTTTTTGTTTTTGCCAGTCCTTGGCTTGGGCTCAGTGCCTGAGCTTTGTCCTTGGGTTTTTCTCAAGTCTAGAGCTCTACCACTTGAGTCACAGCACCACTTCTGGCATTTTTTTCTATGTATGTAGTACTAAAGAATCGGACCCCGGGTCTTCAGTGCATGCTAGGCAAGCACTCTACCAGTAGGCCAAACTCCTGGGCCCTGATCTGTAGTTTTTATCATGTTGTCTCCTGTCTTATCTGAAGTACCTTAGACACTGGGACTGAGATCCATGTCTAGTCTGCTTTTATATCAAACACTATATAATACTATGCATATATATGTATATACTCAGGTATATACATCCTTCCTATAAAACTTGAATGTTCTTTACAAAACACAATACTTAAAATTATTGGAGTGTGCAGATACAAGCTGAATAGACTCTTCTGATTTGTATTTAATTTTAGTATTTTTTTTAAACTGTATGAAATGCCCCAGTATGGATGATAGAATAGATATTCACCCCTTTTATAACATTATTTCCTTTATGTTAATCACTTCTGAATCTCAGGATCTGAATCTCTGTTTCTCTAGGAACTGAGAAATTGTATCAGAAAAAAGTCAGTATAACACATTTTAAATCAGTTTAAAACTTTATTTAAATGCTATATTCAAAATTAATATTTGCATTATATATACTAATTGAAGAGAAGAATGAAAAGTTTAAATCAAAACCTTAAATCAGATTAAAACCTTTTCATTAAGTTACTTACTAATATACAATGCATGCTTTGATTATATTAGAGAAGAATATACAAATGAACAACTTTAACAAATCTGCAGGGTGAACCATATTTTTTTTGCTGTTGTTAAAATGCTTTCTTAAAGTATCTAGGAAAGAGTACAAAATATTACCAGTGGGTGTTTTAGGGGAATAGGCTTGTCTGTGATTATACTTTGAGTCTGTGCCTACTGGCTGAAGTGAGCACAGATAACTGTTGATGTGTGCTGTGAAGGGGTAAGGAAAGCCACCTGTAAAGTAAATTGCATGTAAGACTGCTAGAGGTCATAGGCCCACATAATGGTTGCAGAACGAGGAAGAGGTGAGTGATTAAAACCTAAGCTTCTTGGCTAAGGTTGACCATTTTTCATCCACAGTTGAAACGTCTCTTTTCTGAGATGATGCTGCAAATGGGAAATCACATTTTATTTCGTGTAAAGTAATCAGAACACAGACACTAAAAATCTGTAAAATTTTGGCTATGTGTATTAGGTATGTATGAAACAACTGAAGTTTAGATTTTGACTTGGATTCCATTTCTAAGGTATATGTATAATGTAAGTATTTCCAAATCCAAGGAAACCTGAAATTCAAACATTTGTACTCTGAAACCTTCTAGATAAGAAATACTCAACATGCTAGGAATATATTCTCTGTTGTGGAACTTCATATTCAAATAAGTAAATAACTAATGCTAAATATTCAGACTGCTTTTTAAGAAGTATAGGTCTTAGAAACTTTAAGGTTTATTTGCATATGTACTATACATGTATATCTGAATATCTCTATATATACACACACACACACACACTAGCTATTGGGTAGAGTGCTTTCCTAGAGTGTACAAGATCCTTATATTCCATCCCATCACTATAAACAAATTTTAAAGTAAATGCAAATTAAAGTAATTCTTAAGCTCATGTATATTTATAATTGTGTTTATAAATGAACTTTTGGTAAGTTAAGATTTACCAAAGCACTCCTGATAAAACTCTGCATCACTGGAGATAGATCCAAGGCCTTCATGCAGACTAGGCAAGCACTCACCACTGCGCCTTAGACTCCAGAACATTTTTTAGCATGTAACTGCCATATTAAAGTTTAATATGCTTCACAGTATGCTGTTTCAGCGACTCAGTTCTCTTTTTCTGTTGAGTCTTTGGTGAAATTTAGCCATGTGGAACACAATTGTAGTCACAAGCACTTAGTTTTATATAATTTAATTTACTTTTACTATACCAATGATTTAATGGTTACTTTTAGATTTCTATTTTTCAAGAAAGAAAAACTGAAAAAGAATTTGCAGTGTCTAGCACATTGGTTTGAGAAATACTGATTTTCTAAATGATTTGGTTTCTAAGAAAGGTCATTAGCATTGTTTTTCTTGTTAGTATATCTGTCTTAGGTAAAACTTACGGTTACATAAACATAAAACACTTGTTTCCTAAGTTGTAAAGGATAGGAATAAGATGTAGGCATGAACAAACTGTAGCAAAGAAGAATTCAAAAGAAAAGTAGATGTGACCTATTTGGATTTTTATCTTTGAAATTTAAAAAATTCTCTGCCTAGCACATTGCAAATCAGAACACAGTAAAGACGCTTGCACACCCATATTCATTGCTGCACACTTCACAATTTATAGAAACAGCCCAGATGCCCCAGAGTAGATGAATGGATCGAAAAAAAACCTGATATATATACACAATGGAAATTTACTCATCCATTAGAAAGAATAATACGTCATTTGCAGGAAAATGGATAGACCTAGAACAAATCATGTTAAGTGTGGTAAGCCAAGCTCAGAGCGAAATGGTGTATATTTGTGGAAGCTAGATCCAAAATATAACTGGACCTGATAACCTAAACAGGACTGTGAGCATTCACTCACAGACTAAGGAGAATACTCTTAGGGGAGGAACCTAAAAGCACAACTATCTGAATGTTTAAAATATTACATATCAGGAAATAAAAACATGATTTTTATTGTGGTAGTGTTTATTTTTGGTTTCTTTTAAGGGGATAAGTTGGAGGTGCAGAGAAGGGGAGGGGCTAAACAAATGAGTTCATGGTATTCTGTATACACTGTGGGAAATGAACTATGCAGCTTGTCTAAAACAAAATGAACTATGCAACATTGTCTAAAACAAAATTGTACTCATTAACTGATGAAATAACCCCTCTGATCATCTTAATTTTAACAATTGCATTTTAAAAAGGGGGGAATATTTTGCCTAATCTTTTTGATTTGTATGCTTTTTCTTTTCAGAGGCTAACAATATTGTACAAAAAGATTCTTGATGTTCTGGAGCTATTCCCTAAAAATGCAGCATACAGAAAGTACACAGAACAGATTACAAATGAGAAACTCAATATGGTTAAAGCCGTAAGTAGCTCTTTCCAATGCAACATTTAACAGAAAATTTTCAATTGCTTATTATTCTGCATGTTCTCCATTTGTTTTTACTTGTACTCTCCTTTCATTCTACTATCATTGCTTTCCTTTCACCTTTTCTTTCTTTCATAGAGCAAACTTCTGCTTATTAAATGCTTTCTTTTCCTCCCTCCCTCCCTCCCTTCCTCCCTTCCTCCCTCCCTCCCTCCCTCCCTCCCTCTCTCTCTCTCTCTCTCTTTCTTTTTTGTTTGTTTTTTGCCAGTCCTGGGCTGGAACTCAAGGCCTGAGCACTACCACTTGAGCCTCAGCACCACTTCCAGCTTTTTTTGATTTTATCTGGTACCAAGGAATCGAACCTGTGTTTTCATGCATGCTAGGCAATCACTAACACTAGGCCAAACTCCCAGCCTTTATTAAATGCTTTCTATATGCCATAGCACTACTAGAGTACAAGAATAAGATCAAGTCCCTGTCCTGGGATAACTTTGTAACATTGTGGTTGTATCTTTTGTCTTTGTTTTCTCCAGTACTAAGGTTTGAATTCAGAGCCTTGTTATACAAGTTGCTCTACATGAGTCATGCCCTTAGCCCATTTTTTTTTTTTTTTTTTTTTTGCCAGAGGCTTTTCTTGGCCCATTTTTCTTGACTCCTACCTGGGGGTCTCTGGTTAAATGGGGTTACACCACAACAACTATTGGTTGAACAGATCTTGCTAAGTGGTTTAGTTTCATTTTTCTGCCAGTCCTGGAGCTTGATCTCAGTGCTCGGGTGTTGACCCTTCTTTTAGTCAAGGCTAGTGTCACTTGAGTGACAGCTTTGCTTCTGGCTTTTTTGGGCAGTAGATTATTGGAGATAAGAGGCTAATGTACTTTTCTGCTCAATTTGGCTTTGAGCTACCGTCCTCAAATCTCAGTCTTCTGAGTGACTATTTGTTATAGGTATGAGCTACTGACACCCAGCAATCTTGTTAACTCTGCCTAGGAGGCCTCAAACCAAAATCCACCTGAGTAGCTGGGATTATAGGTATGAGCTGCTGTGCCAGATCTTGATCTTGTTTCTCTAATCACAGAACAAAGAAGAACAAAAGCAAAACTTTTGAAGAAACCAGTCAAAATAATGACTTAGAAAATTGTTTTCTTTTATTTCTGGAGGCCAAAAGTCTGGAATTGGAATCAAGGGTCCAAATCAAGTTGCTAGGGCCATGTTTTGTCTAGCATTTCTGGGATAGAAATTATTCCTGTTTCTTCTAGATTCTGGTGATTTCTGTTATTTTTTGCTTTCTTTCTACATCATTCCAGTTTCTGCTTATGTGGACAGGTGCCCTTTTACTTGTAATTTCCCTTTGCCTCTCTTAGTAAGACATTCAAGCTTAGAGCCCACAAGGATGATATTCCCATTTCAGTATTGAATAAGCTCTGCAGAGAGAGCCTCAGCTGGAGCAAGCCACTTGGTTTAATTAGATGAACTAAAAACTATTTTTTTTTTTCATTTGATTCATGGACCAAGCCATTTCGATAATGACAGAGTCTTATTTACATAAGTGTGTATATGTATTTACAGGTCATAGTTCCTATCATAAAGTTCAGTATACTAGAAAACAAAGGCTGTTAAGTAATTTAAGTGTTATAGTATTTATTTATTTATTTACTTATTTGTTTGATGTTACTGAGATTTGAATTCAGTGAATTATGCTTACTGTGCTGGAGTTGCAATTTGGATTTCCACCTCCCATATATCTAGAGTGACAGTCATGAACCACCATGCCCAGATGAGATTTCTTTTGAAAAACATTTTAATAAAAGCTGAACAGCTTGGTAATCCCAGCTACTAGGGGAGAGATAGGGAAGATTATGGTTTGAAATATGATGGAATTTTTAATCAAGTAATCACACCCTGTAGTACCAGCACCCCAAAATAACATTATCACAATATCTAAAGCTTTTCTTTCTTTTACTAATCTAACAATAACTATTATTCTGACTTAGGATATTTATTTGGCCTATTTTTGAACTGGTAAAAATTGAATAATCATTAATATCTTTTTTGATCTGATTTTTACTTCAGCTTGAGAAAACCATCTGTAGTACTGCCTAATTATTACTTGTCCTCTGTGATTGCCATATAGTATTCTGTTATATCCAAATAACAAAATTTATCTGATCATTCTCTTGTAGATGACCATTGGAGTTGTTTCACCATTTGGGCTTTGATTGGAATGGATGAAAACACTGTTAAATATTATTTGTGCATATTATGTACAAATATTATACATATTTATTGAGTACATACCTGGTGGTCGAATTTTTAGGTCCTAAGATTTAATGTTAGAACCCTCAAAAGAAGTAGATAATTGTAAGAGAGAAATAATTTTTTAAAAAAATCAGTTTTAAGCTAGGTGCTGGTGGCTCACACCTGTAATCTTAGCTGCTCAGAAGGCTGAGATCTGAGGATTGCATTGTGAAGCAGGAATGTCCGGGAGACTCATATCCAATAAAGTACTCAGAAAAAGCTGGAAGTGGTGCTGTGGTTCAAGTGTTAGAGTGCTAGGTTCAAGCCCAGTGAAGGTCCAGAGTTCAAGTCCCAGGATTGGTGAGAGAGAGAGAGAAGGGGGGGAGGGAGAGACAGAGAGATAGAAACAGAGACACAGAGAGAGAGGGAGAGAGAGACAGAGACAGAGACAGAGACAGACAGAGACACTGAACTTTGCATTATATTTTACCCTTGAGAAGTATGTGAGGCTATGAATCACAATCCTCAGGTCTCAGTCTCCTGAGTAGTTAGGATTAGATGTGAGTCCACAACACCCAGCTATTAAAACAGGCAAGCAGTAAAGTAGCAGAGATATAATGGATTTTCACCAAATACTTGGTAATAGCTTAATAAGGCCTGATAAAAACACACTTGTTATTGGTGTTTTTTTATGTATGAGCTTTAGAAAGACCAACATATTTACTTATTTATTTATTTTCCTTAAAATTACAGGAACCAGATGTTAAAAAATTAGAAGACAAACTTCAGGGTGGCCAACTAGAAGAGGTGATTCTTCAGGTAAATAAAAAGAAAATTGAACAGAGGTTTTTTATTTTAAATATTTATTTATTTATTTTATTTTATTTATTTATTTTTTTTTGCCAGTCCTGGGCTTGAGCTCAGGGCCTGAGCACTGTCCTTGGACTTTCTCAAGGTTAGAGCTCTACCACTTGAGCCTCAGCACCACTTCCGGCTTTTTTCTATGTATGTGGTACCAAGAAATCGAACCCGGGTCTTCATGCATGCTAGGCAAGCACTTTAACCACTAGGCCAAACTCCCGGCCCCTTAAATATTTATTTTATATGTAGCAAACTAATTTCCTACAAGGAAATAAAAACCAAATTTATTGTTACAATGACATACCAAATATAAGATGAAATACACTTTTTTTGCATATATTTTATTGTAATTAATAGAAGGGTTACATTATATTCACCAGATAGAAGGTGCATTACTTCACAAACATTGATACCCTTTCTCATGTCTTGGTCCCCATTTCCCTCCTCCAACCCCCGCCCCTCATCTTGTTTTCCCCCCTTCCCTATCCTATTTCAAATAACTAAATAAGCATCTATGCAGTATATCAGATAACAAGGTAAAATTCTGTAACAATATGAGATAACCAAGGGACAGCAAAAGAGATGAGAGATAACATAGTACATTAAGGACAACAATCACTCATTATATGTCTTTTGTTTCTGACATGTGCATATCATTTAAATATTTATTTGTGATTGAATTGTGAGCATATTCTTGTTAGCTGTCATTTTAGCTAAAAGCTTCGTATAGTTTTTTTAATATGGAAAAACAACCAGATGTTTTGAATTAAAAAACTAAAATAATGATTATTGGAGTGTTTGGCCACATTAATAAACTCTTTAGATTTGCTCTATCTACATCTGTCGAGACCTTTATTTTGTCTTATTTTCTATATGTTAATCTTGACAAACTGAAATATATGAGCATTGCACAAAATACCATGTGGTACCACATAAAACATGTACAATTTTATATAACAGTTAAAAAGAAAGTAAGATAAAAGGAATTCATTTAATACATATTTACTCTGTACCTGCTGTGCTTTCCTGCATTCCACAGATCGCCATTTTACAAATACTGGATCTCATGTAATTAATTATAGGTCATGGCATTAGGTGAAATTATGATTAGTTCTTTTCCAAGAACAATAGAAAGTGGGAGTGCTGCAGTTAGTAAGATTGTAATTTTTGTGTTTTTTTTTTAAAAAAAATTATGTATTTGTGGACTGAGGCTACCATAGCAAAATAAGAAGCACAGTTTGAATTTTTGTGATTTCATTTACCTCAAAATAATAAATTAAAAAGTACAAGACTAACCAATTCATAAGAACTCCTAAATATGAAATTCTATATTGTTCTGAGTAGCTTGATGAAATTTCACACAGTCTCACTTCATCTTGCCAGGGATGTTAATCTTCCCTTTGTTACATGTACTCTGCCTACCCATTAGTTACCCATTAGTAGTTCTCTCTTTATCAGATTAAGTATCATAGTATTACAGTGCTTGTGTTCAACTTTCACTTGATTACTGTTAAACTGTATCTAATTTATAAGTCAAAACATTAAGAATTTTTGTATAGGAAAATTATCACGTAGGGTTCAGCTTACAATTTGATTGATTCACTCATCCACCTGTGGGCTTGGAACATACCCCATGGATCAGAAAAGACAGTTATGTTTTTGTTTGTTTTTTTTGCGTGTGGTTTTTTTCTTTTGTTGTTTTTGTTTTTTTTTTTTTTTTTGCCAGTTGTCGGGCTTGAACTCAGGGCCTGAGCACTGTCCTTGGACTTTTCTCAAGGCTAGAGCTCTACCACTTGAGCCACAGCACCACTTCCAGCTTTTTTCTATGTATGTGGTACCAAGAAATCAACTGGGCTTTTTTACATGCTAGGCAAGCACTCTACCACTAGGCCCAACTCCCAGCTGAGACGGTTATGTTTTATTTTTAACTTCAAGTCATGGCAAACTGGTTTGATAGCCACTAATAAAAATGTAGAAACATAGCTCTCATCCTCAGGGATGGAAAATTTACCAACCAAACCTTGAACACTGCAAATATAGTAGATTCCAATCAAATAGAAGAAATCAAGAGATACCTTTTTTTTTTGTTGTTAGTCATGGGGTTTGAACTCTGTCTGGGCCCAGGCGCTGTCCCTGAGCTCTTTAGCTCAAGGCTATCACCCTAACCCTGGAGCCACAACACCACTTCTGGTTTTCTAGTGGAGATTAAAGAGTCTCATGTTCTTTAGGTTCTTTAATGCCAGGGCTGGCTTTGAACCTTGATGTTCAGATCTCATCCTCCTGAGTAGCTGGGATTACAGGTATGAGCCACAGTGCCTGGTTTACCTTTTTTTTTTTTTAAACTACCTTATAATTATAAACTTTTAAGAATTAAGGAATTAGGGTAAAGTTCAAGATTTTTTGTTGGGATAAACCGTAAGATATTATTATGAAAGTGTAGCTTTAATATGTTAGTTGAATTATCTTTAAATAGTTTTCATTATTGTTGTTGTTAACAGGCTGAGAAGGAACTAAGTCTGGCAAGAAAAATGTTAGAGTGGAAACCATGGGAGCCATTAGTGGAAGAGCCTCCTGCCAACCAGTGGAAATGGCCAATATAAGCATTGTCAAAAGTCTTTGATCTGCTAATGGGCAACTATATAATTAAATGTTCTGTTATATTAAAAATGTGTGCTATCTTGATTATGAAAACTGAGGACTTGCTTAGCAGCCTTGTTAGTGATCTTGGTATTAGCATTTTGTCAGTTGCACAGTATTCTCTCAGATTATTTCAAAGATGGAGTTTTTTTTGAACAGAAAGGTTGGGGTAAGATTTGAGAGTTAATTGATAGAGTTTCTACAGATAACACTATACACAGACCTTAAGCATAAAACCTAATTTTTTTTTATTTTGAAACATAGACAAAATGAAATTTTATTGTCTAAATGAATTTATCGGTAACTTGAATGGTCATGAGAGTGAAGATGTTCAGTTATGAGAAAAGTGTCAAAAAATAGCTTGTGGCAGGCACCAGGGCTGTAAACCTAGATATTCAAGAGACTGAGATCTGATTCAAAGCTAGCCTGGGCAGAAAAGTCTCCATGAGACTTCCAGTTAACCACTGAACATCTGGAAATGGCACTGTGACTCAAGTGGTAGATTGCTAGCCTTGAACACAAAATGCCTCAAGGACAGGACCCAGGCTCTGTGTTTAAGCACTACAATCAACAACAACAACAACAAAAATAGTTTGTGATAAAGTTTTAAATTGTGGCTAACCTCTTTGGCTTTGATCTTATGTATAAAACAAAATTAAAATATATAAATATATATTGACTGAATTCCATTATGTAATTTTATTTAAGGCTGACATCTGAATTATTCTAAATTTCCTATTTGCTTTTTATTTCATTGTTACTTTGCCATCTTTAAAAGTTATCCAGTGACAACTCATTTTACAATTGGAGAAATTTAGCACTTCAAAGATTTTTATTGAGCGGGGTACCAGTGGCTCACACCTTTAATCCTAGCTACTCAAGAGGCTGAGATCTGACTCAAAGATCTCAAAGGATCAAGATTCAAAGCCAGCTTGGGCACAGAAGGACCTGAGACTGTTATCTCCAGTTAACCTCAAGAAAATGGGAAGTGCGGCTTGGCTCAAGGGTAGGGTGGTAGCCTTGAGCTGAAGAGCTCAGGGACAGCACCCAGGCCGAGTTCAAGCCCTATGACCCCCCCCCCCCCAAAAAAAATAATATATTTTTTTTAGCTGAGATCTGTTTGCGTGTGTGTGTGTGTGTGTGTGTGTGTGTGTGTGTGTGATATGTGCCTGGGCTGGCTTTGAGGCTTGATACTCAGATCTCAGCCTTCTGAGTAGCTAAGATTACAGGCATGAGCCACCATGCCCAGCTGAGATCTTTTTTTTTTTTTTTTTTAATTTTATTGCCGGGATACTGTGTGGAGGGGGGCTACGGCTGCATTCATCAGGTAGTTAGGCACATTCATTTCATTTAGTCTCATATGTCCTTATGTACATGGGGTTTGAGCTATTGTAATCCTCTGCTAGGAGAATCCTAGATGTGTATTAATTATTACAAATGAGGAAAACCATGGCGCCTACATTCCTTTGCATCTGGCATACTTAATGTGATTTTTTTTCCAAGTCTTTCCATTTCTTTATGAATGTGATGATGTCATTCTTTCTGATGGCAGCATAGAATTCCATTCTGTATAAATCTTCTTAATCCATTCATCTACTGAGGGCATTTGGGTTGGTTCCATATCTTAAATAGCCAATATTTTATGGTTGCTTTTATTTTGTGATAGAATAGTTTCTATATTGATTATCAACTGCAAGTATATTTTTGGAAAATTTTAGTTTTTTTTAAGGTAGACCTTTTAGCTTTCCTAAAGGTAAAGCATTATTATTTTATTACAACATATTGAATTTTGCTCCATTTCTAAGCAGAGAGTAAATTCCTTTTCATTATATCATCGGTTCACAATTCTTCATGTGAATTTCAAAAAGCCCTGAAAATAGAAACTTTTTTTTTAATCGGTTATGGGACTTGAATTATGCGCTTGGGCACTGTCCCCAAGCTCTTTAGCCCAAGGCTACCACCCTTCCCCTTGAGTCACAGTGCCCACTTCCGGTTTTCTGGTGGTTATATGGAGTCTCACAGACTTTAGTGCTTGGGCTGGCTTTGCACCTCAATCTACAGATCTCAGCCTCCTGAGTAGCTAGGATTACAAGTGTGAGCCACTGTTATGCCCTGTTGAAACTTTTTTTTTCTTTTTAATATAACTTACCTGAAATAACAATGCCATTTGTGGTATTTCTCTTGTTAATGTTAACTGTTTTCCTAGATTCAGTGTATTGTGTAGTATAAAGTACATGTCCACATTATCTTTAAAAACAAGATAAATCCTTAAACATATCTAACCTATTGAAGAAATTTTTGGAAACTGAGTATGGTTTTGTGTTTTCATTCTCTAAGTAGTTCAACAACAAGATTTAAACTTGAGATAGAGTTCATATCCAAAACATGATCTTAGGGACCTAATCTTATGCAGTTATTTAACATTTTTTGAAGTTATTGCTTATTTATATCAAGATGAATTCAACCAGGTGCAATAAAGCAGAGAGATTTTGAAATGCTTGATTCTTTTTATAGAGCCACTAGGTGGCATTTTTGGAAAAAAAAATGAGCACGTAAGAGAAATATTTAATGCTGAGATGAACAAAGACATCTCATGAGAAGAAGTAAGTCACTTTGGATAGCCAAAATGTATACCTATATGGTGAAAAGTAAAATAGAAAATGTTAGTCTAAAATGCAGTTCACATTTACGTGTGTGTGTGTGTGTGTGTGTGTGTGTGTGTGTGTGTGTGAGAGAGAGAGAGAGAGAGAGAGAGAGAGAGAGAGAGAGAGAGAGAGAGATATTACTAATTCTCATTTCCTTTTCATTTTCATGAACTACCCTACATATTTAGGGTAGCTTCCATTGTAAAATTAGATTGTTTGAAGTCAACTTCATAGCAAATGAAAAAAATTAAAATACAACATAGTAGGTATCATGTACTCAGTACTCTCTGCTACCTAATCTTCTGAGCTCATTTCCCACCTCTTTTGTAAACCATAGGGTTTTCGCCCTGTCTCTGAAATGGAGAACAGTGAATGTTAAAGCTTGAAGAGGAGAATAATAAAAGTGAATATTAAAACTAATGAAATTCTTATCATTAGTAGAATTTAAGTTACGATATCTTCACAAATCTAGGCTGCCTGTGAAAGACCAATGCTAGTCTATGTGGGTGCCCTTCTTTTTCCTCTTGGTGCTCTTTCTCTTATCCATCCATGTGCAGAAGTGATTAAAATATATGTATGTAATATTGCTATTTAAGCCAAGCCAATTTTATCTGAGAACATAACGTTTCATATTCTAATAGGTAGTTTTAAATAGTGTGACTGCTCCCTCCCACCAGTAACACTGAAATTAGTAAATTCTTAGAAGCCAATTCTAGTGGCTCACACCTATAATCTCAATTGTGGTGAGCTCCTCGACCAGCGAGGAAGAACGACCACCACTCAAGGATTCTTCTCAAATCATACTTTAATGGAGAGCCTTTTGGTTGAAGGGAGAGCAGGAAGCGAAAAGAGCTGGGCAGGGAAATGCAGCTGCTTATATACATTCAAGGAACAAGGGGCTCTCTACCATTGGCTACTCTGTTGCTAAGGCCGTTTTGAGACTCGGGATTGGTCACGCCCTATTTCGTCATGCGCAGACTGAAGAGCAACTTGATACTTAGTAACGAGTAAAGGCCTCGCACTCACATACCAAATAAGTTACAAGGAGCGAGGCAGGAAACAGGTGCCATCCGGCTCCCCACATCTCCCCCTTTCTTGTTTTGTTGCAGCAAGTCAACATACCTGTTGTGAAGAGAGTAGAGGTGCTGTCCTCCAAAGTAAAACTTGAGGTCCCATTCTAGAGGAGTGACCCAGGCGGCCAACCCTGGATCCCTCCCCTCCAGGCCCTCTATCCCCTTTGTGGAGATGGGCTAGGGGCGCAGACCCATATGCTGACGCACATGCTCTCCCTAACCTGTTAGGGCCAGGAGTGGTACTTTGTCCAACATTTCACAACTCTTGGCTGCCTGTACTCCTATTCCTCGTGCAATAGACTAAGGTCTCGAGGGTGCAAAGGCAGTACAGGACACCTTTTAGTTGGTTTTTAAAGCTGCAAGCCAAATTTTGGGGAGAGTGTCCTTGCTACAAGGCAGTGAGTGCATGAGCAATTAGTACTCTATCCCTTCTATTGCGAGATCTCATGCGACAGAGCAACCAGAGGCAAAAATACAGAGCCCACAACAGGCTGCAACAAACACTCCCAGCCCAGCCCACTCCTTTACAAACGACAGGGAATTTTTTTACCCAGTCCAAAACTTGTTCTGCTGTTATTGTGATCCTGGTCCTATCAACTAACATAATTTCTGATCTTAATTGAGTGGTTAGATTTTCAAACTAATCAGTCCATTGTCCTAGAAGCATTAGTCACGGGCATTGGTAATGGAAAGGTCTTCATCAGCGCCCACAAAATCCTCTCCTGGGCCATCACTGGATCTGCTAGTATTGCCACCAACATGAGAATAATCTTCATCGTCAGGGCCTTTCTCGGGTTCTCCTTCCACCTTTCGCGTCAATCGCAATGGGACCCAAAGCGGTGTTTCCTGCTCCTGTGGAAAAACACAAACAGCTCCCCTGGATCTCCTTACTACGGGATCCGGTCCGCACCAATTATTTGTAATAACATCCTTCCATTTAACCATCTCAGTTATAATTTTAGGGTTTTGGGCAGCATGTCTATCTGCTGCTGACTTATCATCACTATTTAAAATTAAAAAATTTAAAGTAAAAAGTGCAAGGGAAAGTCTTTCCCTGGGAGATGCTCCTTCCGCAATTCCCCCCTTTTGTTTTTGAAGTATTTCTTTTAATTTTTTGTTGGTTCTTTCCACAATTCCTTGTCCTTGCGGATTGTATGGTAACCCTGTTGTATGGGCTACCTGCATTTGCGCACAAAAGGCGCGGAAACCATGAGAAGTATAGGCAGGGCCATTATCAGTTTTTAAGTGAAGGGGTTTTCCCCAGGCCGCCCAGGCTTCTAAACAATGTACTTTTACATGGGAAACCTTTTCTCCTGCCAAGGGCGTGGCATGTACTATGCCAGAATAGGTATTTATTTGCTTATAAACATCCCAGGGGAAATTTGTCTGATCAGCAGCCCATTGTCCTTGCCCTAGGAGCATGTCCACAGTCCACTCGGGCCGCCCTTCTTGTACATTTACTCTATATTGAGCCTGAGCTCTGTCCATAACTATAGACCTGAACTCAAGGAACTGTCCATAATCGAGGCATGTCCGCGCGACCTCATACCAATCATTAGGTGTCATAGCATTAACAGTTAGTCTTCTAAGCAAGGCAGTGGTATAACTGGCCGCAACTCCATAATTACGTACTGCCTCCATCAAATCCTTTAACTGTTTATAGGAGACTGGTTCAAAGGTCCTTTCCTGGGTAACTAGGCTCTCAAAAACTGGGAACGCAGCCGCCAGGCGGGACCACGTGCTTCCTTTTATGAAATGACTTTTTCCCGCCGCCACAGGATAAGGCGGGGGCGCAGAGGGCATGGCTCTCTCTTGCTCATTTCCTTTAGACACTCCGGCCAGAAGGGGTCGTTGAACTCCATACCTATCCTCCTTATACCTAGCAGCCGCCTCCTCCAAGCCTTTTCCCTCTTTCGGGTCCTGTTCCTCATCTGAATTGTTAGTCACTTCCTCATCTGAGTTGCTTAACTCCTCATTTGAATCGTTTAGCTCCTCATCTCTAGACTCCCTTATTTGTAAATGTTGAAACCTGCCCGGGTCCGGGTAAGACTGCCCTGGGGGCGGCTCCATTGTTCTTATGCCTTGGTCCTCCTTATCTCCCTCCTGCCCGGTATCTTGAAAGGGTGCGTCCACCCTCTGTTCTTTGACATAAAATCTCCCTTTTTTATTTTCTTTCCCTTTTCTCTTTGGCCTACCTTTTTCCTCCCCATTTGATTCTGCCTCGGAGAGACTATCCTGGTGCTTCCTCAATGTCCTACTGGCTCTCTTAATCTGTGAGCTGCCGCAACGCAGACAAATGCAATAAAAACACACCAGCAGCACACACAAAGGAAGGACAACAGCAAGCACCCAGAATTGTACCCAAAGAAACAGCATGCCTGGGGATCTCAGCTGATCAGGCTGATTCTTACCGACGTCTCCTCTCCGTATGTTGAGTTCTGAATCCTCCTCGGCCTTTTCGCTTGTCGCCCTGTCTTCCCAAGGTCCCGGGTTTCGGCACCAGTTGTGGTGAGCTCCTCGACCAGCGAGGAAGAACGACCACCACTCGAGGATTCTTCTCAAATCATACTTTAATGGAGAGCCTTTTGGTTGAAGGGAGAGCAGGAAGCGAAAAGAGCTGGGCAGGGAAATGCAGCTGCTTATATACATTCAAGGAACAAGGGGCTCTCTACCATTGGCTACTCTGTTGCTAAGGCCGTTTTGAGACTCGGGATTGGTCACGCCCTATTTCGTCATGCGCAGACTGAAGAGCAACTTGATACTTAGTAACGAGTAAAGGCCTCGCACTCACATACCAAATAAGTTACAAGGAGCGAGGCAGGAAACAGGTGCCATCCGGCTCCCCACACTCAATTACACAGAAAGCTGATTTGAGAATCAAAGTTCAAAGCCATTCTCGGCTAACATATTCTCAAGGCTCTCACCTCCAATTATCCAACAAAGATGACAGAAATAGAGGTGTCATTTAAGTGGTCAAGAACTGATGGGGGTTTTTAGTCCTCAGTCCCTCCCGACCCACAAGAGGGACAGAGAGAGAACATGCCCTGGCCAGAAGAGGGCCCACTGACCACCTGCACCCACCCCTCCCTTGCCAGAGGACAATCAGATGTGTCAGGGAGACCCGTCAAGGCAGGAACTCGTTTATTGACGAAGTACATTCAGCTAATATAGGGTGCTGGAGTGCTGGAGCCTATCAGCACAACGGTGGGCAGGGTGGAAGAGGTCCACATGTTTACTCTCACTATAAGTCTCAGCAGAGTGATAAAGCAATAACACATTCGTACCCAATGGTAATCAAGTCTCAGCAGAAAGTGATTCACAAAACCTACAATATAGCTCAAAATTAGGCATGGTGTTCATTCATGACAGCTCATTTCTTTGTGTGGTTATCTTAGTGATGCAGATTCATGGGCCAGCCTGACCCTGCACTTGGCTCCCAACAGAGAGCAAGTTATAAGTGAAATGAGACTGTGAGGCCTTATGTTTCAGCCTCTGTACTAGCATCTTAAATAAACAGATGAATGCCATAAAAATATTGGAGAGATGAGACTGCAATTTTAACAGAATTATACAGGTACAAAAACATGAAGAGAATGATTAATATAAATGTGGAAACTGTCTTGTGCTACGTATAACAAAAATGCTAATGCAACATCCTTTTAAAGTATCAAAGAGTGTTAAACAGTATCGTCTACTAATGGTTTAAAATCTAGGCTTTGGAGTCAGACCACTTCTGTTTAATCCTAACTTCCATGTCAGAACTCTGAGCTAGTGAAATTTCCTCAATAAAATAGTTTTAAGGAGTTCATCAGAAATATATGTTGGTGATGATGCTTACTCTTAGTTACTATACAATAGCCATGTGAAATTTGTTACTACCTTTGTAAGAATATTCCTGATGTTTTTCTCAAAATTACCTTTTTTTTTTTTTAAAAAAGAACACCCTTGAAGAATTTCATGATGGGAGTGGGGAGAACGATTGCAATTTAGTACTTAGCAAAAGTTCTGCATATCTTTAGCATAAGGTGAATTATTTCCCAGTTTCTCCCTTTTTTCTTGGCTGCCAGGAAGCTAAGTCCTAAATCAAATATAACAAGCATTTACTGATGTGCATCCATGTTCTCCTTTGTCAGTTTTCTTGTCTCTCAGTTTCATTTTCTCTTTGTTTTTTTTTTTTTTTTTATGTCTGCAAGCATAAATTGCAGTTAATGCTTGGTTCGGAGAACTGTGTTTTGTTTGTTTTAGTATAACAGGACTCTTGGCAAAGTTTATCATCTCAGACACTTTCACATCTAGGTTTCCAGCAAGTGCTAACCCTTGCCTCAGCTCGTCCCCAGGGAGAGCTGTGTACAGTGGGTGGTGACTTAGCTGGAGGAGGTGGTGCCAGACAGTTGCTAGGATACGGCCAACAACAGAGCACTTGGGTACAGAGGGCTGCTTGCCAGGATCGAGGAAGCTACATGTCCAGAAGTGGCCTGATTCTTAGCCAGGTAAGAGAACAGTTCGTGGCTTGCCTCTTCTGGCCAGCGCCTTGACCCAGTCTTGTGACTGTGACCCGAAAGGTGGACTTGCGAGTCACTGATCCTGCCTGAGCTCCTCCACCGGTCAGGAATGCTCCTCCGCCTTTAACATGTTTAATACCTTGTAAAGTCATCCTGTCATTCTTGACTCCTTTCCTAGCTCCTTTTTTCTGATTTGGGATCTGAGAGCATCAGCGTCCAGCCAGTATATAGACTGCACTGCACACACTGGTTGCTTCTTGGGGTAACACTATACGAGGGAGGCTGGGCGTACTCAGATCGTCCCTCATTAAAAGTCTACCCATCCCAGGAGGTTATTTTCAGTCTACAGTACATCCAGATTTTCCTGGCAAGGAAATCCTCTCTCCTTCACCCATCATCATCTTTAAATAATTAAAAAATCAACAGACCTATTTAGTAGAAGGGTGACTGCATAACAGGTAAAAAGGGGGATTTTAATGCAATGGTAACACACAGCTTTTTTTTTTTTTTTTGCCAGTCCTGGGCTTGAGCTCAGGGCCTGAGCACTGTCCTTGGACTTTCTCAAGGCTAGAGCTCTACCACTTGAGCTTCAGCACCACTTTCAGCTTTTTTCTATGTATGTGGTACCGAGGAATCGAACCTGGGTCTTTGTGCATGCTTAGCAAGCACTCTACCACTCGGCCAAACTCCCGGCCCAACACACAGCTTCTCAAAACAATGATCAAACCGTGTGAAATAAGCATACCTTAATGTTTACAAGTTTAAACAAGCAAAAATGAACAGGGGAATTTTTACTCTTAGCCATTCCCTTCCCATCACTATTTCACCTTCAGAAGCAATCCATGTGTGTACTAACATGTAGTTGCACGTGGGATGACGTTGTACATGCTGTTTTACAAAGAACCCTCTACATCTTGGAATCATTCTGTCAGTATTTGCAGGCGTACAGCATTATAATGTATATGTATATGTCTGTATATGTGTACATACATATTTGTGTCTCATTGTGGAGTTTCTAAGCATATCTTGAGACCTGGGAACACCTAAACAAAAAGATGGATACATTTTCCTAATAATCTAAAGTGAAGGACCAATAGGAATGTAATTGCAACATACAGCAGGAGATTTAATTAAAACTCACGATACTATGATGTAAGGAAATGTCCAAGGACTGTTTTGGGGAGCCTAATACAGTGCTGTCATTTAAGACATCAGTTTGATAGGATTTAACAGAGGTAGAAACTGCCTGTCTTTTGATTTATTCACTCTAATTATAGCAATGCATTTTATTATATGCTCACACATGTAGTCAGATACATATGCACACACATATGTCACAGCCTTCTTTCTAACAGTAAGGAACTAGAGACAGCTTGAGTGGCTATCAATTGAGGAACAGTTGAATTCAATACAGTTTAGCCCTGAGATGAAATTACAATGAACTTCTTGGAAAAAATTGACATGAATGCCATATTTAAGTAGAAATACATGTTAAGGAATGCTAAGAATATATTAAGGGAAAAATAAATATATTAATGGGAAAATTACAGTTTCAATAGGTATAGAAAGCTAAATGATGATTGGTGTTTTCTGCTCTAATCTATGAGAGCAGAGCTAATGTAAAATATACAGTTATAGGGAAGCTGGCTGGCCTACTGAAGCTTCTAATCATTTTTAATGCCAGAGCATAAATACTATATCAGTTTAATATTCAGCAATTCAATAAATCCTTTTTTAAAGATTAAGAAATAGCAGATATTTTAAAGTACTTTCCCACATGTTAGCAGAATATTGCTCTCATAATTCTTGTCTTGAGGTTCCTATATTAATTTTTATTTCTGTTTTTTTAAATTAAAATATTATCAATGTTCTTAACGTGATGTCTGTCGTTAATGACATAATAACTATATAATGATGAGCTACCTTATTGTATATTAGGATCTTCACTCTTTACCAGCCAAGATATTAGTATTTGGCATAGGAACTCATATAGGTAGTAAATGTATTTCTTTTTCTTCAATCTAGGAAAATGTCTGCCCAAAAGGAAGAAGATGCTGAGCGAAAAGAGGAAAATGTCTATATTCCATCTCAAGAAGAACAATTTCCAGAGGCATATCTAATGGATGATGAGGAATATGATCAAGAGGAGTTCAATGAAAGGGAGGAAGCACTTGTTCCTCGTGAATACTCAGCTACAATGTCAGAATCATTCGAGGAGGAACCTTTCCCATTGCAGGCGGAGTCCTCAATTAAATCCTTAGTTAACTTCAACCAGCAGAAAATGCAATATGAGATGGATTCAGACTTTCTAAGTGATGACAATTTGACATTTCTGACTAGACTAAAGGCTGTCAAGGAGTCTCTGCACATGTCAACAAAGGAGTCATCAGTAACTGGTAGGTAATGGAAAGCCGAGGGTATTATTTTCTCATTTCAACAAACTTGCTTTTTTTCACTTGTTTGAAGGCGTACTCATATTTCGTGCTATTCTCCCTTGCAAATCAGACTTCCATAATTGCACCCCTTGAATCTGTCACTACGTGTGTAATAAGTGAGCATCATTACATTGTAAATGCATATGCAAATATATTTTCAAATAAAATAGGTTTGCAAATGCTTAAGGACCCAGAAAAGTAGCAGCTCAATTCTTGAGTGTAATTGAATTTCTTTTATATAATAATTTGGAATCAACTGTAGGACATAGCTATCAAATGGCAGGATGAGGACTTGAGTCCAGAATTTCTAGCTTCATATTCAGTGTTCATCCCACATTTCATGTTGCTTTGATATATTTCTGCAGTCTGCTTTGTGTTAACTAACCTTATCTTTAGCTTTGGAAAAATTATTTCCTTTCACTGTAGGTCAGTTTTAAAGAGATACACAGAATCATGTGGCTAGTTTATAGGAGCTTCTACATTGTTGATAACAGAACAGTAGGGATAACAAGGTAGTTGGGTAGGAAACCATTAAGTCACCACTTTTCCTCTTTGTCCATGAGGTTTTGAGAGCTTCCTCCCATGAGACATCATTTAATAGCAGTAATTTTAGCTTACCTTACCCAGTAATATGTAGCGTTTGAATACAGCAGAGTGGTTCATGCTTGCATGGACATACTACATAAAGAATGGCAAGAAAGGAGAGAAAAATAGTGAAGCCATTATGTAAGATCAGAGTATGAGTCAGTGCTCAATGTAACAAAAAGTTTTTTTTGTCAGTCCTGGAACTTGAACTTAGAGCCTGGGCACTGTCCTTGAGGTCTTTTGCTTAGAACTAGTGCTCTACCACTTTGAGCAAACACTTTGTCTGGTAGTTAATTGGAGTCCCAGGGACTTTCTCAGGTTTCTCAGAGTTGTTATGATTACAGGGTGAACCACCAGCAGCTAGCTTTTACCTAAAACAGGCATTACCAATTGCCATATGTTGGTCAAAAAGGATCTCTCTGTAAGAAGAGACAGTACAATAGACTCAATAAGAAAGCCATTTGTGAACAGGTTAAAAAAATGATGTTTCCTGGTTAATGTGGAAGGTAGAACAGTATCTTTCCTGAAACAAGGCCCCCAGCACTGGGTGACATGCTCAACTTTGTTGCATAGTAGCACAGTGCTTCTGAGACAAGGTCCTGCCTTGTCACAGCAAGAAAGGGGACATTTGGCAGGTACAAACTTACGGGACACAATGTTAAACTAACAGTGCAGCTCAACACCATAAACTTGGAAAAGCTCCCAAGCTGCTGACAGTTATGTTTCAAATGAACCCTCTCCACAAGGCTAGCTCAGGGTATCCAGGCATCTGCTGCAGCCACAAGACCTTCAAGCTGTGGTTCTAATAACATTTTCCTAACAAAGCCATCTCAAAATAGGACCGCTTTAAATATTACATTACAAATATCCCTGACAACATAAGGAAATCCAGAGGACTTTGTAAATTACCAAGATTTCATAGGGGGAACATGGGTCATTTTTTTATTAAATAATTTTTTATTGTGATTAATAGAAGGGTTACATTATATTCACCAGATAGAAGGTGCATAACTTCACAAACAATGATACCCTTTCTCATGACATGGTCCCCATTTCCCTCCTACCCTCCACCCCGTTTATCTTGATTTCCCCCCTTCCCTATCCAATTTCAAATAACCAATTAAGCACATATAAAATATATCAGATAACAAGGTGAAAAATTGTAACAATGTGAGATAACCAAGGGATGGCAAAAGAGATGAGAGATAACATAGTACATTAAGGACAACAATCACTCATTGTATGGCTTTTGTTTCCTTATCCTGGAGGTCCTTACATTTAGTGTCATACTATTTGGCCTAATGTCTCTAGATTTTGTTCTATTGTAAATCTCTGCTAGGAGAGCGCAAGGTTTCTACTGATTATGAAAAATGAGGGAAACCATTGAGCCTAAGTTCCTTTGAGTCTGGCTTACTTCACTTAATATGATTTTTTCTAAGTCTTTCCATTTCCATACAAATGGGGAGATGTCGTTCTTTCTGACAACAGCATAGAATTCCATTGTGTATAAATACCACAACTTGTTGATCCACTCATCAACTGAGGGACATCTGGGTTGGTTCCATATCTTTGCTATGGTAAATAGTGCTGCAGTGAACATCGTTGTGCTAGTGTATTAGTATGTCCTTGTTTCTGGACGATTGGGTAAATGCCAAGTAGTGGAATTGTTGGATCATAGGGGAGCTCTATGTTTAGTCTTTTGAGGAACTGCCATACTGCTTTCCATAGTGGTTGAACGAGTTTGCACTCCCACCAACAGTGTAGTAGTGATCCCTCCTGGCCACATCCTTTCCAGCATCTGCTGTTATTAGATTTCTTGATCCTGGCCATTCTAACTGGAGTGAGGTGGAATCTTAGAGTTGTTTTGATTTGCATTTCTTTTATGACCAGAGATGTCGAGCATTTCTTCATGTGTCTATAGGCCATTTTAATTTCTTCTTCAGAGAAGACTCTCTAAATCTTTGGCCCATCTTTTAATGGGATGGTTGTTTCCTTGGAGATTAGTTTTGGAGTGATTCAATTTTTTGAGCTGTTGATATATTTTAGATATGAGGCCTTTGTCTGTTGTATGGTTAGTGAAGATCTTCTCTTACTCTGTGGGCTTTCTATTTAGCTTGCTAGCTATGTCCTTTGTGGCTCAGTTTTTAGTCACTTCTTTTTTACAGTTGTACGTAGTAGGGATTGCAGAAACCTACATTCTAGGTGATTCATAATTAGGTCATTAGAACTGAAAGTGTGGCTCATATGGCAGCAACCTGCTTACCAAGCCTGAGACCCAATCAAACCCAGTACCATCAAAAGAAAAATAGCTTGCTGTTGTAATCCCAACTACTTAAGAGGCAGAGATTAGGAGGATCACTGTTTGAGTACACCTTCAACCAAAAGGTAGTTGGTTGTCATCACAACAAACAAGCTGAGTGTGTACCTGTCATCACTACTACCTGGGTAGCAGGATTATTGTTTAAGGATAAGCCCTATATGGGAAAATAAAAGGAAACTCTGCTTGAAAAAATAAAGTAAAATAGAGCTGTAGGCAAGGCTCAAGATCTTGCTAACAAGCTTGATATCTTGAGTTCAAACACTAGACACACACACACACACAGAGGCATGTACACACCCACACCCACACACTTCTGCCTGTAATTCTATACCTGACTATAGAGTGTAAGTAAATTACTGGAACTTGCTGCACTTGTCTGATTATGTCATTTCTCTTTTTTTCTACAGTAAAGGTTATACTTCATCCTGTGGGCCAGGAAATTATAATATCTTTTAAAGTTGACAGCATGATTAAACACCTCAAGGAACATTTTGCGCAGTTATTAGGTATCCCAGATTATGCATTGCAGATAAAGTATGCGGGTAAGTTTTGAGGTCATATGTTGATCAAGACCTTTTGAATATGAGCATGTAAACAATCTAGGTTTCTGATTTTCTCTTTAGATTTTTGATTTCTTAAACAGAATTTACTATTTTAGTATAATATGATTTTGTAGTCATTCAGTTACTGCACTTTCTAAGACCTGCTCTAGATACTTTTCTAAGAACTCAAGAATTATGAAACATTATTAACATTCTCAATTTGTCTCAAAATTGTAAGGAAGCATGCACACAATGTGCAAATGTTAAAATGAAATTATGCCCAAAGGGGAACCTGGAAGATTTTAGAAGTTTTGATTAATAAAAATATATAGTAAGGATATAATAGTGAGACTTTGGAATGGAGAAGACACTTTAGAAATCAGAGGCTCATACCTATAGTCCTAGGTACTCATAAGGGTAGCCTGGACAGAAAAAAGGATTGCTGTCTCTAAGTAGCAAAAAGCCAGAAGTGGAGGTGTGGCTCAAGTGGTACAGCACTAGCCTTAAGCACAGAAAATCAAGCGAGAGTTATAAAATATTTTCTGAGTATGCTTTATATTGATATATATCAGGTATATTAATAATTTGTGAGTTATATTGAAAATCCACACTGAAGTTATATAGCCTTGTGACATGACCAGATATAGTCTTCATACCTCATTGTAAACAAGATTAACAACTAACTAAATTCTTATTTTAATGGAATACACATGAACAAATCCTCATTGTTTAGCTTACACAGTTTTTATTTTTTATTCATATATTTAATTTTGCCAGTACTAGGGTATGAACTCAGGGTCTGCATACTGTCCTTGGGCTTGCTCAAGGCTAGTCCTCTACCACTTGAGCCACAGCACCACTTCCAGCTTTCTCTGTGTATGTGGTACTGAGGAATCAAACACAGGGTTTTGTGCATTCTAGGTGAGCACTCCACCAGTAGGCCACACTCCTGGACCCTACAGTTCTCTTATTGACTTATAAAAACGTTACAAAAGTGTCTATCAAGAAAACAATTCAGGGCCCGGGAGTTTGGCTTAGCGGTTAAAGTGCTTGCCTAGCATGCACAAAGACCGGGGTTCGATTCCTCGGTATCCCACATACACAACCAAGCCGGAAGTGACAGAGAGGAGACTGCAACAAGCGACAGAGACCGAAAGCAAGCACGGAGCGAGCAGGCCGGAGCGTGCGGGAGCGAGCCGAGCCAGAGCCAGAGAGGCCGGAGCGAGCGGGGCCAGAGCGAAAAGGGGCCGGAGCGAGCGGGGCCGGAGCGAGCGGGGCCAGAAAGAGAGAGAGAGAAGGGGGCAAAAAAAAAAAACAAAAAACAAAAAAACAATTCAATTTCAAAATTGAAAATAAAAAGTATGATAGTGAATATATGTACCCTTCAACTTAAGATGTATTCAAATAATGTATTAAAGATTGATTGGGAAAACAGGGTCAAATTGTAAACACATAATAGTGATAATGCATGATAATCCTAACGGTTAGTTTCTTGAGTCCTTAGTAAGGTGTCAGAACTTCTGAAAGATATTTGATCTGCCTTATCACTTAACCCATCTACTTATCCTCTAGGGAAGGTTGGAAATATTACTGTCATTATTATTATTGTTGCTATTCATTCTTTTTTGACAGAAGGACCCTAAAACTCAGGAGGTATGTAAAGTCATACCTCTGACAAGTGGTGGTCTGAACTGAAATATGAGGGAATTGAAAACTGCTAGACATTAAGTCAAAGGTGCAACAGTGGAGAGGAGAGAACTTTGAGACTGGGATAGCTATCTGGTGGTACTTAAGCCTCTCTATCCTTTGACCTTCCTTCTCTGTGAGTGCCACGTATTTCCACTGGGTAACATTTCACGTCAGGAGCAATAGCAATATCGTGATTTTATGCCAGACATCTCATAAGCCAGGGGTGTGATTTTATGCCAGACATCTCATAAGCCAGGGGCTAAGGGACAGTGCTAGGTCTAGAGTTCAAGCGAAAGTACTGTTCCTCCCCGCCCCCTCCAAAAGAAGTGGAAACCCTTAATAGTATACCTAATAATCTAATGATCTGAGTTTCTACAAACTCCTTAAAATGAGCATATGTAGTTAGCCATTGCTATAACTGTAGCGTTAGCTTATATAGCTCATGCTTACTGTAATCCTAGCCACTCAGGAGGCTGTGATCTGAGGATCGTGGTGCAAAGCCAGCCCAGGCAAGAAAATCTGTGAGACTCTTTTCTCCACTAAGCTACAAAAAAAAGAAGCCAGAAGTGGAGATGTGGCTCAGTTGGTAGAACACTAGCCTTGAGCAAAAGAAGCTCAAGGACAGAGCCCAGTCACGAGTTTAAGCCCAGGACTAGGGCACAGACACACACACACACACGCATGCAACTAATAAATTGTATAGTTGAAAACTATACAAAATTCTTAGTATTCTCATCACAACAATGACTACTTGATTAATGAATATGTAAATTATTTTGATTTATTCATCCCTCAATTGTGTACACAATTTTATTGTTTCATTAAAAGCAAGAAATAACTATTTCTTTTATATATTAAAAAAAGGAGAACCACTTTAAATTTTCTTCTTTCTTTTTTCAGGAAAAATTCTTAAAGACAAAGATTGCCTCATACAGCAAGGAGTTAAGCCACTAGAAACTGTACAAGTGGAAATGATTTCTACATGTACAGATATATATCCAATCAGAAGAATAGAAGGATTGCATGAGTCTTCTAAAATCATGACAGTCACTGTACAAATAGGTGAGCTATTTCTTGTCTTTCAGGTGAAGCAATTGAGTCACTTTGCAGTTGAATTTCATTCAGTCTTGGTTTTATCTCCATAGGCACTAATCAGTTCAAGGACATCACTGTGGAGTTTATAAAGTCTGACTTCCACAAGCCATTTCTTGGTGGCTTTAGACATAAAATAACAGGAACTGAATACCACAATGCTGGAACACAAACTATACCTAAAAAGATTCCCCACAAGCCCAACCGGTTTTGTAGAAACACACAGGTGAATGTTTTCATATTTACATTTAGTTTTAAAAATTATAAAATCAATAACTTATATACTTAATGATTCTCTCAAATTAAAATTCTCCTGGTATGTGACATTTAAGACTGCAAAGGAAAAATGGGCTATATAAAAATATTCTCTTAAAAACGTATATATGGTGGATTCTTTAAAAAATTTTAATGCTTTATTTTAGACAGTTATTGAGAAGAAAAGATTACAACAGACTGCAAATACAACATCCACACAAATGACTAAGATTGGTGTATATGTAGCAAATATGACAGACAAACTGGTTGTGCCAGGGCCATATTTTACAGCAGAAGAATACCATGCTCGAAGGTTAAAGGCGGTAAGATTGCTCTTTTGCTTTTTTCCCTTACTTTTCTTTCCTTCCTTCCTTCCTTCCTTCCTTTCTCCTACCCTCACTCCCTCCTTCCTTCCATTCCTTCCTCCCTCCTTCCCTCCCTTTCTCCCTCCCTTTATTTATTCGTTCCTTTCTTTCTTTCTATGCTGGTACTGGGGCTTAAAGTCAGAGTCTTGAACTTAGGTCCTTGTCTTCTGGCTCAGAGTATTGTCACAGCTGTTGTGTACCATTGAAGTCACTGTGTTTCATAAGTTACATTAGATTCAGGAAAAGTCTACCTGGAGTATGAGTCACTTTTCATCCTGCTGAATACACCTTTTTTTTTTTTTTTTTTTGCCAGTCCTGGGCTTAAGCTCAGGACCTGAGCACTGTCCTTGGATTTTTTCTCAAGGCTAGAACTCTACCACTTGAGCCTCAGCACCACTTCTGGCTTTTTCAAAGTATGTGGTACCAAGGAATCGAACCCGGGTCTTCGTGCATGCTAGGCAAGCACTCTACCTCTAGGCCAGACTCCCGGCCGAATACACCTTTTTTAAGAAAATATTTTTGCCTGTCCCAGGGCTTGAACTCAGTGCCAGAGTGCTGTCCTTGGGCTTTTTCAAGACTAGAGCTCTAGGACTTGGAACACAGCACCATTTCTGGCTTTTTTCTCTGTATGTGGTATCCAGGAATCGAACCTGGGTCTTGGTGCATTCTAGGCAAGCACTCTACCACTAGGCTATGCTCCCAGCCCATGAATACACCTTTTATCTAAAATATTCCCAAATAAAAAACTGGCATCCTTAAGACACTCAGTTCTTCTCATTCCTTTGAGAATATCAGGTCCTTTGTGGGTTGTATTTGACCATCCATAGTTCCCAATACTTCTGACTTGTAATCTTGTCACCGTAGGATCATATAGATAGCATTTCAGAGTAATTGCAACCTAGTAGAATATTGAAGTCTATTTTCTCTTATACTATGATAGCCACTTCAAAACTTACTTATTGTGTATATAGTGTATCTTTTTTCATTCCCTTACTTTCAACCCTCTTGTAAATAACATGTACCTGTTGGTGTCATTTTTTTTTGGTTGGTAAGATGACCCAAGAACAGTTATTTAAATTATACACACACACACACACACACACACACACACACACACACACACACACATGACATGAAACTATCGTCCAAAGGCATTGAGAAGTGAATGATTTCTCCCCCTCACTACGCTGGGTTCATTTCCAACATAATGTATTGCTGTTGCATTGGTTCATCCTTTTTCCTTCATCTCACCATTATTTTGTTCCTTTTCCCTTCCCCAAATCAGATAAATAAATGTATATATAACATACAGGGTACCAAACTAAAAAATGACAACAGGGGATCAACCAAAAAGGGAAAAAGTGAAAGAAAAAAATGACTTCACATGTTATATTGAAAACAACAATAAAGAAAAGCCTCTTAATTTAAAGGAGATCCATGTAACCCTGTGGCTAGTTTTAAATCTGGTTTTATGAGTACAAATTATTCCAGTCTGTTGCACTTTTACTTTATTACTAAAGTTATGTTCACCAAATGGTGAAAGATGGAGTTTTACAGAATTTTAGGGGAAAGTGACTTTTGGTGGAAATGAAAGTAGTATCTCCTGGTAGTCTCAGTGCAAAAAGACAGCTGTGTATAAGTGGATGTGCCTCAAGGTCTGGACTGGGAAGTGGACCACAGTCTGGTTCCCCTGGGAACAAAGTTGAAAGACTAGTAGAATGTTGTATCTTCTCTGAAGTTCTCTGAAGTTACACCTTGGTTGTAAATCAAGGCTGCTTCTTTGTCAAAGTGACTTAGTTCCTTAAGGCAAGGGTGAGATGTTGCATTCTTACTGATCTCATTTCAAACAGTGAAGTTTCTGACAGCTGATGAGCTTTGAGACCAAAGTTTTTTCAGTGAGAGACTCATAGTCCTTCCAAGAAAAAAGATTGGTATGGTATTTCATAGCCACATAGTATCCATGGGAAAAATACTGTTAGCTGTTCACTTTGTTAACTTTACATCTGACAATCAGCACCTGATTCCAGACTTTCCTGTGCTAGTTTTTACTTTCTTACTGTATTGAGTTTGGATAGTGGCTCAATGTTTGACTTCTCTCTTTATAGCTAACCACTTTCATCATGAATTTGTTATAGTTTGCTGATAAGATTTCTGGCAAAAGCATCAACAGGTCAGAATTCTGTGAAGGAAGGAAAAAGTGAGCATGCCTTAATGTATTCAAGGGCTTCCCCTGAAAGCTTTGCCCAATGACTTCCACTTCCATCTCATTGGTCAACCCAATGTCACATAACTACCCCTAGATAAAGTTTGTGATACATGCATCCTCAAACAAACCTGTTGCTACTCAAAAGAGTTGAGATTTTTCTTAGGAAGAGGAATTAGAGAAGATGGGATATTAGGTAGAGATATAGAGCATCTGACACCATCTTCTAAGCTCCAACAAAACCATATACTAAAGGAACTTTATTCCTTTAGTATGCATATACGTATATGTATACATATACATACATAAATATATACATACATGGACAAAGAACACATGAGACTGGAAGAGAATAAATATCAGTATGATCTAAGTTATAAAGCTGATGGAGAAGTGTTAAGTAGCAGAAAAGATAAAATTTTAATGGCTGCCAAAGGGGATGGCATCAAGAGCCACAGGTTTGTCACACAGAATCTTGGAAAGTGAGTTGGAGGTTCTATGGGAGGTAGAGCTGAGGAACGAGATCTAAACAGGGAATAGTCAAAGCCAGTATGGTGTAAACTTTCAATGAAGAAGTCCTTTTTTCTTCAGTGATCCCTTTCTATTTGGGTCATGTTTGTTTTATTTTTCTATGGCTTCTATAGTATAATGCTTAGTAATTATTTTAAACTTTTTGCGTTTTAGGCATGAGTACTGGTTGATTTGTATGGGTTCTATAAGCTTGTCTCGTTTTTTTCTTGTTGTTTTTTGTTTTTTTGTTTTTTTTTTTTTTTGCTAGTCCTAGGGCTTTAACTCAGGGCTTTGAACAGTCTTGTACTTTCCCAAGTATAAGCTCATCTTGTTTTAACCAATCATTCTTATTGAATTTTTTCATTCATTTATTGGCCTTTTCTCATTCTTAATTAGTTTCATTGAACTTTTTCATCTTGTGAATCTTTCATAGTTTAGAACCAAGCACTTTACACAGATTTTTCTAACAGTTGTTAATAAAACTTTTCAACATACCTATTTGTACCAATGCAAGCGTAATTGAACTGTGTATCTTCTACATGGACAAGTGAACCAACTTCGCATCTTCTGCCATTATTCCTCTTATCCATTGAAGGAATTACACTATATTATTTATTGTATCAGTACAATTGTAAATAATGTTTTTGCATACTTAAGATAGCCTATGTCTGATTGTTAAGAAATAAAGTATATTTAGCTAAATATGAAAATTTTCCTTACTGCATCAATTTTCCCTCTTGAATCTGTTCTTGCTGGAACACATTCTCTAGTAATTCTTTCAGCTGATCTTTACTAGTTAAACCTAGTATGTGTGTTTTAGTTTGAATTTATGTCAGAATCAAACTTCAGAAGTATCTTTCTGAATAACTCTGAAGCTCTTTTAAATTGTGAGTTGGATATCAATATAGCTCTCATTTTTAGATGCTTTTAGGTTTTTCAATTTGATGTGTTTGAGGCTTAATAATACACCTTTTGCACCTTTACACTTTAAGAACTGTTTATTATCTATTGAGTAATTTGCATAATCAACTTTATTCATTTCCTCTGGAATTCATATGGGGCATATTTTGGAATGCCTGGATAAATCTTTCATATCTCTAGTGTTTCCTCAATTCTTTCTAATTTTAATGAACTTTTCCTCTGTATTCCAAAGTATAACTGTTTGTCTACTATTCCTTAGATATTTATCTATATAGCTACATAATATAAGATATGTAATATACACATTTCCATAGCTCTGTGGGTACCCATATCTGTAAAAAGATTTGCTCTACAATAAGGGAGCCAAAAAAATAGAATGGAAGAAAGACAGCCTCTTCAACAAGTGGTGCTGGCAGAACTGGTTAAGCACCTGCAGAAAGCTAAAGTTGGATCCTTCTTTATTACCCTGCACCAGGATTAACTCCAAATGGATCAAAGACCTTGAGGTAAAAGAATATACACTGAAAACTTTACAAGAAGGAATAGGAGATACAGTAGGTCTCCTTGGCACAGGCCGAAATTTTCTTAATAAGGACCCAGAAACACAACAAATCAGAGAAAGTCTGGATAAGTGGGACTGCATTAAACTGCAGAGCTTCTGTATGGCAAAAGACATAGCTAGCAAACTAACTAGAAAGCCTACAGAGTGTGAGAAGATCTTCACCAACCAAACAATGGACAAAGGCCTCATATCTAAAATATATCAACAGCTCAAAAAATTGAATCACTCCAAAACTCATCTCCAAAGAAACAACCATCCCATTAAAAGACGGGCCAAAGACTTCAAGAGGGTCTTCTTTAAAGAAGAAATAAGAATGGCCTATAGACACATGAAGAAATGCTCAACATCTCTGGCCATAAAAGAAAGGCAAATCAAAACAACTCTAAGATTCCACCTCACTCCAGTTAGAATGGCCAGGATCAAGAAATCTAATAACAGCAGATGCTGGAGGGGATGTAGCCGGGAGGGATCACTACTACACTGTTGGTGGGAGTGCAAACTTGTTCAATCACTATGGAAAGCAGTATGGCAGTTCCTCAAAAGACTAAGCAAAGAGCTCTCCTATGATACAGCAATTCCACTACTTAGTATTTACTCACTCGTCCAGAAACAAGGACATACTAAATATACTAGCACAATGATGTTTACTGCAGCACTATTAACCATAGCAAAGATATGGAACCAACCCAGATGCCCTTCAGTTGATGAGTGGATCAACAAGTTGTGGTATTTATACACAATGGAATTCTATGCTGCCATTAGAAAGAACGACATCGCCCCATTTGTATGGAAATGGAAAGACTTAGAAAAATTCATATTAAGTGAAGTAGCCAGACTTAAAGGAACATAGGCTCAATGGTTTCCCTCATTTTTCATAATCAGTAGAAACCTTGGGCTCTCCTAGCAGAGATTTATAGTAGAGCAAAACTAGATACATAAGGCTATATAGTATTTTGCTAAATGAAAGGACCTCCAGGATATAGAAACAAAAGCCATGTATTGAGTGATTGTTGTCCTTAATGTACTATGTTATGTCTCATCTCTTTTGCTGTCCCTTAGTTATCTCATATGGTTACAGTATTTTACCATGTTATTTGATATATTGTATATATGCTTATTTGGTTATTTGAAGTAGTATAGGGAAGGGCGGAAAACAAGATGAGGGGTGGGGGTTGGAAGAGGGAAATGGGGACCAAGACATGAGAAGGGGTATCAATGTTTGTGAAGTAATACACCTTTTATCTGGTGAATATAATGTAACCTTTCTATTAATTACAATAAAACATATGAAAAAAAAGATTTGCTCTATCAGATATACATACCTGTTCTACAGATTAGATAGATGACAATTAGCTCTCTGGTAACAGTCATCCTTGTTCCACTTTTACTTGGATACAAATCTTATTCGTGAATCAAGGAATCCATGTTACTAAGATCTAAACAGTGATTTAAGAGACAAAGTGAGATATAGCAAGGCATTGCTCTGCAAGGGTTCTTCTTTCCTTCTTCATTCTGGCTGGAAAATAATGAGAAGTGGTCCAGCCATGTAGGACATCTAGGTAGGAAGTAATTTTTTAATTATTGTAGGCCTTTCTTACCAGCTATAAACTGCTTGCTCATATCCTGGTAATGATATGAGGTTAATAATGTGTCTGTGTTATTTAAATCACTATTCTTTTGTGCCATTTATTCATTTTACAAGGTTAAAGAAGCTGAGTTAATATATAACATATTGACTTTTATACTCACTTTAGGAGAAATTTTGGTGGTCTTTTAATTGATTGTCTTAGACCAAAGCCTTTTCTTTGCTCTAAAAATATTGACTCTGGGGCCGGGAGTTTGGCGTAGTGGTTAAAGTGCTTGCCTAGCATGCACGAAGACCCAGGTTCAATTCCTCGGTACCACATACATAGAAAAAAGCCAGAAGTGGTGCTGAGGCTCAAGTGGTAGAGCTCTAACCTTGAGAAAGTCCAAGGGCAGTGCTCAGGCCCTGAGCTGAAGCCTAGGACTGGCAAAAAAAAAAAAAAATATATTGACTCTGGTCTGACTTTGGGTTCTGTTTTTGTTTTCCTTTAGTAAAATGGCCCTAAAACTTTATTTTTAACAGTCTATGTAGAGTTTATACTAGCACACAGTTCAGTGCTCCAAACCAATTTCTTATTTAAGAGCTGGGGGTGAGGCCTGAGAATTTGCATTGCTGCTGATATGGGCTACCATGCTTAGAGAAATACAATTCTAGAGCTGTGAGTGGCCTTTTGGTAGAGCGCTTGCTTAGCAAGCACAAAACCCTGGGTTTGATTCTTTAATACCACATACACAGAAAAAGCTGGAAGTGGTCTGTGGCTCAAGTGGTAGAGTGTTAGCCTTGAGAAAGCAGAACCACTTACTGGCACCTGGCGTTTCTTACATAGTTGGCTGTTTTTAAGGAAAACAGATTTTTAGTAGACAGCATGCACATATCACAAAATGCCTATAACACAACCCTGTTGGTTTTAAAGTATAATGCTTGATTCTGGGAAGGTGGTAGTTTTCTGGGTAGGAGATTTCTACTCATAGTGGTGTCATCAGCCTTCTGGGATACTACTCACGCTTTTCTAAGTAGCTTCTGAGTAGTTACCTGGTTAGTTGCCCACCTGGCTCATAGCATCTCCAGTTTGGGGATTACATCAATGCAGTTTGGGAGTACATCAATTGAAGAGCTATTTCTTGAATGTTATAGGTTGTCTCTCTAGTGCAAAATTAGGTTCCAGTTTCCTACACAATCTACACAATCCAAATCTTGTTTGGATTCTTCTAGTTTCTATTTCTTTGGAGGTCAGCAAAGGAATCATTCAATATCTCTATTGATTCCTTCTCCATACAGTCTCGTTGCAAATATCTGGCATTAGGGTAATAGAAAGAAATGTGTCAGTCATACATGTTTGGCCTTCAATCTTGCTGTGACAACTCTGCATTTATTGATCATAAACCATATGGCTATATCATGAGCTTTTTGATAGTGTAATTAGTGATACACTACCAAATATATTTATGGTTTATATAATTTAATAGTTAGTTCCTTTGATCTCCCTTTTATCTAATTCGCCTTTGGTGTTTTTCACGCATATTTTCCTGTTACGTGTTTAGGAAATACAGTTTTGCTTGAAAATATGTTTTTGCTCCATGCAATTAAGTAAGCTGGAGATAACTATTTGTGCCATAGTAGGACTTGAACACAGGGTCTGGTACTGTTGCTTGGCTTTTTAGCTCAAGGCTAGCACTCTGCTCTTTGAACTACACCTTCATTCCTAGCCTTTTCCTGGTTAATTGCAGATAAAGAGTTTCATTTCTGCCTTGGCTGGATTTAAAATGTGATGCTCAGACCTTAACTGCCCACTTTGCTAGGATTACAGGCATGATCCACTAGCACCCACCCATACTTTGCATCCTTTTTGAGGGCATGTACCAGGTTAGGCTCAGAACTTCCCCCTACAGTATTATCATCTTTATTTTACCGATGAGGATGAAAAATCACAGAGATGGAAAGTAACTTAACCAATATCAGATACATAACAAGTAGAGGAAAGAAGACTCAAACCAAGTTTTACCTGAACCTGTTCATCATCCTAAGGGCTTTCTGCAAATTTCAATGTCAAGGAGCAGTGACAAAAATTATCCACAGATTTTGATTCAGGGTGTGTGTGTGTGTGTGTGTGACATAGAACTAAAATTAGAATTTCAGCATTGTTTGATTGCTGAATTAGAACTGAAATAACCCTTGTCTTTCTCCATTGTCTGATCAACAACTTTTCATTTTTTTAAAAAACGTAGGTGATAGTAATCCAGACTTACTATAGACGATGGCATGCTACAGTCTACGTAGAGGAGTTAAAAAGACAGAAGCGGATGAAGCTGGCTTGGGAAGTAGAAGACCAACTAAGGAAGAAGAGAGAGAAAGAAGAATGGATACAATCAGACTACAACAGGAGGCACAATCCTAAAGCAAATGAAGATTTTGAGCTTCTTTTTAATGCACTGGAACGTAAGTTTGACATGAATTATCTTTGAAATAAAGTGATTTTTGAATCTTTGATTAATAAGAAAAAATTTTATTGAACAAAAGGAAGACCTTATTATTTCAGAGAGCTGTCTAGGGAATCTGAAGTGGGGAATTTAGAAAGATGAATAATATCTTACATTTGAGATAGGAATTTGTTGGGAGCCAGAGTGGAATCAAACTGTACTTTGATTTGCATCAGATAATTGCTTGATTGTCTTATTGTTTTTTGGCCTTCTCCTGTTCAATTGATCTGAGATTTACCATATGAATGGAACCCCCAACAGTTCCCTGATTAACCATCTGGATGTAACACCTGGCAGTACCCTGGTCTCAAGAAGGGATATAAGCTTTGAGTTGATAATAAACGGGGCTGCAGTTTTTGCCTGGGCTGCAGACCTCCCGGACCCGATGTGTTTGTCTCTCTTCTATTTTTTCCAGTCCCTGCCCCCTATTTCAGGAACCCCAATTTGCTGCCTGTAGGCCCCGGCAGGAATTAATACTGGAATGTAATTGGCAATGGTCTTATATTGACAACAGTAAGTGTGCATATACAATGTTACAAAGTTTTAGTGTATTCATTTACTTGATCTTCAGTCATGTCAGAGAAAGAACTGCCTCATCTGGTTTCTGAAGTTCTTGACAGTGTGAATCTGGAGTAGAGAAGAAGTTATATCTCTCAATGTAGCATCATGTCTATGAATGCTTTTTACAACGTGGAGTTGCCAGTGCTGTGTGTGTGTGTGTGTGTGTGTGTGAGAGAGAGAGAGAGAGAGAGAGAGAGAGAGAGAGAGAGAGAGAGAGAGAGAGAGAGAGAGAGAGAGAGAGAGAGAGAGAGAGATCCTGAAGCTTTAAACTCAGGGCTTCACTGCTGTCCCTGAGCCTTTTGTTTGTGTCCTGTCTCTTCAACTATAGCTCCACTTCCAGCTTTTTGGTGGTTCACTGGAGATAAGTGTCTCATGGACTTCCTTGATTTGGCTTCAAATGTGACCCTCAGGTCTCAGCCCCCGTAGTAGCGAGGATAAAAGGTGTTAGCCATAGGTACCTTGTGGCAATGCTTTTTAAATCTTACTCTTATGTCAATACTAGATAAGTTAGACCTCAATACACCCACAGGATGCATAGTAAATTGAAAGCTTCAGTTTGAACAAGACAAGAATTCTTTATTCAGAGTACTATGTGAAGCTATTTCTTTTCTCTTCTTTTCCGCTTAAAGTTTATCTCATGTTGTTACGGTATCTGACTTTGGTACTTGGTATATTGCTTAGTTGTATATTTGAAAATGGGAAGGTAAGGGAAAAACAAGATGAGCGAGTGGGGGTGAGGAGAGGGAAAGTGGGAGAAAAATATGGGAATAGGTAACAATGTTTAAGAAGAAATGTACCCACTATCTGATGAATGTAACTGTAGCTCTTCTGTACATTACCCCAACAATAAAATAAAATTTTAAAAAAGAATTCTTTATTCAGAGCAATAGATAAAGCATCCCTTTCTCAGAGCTCTTTCCTTGTTATCCACGTTTAAATCTTAGAATAAATATTCCCCTAATCAAAGTAATAATAGAAGTCAGATATCCTATATCATCCAAAGTGTCCACATAGAAATGCCTGTGAGAGATTGTTCCGTGGTAAATATGTCTACAGATTTTCTATGTTAAAGTAAAATTAATATATTTTATATAAATCTATACATGATTTTTTCTTGAATACTACTACACAAAAAAGCAAATCTCTTTTTTCCAAGTGAATCCTAAAATTATAAATCAAAGCCCTGAGAACAATAATTTTAAATTCTTTTTCTTTTTGTTGTAGTTGAAATCTGATTCACAAACTCAATGATTGATAGTCCTTTCTATTTAATCATTTTCTTCTTTTCACATTTCTAACTGCAATCTTTGAGACTGCTGCCCTCTTGTGGTACATAGTGACAACTGTGTACAGTAGTTTAAATCATAATGCAAAAACTTAAATATTAAAAGGAAGAGCAGTTAGGAATGGTGATGTATGTCTGTAATGCGAATAAACAGCAGTCTGAGGTAGAAGGACTGTGAGTTAAATGTCAAACTGGGTACATAATGAGCTCCTGCTTAAAAAAAATAAAACAGCACAAAACTTGGATACATAGGACCATATAGGATGACGCTAAATGAAAGGATCTCCAGGATATGGAAACAAGAACTTTATCTTGAGTGATTTTTGTTCTTAATGTAGTATGTTATTTCTCTTCTCTTTTGTTGCCCTTTGGCTAATCTCATATTGTTACAGTATCTGACTTTGTTACTTGGCATATTTTATATTTGTTTATTTGAAATAGAAAAGGGAAGGGGGAAAACAAGATGATTGGGAGGGAATGGGGAGAGGGAAATGGGGACAAAAGCCTAAGTAAGGGTGAGTAGAAATGCATCTACTACCTGGTGAATGTAACTGTAACCCCTCTATACATTACAGTAAAAAAAATAAAAATAAAGTAAAGATCCAAAGGCAAGACAAAACAAATCCAAAAGGAAAAGAAAAACATGATATCAATTTAAGTAAACAATTTAACTGCTTACTATATAGCAAAGAGAATATTGTCTTTAGCTAACACTTTTTATGTTTGCAGTGTTCAGGGTTCCTTCTTTCAGTAATCTAAATTGTTATGTGAATTAATGATTTATAAAAATAGTTATATATGTTTAAATAATTATATTTAAAGGAAACATAAAGTAATTTGGTTTGTATTGCTACTTAAAAAATTTATGTAAGTATACTATTCAGAATAAAGGTTCTGTGTCTGGATTTCTTTTGGGGGGTGATAATTATGGCATGAACTCAGGGCAAGTTTTCTAGGCAGGTGCTTTATCACTGAGCCATATCTCTAGCTCATATATGCACCAGCACTTCTGAGGTAAGGGCTGACTCCTGGACATTTACCCTGCTTATTTTAGACATTTCATGGTAGTTGGATGACAAGTACCTGAGGCCATACCTGACTTTTTCTGATGAGATAGAGCATCATTAAGTTTTCTGCCTGGCTGACTTGAACTGTGATCCACCAGGCTCATCCTCCCAATTAATTAAGATCATAGGTGGAAAATACCTGTGCTCCAATTGTGTCTGGCTTTTAAATTTCAGTATGATGTCATGAACTTCATTGATGATTTCATGTGCAGTTTAATTTGGTTCATATTGTTATTTCCCTGGAGTATGTCACTGCATGAGTGCATCATGATTTATTTATCCATTTTGCTGTAGAGCTTTCCCTTCAGTTCTGTCCCATTTTGGCAAACACAAGCAGTGCTGCACAAAACATGTTTTGGTGAAGGTAGGTAGGTAAATCTTGGGTGTAAGTCTAGGACCTTAGTGGGTAATTTTTTCAGAGATTGTTCTAGTTTATACTCTTTAAGGAGATGATGAAAGTTTGAATTGTCACATCATCCCTATTCATATGTGTTACTTGTGGTCTCTCTGGAGTGTGTCCACAACTAAACCCTGTCTTACGACTGACTGCACATCCGGTAGGCGATATAACAGGATTTCAGTCAGTGTAAGGCAGCCCCTCTCACTCAAACATTTTTGCTTAGGAATGAGGAATGACTTGGTCCAAACAAGAAGCTTAAAGATAGAGAAAGGGTTAGGAAGCAGAAGTAGAAGAGGTCAAAGTGGCTTCTGTAGAGGGACTATTGCTGTGCTTTTGGAGAGACTATTAGGGCTGTGATATTGGTTAGCTAGTTACCTGTTGAGAAGAACTTCAAGACAGCCTTCCTGGGGAATTTTGAAATGAGTTATCTTTGTTTGTGAAACATGGAAGACGGGTGCCTAAACGTTGCCCAAGATTGTACATTGAGGACTGACTCCATAAGAAAGTAGAGATTTATCAGAGATAGATAACTTGATATCTTGAGATTTTGCTATAAATTGAGACATACATCACTACTAGGAAATTTTTGGTATCTAGTTGTCTTTACCAAACCAGGACTACACAATATAGAGAACAAGCAAATAGAAAGAGGTCCTCTTGTTTCTTGTACAACAGGCCTAACTACAGACATGATGAGGTTTATGTCAGGAATAGCTAGATCCACCATGAGTGCGGGTGTCTCTGGAGTGCATGTGTCTCTCTTGGTCAGTGGAACTTGCAGGAAGGAAATCAGTTCAAAGGCCCTAGGAGTGTGAGTGTGAATTGCCTGTCAGGCCTCAAGCATGGGATTCTATCTAGCCAAGAAATGCGTTTTCAATAAACTTTCAGACAAGAGTTCAAGTATCACTTGATTGCATCTATGGATTGATTTCACGGGCTCTTAAGTTTATTCTGTTTATCTCTCCTCTTTTTCCTCCTCCTGTGCTTCCCCCCGCTTTGGAAATGTTAGATTGTTTTTAAGTGAAAAGTCTTGAGTTCATTCTCTAGTCCCACCATATATATATAGCAATTGTACAATAGGGTATCGTAGCATCTGTAGTAATGGTACCTAAATTCCAAAGATTGGTATTTTTTTCTTTTTCTTTCAGGTCAATATGGCTCAGATTTATCAATTTTCTACTGACTTTTCCTTTTATATTTCCTTTATTTCTAATGCTTTACATCATTAATATTCTGCTTACTTTTGGTTAAAAAACTTGCTTTTCTTTTTCTAGTCATAAGGTGAAAGCAAAAGCCATTGGTCTGAACTCTTTCCTGATACAGGTATTTGGTGTTATGAATTTCTCCCTAAATTAGCTACATCCCCAAATTCTGTTATGTTGGATTTTAACTTTATTTCAGTTCAAAATGCATCATGATTGCTGTTTGATTTCACAGATTACTTAAAGTATGTTATTTTATATGTGTCAATTATGGAGGAGAAGGGCATTGACGTCTCAGGTCATGATTGTGGTTCTTTCTGTTTTCCTATCAGTTCCGCAAGTGCTTCTTATTTGGCTATCTCTTTTTAGATACATAAATATGGAGGATTGCTTTTAATTCTCTTATTGCTTGTAGCATTCTTATTTGTGTTGTGGTAATTAAAAATAAATATACCTTCTTAGCCTTCCTTCATTCATTTTCCTTCCTAACTTCCTTCCTTCCTTTCTTCCTTTCTTCCTTCCTTCCTTCCTTTCTTCTCTCCTTCCTTCCTTCCTTCCTTCCTTCCTTCCTTCCTTCCTTCCTTCCTTCCTTCCTTCCTTCCTTCCTTCCATCTTCTTTCCCTCATTCTCTCCTTCATTCCTTTCTTCTTTCTTTTTTTCATATATTTTTTTCCTTTCTTCTTTCTCTCCTTCCTTCCCTCTCTTTCTCCCTCATTGCTTTCTCTCTCTTCATCCTTGTCTGATGTAATGTATTTTCTATGTAGTTCTGGAAATGGAGATGTCATTTTTTTCAGCTGTTTCTGTTCCCTGATATATTTTCCCTATTCTTGTTAATATTTGGAACATAGTATTTTTTCTACTACCATCCCTCAACAATAGATTTACTATTGTAATCTAATGGGAAGTTTAATCTACTTTAATTTCTTTTAAAATATTATTGTAAAGGTGATGTACAGAGGGGTTACAGGTATGTAAGTTAGGTAATGAGTACACCTCTTTTTAAACAATGTCAACCGTCCCTTATCTTTCACAGTTTTTCCCCTTGAGAACTTTACTCACTAGATACTGTGTTGAAAAAGAATATTTTAATTGCTAATTACCTTGGGTAGGTTGCTTTCCTTTGAAATGGCAGAGTAATAATTAATGGAAATGGAAAACCCAACTACATATGAAAGTAAATGCACACTGTGAATGCATACTTTTATGTCTGATTCCAAATTTTCCCAGGATATGTATTTTTTTTTACAACAGAGTAATACATTGCTCTTGGATAGTTCCAGAATGGCTTGAATAATACATTATTGGATTAACTATATTACAGCATTAAATATATTACAGGTTCTAAAAGTGTCTCATATGAAACTGAAAATTAAAATGGCCATACTAATATCAATGACTTTTTATTTACTTCTTGGGAACATTTATATGATTATGTGAGATAAATATTCTGTTATTTCTGAAACTAAGCAATTTTTCTTTTTATTCATGAACTGCCTTTTGTTATATTGATTTTGTCATATTTCTTAAAGTTCTTTTGGTTGGTAAAGCAGCTTTTAAATAACAAGCTCATCAATCATAACCTGGACAAAATAATTTAGCTCTTAAATTACAATCCTTTTGCTGAACATAATTTATTTTAAATTTACAAATTCTCTTTCTGGAGCAATCAAACCATATAATGTTTGAATAATATATTCCTGATAAAGGACTAAGTAGATTCTTAAGAACTTTAAGAATCCTATTCTTATTCTAAGAATAAGACTGGCAGATCCCTGACCCATCAGAAAGATTTCAAGTTGAAATGTAAAAGGACAAAGAGATAGCTCGATAAAGCTGTAAAAACCAGATATCATAAAAAATAGTGGTTAAACAAAAGAGCCAAATAGGCATTTTGGCTTTAAATGTTTATCTCTCAACTCACAGAGACTATTGTTAAAGTAAACCTGCAATCTTCATAGAAACCAAATATATTTTCTGTGTAAGTCATTTTATATAAATATGTTTATATAATTCTGAAGTGTCCTTGCAATTGACCATGTCTTGAATATAAATGAGAAGAGTCCATGTCTTTGAATCGTATCTAGTAGGATAAGGGGACATGGTTTTATGACAGGAAGAGATCTATCCAAATGAGTCTATAAACCTGTTGGTGAAAATGGTGGTTTTGGAGGATGATTATGAATAGAAAGAAAATCAGAATTTCTGTTTTTGTGGAAGTATTTTACATCTATCAATTAGGAAGAGGGAAAGAAACATGTTAGTTACTTGAAGAAGGGGCTGTGTCATCCTCATTTTTATATGTGCTAGAGAATTTTGTAGACTTCCCTTCACACAATAATTGCTCACAAGTGGTTGAGTGTTTTGACATGACAAAGAAATGAGAGGATTTTTGGCAGCTATAATAACTGCATCAAGGAAACAGCTTTTTAAAACTCAGAAAAAAATTCTATGGTCCAAACACTATTCATAAAATTGTAAAATATCACATTGACAATATAATTATAAATTAGCCCTATGTAGAAAGAACGATTTATATGACCAATTAAATAAATAGCCCTTTATTACTGATGAGTATACATTGAAAAGCCTGTATACAATTGAGATAATGGTGCGTGTGTGTGTGTGTGTGTGTGTGTGTGTGTGTGTGTGTGTGTGTTTGCTAGTCCTTAAGCTTTTTCTGCTCAAGATTAATGCTCTACCATTTGGGCTACAGACTGGTGGTTAGTTATAGATAAGAGACACAGATTTTCCTATCCAGGATAGCTTCAAACTGAGATAATTGGATCTCAGCCTCCTGAGTTGCTTGGATTGCAAGTGAGAGTCTCCTGTGCCCAGAGAGAGCATGGTTTTTGACAGGCAGGGTCATAGTGTTTAGGAGAATGAATGACAGAGCTAGACTGCCCAAGTTTGAGTCCTGGCTACACCTCTTGGGTAAGTTTACAGATCCTTAATTTTCTTTTCTGTGGTGGAGAATAATAACATTTACTTTTTTGGCTTGCCAGGAGATTAAATGAGTTCATGTGCATGAAGCACCTGGAATATGGTTGGCACATAGTAAGCAGTACTATATGATGTTTCTGATTATTTAATTGAATAATTTAATTAGAAAAGAGAAGGCCAGAAACTGAGAAGACAGGAGGCAGAAATAAATATGTACTGTACTTAGAAATGCCCCCTCCGCCAGTATAGCCTTAAATTTAGAAAAAAGGTAGTTAAGAGAATCTATACAATGTATCTATAAGGAGAGCAGACAGAGTAGAACTAGTTTAGTAAAACCACAGCATCCAGTATAATCTAATTTGATGCATTGCAATCCTGCTTCTGGAGAGATAGCTTTCTGAGAGAAGGTAAAGTGGTCTAACCTTCCATGGAAGGAAGACAAGCTTCTTGACACCTGTATGGGAATCTGAGAATCCTGCGGAAGTGCAAGGCCTGCTATGGATGATCAGGCCTTTAAAACTAAGTTGCTGCTACACAGGGGACACCTGACAAAAAAAGAACTGCAATTTGTGACACATCATGCATTTGGTCACAACTACTCTTGGGAATCTTGAATGAGTCATGGAGAAGGGACATGCTCCCGGAAAGCAGGACTTTCCATTGATCACTCAGAGATTGACTGTTGAAAATATTGCAGTGTTTTTCCTTGGTACTGGGTACATATCCCCACACTTGTTTGCTTGCTTGCTCAACTGGTGCTTTACCACTTGAGCTGTGCCTCCAATCCTGCTTCTTTTTGCTGGCTTCAAAATGCCATCCTCCAGAGCCCCTTCAGTAGCTAAGATAACAGTCACTGGTACTTGGCTATGTCATTGCATTTTTACAAAGTTATTCTATTTTCAACAGAATGCCATTTTATATTTTAAATATAACTACTAAGCTTCAGTTTACATCTTGCTTTATGAGTTCTTAAATTTTTATCTGTACTTACTGCACAAACCATGATAGTTATTTCCTAACTATTTCCTGACTTATAATATCAGGCATTCTCCTTAAAGATTTTTGAATACTTTTTCTAAAGTCAAAGTAAATGCCTTAATCGTTCTTCGTAGCCCTTTCTCTAGCCCTTAGTCCCTTAAATTGAAATTTGCCATGTACTACAATGTTCTCTTTTTGAGAAACACAGCAGTAATTTGAGGAACAGTTATGTACATGTCTGACAATGTCTCCCATTTATTCAGGAGCCCTGCATAACTTGTAGAAAATCCTCAGGGTTTTAGCAGAGGGGTTCAATTTCTTTCTAACTTCTAATGTTGTTTCAAGCATCATTTTATTCTCTTTCATATTTCTTGTACCATTTTAGTCAGGACATAGGAGAAGGGGTTGAGAGATTGTACAGATGCCTTTACCATAGCACAAGCTCAATATGCCACATTTTGAGAGGAGCTTGAGCCAGACAGGAAAGAAAATGATGTCAAATGATGTGCAATTTAAGAAGTGGAAGTGTTTATGTCTTAAAAAAAGAAGAAATAAATGGGATGTGACATAAGTGGGCTATCTTTAGATGCCCAACAGGATGTAATGTAACCCTAGAAGTTGACTTTGTAAACGAATGCCAAGACCATGGGGAGCCAAACAACTCTCTCCAAGCTACTGAGAGAAAGGTGCTTTCTTAGATGTAGGCTGAAGAATTTAGTTTCAGAGGTTGTTTTCAGCCTTATGCTACTGGTAATGTACATAAGGTTAGCATTTTAGAGATGTGGGATGAACAAGTTTTCCTACATAAGTTTAGAATGTATAACAAATTAAGTGGAACACTAGTTATGACAAAGATATCTGAGACCAGAAATTCTGATTTATGTAAATTTGAAACTGGGCCTAGAAATCTATGTTTTTATAATATAGATTAATTTTGAGGATATGATCTTACTTTATAGGTAAGATGATCATATTAAAATATTGTTCCTTTGTGGCTTTGTCTTGGCATGTAATTCAGGGAATGCCATCTTTATTGATAGCAATCAAGATTTGCAATATAAATATAAGAATGTAATGCTTTGCATTTGGGTTCAGAGTAAATGCAATTATTTTGGCAACATCTGGTGCTATAATTGAGGGTTTTATAAAAAAAGAGAGGGAAAGAGGAAATGATACCTAACTGAATGAGGGTAGTCACTGAGGTCAACATTTCCATATAAATCTGTCTTCCAGGAAGCAGATGGTAATAGGTGAAAAACAAAGGAGAGAGAGGCAAGGAAAGTCTTCAGATGGAGATGATATTGGACACAGAAACAGAGATTCGAGGAACAAGCCATCGGGTGTGGAGGATCACAAGTTGATACACTCTTAGGAATGCCAAATCAGCCCAGTGGCCAGTTCTAATTTAACTGACCATAGAAAAGCGGGTTGTTGTTCTGATGGTTGCTTGTCACTGAGAGCTTTGTCTGCAGAGGCTAGCAGCAGATCTGAAGTGCTGGAACCATCAGCTACTTGTTTCTTTTGACACGTGCTCTCCAGAAGGAAGATCTGAGCTGTGTGCATCCATAGCACCCCACAGCCCAAGCCATATGTTTTCCCACTGCTGGTAGTGTGTATATATATATATATATATATATATATATACACATACATATATATGCACACATATATATGTATATATATATTTCTGTTTGCTTGATTTTACTTTTATTGCATTAAGTCTCTCAGAGTCCATTTGGTCCTGTTTTTTTCCTGTCCAGGCACCAAATATATCATGTGAATGATTCTATTCCTGTATAATTTTTTTAAAAAATGGACTCAAAAATAAAATACTCTGTCAGGATATAATGGAAAAATGCTTTGTAAACATGGGGCACTTTAAAAACTCGGTCCTTTTATTTTTATTCTTGTAGTCTGGCGGCAAGAAGAACTTGCACGCATTAACCAATATTCCACTGGAGCTGAAAGGAAAGCTTGCTTGTGTGAACTTTTGGAAAAAGAGACCCAGCTAATTGCTTCCATTGGGAGATATAGAGACGCTGCTCTTAAGGAGAGACAGGAAGCATCAATACAAGCTTTTCTCAGTAAGGTAAGTGAAGTAACTACTATTTAAATACACATGTATCTTGAAGTAAAAAATGCTGAGCAGCGATCTGAAAAAGATCTGTATCATAAGAATTTACACAAATTTTCTTGAACATTTTGATAGCATGTATATATTCAAATTTGACTTACTTATTCTTCTGATACAGCTGTAGATTTTATTATACCCTAGAACAGAGATTAACGAGGAACAAGAAATTAGCATGTTATTCACTAGAGCGATTCGTTCATGAAGAGAAGATAGAGACATCTTCCCTGTGACTTCCTTTATTTTGATTTAGGCTGGTTACATGAACTGTATGAGTTCAACAATCTGATAAAATGCAGAGTAGTAAAGTTGCAGGATATCTGGGTCTGAGGTGTCCCACATGGAAAGTAACCTGGGGAAACAGCTGGAGACAGCAATACTGTTGCTTTGGCTCACTGCAGCTTAACAAACTGGAAATTTCTGACTGAAAGAATATGTGATTATTGAAAAGTATAAAAACACACAATTAGGGGGGAAAAAACCTACAGTAATTACCCTTTTGTGGTCAAACTGCCCGTTTGAGATTGAATATCCTGTTTCCATGGTAACAACTTCCTTTTATAAACTTGGTCTTTCTGAACAATTAAAAGCCAAACCATCCAGAAGAAAAGCATGAAGGTCTCCAAGATATTTAATGACTCTACTTCTATGATGCTTATTTGTTCTTAAAAGTGTATTATACTACTTCAAATGTTTTCCTGATCTTATTTACATATTCCCCCCCTTTTTTCTTACATACTCTCTTTTTGATCCCAGTTTCTCTTCGGTTTTAACTGCAGTTCTAAATTCTAGGTCAGAAGTTTAGGAACTACCAAATCCTATATCCGATTCCCTACTGTCAGCACTCTTTGATTGTCCAAATTATACCTCAAATATCATGCAACTCTAAACCATGTCATCTATCTGTTGCCTATTTCATTTCTAATCTGATTTTTGTACTCCTATTCTGAACTATTCAAGTGACCTTTCTCTATGGATATTAGTATTGCAAACACATTTGTCTATATAGAAACCTGGATAGCATTCTTTTTTTTTTTTTTTAATTGCCAGTCCTGGGCTGAACTCAGAGCCTGAGCACTGTCCTTGGACTTTCTCAAGGCTAGAGCTCTACCACTTGAGCCTCAGCACCATTTCCGGCTTTTTTTTTCTATGTATGTGGTACCGAGGAATCGAACCCGGGTCTTCGTGCATGCTAGGCAAGCACTCTACCACTAGGCCAAACTCCCGGCCCCCTGGATAGCATTCTTTTTAAATACATTTTTATTGTAATTAATAGAAGGGTTACATTATATTTGCCAGATAGAAGGTGAATTAATTCACATACATTGATACCCTTTCTCATGTCTTGGTCCCCATTTCCCTCCCCCCACCTCCACCCCTCATCTTGTTTTCCCCCCTTCCCTATCCAATTTCAAATAACCAAATACAAATATATCCAATATATCAGATAACAAAGTGAGATACTGTAACAATATGAGATAACCAAGGGACACCAAAAGAGATGACAGATAACATAGTACATTAAGGACAACAATCACTCATTATGTGGCTTTTGTTTCTATATCCTAGAGGTCCTTTTATTTAGCGTCATACTATATGGCCTTATGTATCTAGGTTTTGCTCCATTGCAAATCTTTGCTAGGAGAGCCCAAGGTTTCTACTGATTATGAAAAATGAGGGAAACCATTGAGCCTATGTTCCTTTAAGTCTGGCTACTTCACTTAATATGATTTTTTCTAAGTCTTTCCATTTCCTAACAAATGGGGCAATGTCATTCTTTCTGATGGCAGCATAGAATTCCATTGTGTACAAATACCACATCTTGTTGATCCACTCATCAACTGAGGGACATCTGGGCTGGTTCCATATCTTTGCTATGGTAAATAGTGCTGCCAATGAACCTCGTTGTGCTAGTGGATTTAGTATGTCCTTGTTTCTGGACAATTGGCTAAATGCCTACTAGTGGAATTGCTGGGTCATAGGGGAGCTCTGTTTAGTCTTTTGAGGCACTGCCATACTGCTTTCCATAGTGGTTGAACGAGTTCGCACCCCCACCAACAGTGTAGTAGTGAAAAACCTGGATAGCATTCTTTTTAAATTTTCCTTTTTATTTTTCTGTTATTTTAATTCTCTCTCTCTCTCTCTCTCTCTCTCTCTCTCTCTCTCTCTCTCTCTCTCTCTCTCTCTCTCTCTCTATTACTTGATTATTATCTCCCTAATTTTTTCTTTTCTTTTTTAAACTTTTTCCTAATTCCACTATCATTGACTTTCATAAAATTGCAGTGCCATGAGATGTTGACAACTTTGCCTATAGGCCATACAGACCAAGATTTGAACTACATGGAATTCCAGTTTGGTCAAAATTCCTTGGGATCTTCCTGAAGCATGGACAGATGAAGGCTTCTGAGGATCTGTAATAGGGCTGTTCCCTTCTATTGCTTCCTTCCCTCTTTTCTGAGATTGTCATGAGATGGGACTTACGTGTGAGCGCGCGTCTGTGTGCACGTGCGCACATGAGAGACAGACTGAGGGAGACAGAGGGAGAGAGGGAGAGGGAGATTGACACTGCTTTAATTGAGTCTGTTTTCTTTCTCATCTGGATTACTTTGTTTCTAAGGCAGACATTTGCCTGAAGTCTTGCTTCTCTTCTTTCCTCCTCCACCATCCATACCAGCACCATAATGGCAACACTGAGCACATCTCTGATTCTGCCTTTCTACACTTCCCCGAGGGAACAAAAGTTTTCACAGCCTTTTCTCTGCACACTTTACTCATCACTTTGATCATCCTCTTTCCTTGAACCATACTCTATTGCCCCCACTGTACTTCAATATATGTCTTGAGAAAGATAATGCACTCTTGAGGCTTTTGCTTCTGTAGTTGCCACCACACAGAATATCTTCTTCCCTCTTCCCTGCTAGTGAGCTACTTTTTTGAAACAAGCTTTGACAGAGGACCTGCTGATCTTCCTGTATTAGCCTGTACTATTTGCTGTCTCATCTCTGTTTTGTACACAATGATCATGCTATTTTTTTATCCCTAATATCTGATTACTTCCTAGATTCTGTATTTGATAAGGTGGCAAATTTTATTCTTTCCAATCTTTCTATTTTCAAATCTTAGCATATCATTTATTATGGAGTATCAAAAATACTTGCAGAGGAAAGCAGGGAGGAAAAGAAAGGGCAGAATAATGGTGTGAAATTTTATATTATATTTGAAACATCATCAAGAGATTAGGTAGACACTTGTCACCTTAAATTCTTGAATTTCCTAATCCTGAGAAAAATGAATCTACTGGAGAGAAGCCATAATTTTTATAAGTATAAGCTAACCTTTTTCTTTGAGCAAGTAGCTGTAATTTTTAGCAAAGCTTCATCAGTGGGAACTGTGTTCCCACAAGTCTCTTTACCTTACCAGAAACAAGGACATTAGGCCAGGACAGCATGGGAGCTGGAAGCATCTGAGTGCCAATGAACAAGGAAAATGGATAGCACCCATCTTTCTTTCTTTCTTTTTAATTTTTTTTATTGATTTTAATTTTAAATTATCTTTAAGTAGTTGTACAAAGGAGTTACTATTTAACAAAGCAGCTTATGAACATAATGCATTTGGATCAATGGTCAATCCTTTCAACATTTTCACCTCTCTCCCAAACCCACTCCTTTCCTCACTCTTCTTAATTTTGTAGGATATATATTGAATTTTTTATTGCATTTCCTCCCCTCTTCTCCTCTTCATGAGTTCATGCCTTTTCCCATTGACCCCACCTCACCCACCCCTTTTGAGTATCTACTTCCTGGTATTTTGTTGAAGTTTGACTTTTGCCTTTCTAAGGAATTATACACCATTTGAATTCTCCCTTAAATTTACCATGTTTCAGTTACTGTATTTATATATATTTGCATACTGCCCAATGTATTTAACTAAATCTGGCTTCCATACATAAGGGAAAATATGTATCCTTTTGTCTCTTGGGGCCAAATATTTTACAGGTTTTGTCATTTCTTTGCAAATGGTGTATCAGTCCCTAAGCTAACTTCAGGGCATCATTGGATACAAGGAAATGAGGCAACTTCACCTTAATTGTAGCCACAGTTTCGTACTTGGTCATGAAAAACACACCGGAGAATGGAACAACGATTACACTAGAACGATCCCTAGTATGTTTTCATAGCCTAATTCATCTAGCCTTTGTCAATATTGTAGACAAGTGACTTTTAGCCTGCTTCTAAACCATTGTAGTAAGTTAAAAATGTTGTCACTTTAATATAGAATCATTTAAAAATATCTTTGTGTATATGATGCTGTAGTAAACATCTAAAAAATAAGATGAATAGACTCAATATCTATTCTTTATGTCCATTTACTTCCCAGTATATATTCCCCTGAAATAGTCAGGGGAAATCCGTGTTGATCCAAACAACTTATCCTCATGCTTTACTTGATGGTTGAGGAATCCCAGAAGCTAGATAAGTCCTTAGGTTTTGTAGATGTCAAAACTAATATCTGATCAAAGTCATAGTGAAAACTTCACAATCTACATTTAGCACCACAATGTTTAGATGCATGTATTCCTTCCTATAATTTATAAACAAGTTTGTAGACTATGACTTTATGTTTAGGTTTAGTTAAATTCATTCTAAGTACTACTTAGTCTATGGAAAAATATTTTACTTCTTTCTCTTCTTATTCTGAACCTAGAATTTCTACTGAGCCATGTGATTTTTGAGTTAGTCCAATCAGTATAAGAACTAATAAATTTGAGTAGTTTTTATGCTAAATTCTCATTGTTAGTATGAAGGTGTACTGCTGAAAAGTTTTGTGGCATTAAATAATTTGTAATTTTAATACATCAAATATTGAATTCTAAAGGTCATCAAATATTAAAAACTCTCAACAGAGGTACAGCAAGTTAGGTTAAGAAATATAAATGAAAAGTCATCAGTTGCTTTCTAATATCCTTCAGGTGCTTTTTATCCAAATCTTGTAAAGAGACAATTTAAATTTCTGTAAGAGGTTTCCTTTAGAGTGAAGATAACTTATTTCTTTGATTCTCTTTGATGCATATACCAGTTCTTACACCTTAAACACCTTCAATTCAGTCAGGCACTGGTGGCTCATGCCTGTTCAGGAGGCTGAGAACTGCAGGTCACAGTTTGAAGTCAGCCCAGGCAAGAAAGTCTGTGAGACTTTTACCTTCAATCAACCACCAGAAAACCAGAAGTGGAGTTGTTGCCCAACCTAGTAGAGCACTAGTGAAAAATATGGAATTTCCCCATAATGTTGAGAAATATGAAATCTCTCCATAAGTAATAGTAACCAATAGTAACCACACAACACAAACATTTTACTTAAGAAATCCAAAATCTTAAGAGAATAGAAGAATGGCCTTTAGAATAGTGCAAGTAGTTGCAGTTTATACAATGGGCTGAAGAACAGCCAACAGGATGTGCAGTTTGAGTTGGTTCGAGTCAGTGAAACTGTATACCTTATGAACCTGAATAAGAGGGGGAAATTCCAGGAATAAAACAATAAAATATGGCCAGAAACAAGACATGCAGTCAACTGCCTGTTTAACCAAGTGGAAATTCAATAAACCCCTAGCTGAGTCTTACCTAATGTGATTATAATCAATCATTAATCAATCATTACCCTGTAACTATGCTTCTGCTTCTGTAACCTGCTTCAGCCACCCATAAATATCCCCCTCTCCCCAGCCTAGGTGCGCAAGTCTCCTAGGAGACCTTGTTGCCCTCGGACGCCCGGGTTCCCAAATAAACCTCTTGCTGATTGCATCCGACTGTGTGGACTCGCTGTTCCTTGGGAAGGGGGCTCCGTCTGAAAGACGTCCCGCTGAGTCGGGAGTCTAACACTAGCCTTGAGTGAAAAAGCTTAGGAACAGTGCTCAGGCAGGTCCTAGATTCAAGCTTCACTACTGAGAAAAGAAAAGCAAAACCAAAACAACAAAAAACTCTACCTGCCCCCCCCCCAATTCCTGCAATTCATATTAGCTGTATATTTTCCAAACTCAGCTGGCCAATAGCTAATGGTATAGAAAAATGCATCCACCTCTCTCTGAGCAAAACAAGGATTTTGCTATGGATGTGTGAAACCCTTTGCTGAGGAAAATAAAAGTTGATCACTCTCCAGTCGCTTTGGGAGAGTGAAGTGTAGGTCTTATTTGTGTCTTGCGAGACTTGAGGTTTAATTCAAGAGGAGGGAAAGACTTATCCTCACAATGAGAGGATAAAATCCTCTAAAGGTTTTCATCATCTTTCCACCTTCCTTTCTACGAAATGTGTCTTCCTGCTGTTCTTTTGTTTCTTTGCTCCCTACCCCCAGGCTGTCTCATTTGCTGGCAGGTAAATGGGATTTATTACACTTCTATTTTCTGAAACAATTTAAAGACATGATTGTTGTACATCTCCTATGATAGCCAAAACACTCAAAGAACAAAAGAACTAAGGAAGATAAATAAGCAAAGTTGACATTTTCTTTTTCTTTTCTTTTTTTTGGGGGGGGGGGTCATGGGTCATGAACTCTGAGCTCTTCAGCTCAAGGCTACTGCCCTACCCTTGAGTTAAGCCCCACTTCCCATTTTCTATAGGTTAATTGGAGATAAGAGTCTCAGGCGCTTTTGTGTCCTGGCTGGCTTTGAACCTTGATCCTCAGATCTCAACCTCCTGAGTAGCCAGGATTACAGGCATGAGCCACAGCCTCCAATCTGAAATGTCATATGTCAGCCCTAGGAACATAGAGCTTCCAATCTAATAGTCTTTGATGATATCACTCTGTTCTCTAACATGCTTAGTCTTGTTGACTCTTCAGTTTTTTTCTTAGGGACTGCTTTCTTTTTTTTTCTGAGTCAAATGCTTTACAAGCCACTCAGAATTACCTGTTTATTTACAGTTATGAACTATACTCACCCATTATTTTAATTATTCAATTTCTAATTTTTACAGGCTTAAGATGTGAAAGTTTTTGGAATCAGGAGAGTATTTTGTCTACTTAGTGCCTATTTACACTGACTGTTACATTAAGCTTCATAAATAGTTGTTTGATAAATGAGAATCCATGAAGCATCCAGAATTAAATGAAAAATATATTTTTGAAAAGTCTTTTGGGTGCAGTGGCTTTAATAAGCATAAAATAATCATAGAAAAATTTAGATTCAAATATCATTGTTCCAACTTACTGAAAAACATTGCATACATTTGTATGTGTGTTTATTTTACATGTGTTATACAATTTTGTATATAGTTAATGAATTGCTTCAAATTATAGTATTTAAAAGAATATTTATTGATAAGACAGTGTTTGAATTCAGAATTGGAGGATAGGAAGGCTTTATTTGTAGAAAGATTTGGAAAAGCTCATGATATTTCTATATATAACACTGTGTTCCACAGGACTAATATTTTGAAAGGAAAATAGAATGAAGTCAGTATATAAATGGAAAAGATTGAATAAACTAGCTAAAAGTAGTCATTATATGAAAAGGTATTACAAGAATTTTTACTATGAAATGTTACTTGTATACAGAGCAAAAGATATTATTGCCCACACTTCTTAGAAAATAAACTGTATTTAAAAGAGCCACCCTAAGGAAAATTGCATGCAAAGGTTAAGATACTAGTTAGATGTTAGAAGATTATAGTATAAAACCTAGCCTAATACTGCTTAAAACTTTTGGAAAAGGGCTCTCAAATAAACTCTATACTCTAGTGACGCTCCAAGACTACCTGAAACCAGTTTGAAATCAGGCCATGCAGAAAAACCAGGGCACCTCTATTTCCAAAGTAACAAGCAAAAAGTTGGGCTAATAGGGTGACTCTGTAGTAGTAGAGTGTCCACTGAACAAGTCAGCTGAGCAAATGGTGGAGGCCCTGATTTTAAACATTGGTACCTAAAATGTAAGTACAGATATATACTTATTGATAAAATAGTATAAATGTATGAATTTATGTAGACAAATATACATTATTCATAGCTTCTCAATTACTATATTAAATCTAGAACTAAGACCATTTCTCAAGAAGGTGTTTAGTTCTCAGCAATGTTTATTTTGGCTTTAACTCGATTATGAAGCTATTGTTTTGAAAATGTATGAAATAATTTAAAAGAGGCAGTTTTGTAGTTCTCAATATAAGTTAGCTAATTTGAAATGTATATAGAGAATATTATAGTGAAAAGTTCTTCATAATTTTTTCTTTTTTTTTGTCACTTGTGGGGCTTGAACTCTGGGCCTAGGCACTGTCCCTGAGCTCTTCAGCTTCTACCACATTGAGCCACAGCACCACTTCCTCTTCATACTTTTTTCTTTTACTAAAATGGTATTTTGCTTCATCTAAAAGTTATCCAATTTTCTTATGTTTTAGTAGTTAGTGATACTTTTAGTTATAGATGATATTAAGCAGAAGAAAGAGCAAAATTGTTATAGCATTTCATTAACTAATTGTAAACAATATTATTTGCAGTGTTCATCTCCAAGGATATGGAGAAGAGCTGATGGTAAAGTAATTGAGATGGATACACAGTTCACTATCAGAGCTAGAGAACTCCAAAACATTTATAAATGTATCATAATGAAAAATGTCTCTCATGATGAAAGGTTGGATTTACTGTTGACGCTTAAACATACTGTGAAGGTATGATGGCTTTTTCTTAGATTTGGGAAGATTCACTATTTACAAAAAAGATGATGTGAATACCAAAACAACCAAAGTGTTTTTGCAAGCTGATTATATGTCTTTGAGTTGAGTAAATGAATTTCAAGGCAGGCATATATCTTTATCATCTCTATGTCTATGTCAATATCTAATTATAACATCAATGTCTCACAAAGTTGGGTCCCTCAATAAATAAATGATTTTGTTTGGATGATAAGGACCAACATAGAAGCTGAGAACATATGAGAATCTAGACAACTGCAGCTAATGATTGAGATATCATGAAAATATGAAAATAAAATCTGGCTGGGAATGTGGCTTAATGGTAGAGTGTTTGCCTAGCATGTGTGAAGTCCTGGGTTCTCTTTCTCAGTACCACATCAACAGTAAAAGCTAGAAATGGCGCTGTGGCTAGCCTTGAGCAAAAAAAAAAAGCTCAGGGACAGTACCCAGGCTCTTGAGTTCAAGCCCTAGGACTTCTCCTCTCACTTCCTGGGAGCAACCATAACCTGCCTTCCACCACAGTAGTCCTTGTCTGGAGTTGTCTTCCTGGTTTTACCACCTTTGTGTAAATTCATACATCCATAAATAACATGGCTTATTGCTCTTTGGAATTTTATTTAGTGAAATTATAGTGCATGTGTTGTTTTGTGCTTATTTTGCTTAAAATTAGTTCCTTCATTTCCATAAATTAGATGATGTGTCATTGAGGATGAAACTGTAATTTATTTATATAATCCAATAATCATTTCTCATTTTTGGTCTCTTTGAAAAATGATTCTACAGGTACATTTTTCTAAAGCACAAGTATGGAAATTACTAGGTTATAGGATATATATATATAAGTCAATTCTACTCTTAGAGATGGCTAAAGTTTCCAAATGATTTGTACTTTTATCAGCATTGTACTTGCTTGTTTGCTTGGATGCTAATTTTGCAAGCAGTGATTATTTAAATTTTATGTTAAATAGTTTTATGTTTTGTTTAGGAACATGAATGCAAGCTGACCCAGGAAATCCTAGAATTAATTGACAGAGAAGTTGACCTTATGATGAGAGGAGTCAAATCTCAAAACCTTGAAGGACTCAGAAAAAGAATTGCAACACTCTTTTTTCATTATATTAAAACACCTCTGTTTAATCCTGAAGTTGCAAGATATCTTAAGGTACTCAACTGTTTTTTTTTTCTCCTGTGTTTCCTTTATAGAATCTATGGCGCAATATGTTAAACTGGAAGCTTTCAATTTTGCTTTTACACATTACCTGGAATCTATATGGAAGGCCATTTTAGTGGTGAAATATCCTTTGAATGATCACTGTGTTTATAAACTGAGCTTACTTATTAACCTCTTTCATGTCTTTTATCAACCTTGAAATCATTCCAAAGCACAGAACATTCCAATTGCATATCACATTATATTGGGTGCAGTTTGATCTCTCACCTCTCCACATATTATACATAGTCTTTTTTCCACCCTGAATGCTATCCTCAGTTTCATCCAACTTCCACTGTGTGTGTGTGTGTGTGTGTGTGTGTGTGTGTGTGTGTGTGTGTGTGCTTAGTTCTGGGTCTTGAACTCAGGGCCTACACTTGTCCCTTAGCTTTTTGCTCCAGCTCAAGGCTGGTACCATTTGTACCACAATTGCAATTCAACTTTTTAGTAGTTAACAGGAGACAAGAATCTTTCTACTCAGATTGGTTTTGGACCATGCTCCTCATATCTCAGCCTACTGAGTAACTAGAATTATCAGCAATAGACATTGATGCCCAGCCCATTCATTTAAATGGATTTAATTTCATGTTCACTCTTTCATGAATAATGAAGAAGACAGAGCTTTCTATTTATGAGATTTTTACCTTCCATATGTTTTCCCTGTATTACTTACCACAGTCATCTGAAAGACTTCTAAATCTGACTTGTGTTTGAATCAAAGTATCTTTTCTAACTCTAACATATTTAGACTTCAAGGAGTTTTGCTCACTAAAACCAAGGTGACTGCTTTATTGCTTTCTTATTGTGCAAAATTATTTAGAACATGTTTTCTTTTCACTTGGAGGGATATTGCTAAATAATTATAAATTGTGTTTTGTTTTAATAATCATTTTTAGAGTTTTAATTTAAAAAGAACACTGAGCATTGTCAGATATTTGACAACACAAAACCTCAATATTTTTACAAGCCTTTAGACGAAGAAGAATGGCCTAATTTTTATATTATTCCTTTTTTTAAAATAATTTTGTGATTAATAGAAAGGTTACATTATATTCACCAGATTAATTAAAAAAATTTAAGTATATTGTCAGAAGCATATTAAAGTGTAACAAAAATCCAAAAGAAAAGTTGCTTCTTCCATTGTTTCAATTAGTATTTTATCTGTCCAGGCTAATTTCTAGTCATTCTCATAGACTTATTCAGTTCATCCTTACTTGCAGCAATATAAGGGAATTACATATTCTCCATCTTCATATAAGGTCACAATTATACTTTGAGTCTGTCCTCCAAAGGCTCATGCCATTGAAGACTTCATCCCCAGCTGGTGGTGCTAGTGAGAGGCAGAGGATGTTGACTTTCAATGGTTTAAATCCCTTGATAAGTTTAAAGCTGAACCAGTTGTCAGAAGGTGGGGCCTTGTTGGAAGAAGCAGATCACTATTGTGTGTCTTTGAAGAATAAGTTTTGCGCTGACTCCCTCTCTGTCTGGCTCTCCTTCCTGGCTCCCAGAAGGTGAACAGCTTTGTTCCACCATGCACTGTCCACAGTGATTTTCTGTATCATCTCAGACCTAGAGCAATGTTGTCAAGCCACCAGGACAGAATCTTCTCTAACCACAGGCCAAGTTAAATCTTTCCTCCCTTACACGGGCTTTCTAGGCATTGTGCTATAGTGGCCAAAAGTGACTAATAATTCTATCACTTTGTTCACTTTTGGAATTTACTTTTAGTAAATTTCACTCCTTTTGATGAATTTTGACAATTTTTAGCCAAATAATTTAGCAACACAGTCAAAATTAAATATAAAAGCAATAGTCTTCTAAGACCCTAAAATTCCTCTACAATTTCACTTCCCCTGATTTGTAGCAAACACATTTTTTGTTTTGTTTCTGTAGTTTTGTCTATTTTAGAATCTCACATAAACAGAATCCTAACATCTAAGAATTAGATTCTTTTGAGATTAGATTTTTCAATTAGCACACTGAGTTTGGGATTCGCCCTAGCTTTGAGTGTTTTAGTAGTTTATTAGAGTGGAGCAATCTTCTCATTGCATAGACATAGACAACTTTATTTTTACCCTGTAAATGTAAGTCATGGCATGTTTGAATTATTTTGGAGTCTTGGGATTTATGAATAAGGTTGTGATGAAGAGCATTAGCAATTCTAACAAAAGACTAACAAAATTAAGCAAGACTAGCAAGTTTTCTATTATAGAAAGACTAGGAGAAACATAAGATTTATCACCTAATAGGGTCCTGAATATAACTTAAATGTAAATAAATCCTCAAATACCTGAAAAAATATGGTTATGATAAACACTTGATTATGGGTTTGGGGTTAATTGATTAATTAGGCATAAATACCTAGGAATTTCATTATAGAGTCACATGGTAAATGTATAGTTACCCCTAGAAGAGACTTCTAAACTTTGTATATAAATAGTTATACCAGATTACAGTATGTAAAGGAGTTCCAGTTGCTTTCACTTTTGTCAATACTTGGTATTGTCAAGTTTTAATTTAAAAAGGTAGGTAGTAGTATCCTATAATATTTTCATGTATATTTACTTAATAACTAAAAGTATTGAGCCTCATATTTTATACCATATATATATGTCTTTTTTGGTGATGTTTCTTGACATATCTTTGGCCACATGCTCCTTTACTTGCTTAGATTGTTTCCCATTACTATATTTTGAGAATTTTTAATATGTTCTGCATATAAGTTTTTGATTAGAAATGTGGTTTGAAAATATTTCTTAGTTGAAGAGAGAGCAAAGCTCTTTTCAATCCTTAGGGTTCTACACAGCTAACGTCTGCATGACACAGGGTGAGAAAGTAGTGAGTTTATTGGGCTTTTATTTATATTCAGAACTGGCTGAGGAAATGATTAATATAAACCCAGAAATCTAAACAATTTTATAAATGTAAGAACTGAAGCCAGGCGCAGTGACTCCTGCCTGTAATCCTAGCTACTCAGGAAGCTAAGAACTGAGGATCACAGTTCAAAGCCAGCTCAGGCACTAAAGTCTGTGAGCCTCTTCTCCATTTAACCACCAGGAAATGGGAATTGGTGCTTTGGCTCAAGGGGTAGGGTAGTAGCATTGAACTGAAGAGCTCAGGAACAGTGCCCAGGCCTAGAGTTCAAGTCCCATGACCCAAAACAACAACAACAACAAAAAACCAACAAAAAACAAACTGAGTTTGCCTCTTTTTATTTTTATTAGTATATATCCATTATAAAAAAGGGGCTTTATTGTGATATTTCACGTATGCATGTACATACTTCAGCCCCTTCTAATCCTCCTCTCAGTTTTTAAATAAAATTTTAATATACTATCCCATTTTCTTAGTGCATATAAAGTACTTCGATTATATGCTAACTTATTTACTACATACATATAGGAGTTGATGAATCATAAAATAGATTTTTATTATTTTGGCAGAATAAATTGAGTAGTTTGAAATTTAAAGGAAAAACTAGGAATTTTTCAGTTAACAAGTTCTAAAGTATTCTAATATAATTTTCCTGTTTTTTTTAATGTTTTAGGTCCCTCAAGATCCGCTCAAGTTTTACGATAAGATTTACTTTTGCTATAGCTGCCAGTTATATTTGCCTTGTACAGAATTTTCCATATCCTGTACCTCCCAAAGAATCTACCGTTGTCGTCAATGTGTCAGCCTTGAGAATGAGACTCAAAAACGGGAATCGTTTTTGAAGTACAAGTGTATACTTCAAAGGCTCTATGATTCAGAAGTCAATTATGAAGATGACTCTCAAATTGCTTTCCTGATGCAGGTGAGGTCAGTCATGGCAGAAGTTTATCTGTCTTCTAAGGGGCTGCAGGGACAGATGACTTACAATGCTGCTGAACACATTCTGATTTGGAAAGCACCTCCTTTGATTGCCTAATGAGCACAGGGATTTCATTCCTGAGGAGGTGTATGTGGATTTATGTACTGCATTGTGCTCTGCAGACACACTGGTAATTACATCAGATCTTACACACTACAGAAGAAGACAAGACAATAAAAGGAATGTAAGCTTCTGCAAGAACAAATCAGAGTGTTATGAGGAAAAATACTGGGAACCATGCAGTGTGTAAAGGGGCAAGTAAGGCAATTTGCAGGACAGAAAAAGGCTTCCTTGAAGATGTGGCTTCTACTCAAAAGACTGAGGAAGAGTTAATTTGGTAGCCACAGAGCAAAGAGTCACGGGGTTTTGAGGAAATTTGAGTCCTGGTTCTAACTGGTTTTAGGTGAATCTGAGACAGGCATAGATTTAATGATACTTAATGATTGGAAACAGAGAAGTTTTCTATGTTTGACCAGGATTCCTATATCTGGAAAAACAAGGGAGGAAAGTTTTACTTTGGCTCATAGTTTCTGTTCATTTCATGTAAATGGAGTTGCTTTAGCCAGGAAGGACACAGAGGAGGGAGAGAAAAGGGGTGGGGTGAGGGATGGAGAGAGCCAAAGTAGAGTATTCAAATTGGCCTGCATCTAGGCCCTGCTTCCCATTTTCCACCACCTTCAGTACCATAAAATTATGAATGGATTAATTCATCCATGAAATCAGAGCTCCTATCATCCAGTTACTTCTCCAAAGCCCCATTGACTGGCAGCCAAGCCTTGTATACAGAGCCTCTGGGGTTATTTTCTGTCCTATCCAGAGCATTTTGATGCCTTCTTTTTTTTTCTCTTGACTCTTATAAAGAGGTGATGAGATACTCATTCTAATGTATCTTTCACAATCATCTTTGCAGTTCCTTTTGAAGTGTATTCTAGGTGACACTAAATACTAATAGATATTTCAACTCTTCTTTTATTTCCTTTCCTGAACTAATGAGATCTCTCCACAGTTTAAAAAAATATGTAAGTTTGAGGCTGGGAGTTTGGCCTAGTGGTAGAGTACTCACCTAGCATGCACAAAGCCCTGGGTTTAATCCCTCAGTGCCACATACACAGAAATAGCTGGAAGTGGCACTGTGGCTCAAGTGGTAGGGCCCTAGCCCATTGTCCAAGGACAATACCCAGACCCTGAGTTCAAGCCCCAGGACTGGAAAAAAAGTTGTTTGTTATTTTTCCAAGAGAAAAGAGTGGTTTGGTAACTGCTTGAAATGTGTGTGAAAAGTCGTCAGTTGCTAGCCATTTATTGTCTTTTCTATAGCATAAACTCCCAGTATTATTCTGTTTTCCTTCAAGGGAGAGAAAAATGATATGTGCAATGAATAGAGGACACTAATAAACATGATTACCCAAGCTTTTCTAGGACAGTGGGAATGTGGAATTATTTTTCATGCATTGTTAGGGGCTGGTGGGGAGCTGAAAGAGCCACCAATTCTGGTGGCAGGATATAGGACTACCTGGAATTAGATGACATCTTGAATGTGATTGTCATGCAGTGGATTTTCCTGGTATGGTGTTCACAAAGACAGAAAGGACTGTGAATCATGTTAAAAAGGATGAACATCATGTTATCAATAGAATGAAGGATATTGTTGATGGAAGATATAAGAAAGATACTTCTGAAAGAAAAGACACTAAATAACTTAGGTGATTGGTTTTAGACCTTTTTTTTGTGTGGGAAGGGGTCATGGGGCTTGAACTTGGCCTGGGCACTGTCCCTGAGCTCTTCAGCTCAAGGCTACCACTCTACCCTTGAGCCAAGCCTCACTTCCCATTTTCTAGAGGCTAATTGGAGAGAAGAGTCGCAGGTCCTTTTGTGCCTGGGCTGGCTTTGAACCTTGATCCTTAGTTCTCAGCCACCTGAGTAGCTAGGATTACAGGTGTGAGACACCATTCCCAGGTAGAACATATTTTAAATAAAGACTTTTGGGGGGGGGATAGAGTCTTATTTTGTAGCCTCGGATAGCCTTGAACTCATGGTCTTCTTGCCTTTTCCTCCCAAGGCTAAGATTACAAGTATGTGCCAATATATCTGTCCTACAATCTAAATAAAATTATAAATCCAAAAAATCATGCTGAGCCAGGTGTGATGGGCAATAAGCACTGACACTCAGAACATACTGAATTTGAACATGTTGGCATGTAAAGTGAAAATACAAAAGCTAAGATATATTGAAAGTAAATATTTTTCTTAAAAGGGACTTGAATATTTCCCTGGTTATTCTGTAATTCCTACAGATGCCACTTAATACAATAGACAACAGTATTTACCACTGCAACAAGGTCAAACACTACTTAAAGGTAGGCAATTGCTAGAAATGGCCAACCGTATATACCATGTGCAAAAGTGACACATGAACAGAAATATAGTTTGTAGAGTTTTGCAGTTTGATACAGTTTTGAAGTGAGCAGTACAATGGAGACAACATAAAAAACTCTTACATAATTGAACAAGGCACCATTTTGAATACAATTAAAATGTATGGAACATATTTTCCCTGTTTTTCTACATAAAATTTTTGAAATAATGCTTCTTTTATCAGTAATTATGCTTTTGTGAAGCTTGTACCTAACAACTCTAAATTTATATATGTGGATCTCAGGATAAAAGTTCATTCTAAGTGTTGCAGCAATTACAATATAAATTCATTAAAAAGTTTTAGTTATTTAACCTACCCATCTTTCCTTTTTCTCCCCATTACAACAACAAATCCTTTTATTAGAATCAAATAAATCATATCTTTTTTTGGTATGCATTTATTTGCTACTGAAAAAGCACACAAACATATCAAAAATCTCCATTTATTACAGCTCGAACCCTTAAAAATCAGAAAATAAGTCAGCCACCTCTCCCAATCAAAGTTAGGGTTGTTGTGCCTTTAAATGCCCAATGCCAAGTGGCCTTGTCTTGAGGTAAGAAAGGATCTGCCTCAGGGAGAAAACAAAAACAAACAAACAAACTTGTAAGCTCCGGAAGGGGCTAACCTTGTCCAAAAAGAAAGGTACTCATTTTGTCAGTCCTGGGATTTGAACTCAGGGCTTGAGCACTGTCCTTGGGTTTTCTCAAGGCTAGAACTCTACCACTTGAGCCTCAGCACCACTTCTGGCTTTTTCTAAGTATGTAGTACTGAGGATTTGAACCCGGGTCTTCATGCATGCTACGTGAGCACTCTACCACTAGGCCAAACTCCTGCCCCCTCTTTTATCTTTATAACCATAAAAATGTTTATAAAACGCAAGAAAAATAGCTCCCCAACCCCACACCCCAAACACTAGGAAAGGGAATGGCAGTATCCAAGAGTCTCAAAGTTCTTAGCTTATCAAAACAGAATGCTGGACGGCTGGGGGGGGGGGGGCTCCTCAGAGCAGGAGGTAGCTGTCTTGGGGGCCCTTGTCACCCCCGAGCTGGGGTCATCAGAAGGGTCTTCATTGTTAGCCTGACGGTAGTTGCAGTGGCGGCAGGGCCCTTCCGAGATGGGGGGAAGGTTTCCAGTAGGCCAGTTTGCCTCAGGGTGACATTCTGGCTCGGGGCCAGCCTGTCCGGCCTGGCCAGGCCTGAATTCTGCAGCTGGCTGTTGAGGACAAAACTCCGTGAGAGGACGGTGGAGTCGGTGCACCTCTGATCCGTAGGCAGATATATTTCCAGGGGCCATCTGAGGGGATGCCTTGTCTGCGGATTCCGGAAGTGCTTCTGTGGGGTCCTCCAGCAGCCCTTGTATCTGCGAGTATCTATTCCTGAGGACGGATCTCAAGTGTGCCAGCTTTCTCTTCTGCTCCAGGATCACTAGGTGGAGACCAACCTTGGGCCCAGCGGGCCGCTCTCACCTTAGGCTGGGCCCCAGGGCCGGAGCTTCACCCCAGGATCAGGGGGGGTGATACCGAGTTCAAGGTCAACCGCTGAAGGTCGGCTGCTAAAGACTCAGAGGATTCAGGTCCATCGAGAGCCTCCTCTTCCTCGATCAGGGCGGCCGCGGGGCTGAGCCTGCAGTGGAAGCCGCGGTTCTCAGGGTCCATGGCGGCGGCGATGGCGTCGGCCTCATTTTTTAAAATAAATCTCTCTCAGCTGTCTATTGCAGTGTGGCAGTCAAACCCCTGGTAAAGGATTTTCCTGTGATAGTGAATAAGGAATTTTTCAAAAGTTCTTAATACCATGTACTGTATTAAGAGAATAAATGATAAGGTAGTGTCAAAGCTATGTAGTTATACAAGTAGCATTCAACATATAATTTATTTGAGGTTAAAGATGGATTCATGACTTGAGAATAATTATATAGATTAGGCAGAATGAACATAGGTGTGATAAAAAAGGACTATGTGCTACTAAAGTCTAGCAAATTATGTGCACCTTTAAAATGTAAACCATGTGGTTTGTTTGCTCAAGCAGTATAATCATTACAGTGTGAATTTAGAAGAAAACAAAAATTTATTTGTGGAACTCATATTGACATACAGCTCAGTGATATCCGGTACCTGATAGAGAACATCTGGGCATCCCAGTCGATCCTCAGTGCGTGCAAGGACATTGATGACTTGGTCATGGTCAGATGGGATACGTCCATAGAGTGGGCCCCCTGGAACTGCATTCTCCTCACCAAAGAGGAAGGTGAAGCTCATCTCAAGGTAAAGAACATCGAAAAGGTGAGTCATTGGACTTGTATTTGGGAGGTTACTTTTGTCATTGGAATTGGAGGACACCTGATGGACACATTCCACAAATAATTTAAGTATTTTTGTGAGATTACAAATAGGATGTGTGGATTCATACTAACAACACGTGGGAATGGTATATATTGTAGAGATTAGAATGAGGGGGGAGCAGAGAAATAAGAGATCTGAATGTGTAAATACTCCCACATCATACCATTCCTTCTAGTAATTTGAAGTACATTAATTCCCCAGTAAGGTCTATGAAGGCAAGGATTTCATACTAATGTTGCTCCCAAGTTAGGAGTTTAGTATGGATTTGTTGAATAAATACATGAATATATTGCCATCATAGGTATTAAAGAACCCAGAGTACCTCTGTGCTGATGACTCATTAGGAAGTTTGCCTGAAAGCATACTGTCATCATATAGATATAGTGTCCAATTAACTAGAACTAGAAGAAATCATTGCAAAACTAAATAATCTGTAATTCTAGCAATTTACAAAATGTACTCTGTAAACCATGTTAATGAACAAAAATGAGAGGCCCTAGAAGAGTTCCTAACAGAGCTCCATTTACATGAAGCAAGCACAGGATCTTCTGTTGACTAAATCACCTTTCATTTTATGCAAGATGTCAACTAAAAATATATATGTAATATATATATATATAAATATGAAATGGGGCAGTCAGTTTGAATGGTATTATTCCCTGCCAGTTTTTCTTGAGAGAATGGTGGGAAAATGGGGTAAAGGACATAAACTAATTACATTTTTACCTTTTTTTCTTTGTTCAGAGTTTTAAGGAGCTAGCCTAGGAAAAATTCTGCTCTGGGAATTAACAGAAAGGAGTGGAAGAAATTGAATCTATGATAAATGTTATGTTTAGTAAACTAAGCTGACTTGTAATTACGTAATTACAGGAAGCATAGCCAATCCCAGCAATATCATTTCATCTAGGCCCCATAATGAAACTGAGTTCATTCCCAAAGCTGACATTTCAGAGCCTCTTCAATTAATCCACACAACTCCCTTTGTATATTTAATCAATTTACTGCATTTTCAAATTAAATGTTCTATTCACATACATTTCTAATTTTAGGATGTCAATTGGTTTTAATTTACAGAAATGGAGCAAAAGATCTCAATGAAATAAGCTGAATTTTTTTTATGATTTTTCAGTTTGTGTAATCATTTAAGTATTAATATTCAGTCTAGTTAAAGAATAGCTTCTATTTTGCAGAAAGTTAAAATGAATTTGCTTAATGCCTAGAGATATTTACTTTCTCAGTATATTAAAGATATTTGAAATTTAAAGTAACTTTAAAAATATTTAATGTTAGTATAGAGGTGATATACAGAGGGATCACAATTACGTGAATCAGGTAATGAGTAAATCTTTCATACAGTGTCATCTGTTCCCTCATTCCCTCCCCTTCACACTCTCTCATCTCTTCCCACAAGTTATATAGTTCACTTTTATTGTTGTCCAGTGCCCTCCACTTTATAGCAATTGTTGACTCCTTGTGAACTTATAAGATATAGGGAAAAATGCCTCCTTGAACTCCAAGTGAAACAGATTGTGCTCATATTGGCTAAAATAGGAACAAATGTACAGAAAAGAAATAATGATGTCTCATAATAGAAAAGTTTTGCCAATCAAAAAGAAAGCTATTTCAAGTTTTCTAAGTTATTATTTGGCATGAAGCAGCCTAGGTAGTAACTGTGAATATAAAAGCACTTAAATTTTGTTTTTAACTGAAATAAAGACAGTATATTTTGCTATAAAATATGAATGGAATAAAATTTTGAAATAGAACGTAGGTTTTTTTTTTGATGTTTATCCCTAATGTCCACATGTTGGGAATAACTAATTTTATTTTGTGAAAGTTATTGAAATCCTTTTGGGAATTTCTATCTTACCTCTCATTCATATCTATCTATTTTTCACTTATCATCTATCATCTACATCATCGACATCTCTCTCTATATATAATATATTATATATGTGTGCATGTGTAGCATTTATTTTATATAGAATTTTATATAAAATTATCTGCAGTTGGTTTGCTTATTTAACAATAGTGGATATCTTTCTACATTTTATTATTGTTTTAAGATTTATTACAGTTATTTCATGTATTTCATAGAATGTTTGACTCATCTTTAGTAGTTATTGGCTTTATGAGTTTTTCCAAGTAAACATTATAAAGTTCTATGCATGTATAGATGAATATAGTATGACAGAAATATTATTTTTCCTTGAATAAAATATGGACTAAGAAATAGGGAAAAAAAAGATTAGTGCAAACTATTTGAGTATGTTACATTTGTCTAAAAAGAGAAATCATTAAAACAATTACTTGTGTAAGACATAAAACCCACTGTTGGTTTTTAGACTTTTTTTTTTATAATTTTTTTTTTGCCAGTCCTGGGCTTGAGCTCAGGGCCTGAGCACTGTCCTTGGACTTTCTCAAGGCTAAAACTCTACCACCTGAGCCTCAGCACCATTTCCAGCTTTTTTTCTATGTATGTGGTACCGAGGAATTGAACCCAGGTTTTAGTGCATGCTAGGCAAGCACTCTACCACTAGGCCAAACTCCCAGCCCCCACTGTTGGTTTTTAAGCTTTAGATTTTTCTTTTTTTTCTTTCTTTCTTTTTTGTGGTTGTGGGGCCTGGACTCAGGGCCTGGGTGCTGCCCCTGAGCTCTTCAGCTCAAGGCTATAGCCCTACCCCTTGAGCCACAGCACTAGTTCCAGTTTTCTAGTGGTTAATTGGAGATAAGAATCTCACGGGCTTTAGTGCCAGGGCTGACTTTGAACTGTGATCCTCAGATGTCAGCCTCCTGAGTAACTAGGATTACAGGCATGCGCCACGATGTCCAGCTATCCTTAGATCTTTCTTTCTAGAATGTCTTTGTGAGAAAGTCTTTAGTAGACAAATGTTTTTCAGAAAATAAATTTAGGAAGAAATCAGGTAGTATTTGTGATTTGATAGACAAGAAATCTCACTAAGAATAATAAAGAGAGTAGACGGTATTGATTCAGTCAAAATTTACTTCTGGATGTTGTTTGTGACTACTATGCAAAGGAGTTGGAGGGAAATCAAAATGGAGTAAATTAATTCCTCATTATTTCAGCTGCATTCGAGCTCTGCTATACTAACAAGGCGCAAATTATAAAGATAGTAATGATGTGGGTTTAATTTCCTTATGTAATAAGAAGCTCCACGATTGGGCAGCCTGGACCTTGTATGGTGTCTCCACTATGTTCTTGGGAATATAGGCCCTCTAAGGTCTTTATGTGGTGATTTTTATCCTCTGCCTTTCATCCTTGTACTTTCCAGCTCTTTGTGGAAAGATTGTAGCTTTATCTTTTACATTATGGTTAGTTCCCAGGGTTGGGTAAAGACGAAAGATGCTTGTGGTATGTGAAGCCTTCTTTGAAAATTTTTTTTAATTGATGGGACTAATGGAGTTGGGAGAGATGGGAGAGAATATGAAAGGGGTCACATTAATAAAGATGCATTGTATTCATAAACTGACATGCTGAGTTGAACTCCCTTGTACATTAAGACAACAACCAATAAAAGCTTTATTACAAGCTTTTTACAGATACCCAAAGGTGTGTATGCATTTGTAACTCATTATATTGTCTTTACTTACAGTAAAGTATAGAAAGAAAATTGGTAATATCGTATCAGATATACATCAAGTCGAAGTTGAAGTGAAGGAGTCTGAGAAGATGAGTATTAGATTGCCACTCAGCAGTGGCTTAGACTTAGAGAGCACAGAGGTAACCTCTGAAAAAGCTCCTAGGAGGAACCCTCACAGCAAAAAAGCTCTGAAAGACAATATTCCAGATTTACGCTGTAGTGCATGAACTGATAAGCAAAGAAAAAATCTGACATTTAATACACTTTGATATTCTTTCTTTCCTTTTTGCAGGAGTATGAAAATTTCTTTCTCCACAAGATCAAACACAAACATATCCTGGCTAAGAACTACTTTTCTCAGGTTCCACTGCTTGCTTCATTTATTGTTAATCATGATGAATTAGAAGATGTCAGAAGTAAATACCGTGTAGACACAACACCTAAAACGATCGAACCCAAGGAGACTTACAGTTAGAAGATCCAGGAATATTTATTTTATGACAAATGTTTGTCCACTCTTGATAAAGTTATACAGAGGCCATACACTATGAAAATGGAACTTAATCTTTTTATTGACTTTACCATTATTTTTGTTTTTCATAGTTATTACACGTTTAATGACAAGAGAATATTCCTACACAAATGCTTCCTTATTAATAAGTGTTAATTTAAACTACATTTGTGTTTCTGGAATTAATAGGTTAAAACAAAGTAAACATTATTTTTAATATATTTTCCCAATACATTTTCCACCTTCCCCTCCCATTACATTTTAAAATACTTTTAAGGTGATTTATAGTGAAAACTCAGAAACCAAGAAACTAGACATAACCTTCAATGTGATGTGCTTAAAATAAAATATAATTCTGAGAGTGCTTATCATATGATTGGGAGAAAGTATAGAATTCTTGAAAAGCCTTACACAAAGGATAGGACTGTCTTCATCTTAATATTGAGATTTGAATCTTGGCCTTATATTGTCAGCTTTTACCTTCCATTCCTCTCAAATCCCAGAAAAACACCTGAAACCATAAATAATCCACATTCACATTAGGAAACAAGGAAAACCGGAACTACTGTGTTAGGGGGAAAATAAAATCCTCCTGTGGAGAAATGTTGAAACTATAAGAAGAATGAACTTGAAGAAATCAACTGTAACAATGGCTTTTTGTCCAATAAACTAAAGGAATAATCTTGGCTGCATATCTGTGAGGGATATGTAATACAGTACATCAGTCATCTTAACAGAAAACTAAGGGGGTTGGCACCAGTGGCTCATGCCTGCCTGAAATTCTAGCTACTCAGTGGCTGAGGCTGGAGGATTGAGTTTCAGAGCCAGCTTGGTTTGGAAAATCTGTAAGACTTTTATCTCCAGTTGACTGTCAAAGACCAGAAGCGGCACTGTAACTCAAATGGTAGAGCATTAATCTTTGAGCGGAAAAGCTCAGGGACAGTGCCCAGGCCCTGAGTCCACGTAAACATGCACACACACGCACACACACACCAGAAAACCAAGGCCCCCCCCCCCAAAAAAAAAAAACCAAGAAAAGCAATGGCCTGCTCAGAATAACATTAAGATGTATTTATTTACAAATGAACCTATTAGAAGATGTAGGCATAGTACAGAAATCCAAGACCAGTATAGGTACGGTTTATATACCCCTAGATCACATTAATTTGGTCAGGGAGAAGAATGGGAAACCATAGAAAAGGAAATAACTAGGGTCTACCACCATCTGTCATGGGAAGAACCACCACAAGGGAATCTTATGCACTAAAGAAATAAAAATCTGATTCCACACATCTCCTTTCATCAGCTCTGTGGAGTGGGTTAACAAACTCTGAAAGGAAAACAGATGGAGAAGACATAATTCATAGGGCTTCATTGCAGGAAGCCAGAAGCAGGTAGAGTATGGATGAGCTCTGGAGATCTACATAGAAAGTACCTGGATCGCCAAAGAACTAAGCAGGAAGATCTACAATTCAAATAGCACTATTTCCTTTACATACGATGATCGCAAAAACACATTACTTTTTCTTCTAATTTTAATCAGTGATTGATGAGACCATTCTCTTAAATTTAAGAATCAGGCATTTCAGTCCAAATATTCTGTAGAAATATTTGACATCAACATTTTAGCAATGCATTTTCTAGAATGTCTGCTATTTTTCTGTACTTAACAAAAGCATAGCATTTGCTCATTATTCTTAAGGAATTAAGTGTCTGGAAGAATGAGGTCTAGTGCTTTAATCTTATAGACAGTCCAGACATTCTGGAAACTTTTTTTATTTGTGGGTCATGGGACTTGAACTCTGGGCTTGGGCGCTGTCCTTAAGCTCTTCAGCTCAAGGCTACTGCTCTACCCCTTGAGCCACAGTGCCACTTCTGGCTTTCTGGTGGTTAATTGGAGATAAGAGTCTCACAGACTTTAGTGCCCAGGCTGGCTTTGAATGGCATCTCTCAGATTTCAGCCTCCTGAGTAGCTAGGATTACAGGTGTGAGCCATCGTACTTGGACCACTGTAAACTGTAAACAACAAAATTACAGGTGAGACTCGGGCCATTCTGATACTGGTGAAGTGGCAGCAACTTGACAAAGACACATGCAAGTTTATACTTAACTGTGAATATTCAGATTTTTTGAAAGGTATGGGGAATTTGAGATTTCTGAGGAAGAAAGGTTAAGAAGATAGTGACAAATGGAGAGATCAAATCATTTGAAGGATAATAAGAATTCCTCTATTGACTCACAAGTGAAGCATAGACTATGGAGTCTACGCAATGGAAGACTTGTAGAATAAAACTGAGAAGAGTGAATAAGAAAGTAGAGGCAGGAAAGATAGATAAAGGGTGGGACATTTATGCTCCTAGGTTCTTCCATCTGTTTCTTGGTCTATTGACAGTGGCCGTATTCCTACACCTAAGATCATAGCTCTGCCTAAGTAGTCATTTTCCTGCATTACAGCTCTCCTTGAATTCTGAGAATTATTCCTTACCTCTTCAGCTATAGCTTAAGAGTGAACATTTCTGTTTTTATAGAAAAAAATAAGGCTTTTGAAGTGCTTTAGTTTTTCTCACTGATTATCATACATAGTGCCCTGTATTCTGTCAACAACTCTTTTAGTAAATTCTTGTCAACTTTATAATATTCAGCATGTGGTAGCATCACATTACCCCAGCTATCTCCAGCAGTGGCACAGTATGAGGTGTGCAGATGGAGAGGAAAGCACAAGCACAGTGATTGAAGCAATTAGTCTCTGCGTTAGCCATCTTCCCACTGTGGTGACAAAATAGCTGAGAAAAACAACTTAGTGAAATAACAACTTTAGGCTTATGGCTTCTTAGGTTTTACTTAGTATGTGGTTACCTGGGCCTGTGGTGAAGTATATCTTCACTGACCTACTCTCCCTGACATGGAGTATAACTTCCTAGTTTCTCCTACCTTCCAATAATGCCATCAACTTGTCAATCCACTAGTGGATTGACTGACATACTCATGAGGTTATAGTCCACATGAGCCAATCATCCCGAATGTCCATCACTTGGCAAGCAAGCCTTTCCCCATGAGATTTCAGAGAGCATCTTAGATTCAAACTGTAATGATTACTGAAATGATAAGGATGATGGCATAGGTTGGGTGTTTCTTTGACTTAGGGTTCACAAAAAAGGGTAAGCCTTGAGTTCAAACCCCAATACTGGCAAAGAATACTAATAATGATAATGTTCAGAAGACCTTTATGACCACTGTAGAGAAATTCCTTCTCTCCAGTATTTTCAGGATAGATGTGGTTGAGGATTAATTGAGGGAACTGATTGTAATGTTTGTAAATTGGTATTCACTAAGTGTGCATTTCTGTTAGGTATCATGGATTAGAACGCAGGTGAGGAGGTATGGTCTGGGATAAATGAGTCTGTACACTGGAAGTGTTGTAGGATCTGTAATATACCAGTCATTTTGGAGATGACTATGAAAGATGAGACAGGCAGGGGGAGAGAGTGAGAGAGCGAGAGAGCGAGGGGAGAAGGGGGGTGGGAGGGAGAGAAGAGCTTTGGGAAGTTTATCTGGTTATCTTTGTTTTTATACAATGGAGAGATGTAGGAGGGATATGATTTTATGAAATATGCTTTGAATACAAGAGTAAACAAACCTATGAAACACAGAGGATCTTGAAAACTCCATACAACTGTAATAAACAGAAGGATAGTGATGAAATAAAGAACATAAACATGTGAGAAGTCATATTAACAGAGAGATGTACTTCTAAGTAGAAATGTAAACGATTTGTGGTTGTACATAATTCAATGTACATGAAATACCAAAGCCCAGTAGATTATTTTTTGTAGTTGGGAAAGTCCAGATTTCTAACTGGTGCAAAACTTTTATGTTCTATTCATATCTCATATTCATATTCACCCCAAGTCACTTGAGATACCAACAATTAAACATTACTGAATTCAGTTTTGATATGTGCTTAATTTGTTTTGACACGATATAAAAATGTCAGCTCTCTACAATCTGAGAGCACTCACTCTTAGCATGCATATGTTGTTATTGTATGTGGGAGTGAAGACATTCAAATTCAGTTTGTGTTTCACAAACGTCCTGCAACAGCTGGCCACAAGATGCTCTGAGCGGCAGGCGTTGACTCTGTCATTATCACAAACTGTTCATGTTTGGAAGGTTCGTGGTTGACTCTGAGTTTTCCTTCACTGATTGTATAAATGCATAACATTTATGAAAAGAATTCCTTCTGAATCATTGAGACTGAAAACTGAGTATAGGTATATTTTTAAAATTGGCATTTATTGAAAACATTCTTCTCTTTTTATTTGTATCATGCATATATATATATATATATATATAAGAAATGGTTTTAGAAATCAACAGTGAATTGCATTTAAATTGATAAAAGGATATCAGAATTCTCACCAAATCAAAATCATCTAATATATTATTTCCTTGACTAAATTCATTTTTCATGCCTCTCTTTGAAATAGTCTTGTGATTTTATATATAGACACATATATCTATATATTACTCTTTTGTAAAGTGTGGTAGATTACAGTTTTACAGTTCAAAATGATATTCCATCATGCCTATTAGCAAATGACCTATTTCCCTGACAGGCAGCTCTTGGGATCTAGTAAAGCAATATGGAGAATTACATCTAATTGAGTGCTAACTGGAATAGCACTTGGGTTTCCCAGGAACTCTGACTTATAAAATTTTATGAGAATAAGGTAATCTATTAAAGACAAATTTTTTTCAACTAGCTATGGATAGCTGTCTGCCTGTGGAAAAAATACAAATTAGAACCTGTTCATTTAGGAAAATAATTAACCATTTGTGATCTCTAAAGAATAACTGTCAGCTCCCAATTCTGATTCAGTGTAAATACTAATATGTTCTTAAAGAAGTTTCTCCCTTGCTCACAATGACCTTCTAAGCTAATGAGTTCAACTCTGAAGGGCTGCAAATTGTTGACTGGACAGCTTATATACCTCAGTTGTTAACGAGGCTACTGTCAGCTTGATCTTCAGGTGATAGAACAACCAGCATCAACTTTGACTGTTGTATTCACCATTTCTCAACCTCTACACTGAGTGTGAAGATGACACCACCATACGTCAGCCAGTGATATCCACCACACCTGTCCTCCACAGTCCAACCCTAAGGTGTTGTCAGCCAGATGGTGCCATAAATGATCCTTTTGCAGAGTATTTTATTTTATCAAGCCAGACTTCTAGGTGATAGAGTCATTACAAGATCAGGAAAATATGTGTCTGAGAGCCACAGGTGCACTTTTCTGTAAAATGAGTTCCTTTGTGGAAAGCAATGTCGTGATGCCATGATGAGTTGGGGTTTCTGTACATTGGTGGGTGATGGTGTGAACAGAAATGCATCAAACCAAGAAGAAAAAAAATCAACACATATATCAAGTATTTTTATAGAATAACTACCTACCTCATAATGGAAAAGATTCAATGCACTCAGCCACTATATAACCTACTTATTTCTCCAGGAAATGTGGTTTATTATGGACCTGTGTTATTGGTACATTAGGCACCCAACTGTAATGGTAGCAAATTCAGCCAAGGTGAAGAGAACACCGTATTAAGCCCAGTCACAAGCGCTCCCTCCACCAGTTGCTTTGTAAATGATCCCATGGAGAAAGCATTATGGAAGGCTAGGAAAAGTACCGGACACACAAAAGCTAGTCCCTTTGACTACCAGTAGTCTCCCCTGTAGTGGACATGTGCAGTACATTTGCATAGGACATGTCTACCCTCCTCCAGAAGTCCTTGTCATAATTTTGGATTAAGATGGAGTAGTAATTATGCCTTGGCACTGAACTGTTGCTAAATAACATGCTGTTCATATGCTTAAAAAGCCTAGGTAGATGGGCTGGTGGCTGCAACCTTTGGTTGTTGCTTTATAGTGTGAGGCTGACAATTGTTCAGCAATAGGATTTTTCAGAAATTAGCAGCATACTTGAAATACAAGGGCATGAAGTGTCTAGTAAGTGAATGAGTACTCTTTGGTGTTTATGTTTGTTTGTTTTTTTATGTTTGTTTTTAAAGACAGAATAGGTTTCTCAATTCATATGTAGTACATTGGTGAGAGACCTATGTGAAATGAGGTTTACTACCAAAGACACGTCATTTTCCTAGCAGTATGTATGGTTTAACCACAGGACAATACTATGGAACTGTAGGCATTTGCCCAACTGCTGTTGGATTCTGCTTCTCCTGAGTGTCATTCTTTGAATATATCTCTGAAAAGTATGGAGACCGAACTCTGCTTTATAGAAATTTAGTTAAGTGTCCAGGTACACCAACTTTGAGTAGCTACAGTCCTCAGTTTGCAATTACAAAACTGCAAAATTCATAGTTTATCCTGAACTTTCTATGGCACTTCTTTAGAAAAAACTTTTCAAGAGCTTTGTTCAGTCTTCCTCCTCCTACTCAGTATGGCTTCCTGCTAATGCTTCTGTTTGGCAGCTTCCAGTGGGCTTCCTAACCTGTATTTATCTTTCCCAAATTAGAGGCAGCTGAGCAGTTTTAGGGAGACAACAACTTCCTAATTCTCTCTTTTCTAATTTGTGAAGCCGGTAATTCTCTCAAACTTCAGGAGACTGATTTGGCTTTAAAATAAAGAAGTGTTATGTTAGTTTAAACATTTTAGGCTTTATTATTTTACAAATACTCTGTAACAATATGAAAGTTTAAAAATGTCATTTATTAGGATGAAAAGCATTGTGTTCTTATGACAACTTTTGTGGCCTATTTCCCAATTGATACGTATCAAACTAAGTCATGCTGGCTTTTCACTGAAAAAAACTAATTTCGGTGATACACAAAAAGTAATTAGAAAAGGTGTCACAAGTTGAAAAACACAATTTTTAAGTTGCTTTAGAATAAAGAATAAGATATTTTAATGTGCTAAGCAAAAATATGCTTATTTAACAATATATTTTTGTAATAGCTATATTGTTTGCAGAAAATTCTAGGGAGAGATGTTAATTATTTTTAGAACAAATGTACCAGTGACTGTCTTTTCAGGTTTTAAATTACATTATTACTGACCTAATTCATCTGGATCTACCTTTACAACTACCTTTTCAATAATTCTTTGAAAAAGCATTTTTATATATTATATAGTGGTTAAATTATCTCCATGAGGTATGAACCTGTAGACAAGCAAACGCAGCCTCAACTACTTGACATACATGACAATACATGATTAGAAAAACTTGAATACATTAGCACAAATTCTTTGAGTGATAAATAATAAGGCCAGAGTAATAACACTCTCCTGTCTTATCAAAACTAAGGAGTCCAAGATAAGATCATATTCAGTCTGTACTACAGACTGAACTACAGCCTGTACTACAACCTGTACTACATATTTGTCTCACAAATACCAAAACTAAATCTTTGATGTATAATCAATGGATTTGGAAAACATATACATTCATATAACCTCTATGATAGTTAAGTAACACATTATTTACATAGCTTGTAAAAAGGCTTTTTTTGGGTGGGGGATTCTCTGACACTTACTCACAGTAGGTAATCACCATACTGATTTTGATAGTGGAATCTTGTGTGTGGATTATTTTGTTTAATAAAATGACATTTTCTAAATTCACTGTTACATGTACCAGCAGCTAGTGATATTTGAAAGACACTGGGGTGTTGTGTGTGTGTGTGTGTGTGTGTGTGTGTGTGTGTGTGTGTGTGTGTGTGTGTGTGTGTGTGTGTGTGTGTTTTCCAATCCTTGGGCTTAAACTCAGGACCTGGGCACTGTCCTTGAGCTTCTTTTAGTTGAGGATAGCACTCTACCACTTGAGATACAGCACCACTTCCAGCTTTTCCTAATTATGTGGCACTGAGGAATCAAACTCAGGCCTTCAAGTATGCTAGGCCAACACTCTACCACTAAGCCACATTCCCAGACCCATAGAGATGTTTTTTTTTTTTTACTTCAGTTTTGGTTATTATGAATAAGACACTTGGGGTTTACTTTTGCTAAACATTTCCCAGGCATATACTGTACTTCAACTCTATTAGTATCTAGATATGGTTATGAGATACCTTTAACTTTATAAGAAAGTGTTAAAACTTTTCCAAAATAGTGTCATTAACCTATGACAATAATGTTTGATCAATTTGTTTCCTCTTTTATCGTCTCTGGAAGGTGGTGAGGTAGGCTCTTTTAGTAATGTGTGTGGATGCATGTCTTTGGTCTTTTCATGTGCATTTCCCTGATAGGTGATACAGAGCATTTGTTCATGCTCATATTAGATATTCTTGTGCCTCTGATGGAAACATTTCATTTCTAAGTCCTTTGCCTATTTGTTAGGTTCTTTATGTTACTGAGGTATAAATAATGTTCATATAGTTTGAATCTAGCTCTTTGTCAGATACCTATGCTCTGGATGCTTTTCTCCCAGTTCATGGCATTCTTTTTAACTTTATTAATGACTTTGCATTTTCAGGAGTGGTTTGGGGAAAGAGAAGATTATGTTGAAGAATTAATGTAACATTTTATGTTAGATCTTAAATCAGACAGTATCAGATCTCTGTCTTTATTTTTGTTTTTTCGAGATTGTCCTGAGTGTTCTCAGTTCTTTGTGTTTTTATGTGACTTTTAGATTCACCAATTACCACCAAAAATATCCTGATAAGATATTTACACTGGGATTATATTAAATCTGAATATCAATTTGGGGAATACTAGCATTTTATCCAAACTAGGTCTTCCAAGCCTAACTAGTTATACTTACATTGGTCTTTAAAATTACTATTTTTTTTTAATCAGCCATAGTTAAAATGTAGCCCAAAGCTAGAATGCCTGACAAACAATTCCATCCCCTCAGACCATTTTTAAATTAATTAATTAATTAATCTATCGACTATTTTGGTGTTTTCTACAAATGTGAAAATAAATATAATTTGTTTTATGAACTATAAGCTGTTCAGATTTTTTGAAGGATTTAGTGATACTGTGTTTAAGAAAATCCTATTACTTGAGTGAATTGATTGTCAAAAACTTAACTCCTTCAATATATATGCATATATGTATAAATGTGATTTACAGTGTTATAATTTTCTTTGTTTTTGGTATCAGTAATTGTGTTTTTTTTCTTCTTTTGTTGATCAAAGGTTTATCTTTTTTATTGTCAGGGTAATGTATATAGAGGGGTTACAATTGCATTCACCAGGTAGTATGTGTATTACTTCTCACACATTGATACCCCTTCTCATGGTTTTTGTCCCCATTTCCCTCCCCCCACCCCCATCCAGTCATCTTGTTTTTCCCCTTCCCTTTCTTATTTCAAATAAACAAATAAACTTATATAAAATATACCAGGTAACAACGTCAGCTACTGTAACAATATGGGATTAACCAAAGGGCAAAAAAAAGAGAAGAGAAATAACAGTACATTAAGAACAACAATCACTCAAGATAAAGCTCTTGTTCCTAGAGATCCTTTCATTTAGCTTCATCCTATATGACAATATGTACCTTGGTTTTGAGCTTATGTAATCCTCTGCTAGGAGAGTCCTAGATGTGTACTAACTGTGACAAATGAGGGAAACCATTGAGCCTATGTTCCTTTGGGTCTGGCTTACTTCACTTAATATTTTTCCAAATCTTTCCATTTCCTTCCAAATGGGGCAATGTCATTATTTCTGATGGCAGCATATAATTATATTGTGTATAAATACCACATCTTGTTGATCCAATCATCTACTGAGGGGCATCTGGGTTGGTTCCATATCTTCACTATGGTAAATAGTGCTGCAATGAACATCATTGTGCTAGTGGCTTTAGTATGTCCTTGTTTCTGGACAATTGGGTAAATGCCAAGGAGTGGGATTACTGGGTCATAGGGGAGCTCTATGTTTAGTCTTTTGAGGACTCGCCATTCTGCTTTCCAGAACAAGTTTACACTCCCACCAACAGTGTAGTAGTGATTCAAAGGTTTATCTTAAAATGGGGTTTTTATTTAAATTGAAAAAGAACAAACTTCTGGCTTTGTTGTCTTTTTTCCTAGTATTTATTGCCTCTTACTAATTTTTTCTATTATTTTTATTAATTTCTTTTTTCCAAACTTTTTATTGTAAAGATGATGTACTAGTTAATTTCTTGCTTTTAATTATTTTGGTTTAAGTTATTTTCATTTTTTTCTAGTTTTTTCAAGTACAAGTATCAATATTTTAACTTCAACCTTTTTGTTTTTTGCTTCCTTTTATACTATATATTCTCTATATATTACTTTTCCTATAAGCAATATTTACTAAATCAAGAAATTTAATAGTATTATTAATATATAACTATTTTGGAAAGATGTACAATTGTCAATTATTATTTTAATGTGCTATACTTTTCACAAATTCATGTCTTATTTACTTGTTTCTGTACACATCATATTTCTCAGTTTCACATACCTAACTAAAGGAACATTTCTGTGAAGGAAAATTTGAAACAGGTTTTATTCATAAGCAATTATATCTGTAATGCATAATTTAATTTTGGACATGAAAATGACTTCTTCCAAAATAATTGAAGGTATCACACAGACTGAATTTATTAGATTTTGAAAATTGCTCAATCAAAGAAGAGGGTTCATTGAAAGTAAACTTATTTTTGAAGTTTTTTATCTATAAAATTCAGATGAAGTATACTTTAAAAATTTAACATGAAAGCAATGTAAGATTGCCCTATGTTCTTCTTTCCTGCTCTCTTCTCTCTGTTTTGCTGAATAATTCTGGTTGTATACTGGGGGAGGGGCGTTACGTAGGGGGATGCCTAAGCAGGCCTGGGAAAAGTCTACACATGTCTATTGGAATGGAAAACTACCTCTGAGAAGGTTGTTTCAGTGATGATACAAATGATACCACCTATTCAATGTCTGCATATCCATTTTCCAGCATTATGAAGGCAAACGAGGCCACACTTTACCTGCACAGAGGACTAGCAATGAACATTTCTGGCCTTAATATTATCTCCCACATGGATATACACTTACTGATTCTTACCAACATTTCGCTGAGATTGTTCTAGCTTTGATTATTGGGGGCTCCTACAGACTGATGTCTGTGCCCTTTTGTCCTGCTCTCAATGTCTCTTTATCTTTTTCATTCAGTCTTGCTCCTACTCCCCTGGATTCTCTCCAGTCTCCCACTGGTCCTTTCAGGTCTGCTTCCTCTGCTCTCCCCCACTCATTTCTTCTTCCTTCTTCTACCCCTTTCTAAATCATTATTTTCTCTCATCATTCAATGCTCCAGGCTCATCCTATGCTTTCTCTCCCACGAATGAGAGGCAGAGAGTGAGATAATTGTTCAAGAAGTCTTGATTGCTTTTATTCAATAACAGTATTTATGAAATGAGGTCTGGATGCTAGGTCTGTTTGCTGCTGGAATGCAGCTGCTCCTAGACCCTCACAGAAGGCAGAGCTAGAAAATCTATGTATGTGCACGTCTATATTTCTGACAATCTCATCCTATATTTTAAAACACATGCGAATATTTACTGATAACTTAGGTTCCTTCCCTTCCATTTCCTCAGGACCTTGCATCAAGAGATTAGGACACTCACATTCAGTAGCTCTCAGAAGCTTCACGTTGCTCTTTTAGCCTACATTCAACCTTATAATGCCCTAGAAAACTTTGGCTGACTCTTTTGGCTCATTCTACAGGGTTCACTTGCATCATTAGCATTATTAGGATAATTAGCATCAGTAGGATAATGGAAACCTATTTTTTTCCTTGATAGTTGGTTCCTACATTCCAGATATTCTTCCTACAAAAAAATGGAAAAGAAATGCTGAAGTAGTTCATTTCAGATGTTATACATTTTCTTGTATGTGTGCTTTGTATAATTATATTTTCTTGGGCAATTAATTATTGTTTGTAGATTTAGGATATAGAGATGGAAATAACCAGAGGAAAAAAATCACTACTCTAATAATCTACAATGCTACAATGCATCTAATTTTGTATCATCCAAACAAGTCCCAAAATATTTTCTTCATTGCTGGCTCATGTTAGAATAAGACAGAGGAAGATAAACAGTATTGGTTAAGGTAGGGTTAAATTACTTTTGTTATTCTTCAAGGAAGTTATCTAATAAGTATGTGTAATTTCCTCTTCTTTTTTTCATTATGGAAATTGTCATTCTCTAAAGAAATACTCCACAGTGTGATACCTAATGTCTAAAGTATGGTTTATGCTGGAACAAGGGATATTTTGAAAAAACTAAAGGGGAAATAGAATTCACAATGTTAGGAGAGGACACAAAAACATATTCTGGCACTTCAAGTGAATTCCTTTAAAACTGCCTATGTCCTTTATTCTCTTGAATGCATTTCTGTGTCATCTTAACCCCTGGGCTATAAGTACCTCATTTGAGAACTACATGCTTTAGTCTTCTTTCTCATACTGTTACTGGCCCTTGCTACTCTTGTATAAGAATTCTGACTTCTAAAGCCATCTGAGCTTGTAAGCCTGTCAGAGTCTGAAGCAGCAAGAGAAACAGACAACAAAAAGAAAGGGGAGAAAGCAGAAAGATGAAAACTGTTAGTTTACCAATCTATGGAAAGAAAAAAAAATAATGCCCATTAAAACAGAATAAGGGTGATGAATCAACCATAAAATTCGTTCTGCTTAAAAATTGCTTGGTTGAACATGTGAAAGGGTATCAATGTATGTGAATTAATGCACCTTCTATCTGGCAAATATCATGTAACCCTTTTACTAATTACAATAAAAAATTGCTTGGTTGAATATAGTATGATGCTAAATGAAAGGACCTCCAGGATATAGAAACAAAAGCCATATAATGAGTGATTGTTGTCCTTAATGTACTATGTTATCTCTCATCTCTTTTGCTGTTCTGTGGTTATCTCATGTTGTTACAGTATTTCACCTTGTTTTCTGATATATTGGATATATGCATATTTGGTTATTTGAAATCAGATAGGGAAGGGGGGAAAATAAGATGAGGGGCAGGGATGGGGGAAAGGAAATGGGGACCAAGGCATGAGAAAGGGTATCAATGTGTGTGAAGTAATGCATTTTCTATCTGGTGAATATAATGTAACCCTTCTATTAATTACAATAAAAATATATGGAAAAATTGCTTGGTTGAGAAAATGTTTTCTTATTTCTGTATACATGATAAGGTGTATTCTAACTTCCCCTTGAACTGTCCACTGCCCTATTTATTCCCAAGTAGAGACAGTCCATTGGAATCACCAAAAGGGAATGAGACAACTTGAGACTGGAGGGGAAAGGAGCAGGAGAGACAATGGCAGACAGATAATTATGATCAAGAAGTATTATATGATGGAATTTTGATCATTCCTCAATAAGAGTAATAGTGTGTCACTTGCAAGGAAATGGATGAACCTGGAAAAACTCAATTGAGTGAAATTAGTGAGGTCCACACAGAGGTATGATTTCAATCACATGTGAAAATACATACAAATACCCACAGACTGACTAAAGCATGCTATATGTATGGAACAACTGACTGATGATTTGACAAAATGAATACTGAGGTGCTGAAAATGTTTGGTCTGATGGGGTTGGGCTTAAAGGAAAGGGAGGGGCAATGAATGAAGAAACCTGACAGGCAAACACAGTCATTATACTCAATGTACATATAGTACTAGAAGGGGATGGGTAGGTTTAAGATAATAGGGATGGTAGCTGGGAAGGATAATGGAAAGATGACACTAATCAAGATATATTGTACTCTTAAATTGACATGTTGAGCTGGAATCCCTCTCTACAACTACTTCAGGATAATAAAAACCTAAATACAAGTAATAATACAAGCACTGTGCATAAACGGATTTATTTGCATGGAACTCATGTATACCAGTAACTGATGTCCATGGGGAATGTACCTAGAATCAGGCCATTTTCTGAATCGACTGATTAAAATCTCTGATCTTAATCTACTGATTAAGATCTCCTCGGAGTATCTGGAGTTACCTGAACAGCGCCCCCCAGAATGGGTGTCTATCAATGCCATTTCGCAAGTCACCTCAACATCCAGGGCACTGGAAACACAATGTGGCAACACTGTGAGCGAATGACAAAGGAGAAAGAAGTTTCCAAAAACTGAAAAAAATGTAATGGTAGAACTGACTTTGGCAGGTGAGTTTAAGAAATAGAATCAGGAAACCCCCACTCACCCTTGGAGGTCTGAAGGTCACAGATGAGAGAGGATTGAGTTGGGGTTGCATGCCCAGGTTTAGGAAGTCTGGAAACACAGCAGCCAAAATACCAGAGGAACAGGGAGTTACGCAGAACTGCCAGCATCCAGTACCTACCTACTAACCATGCCTGGACTTGGATGGTTCTGTAGATTCTGCCTATCTCTTCCAAGGTTCATCTAGGCTAGGCAAGGTACCTGCATCCCACCCTCCACTGGTCTCATCCAAACTTCCACAGCTAATGTCTTTGTGCTGTCTACTGCTTATAATTTCACAGCTGCCTCCCTTTCATTTCATATTTTTCAGTCTCCAAGAATACTCACCTACTGGGCCTGCATAACTACTTCTATGGTTAGTCTTGTTCATCTCACAGTTTATGGTATTGAATCTTCCAATCTGTTTTTTGGGAAATAAGGTGAAAACTGGAAAGAGCATTTGCAAAGAGGCACTGGGCTACTGACTAAATGTATTTTCTTCTGTCTTAACTATAAAGTACAAAAAGGAGGAAGCAAAGGTGGTAGAGGAGAAGAGGAAACAGGATGAGGAAGAGGTAGAGAACAGCCTAGTATGTCGTGAAATGCAGACTCCAAAATGCTTTTCCTAAGAGAATTTTGGACTTTTCTGGATCCCACATATCTACATTTGTCCTGTAGCTAAGCTCTGGTTAATGGAGCAAAAGTGAATATGTATGATCTTACTTACAAGGTTGCTGGTGCAATATGCTTTGTCCCAGCTCTGTTGTCCTAACTGAAACTGGGACCTGATGGCTGATTTTTCTATTATTATTATTAACACTTTACACAGTCCTTCCAAGAATTTCCTGATACATACATCCACATATTATTCATATCACACACCTGGTCTATGTCTTGTTCCATTCTCAGTGAAGATGGAGTCATTTTAATTTTTTGTGTATGATTTAATATGTATAAAATCTCACAGTCTCCCCTGTAGTCTGACTTTTCACCTCATTCCTAGCAATGGTATTATGGCACCATTTAAAATCTCTTTTTCATAGGACATCTCATAGGAATCTTGTTTCCACTTTACTCCAGTTTTGTTGTATGGAATGTACCACAGACAGTTTCCCCCAAGGCTCTGCCAGGTCTCAGGTGGCAGAAGATGGGATGCTGACAGGATCATGCCTTTTTCTATCCTTCCCTGGATTCTAAGTCAGAGTCAACACCTATAAATTTTCCTCTTGGAGGCTAATTGTTCAAAAAGACAATCTAAATTTATATGAGCCCAAACCTCTATTCCACGCATTTTGGTTCTGGCTATTAAAATTCATAGCGGTGAACTCTGTGGACATTGGATCTATGTGAGCTGATGGTAAATTTAGCTCTTAATGGAGGAAGCCACTCACAAGGCAAGATAATTTAAGGATGGTCTCTTTGCATTTGACTTTTAAAGCACCACAGCAGGAAAAAAGAAATGTTGCCAGTGTAAATTTATGTAAGGATATGGCATTGGGAAAGTATCTTTAGAATCAACATATGGGTCACACAGCTTCTATAATAAGCTTGGATAATGAAAGATTGCTTATTTTTATTTCAGCTTATTGTTATAGACAGATTTATACATTTTAATACTAAAGATCCTCACAAAATATTCCATTGGAGAAATAAGTTTGATTATCCAAAGGCTTGAAGCCAATTAACTGCTACTAAATTTAAAGCGACAGAGAAATCTCAGTGGACCCTTTGGAGAAGCAATATTAAACTAACAGTGGCAAAACGAATTGTTTTCTTCTAGCTGTATTATTCTAGATGGGAAGACAACAAAGCTTTATGTGGCATATACAGGCAGACAAAAGCTATTACTAAATATATCAAATGTTAACATTAGTTACCTGAGTGATGTGACCAAAGGACATACTTTACTTTATATTTCCAAGATTCTTTCTCAATCATAAGTGCCCTCCTTCATGCTCAGGTATTAGTTGAATCCCAAGGCACTTTTAAGAATTTGCCATTTTGGATTTGCCAAATGAAGTTAGATTTGTATTTCTCAAAGCACAATTGACAGCATTAGATTTATATTTCTCAAAATATAACTGCTATAACAATTATGATTCAGATATAAATATACACCAAAACAACCAAATAATAATATGAGGCCTTCACCAAGATCTATACATTTCCTTTATCTGAAATTCAGATGTAGGCAGTTCAGAATTAGCATGGTTGTTCAGCTGTAAGGAATCCTCCATGGTCTCTGATTGTACAGTGTAACTCTTGTTTCAGTAGCCCAAGATGGCAACTAGAAAAATCAGCCATCAGGTCCCAGTTTCAGTTAGGACAACAGAGCTGGGACAAATTGTATTGTACCAGCAACCTCGTAAGTAAGATCTATACATACTCATTTTTGCTCCATTGACCAGAGCTTAGCTACAGGACAAATGTAGATACTTGGGATCCAAAATAGTCCAGAATTTATGCTCAAGGATGGGGTTTTCTACTAAAATAGGGGGTTCTTGACAATATGAAGATGTATAATAATGTTAAAGGAAAGATATCCTACAAGATACAGATAGATTTTTTTTTTTGCCAGTCCTGGGCTTGAGCTCAGGGCCTGAGCACTGTCCTTTGACTTTCTCAAGGCTAGAGCTCTACCACTTGGCCTCAGCACCATTCCTGGCTTTTTTCTATGTATGTGGCACTGAGGAATCCAACCCGGGTCTTCATGCATGCTAGGCAAACACTCTACCACCAGGCCAAACTTCCTGCCCTTGCAGATAGATTTTCTATTGTATTTTCTTGTTGGGATAATATATATATATATATATATATATATATATATATATATATATATGGAAGCTACAGTTACATTCATCAGTTAATGGGTACATTGCTTCTCAAACCTTGTTACCCCTTCTCATGTTTTTGTCCCCATGTCCTTCCCCCCACAATCATCTCGTTTCCCCCCCTCCCGTCCCTATTTCAAATAAACATAAATACCTTATACCAGGTAACAAAGTCAGGTACAGTAACCACAGGAAATTAACAATAAGTGGAAAAAAATAGAAAAGAAATAACTTGACATAGTACATTAAGAATAATGATCACAATGTTATTTTAAAGTAGTGACACCAATGCCTTCTCCACATTTGGTTGTGCTAAAGCACATTGAAGGAAAAAAATTAAAAAACTTTTGGTGCTGAACCAAGAAGATAGTTATGCAGATGAAATTCAGGAAAAATAGAAGCAGTTTTTTTTTCCAGAGGGGGGAAAATAGTTATCTCGTGAAACTGAGATATACTGCCTTTCCAGAAGCTTCTCCTCTACCATTTGTGTCTTTATTTCTGGATACTGGCAAGTAGAGGAAGGAAAATGCCAGCATAGAAGGCAGCTGATGGGTAGAAAACATCTCTCAATCAGAAGACAAATCCAAATGTTAGAGAGGCTTGGTGGTTGGCACTTGACCACAAAGTATTGTGCTATTTTGAGGCTGACTCATTTTGATGACAAAGCATAGGAATCTGACACATTAAATCCAACCATCCATCCTTTCTTTTTTTTAAAAAAAGAAAAAGTACTCTCAGTGCTTTTGAAATGGAAATCATTAACATGACAGGTTTAATACTCATGCATGCAAACCAGGCCTAGTCCTTGGAGTCCAAACGTTAACATGTAGAAAATGATGAATGCTTTGTTTTGCATGTGCTTTGCTGATTTATATTTATATGATCTTTAAATGCAGATATGGTGGCAGTTGCACAGATTCCACTTCGAGAGTTTTATGTTGTGAGAACAACTACCATTTCTTCTGTTTTGCAAACATTGTTGCTCCAATGATTCCTTCTCGAGTGAACTCTAGGTTAACTGATGAGAAATGATCTTGGCTTTGCTCTTTCTTCCCTTTTCTTCATAATATTCAGTTCCTCCATCCTCTTCCCATATGGCTTGGCAAATGCTGTAAAAGGGTTGATGGGCCATACGTGTGTGGCATCTTGCTGAAAATGAAAGCCTAGAATGTATTCTGGGAAAAGCAACAGTAGCTGCACTTTGTGCATAAGCAAAGATGACAGATGTTAAGAGGAGGACCATATTTCTCATGGCTACAGAGCACCTTTCTCCAGGGCTAGCATTATGTTCTTTCCCAACACACCATGTGTCAATGCCTCCAAATTCTCTTTCTGTGACAGAATAACAGAAGCACTGATCCTTGAGGCTGCAATTGCTCTGGCTGTAATTGCTCTTGTTATAGTACACTTAGTTCCATCTACAGTGTTTTCTTCCTGGTGGGTAAGAGCTTTTATGGTTACATAGAAGCTCTGCTCCTTTTACGATTTCCAGTCCTGTGCTTATATACCAGATCCCTAATCTCCTATTCCAAAATGTCTGGGGATTGAGCCGAACTGTGGGTTGTGCCTATTGGCTTGGCCCTAATACAAAACTCTTTGGATTGGACAATGTCCCCTATTACTCTTTTTCTGTAAGAAAAAAATTGCTAATACTGAATTTCTATTTCACTCTCACTAATTTTCTTGGCTAAATTTAAATCATTAGGAAGGAATATATTATATATATATATTAGGAGTATATATATACATGTACTTATGCAAGCATATATGTATGTTATATATGATATTACAGGTATTACATATTGTACATATTACATGTATAGGTAAATATGTATATATAATTTTAAAGAGGTGACATTCAACAAAACAGTTTATGAATATAACACATGTTTTGCTTTATTTTTATAAATACAACACATTCTCATCCCACCTTTAACCCACCCCTTCCCTTATTTTTCTTAATTATATAGTATATACAATGAATTCTTGTCTATTCTCTCCATCCCCTCTCCTATACCCCTCTGTTCCCCTGTCATTCACTTGGCTCTAACCCCTCTTACAAGTGCTCATTTACTGGTGCTTATTTTGTTGGGCTTTGAAATAGGTATTTCGAAAAAAATTGTGATATTTGAGCTCTCCGTAGAGTATTGTACTTCAGTTAATTCTTTTGTGTTGCTGCTCCATCTATCCAAAAGATCTGTCTTTGCAATGTGTCCTGTAGAAATCTATCTTCCAGGAGAAGGTTTCCACCATTGAGATTTGCTTCTATCTTCTGTTCTGTTGGTAGATTAGGAGATAAGCGTACCAAGTGAAGAAGAGCCCTTTAGACCTCCTGAGAACTGCAATCAATTGAGAATTTGGGGGTTTGCATAATGGATCATTTCTATGAGCCTATTGTGCTGAGCCTTTAATTCCTTTCCACATTTTTCTAGTGAAGTTTTAGTCTTGATGTTCTCTTAATAGCAGATGCCACTTTTCTTGTTCCTATGAGATTTCCCAGCAGGGAATCAGGGATATTGCGAGGCCATGTGGCTCTGTCTTAGAGGAAAGCACCCTATAGAGACGAACTGCTTCATCTAGCTCTGGGCACCACTGCCTTGCTCCAGCACTGGAGTACCACAATTAAGCATCAAAAGTAGGTATGTTTCCCATTCAGTACATTTTGGGCCTATGTTTCTTTCTGAATAAAATCAGAGAGAGGCGGACAGTAGAAAGACAAAAAAAGAAGTGTTATGGAAAAATGTGGTTTTGTATCTAGTATCAACATGATCCAATGGCGAATGCCAAATGTACTACAGATGCTTCCAACTGCTTGAGAAAATGAAGAGGGATGATTGTCAGTGGGGCAAGGCTAGGTAAGAAAGCGTCAATTGCCCATGAAGGCTACTCCAGGGGAAAATGTTCATGCAAACTGTTGGCTGTATCACCTGATGTGGGCACATGAACCAAACCAGGACAAGAGATATCAGAGGACCTAAGCAGGCCATTTATGAAATGAATCTGCTAGTAGCTTAAGAATCAGTTGAAAGCATAATTTCTGAATCAATTACAATTTTAATAAGAATATATTATTTCCTTCTTTATACATTCACTACATGATACTTGCTCCCTTATATTAAATTGATTTTGAGATTTTTGAGCCCAAATCCGACGCTGTGCAGCCTTATGCCATTTGAATATTAAATTCTTTGGGAGCACTTAGCCACTAGATGGGGCCCTAAAGGAGGGAGATACATCATTTTTAGTCTTTTAAATTTGTTTCTGATGATATGAAGCAGATTTGACAGGACAAATATTTTAGAAAATTCTTATTCTTTTGCAAAGGAGAGAATATTAAATTTGTTTGATGTAAATCTGGATGTCGATGTCCTGTTTCATGGTGGCTGGCTGTGTCAGCAAAGGACCTTAGAATTGGATGGTCATATATGAATTCAATCTCAGCAAAGTAAATGGAGGTACTTTGTATCGGAGCAAAGGTCAATGGCAATATTCTCAGAGAAAGTTATGGTCATAATCTAACAGAAATCTCTGAAAAGGGATTAGTTACAATAACCATGGAGGTAAAGTTTACTTAAGTAAAGAGTTGCCTAGACAGAGTCTAAATGTACCTAACAAATTTCCATTTATCAGTTAGCTCTAAAGAAACATCTGCTTCTAACTACTTGCAGTAGAGTAGCAAACAAACAAGGACAAACAATGGTAAGAAATATATCAAAAGTAGAAAGAAGCCTTTTCAGTTGTTAAAGGAAGATGAACAACACATTAAAACAATCCTTTGCAATATAAATCTTGTTTCATGTGGGAGGCAAAAACCTTTCAGTAGGTTTTTTTTTCAGAGTTGCTTTATTTTGTCAATCCAGTTTAAAGTTCCCTGCAGGTTTTTTTTAAATAGTTCCTTTTGTAATGTAGTTTTACATCACCTGGTGTACAATTTTCCCATATCTAATCAACTGTGTACCTTTTGGACCAATACACCAAGGAACAATATTAGTAGCTAACTTACCAAAAGTGCCTGAAGCAAATGAGGCTATAATCAAGACCAAAGGCTATATAAATAGATTTATTTTTTGCTAGTCCTGGAGGTTGAACTCAGAGCCTGGACACTGTTCTTAAGCTTTCTCAAGGCCACCACTCTACCACTTCGGCCACAGCACCATTTCTGGCTTTTTCTGTGTATGTGGTACCAAGGAATCAAACACAGGGCTTTGTGCATGCTAGGCAAGTACTCTACATCTAAGCCACACTCCTGGCCCTGACAATCTATTATTGTTATGCTATACCAGTTGAGACTCCATAACTTGTCACAATTGCCCAATCATCTGAGTCTTAAGAACATGAATCTAAAGAAGTTTACAAGTCGCAAAGGTTAAACATCTAATATTCTATTATTAAGTCCTAATTGATGAGTCTGTGATTACTTTGATAGTACAACTAATTTCTGCTTTTAGCCTCAGAAGAGTCTTCCTTGTTTTTTGAGTTTGATTTCTAGGAGAAAGTTCTTTCCCAAAGGGCTCTTAGGTTTATGCACCTAATTCCTATGCTTGCACTACTTGAAAATATTTAGTTTGTGATTCTACCACTTTTCAGACTAAGTCAGCTTTTACTTTCAGACTCTGAGCAGAAATTCCCTTCTCCAACTCTCACAGGGAATTTTATGATTCTAAGCCATTTAAACATCAAATGTTGAGCTAAAATATTAGCTAGACTTAGTAGAAATATGTTTAAGCAACACTGGAGTGGAAATAACTTCTTCTCTCTCCCCCCCCAACGCAAGTGTAGTGTACTATATACATATATTACAGCAAGGATGACAAAAAAGACTATATCCCTATACAGAAGAGGAAAAACCAAAATTGAGGAAATTTGTGTAAGTTACTCAACTGACACAGAAGTAATGTTAGCAAGGTAGAGAGAGAGCTCACTAGTTGAGATTTCTTGCCATTTCAGAAGAGGAGCCCTGTTTATCAACGGCATCTGCAATATAAACACTGTACTATATTCAGCTATAATCTCAATCTCAGGTATCTCTTGTTGAGACTATTATCTTCTACCTTCTCAGCTGGCTGTCTTTATTATCCTAATCTCAATAACTTTTCATCCCAGCAGGAATCAATATCTACAAGTCACATAATCTCCCATCTCTATCTACCCCACTTCATTTTTGCCTCAATCATAACAATACTTCCTAAATCATACTCTCAGTTCCCTTACCTCTTTGTATCCTGCATTTTATCAGGCCAGTTTTCTATTAAAAATGCAACAAAAATACATTCCAAGACATTTTCCCATAGAAGTAGTGAAAAATACCTATAAGAAATGATTGTGCAAATACTCACAAAACAAGTATAGCCAGCACCTTGCAATACATCTCAAAAATGTACAAAGAAAGTGACACCTCATTGCATGGCTTTATATCTTTTTAAAAGTAAAAACACATTTAATCTCTCTTTCAGAACAATGCAACATTTCAGAGTTATGCTATGACTTGATTGTTTATCCTCTTCACAAGTCACATTGAAATTTAATGTGATGTTCCTGGGAATTGAGACTTTAAGACGTACGTAGGTCTTGAAGGTTTCATCAGTCAACTAAGTCTGTTTTCAAGGTAGTAAGCTTGTTATCAGGAAAATGCATTCTCCCCATCTATTATCATGGGATGGTTTTGTCAAGGTAAAAATATGGCAAAAAGGCACTCATTAAATTTGGCCAACTTAACATTAAAATCAAATAATCCTTTAAGATGTTACTTTTTTGTTAGCTTTAAGTAACTGTACAAAGGCATTGCCACTTAACAAAGCAGTTATGGATACGATGATTTTGTTGTTGTTGTTGCTGTTTTGGTCAGTCATAGGGCTTGGACTCTGGGCCTGGACCTGTCCCTGAGCTCTTCAGCTCAAGGCAACAGCCCTACCTTCTTAGCCACAGCCTCACTGCCCATTTTCTGGTGATTAATTGGAGACACGAGTCTCATGTTCTTTAATGCCCCAGTTGGCTTTGAACCAAGGTCCTCAGATTTCAGCCTCCTGAGTAGCTGGGATTTCAGGTGTGAGCCACTGCTCCCAGCACAATGCTTCCTAAAATGTTAGCTTAGGAGGAAATTAACCCAGGTAAAATAGGCAGCTTTAGCTGTAGACTGACATTCCCTTATGGTTTAATTCCAGTGCAAAGGTTTGGTATTACAGTAAGCCAGGGATTTCTCTTGCAGGACAGGTTTCCATCAGAGAAAAAAAAATATGTTTACTCCTCATGTCTTGGTGACCTGTAATAAGATACAATTTAAGGGATGCCTAGTGTTTCAGACTGATCTACCCCAGAGACTTGGAAAGATGGGACAAAATTGCTGTATCTAGGTGAGAGGTGAATATGATGAGTGGTTAACATGAGAGGGTTTGACACAGGCCTACCCAGAAGATTGAGTAGCAGAGAACTGGGGAAGTGAAGATGGTGGTGGTGGTGGCGGCCTTGGTTTGGCAGGGAAACAAGTCTCATTGTAAAATGGCATTGAGACTAAGGCAACTGGGATAATTAGTATCTGGTAGCCACTTCTTGGCTCTAAGTATTTGCTTCCAGGCAAGACCAATAGCTCTGAGCACAATCCTGAGAACCACATGTTTCTTCAACTTTCTTCCCTTCTGAGAGGATGGGGAAATGTTAGGTGGGCTTAGAAAGAACTGGGAATGTTGTTCCAAGTGCCTGCCTGTTGTAGATGTTTGCTGCCAAGCCAGACTGTGATATTTGAACACAGGTCCTGTGAATCTTATAATTTCTCCAATCTCCTACTTCCCCAAAATAGGTAAGCTTCCAGGTAGGGTATAAAAATCCCAAGAATGGTAGGATGAGTGATTTACTCCTTCTTAAACACTGAACATGCTTGAACTGAAAGATCACAGGCGACTGAAACTCTCAACTAATAGCTTGGCTTTAGCCGTCCAAATTCTACCACAAAAAAGAGAAATAGGAAAAAAAGGAAAAAGAAAACATAGTAGAAAGTCTATCCAATAGACTTGATCAAGTTGAGAATGTCAAGACTTGAAGATAAAGTAGATGAATTAGCATATTTAGATAAAGAAAGTACAATCTATGTAAGTTCCCTGGGATACTATTTTGAACAGAACAAATTTACAAATTATGGACATATAAGATGCAGAGACATAAACTTCAGATTTAGAAAATATTCAATGAAACAATAATAGAAAATTTCCAAAATTTTAGAAAATAGATGGTCATCCAGGCATAGAATGCTTTTAGGACACAAAATATACAAGACAGTCCCCTCTTCTACAATATCAGAATTCAAATATTAAATACTCAGAGCAAGGAAAGAATATTGAAAATTTCCAAAGAATGATCTGTAAAGACAAACTCATCGGAATAACAGGTTTCTTTACAAAAAGTTTAACAGCAGAGAAGACATGAAACAACATATTTTAGGTGCTAAAACAAAGTAATTATCAATCCAGATTTACTGTATCTAGCAACAGAATCCTTCATTCTTGAGGAAGAAATGGAAACTTTTCATGATAAGAAAAATTTTTGAAAGATAAGTTATGACTGCAAACTGCTGGGGCCTACCGGCAGCAAATTGGGGTTCCTGAAATAGGGGGCAGGGACTGGAAAAAATAGAAGAGAGCCAAACACATCGGGTCCGGGAGGTCTGCAGCCCAGGCAAAAACTGCAGCCCCATTTATTATCAACTCAAAGCTTATATCCCTTCTTGAGACCAGGGTACTGCCAGGTGTTACATCCAGATGGTTAATCAGGGAACTGTTGGGGGTTACATTCATATGGTAAATCTCAGATCAATTGAACAGGAGAAGGCCAAAAAAACAATAAGACAAGCAAGCAATTATCTGATGCAAATCAAAGTACAGTTTGATTCCACTCTGGCTCCCAACAGCAAACCCAGAAGATAAGTAGCATGGACAATAAGAAAGAATGCATCTGGCTGGGAGTTTGGCCTAGTGGTTAAAGTGCTTGCCTAGCATGCATGAAGACCAGGGTTTGATTCCTCGGTACCACATAAATAGAAAAAAGCCAGAAGTGGTGTTGAGGCTCAAGTGGTAGAGCTCTAGCCTTGAGAAAGTCCAAGGACAGTGCTCAGGCCCTGAGCTCAAGCCCAGGACTGGCAAAAAAAAAAAAAAAAAAAAAAAAAAAAGAATGCATCTTACTGGAGAGGTAGATTTTTAAAAATGAATGAGTCAAACATTACACAAACAACAAATTTACAGGAAGCTTTTTACATATTTGAGTAGTAACTGTAGCTATCATTCTTCAATCAAAAGACATACACTTTTATATATGATTTATTAAAAGACCTAATGAATTTAACTGATCAAGATAAAGAAGACTTAGAGTGAAAAATTGGAAAAATTTCAAAGGGAATGGAATATGTGAGCAAGCAGAATGAGTTATATTCACAGTAAACTGTGAAAAAATTAATAAGGAGAGACAACAGTCACTTTGCATTTTTCCTAGTTGGTTCAAGGAAACAAACTATCAAGAAGAGATAACATTGAAAGTACATTTATGTGTGTATATATTTGTGTGTGTGTGGGTGTGTGTGGGTGTGGGTGTGTGTGGGTGTGTGTGGGTGTGGGTGGGTGTGGGTGGGTGGAGAGAGAGAGAGAGAGAGAGAGAGAGAGAGAGAGAGAGAGAGAGAATATTTAGTCTGATAACTGCCTTACTCCATCATCAAGTAGAATCCTCAAAATCTAAACATTCCTTAAAGAGGTAAACTTCCAATACTATCACATAGAAATTTAAAAACAACTTTAAAAACTTGAAAAAGGAAATTAAAGTAGAACTAAGAAATTTGGAAAAAACCTCCCATGCTCCTGAATTGGAAGAATTAACATTGCGCTAATGGCAGTCCTGCCAAGGGCTTTCTACAAATTCAATGCAATACTCAGGAATATCCCAATGTTATTCTTCAATGAGATAGAGGAAGCAATCCAAAACTTCATATGAAACAGTAAAAAAACCCCATATACTCAAAACAATCTGTAACAGAAAGATCAGTGCTGGAGGACTATCAATACCAAAAACCTCAGACTATTACAAAGCCATAGTAATCAAAGCAGCTCTGCACTGGCACAAGAATAGGCCTGAGGATCAATGGAATAAGAACTGAAGACCCAGAAATCAACCCCACAGACCCACGGCCACCTAATCTTGGATAGGATGGAAGACAGTGTCTTCAACAAATGGTGCTAGCAGAATGGGTGAAGCACTTGTAAAAAACTAACGTTGGGTCCTTCTATGTCACTCTACACCAGAATTAAGTCCAAATGGATCAAAGACCTTGAGGTAAAAGAAGATACCATGAAAAGTTTACAAGAAGGCATAGAAGATACACTAGGATTCCTTGACACACGTCAAAACTTTCTTAATAAAGGCCCAGAACCCAGCAAATTAAAGAAAGTTTGGACAAATGGGACAGTATTAAACTGCAGAGGTTCTGTATGGCAAAGGGCAGAGCTATCAAGTTAAGCAGAAAGCACATAGAATGGGTGAAAATCTTCACTAGCCATACAGCAGACAAGAGCCTCATATCAAAAATATAACTACTGCTCAAAAAATTAAATCTCTCAAAAACAAATCTTCAGAAAAACAACCATCCCGTTAAAAGGTGGGCTAAAGACTTAAAGAGAGATTTTCTGAAGAGGAAATAAGAACGGACTACAGACACATGAAGAAATGTTTGACATCTCTGGCCAGAAAAGAAATGCAAATTAAAACAACTTTGAAATTCCACCCACTCCAGTTAGAATGGCCATGATCAAGAAATGTAATAACAACAGATGCTGGCAGGAATGTGGCCAGGACGGATCACTACTGCACTGTTGGTGGGAATGTAAACTCGTTCAATTGCTATGGAAAGCAGTATGGTAATTCCTCAAAAGAGTACACATAGATGTTTTCATGAAAGTGGTGTTGACTAATTATTTCTGTGTAGATAAGTTCTTTCCTGGAACTGTGGTATGACATTAACTGCTCATATTTGATTGTCTGTCATATGAAAGCCATAACTTTGTGAAGAAATAAATGAGCTAATCACTAGTTTACTTTTGTTTCATTATGGAAACATTAGCCTTCACTCCACAGAGGCCATACAACAAAGCACAAGTGTGTCTCTGACCTCCTTGTATGCAGAACTTCAGTACACTTTAGGTTCATTCACACAATGACAGTTATTTTTCACTGCTTCTTGAGTTAGGATGAAGACTCTTCTCAATGAACAGAACTGTACTTCTGTTGTATCATTCTTAAAAATTCATTGACAGTCTGTGCACCAAAGCATCTCTCAATGTTTTAATCAATTATTTCTCTTTAGAATGATATATTCTGGTATGTTTAAAAATGTATTTTAGAGTTGGATTGTAAAAGTTGTACTTGAGGGCCGGGAGTTTGGCCTAGTGGTTAAAGTGCTTGCCTAGCATGCATGAAGACCCGGGTTCGATTCCTCGGTACCACATATATAGAAAAAAGCCGGAAGTGGTGCTGAGGTTCAAGTGGTAGGGCTCTAGCCTTGAGAAAGTCCAAGGACAGTGCTCAGGCCCTGAGCTCAAGCCCAGGACTGGCAAAAAAAAAAAAAAAAGTTGTACTTGACTAATAAATGTAATCTCACTTTAATGAGCCTGCAGTTGATGGAGAATAACAAGATTGGAATTCCATCTGAGATAATTTTTCTTTGTATTTCTTATTTAAATTCATCTTCTGAGATTTATTAGGTTACAAAACAAAATACTGAAATAATATATCAGAACTTCCGCAAAGACCAGATATCTCAAGTATTTATGAGTTCACTTACAATTTTTATGTTTCATCCTACAAAATCTTGGACCTAATCCTATGGCTTCCCTTAAAATAAGGCTTTCTTAGTTTTAGGTAATAAAAGCAAAACCATTCTGGAAACAAATTTTTAGAGTGATGCCTTGATGTATACCTAATGATTCACTTACTCAGAAAACTGTCTTCATTAAGCAAAACTGATTTTTGTCCTTCCATTTTTTTTAATATTTGTGCCAGGACTGGGGCCTTGAACTCTGGGCTTGGGCCCTGTCTCTTAGCTTTTTTGCTTAAGTCTACTGAATGAGCCACAGCTCCACCACTTGCTTTATTTTATTAAAGAATTTAGTAACATTGATTTTTTATATCATATTTCAAATGACATATTTGACAAACAAATATTCAAGAAGGGAATCTCTATATACAATCACTGGCACTTAGATTTTAGAACATAATTAAAATTAGGCTGAGGGTTTGTGTGTCATAGATACAATCACTTGCTTTTTGGTATTCAGTTGGAAATAACAGTATTAGGGACTTTCTTACCTGCCTGGGCTGTCTTTGAACTGTGATCCTCAGATTTAAGCCTCCTGAGTAATGAGGATGACAGTACTAAGTCCCCCAAAAGGTTTTTTGTTGTTGTTGTTGGTTTTGTTTTGTTTTGCCAATCCTAAGGCTTGAACTCAGGGCCTGGGCAATGTCCCTGAGCTTCTTTTATTCAAGGATAGCATCCTACCATTTGAGCCACAGCACCATTTCCTTTTTTTTTTCCTGTTTATATGTACTGAGGAATTGAACCCAGGGCTTCATGCATGCTAGGCAGGCACTCTACCACTAAGCCACATTCCCAGACTCCACCCCTCTCCCCCCCACAAATAAATAGTTGTAATACAAGATCATTGACACACTAATTAACACTTAAGGGAAGTGCCCAGGAAATCGATATTTAGATTAAAACAAAGCATTTGGTGTGTCTCCTTTAGGCTGCTGGTGAAAGACCAGCAGTTCTCACGATTCCATGACTCACCTCATGTCAGAGAGGGCACCCACTTGACTGTAAATATCCTAAACACCTGTCTGTTGGTCAGCAATCAGGAAGGCTCCTATTAATTGTGTTTCTGCCACAGTCTCCCTCTCCCACATCAGTGATTCCTGTGGGCGGCTCACCCAATGTGAAGGTGGAGGCTTGTTTGCCCTACACTGCTGGTTAGAAAGTGGGATCTGTGTCTCCATCAGCCGTAGTAGCTGACACAATAGGTCTCACTTATGAAGGGCAGGCATACCACCACAGGTTATTGGACAGTTAGTTGTTTTAGTGCTGTAAGAAGAAAATCAGTGAGACTGTTGTGAGTTGTGGTAGGAAAACGGATGACCAGAAAAGGAATAAGCTGGACTTGATCATCAACAGGACCATTGACTGTCAACGAGGGGCGCAGACCTTACCATGAGTTGGAGGTGGTGGGAGGGACTAGATTTTGGGATGGGCTTATGTAGAGCTATGGTCTCTTGTTTGACTAGAGAAGTCTCGTTGGCCAGGCCTAGATTGGAATAACCTACACGAGGCATGTGGTCAAGCCTGTCCGTGTGCACCTGGTGTCTTGCTTGATTTGGGAGAATAAGGAAAGAATCAATCCTTCATATTCCATCTTTAGATACATGAAAAGAATGGGCGGAGAGGGGAGAGGCAAGTCCTTCAGCAGGGAACACATATAAGCATGCATTTGTAGAAGAGAGACTCAAGAAGGGATACCTAAACTTATTTCCTATGAGATGCTGGTTATTTCTACTCTCTTAAGCCCCTTCACAAGCATATGAAGAAGGTAGCAATAAATGTATGCACAGTAGATAAAGAAGTTAAGGTATAAAAGTCAAAGTACAGGGCTTCTGAGCAATGATGCTATTTACAGTGACCTCCATTCATTCAGTCTAGAGGTTGGCTCTGAAAGACTGCGTCAACACAGATTATAGAATAGGAAGAACATGCAAGTGAAATGCAAAATGGTCCCTTCTGCTGGCTTCCTCTGGGCAGGAGGGAGGGGACATTTACACATACTGCTCATTTTTATCTGTACAGAGTGATCTTGAGCTACAAGTAGTATTTTGCGTGCTCTAAGGGACTTGAAGGATGGCACTTCTGGGGAGTGATAGGTAATTTCACATATTTGTTGCTGCACTTTAGTAGAGAAGGTTGATTAGGAATAAGTCTGGGTTTTATAGGGCAATACTCAATCTAGTCACATTCTTTCTTACAATGGAAAGAAAGGGGGAAACCCATTTGTTTAAAAAGAAAAGATTCTTAAAGTCAGTGGGAAATAGAATTTTTGAAAGGTTAAATTTTTTCTCCCTTGACATTTTCTGCTATATTAATATTTTCTTTTCTTATACTTTGGTTGGGATGAGACCTTTTGATTTGCTTTATTTTTGTTTGTCTTAAAGAAATCAGACCTTTATTTTAGATTAATTCTATTTAAAATTTTTTTGTAAGATCATGTCTTCCCAAGAAAATAGTAAACCATTTTATATTTGGTTCAAGGTTAAAAAATAATTGCTGAAAAGGTTTATGAGCCCTCATTTGTTTAAGAAATGTACACTTGAAATGGATGTTATCTGAACAGGTGAAATAAATTTTTTCTACCTTAAAGAAATTCACATAACATAATTGTTGAAGAAATAGAATTTTGTGATCACTGTTCACTGCCATCATGTTTACATAATACAAGCAATTTTACTGAACCTTGTTTTTATAGACAAATTTATTGTAAAGGTGATGTACAGAGGGGTTTCAATATATGTCAGCGTCACCTCTTCACTCATTTTCTCCCAGTTTTTCCCTCCTGACCCTGTTCTCTCACAAGTTATCCAGTTCATTGTCAACATAATGTCTAGAATCACTGCTACATTTGTTTACCCTTTGTTACATCATTTTTGTGCTTCCTCATACCCTCCCCCAAACAGATAAATTTATAGACAAGACCAAAAGAACAGAAGTCAAAAACAGTGCCCAAAGGGGTAAAAGAAAGCACAAAAAGGAAAATAACAAAAATATCTTGTTTCCTTTTCTTGACATTCACCTTGATAAACATCATTTTATACGATTGTATGCACATAGTTATTGAGACTTTGTGATCTTTTCCTAAGAAAATCCTCCTTTGGTTTCACTGTATGAATGTTTAGATCCTGTTTATCATGTCCAGGTGTATTTTTTTTTACCATCTATCTTGTTTACTTAAATATATTTATAGATACATTCTAGTTATGACAAATGAGGGAAACTTGTAACCTATGTTTTTTGTGTCTGGCTTAGCTCACTTGATATAATTTTTTTTCAAGTCTTTCTATTTCCTTACAATTTGGGGAATATTATTTTTTTGCATGGGAGCATAGAACTTCATTGTGTATATACACCATATTTTCTTGATCCATTCATCCACTGAGGGGCATCTGGATTGATTCTTTATCTTGGCTATGGTAAACAGTACTGCAATAAATATGGTGGAGTTAGTGTTACCTAGTTTGTGGTCAGTTGGAAAAATTTCCAGGAGTGGAATTGCTGGATCCTAGGGAAGCTCTACATTTAGTCTTTTGAGGAACTTCCATCCATAATGCTTTCCGGAGTGTTGAATATGCTTACATTCGATCAACAGTGTAGTAACATTCCCTTTTTGCCACATTCCTGCCTGCAACTACTATTGTTAGCTTTATTCATAAGGGTAATTCTCACTGGAGTGAGGTGGAATCTCAATGTTGCTTTAATTTGTATCTCTTTTATGGCCAGATATGTTGATCATGTCTTCATGTATCCATTGTTCATTCTTAATTTCTTCTGAAAAATCTCTCTTTAAGTCTTTAACCCATTTATTAATTGGGTTGTTGTTTCTTTGAGGCTTTATTTTTGGGGAGTTAAATTTTTTGAGTTCTAATTGTAGTTCAGAGATGGGCCACTTGTCTAATATCTAGTAAAGATCTCCCATTCTATGGGCTGTTTATTTATCTTACTAGGTATGTGTGTTTCATGCAGAAACTATTCAGTTTGGTGTAGTCACATTTATGTAGCCTTTCTTTGATTTGTTGTGATTTTGTATATTTGGAAGTTTTGAGCTCTGCGAAGGAGCCCGTGTTTGTCCTATCCCTTCCTGTAATATTGTCATGACATCTGGCCTTACATTGAGGTCTTTGATCCATTTAGAATTGATTTTGGTGCAGGATCAAGCTCGTTTTCTACATGTGGACAGCCAATTCTGTTAGCACCGTTGAAGAGGCGTTTTCTATCCTGTGTTTTTGGCTCCCTTATCAAAGATTAGGTGGTCATAGTTCTGTGCGATCTGTCTGGGTGTTCTATTCTATTCCATTTGTCATCAGGCCTATTCTTGTGCCAGTACAAAGCTGTTTTTTTTTTTAAAATTTCTGTACCTTTTATTATTGTTTAAACTTTAGTATTGATTTTCCTCCAGAACAATTCTCCTGATAAAGATTATTATTTTTGCTATTTGGAGTCATCTCTTGATACATGAATTTTTGGATTGCTTCTTCTATATCATTGAAGAACATTGGGATTTTGATGGGTTTTGCATTGAATTTGTAGACAGCTTTTTGCAGTATTGTCATTTTCACAATATTAATCCTTCTAAATCATGAGCATGGAAAGTTTTTCCATTTCCTTAAATCTGCTTTAATTTCTTTTTTTCAGATTTTTCAAGTTTTCATCATAGAGATCTTTTACATCTTTGGTTAAGTTAATTTCTAGGATTGTGTTTTTGAGGCAATTACGAATGGAATTGATTTCTTGATTTAAACTTTACTCTTATTACTGTTGACATGCAGAAAAGCTACTGATTTGGGGGGGTTAATTTTATACTGTGCTATTTTGGCAAAGTTTTGGGTCAGCACAAGTAACATTGAAGAGGAATCCATTTTTTTAAATTTTCTTTCTTTCTTTTTTTTTTTTTTTTTTGCCAGTTTTTGGTCTTGAGGTCAAGGCCTGGGCTGACCTCAGGCTGTCCTTGGGCTTTCTTTCCTAAGGCTAGCACTCTACCACTTGATCCAGAGCACCTCTTCCGGATTTTTCTGGGTATGTGGTGCTGAGGAATAAAATACAATGCTTTGTGTATGCTAAGCAGTCACTCTACCACTAGGCAACGCTCCAGCCCTCCATGGAGTTTTTTAAATACAGGTTCATGGGATTTGTAAAGAGGGATAGTTTTACTTCTTTTCCTATTTGTAACCTCTTTATGCCAAACTCTTATTTTGATGTAAAGAAAAGAAATATCAGCAAATTATTTCTGCAAGGAAAATGAAAGAAAGCTTCCTGCCTTAGACTCCAAGGTCAGCATTCTGTATTTCACTAGTTACCAGGAACAAATTGCTCAGATGATGGCTCAGTGCTTAGCTCTTACGATTTCAGATTCAAAAAATTTATAGAATCATTAGAACTCCTAGTTCTAACACACCTATTTATATTTCTAGTTTATTCTTTAAAAGTCATCAGTCATAACTTACGAAACGAAAATAAATTGTGTAATCTTCTCCCTGTAGATCCATTGGCACCATTCATTGGATTCTTAGAACTAAAGTAAAAAACAGTATCACATATATGATGGTTTGAATGGCAAAAACAAAGCAGAATGGGAGCCTAGATGTCCAAGGTCAATGTCACCTGAGTTGGCTTTTTTTGCTGGCTCGGTTAGCTATTTATTTTATGTCTTCCTCTTTTTACTTCTGGTATTTGCCAGTAATCCTAATATGATCTAGATTTAGAGAATCTTAATCCTAAAAGACATTTCTAGAGACTCAGTTTTTCAGATACACTAATAATTGTTTGTATTGATGAAATCAATGACTAAACTCATTAGTAAACTCATTAGTAATTTAACTTTGCAATCAACATGGAGTTCCTCACAGTTCTGTTTAAAAGCATGGATATTATCAACCAATGATTCAAACTCTAAAGTGAAAGAAAAACTGAGAAAGTCTCTTTCAACCTTATATAATATTCCAAAAATGAGAGAATTCAAAAATATATCTTGATACAAATATTCACATCTAGGTAAATGGAAACAGTGTGTTTTATAATTCCTACCTTCCAACCAGCTCAGAGGGGATCCATAATAATATCCATAATAGTACAATCACAAGAAGTGAGTCAGGAGAAACTGATCCATTGAAAGGATTCAATCATTAAGCCTTCCTGTGTCTTTTTTGAGAGACTTATATCTAATAATCAATTTCAGATACTGATTTTTAATATGTTCATATTTCTGCATTCCTTTGAGTAGAACACATGAATCTATATCTTTGTTCTAACTTCACTTTTCTTCTCTAGCAGTTTTTGTCTGGAGAGCACTGACCACGAAGGATTTGGCAATTCATCTAAGGCAATTCTTCAGCTCAGAACAATAGTCACTGATGTAATGGCATTTCAGTTCAAACAGCAGAAAGCTTGCTTTCTACTGATAATTACCCCTTACTTTAAAATAAATTATAAATGCAGCAGAAAGGAGTAGGTTGAGGCTTGATTACCCAAAGATTATTTCACAAAAAGGTTATTTTCCAGTCCATTGCCTTAAGAAGTGCTCTGAGTTTTCAGTCAAATGAGGCCTCTACTAATTGCACAATTTGCTTAGATTAGAGCTGTACCTGTGGGCTTCTGAGTTCAATAAAACATTTCAGGAGCAATATTTTATTTTTCATACATAATGTATAGACAATACACATTTAAAATTAAGACAAAAAACAAGAAAAAAATAACATTTTTTTTTCTGGCAAAGGACTCTACAATAACTATAAAATATAAAATGTACACATAAACAGGAAATAGATCCAGATGGATGGACTGAGGGCTTCTACTATTTTCACTCTGTCAATCAGAAGATTCAAGGGACATACAAGTGAAAGAAAAAAGAAGAAAGAGTGGAAAAAGGAGAAACCAGAAGGCATTTTTCCATTAAAATTTTTCTATTAAAGAATTTATTAACATTGATTTTTATATCATATTTCAAATGTAATATTTAACAAAGAAGTATTCAAGAAGGGACTCTCTTTATGCAATCACTGGCACTTAGATTTTTAGAACATAATTAAAATTAAGCTAAGGGTTTGTATGTCAGAGGTACATATTAATCTATGTAATAAAGCATTATGTCTATAGAGTATATAGCCTATCATAGAGTTTTATGTCTATGTAATCATGTTTATATCTCCAAGATCACATCCATAACCTTGGGTACCCAAATATTCAGTCTTCCAAACAGTAGAAGAGCAATGAACCACAAGGCATTTTTGAGGAAACGACAGAGAGCCATCAGAGCAGAGAGAAGTGGCAGAGCTAGTGGCCCAGCTTCTCCAACAAAGGGCAGAGAAACAATACCAATTTAAATTAGCTACAGCAATTCACACAACCTGCAAGACTTATCTCCAGAGAGGTGGTGGCAATGAAGAATGCATGTGAGAAGCTGGACTGAGAGAATTAAGTGCAGAGCATATAGGGCAAATTAGGCTTTAGGCAAGCCGGGAAGTGGAGCCTACTTTCTTGAGCATATAAGTGCCTCTACATAGAAATCCAGGACAAGCACCTTATGTGTTTTGCTTTTCTGGATAATAGTAGTCTACATTAACTGTTTTAAAATTTTTATTATATGAGGTGTTATACAAGGGGGATTCCATTTCATAAGTTAGAGGCTACCATTTCTGTCTGTCTGTCTGTCTGTCTGTCTGTCTGTCTGTCTGTCTCTCTCTCTCTCTCTCCCCCCTTCCTTCCTCCCTCTTTCCTTCCTTTCTGTTTTCTTTTTCTTTTTTTTCCAGTCCTAGGGCTTGAACTCAGGCCCTGAGTACTGGCTATGAGGTAGTGCTCTACTACTGGAGCCACAGCACATTTCTGCTTTTCTATGTATGTGGTACTGAGGAATCCAACCCAGGTCTTTGTGCATGCTAGAAAGCACTCTAACACTAGGCCAAACTCCCAGCCCCCTTCCTTCCTTTCTTTTGGACAGTGTCATTCTTTCTTTACTTTCCCATAGTGACTGTTGCTTTATACCAGGAAACAGTTACTTCATTGTCTAGATTTAGCATATTACAAAACAGTAACTATGCTTGAAGCATTTGTCTTACTTTTTATTGCCATTCCTTCACTATATGTGACTTTTGTTTGATTGAATATTAGTTCATTATTCTTTTTAGTGATCAAAATATTACATTTTCTTGATCTAGTAATCTATTGAGGGGCATCTGGGCTGACTCCCTATCTTGGTTATGGTAAATAGTGCTGCAATGAACATTGTTGTGTGGTAGGGTTGATGTGGCCTTGTTTGTGTTCTACTGGATAATCGTCCAGGTGTGAAATTGCTAGGTCATGCACAGGGAAGTTCTGGGTTTAGCCTTTTGAGCACCTCCATCCTGCTTTCCAGACTGGTTGAATAAACTTACATTCTCCTAGCAACAGAGTAACAGAGTTCCCTTTGGGGCATATCTAAGCCTGCATCTGCTATTGTTGGTTTTCTTGATATTGGCCATTCTAACTGGGGTGAGGTGGGATGTCATTGTTGCCATGTTTTGCATTTCTTTTATGGCCAGAGATATTGCGCATCCTTCATTTATCTATTGTCCCTCCTTACTTCTTCTGAGAAGTCTTTAAGTCTTTAGCCTGTTTATGAATTGGTTTATTTCTTTGTGTGTTTTTTTGTGGGTTTAATTTTCATAAAGAATGATATTGTACCATTCATAAACATATGGAAAGACTTAGAAAACATTATATTAAGCAAAGTAAGCCAGACTTACAGAAACACAGGTTGTATAGTTTCCCTCATTAGTGGTAACTAGAATGTGTCTCTAAGTCTACAAGTAAACCACACTGGATGGTTAAAAAAAAGTAGTAGGGCATGATAAATTATATGGGGCTCACACACCGAGAGACCAAAGGAGAATATTCTCAGGAGAGGAACACAAAGGCACAATAACTATGTGCATCTGATCATGTAAAATAGTATTTGTTGAAATGAACTCCAGGAAATGCAAATAAGAGATTTTATTTTGGGTTTTTGAAGGCACTGAAATGAAGGCACAAAGGGTGAAAAGATGGAACAGTGATACTCAGTAAACACTGTGTTAAAAATGAACTATACAACCTGTGGTTGAGGAGGGAAAAACTGGGAAAGTGGGGAAAGGAGTGATATTGCCCAAAAAGAAATGTAATTTTTACTTATATAACTGTAACTGCTCTGCACAACATCTTTATAACAACAATAAAAGCATTAAAATGGAATTTACAGCATGAAAAACATTACATTGTATTTCTATTAGACTAGTGATCACTTTCAAAACATAAATATGTTTTGAGAATCTCTGTCTTACTGTCTGTCTCTGTGTCTCTGTCTCTATCTCTGTCTCTGTCTCTCTCTCTCTCTCTCTTTCTTTCTCCACTCTCTCTCTCTTTTCCAGGCCTGGAGCTTGAACTCAGTGCCTGGGCACTGTCCTTGAGCTTTCTCAAGGATAGTATTCTACCACTTGAATCACAGCACTACTTCTGGATTTTTCTGTGGGTGTGGTACCAAGGAATTGAATCTAGGGCTTTGTTCTTGCTAGGCTAGCATTCTACCACTAGGCCACACTCACGGCCCTGAAATTGTGTTTCTCTATTGACATCAATAATTAAAGAGAATCTGAGTTACTGTAGTTTATAGTACCATTCTTTTTTTTTTTTTTTTTTTTGCCAGTCCTGGGCTTGAGGTCAGGGCCTGAGCATTGTCCTTGGACTTTCTCAAGGCTAGAGCTCTACCACTTGAGCCTCAGCACCACTTCCGTCTTTTTTCTATGTATGTGGTACTGAGGAATCGAATCCAGGTCTTCATGCATGCTAGGCAAGCACTTTAACCACTAGGCCAAACTCCCGGCCAGTACCATTCTTGATAGCTAGAAAATCTGCCTTTTAGAAATCTTTATAGAAAATGTGAAACAATAAAAATAATCAACTGAAATTCACTTCGTGTAATAGGCAATTCAATAATTTGGCCACAAAAGGAAGAACCTGTCTATAAATAGATACTTTAGTAACCAGTAGAGATCCAATGGCAGCCGGAGGCAGAGTTCTTCAGGTTCCTGAACGTCCTGGTCAAGGCAAGGGATGAACACTGAAATTCTTTAAAGGCAGAATACATAGCCTAAAGTTAGGATTGCAATTCAAGTGTCTCAAATAGATAAATAAAGGAACGTATATTGGGTCTAATAAAATGGCAAGTATCATCTTTGTAAGTCATACAAACCTTGCATATTTTAACAGGAAAAGAATTTCTTCCACATGAAATTGTTTCTGCTTTTTTTTTTTTTTTTTTACTTTGGTTCTTTGGAGGTGGTGGTGGTAGTGGTGATGATGTTGATGATGATGATGATGATGATGATGTGTGTGTGTGTGTGTGTGTGTGTGTGTGTGTAAATGTTTAAAGAATGGTTTCTTGATAGGGTATGGCTTAAGTGGTATCCTAGCAAATTGCAAAACTCCAAGTTTGAACTCTAGTTCAAACTCCACCAGACCCCCAACATATAATATTTTGAAACAGTGATAAAATTATATTTTCTAGATATTGGTAGATAAGCCTTACAAGACACTAAGTCTTGGGGTCATAATCCAACCTAGTTGTTCTACTGTCTGGTGTCTGTGTGTACTTTCTATCTTTCTAGATGCAATTATACTGCTTAGACTTCATGGAAGATTGTCATGATATATTATACTTTATCATTCATATCAAGACAAGATAAGAAATGGATCCTCAACTCCTAAGGGATTTTTTTTTTGCCAGTCCTGGAACCTGAACTCAGGGCACTGTCCTTGGGCTTTCCCAAGGCTGGCAGTCTACCACTTGAGCCACAGCACCACTTCCAGACTTTTCTGTATATGTGGTACTGAGAAATTGAACCCAGGGCTTCATACATGCAAGCCAAGCACTCTATCACTACACCATACTCTGGTTCTGGTATTCATTGGAAAGTAGCTTGGTGGGCATCTAAGACACACTTTTCAAGAAGAGGGGCAAAAAGGCAGCTGTCAATCAAAGAGACAAGGAGTGTCATGAGACTGTCACTCTAAAGGGATTTGTGGTGGGAAAATAATTTTCCAATGAACTATGGGTCTTCTTTCATTTACTAAGTGGCTTTAAATTTTCCACAGTTTGTATTTTAATTTCTTTAATTTGGCCTCCTTATTTCTGGAACTTCCATGCCTTGTGAGTTAGCCCTGTGGACTGTTACGGCAGAAATAGCAGAAAACAGGAGACATGCAGTCTTGTTGATGTTGTGGCCTCCAGGCTGCAAAGCAGGACAGGAGTCTCTGTGGAACCAAAGGAAGCTCAAAGGCACATACACTGGAAGAGTTTGATGAGATCAGCTTCGGGGAAAGAAGTAAGACAGAGTCCCATTTGCCATTTACAGAAATGAAAACTCCCCAAGCAGGAAAGGCTAGTACTGAGCCTTTGAATAGCTCATAAGCATCTAGTGTAGTTTTACTTTCTAAAGATATGATATACATATATAACATCACCCATAATAACTAGCATTTTGTGGAGCGCTTACTATTCTGTACTTAGGGCTAACTTTGAGTTTCCTCATTCACTCCTCAGGAAACTAGGAGGAGACATTGATCAAAGATAAGACAACAGAAATATGGAGAAGTCAAATTACTTGGTCATGCTCAGAAATATAGTAAGGGTCTAATATCTATATTCAAGTACCTGGTTTTACATCCCCTGACATATATTTTGTGAGTCAGTTTTATTAAATACCAATATGTAATACAATAGAGTGGAAATGCCTGGCATGGCTCCCTAAGAGAGCTACGGAAATGGAATTGTCTGTCCCTACAAAGTAGGTTGAGGGACTGTTTTCTAGAGACAAGTTGAGCAGTGACATTCTGTGTTTTGTGAAACAAAGTAACAGAGTTTCTTCTTCCTCTTTAAAAAAAAATTAACAAATCAAGGCCATCAACGAGACATCTGTTATCATGTAAAGTCTAGTAGGTAAAACCCTGTTATCGCTGAAAAAACCATCCATTGGATTTTATTACAGACAACTCAAAGGAAGGTAGCTCTAAACATGTTTTTGATGTAAGTAGTGTTTTATGAATAAAGATAACATAGAACATTAAAATGCCTGTCATAGGTGCCTAGAAGAGTTTTATTTCCCTCTAACCTCTCTCCCTGCGTTCATATGACAGGTCTCCTTGAATTAAAAAACCTATCTAGAGCCTGTTCCGGAAAGTATAGATCTTAACACACTTGTAACTATAGTTATAATTGTCTTTCCTTTTCCTGCAATGTAAAACACTATAGCATTATCTCAGAAATCATTTTGAAAGATTTAATGAGATAAACAACCATTTTTTCTAGACCTTATTCTCATTGTTCAGTGAGAGCCATAATTTCCTCTCTTCATGACAAAAGTGATGTCTAGCTACCAAGCAGAGGCAGGGTGTGAATGCTAATGTCTTACTACTTAAGAGAACAAATCTTTGAATTTAAAAAATTACCTTGGAAAATGTTTTTCCTCTCTTCATTAAAATAGCTAATTTATTTAATCAGTGATGGTACTAAAAGACACTTGTAGGGAATGGCTCTACTAAATTGTAATTATACGATCTATACAAATGACCAAAAAAAATCAGACTAACATGGAGTTTTGAAAAGTCCTCGAAAAAGTGAACCATTAGTTCCAAACTCTGAGAAGAGTAATCACAATGGGAAGAGGTAGAAGTGGTTTGGTAATGTAAAATCTTACGCTTGCAGTCTTGCTGTTTTTGCAGGAGGGGGCTCTTTCCAATGGGTTAGAAGAAAAGGAGGTTAAAACTTTTCTATCTCCCTAGCTCTTACTTGTGAGAAAACATGTATATGGACCTGAAAATTAGGACTACTTCTGTTATACTTGAAAGGTGTACCTTTCAAGTGATAGAGACACATGCTAGTAATGATGGTTTAAAATGAACTTTGTCAATCTCAGCTATTTTGCCCAAGCTACAGTGTTTTTCTCCCAAGTTCCTAGAGTAGAGGATTATGCCAAAGAAAAGTTTTCTCCCATTTATGTTTCCGTCCTTCTTGCTGATGTGTGTAATGTGAGCTTGACTCTAGCTGAGGGAGCTCATGTGCCTGTGTCCCTTATTCTATACCTGATTACATGGTGAGCAACAGATGACTAGAAAACACATATCCTACAGCACATGAGATAGTTTAACAACTCATTTAACAATAAGTTAACAACTTTAATATTCATGGACTGCCAAGTGAATTCTCAGAATTTTTTCAGTTTTGTTGGGTCCCCTGGAATGTCTGTTTGAGTTTAGCAGTACTTAGGGATGAATACAGTTTTGAAGATTTGAAGAATCATCCCTTCAAATTTCCTTACCAATTTAGAAAAAATATTTTTCCCATACTTCACTTGGATATCTTTTTTTTTTCCCAGTCCTGGGTTTGAATCCAGGTCTTGAGCATTGTCCTTAGGTTTTCTCAAGGCTAAAGGTCTAGCACTGCAAACACAGCACCACTTCTGGCTTTTTTCTATGTATGTGATACCGAGGAATCAAACCTGGGTCTTCATGCATGCTAGACAAGCATTCTACCACTAGGCCAAACTCCCAGCCCCTTGACTTGGATATCTTTGAATAAATAAATTTATTTTGTTTTATTTTCTGAAACAGATGTGACTGAGCTGTAAGAAAGTAGATTTGGATTTTGGTAACATAGAACCCAGCCAAAAGTTCTCAGCTACACCAGGAACAAGGCCCTTAAAAAAATACTCAAAGACAACATGTTTTGTAGCATTCCTTTGGCATCCTTAATTAACCTAACTAAAAGTAAGTTTAACAATTTAATTAAGCCATCATTTAAAAACTCAAAAGATCTAAAATATACATTTAAAAAACACAGCAATGTACGTCAACTTGCAAGAGATCCATCACACTCCCAGGTTTACTGCAGCACTATTCACAGTTGTTAAGCTGTGTCATCAACCTAAGTGATCAATCATGAACACAGATAAAGGAATGTACTATGAATACATCTGCAGATGGGATGAATGTCGTATGTAGAATGTGGGACATAGGATGTAAGATGAATCTAATAGGTAGGTGTAGGAATGTAGTATGAATAGGTATGTAGATGAGAGATATATAGTGGAGTATTATTCAATCACAAGGAAGTAATATGCTATTTATATTAAAACTGGAAATACCCATGAAGAGCTAAATAAGCCTAGCTGAGAAAGGGAAATAAGGCTTTTTTTTTTTTTTTTTTTTTTTTTTTTAGCAGTTGTGGGTTTTGAACTTAGGGTCTGGCAGTGTCCCCGAGCTCTTTTGCTCAAAGCTAGCACTCTATCACTCTTTTACTTTGATTCACAGCTCCATTTATAAGTTTTGAATGATTAATGTTGGAGATAAGAGTCCTACAGGAACTTTTTCTGCCCAAGATTGGCTTCAAACCATGATCCTCAGATCTCAGCCTCCTGAGTAGCTGGGATTACAGGCTTGAGCCAACAGTGGCTGGCCAGATATAGCGTTTTTACATCCTGATGTATAAAGTAGATCCCTAAAAACAATAACACTACTAATAACAACAATAAAGATAATGATGATGATAAATAATTTCAGAAACATAACTATTTGTGGGGGAACTACTGGAGGAGAAAGGAAGGAAGGAAAAGGGAGAATAAAGGTGGGTCAGTATCATCAAATATACATATAAAAAGTGCTTTTGCTCCTCAAGAGGCATAGATAGGATGATCACAGACTTTCCTTTGGCAAAAACTTGGTAAGATTCTCTCCATAAAATTAAACAAAAGCAAAATAAGGGCTTAGGGACTAGGTCAAGTACTAGAGATCCCATCTATTAAGCATGAGGTCTTGCATTCAAATCCACAAAAAATAAACAACAAAATTATATTATTTAATTTTATAATTACAGTATATATAAGTATATAGTGAAACCTCCTAACACCACTGAAAAGGGGAGAGGGAGACAGGGGATTAAGAAGAAGCAGGAGAAAGGGTAAATTTGATTAAAGTACATGTATGGCAACATCACAATGCAACTCCTTTGGCAAATTGACTTGCACCAGAGATAAAAAAATTAAACCAAGGGGCCGGGAGTTTGGCCTTGTGGTAGAGTGCTTGCCTAGCATGCACAAAGACCCGGATTCAATTCTGTGGTACCACATACATAGAAAAAAAGCTGGAAGTGGTGCTGAGGTTCAAGTGGTAGAGCCCTAGCCTTGAGAAAGTCCAAGGAAAGTGCTCAGGCCCTGAGCGCCAACCCAGGATTGGCAAAAAAAAAAAAAAAAAAAAAAAAAAAAAAAAAAAAAAAAAAAAAATTAAATCAATTGTTAAAAACTTTAGAAACCCTCTGTCATTCTTAGAACAGCCTCTGGAGGTCAGGGTTGAGGCACAGTGTATGGTTAAGCTTCTTCACCAGCTAAAATAGCAGGAACACTAATACTCCTGGTTCTACATCTGGCAATGTTGGTAAGCTGTATGGGTTTTTTTCCTTTAGCATATAAAATGCAATTTATTTAGCAATTTAATATGAGACAAAGAATCCCCTACTATTAGATAATTGAATATAGATGTACTTTGATTATACTTTAAGTATGAATCCCTATCAAATACCTTTAATACAAAGACATTAGGGCTCCTAGACACATTTTCAGTGCTAGTCCTGGGGCATCACTTCCGGCTTTTTCTATGTATGTGGTACCAAGGAATCAAACCTGGGTCTTCATGCATGCTAGACAAGCACTCTACCACTAGGCCAAACTCCCAGTCCACCTTAAACACATTGTTTAAAAGTCTAGTTAGACTTTGAAATATGCAATGGTTTGCTAAATAATATTCCTGAAGAATTAAAGCACATCAAGTCCAAAATAATAGATTCATTTTAAGTTTTCTTGCATTCCTAAAATGTAGGGTTGCACTCATTCTCTTAATTCAAAAGCATTTGAAAGCTCGCCAAATAATAATGAAATCATTTGGAAAAAAAACAGCATAATTTGCCATTATTATCATACTTAGTGGTTTATCAGCAACAGTTCAGAAGATGGCAGCCTGCCAAAAGACATTCTCTCCACATTTCCTACTGAGCACATAGTCCAGAACTTAATGACAGTGAAGGATACCCACCCAGGAGAGGGAAAGTCAGTGGTGGGCTCATTCAAATGCTCTGCACACACACCACACACACCACACACACACACACACACACACACACACACTTCCTTTTTTGCATCCAAACTGTTTCCTGTTATCTGGTTATTGTCTGATTTGTCCCTTTTTAGTTTTTTCTTTTTTTCTGGTAAACAATGGATCTAGATTTCTTTGAGTTTTGTGGGAAAATATAAAAAATGGAAGCAAAACTGGTGCACTACATGTATTGACATAGAGTGAACTCTTTCTTATAATTATTCAGTGAGAAAGGGAATGCCCTGGCAATGCCAGTAGTGCTGAGACTTTTCCAATCCTTGTGTGTCTATTATTTCATATCTATATATTTGCCATCAGACCTCGTCCCTTTAGGCTCAGCTCCAGTATTGTACTTTTGTTTCAAAACTCATCTGGGGATGTTCAGCTGTCTTGTCTAGATTCTCCCAGGGGCCTTAGTATGTACTTCTATTAACATTCTGTGCAAAGGAGTTACATTTTTCATGTTCTTAACATTTACATTGCAACTACAAAGAAGGGAAGGAATAGCCCAAACATTTTAAAACCAGTAGGGCACAGATAACCAATCAGAATGGAACAAGCTGTTGCTATCACGGATAGACTGGGAATCAATCAGAGCCCCTTCTACTACCCAGTGTTCTTTAAGAAAAGAATCATCACACATGCTTTACTATATTCTTAGCGTTTAGTCTTGGTGGATAGCTGAAGAAGGCTTGATGAATGAATGGATATCAAGAAAATTTATTTATTTATTACAAATTGGGTCTTGAAATGTCATTAGTAAATAATTTCTGGACTAGCTGGCACCATGTTTTTATTACACTTTGGAGTTCAGTTTGAACTTCTTTCTTCATTATTGTACTAGAGTTGGAATTAGGGCCTTGTACTTGCTAAGCAAGTGCTCTACTGCTTGAACCACACATTCATCCCTGCATGGCATCCTTTCACCTTAGATGTTAGTTTATCCTGGGAAATGTGTTCTTTAAATTAGATAATCTAATGCTACCCTTCACTGGATTTGTATTTGCCTGAAAGCAAATTGCCCTGGCTATCAGCTAACTCTCATATTTTTCCTGCTCTATTTTTTGATGAAAGGAACAATCTGATTGAATTGAATTTGTAAAGGGAGAGATGGAAAATAAACTCACTTCCCAAATAAAACTAAAATGATGTTAGTTAAAAGATAGCATACGTTAATTTATTCTAAACATAACCAAAGAAACACGTTGGACCGTTATTTGTTCCTACTTTCACATATGCATAGTAGATGAGTCATTTTTCATTAAATGTTTATCTCTTTTAGAAACAAGATTCTGTGATTGTTAAAAATGAAGAAACATTCAGATTGGCCTCAGGATAGCACTTCTTTAGAAACTTTTTTCTAGCCTATGCATAAAGATAGAATACATAGAGACCTAGTTTCTTACTATCTGTCCTGTTGGCTATTCCTTCATCGTGTTAGCTGGGATGACTTACGTGTATTTCTATTATTCCTTTCCCCTAATAGAACTCTGAGAAGACTGCTGGTTCTTTTAGATTGTGACCCAAGACAGCAGGTAGATTCATGGCTTCCCAAATACCTGCCAAACTCAACAGATTTAGTTGCTTATATTAAACTGATTTGAAAGAATAAAACATGTTTAGCAAGGCCATTGCTAGTTAATTTGGTGCTGATTAGATCTACTTCAAACAATTATTTTCCTGAGGTCAACATAGTGCTTCTAAGGAGTAAATCATATAACAAGCCTGGACAGGCATGGGTTTTATCCCCCTGTGAACATTTTAAAAAAAGGAAAGAAGGTGGGGTCATTAAAAGCTCTAGACCAACAGTTAAGTCCTTGATGAACTAGAAGTCAGTATGATGGAAGGTTTTAAATGAACCTAAGTTTTGCCTGAGGATGCTTTCAACGCTGAATCCTTACCTAGCAATTTATCATGTGGCTTAGCATGTAAACTACGAAGTTAACATAAGGGCATTGCTTTTGTGGCAGGGCTGAGCCTTTTAGAGCTGTAACCACATCAGTTGAGTGTCTCATTCTGTCTCAACACATCTCCTCTATTTTGTATTCACCAGTGCTGCCTGACTGAGGGAAGGTCTTCAAAAAACATTTTAGTCCTGTGGATTGTCTGAATCTAGAATTGTGACTAAAACTTGAGTGTGATCTTCAAATTTCATCCAGTTTGGTTCTCTGACACAGACAAATCCCGAAACCTTGGAGAATGCTTTTTCAATCGAAATATAAAGCATATGGCATAACTTACCGTTCAAATCCTACAGTTTTTTTATTGTATTTTATTTTCAGAGTAACATATAGAGGGGTTACAGTTATATTCATCAGGTAGTGGGTACATTATTTCTTGAACATCATTTTTTTGTTGATCATAGGGCTTGAACTCTGGGCCTGGGTACTGTCCCTGAGCTCTTCAACTCAAGGTTATTGTCCTACCCCTTGAGCCACAGCCCCACCTCCCTCCCTTTTAGTGGTGTATTTTTGTGACTATATATATATCTATATATATATGTTTATTGTAATGTATAGAGAGGTTACAGTTACATTCACCAGATAGTAGGCGCATTATTTCTCACACATTGATACCCTTTCTCATGTTTTTGTCCCCATTTCCCTACCCCCACCCTCTCCCAAGCATCTTGTTTCCCCCCTTCCCTTTCCTATTTCAAATAAACATATATACAATATGCCAGGTAAATAAAGTCAGATACTGTAACAATGTGAGATTAACTGAAAGCCAACAAAAGAGAAGAGAAATAACATAGTACATTAAGAACAACAATCACACAAAATATGGCTATTTAATTGGAGATAAGAATCTCACAGACTTTAATGCCTAGGCTGGCTTTGAACCTCGATTCTCAGATTTCAGCCTTCTGAGTAGCTAGGATTATAGGCATGAGCCACCATGCTGGACTCCTCCTTGTGTTTTTCTCCCACTTTCCCTTCCCTAGTCCTACAGGATTTAAAAGAAGTGGCTGGGCATAGTTTTTAGTAGTTTTTGTAGGCAATGTGAATGTATGAGTGTGTTCTATTGGGAAAAACTTAGCTTTGGTACTCCAAATACCTTAGATGTTTGTGTTGTGGAATCTGATTAGATCCTACAGAGACCTCATTGTTCCTGATGTGGGAACCTTGTGTTTGGGTAATTATTTTCATTTACTGATTTTCTTTCCACTCTTCTTCCTAAAATGCTATTGGCACATGTGGTTTAAAATAAACAAACTGCAAATTTACTTTACTAAAACATCAATGTAAATATGTGGACAGCCTATCCTTTCTAAATGGAGAATAATAATGGAATTCAATCAAAGCACATTATATCCATTCATGCATATATCACAATAAAATCACATCAATGCTAAAAGGTCACTTGGTTATCATAATGTTATTAAAGAGACCATTACACAACTCCCTTGGACAGAGTATTATCATCCATTGTCACTCCTTTACTTCTAAATGAGTTTTAATTAGAGCCTTAGTAATAGAGACATTCCAGTGAATTTTCATGATTGAATTTCTACAGAAAAGTAGATTTCTTTTTCAGGAGTCAGACAGAGTCATGGATTACATGCTAAATTACTTGATTAACTTAACGAGAGTTTTTTTTTGTTGTTGTTGTTGTTGTTTAGTATTGATCAGGTTGTTCAGGTTTTTTTTTTCCTCTAACTGAACAGGAAAAAATGGAGGTCAAGGTAATTACCTACTTAAAATATTGTTATCATTTTTAATTTTAAATAACCTTAATTAAAAAATTTCCTCAGATAGATTTGGAAATGATATTCTCTAAGTACAAATACTCAATTAGTTCTCCTTTGGAAGGGACTTAAGGCAGTATAACTTGCCCAGGCCTCTCATATTGCCTCCACTTCCAATTTCCTGTGATCACTGAAATCATTAAATTTGAATTTTCCTGGGAGAGAGTGAAATGTTGAGTATGGGGAAATAAGACTAGTAAGTTTTGAAGAGAAAGAAAATGAAAGATGTTGGGCATAAATTTTTCTGTACACTCCAGGCAGGGCTTAGGCAGCAAGAGAAGCAGTGGTCAATTGGACATAAGATGTGAAAGTACCAAAAGAAGGGAAAAGATGGCAGCATAGAATTCCATTGTGTATAAGTACCATTCATTAACTGAGAGCATCTGGGTTGGTTCCATAGCTTAGCTGTGGTAAATAATGCTGCAGTGAATATCATTGTGTAAGTAGCTTTAGACTGCCCTTGTTTCTGGACATTTTGGTAAATGCCAAGGAGTGGGATTGCTGGGTCATAGGGGAGCTCTTATGTTTAGTCTTTTAAGGAATTGCTATACTTTTAATTGTGTTGTTTTGAGGAATTGCATCCTTTTAACTGCTTTCTATTTCTTTAAATTCCCACATATTGTGTAGCACGGTTGTCAATGTATACCAGGCAAGTTATGAATGTGAAGAAAATTTGATGCCTTCATTTCTGGATGGTAGGACCACAGCTCCCAATGGAACACACATGGAACTTACAGGAGAAGAGCAAAACCTCCATGGAGAAGAATCTAAAATAGCATGAATAGGGAGCCCTGTGCCACTCTGGCCTGCTCAGGATTTTTTTTCTTACTGAAGTATTAATCATAAAGGTGTTTTGTTGATCAGATTCCATATGAGGATCTTTCATTGTCTTTCCGTAGGTAGACTACTGGGATAAGAGGGGGCTTTAGAAGCGGAAGATAGAATTAATTCCAGCACTATAATTAACCAGCTGTGGAATTTTTGTACAAATAACTCCTTAGCTTCCGTTCCTGACTTGTACAATGGAGAAAACAGTAACCTACCTTGGCGTTGTGGAACCAAATTTCCTCTGTGTAGCTGCCTAATAATTATGTCTGGGCAAGGTGACACCAGTATCCACCTGTTTTCATTCCTTTCTTCCTTTTCACACCTGTTCATATGGGTCAGAAACTAGCGCAGGAATGACTATTTTTAAAGCTGAAAAATGGTCTATTTATTAGTTTTTCTTTCTTTTCTTTTTTGTCAGTCGTAGGGCTTGCACTCAGGGACTGAGAGTTGTCACTGAACTCTTTTGCTCAAGGATATCACTCTGCCACTTTAAGCCCCAGCAGTACTTCCAGTTTTCTAGTAGTTAATTGGAGATAGGAGTCTCACGGACTTTCCTGCCTGGGTTGTCATTGAACTAGGATCCTCAGATCTCAGCCTCTTGATTAGGTAGGATAACAGCTGTGAGCCACAGATGCCTGGTTATTTCTTTAAATGACAGAAAAATCCTTGTTACATTCATATTTTTCTTTCAAGTAACATAAACTCCAACTGAGTACATCAACAAATTCTAAATGAATGTAGCTGGATTTAAAATCCTATTCCTGTTCTCTAGAATACATTCACACCTTTGCTTCATATAGCATTTATCAGTTGAGGCCAACTTGCACCAACTGTTCTAAGGATATAGGTGTAGAATTACAGTAAGGATGAAGGTTTATGTTGCTATCCTTTCTTTTTTCTGAATATTTATACAGGAGTTAGATTTTTCTTGGAGGTATGAAAAATGAAGCAAAATTTTGTTCCTGACATGATCATCATGTTCTAATCTTCTGTGGTGCATATTACTGTGTTTTGTAGTATTCTTCTTGCCTCTGGTATTTTTAAACTATCATTTAGCATTTTAATTGATGTTAGTTATTGAATAGATATATTAAATTACTTGAGAATGGTGTTCAGACAAACCTGAAATGAATTAATTATTTTGTTAAAAAATCATTACCTTTTGCTTTTCTGAAGTTTATTCAAATGCATTCTTCACTTAAAACAAATTTATTTTCACAGTAATGCTCAATTTCATCTTTGAAGCTCAATACAGTGCTGCATATCTATATTAAATTCACTGGAGCAAGGCCTGAGTATATTTGTCAGTGTCCAATTGGGTGATAACTAATTAACAAGTAATATTTGTTTATTAATTACATCAGTAAAAACATAATCATCTTAAAACTCAGGTCTGAGCCTAATAGAGTAGGAGGCTTCAGGGATGAATATTCTCAAGCAATTAATGGGCCACTCACTGGAAAAAACATTGTAAAATATCATTTTAATAGCCTCCTTACCTCTTAACAAGACTCCAATCAAATCAAACCATCTCTGGCTAGAAAAATGTAATTGGTTCCTGAAAATTAAGTCCAATGAACTTGTCTTCTCAGAAGGTCAAGTAAAATATATCCTCATGAATGAAAACTGTTCCTCATTTAACGCATCAGTTATTAAAAAGGCGTTCTATTTCCTGTTTGGGTTCTGTCTCTTTTACTAGTGCATATTAAAACAACTGTCTTTCAAACATGCAAATGATGTGCTAACTGAACAAAGATGAAGGTGGCAAGGCAAGGTTCAGCCAGACCTCTCAGCTACATTGTTATGTGACTGAAATGGGAAAAAAATTCACTCAACTTCTAGAATCTTCCTCTATTCTAGGCCTGCATAAGTCAAAGTAAAAATTAAAAGATGTAAGAAAACATACAATAAATACAATCTTGATTTATCTTATCTGAATTCCTTTGGAATTCCTTTGGAATTCATATTTCTTGAAAAGGAAGATAAAAGAGAATGGGAAAAGCAGGAAAAACAGTCCAAGGAACTTTGTCCTAATTGAATAACTGGACATTGGAAATATCTTAATGAAATGCTCCACATTTTATGGTATTTAGTCTATATCATGTTCAATTTGAGGCTCAAGATACAAAAGCTCATTTTTCCAAACAATTTGTTCATGATTATAAGTTCCTAGTGGCAGTCTGTATAGTACTGACTGAATTCCACTGCCCTGTAGGCATGTGATATCTAATTTTTAGTAAGGAAGATCCTAGAGCTAGTTCATACAATGAAAATGTTCACCCTTTTAAAGAATACAATTCAATGTTTAAAACATATTTACAGTTACACAAAAACCATCACTATTGATTTCTGGAATGTTTCAGTCACCCCCAAAAGTATGCTACTCATTGGCTGTCATTCTATATCATCCCCCATATCTCTTGCAACCATAATTGTATTTTTAGTCTCCTTGTATATGCTACATCTTACAAAAGGCAACATATTTGATGTTTCCTATTAGTACAGAATGTGCTCCTCTATGGGGCTTTCACCCATGTTGTAGGTTGTGTTTGCCAGGATACTCACAGAGAGACCCGTACTACATCTCTACATTGTTTCGAACAAGCCCAGCCTCACCATTAACAGCAGTACTCTCCCTTCTCCCATGAGAATTACATTATCCTCTGAAGTTAATATGGGTCCTCTCAGCCTCTGGAATTATGGACATCAGAAAACATTAGAAGTTTACTTAAATTTGAGTTTTAAACAGAAATGTCACATAGCAAATATTATTTACAAGACTCATTCCTTTGGTCTATATTTTTTCTCTTTGTTCTTGATTCTTGTTTCTTCAAATATCTTTTGTCAGCAGGTTAGGCCCTCTAACAACTTTTGGGTTATTTGTACAAGCAAAAAAAATCTCAAGTATCATTTAAGATCTATTCCCCTCTCTCTCTCTCTCTCTCTCTCTCTCTCTCTCTCTCTCTCTCTCTCTCTCTCTCTCTCTCTCTCTCTCTCTCTCTCTGTGTGTGTGTGTGTGTGTGTGTGTGTGTGTGTGTGTCTGTGTGTGCGTGTGTGCATGCATGTGTGTGTGTATCTGGCCTGGAGCTTGAACTCAGGGCTGAGTGCTGTCCCTGAGGTTTTTCTTTTCTTAAGGTTAGTGCTCTTCCACTTGATCCACACAGTTCACCATCTGGCTTTTTGGTGTTTAATTGGAGTTAAAATTCTCACAGACTTTTCTTCCTGGGCTGGCTTTGAACTTTGATCATCAGATCTCCAGTTCTTGTAGCTAGGATTATAGTTGAAAGATATTGACTCCTGGATTCTCTCTACATTTTAAATCTGTCTCCTAGCTGTGTGCCAGTGCTTCATGCCTGCTATCCTAGCTAGTCAGGAGGCTATGATCTGAAAATTGTGGTTTGAAGCTAGCCCAGGCGGAAAAATCCATGAGGCTCTTTCTTTCTTTCTTTCTTTCTTTCTTTCTTTCTTTCTTTCTTTCTTTCTTTCTTTCTTTCTTTCTCCTCCCTCCCTCCCTTCTTTCTTTCTTTCTTTCTTTCTTTCTTTCTTTCTTTCTTTCTTTCTTTCTTTCTTTCTTTCCTTCTCTCTCTCTCTCTCTCTCTCTCTCTCTCTCTCTCTCTCTCTCTCTCTCTCTCTCTCTCTCTGTCTCTTTCTTTCTTTCTTTCTTTTTCTTTCATCAGTCCTGGGGCTTGAACTCAGAGTCTGGGCACTGTTCCTGAGATGCTTTTGCTCAAGACTAGCACTCTACCACTTGAGCCACAGTGCCACTTCTGGCCTTTTCTGTTTCGTGGTACAAAGAAATCGAACCCAGGGCTTCATGCATGCTAGGTAAACACTCTATCACTGAACCACATTCCCAGCCTCTGTGAGACTCTTATCTGCAATAAACTACTCAGAAAACCAGAAGTGGCTCAAGTAAAAGATCATTAGAGTTGAGCAAAAATGATGCTCAGAAGCTCAAGGGACAGTGCCCAAGCCAAGTTCAAGCCCCAGGGATGGCTAAAAATAAATAAATAAATAATATGCCTCCTTCCTATAACCAATACCAAGTATCCAATGACAAGATTGATTGGATATTCACAACCTCTGGAATCTCTTTACCCTTTCTCCTTTGTCTCTAGCTTTCCTTCCATAAATTGTGCCACATCAACTTGATAACAATTACTTTTCTCCTGTTCTCTCTGTTCCCCATCTTACTCTATTCCATTATTCTCCACAGTGCTTCCTATGATCTTTGAGTGACTTAAAATATTTTACATTTTACATCTCATTGTTCAAAAGTTTTCCCACAATTTTCAGGGCAAAATGTACAAGCTATTAGTCTCTCTAGCACCTTTCCCTGCCTCATCTTGTACAATACCCCTTCTTATACCGATAATGAATACTGTTCCTGAATATGTCACTCTGCTCCAGCTTCCTATAACTTGGTACTGAAACAGAATGTTTTTCCCCCTGCCTTATTCCTGTGTGAATTCTCTTTTTAAAAAAGACATTGCATGCATACATCTAGAATCAAGTTACAAAAATGGACAAATATATTTGTTTGTAAATAGGTATTCTCTTAAGATTCCACCCCAACCTCCCAGTTTATTGAGATAAACAAATAAAATTGTATATATTTAAATTATACATCAGCATGTTTTAACATATATATACATACACGTGAGCTGATTACTATAATCAAAATAATTAGCAAGCTATCACATTACATTATTATCCATGTTTAGAACACTTATGAACTAAGCTTAAGCAATTTGCAAATAAAGAATATGTTGAACTTAACTGTACTGGTCAATTTAGAAGAAAACAGAGCTGCTAAAAAATTCTTAGCAGGAGCCAGGTGCAGTGGCTCATGCCTATAATTCTATCTACTCAGGAGGCTGAGATCTGAGGATCACTGTTCAAAGCCAGCTGGGGCACTAAAGTCTATGAGACTCTCATCTCCAATTAACCCAGCAGAAAATTAGGAGTGGTACTGTGGTTCAAAGGGCTAGCACAGTAGCCTTGTGCTGAAGAGCTCAGAGCCAATGCCCAGGCCCAGATTTCAAGTCCCACAACTGACAAAAATAAGAGTTCTTAGAAAGAAGAAAGCATAGGTAAGACATACAGGTAGTTGAAAATGAAGAGTTGTAAGATGGATACAACTATAAGCAGTAGGTTGATCCATTCTTCATCACTGAGAAAAGACTTCCATATCCCTAAATTATACAACATTGGATGAGATTATTAGGCTAAACAACAATAAAGGTTAAAATCTTGACTCAGAATGAAATAATTGGTTGAAAACCTGGTTGAGAGGTAATCAGACCTGCACATCACAAGGGACTAACATCAGATGAGATGTCAGCAACAACATTTTACATAAAACTCTATTATCTCATTGGCATGCATATTTATGTACGTGCTTTTCCAGTTCCCTAGAAATATCACAGGAATATTTGCTACAGAAACTGGAAGACTTGCAAATCCTATTTAGTCAGGAAAACACATTCACCCTAAGATGATTCAAATTAACCAGTTAAGGATGTTGTGCCACTTAAATGGCAACAGTAGAAAGTCATTTTAAGGGGAGATCGGTGGAAGCGGAAGTCAACAAGAAGATGATTATGAAGTAATAGCTTCACAGCACAAAGTGAAGTGTAGACAGTTACAAATGCTGCTAGAAACCTTGCTCAGAAGCAGGAAGAGAACCAGGAAAATGTGTCCTGATCTTTCTTTTCCTTTCTCTCCTCCAGTCCAGATATTCAGGAAGCCCAAGTATCTAGTTCTCAGAATCAGGCATCCACAGGTGAAGAAGAGCAGAGAAAGCATATGGTAGGGACAGTGCATGAACAAATACCTAACAGATATTCTAATTTGAAGATCTTGTAATCAGACCCTTGAGCTTTGACCATAATGTTTTTTAGAAGTCTATAGAGCTCTGTAGTGACACTTTCTTAATGTGGACAGACAGCCAAAGGTTGCTTAATTAACACTTCGGAAAATCTGCAAGTTGAAGGGCAATCCAAACATAATCTAAGCAAATAGTCTCTCAAAGGAGGGAGCTACACAGTGATACTCTCTAGACATTATGTTGAAAATGAACTACACAACTTGTATGGGGCAGATGTGTTCAGGAGTGAAAAACTGAAAGAAAGCCAGGAAAGGAGTGACATTGGTAAAAAAGCTGACTTAAGAAACTATGACTCTTCTTTACATCACACTTGCAAAAACAATAAGAAAATAGTTACAGAGAGCAAAAGAAAACTAGAAATATTTATACATAATATTTAAATCTGTATTTTCAAAGAAATAGAAGATGACATTTCATCAAAAAAGAAGACTTTTTCTTTTTTTCATATATTTTTATTGTAATTAATAGAAGGGTCACATTATATTCACCAGATAGAAGGTGCATTATTTCACATTGATACCCTTTCTCATATCTTGGTCCCCATTTCCCTTCCCCTCCCCCCACCCCTCATCTTGTTTTCCTCCCTTCTCTATCCGACTTCAAATAACCAATATACATACATAAAATATATCAGATAACCAGGTGAAATGCTGTAACAATGTGAGATAACCAGGGGACAGCAAAAGAGATGAAAGATAACATAGTACATTGAGGACAACAATCACTCATTATATGGCTTTTGTTTCTATATCCTGGAGGTCCTTTCATTTAGAGTCATTCTATATGGCCTTATGTATCTAGGTTTTGTTCTATTGTAAATCTCTGATAAGAGAGCCCAAAGTTTCTACTGATTATGAAAAATGAGGGAAACCATTGAGCGTACGTTCCTTTGAGTCTGGCTTACTTCACTAAATATGATTTTTTCTAAGTCTTTCCATTTCCTTACAAATGGGGAAGTGTCATTCTTTCTGAGAGCAGCATAGAATTCCATTGTATATAAATACCACATCTTGTTGATCCACTCATCAACTGAGGAACATCTGGTTTGGTTCCATATTTTTGCTGTGGTAAATTGTGCTGCAATGGACATTGTTGTGCTAGTGGATTTAGTATGCCCTTGTTTCTGGACAGTTGGGTAAATGCCAAGTAGTGGAATTGCTGGATCATAGTCTTTTGAGGAACTGCCATACTGCTTTCCATAGTGGTTGAATGAATTTGCACTCCCACCAACAGTGTAGTAGTGATCCCTCCTGGCCACATCCCATCCAGCATCTGTTGTTATTAGATTTCTTGAACCTGGCCATTCTAATTGGAGTGAGGAGGAATCTTAGAGTTGTTTTGATTTGCATTTCTTTTATGACCAGAGATGTTGAGCATTTCTTCATGTGTCTATAGGCCATTTTTGTTTCTTTTTCAGAGAAGACTCTCTTTAAGTCTTTGGCCCATCTTTTAATGGGATGGTTGTTTCTTTGGAGATGAGTTTTGGAGTGATTCAATTTTTTGAGCTGGTGATATATTTTAGATATGAGGCCATTGTCTGTTGTATGGTTAGTGAAGACATTCTCCCACTCTGTATGCTTTGTAGTTAATTTGCTAGCTATGTCCTTTGCCATACAGAAGCTCTGTAGTTTAATGCAGTCCCACTTATCCAGACTTTCTCTGACTTGTTGTGTTTCTTGGTCCTTATTAAGAAAGTTTTATCCTGTGCCAAGGAGACCTAGAGCATCTCCTATTCCTGAAAGAATAATATTTTTAAAAAGCAATAAAATACTTGAGCTTTTAGGGATAAAAAGATAAAAATAAAATTAAATGTCAATGTGGCTATAAAGTTGAAGAAATCTAGGAAAACAGAACAAAAAGCAAAGAAATTAAAGTTAGAAAAAAGACATTAGATTATAAATCAATGTGACTCAATGTCTACTATAAGAATGTCCTGAAGAAAGAATGAAAAATGGGTGGATATTTTTTTCAATATTTAATAGAGCAACATCTTTGTCAATAAAGGCTATTCATATGATTTCAGAATGAGTAGATCCGTGAGATTTCAATACTGTAACTAAAACTTCAAAGAACAGGAATAACAAGATTGCCTGAAATTCTTTGTTCTATACTTAATATTTTGCTCATCTACTGGATTGTTTTTGATATCATTGCCTACAATATAATGCTATTGGGATTGAGACCTCTAGTAGGGGGTTAGGTTGTAAGTGTGGAGCCGTGATGAGTGAGATTAGTACCCTTGTAAGGAAACCTAAGTAAATAGTAAGAACACAGTCACATATCAATCAATCTGATTATCTTACACTTCTAGAAAGATGAAAAATAAATTCTGATCTTTATAAATTATAGAGTATATAGCACTTAATTTAAAGCAGACTACAAGAACTATACTTAAAGAATTGAAGGCCAAGTGGCATGAATCAGTTCAATAGTAATACTGGGAGTTAAGAAAAAAGTGGGGAAAGTGTCTAAACAATTATGGGAGGAAATCATTTTTATTTAAATATGTAGCTAGCTCAATGAATTGTCAGGTATAAGAAACAAAAATATTGTCATACAAATGAAATTGTAAAAAGTTACTTCTATGACCTATATTTCAGGGTGTTGATGGATCCTGAATTCTAGTTAGTCAATGTATTATATCAAATTAGTGTTATCAGGTATGTGAAGAAGGCAAAGGGAAGGTCCAGTTTTTTTTTTTTTGTGGGTCATGTGGCTTGAACTTTGCCTGGGCACTGTCCCTGAGTTCTTCAGCTCAAGGCTACAACCATACCCTTGAGCCAAGCCCTAAGGAAGATCCAGTTTGATAGCCAGGCATCATGGAAGTTCATGATGGATACGTTGAAGGATAAAATGATCTAGTGATGCTACATCCTTAGAGGGCTAGAATTCTGGGCTCTGTCCCTGAGTTCTTCAGCTCAAGGCTACAGCTTTACCCTCTTGATCCACAGCACCACTCTGGTTTCCTTGTGGAGATGAGTCTCACAGTCTTTAATGCCCAGGCTAGCTTTGAACCATGATTCTCAAATCCTAGCCTCCTAACTAGCTTGGTTGACAGGTCACCCACCTGGCTTGGCTCAGCTTAACAACATTTTGACGTGTTTATTTTTTGCCCATTAGTGCCTCATCTACTTTGTCTTCGTGCGTTTACTTCACAAATCTTAAAATTGTAGATTCTTTCTCTGCCTCTCTTGGAATGTAAACTTTTCCTATCATCTTGATACTTTTACAATGTAAGCATGTCTTCTCAAGGATGTCGGAGCCATCCATTTGAAATGTAAGCATGAAGAAAGATGGAGATCCTTTTTCTTAGCTTAGTGGAATGGAAGGAATCTGACCTTAATAATAGCTATTAACAAACACAGACATCTTAGGTAATATGAAAGGGTTTCCTCTAATAACATTGTCCTCCAGTATTATTCAGAGTTCTCCCAGTGCTTTAAAATGTGTCTGCTCTGGTTTTAAAGAGAGATCCATTGTGGTGATATATTATTCCTTGCCTGTTGAACTTATTCAGGGTAACAGGTTTGAAAAATAATATCAAGAAACATTTGCTCATTCTATGGATAATTTGGAGAGAATTAATGATAAAACAAATAAATCAGAAATAACACAATGATTGCTTTAGTCTGCTTTTGTCTATTCTTGAATTCCTTTACCTAAAAGGATTCCTTGCCTTACCCATGTATGCATTTTGTGGACATTTACTTCTTGTACATTTTATTCTCCAGAATTGTTCAATTCATATTCTCTACCATAGACATGCATAATGATTTAATTTCTGCTCTAAATTTCTTACTCTCCAATATGACATAATGTCTAAGGTTACCAACTTTTAAAATTTAAACTCTTAGTTGGAATGATGACTTACATTTACACAGCAGTTTATAACAAATACAATATCCTTATATAACCATCTTACTTAATATTTATAAGAACTTTACAAGGTTGAGGTTTCATGCTGTATTCAGATGACGATAGGTGGAAACCATAAATCAAGTCAGGTTTCTTAATCTCTCTAAGCCTTATTTTTCTTGTTTAAAGTGATGTTGAATAATGAATGGGGCATGAGTCAGGCATAGTTTATAAGGCAGTTGTGAAGATTGAATGAGATAATGCATATAAACGCTTTTATCTTCCATGGTAAGCATTCAATAAATCTGAAATAATTATTATTACTTTACAGGAGACCGATAAAATTTAGAGACAGTAGAAGAAAAGTTGTATATCATAAAACAAGAATGTAAACATGGTGATTGATTGCAGGAGCAATTCATATACTGTCTCAGGCTGTGTCTCTAAATTTATAACTTCTATACAATATCTTTGTTAGGTTATATAAACTGTCTGTCATGGATATGAAGTTTAGAACATAAATAGGGAAGTTCTGAAGTTCTTGTGGGATAGTCAAGCTAGAAATACAAGACAGATAAGGAGGACCTTACACTTCCTAAGAATGTTTGGCTAGCAAGTGAAGTCTTGTTAGATAAATCAGACTGAAGAAGAGTGTTAATTTCCTGTTAGACATTTGTTGTGAACATGCCTTCATGATTTCTTTTTCCTTTGTAAATGATTAAAACTGTCAGGTATGAACAGTTCTGCTGTTTGATTTATAGCAGCAGCTGTTGCTCCAGGAGTATAACTCAGTGACAACCTCAGATCAAGACAAGATTGGGCCCAATGCTGTTATTTCTATGCTTCCCAACTTCAGTGGGGCTGTGAGGGATTCTGATCAAGACATGGTCGGTGGTGACAGTAATTTCGAGCCATATCATTCCTGTAGGAACCTCGGGAGGTGGAAATCAAGCAGCTGCTTCTTTTGTGATTTCCTGAATTGTCATCATAGTAGCCATGCCTAGCTGCATGTACACAGAAATTGTTCCAACACCTGAAAGAGACTTAAACCACAAACCAAGCCTTGGTTTGCCCAGTAAACATTCCTAGAAGCAGGAATCAGCTTCTGTTTGGAGAGACATTGTTCCGGTCCTGACCATTCCAGAAGCACTGCGATGGCTCTGGGAGGCAGTTTCAGATAACCCTTAAATGACTTTCAGCTTCTGATGCTCCAGATGATGCTTCTCACAGCCTCTCGACATCCACAATCTCTTTGTGGAAGACTGCCTTCTCCACCTTGTTAGCTAGGACAGGCAGGCCTAGTGAGCCTGCACAGAATGCCTAAGTGGAAGGAAGGTTGGTGGTTAGCAGGCAGAAAGCAATGGTCCAGTGTGGCTGGCTATATAAGCAGCACTCCTCATTTTCTGCTAGAGTAGAGCCTCCTTCCTGTACAGTCCCAGCTGGTGTTTCAGTGGAGGCCCCAGTAAAGCCTTATCTGAATATTTTATTGTGTACTAAAAGTCATGAGCACAGATACAAAAGAGCATCAGTGGAAAACTTAAGAGCAGACAATTCTTGTGTCTGTCTGTTCCAACTACCCCAAGTAGCAGCAGCTAGAAGGCAGATGTACAGTTTCAAAGAGCAGCCCTGGCATAGAACTGCGGAGAGCTAAGATGACCGTGGATTTCCAAAGATTCTGGGAAAGGTAGGAGATGGTGGAAAGCTGAAAGAACAAGGGTTGCACAGAGCTACAGACTATGCTGTGGGGAAGCGTTGTAGAAATATGTGGAGAATTACTACAGCTTCAACTCCCAAGGAGATATGACACCAAAAGCTGAGGGTCCAAGCCTCCTGGTCTGAGAATTGCCAATTCTAAGAAAGCTATGTTTCTTGCCTTATGATTTCTATCTAAAAAGAGCATGCTGATGACCAGTCAGCTGGTAGTTGGTAAGAAAGAGTTGTAGTTCTCAGGAGTATCCTGGTGAGGCATGGAAAAAGAATTGACTACTCCAGGCATCTTGAAACAGCTAGGAGACAGAGTAAGTAACAGAAGAACGAAAGCATGGGGAGTGTTTCAGCAGACACAATACTTGTGTTATAACTCAGATCTGATTGACTTTTATGGCATGTCATTTAAAATAAAATCTGAATAGCCACAAGGTGGTTTTCATTGCTGCTGTAGTTTCTGAATCCAGGGTCCTCACACATGCCAGGCAATCAGTATGCTTCCAGTGCAATCTATTCATCTTGAAAAGAAAAGACTACTTGTATAAGTGATTTAACATGTAAAATATTAATAGGGGCAATGAGAGTGCAGAATTCTGTAGATAACATTGTAAAACACAAGTGCCGGTGGCTGAACAGACTGTGCGTGCATATTTCTCGGAGAACAGCCTAGACCTGGAAACAGCGCTATCTCTATGGCAGCTCTGTGAAAGACCTGCTGTTGTTTTCACTTCTTGTTGTCTATGCCCAAACCATATAGCACAGAAGCAGTACATATTTGTAAATAAATAGAGCGTGTGTCTAGATTCCTTCTGTGTCTGTGACTTGTTTTCATTTGAAATTTATCACTCCTTTGAAAGAGAAGATGAGCTTAGATTGAGGAAAGTTTGTACCCCTGCGGGCTTCATAGCATAATTTTTCACTGTTTGCTGATGTGGTGCCAAACCCCAATGTGACACAATGGAAAACATTGAGAACAGTTGGATTTTTCACTAATTTTCAATGCAATGATTTTCTTCTATTGTTTGAATAGTTGTAATACGTGGCCCTTAGGTAGGTTTCAACAACAGTAGAACAGACAACTGAAAGAAAAAGGAAGTGATGGACACAGCATGTCTGCACTGTCAGACACTACCAGCTCTAAGTAAAACCTTACTTCTCCTCCCCCTCTCCTTCCACCTGCCCTGTCCATCTCTTATTGTCCTGTCCTCTTATTCCTCTCTCTCTCTCTGTCCCTCTCTGTCTGTCTCTCTCTCTGTCCCCCCCCCTCTGTCTCTCTTTTCTCTTTCTCCCTACTTTCTCTCTATAATTCTCCTTTCCCTCCTCTATCTTCTCTTTCCTCCCCTTCTCCTTTTATTCGATGGATGGTTTTGGCCTTTACTCTTGATGACATTCTGTCATTGAGTCTAGGAATCATCTAGCCCAGTCCCCTCTTATTTTATAGACAAAGAAAACTTGAGATTCACCAAAAATATAGACACTTGTTTGATGTTAAGGAATATGAACAAAGACAGGTCTTTGCATACTTAATAAAATATATTTTCCACTGTATATGTTACAAACAATTCCTTGTAACTAGTACACAGAGGTATACATAGCTGGTGACATTCCATTCCCTGTATACCAGAGATTACTGCCAACAACAGACCATATTCTCCCATCAGGCTCATGAATGCCTGAAAACCATTATCCTGGTGTCATTTACATTCCCTCTTCTACTCGTCTTTTAACCACTCATTCCATAGATGCTGACTATTCTGATAAACTAATAATCAATCTGCTATTGGGAGAAGATGAAGACTCACATAAAAAAAGATTCTCTGTATATGAGCACTGACAGTGATTTCTGGGTTGGCAGCTGTTGGCTTATTCTGTAAACACATTCTTTGGAATGTTGCCATATTAAACATAACCCTAGAAAACGGTTATGGTGCATGCTCCCCTCCCCCACCCCAAAGTCTTAGTTTCTTCCTTTTTGTCTAGGTTCTCCATTGATAGCCTTTCCCTTCTTAAAGGATTTTAGTCATGCAGTGACCAAATGAATGAGGGTCTTTGCCTCTGACAATCCAGAACCCAGGAGTAACTGTTACTCATCTCTGAGCTCAGATGAGTATTTCTATTGAAGTATCCTCCTGTGTATGAACAATTGTGTTCAACTACAAACAAGCCAGAAATTATGTGCTATGTTAGATTCAAAAGTCAGTAGATTTCAGATCCTTCCTGACAGATTTTGAATTCAGAGCACAAAAAGGAAAATGACAACTACATACCTGACCAAGTACTGCGTGGTGCCTTAGGAAAACACCCTCATGGCATTTTATGGTGAAAGGTTAGTTTACTGATTGGGAACATTGGTTCTGGGACAATAAACTCCTAGTTTGCAATCTCAGGTGAGACCATCACCAGCAATATGACTTGGGAGACATGACTTAAATTTGTCTCACCTTTTCCATTTATAATATGGGACACAACAATAGTGTGCAATCAGAGTGAGACCAAAAGAAGATACTCAAGAGAAAAACACAAGTATGCAATGCCCAAATTCCTCTTCATAATTATATAAAATAATATACATATTGAAATGAACTCTAAGATATGCAACTGAGACCTCTCTCTTTTTTAGTTTTTATTTATTAAGTTTTTTGATAATTCTATCTTCTTTATGCTATATATGGTATAGTCAAGTGTACCTCTTCAGAAGGTTTGGAGATGTCAAGGGAGAAAGGATGAAAAAGTGCAACAGTGGAGCTGACTGGGCCCTGACGAAAGTGAACTATAACTAGTGGGTGGAGACAGGAAGGAGGGACTGGGAGAGAGCCAGGGGCTAGAAGATACTGTATGAAGGGAAATGTAGTCATTACCTGATTCATGTAGTCTCTCTGTAATCACCTCTATAATAAAAAATAAAGTAAATTAATAATTAAAATTACATATTTTGAATATTAATTCAAGTGTGTGTGTGTGTGTGTGTGTGTGTGTGTGTGTGTGTGTGTGTGTGTGTGTATGTGTGCTGGTGGTCTTGGGACTTGAATTCTGGGATTGGATCCCTGAGCTTTTTTGCTCAAAGGCTAGTGCTCTACCCTTTGAGCCCCTTAAGCTTTACTTCAACCTCTTTTGGTGGTTACTTTGAGATAGTCTTGTGGACTTTCCTGCGATGAACTTCCTTGGCTCTGAACTGCAATCTTCAGATCTCAGCCTCTGAGTAAGCTCATGTAACAGGCATGAGCCCTGGCGCCTGGCATGAAATGTTAGTTTTCTTTAAATGTTTGCTGTCTCTTACTGAATAAACACTGCAGTGAAATCTGAAAAAACATAGTGTGCATTTCAGATTTACAAAAATGCAATTAATAAACACATAATAGACTCATTAAACATATAAACATGTTTTACTAAACCCCTCAATTATAATAAGCATACTCTGACACATATACAGATATATAGTCAATTATATATGCAATTCATATGCATTTACTATGGTTGTCTCACTCTATTCTGTGATGGAGTTTGGTAATACTAAGGTGAATCAGTCAAGTTCTGTGGTGTTAGGGATTCCATGTTCTCCTGAATAAATCAGTATTTTCATGCCTCCAGTAGTCTAATTTAAGCTTCAGAATCATTACCAACTTTCAATGCTTTGTATACACTGCAAATAATGGAGTCAAGTCAATCACAGAATCAGCCAAATGATCCATATATCTTGTGTGAGTACTGGGGTCCCATGTCTGTTTACCTACGTTTACTCTTTAATACTTTCAATATACTTATCCTCCTTTGCAATAATTCTCTGAGGTAGGTAGCTTAGAAACTTAATTTGACTGAGTCTTAATGTTTAACATGTAGAGCAGTACATTTTCATAGAAAGAGACAAATAATTCATTTCATTTTCACATGACTGTCTTGTGGCCAAATTGAATTCCTGGAAAAAGCCCACTGTCATTTTCCTTTCAAGGGACAAACTGTAAGCTTCTTAGCTGGACGTCCTCCTCAGTAGCATGTCCTCTCATATTCAGAATCAATATCTTGATTGCAAAAGATGAGTCTCTCCAGTTACTTGTTTCTTGAGCTAATCTTATACTACATTACCAAAGATATTTTTATATTTTTGTTAGAACCTATTGTTAAGGCAAACTCAGTCTTCTATGAAATATATAAGCATCACAAAGACAGATGTAAGCAGCATAAAAGAAAACAGTGAAATGTTCATACTTAAATCTTTTTTTTTATTTTATTGTTGGGATAATGTATAGAGGGGTTACAGTTACATTCATCCCCTTCTCATGTTTTTGTCCCTGTTTCCCTGCCTCCACCCCCTCCCAATCATCTTGTTTCCCCCTTTCCCTTCCCTCTTTACAATAAGCAAATAAATGTATATACAATATAACAAGTAACAAAGTCAGATACAGTAACAACATGAAATTAACCATAAGGGCAAAAAAAAGAAGAGAAATAATATAGTACATTAAGAATGACTGCAACGATAAACCTCTTGTTTCCATATCTTAGAGTTAATTTCATTTAGTCATTCTTAAATCTTAAGACTGATGAATACCAAACCCAGAGTCACTTAGTAGTCAGAATTACAGAAGTGAAGTTGAAATGACAGTAAATAGCTGTGATAAAATGTTTCTTATTTAATGGGCTATGTTCTATCAAAACCAGATCCTTCAAATTACCCTAATATATTATGAAATTTTGGGGGTCAAATAAAATAAATTTTATGTTTGAAGCTGTGAAATGCTGAAGAAGACATGAGAACTTGGACAAGTGACAATTTCTTCAAGATTAAGAGCACCCATCACCATAATAAAGAAATAACTGCCATAGAGTGATATGTGTTCAGTAACAAATGTGAAGTTTTTGAGCCTTTATATGCACTGATTTTATTGTTTCCTTTTTTTTTCTATCAGAATAGGACTCTGCTCTGATTGAGTGAAATCTACATGAGACATAGATTTAAAGAAATTATATTCAACTAATTGTACCAGAAATGTCAATTTCACATGTTCATTCATGTTTATAATTCTGTTGATCACTCCCTCCATTATTCTTCCATCTATCCTCTCTCAACCCATCTCAAAAAGTTTCCTAGTTTTCTTTTGAGGTATGTACATTGGGCATTCTCACTGCATCTACCCACCATTCCCCCATATTTGTCTATTCTACCATCTATTCACCCTTGCTCCCCTCAGTCAAGGCACAGTTCAGCTTCCTCACAGTCACTTTGTTGAACTGTCTATTAATTGCCCAAAGGAAGCTACACCATGGAATGTCACTGCTGTGTATACCATAACTGGATGCATTACAAATTGGTCAGTAATTTCTTACCAATCAACAATGATATCTTTAGTTAAAAAGCCACCATATGTAAAACACAGCCTTCATTTTAGCTTTTTAAAAACTTCCAATGATTGTTCAAATACTTTTTCCTCAAAGCATTTTACTTCGGCACAGAATGATCCTCGGCTGCAAATCTACTCAGAGTTATACAGGCACACTGGGCAGAGTGATCTGATCTGTTTTCATCCCAACAGAAGAGGTGACATTGTCCTTTCTCCTTGTTGCTAAGGAGTCAGGCTCACAAAGTTTTATAATTAGTTACCAGGGTGATGGGGTAATAGAGGGAGGTTAGAAAGCCTTTAAAAACTTTCCATTGTTATTCAAATATTTTTTTAATTCACTTAAATAAAAATCTCAAAGTACTCTCAAACAAAAGGATAGGCACCAAAGGGTATTTTGTAGGAAGGCATTAATCATTGTTTTCTTTCTAAAGGAATAATGCCACTTAATCCTCTCTGTATCAATAGTTCAAAGAAACCAAAGATGACAGATCTGTGACTCTTGCCATTGTCAGTGAATGGGCTTCCAAGGAAACAGCATTAATACCTGTGGTGCTGGTGGGAATGTGGCCAAAAGGGAATACCACTACACTGTTGGCAGGAATGGTTCAACCACTCTGGGAAGCAGTATGGAGGTTCATCAAAAGATTAAACATAGAGTTCTCCTATGACCCAGGAATCCCACTTCTGGGCATTTAACTAAATAACCATAAACAAGGACACACTAAAGCTACTGGCACAACTGTGTTCACTGCATCATTATTTACTATAGTTAAGATATAGAACCAACTCAGATGCTCCTCAGTGGTTCAATGGATCAAGAACATATGGTATATGCACATAATGGAATTCTATGCTTCCATCAGAAAGAATGACACCATTCCATTTATAAGGAAATGGAAAGACTTGGAAAAATCATATTAAATAGAGTAAGTCAGATCCAAAGAATCATAGGCTTCATGGTTCATCTCATTTGTAATAATTAGTATATATGTCTAGATAGTCCTAGCAAAGCATCATCACAATATCTCCAATACCTATGTGCATATGACCACATAAAATGAAATGAAATCCAAGATATTGAAATGAGACTTTTTAAAAAAATGCACTGAATTTCTTTCTTTATTCTTTTTTCCCTTTTATCATTGGTGTATTCCTTGTTTGCACTGTTTTTTTCATATTTTTTATTGTAATTGTAATTAGTAGAAGGGTTACAGATAGACAGTGCATTACTTCACAAACATTGATACCCTTTCTCATGTCTTGGTCCCCATTGCCCTCCCCCCACCCCCACCCCTTATCTTGTTTAACCCTCTTCCCTATCCTATTTCAAATAACCAAAAATGCATACATAAAGTATATCAGATAACATGGTAAAATACTCTAATGATATGAGATAACCAAGGGACAGCAAAAGAGATGAGAGATGACATAGCACATTAAGGACAACAATCACTCATTATATGGCTTTTGTTTCTATATCCTGAAGGTCCTTTCCTTTAGTGTCATACTATATGGCCTTACGTATCTAGGTTTTATTCTATTGTAAATCTCTGCTAGGAGAGCCCAAGGTTTCTACTGATTATGACAAATGAGGGAAACCATTGAGTTGGCACTGTTTTTATTTTGGTACCCTGTGTCTTGTATATACATTTATGTGATTTGGGGAATGATAGGGGAATAACAAAATGGTGACACAAAGGAAAAAAAGTGAAACAATGCAACAGTGATACTCACAAACAACTTGAGCGAAAGGGGAGTTGGGGGGGGGAATGGGAGAAAATAAGGGAAAGGGTAACACTGTTCAACAAGATATACTCATTACCTTACTATGTACCTGTAACCCCTCTGTGTGTCACCTTTATGAAAAAATAAAATTAAAAGAAACAAAAAAATCTGTAACAGAGGTAAAGTATGGACAGAAAACTGAGGGCATGAGGAGAGTCACACAAATCTTATGTAGTCAGAACAAAAAATCATATTTTTAGGAAAGTCGCAATGGAGAGAGGACAAGAAGGGACAGTTCTAAAAGACAAAATGAGAGAGCATAGAGTGAAGAGAAGAAATGCTAATTGTTTATGGTTCAAGAATGCTATTTCACTGAATTCAGTGAGCTCCTCAATAGTAGCTATCTTTCAATTATCTCATGCACATATTCAGTTAAATATTATCTTGCAAGCGCTGTAGAATAATACCAGTCAGATTTATTTCATGATTTATTCCCACATTTGCTAATATAGTGCGGCATGGGAAAACGACTCTCGCAGCAGCCATAAATCTTCTAAAAGTTCCATTTCATTTTAGAGAGGAAAGTTAAGTGTGCATTCCAATCAATCACAATAAGGAAGAATAAATCCTGTTTTAAGTATGTATTTTTTTTTCTTTTTTGCCAGTCCTGGGCTTGAGCTCAGGGCCTGAGCACTGTCCTTGGACTTTCTCAAGGCTAGAAATCTACCACTTGAGCCACCGCATCAATTCTGGCTTTTTTCTATGCATGTGGCACAGAGGAATCGGACCCGGGTCTTCATTCATGCTAGGCAAGCACTCTACCACTAGGCTAAATTCCCCGCCTGGTGATGGAGTTTTTTTTACTAGCTGTTTCTTCTTTTCTTGTGAATTCATATTGAGTTGCCACTTTAGACTGTCTAGAGTTCAGTAGGTCCATAGAAAGAAGAAGAAAAAAGATTATGAACCAGAGACAGTTTCTTTTCTTAAAGTAATCCATATTTTCATTCTACGGCTAATTATCATTGACGCTTATCATTGATGCATGTATTGATATTTCTGTTTTCAAGCTAATGGTTCGTAATGACTATTACCTTTGTCCTTGGACTCCTGGAAGTCCAGGACAAACTCTTATTTCCAAGCATCTATTCACAACTTACTTCATGATTCTCCATCTGGATTCAGCCAGAGCTGGCAGTGGTGGTTCTAAATGGCCTCTTTGGACAAGTACATAAATGAGGTAAACTCATTTGTAACTGATGGCTATGCTATAGCAATGTTTTCTGGTAGTATTTGCATCTTTCATCTCTGATTGATAAGTCAAAAAAATCAGGATAATTTCACTGCAATATCTTAGTTGATTTTTCATATAGCATTTTCTTTTTCTATGTGATGCTAACCTAAGGTACATTTAAGTTTGTACCCCTAGAGTCTTTCCTAGTCCTCTTTTCTAGTTACCAGTGGCAAGGGACTCACCATTTTCTTAAAGATTAAAATAACTTGTTTTCCATAAAAAGATAAGTCCAGGGCCAAAGTCCAGCCTGACCTATCACTATGCAGCATTATGAGAAACAGAGAGATGTCGTGTAAAGGTGGAGGTAGAGACAAAAATAATTCAGAGACAGATGCAAAGCCGAGGTCCGTGGCTAACTGACTACTGCTAGAAGCTAGGGGAGGGTGTGGAATAGATTGCCTCTGAGCCACTGAAGGCCTATAGGCTCTTGATTTAGAGTTCTATCCTCCAGAATTCAGAGAGCATGATTATCTACTGATTTAAATCATACACTTCCTTGATTCAATAAAAAATTTCATATATAACAGAGTTGTTCACTTTAGAAAACAAATCCATATTTTAGTGTGGAACTGTACAAATATATTGTAAATAACTGATTAATAAATGTCTTACTGCGTCCATATTTTGGATTTTCTTTTAGATGATCCAATATTTACCATTACAGAGACCAAATTTATGTATATGGCTAATATTTCATTTTTTCCCAAATTATTTTCCAAAATTGTAATAATTTATCTTAAAATTACCATGAATATATATTTCTATCTGTTACATATTACATAGATGTCTATCCATCTATGTGTTTATCTATCTCTACTCATGACCTTTCCATCATTGGAAAATATTAGTTATATGCATGTGTATATTGAGTGTGTATATGTGTGTGTGTGTGTGTGTGTGTGTGTGTCTTAAAAGTCAGCCAACAGGAATATAAATAGCAAACTCATACTAAAGCATTGTAGGAGTTTATACAGGGAAGGAGGATATTCTATATGGCCATCAGGGGAAAAACAATAGAAGAAAAATAACTTGGAGGAATGCGTTTAAATATTTTTCTGCAGAAACCAGCATGTGTAGTTCATAAGACTACAGAAAAAGCAAAGCAATAAGATACAAAGCACACAGTTGCCAGTGACCTCTAAGTGACTCTTATATGCCATATGGGAAGGGAAGGGAATATGGCTTCCACATCACCAACAAGTGAGTGAAGTGGACACAGGAAGGGATGCTGGATTCAAGGTGTATCAACCAAAGACTGCTCTTCAGCAGTCATCATGACCTGGACTATGAGTGTCCTCAAGATGGAAGGTTTTATATCAACTTTACTATAACAATTTAGAAAAAGATGGAAGACTGATGCAAGAAGAAAGGTGTGATTGTCTACTTCTAAATTATGTATTGGTATGTTTCTGAGACTTGAAACTATGCATCTGTGACAAAGACATATCACTTCCTTGTTCTAATGCAAATCAAAACAAAATGTAAAGAAGTTTATATGGAAATATTTGTTAGTAGTTTTTATAATAGTGAAAATTGGGTCCTGGGTAAATTATTTCCCATGTGTCTTTTATGTTGGACTAGCCACGTAACTGTAAACAGTTTTGCTATATTTCCACTTTATAAAAATGTAGCCTACTATTAAATAAAGACAAATTTCACAATGGTATATGAAGTATGTTCAACTACTATAAACAATGTAAAATCACATATATGTTTATTTAGAGTACATATGTTTCTTTAGCAGTGGAGACTGAGACTACGGTACATGCTAGGCAAGCACTTCACTGAGGTAAACCTCCAGTTTCTGGGAGAAATACATATGCACTTAAGCTAACACCCCCATCCATTTTTGCTTCACTTATTTTGGGGGTAGGTAAGATCTTTCATCTTTTATCAGTATCAGCTTAATATTTCAGTCTTCTTAGAAAGACCTTACACAAACCTGGTTTCACAGGCATGTGAGTCTGGGCCCACCTTCAATGTGAAGATTGATTCTTGCTAGATTTTTCTCAAGGCTATTGGGGTAGGCAATTCTCCTGATCTCTGCTTCTGGAGTGGGTGGGATTATATTTGTGAGCCACCATGTCTGGCCCATGAATATATGTATACACATAAATGTATATATATATATATACACATATATGTACACATAAATGTATATATATAGACACATATGTGGCCCATGTATATATACACACATATATACACACATACATGCATACATAGGTATATATTTTTGACTGGAATAACAGTGTGATTTTTTGAAAGTAAAACAAAAACTGTGAAAGAAAGTAATAACTGGTCTCCAGCTGGAGAGGGGGACTCAAGAAGACTCTTCTGTCATCAACAGTAATTTGTCTGACAAGATCACATCCCAGATAATTGCATGATAGAATCACATCTTCAAGTCTACATTAAGATTTTTAACTGTTCAATTTTATGCTTTAAGATGTTCTAATCCTTCTACATCTGGAATCTCCTTATTTACTATGGGATGACATTGTCCATCATCTTTTACAATCTTATACCATAGGTGTCATTTGTTATTCTTGTATAGTTTCTCTCTTCTACTATAAACATTGCTTAGCCAGGGACTTTGTCTTTTTATTTGCCTACGTAAATCCCCCAAAGGTGGAAGATTGTTTAATAAATATTTACTCAAGGGAGGGGGGTAGTAATATTTTTATAGCAGCCAATGAACATTTTTATATTGCTCTCCAAAATTACTATTCATGGAGAGACACACATGCTTTACTCAAACCCTAGAGGCAGGTGTCCAGTTAAGGATGACTGTAGTCACAAAAGTTCTGGACAGAATTTCTAGATCCTATGTCTGCTTGGTCTTTCTCATCTAGCCTTTAGGTCCTCTTCTCAAGATTTCAGTTTTGCCTATGCATCTTCAGTATTGATATCTGCCTTGCATATTTATGCTGCCTGGATATTGTTTCTGATCAGCTTTTGGATCATGTTTTTATATCATCATTTTACCCTAAGATTAACATACAAATATATATATATAGATAGATATACCATATAAATTAGTATAATTTATATAATGTTATGTTCAACATACACATGCATATTACATAATGTGTGGGTGCACTTTTGTGTAAGCAGGTTGTTTAGAGGTACACCTGTATTTCTGTTTAGATGTTCTACTAGCTCAAAGTAGAAGCCCTGAGGCTGCTATTATTTTTAGGAAAAAACTACAAATACAACATAAGAGTAGGGAAGGTTGAAATATCATGATATACAGTCTCCATTTATAAGGGGGTAAATGTATGATGCCTGTTGCTTAGAATTATTGTTAGCTTATGAATTAATAGAGTGAAAAAGAAAAGAGGCAATTTGTGAGACATGGGAAGAAAAATCTAGCTATGTATATTTTGGGCTCCCTCTTTTATATTGTGAGTCTGTCCTGGTTGGTTCTGGCAATCATTTTCCCTTTCCATCATGTAGAAAGAAATGTTCTAATAATTGTAACATGCAGCTGTCAGACCTCAGAGTTTTGGCAATGTCAGGTCTCAAAAGTGCTGATCTATTGCTAGAGCCTGGTGGAAGGGTATGGTACATATCAATGTTCGACTCCAAAATGATCCATGTTATTTTACCTTCTAGGACATTTGGTCACAAAGAGTTTTCTTACAGATTCTTATAGGCCAAAGCTTCAACTCTGTCCATCCAATAATGTGTAGCTCTCCTATTTAGCAGAAAGGACTTTTAGGCATTTCTTTCCTATTTAAAACTCATTTTTTCTCATTTTTCTATTGGGTTTGAAGTAAAATAGGCAACTATTTCAGTAGATTTTATCTGGAACAAGTACACAGTGTTGCTGTTTCAAATCTATTTTGATTTTTCTTTTCCAAAGAAACTCTCCTGAAACAGAAAAAAAATTTGCCTGCTGGAGTAAATGACTTACCAAGCAGCCAAGAGGAAAGAAAATGCTAAAATGCTCATATTAAATCTCAGAACATTCAAAGTTCTAGTGTGCCTCTCAAGTTTAGCTCTTAAAACTTTAGACAGGTGTCTTTTTCTGATGAAATGTATGCTACCTAAGAAGATATGATACTGTATAAAACCTATGTTGATTTCAAATCTAATGCACTTTCAATGAATCACTGTGGAAATCTATGATTAGATGCTACCTTATCAAAAATAGTCAAATTGTTGAGAAAAGGTCATTAAGACTTGCTATTTCATAATATGTGGGGAGCCGGATGGCACCTGTTTCCTGCCTCGCTCCTTGTAACTTATTTGGTATGTGAGTGCGAGGCCTTTACTCCTTACTAAGTATCAAGTTGCTCTTCAGTCTGCGCATGACGAAAAAGGGCGTGACCAATCCCGAGTCTCAAAACGGCCTTAGCAACAGAGCAGCCAATGGTAGAGAGCCCTTTGTTCCTTGGGCCTATATAAGCAGTTGCATTTCCCTGCCCAGGGCCCCTCTGCTTCAGCTCTCCCTTTAACCAAGTGGCTCTTCATTAAAAGTGTGATACGAGAAGGATCCTCGGGTGGTGTCCGTTCTTCCCTGCTGGTCAGGGGTGCCGGGCGCCGCAACTGGTGCCGAGAACCCGGGACCTGCGGAGGGGCCGAAGAGGATCCAGAACTTGACACGTGAAGAGGACTCCTTCTAGGTATGTTGTTCTGAGAAGTTCCTGTCTGGGTGCTTGTTATCGTTCTTCCTCTGTGGTTTGTGTTAACTCGGTCTTTAAACATCAGTATGGGTAACTCTTCAGGAAGTGTGTGCCGTATAAGGGACTTCTGTGCCCCTTTACAGGCCCTTCTTAAACAGCGTGGGCTGAGAATTTCCCGCGGCACAATACATAGAGTGTTAACAGATATTGAGATACACGCCCCATGGTTTGCGGTGTCTGGAGATCTCTCACTGGCCTGTTGGGATATATTAGGCGAGGACCTGGATAGAGCTCTAGAAAAGGGAGGGGTCTCCCGCGCCACGTTGCCCATATGGAGAATGGTGCGCGCTTGTTTGGAGGAGGGCAGAAATACTGAGATTATTAAAGAAGGGAGGAAGGTATTAATTAAGCACCAGGATAGTCTCTCGGAGTCATCGTACAAGGAAGGAGGGACCACCAAGAGTGGGGTAAAATGTAAGAGAAAACAAAAGAATGGAATTGAGGGACTGCAGCCCTCACAAAGTACAGTGCAGGAGGAGGAGAGAAGAGAAAAGAAAAAACAGGAGGAGAGAAGAGAAAAGAAAAAACAGGAGGGACCAAGGAGCTCCCTCTATCAGGATGCAGGAGAGTCAGATCAAAGCACAGAAAATGAGGGGGATGGGCTCCCGGAGGAGCTAAGTTCAAATGAAGAGGAGGAGCTAGAGGAACAGGCTGCCGCGTATGAGGCTGACAGATACAGCCCCAGGGGAGGATTTGGTGCAGACAATGGCCAGGCCCGACCTGCCCCCTCTGCCCCACCCCCCTACGTCCCAAAGGGAAGTTCCTTTAAAGCGGTGTGGGTGCCTCAGTGGCCCCTGTCCCAAGAAAAACTGGAGGCTATAACTCAATTGGTACAGGAACAACTAAGGTTTGGACATGTGGAGCCTTCTGTTTCCCCGTGGAACACTCCTATCTTTGTTATTAAAAAGACCTTAGGCAAGTGGAGACTACTGCATGACCTTAGAGCCATTAATGCTCAAATGCAGGTATTAGGGTCAGTTCAGCGCGGTCTTCCGCTGTTTTCTGCCTTGCCTCAAAAGTGGCCCATTATATCTATTGATATTAAGGACTGTTTCTTTTCTATTCCTTTGCATCCCAGGGATAGAGAACGTTTTGCCTTTACCTTGCCTTCTGTTAATCATGAACAACCTGATGCACGATTTCAGTGGAGGGTTCTTCCACAAGGAATGGCTAATAGCCCTACAATATGCCAACTATATGTTGACACAGTTCTTTTCCCTGTGAGACAGCAATTTCCCATTGTTAGAATTCTTCACTATATGGATGATATTCTAATAGCTGCCCCTGAGCAGAATATCCTTTTTTAAGTATTTAGTAAATTATCTAAACTCCTTGCAAAGGCAGGCTTAAACTTGGCACCAGAAAAGGTGCAATTTTCAGAAAAGGTTCAGTTTTTAGGTTCCATAATTTCTCCCACAGTTGTTACACCTCAAAAGGTGGTATTAAAGACAAAGCATTTGCATACCCTTCATGATTTTCAAAAATTAATGGGGGACGTAAATTGGGTGCGAAATTTTCTTAATGTCCCTCGCTCTGAATTGTTGCCCCTCTTTTCCTTATTGGAGGGAGATCCGGATGTTACCTCACCTAGAAAATTGACTGTTCAGGCTAAGAGTTCCATTCAGCGTCTTGAACAGGCCATAGAAAATGCACAACTCTTGCGTGTAAATCCATCAGCGCCAATCTTACTGTGCATATTTAAAACAAAGAATTATCCTACAGGAGTATTATGGCAAGAAGGCCCATTGTTATGGTTGCACGGAAATTCTTATGGCTTAAAAACTATTCAGTATTTTCCAGAATTAGTTGCTTTGTTAGCTCTTACAGGTTGCAAGGCGTGTTTGACTCACTTTGCAAAATTTCCTGACAAATTAATTATTCCTTATACCCGGCAACAAGTACAAATATTGGCTGCCTCTGTTGACTGGTGGGCAGTTTTGGTGTGCTCCTTTCCAAATATAATTGACAATCATTATCCCAAACATCCACTGCTGAATTTTGTGCGTGAAGATTGGGTGTATTTTCCCAAAGTTACGAAAAAACTGCCTCTGAGTAATGCCCTAATTATATTTACAGATGGGTCAAAAACAGGCCGAGGTGCCTATGTAGTTCAAGGAAAAGAGCCAGTAACTTTAAATTTTCGACCAGAAACTCCACAAGTAGTTGAATGTCTAACAGTTTTAGAAGTATTCAGGAAATTTCCTGAGCCTTTTAACCTATATTCTGATTCACAATATGTAGTTAATGCAGTGGCATCCCTGGAAGTCGCAGCCTCCATAAAAGGTAGCAGTACAGTTTCAAATATATTATCCCAACTTCAGAGTTTAATTTTACAAAGGAAAAATCCTTTTTTCATTGGTCATATTCGGGCACATACTGGCTTGCCTGGTCCCATGTCAGAGGCCAATGCCTTAGTGGATTTGACTGCCAGAGCCCTGGTGGGCCTTTCCCATAATTCTGTTCAATTAGCGCGAGATTTTCATCAACTTTATCATGTTTCTGCAAAAACCCTTCGATATAAATTTTCCATTTCACGCCAACAGGCTAGAGAAATTGTTAAATCTTGTCAATCCTGTGTAGTATATCACCCCTCTTTTATAATCGGGGTTAATCCTAGAGGACTTTGCTCTAGCGCCTTATGGCAAATGGATGTTACTCATGTGCCTGAGTTTGGCCGGAAAAAATATGTTCATGTTTCTGTGGATACTTTCTCTGGCATAATGCATGCCACTGCCCTTACTGGGGAAAGGGTGTCCCATGTTAAAGTTCATTGCTTGGAAGCCTGGGCAGCATGGGGAAAACCATTAAAATTGAAAACAGATAATGGCCCTGCTTATGCCTCTGCTGGATTTCGCTCCTTTTGCACTCAAATGCAGGTGGTTCATTCTACTGGCCTTCCCTATAATCCCCAGGGTCAGGGAATTGTGGAACGTGCCAATAGGACTCTTAAACAACTTTTATTTAAACAAAAGGAGGGAATAGGCCGAGATGCCTCCCCCAGAGAAAGGCTGGCCATTGCACTGTTTACCCTAAATTATGTAACAGTGGATGATAGAGGACAAACAGCCGCTGATCGGCATGCTAATAAAATGGAGATGCCATCTATACAAAAAGCAATGTGGAGAAATGTCATTGATAATAAATGGTATGGACCGGATCCTGTAATTCAGAGATCCAGGGGAGCTGTTTGTGTTTTTCCACAGGGACAAGATTCCCCCCATTGGGTACCACAGCGCCTCATAAGAATATTGGAAGAAAATCAAACGCCCAAAGAGGATGATGCGAAACAAAGTCCTGGGAATAATCCTGTTAATAATTCTTCTGCTGCCATGACTTTGGACGAAGAGACAGAGGGGAAAGAGCAACAAGGAAAAAATGATGTGGGCAATAATGAAGACCTTCCCATTACCGATGCCCGAGACTAATGCCTCGATGACTGCAGTGACTTCAGCGGCGGCCCTTGCCGTCAGCCGCAGGGTCAACAGCCATGGAGACGCGGACGGAGACTAATCAGCACTTGTATCGTGGTTTTATGATTCTCAATCAACGGGTGGACTTATTGCAGGAACAAATGGATTTAATGTATAGGTATTCTCAGCTTGTATGTGCAGCCAGTTATTCTGGAATGTGTGTAACAACCCTACCTTATAATAATTTTTCCTATGCTGCAAATTTGCCTAGAAAGTTAGGTGGTTATTAAAAGAACAGTGGACGGAACAGTTTGAGGACCTAACAGAACGTCTAAGATCAGAAATTATGGTGATCAATCAGACCAGGGTCACAATAACTGCAGGACAAGTTTTGGATTGGATTGAAAGTTCCTTGTCATTTGTTAAGGAGTGGGCTGGGCTGGGAGTGTTTGTTGCAGCCTGTTGTGGATTTTGTGTCTCTAGCCTCTGGTTGCTCTGTCGCATGAGATCTCGCAATAGAAGGGATAGAGTACTGGTTGCTCATGCACTCACTGCTTTAGAGCAAGGATGTTCTCCCCAGGTATAGCTTGCAGCTTTAAAGGCCAATTGAAACTACCCTGTACTGCCTTTGCACCCTCGAGACCTCGGTCTATTGCACGAGGAATAGGAGTATGGACAGCCAAGAGTTGTGAAATGCTGGACAAAGTACCACTCCTGACCCTAACAGGTCAGGGAGAGCATGTGCGTCAGCATATGGGTTTGCGCCCCTAGCCCATCTCCACAAAGGGGATAGAGAACCTGGAGGGGAGGGATCCAGGGTTGGCCTCCTGGGTCACTCCTCTAGAATAGGACCTCGAATTTTACTTTGGAGGACAGCACCTCTACTCTCTTCACAACAGGCATTTTGGCTTGCTGCTATAAAACAAAAGGGGGGAGATGTGGGGAGCCGGATGGCACCTGTTTCCTGCCTCGCTCCTTGTAACTTATTTGGCATGTGAGTGCGAGGCCTTTACTCGTTACTAAGTATCAAGTTGCTCTTCAGTCTGCGCATGACGAAAAAGGGCGTGACCAATCCCGAGTCTCAAAACAGCCTTAGCAACAGAGCAGCCAATGGTAGAGAGCCCTTTGTTCCTTGGGCCTATATAAGCAGTTGCATTTCCCTGCCCAGGGCCCCTCTGCTTCAGCTCTCCCTTTAACCAAGTGGCTCTTCATTAAAAGCGTGATACGAGAAGGATCCTCGGGTGGTGTCCGTTCTTCCCTGCTGGTCAGGGGTGCCGGGCGCCGCAATAATATCTACACGAATTTAGACCATAATACATGTTTATAAATATATATGGATAGAGGATATAGCTTTTTACTCTAGAATTTTATTTCCATTGCTACAGGTGATGGTCATAGAATATATTAAATTATGTATCAGAATCAATGCTCAGATTAGCTTCTCTATAATCAGCTAACAAACTAACAATCCTGTAAAAGGGAGCTTGTCTTGATCTTGATAACCTGTTAAGAATGAATGTGGAAAAAACCCTATACTTAGTTTAGAAATACTTAATAGAAATAGAAATACTTAATAGAAAAAATGAGGTACTTTCTTTGTTCTGAATGCTGTTTCTTATTTTATTTTTAGAAAAATACTAATAGCCTATATTGTAATCAGAAGTAACAATATTTCACTGTTTAATTGTTATTATAAACATGATGTACAGTGGAGTTACTGTTTTATAAGTCAGCTAATTAGTACATTTCTTTTTGGACAATGTCATTCCTCTCTTTGCTCTCTCCAATTTTCCCCTCCCATCTGCACTCACTAACTATCCAATTCATTTTCAACATAATGTCTACTGAACACCACTGCTTAATTTGTTCACTCTTTTTCCCTCCATTTCTCTAACATTTTCACTTTTTTAATTTTTAGCGATAGTCTTGGTTTGGCTTGAGGCTAAATAAAAGCATTCAAAGCTAAGAAACAAATAGAACAAGAGTCACAATAGCATTCTGAAATATACAAATGTGAAAAAATGCAAGGATGTAATATGGAAAATCAGAGGTTACTTCTTAAAGTAATATAGCAAAAATAGAGGTGTATGATTATGGTTGACATTGAAAACTCCTGTGGCATTCAGAGTCAGTCTTTAGGATTGCACCACAATTTGGGGCCACATCGACTCCAGTTTCCTCCACTAAGTACTCCGATTCCTCTCTCTGCTAATCATTTTATACTCTTTCCTTTTTTGCACTATTCATCTCCTCAGAGCTCTCCAAGCAATAATCTGCTAAATTACTTTGTGTTCGCTTAACAGCAATAAAATATCTAAGTATCAAATATGCACAGGACACTAAGTACATAAAAATTACCCCAAAGGCTGGGTTTTCTTCCGGTGTCATGTGTCATGATTACAGTAATTTCTCCAGTACAAAGGAATTTGGGATAGACCGAAAAGAAAAAATTGGGATCTTGTTGGGGAAAGGTATCTGAGATCAGTTATGGTGTTGAGATATTCCCTAATCACATATATTAGCCTACCTACATGGACATATGTCACATGTATAATTAGCACATATAAAATTACTTGTGACTTCTTTCATAAATTAGAATTCGCAAAACAGGTGAATAGATAAGGTAGTCTCATGATCTTTCCATTCCTAAAATTTGTTTCTGGACTTTCATCTAGATTAAATTCTATTTTATAGGCAAAATAAACATTAATTGAAAGATGTCACTGCAGATTAGGTTTTGTGGTTGCTGTTGTTAGTTGTTGGACGAACTCAGAGCCTGGGCTATGTCTTTGAGAGCCTTTGTTCACTTTGAGCCCCAGCTCTACTTCTGATTTTTGAGTGGTTAAATGAAGATAAGATTCGCACTGGAATTGTTCTGCCCAGGCTGATTTTGAACCATGGTCCTCAGATCTCAGCCTTCTAAGTAGTTGGGATTATAGGCATGAACCACCAGTGCCCAGCTAATAGGTATTTTTTAGTAGTAGATATTTTCATCTCTGAATTGTTCCTTTTTTCTTATTTTCTACTTTCCAAAAGAATCTTTTTCTCCATTCTGTTTAAAATTATTATGACTTCAAATACCTAAGGTATCATTTTCACTTTTGTATATAGTGACATGCCCACCCACATCCAACTGAAGGTAATTGAAAGACTAATCGTAGATTTGCTTTAAAATTTCAAGAAGGCAATCATAACTTTATTTGATGTCTAACTTGGTGAGAGCTGAAAAAAATTTAAAATGTGCCTAAGTAAACCATTTTTACAAATTTTGCTTCATTTATCACTCTAATTTATGTCTTCAAACATATAAAATTTGACAGTTTCAGAGATCATGTACTTGGTTACTGCCCTTAAATTAATTCAACAAAGATAGACCCATAATAACTCTTCTGTTAACACTTCTTTTACTAAGTATATTCATAGGTACTCAAATCATTGCCACTGGAAACTAAAAATATTGCTTTATGACTATAGTGACTTTCTTATTAAATGAATATTTATTCCACTCCAAACATGATGAAGTGCATAACCAGAGGCAAATGCCTTTTTCTCTGGCGCCTTTGACTCCAGTATCATTATTCTACTAAGCCTCTCAGCAAAACTTGCACGAGAAATAGGAGAGCAATAAAGGTTCTCTTTAGAAAGTAATTACCTGAACTCTGATAACCTCCATCCTTTTCTAAGAGACAAAATGAATGTGAAATTTGCATACCTCTTTTATAGCAACTATAACATCTTCACAAATAAAATCATTTGTTTATTTCACTTTCCATTCATTTATTATATAAAGACAGATAACTTTTAGTTATTTAGTTTTCATTTTGTTTTTACTTACTCCCCTTCAATATTTACTTGTTATAGAGTTCGAATTAATTTATAGTAAATATTGTAATTTGCCTTCCAATTCTCCTTGTAGGAATGTGGTATGATATATTTAATCAGGCAGTGGCTCTTAATTGAACTTTTCTCTTAGATATACCCTTAGCCCATAGAGTCATTCTATCTGAGGCTATACCTTTGTGATTAGTCATTCATGTAGAGGTGTAAATTCATGACCACTTGATTAAAGGTATGACAATTCTGAGAGTGTAGTCTCAGCATCAGAGAACCTATGTTATCAACTAGAACTTGTCACAACTAATTTAAATAAATCTTCCCTCTTCCCACCCCAATCTCACTTACTACTCTCTCATAGTATGTTTCCAACAAACTTTCTTATGCAAATGTCAGTTTCATGGTGGAAATAAGTTACAGTTACCATCCTTACATGCACATCAATTTTTATTATTTATGTATTTACATATGTATGTATGTATGTATGTGTATGTGTGTGTGTATGTATGTATGTACGTATGTATGTATGTATGTATGTACGTATTCACAGAGTCCTGGGGCTTGAACTCAGGGCCTGGGCACTGTCCCTAAACCTGTTTGTGCTCAGAGCCAGCACTCTACCACTTGAGCTCCACTTCGAATTTTTCTTAATATTTTATTGGAGAAAAAGTCTTATGGATTTTCCTGCCTGAGCTGAGTTGGAAACGCAGTTCTCAGATTCTCTCAACCCCTAGTACTGAGGATTACAGGCTTGGGCCACATTGATATTTACATTTGAAAAGCTGTCACTTTTTTCATATACTTATTATTGTAATTAATAGAAGGGCTACATGATATTTGCCAGATAGATGGTGCATTAATTCCCATACATTGATACACTTTCACATGTCTTGGTCCCCATTTCCCTCACCCCCACCCCCACCTCTCATCTTGTTTTCCCCCCTTCCCTATCCAATTTCAAATAACCAAATACAAATATATCCGACATATCAGGTAACAAAGTGAGATACTGTAACAATATGACATAACCAAGGGACAGCAAAAGAGATGAGAGATAACATAGTAGTACCTTAAGAACAACAATCATTCACTATATGGCTTATGTTTCTATATCCTAGAGATCCTTTCATTTAGCGTCCTACTATATGGCCTTTTGTATCAAGGTTTTGCTCTATTGCAAATCTCTGCTAGGAGAGCCCAAGGTTTCTATTGATTATGACAAATGAGAGAAACCGTTGAGCCTAAGTTCCTTTGAGTCTGGCTTACTTCACTTAATATGATCTTTTCTAAGTCTTTCCATTTCCTAACAAATGGGGCAATGTCATTCTTTCTGACAGCAGCATAGAATTCCATTGTGTACAAATACCACATCTTGTTGATCCACTCATCAACTGAGGGACATCTAGGTTGGTTCCATATCTTTGCTATGGTGAATAGTGCTGCAATGAACATTGTTGTGCTAGTGGATTTAGTATGCCCTTGTTTCTGGATGATTGGGTAAATGCCAAGTAGTGGAATTGCTGGGTCACACCCTGTACTAGAATTAATTTCAAATGGATCAAAGACCTGGAGGTAAAAGCCGACACTCTTAAAACTTTACAAGAAGGAATAGGAGATACACTAGACCTCCTTGGCAAAGGTTGAAACTTTCTTAATAAGGACCAAGAATCACAACAAATTAGAGAAAGACTGGATAAGTGGGACTGCATTAAACTGCAGAGCTTTTGTATGGCAAAGGACATAGCTAGTAAACTAATTAGGAAGCCTACAGAGTGGGAGAAGATCTTCACCAACCATACAACGGACAAAGGCCTCATATATAAACATATCAACAGCTCAAAAAATGGAATCAATCCAAAACTAATCTCCAAAGTAACAACCATCCCATTAAAAGATGGGCCAAAGACTTAAAGAGAGTCTTCTCTGAAGAAGAAACAAAAATGGCCTATAGATACATGAAGAAATGCTCAACATCTCTGGTCTTAAAAGAAATGCAAATCAAAACAACTCTAAGTTTCCACCTCACTCCAGTTAGAATGGCCAGGATCAAGAAATCTAATAACAACAGATGCTGGAGGGGATGTGGCCAGGAGGGATCACTACTACACTGTTGGTGGGAGTGCAAACTCGTTCAACCACTATGGAAAGCAGTAGGGCAGTTCCTCAAAAGACTAAACACACAGCCTTTATTATATTGAGGAATGTTCCATAGATTCCTACTTTCTCCAGAGCTTTTAGCATAAAGGGGTGTTGGATCTTGTCAAATGACTTTTCTGCATCTATTGAGATAATCATGTGATTTTTGTCCCTGCTCCTGTTGATGTGTTGAATTATATTAATTGATTTGCATATGTTGAACAGCTTTGCCTCCCTGTGATGAAACCTGTTTAATCATAGTGTATAATTTTTTTGATGAGTTGTTGTGGACGGTTGCCCAGTATTTTGTTGAGAAGTTTTGCATCGATGTTAATCAAAAAATAGGTCTATAGTTCTCTTTCTTTGATGAATCTCTGTCTGGTTTGGAGATGAGGGTTATACTGGCTTCATAGAATGAGTTTGGTAAAGAACCTTCATTTTCAATTTTGTTGAAGAGCTTGAGGAATATTGGTGTGAGCTCTGCTTTGAAGACCTTTTAGAATTCAGATGTGAATCCATCTGGCCCTGGGCTTTTCTTAGGTGGAAGGTCTCTTATTGCCATTTCTATTTCAGTGCTTGCAATAGGCCTGTTTTGTTGGGTTAGTTCTTCTTGGTTCTGTGTGGGTATGTTAATATTGGTTAGGAATTTGTCCATTTCTTCTAGATTCTCAAATTTGTTGGCGTAAAGATTTGAGAAATATTCCCTGATGATACTCTGGATCTTGGTAATTTCTGTCGTGATATTACCATTTTCGTCTGTGATTTTGTTTATTTCGGTATGCTTCCTTCTTTTTTGGTAAGATTTGCTAAGGGTTTGTCAATTTTGTTAATTCTTTCAAAGAACCAACTCCTTGTTTTGTTGATTCTTTCTATAATTTTTTTGGATTCCAATTCATTTAATTCTGCTTTGATTTTAATAATTTTCTTGCTTCTAGTGGGATTAGGGTTGGTTTGTTGCTCTTTTTCCAGGAGTTTAAGGTGACACATTAAATTGTTGGTTTGTGATTTTTTCCAATTTGTTATTGTAGGCACTCAGAGCTATAAATTTTCCTCTGAGTACTGCCTTTGCCGTGTCCCAAAGGAGCTGGTATTTTGTGTGCTCCTTTTTGTTAAATTTCATAAACTGTTGGATTTCTGTTCTGATGTCTTCCATGACCCATTGGTGATTCAACAATGTGGTGTTCAATCTCCATGAGGTACAGGGTTTTCGTTGGTGGAAATGTGTGTTCAATTCCAATTTGATGCCCTTGTAGTCTGAGAGAGTGCCGGGAATAATTTCAGTGTTTCTGACTCTGTCCAGGTTTGTTTTATGGCCTAAGATGTGGTCTATTTTGGAAAATGTTCCATGTGCTATTGAGAAAAACATATATTGTGTTGTTGCTGGATGGAATAATCTGCAGATGTCTGTTAGATCTAGTTGGTCTATATAGTTGTTCAATTCTAAGGTTTCTCTGTTGAGTTTTTGCCTTGTTGATCTGTCCAAAGGTGAAAGTGGTGTGTTAAAGTCACCAACAATCACTGTGTTTCGATCTATGTATGGTTTCAGTGAAAGTAAAGTTTGCTTGATGAAGTTCGGAGCTCCAGGATTGGGTGTGTAGATATTTAGGATAGTTATGTCCTCCTGGAGGAAAGATCCCTTTAGTAGTATGTAGTAACCTTCTTTGTCTTTTCTCACTAATTTTAGTTTGAAGTCTATTTTATCTGATATGAGGATGACAACTCCAGCCTGTTTATGGGGGCCGTTAGCTTGATAGAGTTTATTCCAACCTCTCATTTTCAAAAGGTGTTTGTTTTTTGGGGAAAGATGTGTCTCTTGAAGACAGCAGAATGATGGATCTTGTTTTTTGATCCAACTAGATAATCTATGTCATTTAATTGGAGAGTTTTGTCATTTGATATTGAGAGCCAGGATTGAGAAATATTTATTAGTTCCTGCCATTTTTACAAGCTTTCATTAGGGCCTGTGCCTTGATAGTTATGAGTTTTAGGTGCCATGTCTTTCTCTGTATTACATTTGTGTTGGTTTTCTATGTGTAGAACATCTTTGAGAATTTTCTGTAATGTTGAAGCTGTCACTTTTTAACACCCCAAACCAATGTATCAAAGCAGAAGTTTACATTACAGGGTAGTGAGATTGGTAGAGAAAATTGATCATTAAAGCCATTTTTTTCCTCCAAAGGGTACTTTGTATGCATAGTACAGTAGTATACATATATATGTATGTAGTGTTCATATACACATGTATGTATCTATACAGTATAGTAGTGGAGGGGGCTGGACACATTGGCTTCTTTTTGAGAGATTCTAGTGTGGTTTCTCAAGATCTCTCTCATTTCCATGGGTTGGATTTTTCCCCAAGCTTGTTGTAGAACTACTACTGATATAAACTTAGTTGTTAAAAATCATGGGAACAATATTTCTTTATAGATTTCCTCACTAAGAATGCCAGAGGCCATACATGGAGATCAATGATAGATTTGAAAAAAAGTACAATAACTCATCACAGCCAAGGTGCCAAAGCAACCTGAAAGGATCTGTAAGTCCTGACCTCAGAGGGAAGGATGGTATCATGAGAAAAATGTTATACCAACCAGTAGAAAAACAACCTTCTCAGATAAAATAAAACAAAACACAAAAAGATGCAAGTATATATTTCTATATGCTTATTATTATCTTTAATAATAGCAGATAATATTGATAATATAATTATTGTTGTTAGTAAGAATTATCAATACTCGTATTAACAATAATAATTTCTATGGCCTTTAATGTTTATTCACTTTCAAATATCCAGTATGACTTCTTTCATCTATGACAGGATAGCTACAATAGAGCAATTATTTTTTACAGTAGAGCAATTTTTCCTCCTAGAAAAACTGAAAAGATAGATTAACACACACACACACACACAGACAGTATTTGAAGATATCAACAAGATTTGAAGGCAAGCAAAGTGAAAGAGTACAACTATTCAGTTTCCCGAACACAGCTATTAATTTTTAATTGATAGGTATGATCTTAAAAATTTGTTTCAAAATGCTGAGATCAATTTATATAATAATTCATATATAATACATAAAAATAAATTTTATGAAGATATTTGATAAATTTTGATAATGAATAAAATGAGAAATAACTACTTGTATAATCCAAAAGGGATGATGAGATTTTTCAGACTAAGTAAGAAAGAAGAATTTTGGTAAAATGGCAAAATGTAAGGACAAGACTCCAGAGATGAGAAAGATACTTTGGGGATCCTCGAATAGCTTTATGTTGGCAGCTATCCAGCCAGACTGCATGTGCGATAAACAGCAGGCATCACTCATCACTGGTCTGTCTGGGTTTGATCCTGCTGCATCTGTATCTGCATCATAACTGCTCTGAGCTCAGAGGTCATCTTCTGTATTTCATGCAGCAGGTCTATTGTATTAAAATACTGATGGAGCATGATGTACTTTTCAGTAATGCAGCTATTAGATCTGCCCCTGTCTCGATGCCACTAGGGCATTATTGTTGGCATGAGGAATGCAAATTACTTTCTCTTGGCTGTGTTTTGATGAAGAAAGGCCCTGCTCATGGAATCTTGATATCTAACAAAATGAAATCTTGGTTTTCCTTTTAGAGAAAGGAAACAGTAAAGGAATACAAGAAAGACTCTTCCTTTTCTTTTCTTTGTACATTTTAGTATCAAAAGATCTAAAAAAGTAAGAGGGGAACATAAGAAATTCAGTTTGAAAGCTGAATAGTTACACCCAATTGAGCTATTGTTCTGAGAGTGTTGACATTACAAATCCCCATCTTCGGGTGTTTATAAAATCCAGTTAGTCCTGAAACAAAATACACTAGAATCCAGCCAGCAAGCAATTTAAAAAAATTGAATAATGTACCTCAATCACTTTTAACTCTAGGCTTTGTAAATTGCTCTGCCATCAAACCACCCTAGATGTACCCAACCTCATTTGACCTAAGATTGAAGGTGATTTCTTTCAGGCACATTTTTTGGTATATATATAACTGTGATAAAATACTCTTCCTAGGTACTTTAATTTGGATAAATGTAGAAATTAAACTTCATTGTTCCTTTCAGAGAATATTATCTTCAGAATAGATTTACTACTGAATGTGGCCTGAATTAAGTAAGCACTTTCAGCAAATACATACAAGCACCAATTCTGAGTAGTGCTGAGCATTTTACAGACTTGACTGAAAGGATAACTCGAAACTAAGACTTGATAGTCAATATGAATAAAGTATAATGGTCCCCATGCCTGTACAGTTGCCAGCTGTTCAGATACTATTCACAGAATCAATGCCTCTATCCAACATTGTTACATAAATGTTGCAGTGTTTTATTGATCCTGTCTGAGAGATGGAGAATAGAAAAAATGGGGAAATGTCAATAAAGGAAATACTAAAGGGCTGGTAAAAGAATGAACTAGAAAGATAAGGTGGATAAGAGATAAAAAGACATACTGACTCACAAGTATACTTGCCACAGGATCTGTGACTTATTCAATGGATATTTTGCTGACATTAGAATAAAAAAGACCTGTATTTAATCATTAATTATTCATTCATCTAACAAATCATCACTGAGCACCTAGCTTATGAAAGGAATTTTGTTTTGGTTTGCTGTTGTTCTTTGCTGGTGCTAGAAAATTTTCTAAGTGCTGGGAATATTCAGTGAACCAAAATACATAAGTCCATGTATGAATTGGTGGATATACATATATATATATATAATTAAACTGTGGTCAATAGATACAATGGAATATCATATCAGCTTCAAAAGGAAGGTAATTTTGACATATGCAACAGCATACGTTATGTTAGGCGAAATAAGTAAACTCACAAAAAGTAAATATAATATGATCCCACATATAGGAACTGGTAAAAATTGGTTAGTAGAATAGTAGTTTACTCCAACTAGGGTTTTATTGTTAAGTAAATAATGTAGATATTCAATTGTGTAAGAGAGAAAGAACTCTAGAGATGGATGAAGGTAATACACATCTCAGAAGCTAGAATTGGGAATAGCTTTCCACTTTTTTTCTATTCTTCAAAGAGAAGTAAAGACCAAAAGAGTTAAGAATTCTCACAAAATTCTAAGGAACTGAAGCATAATTTCAATATATGTCAGTCAATGTGAATCTTGGGTGCATCTTGTCAATATTTTTCCTCTTCCACTTCTCTTTTCAGGCAAGTGGCAGTCCCTAGAACTCTAATAGAAATTTTGTAGGGTACAGTGATATCTTAAGAAACATTCATTTGGTCTCAATCCATGGTTCCTGACACAGCATTTCTGAAACCCTGGAACTTTCGAGTGACAGGAACATCTTGGTTATTCATTCTCAATCCTACTTAAATCATTTATTAGTTTATACTGATACGGTATCCTGCCGAGTACCTAAGTAGTCTTTGAATAGAGAGTCTTTGTGAGAGAACTCAAAGTTATGACTGATGAGTTCTAACTTTTGGCTCTATCCAAGACTTCAGGAGGAGGAGAGATTTCTTCTAATCTCAATTATTTAATTTATGCTTATGTAATGAAAACTCTCTATGAAGCCCTTTAATTAAATCCTCTACATGAAAATGTTTGGAGAGTTTCTCAGTTGGCAAAACATCATGTGGGGAAGAAAGTGGCACAACTGGACAGGGCATAAGACTCTGCTACCCTCTCCTCTTGTGCTATGCATATTCTTCATTTGGTTGTTTTTGAATTGATTTCTTTATAATAAACTAGTAATCCACCTGAGAATTCTAGACTGGAGGAAAAAACCCAGGAGTTCCATATGTCAAATCCAATCAATTATCTAAATATGCCAATAGGAGACGAATCGTAAGGGTAGCTAATAGAATGGATATTTATTAAGATCATATAACACCAGGTGCCGGTGTCTCACACCTGTAATTTTAGCTATTCAGGAGGCTGATATCTAAGGATCATGTCTGTGACATTCTTATGTCCAATTAGCCATGATTAAACCAGAAGTGGAGCTGGCCTTCAAAATGGTAAATTACTAGCCTTGAACACAAAAGCTTAGGGGTAGTCCCCAGGGCCCTGATTTGGTCCTATGACCCACAAAACAAACAAACAAAATGACATGGCCATGATCCAGGAAGACACAAAGTAAGCGCTTCATTCAGCCCAACCTCTGGGTGCAGACACCAGTTTTAGGTATAAATAGAGGAAGAATAGGGTCAAGGGGCAAGAGGTATGAAATTCCAGACAAAGTTTGGTCTGATTGATACTGATCTCAGTTCTGGGGTTTCAGAGAAGTCGTTATCACTGTCATCACTTTAAGAGAGCAGTCTGGTTCCTAAGAGGTTATTACTTCTGCTCCCAGATGCAAATTCATCACCATCGTAGGTGATTGTCATCCTTTGGCTTGTGGTATGTTCAGCAAGGCTGTGTTTTTCTGTTCTTTTGAGGTTAGGTTCAGTCCATAATCATGAAGATATTATTAATCAGTACTCTTCGATCTTAATCCAAGGTGAATGTAGTGGAGAGAAGGCCAGAGTAAAGGAGACAAGTATAAAGTGAAAGCCAGGATATCTCCTGCTTTTACTTAATTTATAGCCCATGTAAAGAATCTGTGCTTTTTACCCCAAAATAGTTACTGTTAGATAGTCATAAAATATGATGTCTATTCTACAAAACTAGGACATTGTTCAAGATTAATTGTATCACACACTTCTTTGTTGAGTGAAATTGAAAAAGATCATAGTAATAGTACACAACACACACTTTTCAGAGTTTTTTTATTCTAACAGGTAAATAACAAGTAAAACTGAGGCAGAGAGATTGTGAAAAGCCTTAAACTTACAGATGGTTTGTCCAAAGTACATGTGAAAATCTGGTGCTTGTGATTGATATCTGACGTCTGATGAGACTGCATCCTTTGCTTGTGAGGTTAGTGTCAGAATTAAAAATGAGTGTTATTAACATCCTATGCATCTATTACACTTATCCAAGAATGGCAATCCTTAAAATAATAGCTCCAGCTCTCGTCAATCAGATATCAAAATATACAGTTTTCATAAATTATGTTTAAATAACTATACAAAGGAATTAACTATTCACCAAATCATTTCTGAAGCACAGTACATCTTGACCAATGTCAGCCCTCTTCTTATACTCCCCCATGTTTCCCAAATCCTACCTTCAATTTTCTTAGCTTCATAGGGTGCACTTGGAATATTATGACTGCATTATCCCTATCTCTTCTCTTCATTCCTCTACCTACCTCACTGTGGCCACCATATCTTTCATTGCCAGTTTCCTGATATTCATTTGGGTGGATTATGAATAGTTTATTTATTTATTTTTTGCCAGTCCTGGGCTTGAGCTCCTTGGTTATCTCATATCATTAGACAGTATCTTGACTTGTTATCTTATATATTGTATATATGTTTATTTGTTTATTTGAAATAGGATAGGGAAGGGGGGAAAACAAGATAAGGGGAGGGGATGGGGGAGGGAAGGGAGGACAAAAACATGAGAAACGGTATCAATGTGTATGAAGTAATGCACCTTCTATCTGGCAAATATAATGTAACCCTTCTATTAATTACAATAGAAAAAAATGTGTGTCTTTTGTCTCTCCGGGCATGGTTTACTTCACTTGACATAATTTTTCCAGGTCCATTCATTTCTTTGAAAATGATGTAATATCAATTTCCCTAATGGATGAGTAAAATTCACACACACATATATACATATACATACATATGTATACATATATATATGTATATGTATATGTATATATGTGTATATATATACATATACATACACATATAACATTTTCCTGATTTCATCTATTTGGGACATCTGTACTGATAGCATACTTTGGGTGTAGTGAACAGCGCAGCAACAAACATGATTTAGCAGAGGCTTTAGTGTATCCTGATTCATAACCTTTTGGATAAATGTCTGAGTGGTATTTCTCGATCATAGTCTAATTCTATGCTTAAAGTTTTGCTATTTTTTTTTGTATCTCCAAACTGTTTTTCAGAGTGTCGAACAAGTGTATATTAGACTTCTTCCTCTGCCCCAAACATTCACAGGAACATCTGTTGCCAAATGTAACTCCTTAAGCCTATTTAGTCTCCAGAGAAAAGCAATTAGTCATAATTCATCTAATGTGATATCACTATGCTGCATACAAATGAAAATGCACTAATTGCTTCCCTGAAGTCTCAACAATTCCAGTATTGCTCTAAAGTTCAAATTCAAAGTTTCCTCTTAGGCTCAAGGCTAATGCTTAGCTGAAAATCCTTGTAAAGGAAAAAGAAAGTTCTCTAGTTTCAACATATAGGGGAACAGAGTAAATATTCTCTTTCCAAGAGATAAGAGTAGGAATACAAAATGGGGAAATGGGACCAAAACAAGATCAACACCCAACAACAGAAACATTAAATCCTACAACTCCATGTCCCACATCTGCAGCACATGGTGGTGCTATGGACGTCACCCAGGGCTTTGCTATAGGCAATCCTCAAAGCCCCTGTCTTGGGCTAGGGCCACTCATTGCCTTACATTTCCACTGGTACCCAGAAGTACGCTTTATTATTTCTAGGTTCTTTTGAGTGCAATCAGGTTGCCAATCAGGTTTTGCCATCTTATTTGCACTGAAATTAGCTTGCTTTAAGCTCCTTCCAATATCCCTATCTAAGCAGATAAACAAATTTGTTATATATCTTTATTTCTTCAATGTTAAATGTACAAAGATAAAACGACTCCAATAATGAGGAACATCATGTTTCTGGATACTTATTGCAGGAACAAAAGAGAACTAATTTATTTTAGGCTGATAAAATCCTTCAAGTTAATGGATGAATTATTTCAGAAAATTCTCCTGATTTCCTAAGTGTTCAACACTGTGATGCTTTTCCTTGGATTCTTAAGCATTTAATCCCCATGCAGTTTGCTTGGTTTGGACACTGCATTATTTGATAAAGTCACAGCATCTCGATACCTAGTGAGATAATTATTTTCTAGAGCAATGTAATACAAGTATTACATTGCTAGAATGAAAATCTTGAGTAAGAATACCCTGAATTTTCAGTGAGTAAAAGTTTGTGAAACTTTTATGCCTGTATTCATAGTACTTAGTATTATACCTGCTTTCACTCCCACTTTTGGTCTTGGGGATTGAATATAGAGTTGGTAAGTGCATTACAAGTGCAATGGCACCCAGTCTTCTTTTCAGAGTCTTGTGCTAAATTTTCCTACGGTGGTCTTGAATCATGATCCATCCATCTGCCTGTACTTCCCAAGTGTCTGTTGCAACAAGCTTGCAATATCACAGCCAGCCATCACAACTTTACTACCCTCAAACCATTATACCCCTGTCTCTGTCTCCCATCCTAGAGAAGAGCTTTTGTAATTTACAGTAAATGTGAATATTTAAGACTGGCCTAGAAGGCCAGTCCTGAGCCAGACTCACTTCAGAAGCACCTTGCTGAGAGCTCTAAGGGAACATATATTGTTTTCTGTTGCCTAAAGAAATTTATTAGATGATAATCAATGAGTGATAAAACTCCATAGGGATGAGGACATTAATCCTCATAGGTAAATACCTCTTTCTAGGAAATTCTATCACTCAGACATTCCCTTCTTAACTAAGGAGCTTCTTTACACCCAAACAAGATCCATGAGAACAATTTCAAGAAGATATGATATGGGTTTGCAATAGATATAATCAAGCAAGTAACTGTAAGTTCAATACAGAGAATTATGCTTTGAGATTGCAGAAAAATATCCTATAATACAATTCATATAGGTATGTGTCACATTTGTAGTGTCCATTTAAACTCATATAAATGTATCTTCTCTTTACTTGCTCCATGTCTTCCATTCAATTTGTATTGTCTCAGAAAAAGGCAATGAACCATTGAGTAGATCATAATTGAATGCCCCTCACTATGAATATCAACAAAGTTCCCTACCTAAGAAAAAGCAAGTGATTATTTTTTTCCCAGATGAGCCAAAAGGTAATTTTGGTTTTATTTGGAAACTAACTTTTGAAATAATTACTCAGTGAGCAAAGAAAAATCACAATAACTTACTGTGCACAACAATAAATGCTCTTTTGGTATGTGTAGACACTGTTTAAGGGCAAAACTGAATGATGAATGTGTGCATTACCTCACCTACTTACCAGTTCTTTTTGTCTGTGTGTTTGGGGGTCATGGGGCTTGAACTTGGCCTCAGCACTGTCCTTGAGCGATTCAGCTCAAGGCTACAGCCCTACCTTTGAGCCAAGCCTCACTTCTCATTTTCTAGAGGTTAATTGAAGATAAGAGTTTCAGGTCCTTTTGTGCCTAGGCTGACTTTGAACCTCAATCCTCAGATCTCAGCTTCCTAAGTAGCGAGGATTACAGGTGTGAGTCACTACGCCTTGCTCATTCTTTGTATTAACATTTGAAGTATATTCTGCACATTTTCCTAGAATGCAATACATCATTGCTCACTGTAGTTAGTCTTTGCATTATAAATCTCTTGAACATAGGCCTCTTATCATTTGACAAGTATTTCCTCCACCTCAGCCTCTTGTGACCATAATTCTATTCTCTATTTCTCCTTAGAGAAATCTAATGACAACAGATGCTGGCAAGGATGTAACCAGGAGGGATCATCACTACACTGTTGGGGTGAGTGTAAACTCATTCAACCACTATAGAAAGCAGTATGGCGACTCCTCAAAAGACTAAACCTATTATCCCAGCAATTTCACTCCTTGGCATTTACCCAATCTCCAGAGACAAGGACATACTAAATCCACTAGCACAATGATGTTCACTGCAGCACTATTTACCAGAGCAAAGATATGTAACCAACCCAGATGCCCCTCAGTTGATGAGTGGAACAACAAGATGTGGTATTTATACACAATGGAATTCTATGCTGCCATCAGAAAGAATGACATTGCTCCATGTGGAGGGAAATGGAAAGATTTGGAAAAAATATTAAGTGAAGTAAGCCAGCCCGAAAGGAACATAGGCTCAATGGTTTCCATGATTTGTAATAATTAGTACAAACCTAGGACTCTCCTAGCAGAGGATTAGAATAGCTCAAAACCTAGATAGATACATACGACCATATAGGATGAGGCTAATGAAAGGATCTTCAGGATATGGGAACAAGAGCTCTATCCTGTGTGATTGTTGTTCTTAATGTACTATGTTATTTATTCTTCTCCTTTGTTGCTCTTTGGTTAATCTCATATTGTTATAGTATCTGACTTTGTCACCTGGTATATTGTATATATGTTTATTTGTTTATTTGAAATAAGAAAGGGAAGGGGGAAAACAAGATGACTGGGAGGGGGTTAGGAGAGGAAAATGGAAGAAAACCATGAGAAGGGGTATCAATGTGTGAGGAGTAATGCACCCAGTACCTGGCGAATGTAACTGTAACCCCTCTGCACATTACCCTAACAATTTAAAACAAAAACAAAAATCCCCCATAACAGTGAATATATTTTAAGAATATTGTTTTTTTAAAGACAAAAATTGACAAAGTTGGGTCCAAAATTTTCAAAATTGATAACTGGGCCCTAAACTCAAGCAAGTTGAAAATAAGAAAATCAAGAAAAGAGCAATAGAATATTTTTGAAATAATAAAAACTTATCCAATGCATAAACTGAAGGTTTATGGCCTATTAGTGCCAAGTTAGTAATCAAAGTGGATTTTAATTTGCAGAGTACTTTTGATGTGATAATATATGTAGGAAATAAATTAAGCAAGCATTCATCTTATAATCTTGGGATATAGTCCTAAACACTTGAAAGAAAATTTAAGATAAAAGTGATAATTAAAGCAAAACAAAATTGATTCTTAAATATTATTTTATAAGAAAGAAATAAAACAATGTTGTGGCTAAATATTTAAGAGACTCTATTTCCTTCTTTTTTTCCATATATTTTTATTGTAATTAATAGAAGGGTTACATTACATTTGCCACATGGAAGGTGCATTACTTCACATACATTGATACCCTTTCTCATGTCTTGGTTCCCATTTCCCTCCACCCCCATCCCCACCCTCATCTTGTTTTCCTCCCTTTCCTATCCAATTTCAAATAACCAAATACGCTTATATCCAATATATCAGATAACAGAGTGAAATATTGTAATAATATGAGATAACCAAGAGACAGCAAAAGAGATGAGGAGACTCTATTTCCTTCTTTTACTCTGAGAACATTTTCCTACTTAGTCTCCTCAGGCTAAACATCTAGAAAATTAGCCACTATAGATCAAGGAACCTGCATTAATCAATATCTCTTCCTAGCACCAAACATACTGTCACATGATAGATCTAAAGGTATTTACTGATTTGAATATATCAGACATGAAATAAATGAAATAATCAGAGATCAATGGAACTGGAAAATATTAGAAAAAGAACAAAGATGTCTGGATATTTGTATTTCTTAGATACATCTGGTGATCTAAGACTATCTGGAGGAGAAATGATACCCCAGTTGTAAAAATCACTCACTCAGGTGCATGTATTGTCACCTTTTTAATGTAAAATGGGTTTTTTCTTTTTATAGAGAATTTGATTAAAGCAAAATTGATGAAATCTGCAGATGTTCCTCCATTTTTTATGTGATTAGATCCTAATGGACCCTTCCTAAGATGAAAACACTGTAAACTGAAAAAGCTGTCATTTTAAAATGCTTCAAGCTCACCTAGCTAAGCCTATAGTAGTATGCTGTGGAAAACTGGGCATTTATTCTCATGATCGCAGGGCTGATTGGGGTCTGCATCTCCTGCCATTCTCCAGCATCACAGAAAATATCCTACTGCATATAACTAGCCCAAAGATAAAAATTTGAACTAATTTTCATTTAGACACATATCACTTTTGAGCTCTAAAGGAATTGTCAGTTGAATCTCTAAGGACTATTGATAAGGACATTTCCCATCTATTTCCTGGGCCTCTCCTAGATGATGGTACATTTTTACAATAGATAAATCTACATTGATATAGCATAATCAACACAAAGGTCCCAATTAACATTGGAGGGTTTTTTTGTTTTGTTTTGTTTTTTGGTTTTTTTTTTTTTTTTTTTTTTTTGGCCAGTAGTGGGCATTGTCCCTGAGCTCTTCAGCTCAAGGCTACCGCCCTAACCTTGGAGCCAAGGTGCTCCTTCCAGTTTTCCAGAGGTTAATTGGAGATAAGGGTCTCCTGCTCTTTAGTGCTAGGGATGGCTTTGAGCAACAATCCTCAGATCTCAGCCTCCTGAGTAGCTAGGATTACAGGTCTGAGCCACCATTCTTGGCTTGGAGTTCATTCTTGATGTACGCTTTATGAAAATATTGAAAAATATCAAGCCACATTATAGAACCATATAGAGTTTCTTCATCCTAAAAATTCTCCATTGTACCACTGACACTTTGGTTTCTAAGCACCAATATTTATTAGAAGGTCAGGAATCTCTAAAGAGAGGGCTGAAGCTGGAGCTAGGGATAGGGAAAAGTACAAGACAAACCCCAACTAACCTTTTTTTAAGTTAAAATATCTTATTAAAGTGATTTTTAATCTTTTAAAGGAGAAAATTATCTTCTAAAATTGATGGAATCATATTGCATGGACATAGAGGTAGGCAGATAGAAGAGAATTTCACTAGCCCAATGTAGGAATGTTGAGCCAACTATAAACTCATAAATGAATGAATAAGTAAATAATAGATGATATTGTAACTGATATATAAAATAATTTTCTATCTACTTACCAGAAAATGAATAGACAAATAAAGATAAAAGAAAATATACTAATAGTAAAATGACAAATTATCAATGTATAAGGGGTAAAATTAGAACATCCTCAACTGATAATTATCAGAGCACTAATCAGTTCAAGCGAATCTTTGGCAGATGGATATTAAAACTACCAGATGAGAAAGTAGATTTGCATGGCTTCCAAAATATCTCTTCTCAAAATACTTGCTCCCTAAGGGAATACTGTTTAATCCTGAAGTTTTATAATTCATTACTGCATGTTTTTAAAATTTTATCTTTATTGCCTTTAGGCATGCAAAGGCATTATCATTCAAAAATTAAGTTTAATAAGTACAATGTACATTTTCCCCCAGGAAGTGGCTATTTTATAGTCAAGAAACATTGCAAACACACAATAAACCAAGTTCAACATAACCAGGCACAAGATGTAAAATCATGTGCCTGCTGACAGGATGCTCTGAGAACATCATAACAATTCTGTGCCATGTAGCCGGAAGTGAATTTTATCAGGAAAACATCAGACAAACCCAATTTGAAGATCATGTCATAAAACAATTGGCCTGTGCTATTGGAAAATAGCAAGTTTGCAATAACCAGTAAAATACTCTGGATTTGTTCCAGCTACAAAGTCACCAAGGGCACATATGGGTGAACATTACTCTGACCCATGGTGATGTTTCCATGATAGTAACAGATTGGATAGCGGTCTTCTATCCATGCTGATTTCCTGATTTTAGTATCTTTACTACTTACTAAAAGATTTTAATAGGTGCATTTCCAGTGGGACGCTAATCTCAGAGAACTGATCTGACATGAGCAAAGAAATAAGGCACAAAGAAATTGCTGGACCAACCTTACATAGCAACCATAGTTATGAGGTATTGTGAGATGAAAAGGAAATGAAAAGAAACTAGAATATGCAACAACAATATCAAATAGGCCAAGAGTGCTTGGGGTTCTTAGTTCACTACGCTGTTTGGGAGAACGTTATAGGTATTCACTTTATGTCATACTTTAGGAAGCAGTTAGATTCTTATTTTCACATCCTAATCTCACACAGACTCCTATATTGTCTGTAAATTGATTAGTTCATTCCTAACACACATTCTTCCCATGAACCCAAGTTCTTTAAGTTCAAAAGAGTGACATTGCAGAGTCACGTAGATGAGGAAGAGTTCTAGAAGAAGAATACACATTCTTGGGCATCTTAAGCTCTTGGTCCAGCCTCGCTACAAGGTCCTGCTACATTAGGATTCTGCCTCACAGGTCTTCCAGCCACCTACTCATCTCTCTGGCATTTGTAATATTTCTTTACCTTGCCTAAAACTCAATCACTGGCATCTAGAATAGAAAAGGTAGTATCTAACTGATTCCATGATTTGAATAGTAAATAAGATATACTATCTATAAAGCATTAACCATGTATATTAATATTCTTCTCTTTATCCAACTCCCCATATCCCTAATATCTCTGGATCTAATATCTCATTATCTTTCCAACCATGAGATTAGAAAAGAGGACTATGAATCACAATGTCTGCATTTCACAGCATGGTATGTGCCAATGCCTCCCCAGTCTCAGGTACCTGCTCTTAACACCTTCAGTGTCCACGTTGTTATGACAAGGCAAGTAACAGAAGCCAAGCTTACCAGTCAGGAAGCCTGTGTTGTTCTTTTTATTCTATCTCTACAATTGCTAATGCATTGTTTTGTGTTCACCAAACACTGGATCACTATTATTATCATCTTGATTGTGACTGATGGCAATAATAAAACAATTTCAGGTTTTTGCAGATGATAACTCTCCTCAAACTGCTGGACTGTTTCTGTCCTGTTTTCTCAGGCTGATCTTAAACAGATCCCTGAGCTGTCTGTTAGTGGGTAATGTCTTTCCTAACTCATTTGATTTCACTCATTTCCCCCCTCCAGATTATAGATGAACAAGTTCTATATAGACTCTTCTCAGAACTGATTTAGTTTAGATTCAGTAGCTGTCTTGTAGGATCATGGAAAGACTGCTAAGTTTAATGCCACAATCATCTCAGCTCCTACAGAGTATTCATTTCATTGTCAGCTGGTGGGAACAGGCAATTGCTGTGATATGAGGCTGATTCCCTTCAGTAATGAAGCGAGGCACTGGGGCATTTTCATTTCTGAATTCCAAGTGAGTACACATTGTCATTTCGGATGCTATTCCAAGAGCTATCATTTGCTGGAGTACATCTGGTACAGCACTTATTTACAGCATTCTAATTTTTCCTTATATCTTAGGGAATGTGAGAAGAAACTGAGGTTATTGATTTTGGATAGATAGGGGTCAGCTAGGAAGACAGGGCCAACTTACATTCCCTAAGGGGGAAACCGCTCCACTTCTCATCATTTCTGATACTGAAGACAGCATTAGAAAGAATAATTGAAAATAGCTGATGGACAAGCATCAGCCTAGAGGATTTATTTGATAGCAAAGAGACACTAAGTCCCATAGAGCAAAAATCAAGTTGTAAGAGAGGCAAAGTAATAACAGGAAATCGTGGCCACTTTTAACTTTGATATTGACACCTCTTTTATCCTGAAGCAGAAGGGCCAGCAAGCACTATTCATTTGTTCATTTTTTTGAACTTAAAAAAGGAAAAGAAAATGGAAGAGTTCAATTGGGAAAGTAATAATTGTTTTACTCTGAGAGAAAAAATATAAAGAAAAGGAATATGGTAACAGTTATTAGACATAATTAAACAAGTCACTGTAGATAGCGAATGTAGTCATAAGTCAGAAATTTAAATTTTTGACTAGAAATTCTGACCACCAGCATCCAATGACAGAAGAATGTTTTTGAGATACCTAAAATCATATGAATCACAGTTTCACATCAAGCTTCCACATCTAAGGAAAAAACCAACATTTTCAAACTCCTTAAGATCTTAAGGGAAACAATACATATAAATTCTTACACAGTATTCTAGATGAACGTCTTTATTCAGTAAAAGATGATTTTAGTAAAGAGACTGTTAGCAAATATACCACTAAAACTACCACTCTGAATAAATAGAAATAAAATCTAAGAGGCTACAGAATAAAAAAGAGTTAAAAATACACAAAAGATAGAAAAACCTTTAAAATACAGAAATAGATTATATTTTGACAATAAAAAAGCATTTAATATTCTTAGAAAGGACCAACAAATACATAAAAGCATCAGTTCTACACAAGAAACAACACCAATAAATGTGGATTAAAATATGCTGTCTAGTTTCTAAATTTTAGAAACACAAATTGGCATATAAATTGGCTAATAGTTCAATCATACAAAATAGAAAATCCCAAAATAGACCCAAGTACCTATGATAATTTATGTACCTAAGACACTGTGGAAAGAATGAACTTTATCAATAAGAGTTCTGAATGTTACCAAAAGGGAATAAATTACATTTTTGCAAAAAATAAGTAAAATGCCTTTTATTAAATACAATAAAAAATACATACCAAAAAAATAAGTAAAATGGAAAAAGGTTTTGTAATTACAAAAATTGTAATACTTATTAGGGAAAAATGTAAATGTATCCCAAAAATTATACAATTGAAAATGGAAACAAAGGATTTTTTTTTGTTTTTTGTTTTTTTTTGCCAGTCCTGGGCTTGAGCTCAGGGCCTGAGCACTGTCCTTGGACTTTCTCAAGGCTAGAGCTCTACCACTTGAGCCTCAGCACCACTTCTGGCTTTTTTTCTATATGTGGTACCGAGGAATCGAATCCGGGTCTTCATGCATGCTAGGCAAGCACTTTAACCACTAGGCCAAACTCCCGGCCCCACAAAGGATTTGTTTTGATAGTACAATTCCTGTTTCTCTTCTTTACCTTATCTTAAATAACTGTGAGTATATAACTGCATAAAGTTATTTGTAAAGTCCTTTTAATCTCAGTATGTTAGAATGCTACCAGGCTTGCTTACCCAAGTGAAAAGAGTTAAGCTGTAGGTTCTATTTTGAACATCTCCCAGATAACCTTGCACACTACTGGGAAGGGGGTGGAAATTATGAGTAAGAGGTAGGAGCTAGTGAGAGCTAGTGAGAGCTAGTGAGAGCTAGTGGCCTTTGGAGGCCATCCTTTCAGAACAGATTAATATGGCTCTCCAATGTTCCATTGGATCTCCTAAATAAGATCCTAGTTGGTTCCTAGGTGCTTCTTAGCTTCTTTCTTTCCATCCATTCTTCTGCCACGGTAATGTTATCTTCCTTGAGCCAAGCTGCTTTGATGACATGCCTTTGAATTTCTAGATCTGTGAACTAAATAAACCCCTTTCTTTCTTTATAAAATTGCACAGCCTCAGGTGTTTCATTATGACACTAGAAAACGGACTATTATTAGTTTTAGTTTAACAATGATGCATTCCTCATAGACAGGATTTTGCAGAAGCTTATGTACACATTAAGGAGGAAAATCCACGGAGTTATATCATTTTCCTCATCATTAAAAGTACAAAAGTACAACAGCTTTTTGGAGACCTTTTCATACTGCTATTTTTATTTACGTCGAGGATCCTTATATAGAAAACAGGAAGAACACCTTCAAGCATGAGCCTGTGTCTGTTACTAATTTTTCTCCTTTGATAATGCCTGATGTAAAATTAACTTGAACCTTTGCAAACATTGTCTAATGGAATACAGAAGCTAAACAAAAGATAAATGAGAGCTTTAAGAAACACATACAGAAAAGCATATACATACTTTATGTATTTGATTTTTATGAGTAATCTGAAATCCCTAAATTTCCTACTGCCTCTTATGATAAAAGGAGATTTAGTTACCCAGACAAAACAGCCTGTGATTAAGGAGGAATATAATGGTAAGAGATCTCAAACTCAGAGGTTCCCCTAAGTTAACTTGATTGACATCTGGCATGAGAATGGCAACATAAGAGGAAATGAACTTAGGTGCAGGAAAAGTATCCTAAAAGCTGCATCTAATAATTTATTTTGTAGATATTTACGTTGACATCAACAATGATTGCTTTAGATTTTATCATAATCATTAATGAAGCCTAGAGCTGATGAAGATTTACTGCATGTGACTGTAGTTGATAATTCGGGTCTATGCATTTGTAAGTAGAGTATCCCATTTTGTTTTAGAAAGGCTGTTACATCTTCACAGAGCTATTTCCTTTGGACAACCCACAGCAGCACAGAACCCAATAGTGCAAGGAAAAGTTTCTTTGCATACCCTGGGTTGAGTAGACAGCTTCCTGAGGCTTGGCCCAGTTTAAGGCTAAAATTTCACGGGGGGGGGGCGGTTGGGGTGGAGGGTGAAGGGTACCAAGACATGTGAAAGGGTATCAATGTATGTGAATTAATGCACCTTCTATATAGCAAATATCAGGTAACTCTTTTATTAATTACAATAAAAAAATTTTTAAAAAGGCTAAAATTTCAAAGACCAAGACAAGTGAGTCACTGACTGGGGATGTATTATGTAGACTATTTCTAATATTCAAAGGCTTGACACTTACATTAGGAACTTCACGGGGTTCCATCTATAAGAGAGATTTCTGGAGAATACCCACAGAGTAGGCATTTATTGATTGAAAAATTAGGAAAAAGGTCTTTAAGATTTAGAAATAGATATGCAATAGGTGTGTCATGTTAAAAACTGTTGCTGGATGGTTTTTGTTTTGTTTTGTTTTGTTTTTGATTGGGGTGGAGAGGTTTGGAGACCATTTGCATTTACATAATATATGATTATTTTTAAAGCAGATATCAGTTCTCCATTCAAATAAGAGTTACAATCATCCATTTAAGAGTGTTATTTGGTTACAAGGAAATCCTTAATGCATACATTAAAGTTTTTGTGGTAAAAACTTTCTGTTCACTAATCTATTTCTCCAGGATGACAAGAGAAACCAATATGGTCATCAATTCAGGAGTACTCAATTATATTTTCTTAGTACCATATTAAAACAATGTCACAGCAGACACTGGGTACCCTTTGGCCAGCAAGAACTGTCTGATTAATGATGATGCTCAGGCACTATCAACTCGAACAGCCAGGTACATGACATTGACTCTCAGTGTAAAAGTGGCATAATGAAACAGCTCTGTGAGAGTTAATTAATGTAGTGTGAACATAAAGCTCAAGCATATCTTAAAGCATTTAGCAAGAATGGGATAAATATGGTCAAGAAGTTGAACACCGTCTCTTTTAAAGCAGTGATTTACCAAAATTTCAAGGTTCATGTTTTCTATGTAAGAGATTGTGAATGTGTGTGTGTGTGTGTGTGTGTGTGTGTGTGTGTGTGTGTGTGTGGCATACATTTGGAAGAGGCAAAAACAATTTACATAAAGTGGGTTATATTCAAATATCTTCATGTATTTGGATCTTTATAAAGTTCTCCATTTGAATTGTTATAATATATTCCTCATTTTACATAACTGTCCAGATGAAGGAGAAAACAAAAGGCAAGAAAGAAAAGTTATCAAAGTATTTATAGTAAAAATAAAACATAAATATTCCCGTTGTTGGTAGCTCATGACTGTTATTCCAGCTACTCACTAGGCTGAAATCTGAGGATTACAACTTGAAGCAAGACTGGGTAGGAAAGTTTGTGAGAATCACCTTTTACAATTAACCACCAGAGAATGAATAGTGGAATTGTCCCTGAAAGTGATAGAGCACTATCCTCAAGTAGAAGGGCCAGCCCGTGGACAAAGCCTAGGCCCTGAGTTCAAGCCCCACAACTGACAACCAACCAACCAAACAAACATACAGCCTGTCACTGGTGGCTGTAGTCCATACCCGAAGTCCATTTTATTCAGGGGGCTGGGTTGCGAAGATTGCAGCCAAGTAAACCAAGACAGAAAAGTCTGTGAGTCACTTATTTCAAAATAAACAACAGCAAAAACAAAAGAAAAAAGAAATTCAAGTCAGAAATGGAGCTATGGTTCAAATGGTAGAGCTTTAGCCACAAGCATAAAAACTTAGGGACAGTGCCCAGGTCCTGATTTCAAGCTCCAGGACTAAAAAATTAATTAAACATTTAAAAACATTTCTTTTTTCATATATTTTTATTGTAATTATTAGAAGGGTTACATTCTATTCGCCAGATAGAAGGCACATTAATTCACATACATTGATACCCTTTCTCATGTCTTGGTCCCCATTTCCCTCTTCCCCACCCCCATCCCTCATCTTGTTTCCAATTTCAATAACCAAATACAAATATATCCAATATATCAGATAACAAAGTGATATACTGTAACAATATGAGATAACCAAGGGACAGCAAAAGAGTTGAGAGATAACATAGTACATTACAGACAACAATCACTCATTATATGGCTTTTGTTTCTATATCCTAGAGGTCCTTTCATTTAGCGTCATACTATATGGCCTTATGTATCTAGGTTTTGCTCTATTGCAAATCTCTGCTAGGAGAGCCCAAGGTTTCTACTGATTATGACAAATGAGGGAAACCATTGAGCCTATGTTTCTTTGAGTCTGGCTTACTTCACTTAGTACGATTTTTTCTAAGTCTTTCCATTTCTTAACAACTGGGGCAATGTCATTCTTTCTGACAGCCACATAGAATTCCATTGTGTACAAATACCACATCTTGTTAATCCACTCATCAACTGAGGGACATCTGGGTTGGTTCCATATCTTTGCTATGGTAAATAGTGCTGCAATGAACATTGTTGTGCTAGTGGATTTAGTATGCCCTTGTTTCTGGATGATTGGGTAAATGCCAAGTAGTGGAATTGCTGGGTCATAGGGGAGCTCTATGCTTAGTCTTTTGAGGAACTGCCATACTGCTTTCCATAGTGGTTGAATGAGTTAGCACTACCATCAACAGTGTGATAGTGATCCCTCCTGGCCACATCCCCTCCAACACCTGTTGTTAGTAGATTTCTTGATCCTGGCAATTCTAACTGGTATGAGGTGGAATCTTACAGTTGTTTTGATTTGCATTTCTTGTATGACCAGAGATGTTGAGCATTTCTTCATATGTCTATAGGCCATTTTTATTTCTTCTTCAGAGAAGACTCTTTTGAAGTCTTTGGCCCATCTTTTAATGGGATGGTTGTTTCTTTGTAGATTATTTTTGGACTGATTCAATTTTTTGAGCCAGTGATATTCTATGTCATTTAATTGGAGAGTTAAGTCCATTGATATTGAAAGTCAGGATTGAGAAATATTTATTAGTTCCTGCCATTTTTACAAGTTTTCTTTAGGGCCTGTGTCTTGATAGTTCTTGTGGTACTTAGATGTTATGAGTTTTAGGTGCCATTTCTTTCTCTGTATTACATTTGTGTTGGTTTTCTCTGTGTAGGACATCTTTCAGAATTTTCTGTGATGTTGGCTTTGTTGCTACATAGTGTTGCAGTTTTTCCCTGGAATGGAATGTTTTTATTGTTCCCTCAGTTATGAATGAGAGCTTAGCTGGGTACAGTATTCTTGGTTGGTAGTTATTTGACTTGAGGGCAAGACATATATCCTTTCAATCTCATCTTGCTTGCATGGTCTTTGCTGAGAAATCTGGGGTTATTCTGATTGGTTTGCTTTTGTAGGTGATTGTTCTCTTCCCCCTGGCTGCTTTTAGGATCCTTTCTTTGGTCTCTGTTGATCCAGTTCGGATTATAATGTGGCGGTGGGATGTCCTTTTCTGGTCAGGTCTGTTTGGGGTTCTAAAAGCTTCTTGTATCTGGATGGGCCTGCCCTTCTGGATATTTTGGAAGTTCTCTGAGATGATTCCCTGAAGTATATTTCCAATACCATTGACCTCTTTCTCCAGACCCTCCTCAATACCAATTAGCCTTAAATTAGGCTTCCTCATTTTATCTTGGACCTCCTGTAGCGTTTTCTCATGTTTCCTAGATTTGAATTGACTCATTTTCTGTTCTTTCTCTATAACAACTAAATTATCTTCAACCCCGGAAATTCTCTCTTCTGCATTGTCTAACCTGCTATCAAAGCTTTCTACTTTGTTCTTCAATTGCTCATTTTTGATGCCTTGCATCTCTTGTTTTAGGTCATGTATGGATTTCTTTAACTCCTTGATTTCCATTTGAGTAGTTAGCTCAGCAGCTTTATTCTCTTTGGACATTTGTTGAAGTTCGGTCACCTTTTTGTTTGTGGATTCTATGAATTCATCCATTTTTCTTTGAAAAACCTTTATTATGGCCTCCTCTATGGCTTCCCCCTTTTCACATATCACCTTATTTATGGTTTCGTCTACTTTAGCTATGGCTTCCTCCCTTATGTCTTTCTTTATGTTTTCACACTTTTCATTAATGATGTTTATCAATTGTAGTTGTATAGCAATTGGAAGACTCTCCTCTAGATTTGCCACTGACTGCACCATTGCCTGTTTATATTGGGTGGGAGATGCTATTCCTTGATTTGACATTTTTCTTGAGTTTCTTGTTCTGCCCATTTGAAAATGGGAGCAAGATTAATATTAAAGAAGATTATAATTTTTCAGATATAACCTACCTAACCTAGACCTTTTTAGTTGGCTGACAATAGATGATCACACTTTTAGATTGGTAATATCACTCTCTCTTTCTTTTGTGCACTTACATACAAATCAAATAAAACCACAGATTACTGATTTATGAGCAAAACAATAAGCCTGTCAATCCAATCTCTATTGTATTTAAGTCCCTTTGGACCTAGAGTATAATTGAACACCTAGATACACAGCATTGCTCAACAACCATCAAATGTAGATCCATGCATTATAAGAGTTGAGGGATGAACAGATGACCAGAGATAGAAAAATAATATGAAAGACAACAAGGGAGTTAGGAAAAGAATACTGCAGGAGTGTAAGATTATTATAGTAATGAAGAAAAGGTATCGTGTAAGGATAACTGACCTAAGGTGATAGACAGGAAGAATATTTGAGTAGAAAGTTTAGAAGAACTTAGATAAAACTGATGAAAATAAGAAGAGTAATAAGAAGAATATATAGAGAAAAGAGGGAGCTAGATATAGGAGATTTCAATGATACAAAGTTTAAAAAGAAAAAAGAAACAAAACAACAAAAATAAAACAAAACAAAACACACCAAAAAAAAAAAAAAGGTGGGGGGAGATTCCTCAATATTGTGAGTTCTTACCCAAGAGGAGATACTAGGGTTGAGAACCAGGAGATTAAAAAGCAGGTGACTGTATCAATATAGATAGCATTTTTATTCAGACTGTACCCAGAACTGTCACTGTGTTTCTAGGAACGACCACAGTGACAGAAGGATTGCGGGAAAAGTGAGGGAAAAAAAATGGAATGAATCATAACATTAGAAAAAAAGGTGTAGGTAAAATGGCAAAGAGAAAAATAAAAACACCTAAAAATGTAAATGAAAAGAGGTAAAAGAACAAACAAAAAAAAGAAAAAGAAAAAGAAAAAGGGTATTCTTCAGTTTTTTTTCGGGGGAACAGGGCAGGATAGGAAACTTGTGTCTCCACTAAATTCGGGATCCAAACACTTCACAAAGTCTTTTTCTCTTGTGACTTGGCTTTGCAGTTTTTGGATCAGATTGCTTGATTGGTAAAACAAAGCTGAAAGATCCGCAGGCAGCTTTGTTTACCAGGTCTGTGGCCTGCTCAGGGGACCAACTTCAGCAGCACTTAGGCCGGATTTCTGGCTAAGGGATCTCTGGGAAATCCTTTGCCAGTAAAAATGATGGTGTTGAGAGCATCACCTCTTAGGTTCCAATTGCTTTGGCTGGGTCTTTGCCAGCAGTCAAGATGGCACTACTTTCAGCTTGTGGGGGAGGAGCTCTCTCCCAATGCCATTCCATGAGCAGAAGTGGAAACTTCTCCTCGGAGGTGCTCACAAATTACTGGATTCTCCAGTTCTGTGAAGCTGGCAGGTCCGTGCATGGCCGGGTGTCGGCTCTGGGCTCGTGCAGGCTGTGTGTGGCTCTGTCTGCAGCCGGTGGTTCTGAGCCACCATGAAGCACTGTCTGCTCCATGGCTGGCGGGGCTCCACGCTGTCTTCTCTTGCCAGTATTCTGCCTTTTTCCTCTCTGACAGATCTCTGTGGTGCTAAAGCTTACTTAGAATCAATTTTTGGTAAAGAACTGTCCCCTACACTGCCAGAACTTGAATCTTGGCGGAAGCTTAGAATGAACCCCCACCATCTTCCGCTGATCTCCCAATATTTCTTTTTTTTTTAAACATTTCTTACCCATTCATTTTATATGCCCAAATACATCCAGTCATATTCAATAGGTAATATAATCAAAGTACTTTAAATAAGGAATACTATTTTTATTCTTTCCGATAAAACAAAAAAAAATACTTACAATGCTCTGTTCCCTTTTCTCACAAGAAGGTTGCACATACAAAGTATAATTGATTCCATTATGCCCTAAATATATGGAGTACAAATGCATATGTACATTCAAATAAGGAATTCTTCTCTTGTAAATCACATTATATAGACAGTGTAATGACTTTATTTCACTTCCCACAAAGGTGAAATATAACATGTAGGAATCAGTATATCCTCTAAGATGAAAATGCTTACTGCAATTATTTTGCAAACAGAAATAATAATTTCCATAAATTCACCTTATAAATAAAAGAAAACAAAGATGTATTGGTAGAAATTGATAAAAATATAGGAACATTAGTCCTGTAACTGTAAATCCAGTGAATGCAGATGTTAAGATAAAATGTTGTGGAAGGTATGGAAGTAAATGAGACAATAACAGTATCTTTTTATTTGCCAGTAGATTTGATTGTAGTTAAGGTAGATTGGCATTATTCATTGTGTTTTATTTTCTAAATTCTAAACTCATGGAAATATTTTCTAAAGTCCTTTGAACAGTTAAAAATGTGATAGAGGGTAACAATGCTTAAGAAGAAATGTACTCACTACTTTATGTATGTTAACTGTAACCTCTGTACATAACCTTGACAATAAAATTAATTTAAAAAAGTAAAAACATTTAAAAAGACTGTTTTTTAAAACATCCTGTACATATGCTTTTTATTTCATACATAAGTTGTTTTGTTCTTCAATTTGAAAAAGGAAAGTGTAGAAACAAAGTGTAATCTAGTATAAAAAATGCTTCTCTAACATATTTCTTAGTGTAAATTAATGGATGTTCTTTTGGTTGACAAGCCTACATCAGATCTCCAAAGCTTATCACACTAGATTTATGCTTTGTTTACCTGTTGCCATAAATATCTGACCCAAGGCTCCTCTGGAGTCTAGTGAGGCTTTAGGATGCCGTATATACACTCCCAGATTCACTCTAGAGAAACAAATGATTTTCCTCACCAGGAAAGCAAAGGGAAAAAAGCACAAGACAAGATATTAGGAAATTTCTTCAGCAAAAGTTCTGTAAGTTCTTATAGTATATTAGTTAAGTAAAAGCTTTTTGTATTTGGAATATTGATATCTCAGAAGTAGTAAATTTACTGAAACATATTCAGTTGGCAAATTTTTTAAACAGTTTCGTACAGGGCTCCTTCTCTCAGGGAGACCATTCTCTGGACTTTGAATTAAGCACTTAATTAGTCATGCAATTATAATTATGTTACTACCTTGACAATTATAATTATGTTACTACCTTGAAGGAGAGGTGCTATGAGCAAAGAGAAAGCTCACGGGCAGATAACCTAAGCAGAAGTTTGGTTGTGAGTTCTTTTAACTATTTGAGGTCATGCAACTTGGAATCAGCAGAGCAGAAATTTAAATCCAGATGTTCAGGCTTACATTCCAATCAACAGTGTATTACAATTTCCTTTCGGCTGCGTCCTTATGAGCATTTGCTAACTTTTGTTTTTAAGTATTTTATAAAAATATTTTTTTATTATTTTAAGTTGTTTTCCAAAGGAGTTGGCATTCACCAAAGCAGTTTATGAATACTGTGCATCTTGATCACTGTCACCCCTTTCAAAATTCTCACATTTGTACTTATGTAACTTTTAGATTACATAGTTAATGTTTTGCATTTTAGCAAAGCAGTTTATATGGAGAACAATAGAAGAATGTAGTGAGGAAGGTATGAGAATGAAGTTAAGAATGCATTGTTTATTGTTTTCTTGATTTTTGGCCATTCTAACTGTGGTGAGGTGGAATCTCAGTGGTGTTTGATTTGCATTTCCTTTATTTCCAGAGATATCTGTTGGTTATTTTTACTTCAGAGAAGTTTCTCTTTATGCCCTTAGCCCATTTATTAATTGGGCTGTTGTTTTCTTTGGGGGCTTAATTTTTGAAAGCTTAACTTTTTTTTTTTTTGCCATTCCTGGAGCATGATCTCAGGGCTTGAGCTCTGTCCTTGGGCTTTCTGAAGTCTACAGCTCTACCACATGAGCAACAGCACCATTTCCATTCTTTTTTCCTGTGTATGTGGTACTTAGGAATTGAACCGGGTTTTCACGCATGCTAGATAAGCACTCTACCACTAGGCCAAACTCCTGGCCTGAGAATAACTTTTTGAGCTCAAGCATATTTTGGATAGTAGGTTCTTGTCTGATGTAAATCTGCTAAAAATCTAGTCCCATTCTGTAAGCTTTCTTTTTAGCTTGTTAGCTATAGCCTTTGTCATGCAGAGACCTTTGAGTATGATGAAATCCCACTTATCAAGTCTTATATTAATTTGATATAGTCTTGAATCTTAATATAGGGAGTTTGGTCTGTGCCCAAGAATCTTAGAATTTTCCATACTCCATCCTGTTATAGTTTCAGGTTTTCCAGTTTCACAGTAAGAAGTTGATCCATTTTGGACTGATGTTGGTGCAAATGGATATATAAGGATCTAGGTTCAGTTTTCTGAATATGCATATCCAATTTTGCCAGCAGCATTTCCTGAAGAGGCTGTTTTTCTTCCAGCCTATGTTTCTGACTCCCTTATTCAATATTAGGTGGTATAGGCCTGTGGAAAGCAGCACAGAGATTTCTCAAAATACAGAACACAGAAATACCCAGCAATTCCACTCCAATAGGACACAAACAAGGTTATACAATAAAACCACCAGGACAGCCATGTTCATTGAGCACCTTTCACCCTAGACAAGAGATTTAATCAGCCCATGAATTAAGAAAATATGGTGTATATATATATATATATGCAATATAATTCTACTCATCCATACCAAAAATGTCATTTTATCATTCTTAAGGAAACAGAAGGACTTAGAAAGAATTATACCAAGTGAACTAAGCCACAGTTAGAGAAATAAAGGTTGCAAGGATTCTCTCATTATTGGTAGATAGAATGTAGCTATAAATCTGTAAGTAAATGTGCTGGGGGGTATGCAATTAGTTACAAATGAATCAACTGAATTACAATAGACACAATGGAGATTTAATTAAGTCAAAGCCCAAGAAAATAAGCACTAAGAAATGGGTACTTGAAAGGGGGGGTTGAGGTAAGGGGAGAGAGGTAGACAAAAAAGTGAGTCTAAATAAGAATTCATTTTGTATACCACAATATTAAGAAACATCAGGGAAGGGGTGAATCTAAAGGGAAGGGGCAGTTGAAGGAGATCAAGATGCATTATATTCATGTTTTGTGACATGACAACTAAAGATCAAATATCCAGATGATAAGATACTTGATTACAATTACACAAACACAAAAGTGATACAGACAGTTACATGAGCAAGAAGGATGTTTTTCTATAGCTGCTGTACCAAATTGCTGCAACCTTGTGTCTTAAATCACTTGCAATTCCATAGAAGCCAACACTGAGCATACTGATTTAAAAATCAAGCTTGTGGGCTTGGAGTTTAGCCTAATGTTAGAGTGCTTGCACAAAGACCTAGGTTCGATTCTTCTGTACCACATACACAGGGGAAAAAAGGCCCGAAGTTATGCTGTGGCTCAAGTGGTAGAGCTCTAGCCTTGAGAAAGCCCCAGGAAAGCACTGGGGCCATGAGTTCCACGCCCCAGGACTGGAAAAGACAATCAAGGTTGGTGTGCTTCTAGAGTCACTAGGGGAGAATGTACAAACTTTCTCTACTTATTGGAATCTGCATACATCCATTGGCTTGTAGTCCACTTTCTACAATTTTTTTTTCAGATTTCTCTTTTTTATTGTTGGGGTAAAGTATTAAGGGGTTACAGTTACATTCGCCAGGTAGTAGGTGCATTACTTCTCACACACTGATACCCCTTCGTGAGTTTTTCTTCCGATTTCTCTCCCCCAATTCCCTCCCAATCATCTTGTTTTCCCCTTCCCTTTCCTATTTCAAATAAACAAATAAACGTATATACAATATACCAGGTAACAAAGTCAGATACTGTAACATGAGATTAACAAAAGGACAACAAAATAGAAGAGAAATAACATAGTACATTAAGAATAGCAATCACACAAGATAAAGCTCTTGTTTCCATATTCTAGAGATCCTTTCATTTTTGTGGTCCACTTTCTTCACCTCTAAAACTAGCAATAGTGAATTGAGTATGTCTCATTTCTTGTTGCTCTGACCTATCTCCTGCTCCTTCTTCTATTTTAAATAACTCTTGTGATTCTGCAAACTTAACAATCACTAATGATCCTCCTTACTTTTAGTTGAATTTATTTCTTATCTTTAAGTACATGCGTATTGAGTCATGTCTCAGGCATTTTTGCTTTAGTTGCTTTGGACATGGGTCACATGTATACACCTGGCCATAATCTTCCTATTTAAGCCTCCAATATTGCTGAGATAGTAGGCAAATACCAACACATCCAAATATTGTTTGAGATGGGAGAAGGAAAGGTTATTTCACTAACTTTTCCCCAGAGTTGGCTTAGAGCCGTAATTCTTTCAATTTCTTATTCTTGACTAGCTAGGTTTACAGATATGAGCTACTATGCTCAACTTCCTTAATTTTATTTAAAGGCCTTACCTCTCAAATTTAATCAGTTCTTTAATAATGAAAAAATATGGCTATAACATCTATCCCATGCTTTATTTTTTCCTTTTATTCATCTTTTATCAATTTGGAGCAGACTGGCAATGTAAAAAGAGCAAGAACTTCATATAGTACATGGGCTTTAAAAGCATTCCTAGCTTGTAATGTAAATTTTCATCAGTATAAAATAGTCTTATAGCTAAAATACACTTAATTTGCCATTGTTATACACTAAAGGAAGGAAATAATAATTTGGTCTGCTTTTTCTATTACATTTGTATCATGAGTTAACCATTTAAAAATATCTTTATGGTAAGTTTGATACACTGGGAGGTTACAGTTACAAAAGAAGGTATTGATCAAATTTCTTTTTAAACACTATTATCTTCTCCCTTATTTTCTTTCCATTGTCTCCTCTCCCCTATTCCCCCCACCAGTTATAAAGTTCAATTCCAACATAGTGTCTAGTGAGTGTCATTGATGCATTAGTTCATCCTCTGTCCTGCTGTTTCTGTGATTCCCTTTACCTTCCATGAATCAGATTACCTTCCATGGATCAAGACAAAGCGTACAGAAAACTAAAACAGAAAAAAAATAGAAATAACTGCATACAGGACATAGAACCTTGTTTTGAATTCTTGGAGTTCATTATAGATGATCCTATGCAATTAACTAGTGAGCTATTGAGATCCCCTGCTAAGAATATCATAGATATATTCTACATATTACAAATGATGGAGCCCCTGCAACCCTCATTCTCTTGGGCCTAGCTTCCTTCATTTAATATAATTTTTTCCAGGTATTTCAATGTCATACTTTCTTTTTTTGTCAATCATGGGACTTAAAATCTGGGCCTGGGTGTTGTCACTGAACTCTTCAGCTCAAGGCTACCGCCCTACCCCTTTGAGCCACAGCACCACTTCTGGTTTTCTGGTGGTTAATGGAGATGAGTCTCATGGACTTTACTGCCTGGGCTGGCTTTCATCCAAGATCCTTAGATCTCAGACTATGATTACGAGCATGAGCCACTGTACCTGGCTTGGGTTGGTTCTATAGCTTAGCTATGGTGAATAATGCAGTAATGAACATGGTTGTGCTGGTAGCTTTAGCTTAGTATGGCCCTGTTTGTGATCATTTGGGTAAATGCCAGGAATGAATGGGATTGTTGTGTCATAGGAGAGCTCTATGTTCAGTCTTTTGAGGAACCTCCATACTGCTTATACAAGTTTATACACCCACCAACAGTGTAGTAATGTTCCCTTTTGGCCATATCCCCACCAACATCTGTTGTTATTAAATGGCTATTCTAACTGGGGTAAGGTGGAATCTCAAATTGTTTTGATTTGCATTTCTTTTATGCCCAGATATACTGAGCATTTCTTCTTGGCTTTATTTCCTCTTCAGAGAAGTCTCTCTTTAAGTCTTTAGCCCATTTGTTAATGGGATAGTTGTTTTTTTGAGGATTTGTTTTGGGGGGATTTAATTTTTTGAGCTCTAAGTATATTATAGATAAGGCCCTTTTCTGTCGTATGGCTAAAGAAGCTTTCCTAATCTGTGGGCTCTTTGTTTATCTGGCTAGCCATGTCCTTTGCCAGGCAGAAACTCAGAATTTCATCTTGTTGTTACTCATGCAGAAACTCAGAATTTCTTGTTGTTCTTCTGTGTTACTGAGATTTTGACCTAGGGCTTTACATTTGCTAGCATAGTGAGATTCTACTGAGCCATACCGTCAACCATGAGGTATTTCTTTCTATAAAAGTGTTCTATTTAACAAATAAAAATGAAATAGTAGCACTAAAGACTTTGATGCAACTATTAATGAATTACTGAATGAGGCAATGCTTATCACTGATAATGACAAAATGTGACAATACTGGGTAATGTGTGCCTTTCAAAGAATGGCAGAGCCACACCTGTGAAATGCTCTTGAGGAAAAAAATGAACCCTGATTTTTCTTCAACCTTTTGGATGTAACTAAACATTTAATAAGTATGGATTACTTATTAATTCAGAATTGGAGCATGTTGAATGACAACAGAGAATATGAAGACAAAGTCCAGAGTATAACATAAACAATTTAGTTTTCCTGATAATTAAAAAGGAAAGGAGAAAAAAGGGAGTGGAGTGCCTGGTGGATTAGGAGACTTAAGGAAGCAACAAATTACATGGTGGATCTAACTAAATTCTTATTCAAAGCAATAGCTGGGAATAAGCACATTTTCTATACAATAACCATTTAAAATGTGGAAAATGCAAGGCATTTGGTGATCATCAAAGACTGTTTTTTTCATTCCTTAGATATTATTAGTTTACCCCAATGCTATACTCTAATTATTTTAATATTTAAATATTGTGATCTTATGAGTTGAACTTGTACAGGTGTACAAAATTTTTACAATCAGAAATCACATGACCTCATCCTGCCGGTGCAGAAGAAGGGAAGGTTTAGAAATTATAATGGTTACTTTTACACATATTATAATGTTTTGAAATGTCCTGTGTAACCAGTGTACTATCCATGTAAAATTCACATTTCCTTTTTCCCCCTATGTAAATGTCCTTTTTCCAGAAGGATTCTACATGTCATAAACTGATTCAACAGACAGAAACTTTGAGCTTAATTATCAATCCACACACAAATTACTTCTTATTCTATCTAGTGAGATTATGCCACAGTTGATATGTCTAAGGGAAAATAATATGACTCTGAACCTTAGAACTTGTGTAAGTACTATCTAGATAATACTAAGAGCTATCGAACTTCAATCATTTCTTTGGCCTTGTAGCTTTGACTTCATCTATCAAACTCCATTTTTTCATATGGCTTTTTCTGGGAACTTAATCAATAACTCTCTTTTAAGATAATCATGGGAAGGGAAATTTTAAAGATTAATCTGGGTTGTAAGGCAATGAGAAAATATTTAGAACGTGTTCTTGTAAGAAAAAAACAAAACCAAAAAACAAAACCAAGCTGGGTACTAGTGGCTCACACCTATAATCTTAGCTACTCAAGAGACTGAGATCTGAGGATCCCAGTTGTAGATCAGCCCAGACAAGAAAGTATATGAGACTCTTATTTCCAATAAAGTGCCTCCAAAATCTGTAAATGATGCTGTGGCCCAAATGGTAGAGTGAGTGCTAGCCTTGAACAAAATAAGGTCAGGGATAGCTGCAAGGCTCTGACTTCAAGCCCCGGGACTCACACGCATACACACACACACACACACACACACACACACACACACACACACACACACTCCTTTCCAGCCTCTTGCAAAAATTTCCAACATAATTAATTTCTCCAATATTTTCTTTTGTAACAAACTCTTGGGTAAAACGCAGATCATTTAAGTTGACATGTACATGTAAATGATGAGTAGACAAAGATATTACACTGAGTGACTGCCACTTCAATTGCTTATGCAGGACCTCATTCTGCTCTTTTGTTCTTTTTCACAAATGTTGCATATCACCTCAAAAAGTCACTTGACTTTGAAGTGAAGATAGACATCTAAAACACTATGTTCACAGAGTTATTTTGCTTTTCTTCTCTGATGTAAGTGATTGAAACTGTTGGGCCACATGGCCATTCTAACTCCTCTGAGCAGGGAATATTAGGTGGACTATTTTAGGGAAAAATATAGAATGAATTGTTTTATGTTAAACCCCACTTTACAAATCCTAGTATTTGAATTTGAAGCTGCTATTGATTTCTTAACCTGGGAGCAAATTCTAAAGCCCTTTGGAAAAAGGGGTTACAGATTTTGCCGGGGCCAGCCAGCAGCAAACCAGGGTTCGCAGATTGGGGTTCCTGAAATAGGGGGCAAGGACTAGGAAGAAATAGAAGAGAGACAGACACACCAGGTCCAGGATGTCTGCAGTCCAGGTAAAGACTGCTGCGTTTATTTTTCACTCCAGCTTCTTCCCTCCTTGAGACCCAGGGAACTTCCAGGTGTTACATTCATATGGTAAATCTCAGGTCATTTAAATAGAATAAGGCCAGAAAACAATAAGACAATAAAGCCATTGTCTGATGCAAATCAAGGTACAGTTTGATTCCACTCTGGCTCCCAACAAGATTTCTGTTGCTTTACTCAAGTGCATGGTTCTAGGTTCCTCTGTTTGAGAAAACTGATTTTACAGAAAGCCTAGATAGAAATACTGACCTAATTAATGGCTACAAAGAAGTTGTCTCTTCACGTAAAACTTCCTGGGAAAGGAGTATTCTAGAAACAATGACCTCATTACTGTGGTCCTTGTATTATCAACATGATAATATTTTGACTAACCATCAACTTCATTCAGAATGAGCCCAGTGTATCGGAGGCTTATGATTTGAACTAAGATCTTGATAGAAACGAATGAGATATTTCAATTCTTCTTTTATATTACAACTTGCTCCTTTTCATATGTTTTTTTACAACCTCAGAATATAGAGCTGCTTTACAACACTACAATTAAGAGTGATTTTTGCTCACAATCTTCATCATGGAGACTTGTTCAACTGCTTTAAATATTATTCAAATAGCAAAAATTGTAATGGTTAATGATGGAAGGCAAACAATTGGAATAGTGTTTTATACATATGTGAGGAAAGTGTAGATTTTGATTTCATAAATTTGGTACTATCCAATGATGTCCTCACAAAAAATTCGCTATGTATCTAGAAATATCTGTTTTGCAAAACAGAAATAACTTCATTTTATGCATTATAAAAGGAATATATAGGTGGGGAGAGGGAAATGGGGACAAAAACATGAAAGAGGGTATCAATGTGTGAGAAGTAATGCCCCTACTATCTGGTGGATATAATTGTAACCCCTCTATATATTACAATAAAAAAGGAATTTATACTTACTAGAAACAACTTAGAAGATACAAATATATATAAAGAAAAATTAAAATCACCATAATTTCATCACTGAAAGAAAAGTTTGCATTTGGCTACATAATTTTATGGGCTTTTAAATTCTATTTATTGGTTCTTACAAAAATGAGGGAAAGTGGGAGAAAACGATGGCAAGGGGTATCAACATAATGTCCCTACTACCTGATGAATGTAACTGTAACTCCTCTATACATCGCCCCCACAATAAAATGTAATAAAAATGGGATCATATTATTAATAACATTTTGTGACCTGATTTTTCCCTTCAAAACTAAATATAGCAGAAATGAAATTGAAAAGATTTAAAAAATACAAGTGTGTAACTCAAACATGAGGATATAAAATAATATCCAATCAAAGGCTTGCTCATTATTTCAAGACACATGAAAAGTTAAAGTTAATAATTATATTACCAAAGAGTTAGAAATATAAGCAGTACGAATGCTTCTCAGAAATATTCCTTTCTGGTCAGAAATCATATTCCTAAATTCTGTAATTTCAAAACCACATTCATATTTTGCATGAAGACATATAATTGCCTGTCTGGTTGCTGGTAATTATGTTTAAATTTATTGTTTTCAATTTATTTTTTGCTTTAGAAAAAATCTAGGAAAAAAGGTTAAATGCAAAGTTGTCAAGGATCAGTACAAACAGGATTGTGTAGATGAAGACTTGAAATAGGAGGGTAGATGAGTCCCACGTAGTTAGAAGAAAATATGAGTTATAAACAACTCCAAATTTTAAAACACAATTTGTTAGATTGTTTGTTGCTGCAACAACTTGACTATTTTGCAGACAAGCTAAACAAAGCCAAGTATATGTCTGCCTAACATTCTTACCTCAAACAGTGTTCACTAGGGATAAATATATCTCCTTTGGAGATGTGATAGTAACTCAAAGAATGATAAATATACATATGAAACATATGGAAAATTTAACAATTAAGAAATGCTTCTTTCCTGAGTTCTCTAGTTAAGGAATTTACAAGAGAACTAAGGAGCTTTAAAAAGAGTCGTGGTAGCAACTCAGGGCTATTGACACTTATTAAATACACTGGATAAAAAACTCTCCCTCTTATTATCTATATTCTAATGTGTTTTACATTAAAACATTTGCTCCCAGAGTTCTCTGTTCCTCAGAGATTTAGCAAGTTCTGGAGATGGATGACCTATTCACTCTCAGCATACTATTTGAATGCAAATAAAACAACTGAATTATCTAAACCCTGAGAAACTCCCAATAAGATGACCACTTCTGGGCTACTGTCTTTCTGCACTAACTAACCTAGGGCTAGATTCTAGACAAACGGAAAGCCCTAAGTTGACCAAGTTGACCGTAATGATTCAGAATGGTTGATCTTAATGGAGCTCTGTTGTAGCTGCTTCTCCCCTTACTTCTTGTGAATAAAGGCTCATCTCTCAATTTTCTCTTCTTCCCTTAAGACTTATCTTGGTGCTTCTGCTTAAGCTTGGTGCTTCCATAGTGATGATTCAGGTCACCAGGGGCTTCAAGGGATCTGTGAATAGAACAACCTTTTTAATAGCTCTCTTCTCTTGGCCTCTTGGCCTTGCCATATTCCAATAATTTTTAAAAAATCTGTATATTAAAACACATACATCTTTTTTTATTCACAGCAGATCTTGCTTATACCATTACCATAAAATAGGCAGCATGAATATAGGAGTTATGTTCTTTGACTTTGAATATGCTTTATAAGAATGCTGTGCCATCTTTAATCATTAACATATACTTAAAAGTTCAGGTTGGTCACTATATATATATGTATATAGTGATCTATAGATATATCTATAGTATTATGGCATGAAATACATACAAAATAAGAACATATTTTATTCTTTCCTTTCTTTTCATTCATCCTTTCCAATATCCACGTTTATGCAGAGTTGGAGAATCAGATTTGACATAGGACTCTGGTTAACTGTTGCGTTCAATACAGGCATGGCTTAAATCCTTTCATTGTTTTGGACTTGGCCCTTATGACAAAAATCTGATCACACTCCAGGAATAGCAGATATGCTGATAATCTACTTCAATTTAAACTAGACTCTTATGAGCATGCGCTTCATTTAGAAAACCTAGATGACTCCAGATAAGAAAGGATCTAAGAAGGAATTTGAACTCTGAAAGTGAGCAAATGTTTATATTTCATTGTTCTTTATAAAGACAAGTTTTTAGAAAAATTTGTCCACAGAACATCAATGGCTCTTGCCTATAATCTTAGCTGCTCAGGAGGGTGAGATCCCAGAATCCAGGTTTGAAGCAAGCCCTGGCAGGAAAGTCTATGAGACTATTGTCTTTAATTAACTACCAGAAAGTGGCCCAAAGTGGTAGAGCGCTAGTCTTGAGTGAAAAAGCCTAGCCCTTGAATTCAAGCCCCTCAAAATGGAAAAGAAATTTCCATTTTTATAGGAAAAACGTAGTTGAATATTGACAGTTCTCTAGGCTGCTGTCAAATACTGCAGTCGGTCAGATGGAGAAATAGAAAAGCTGAGCCCTTACAATCAAAGGTAGACTATTCATAAGTTAATTTTCTACTTAAATTATAGAAAAAGGATTTTCTGCCATGTAATTGTCACTGACAAGTTCTTATACTCACAATGCCTCTTGGCTATAAATGATCCACATTTCATATTAAAAACCTGCAAGCTAAGAAGGCAGAATTCACATTATTATTTTTCTGAGTAGTTTTCTACCCTGGCATTTTTACTTAGTTCTGCCACCTCTAATTTCACAATTACTGATCTTTCCAGTAGCTTTTGCCGACAGTCTGATCACATTATTTTTATATCTTCCTCTAACATTCACAGATGGTGAATTTCATCCTGGTTATAAGAAAACACTGACTATTAAATGATTGCTGAAGTTTCCTCAATATTTTCTCTCTGCTGCCATATTTCAACGTGGTTACTCTTGCAAAATGGAGAGAACAGCTGGTAAATAAAGATTATATTAGTAAAGATTTGTGCCTCACAGAAGAAAGGGGATTGATTGAAGTGAAAAAGAATTTCTGTAGTGTTTGTCTTTAACATCACAAGAGCAAATCTCCCAGGAAATTTCTGTGCAGCTACAAAAAAAACCTCTTCTTGTAGATTCCAGTCTTTTGTCTCAAAAAACTCATTGCAGTCTCATACAATGATGCCTGTTCTTTTCACCTGACCTTTGGATTAGCTGCAGACATTTAATAAATTTAGTCATATCTAATCCACATAAGCTTACATATACAGTGAATAATAGAGTAAATGAGCCAGGAGCCTGGCTTAAGCAGTCCTTCAGAAAGCCTTGTTTTTTTCTGATCATTCTTATGTACTGTTTCTGAGTATTGTGTTATAAGTGAAAGCATATTTCTTTAGTTTATTTATTTGAGAGGAAAGACATGTTTTTTTAATTGCCTATGAGCCTAAAATCTCAGAAGTCAGACATAGAAGCAGGAGGTCATAGCTATAATAACAGCTCTATGATGCAAACATCTTGGTCAGAACAGCAATCTAGCCAGCTGTTACCAAGGACTTAATTATGGTTTAGATAGAGCTTTACACTCAGGTCAGTGGTGTTTTAATATACTTGTTTATTATTAAAATGACCAGTATGCTTGGAGATAATTTGTTAACTGAGGTAGTAAAGTCTTGGGGACTCCCATTTCATAAAAACTAAGGTATTGATTAACAAGTGCTAGGCTGAAACATGTTTAAATTCTTGGTAAATTTAAGGATAAAAGGTAAAACAACCATGACAGGCATGTATAAGGAATTTTGAGATTAGAAGCTAGAAGCCTCAGAATATACCCAGGGTACTACAAAATGTGAGCAGTAACATGCACTCATATTTGAGGTACAGAAGAAGGAAAATTTATACAAGAGGTCTAGGAGAAGGCTGAGCGCTGGTGTAAAAGGACAGGATCATATTCAGAAGATCTGTTAAGGTATCAAGGCTCTCTGGCCTTATGAGACCTTTAGGATAAAACTTTACTACCTGAATTTACTTCTGGCATTCTCTTGATTTTTATCGTGAAGCTGATGTTATAGAATTCCACTGGTGGTTCAGATTACTAGGCTTAGTATCCAAAGAATAATTTAGACATGTGGAAGGATTTTAGTTGCATTTGGCTTCCACAACATGGAATGCCGAGTATAGCTGGCTATAGATTGGAAAATCTCTTTTGTTGATGATAGAACAGAGAGACTGAGCAAGAATATTCGATTTTTTAATAATCCATATGCCTTTAGAAAGCATAGAAACTTGAAAATATATCATTTTGAATGAATGAAACAAATACAATATTGAGAGGGAAAATACTACATGACCATAAAGTTTACACTTTTAAATATTAATTTAACTTTAAAAATTAAATTGGCTGGGCGTGGTGGCTCTCACCTGTAATCCTATCTACTCAGGAGGCTGAGACCTGAGGATCAAAGTTCAAAGCTAGACAGGGCACAAAAGGACCCGACACTCTTATTTCCAAGTAACCTCTAAGAAACAGGAAATGGGGCTTGGTTCAAGGGTAGGGTGGTAGCCTTGAGCTGAAGAACTCAGAGAGTGCCAGCCCCCCCTCCACAAAAGTTAAATATTAAAGTTTAATTATAAACATAGGTCTTAACATAGTAATAATTTGCAGTAAAAAAAGCATAGTATACAAATTAAGGAGAAGATATTTGTTCATTGTGTTCTGGTCTTGAATTGTAGAGCCTAATACTCTCAATACTCTATTTTTTTTTTTTTTTGCCAGTTCTGGGCTTTGAATTCAGGGTCTAAGCATTGTTCTTTAGGCTTTCTCAAGGTTGGCACTCTACCACTTGAGCCACAGCAGCACTTCTGGCTTTTTTCTATGTATGTGGCAATGAGGAATCCAACCTGGGTCTCCATGCATGATAGGCATACACTCTACCATTAGGCCAAACTCCCAGCCCTCCACCCTACTCTTACACAGAAGATAGATTACTTGAGTGTCACCAATTTACTTCATCAAAAAGATGAAATTTACTGCATAATAGAGGTGACTAGGGCTCAAAGCTTGTGGTCATGCAATAGTGACTTCATCTGGTCCCTGACAAACACAAATTAAGACACTATCTAAAACTAACTACAGTCCTCACTGACCAAGAAATATTCCACATCCTATTAGGCATTCTTGTACATTTAATTTATGGTTTGTTTTAGGTAGATACTAACTTTAAAGCAATGCTTTACTTACTACAATCCTTTAAAAAAAGTTTAAAAGTCCACTGGAGTACATTAGATTGACTTTGTTCTGCCTTTGTTTGACTGGAGAGCAATCCAATTTAGCCAATAGTTACTAACATGGTTTCTTAATTAATCATGTTTTGGTACATGCTTTATGATCTTTTTAAGCGAAAGACAAAAAAATATCGCTGGTTGGCTGACTATTGTGCATGTGCTTGTGGTGTTTCAATATTTCTTTCTATTATAATTATACTTTGCTTTTATAAAAGCCATATCTTCATCTGCATAGTTATTTTCCTTGTCCCCCACCCCCACCCCCCACTCCCTTCATGAAGAGCTCTTGAAGTTGTTTGTGTCAGTGACTGATGCCCTTTCCTGACATTACAGAGTTCTTTGTGTTTTGTTTTTTCCTAGTTGATCATTGCTAGAGTGAATTTCTCCTTTATGCTCTGGCCTTGACTTGAATTGACTTGAGGCCTTTGGGCTGTCAAGCAGAAGTTGTCACTGCTGGTGATCTATTCACCCACAGGCTTTAGACAATGCTGCTCTAGGCCCTTTGCCCACTGGATCATTATACATTGGAGCCACTTTGGAGGGATTGCTTTTCAAATGTTTATATATCTCATCCCCATCACACCTTTTGCACTTTCCCTGAGCTTTTGTACTCAAAGCTAGAGCTCTACCACTTTGAACCACAGCTCTACTTCTGGTTTTCTGGTGGTTAATTGGAGATGAGCATCTTAGGGACTTGCTTACCTGAGCTGGCTTCTAGTTCAGATCCTCAGATCTCAGCTTCCCAAGTAGCTACGATTATAGGCATGAACCATCAGCACTCTGCTATCTTTTTTTTTTTCTGACTTAGCAAATTGAATCTCATTTTGTTTACTCCTGTTCTCTTTTTTTTTTTCCCAAAGCTTTTTGGGAAATTTCATTTTTCTTCCCACTCCAGGTTTATTATCTTCCAATTAGGAATTTTTAACTACCAGAGATTTTGGGGAAGGTTCTTTCCTGTTTGGGGTTACCAATAAAGTCAAAGTGTATCCTCTTCCCCTAACTTCTTTAAAATATGGCTTCAGCTTTCCTCCAGTCTCCTCCCCAACTACTTTGCATAGGATTAAGTTGTGTTCGTTTTCCATACAAAATCATAAGCATCTTTAGGGTGAGACTCTGGAAGTATTGCATTTCTTGCAGGGACTAACATCATGTCTTTCACACAGCAAGAAGTTAGAAAACTGTGAATTATATTATTATGAATATTTTTAATAGATGGTACAAATGCTTCATTTGAACTTGAAAAATATCTCCACTCAATGTAACACATAGCTTGTGGGCTATTTTTTTCCATAATGTTTTCCAGCTAATGTTTACCACGTAGACTGATGCAAATTAATTTGAATTCATATTTTTTTCATAGTTTGAAGTGCTGCATTAAGTGTTTGATAGTCTGGGCACACAATGAATGTCATATTTGCACTTATCACAACATAAAATTCATCAGGGAAGCTTTCTTTCTTTCTTTCTTTTTGTAAAGTTAATTGGGCATTTTTATCCTGATGTCTAAGATTCTGATTGCTTTTGTTTTGAGATATTTAAATGTTTTCCCTTGGCATTTTCTAATTATTACATAAAATAGCACAAGCAGATGTACAGAGCCCAGTGTTAGCTTCTCTCTTGTTCTGCCTGGGAGCCCAGAGTGGTTATATGAGCCTTGAGGTCTTTTTATAACATCATCCTTGTTTTCCATGATAACGCATCCTTCTAATTTGAAAGAAAAATAACTCCTTGAATAAAAAGGAAAATATAAAACAACCATAAATAAAGACATAAAAATCAAGTATAACTTTTCAATCTGGCTTCTATTACCAGTATTTTGGAAGTATGTTCTTCAATGGTTTAAATAACACTTATGCTAAGTAATTTTCTTTTTTTTCATTTAAAATCACATGAAAAAAATCAAGCCAGATATTCTTCCACATTATTAATGTCTTTCCTTATTTTTCTGATATTTTGATAAATCCTTTAATATTTTGAAGGACTTAAAAATTTTTAATTCTTATGTAAACTTGGGGATTATCTGAAAACAGTGCATGATGAACTAATTTTCAATGAGTAACCAGCATTTGGAGCATAATTTCCAAAGTTCTTTTTTTTTCCTTAGGTTGTGCTTGTGGGATGACTCAGTCATTCTAATTGGTGAACATACATTATGACTCAGTAGTTTTTAAGGATAGAGATTATGATCTTTTTATAGAAATCTATAATTAGAAAGGGCCAAAGGACAACTCTGCACTAAAGCATATAGAAAGGAAGTGAGTAAAGTCTCTGCCCATAGTGTGTCTTGGAGAAAGAAGTGTATTTTTTGTCAAGTGTTTCTTCTCTCTGATAGTATAAATTGTGGTACTAAATTTTAAAAAGAATAAGGAGAAATAAAGAAAATATATAAATTAATTCATCTAATTAATGGAAGGAGTGTGGAAAAGAGAATTATGAATAACCATAAGGTAAGAAAGCAACATTAATTGTGTTTGTGGTGATTAGGTTTAACTATATATGAAAGAAAATATGAATATCACTTTAAATAAGCCATAGACTTCTTTCTCCTCAGGAGAGTAAAATTTGGAGATTGATTTCCTAGAGGCAATCTGGAAGTTTCATCAAATACTTCATGACCCAGATACCATCACATTATTATTACATTGTTCTAATGTGCTTCCTTCATCTTCAAGTCTTATGTGCTAGATCAGGAAGCAGAAAGGAGGAAAGAGACAAAGGGAACACTTGTCCATGTTTTCCTTTCTTAATTGAATATACTGCTCATACTGGAAAGTGCTGTCTTAATATAGACCAGTTATCACAGAGGACATTCTCCTATGTAGCTGCAATAATAGAAAAAGAATCAGCACCATTCCTTCTCCAATGCCTAGACATCCTTCTCTTCCTCCCCATTTCCACCATTTTTGATAGATTTTTTTCTTATTTGTAAGCTGGCTTTTTGTTGTTGTCGTCGTTTGTGTCAGTCGTGGGGCTTGAACTCTGGGCCTGCATGCTGTCCTTAAGCTGTTTTACTTAAGGTAACACCCACTTTGAGTACTACCTTTGGGTCTCTGGTAGTTAATTGTAGATAAGAGTCTCACAGACTTTCCTGCCTGGCCTGGCTTTGAACTCCTATGCTTAGATCTTAGTCTTTTGAGTAGCTAGAATTACAGGTGTAAGTCATTGGCACACAGCTTGTAAGCTTTGTACAAATAAAAAAGACACTTTATCTCTTTTCTTGCATTCTGTCATCTGCCAAATAATCTGTTGTTTATTTAATTTTTAAAAACTATTATTATAGAGATGATTACAAAGAATTTCTGTTCTTTTTAAGTAGTTACACCCCACCAAACATTTTATGCCCTTCTGGAGTCTGACTGGGAAACCTACTTTACCATTTTGTATTATGTCGAGCATTTTGATAAGTGAAGGACTACCTTTCTTGAGACTTATCTTGCTTGAGGTTTTAGTGCTTGGGTCATCAACAGTTTGATTTTTTTTCATCAGGCTTGCAAACTGTAAGTGCTTAGTTTATGAAAGCATCTCTCTTTTCAAGAATCCCTATATTATCTCATTTCTTTTCTTCTGTTCCAATGTATGCCTGATGCCTCTTCCTCATGCTTCCCTTTTTCCTTCTCTTCCTCCTTCTACTATTTCTTGTGTTTTTTTAACTCCAATTATATATAAAAATTAGGGTACATGCTTTAAGACCTTTATGCTTTTCCATATGTTGTCATTTTTTCAGTGTTCCTGATAGCATTTTTTGACCTAATGTCTTTAACTGATTTATTCTTTACTTATACAAAATATACTATTAAACTATCAGTTGAGATCTCAGTACCCATTAGTTTTTGCATTAGTGTTTTTGCATAGTTCCTTTTAACAATCTTTCATTTTTTAGTACTGACTTCTTACATTCTTATTTACCTTGATACATTAGACAGTTAATTTGTCAATCTCTTCTGAAGATTAAGATGTTGCTCTTTTTCTTCAGAGGCAATACTCTGTTTTCTTTTCCTTTCTTTTCATTTTTCTCTATAATCTTGTCTTCTTTCCTTCTTTTTTGTTTTCAGTTCTAGGCAACTATATTCCCTAGAAATCTTGGGCTGTTTTACCTCAATGAAGAATAGGGAGTTCAGTTTCCTGTATAACCCACAGGGCTGAGCTGCTTTTGGCTCTCCCTTTCCTTCCCCTGAAGTTTAATTCTTTAAGTCAGTTCTCTATTCTGGTGTGCTTTGAATTCCAAGGTTTGTTCCTTTAGCCCAGCATTGTGTCAAAAGGCTATTCAGACTTCTAGAGAACTCATGAAACCGTCAAAGGTCCTGAGTCACTGTCCCTATTGATTCCCATTCACCACTATTTTGCTTTTCTATCTACAGACATAGCTATTTTCCAAATTTAAATATTTCTCTTGCTTCCCCAGACTACTGGTATAGGTAGTTTCTTATTGTTTGCAACCTTAACTACTTGGTCATCTCTTTTTTATTGTCTTTACATTATCTCACTAATTTGATCATGATCTAGCTATACCTGTGAGTCTACTTTCTGCTTCTTGCCACACCTGAATAGAAATATGCCCACAGGGAAAAAGTAAACTTCAGTTCTATGCTCAGTTCTCAGGGAAGCCCTCTTCTCCTAGATTTAAGCTCATAATGTTTAAACAGCTTCATAAAATGTTACTGTTTTATTTTGTTCTATTTTGAAAAAAATGCGTTAGAGTCAGTGGCAGATGTTTTTGTTTTGTATTGTTTTTCTGAACTACCTCATGTAAACATAGAATTCCCCCAAGTCTCATTTTATTTTTAAGAAAGCTATTTAAAAAGCTTACAACATAGTCTTTAGTTCAGTGCATGACTAATCACATAGCTACAAGGAACTTTGAGGGAGTGGGAAATGTAATCTTCCACTTAGCTGGCCATGTGCCCAAATGAATAGGAATTCTGCTATTACACAAACAAATAAGACTGTATATTACATGGAAACTACCCATGTATAATCTTGAAACAAATAGGTGTTTTTGACAATTCAGAAAGTGAGAAATAGCCATATAAAAATATTGTTTAGAAATTTACAAATAAATAATGTTAAAAGTCTCAAGAGTTGAAGGATTTCTTCATGTGAGGACTCAATGGTAACAGAACATGACAAGGAACTACTATTTTTTGTTATAAACTTTATAGTTCTAAGAACGTATATATTCATTATATCTTACCTATATTATTATACTAATATGAAACAAACACAATCAATATAAAAGGAATGGGTAATTCCAGTATCTTTGTCATAACTTTATTGTCTTTGTTCTTATGATTAATTTACTTGGCTTCAGTTTCATTCTCTAAAAATACCTTCACATTTCTTTAATGTTTTACCAAGAAACAAAACTAAAATCTATGTTATCTGGTGTGTCTTCTGTTTCTGATATTTCATGAATTTTAGTCTATGAGAGTATGGATGGAAATGCAGCTACCACTGTGTGTATGTGCAGCCCACATTGATTTGTATCTGGAGGCATGCCTTCCGAACCAGAGTAGATTCCTCTCAACTGGAGAAAGCAAAATATTTCAGCATTTATATTTATATAATAGTGAAAATATTAGGTTAAGAATTCCCAAGAGTGTGGATAAAGTTGTGGCTTTAAAATGAATGTTGTACACTCTAGAAAGCAGTGTGGTGGTTTCTCAGAAAACTAAACATAGAGCTCCCCTATGACCCAGCAATTCCACTACTTGGCATTTACCCAATCATCCAGAAACAAGGACATACAAAACCCACTAACCCAACAATATTCATTGTAGCACTATTTACCATAGCAAAGATAGGAACCAACCCAGATGCCCCTCAGTTGATGAGCTGATCAACAAGATGTGGTATTTGTGCACAATGGAATTCTATGCTGCTGTCAGAAAGAACGACATCACCCCATTTGTAAGGAAATGGAAAGACTTGAAAAGAATCATATTATGTGAAATAAGCCAGACTCAAAGGAACATAGGCTCAATGGTTTCCCTCATTTCTAACAATTAGTACAAAACTTGGACTCTCCGAGCAGAGGATTACAATAGCAGAAAACCTAGATGCATAAGGCCATATAGGATGTGGCTAAATAAAGGGACCTCCAGGATATGGAAACAAGAGCTATAAAACAAGTGAATATTATTCTTAATGTGCTATCTTATTTCTCATTACTTTTGTTGTCCTTTGGTTATTTTCATAATTTTACAGTAATTTATCTTGTAATCTGGTATATTGTATATACATTTATTTGTTTATTTGAAATAAGATAGGGAAGGGGAAACAAGATGAGGGGAGGAAGTGGGGGGAAGGAAATGGGGACAAAAACATGAGATAGGGTATCAATGTGTGTGAAGTATTGCTCCTTCTATCTGGTGAATATAACTGTAATCCCTCTATTAATTGTAATAAAAATGTTTACAAATGAAGGTTGTAATTATGCCCCTAAAATATGTGTAGTCTATTTATTTGGTAGTTTGTAATACTGAGTGATATTACTGATTTTTCTGTGTGTGTGTGTGTGTGTGTGTGTGTGTGTGTGTGTGTGTGTGTGTGTATGTGTGTGCTTGAACTCAGACACTGGGTGATGCCTTTTAATTCTTATGCTCAAGGATGGTACTCTAACATTTAAACAACAGCTCCACTTCTGGCTTTTTGGTGGTTAATTTAAGATAAAAGTCTCATGGAAGCCAGAGCCAGTGGCTCATGCCTATAATCTTAGTTACTCAGGAGACTAAGATTTGAGGATCATGGTTTGAAGCCAGTCTGGGCAAAAAAGTCTGCGAGATTCTTATCTTCAATTAACCATCAGAAAACCAGAAGTGTTACTGTAGCTCAAATTTGTTGAATGCTAACCTTGAGCACAAAAGGTCAGGGACACTGCCCAGGCTCTGATATCAAACCCATGACCATCAATAAAAAAGAAACTCTCATGGACTCCCCTGCCCAGTCTGACTTCAAACCTCAGGTCTTAGACTACTAAATTGGAGATTGTAGGATTGCAAGCATGAGCTACCAATACCCAACTGGTTTTGATGAAGATTATATAGATTACATCATTGAAATATTTAGTCTCATACAAAAGACTTAAGTATAAAGTATAAAATTACTTACAGACAACTGGTCTTGATTTTCTTACTATTTAAATGAGATTGAGTGTGGAAAATGATTGCAATAGTTGCTTCATAAAATTCATCTTTTCATATAAACACAACCACATAGACATAAAAATCTATGACTCTATAGACATAATATTTTATTGCATAGATTAATATGTATCTATGACATACAAACCCTCACCCTAATTTTAATTATAATTTATAATCTAAGTGCCAGTGATTGTATAGAGATTCCCTTCTTGAATACTTGTTTGTTAAATATGTCATTTGAAATATGATGTAAAAATCAATGTTAATAAATTCTTTAAAAAAAGAAAAAAAGATAATATTAAAAGTAAACAATTTAGAAGAATTGCTTTTACTACTCTTCATAATTATATATGAATAAAATAGAGTTCTGTTATGGATTAAGTTTTTTTTTAATTTGACCAGATCACTTAATATATGAAAAACTGAGTTCAATAGATCTGAATGTGAATTCCCCACTTCAGTAGGGAAAATTTTGGAAATTTATACAACTTGCCTCAGAATTCCACATTTGTAGAATGAAAATGATTATTATGTGTGTATGTATACGTGTATGTGTTCGTGTGTGTGTGTGTGTGTGTGTGTGTTATCAACTTTTAGGAGTATTTAATAATACTGTACCAGATTTGTAAAGGAGTTAGCAAACACCTATCCCCTCTGTGTAGTCAATAGATATTAGTTACTAATTAATTCAGTATATATATATATATACCAAAAAAATTCATCTTTTCAGTTACTTTAATGCCTACATGGTAAATACAATAAAGCCAAAGAAAAGTATAATTACGCTAGATGTTTATAAAAGAGAACAAAAGTAAGAGTAGTTATATATTTTCTTGTTCCAGTGGAACTTAGTTCATTTTATGCTGCCCAAACAGAATGTCACAGACTAGGTAATTTCTAAGAATTATTCTCATAGTTTTGAGACTAAAAGAACCAAGACTAATAGGCTGTATCTGATGACCTTCTTTCTATATCATAACAAAGTAGAAGCAAAAGAGCAAACTCATAGCCTGATGACCTTTTGTTCGTGGCTTTAAGCTACAGAAGGAGGCAAAGTCTTTATGGCCTAATCACCTACCAAAGATACCATCCCTTAAATGTACCATATTAGGAATTAAGTTCTTAAGAGATGATCTTTGTTGGATATGTTCAAATCAGAGCATAATGCAATAAATATTTCTCAAGGAATTTCCACAATTCACTAAACCTTTTCTTCTGTGAAGAATTTGCCTTTATTTTCTTGTTTGGCTTATTAGTTCCTGTTTTGAATGAATAGATCACAAATTAACTTACTTTTTTCAGATGTCCATAAGTTTCCAACAATTTAATATAAAGGCTGTAGGATCTTTGTAGTTTTTAAATACAATTATATTATGCAAAAAGGACTATGGGAAAATGCTAGATGCAAATGAAATGTGCTACTAATCATATTTAACATCAAGATGATTTTTACATCTTTAGGTACATATGCGAAACAGATTTCCTTTCTTTTGTGCCCTAGTGATGGGCATATCCACAGACCTAACTAGGCTGTTTGAATTCCAGCAGAATATATTAAGTAGCTGAAGGCATGTAGTTCCAATCCCAGAGAAACTGCAAAATAGGACCACTACTACAAAAATTTTACCTGGGCTGATGAAACTTGTCACATCAATCAAGATGCATTGTATTCATAAACTGTTTTGTTGAATGGTAACTCCTTTATATAACTAAAGATAATTTAAAAAATCACAAAATAATCTTACTGGGCTTTAAATTCTTCTAATTCCTTTCACAACAGCTCTACTGCCTGTTTATTGGATTTTAAAAATAAAATGTTATGCTTCAGTATATAAATAAATTATTATTAAATTATTCAGTCATAAGGCATAGAAGAAGCAACCTCTGTTGTATAATATAAATAAAACCCTTTATATTTATATTTATATTCAGCTTCCAGAGGTGAGCATATAAAAGAGTTATCAACATACTGATGCAAGATCAAAGGAAGAAAAAATGACTCACGTATTAAATAAAATTGATCCAAACAAACCTATATCTCTCTGAACTTAGATTTTATATCTTCGTCATTAAAAACTTCAAGAACAAAGTAGCTATATAAGGGGGTTTAATTCAATGTGTCAATGTATGAGTACAAAGCATCTTGCTCAAGCTAATCCTTTCCATCATTCTCCCCCACATATCTCTTAAGCCCACTCATCCCCTCAAGTTACCTGGTTCTATTTTTTATGTATGCATGTTAACTATGATGAATAGATTTGCTCACTATTTTCTTTTTTTAGTGGGTTATAGGGCTTGAGTTTGGCCTGGGCTCTGTCCTTGAGCTCTTCAGCTCAAAGCTACCACACTAGCCCTGGGCCTGGGCGTTATCCCTGAGCTCTTCAGCTCAAGGCTACTACCCTTCCCATGAGCCAAGCCCCACTTCCGTTTTCGAGCATTAATTGGAGATAGTGCCTAGGCTGGCTTTGAACCTTGATCCTTAGATCTCAGCCTCCTGAGTAGTTAGGATTATAGGCATGAGCTATAAATTTCTTTCTTTCTTTCTTTTTTTTTTTTTTTTTTGCCAGTCCTGGACTTCAGCTAAGGGCGTGAGTACATCCTTGAACTTTTCTCAAGGCTAGAGCTCTACCATTTGAGCCTCAGCACCACCTCTAGATTTTTTTTTTCCTATGTGTGTGGTACGAGGAATCGAACCCTGGTCTTGGTGCATGCTAGGCAAGCACTTCACCAGTAGGCCAAACTCCCAGCCCTTTTTTTTAAAAAAAATTGTATTTCTTATATGTTTTTCTAACTCACACATCCTGATTATTGCTCCATAATGTGTGCCTTCGAGCCTCACTTTGTTTTGTCCAGAGCATCCAAGAAACTCTGGCTGGCTCTACTTCATCTTGATATACTTCTGTTTGATATACTACCTCCTGGAAGCTGGGAATTGCCTATGACATAATACAGGTTTGTAAATATTTAACATATTGTTCTACATGGTTCAAGGAAGACATAATGAAGGAGTAAATGAAAGAACATGTGGTATTCCCTTGGACACACATTCAATTATTTCTTTGAAAAAAAACTTTTTTTTTATCAGACTTCAAACAGTGTTGTGAACATTCTCCAGATTTATATATATCATGTTTTGAATAAGTCTGGTTACTCTGATGAATACTATTTATACTGAAGAACATAGTAAATAATGCTGCTGTTTCATTTCACTATGATAATTAATGCAAGTTTAGATTATGTTACTTTGGAGGTTTTTTGCTGATTTATCTGTGAAAAGAAGATAATGGTTCTTATTGTATTCACCTCGCAAGTTTCCAAAAGGGTTTACAAGGAAATAACTATTAAAAATTTAAAAAAAGCTTAAATCTGCAATCTGGTATACAAATAGAATGGGTCCTAATCATCAAACTCTAGAGTTTTATGGTATCTTCCCATTTTGTAGTTTCTTTCTCATTTTCGAATACAGTTTGTGATTACCAAGCAATTATTGGCTGAGCACAATGTTTACTTTGTCTGACTTTTATCCATAACAGCTTTTTTTTTTTCTGAAAGTTTTACAACAAAGCCAAGGTTTTAGGGGTGAATTCTTGCTTCTGCAATTAAGCCTCATTTTTCTTTACTCTTCTTTAGTTTTATTTATTTCTTATTACCATTCATCTGCAATAATGCAGAAAAATTATTGGAGTTTCAGACTGTCCAAATTTGATCATTCAAAAGATCTCATCTTCAGTTCCTTCATTGCTGTGAAGTTAGGTCTGGTCAAGGTTATAGAGATAGCTGTAGGCCTATGATGAAAAACCTGAATCACCCACAAAGCAGGGACATTAAATATTCGTAACATTTTACTCTTTCAGTGTCCATATCAAGAGACAGGGTCTTCAGCACAACAGATGTATTTTCCACTGTGGGGGACATTGTTGACAATGTTTATCAAAGAAGGCTTCTTGCCGAGGTTCTGATTTCTGTCCAGTATTACTTATACCTTAACATCAAACCCATGTATTAAATAAAGCCTTTTTGTCATTATACAAGTTAAAAGCAATAACTCTTGGCTTCAGATTTCCAAATCATAGCAGTGCAAGATTTCTCATTCATTCTTATCTCACTATATTAATGTTCTAGGGTTGGTACAACAAAGTTCCAGAATCTGGGAGAGTTAGACAATAGAAATTTATTGTCTGGAGATGAGACGTCAAGGTTAAGATATACGGAATGTTGATTACATTATTATTTATTTTATTTTTATTTGTCAGAGCTATGCAAGAGTTTCAGTACTGGATATCCCCTACCCCAATACTGGTTACTTTTGAAAGATGTCTAGGAAGGCTCTGCTCCAGGTCTCGTCATGCTTCTGGTAGCCTCAGACATTAGTTTGTAAATGCCATATTCTCCTTGTTTATACGTGTTTATTTCTATCTTTGAAAACTTATTGAATGACCCAATGAAAAATATACTACAGATGCCCTTTCTACACCAATAACCCCCTTCACCACACTTTTGCTGAGCTTGAGATTTCTACCATTATTCCTTTCCAGAGAATTGAGTGAGTCAGCCACATTTTTACTATGTACCAGTTACTCTGCAGGAGACCATAAAGATAAACTAGTGAACAAGCAGGAATCATTTCTGTCCATATGGACTTTATTAGTGGCGCAAACTACTGAACAAATAAAGTAAGGTCTGATATTCAAACAACAATGACTTATGTATTTGTGTGTGCTTTAAGGATACCCTATGCAATCATGTTCAATGTTTAAAAATATTAGCCCATATTAGTTAACCTGCTGAAACTTTCCTAAATGCAGAGAGAAATGTCCATGAAGTAGAAGAAGGGTTAAATAAGGCAAAGTGTGGGAGTGTAGAACTACCTCTCTGGGAATTTGGGTTTTGACAGGTAATGTGATCCATTTGGAAGAAAGACAATGAAACAAAGGAGGCAGCTTGAAGGAGAACTGACTGCACCAGAGAGAAGAGGAACAAAAAGAGAAAAAGCCGACAAAACAGAATTAAAGACGAACTACCTCGCCCTGTCTTCAACCTTCTCCAAGAAATGCCATTTATCTACTGATCAAACATTGCCAAAGAGCATTTATGCTTAAAATGTCACATTCAAATCTGTAGAACAATGTTTTTCTCTAAGAGCTAGACAATATTAAATAAAATTATATAGACACACACAAACACACATATATGTCATGTGTGAGAAACATTTATTAAGTATGACAAACCTAGTCTTCAAAATTCAGTCAATGGTAGTTTGTTTATTAGGCGTTCTACTAGGTATTTGAGATAGTAACAATAATAGTTTATTTGGAGTTTGCAAAGTACACACTATATTCTATGAAAAATATGTAGATCTGTGGGTGTAACTTTTTATTCATCTTACCATCCCAGAACATGATGAAATAGATATTAGCATTGCCCACAATTTACATGTGAAAAAACATCACCTGCCAAATACAACACAATAGTTAATGTTAAACTCTATCGCTTGTTCTCTGGCCAATAGTCATTTGTTTAGCTTTGTAGGTAGAGATTGACCATTTTTAGATCGTCATCTAAAAATAATGATAAGCAATAATGTAGGAAGGAGTATGATTACCTATTCTATCATAGATGAAAGCTTTAACACTTGTAGGCAAACAGAAAAGAAATGGTAATTCATTTTTTATAGCCATGAGGAAGCAAGGAGATGCACGATGTTTTGGTTCAGGTCAAATCCTTTTCAATAGTATAGGTGCCAGTTGGCAAGGTGGCTCACACCTCCAATCCTAACTACTTAGGAGGCTGAGATCTGAGGATGATGGTTCAAAGTCAGCCAGGGCACTAAAGTATATGAGACTCTTATCTCCAATTAACCACCAGAAAACTGGAAGCTGCACTGTAGCTTATGTTATAGGGTGGTAACCTTGGGCAACAATGCCCAGGCCCAGAGTTCAAGTCCCACAATTGACCAAAAAAAATAGTATAGCTGCCATCACAAAGCACCCCTCTCTATTGTTGGCAAGATGATGAACATTTTATTTGGTTCTCATTTGTTTTTCACAATAATAACCAGTTCTGTAAGTGGCATTTGCATTCTGCAGGTGACAAATAAAGACAATGGGACTTTGAATGGATGATGGTCTTACATAATTGCTAATACATTGTAATCCATTCAGCTGTTTTCAAAATTTAAATAAACTCATAATTGTAGGAGGCCATGTGTTTTACTACAGTCTGATTCTAAAGCCCAGAAAGAGATAAAAAAGAAGTGGTGAAATTTACTCATACAACTGCATGGATACTCTGCAATATTTTATCAAAGTCCATGAAGTAAACAGGTGAAGCTGGAACTGTCCCATGGGTGACATTGGTCTTATTTGGTCAATTTCTTTGCTATGGAATGCCTGAAGCTTATTTTATAATTAAATGAGTTTTACTTTAAAAAACTGGCTTGGTAAGGCCAGGAAAATTATATCACATCAACCAGGTAAAGGCGCGGTGATATCAGGGAGGTAAAAGGCAAAGGTCACATCTCATAACAGGAAGGTAGAGCGAGGTTATAGTTCAGGGCACACCTGCAATTGACTTAAACACCTCCTACTAGATTCTATCTCTGAAGGAGCCCAACATGTCCCACTTGGTCACATAACATCCAAGACACAGAATTTTTGGTTTGACCTTGTATTTATTTATTGTAGAAAATCTTCTGAATACATTCTATAAAAAGCATATTGATATATATACATATATGCATGTGTGTGCTTATAATACACACATTCGTATATTATAAAAATGAGATAATATATGCATATATTACTTCATATATATTAAGATATATAGGATATATGTACATAATGAGATCAATGATCTCAAAATAACATATATGTATATTAAGTATATAAAAGTGAGAACAACACTTTCAGTCAGCTTGTTCATAGTTGAGCATAGTAGATAGACTAATAATTATGGTCATTTTTTTGAGTCTTTGGGAATGTCCAGAGGAAATAATGTCACATAGAAGCATTGTCTGAACAGCTCTGAAAGACAAATTATATTTCCCTAAGAAGTCTAATTCAGGAAGGGGAATCTAGTTTCAACCTTAGGCAAGATGATAAGATTTTGAGATAACACTATGTGAAAAGGAAGTAGGAAAATAAGTTGCCTTGTGGAAAAACTGATCACATCTCTAAAACAACTGGCTTTTTGTTTTTTATTAGCACCTTAATTTAAAAGCATATTTCTGATTTCTTTTTTTGCTTCTTTTTTAATATTTTTATTGTAATTAATAAAAGGGTTACATGATATTTGCCAGATAGAAGGTGCATTAATTCACATACATTGATACCCTTTCACATGTCTTGGTACCCATTTCCCTCCCCCCTCCACATATTTCTGATTTCTTAATACAAAGTGCACTTGCTAGAACTTTTGTGGTAGCATAGATCAATTAGAAGAAGTGTGCATGATTTCTCATTTTCTACTTGTCACCCTTTAGTCATTTTTCAAAGAAAATTGTGTTTCGTTATTTTGGGGCTGTCTCATATATTTCAAATGCAAATATTTTAATTCAGAGGTATAAGGCTCAAAACACATTGAATTATAATGGTTGGGTTATAAATTTATTATTTATAATAATAAACTCTGTGTCCAGATCCCTCTGGCAACCTTCAATTAATCCTGTTAAGATTTCGATATGACTTCCTCTGTAATCTCCCTTGCCTAATAATGAAAACGTTATCTTTATCCTGCAGATCAGTGAGTGCATATAAAATGCGGTTATTGCTTCAGCCTGCAGAACCTTATCTTCTCAACAAGAAATATGAAAATGAGTTCGAATCTCTAGTAAAATTTACACGCCCTCTTTTCAGAGTCAAGTGCCATTTTGATTTCCTATTCCCTACATCCCAATCTCACTTTGGCCACAAATTCTTCACCTTGTCCTTTCTCTTTTGCTATTGTTTCTGATTCCAAATCATGTGGTTCATTAGCTTTCTTCTGTCATTTTGTCCACCGGGGAATTAGCTTTCTGTACTTATCAATGTTAGTAAAATAGGTAAACTTGTCTTCTTCTTCCAGAAGATTTTTTTTCCAAATTGCTCTCTTAACTGCTGATAAATTGCCTAAGCTAGTCACTTCATACTGCTTGATGCCTCTGATGCTGACAGCGTTCACTGGTTTAGAATCATCAACCACCCCAATCAGTGACCCCACATGAAACAAGATTCCATACTTGTACATGTGTTCATGTGGTGCATAGGATAAAAGTAGAAAAAGATTTCTTTTTTTCAGTCCTGGACTTGAACTCCGAGCCTGGGTGCTGTCCTTGAGTTCATCAGCTAAGGCTACCACTCTACCCCTGGAGCCATAATACCACTTCCAGTTTTCTAGTGGTTAACTGGAGATAACAGTCTCATGGACTTTAGTGACTGGGGTTGCTTTTGAACCACTGTCCTCAGATCTCAGCCTCTTGCGTAGCCAGGATGACAGCCATGAGGCACCATGCCCAGCTGAAATCTTTATATTTTTGTGCAAAAAAAAAAAGAAGAGAGAATTCAAATTATTGTAATCTGTTAATTTTGCTAAAGATCAAACTGAAGTCCATAATTTCTCAGATCCTATCAAATGGGGAAGAAGAATCACAGCTTGATTCCTCCTCCTCCTCCTCCTCCTCTTCCTCCCCCTTGTTGTTCTTCTTGAAATGCCTTGGAAAGTATTATTCGGTCTGCATCAATCAATCATATCTCTCTCTCTCTCTCTCTCTCTCTCTCTCTCTCTCTCTCTCTCTCTCTCTCTCTCTCTCTCTCTCACACACACACACACACACACACACATTCTCTCTCACCTCTCTCCATCTTTCTCCTTTCCTCTCTTTCTCCATATTTCTTCTTTTCTTCCCTCTTTCCTCCCTCTCCTTCTTTCTCCCTTTCCCCTCTTTTCCCCTCGCCTCTCCCCTCCTTTCACCTCACATCTCCCCTCTGCTCTTCTTTCTCTCATCTCTCTTTTCCTCTCATCTCTCCTCCCCATCTTTCTTCTCCTCACTTCCTTCCCCTCCTCACCCCCTTCTCAGCCCCGTCTTGCTCTCTCTGTATTTCTCTGCGTCTCTCTCTCTGTATCTCTCTGTGTGTCTCTCTCTGTCTCTATCTATGTCTGTCTCTGTCCCTCTCTCCTGATTATTTTCATTGGGATATATGAGAAATAAAAGAAGATTATATTCCAAATTGTTTATGATGTCCTGAGCATTGAAGCATTTTATAGGTCAAAGAAACACACACAAATATTAGGTCTTTAAAAGCAATTTAAATTGCCTGATATAATAGTCTATAAGTAAGGGAGAAGGGCTGTAAATGAAGCTGCGCTCTAGTCCTTTGCTAAGTTCTGTGATTTTTTTTTTTAGGGGGGGAGCACTTAAGTCTCACAGCTGAGGAAGGGCTAACTGGCATTCTGTATGGCAGAAATTCCTAGTCATCTCTCCCAAGTGAAACCTTGTTGTTTAAATATTTATTTTTATTTCTTTTCCAAGTCCTGTCATACATGCCAGAAATTTGAATTCACTTTTGCCAATTTTCTATTAACTAGGATGCTTTCATTACTACTTTCAACAAAATCAAATTAAGTCCTCTGAGTGATACACATTTGTAATTAAAACATTATTCCCTCAGGTTTCCCACTGAGACTTCCAGGGCATTGTCTCATAATGATTCTCATTGGTTCTTGACTCATGTCTGGAATTCCCTCTTTTCCATACTATCTGCCTCTGGGATGTGAGAGTTGCCGTCTTTTCTTCCTTCATTAATCTTGTGGAAACCGAGCCTTCTGCAGTCTGGCTATGGAAATGTATTGCTACTTTCCACAGTAATTTCCCATAGGTACACAATTGCATTTGTGGTATTTGATAAGTGATGAGGAATTTGTGCCACTTCTTCTAAACTCATAGTATAATATTTTACAGGAGGATGCAGGAAAACTGAGTCTCTCATCTGATTTTATATAACATTTACAAAAAACAGATGTAGATGATCAAATCGAAGGAAGAAACTGAATTTTAAGTTTGGAAGGTTGCCTGCTGCTCAGTGTAAATAGGAATGTTTGCATCTAACCCTGCATCTTTGGATGTGTACCAGAAATGTATCTGATGCTATTAAGGTACATCTTTAAATGACAAAATAAATCACAGTGCATTCATTTTGCCACATTGAAGGAGAGATGCTGAGCAACAAATATGTTAAAGGTGTTTCCTTATTTTCCCAATACTCTCTGGATATGTAGATCATATGCATGAACATTAACTCTCTCGGTCTCTCTCTCTCTCTCTGTCTCTCTCTCTCTCTCTCTCTCTCTCTCTCTCTCTCTCTCTCTCTCTCTCTCTCTCTCTCTCTCCCTCTCTCTCTCTCACACACACAGACACACAGACACATCTGCACATTTGCACATCTGCCCCAGGCAAGCATATTGTTCATTTGCAATTTCCTGCCTTTATGCAGAAAGAAAATCTAGATCTTAGCTGTTTTGCCTTTTAAGACAAAATATTAGGTACAGGCTAAACTTTCTTAGTATCAAATTCCACAGCAGATGTTTAGAGGCAGAAACAGACATTGAAAGTATTAGTATGTGTATGGTTTATTTGGGATTATACTTGGTAAAATTACTACAGTAACTAGTTCTCAAAAACAATAAAAATATACCCTCTTTGTTGAATTTTTTTTTGCCAGATCTGGGGCTTGAACTCAGGGCCTGAGCATTACCCTTGTGTCAAGGCTAGAGCTCTACCACTTGAGCCATAGCACCACTTCTGGCTTTTTCTATGTTTGTGGTACCAAGGAATTGAACCTGGGTCTTCGTGCAGGCTAGGGAAGCACTATTGCCACTAGACCACACTCCTGGCCTGAAACTTCTCTTCTTTATGTTCTAAGTGAATGTGTAAAACTATAGATAGAAATGGACCTAAACACACAGGATAGACGTGGAGCAATGGCAGAGAGGACTGCTCTAAACATAGTAGGGCTAATCCAGACATATCTCATCTTTGGTAAGCTCCACTAACAGCTTCAGGGTGCCAAAGATAGGATTGCAATGGCGTGGGGAGATGATAGAAATCTGTTGTCAATAACAAAGCCAACTCCTTGGCACAAAATAATGTTTGGTTTCATAGACTATCCAATGTAAGAAAAGAAGAGATAAAACTAGGAAATGACAGTTTCTATTTGAAAACAACAACAGTGAAATGCTAGAGTAGCCCTGAAGGGTAGGGCATGAATGAAGCTTCATAATCTTGCAGTATTATCTAGCTCAGTTTTTTTTTTTTCATCTTAGACCTTAGTCACCTAGAGATCAATATGTTAGAGAGTACACTGGGGTTGAAGGTTGAAGAGATCGATACTTTGCCATCCTTGTTTCATATGTATTGCTCCATGCCAGATGAGAATTTTTGTTCTCAGAAGAAATCATGAGAAGGTTTACTTTGGACAGATGATACTTGGTTTCTAAGGTATGGCTCTGGTATAAAGTATAGGATACCCTGAGCATGGACCAGGGGCTAGATGGACAGGGCACACTATGTGTGTGGACTCACTCGACTGGGAGACAATCAGGGAGAAAACGCTCAGTGGTTTCACCTCTGTCAGCATTTACTTCCTTCTCCCAAGGAAGGTGTAATTTCAGGATCACAGTCTGAATAGGTGATGAAACAATGGTTTTATTGCAGTTGAACCATTTATCTACAAGGGTGGGCATCTTGGAGAGTCTGAAATCTTCACCAGGAATCCAGAGCTCTCTTTCCATTCTGTCTGTATTTAAATTAGTATAGATTTTATACACCATTAACAAATATTAAATTTATAGCGACTACCCAAATGGATCACCATTTTAGTCCCTGCAAACTATGAGGATATAGGAGTTGTACAGACAGAGATAATGTAAGTTTGTAAGTTTGAATGAGATTAAATTTGCTAATTGAGTGTTAGTCCCTCAAAGTAGAGTGTTTATTGTCAACTATCCAGGAGAGCTACTTATGGAAAATGAAGGAATCTTAGAAGTGCAAGCGTGAGCCAGTAAGGTCAGAGTGATGAGATAGGCTAGACTTGCAATTGAGGGTTTTGCAAAAGAAGAATGGGTCCCAAAAAGCCAAAGAATATAGTGAGACTCTGGAAGCCAAAGAAAGTCAAGACATAGATTCTTCATGCCCACAGGGGAACAGAGTCCTGATGCCACCATGTTATTGTTCCGAACGGGTATATGTTGGAAGTTGGAGTTCTTCAGAATTGTAGGAGAGTAAAATTTTTTTTTTGCCAGTCCTGGGCTTGGGCTCAGGGCCTGAGCACTGTCCTTGGACTTTCTCAAGGCTAGCACTCTACCACTTGAGCCTCAGCACCACTTCCGGCTTTTTGCTATATATATGGTACCAAGGAATCGAACCCGGGTCTTCGTGCATGCTAGGCAAGCACTTTAACTACGAGGCCAAACTCCCGGACCCAGGAGAGTAAATTTGTATTAAATCACTAAGTTACATAAAATCAAGAATTAAAGTTTCATTTAAGTATGTGTAGCCTAGTAATTTACAATGTAATGTTTTGATGGGCAGTTTTAATGTTTCAGATAGAATCCTCTTTTAAAGCATGTTATACTCAGGCATTGGTGGTTCATGCCTATACTCCTACCTACTCAGTACCTTAAGTTCTGAGGATTGTTGTTTGAACCCAGCCTGGGCAGGAAAATGAGATCCTTATCTCCAGTTAGTCACTAAAAAGCCAGAAGTGGAACTGTGGGTTAAGGGGTAGAGTCCCAGGCTTGAGCAAAATAGTTCAGGGATAGCGCCCAGGCCCTTAGTTCAAGACCCAGGACAGGCAAAAAGAAAATTGCTTTATCACACTAACTGGGATATGTTGCTCACAATATAACCTAGGCTAGTTTGCAATCTGATGGTTTCAAATGCAGTGAAATAGATGAACATTTCAGTAGAAAAGACTCCTGGCCACAATACCAGAAGAACCTAGCTTGTTTTATTTTATTGGTTCATGAGTCCTTTTCCTTATGATTTCTTGTTTTGAGCATTTTAGAAGTTTCTTTCAGTCATGCCCCAATACAAAAATCTATATGTAATCAAATTTATTGAAATAGTTATAAAACTACATGAAATCTAATTATGAAGCACATTTTGAGTGTGTCCATGTTTTAAAAATGTTTGGCTTTTCAGATGATAAAACATAAAACTGTTTAGTGTTGAACTGCACACATTTAGTATCTAGTCAATGTCAATATGGGAAGGTATTCTGTGGACTCATCTCTGAGTGACTCAAATGATGAAAACTATACATCATTAATTCTATGGAGGTGCTAGGATCTGTCATGAGTCACACTAACACAAGAAGAAAGTCCCTAATTGTTATAGCCAAATGGATGTCCTACAGAAAAGTGGACCTTTCTGATTTTGGCAACATATGAACAAACATTAATCACCTGATTTTAGTGTTAGAAACTTAAAAGTAACTGTTCAAAAAAGCTGAAGAGATCAGTGCTTTTATCCAATCTCTCAAAGTACATTTTCTCCCACTTACCTCAGCCATGGTCTTTGACACTGAATAGTCAACTCAGAGAGGTTAGCTTGGAGTGCATCCCTATTGAGCTTTCCTAGGAAAACTGAGAAGTTGATAGGGATATTATTTATACAGAAAATTCGGTTTGAGGTTTAACTTAGATAGCTAAATGATGCAATCTCAAGAAAACCTGGGATACCATTCAGTTAACTGAATACATTTCATATGTGGAGATTAGTTTATACAAGAGTTTGTGTTTGAATTGAAGGAGAAAATAGATATTGAGATAATAATAAAATATAAAAGTTTACTAGCTGTGAACATTAGATGCCAAATATTATACAAATATAATTCTCATGATTTACAAGAGAATCTACAAAATAGAACCAGACTCTTTTTCTTTTCTTTTTTTTTGTTGGTCGTGGGAGTTGAACTCTGGGCCTGGGTGTTGTCTCTGAGCTCTTCAAGGCTACTGCCCTACCCCTTGAGCCACAATGCCACTTTCAGTTTTCTGGTGGTTAATTGAAGATAAGAGTCTCACAGACTTTAGTGCCCAGGCTGGCTTTGAACCGTGATCCCCAGATCTCAGCCTCCTGTGTTGCTAGGATGACAGGCGTGAGCCACTGCGCCTGGCTGGACCTGATTCTTTCATGGCCACAAACTCTTTACTCCTAAGTAGAAAGTACTTTAGTTCTATTGGAAGCCATGTTTTGTTTTTGTTTTTTTGTTTATTTTGTTTTGTTTTTGTGTCTGTCTTGGGGCTTGAACTCAGGGCCTGGGTTCTGTCCCTGAGCTCTTTTGTTCAAGGCTAGTGCTCTACCATTTGAACCACAACTTTGTTTCTGACATTTTTGTTGGTTATTTGGAAATAAGAGTCTCATAGAATTTCTTGCCTGGGTTGGCTTTGATTCATGATTTTCAGATCTCTGTCTCCTGAATAGCTAGTATTACAGATGTGAGTCACCAGCATCCAGATTCTGGGTGTTTATTACATCTTTGCATGTTCGACATAAGTTTCCACATCTAAGATAATCAGAGCATAGTTGAAGAATTATATTACCTCTTTCTGCAGTTTATTAGAAATATAAGTACAAAACCAACTAGTAAGATTTATCATTTTTGTCTATTATTAAAATATTCTACCTGATATCAAAAATATAGTTTAATAACTTTGAAAATGATACTGAGGGAGAATGGTCACAAGAAACTCACATGTGCTTTGTAAATCTCTTTTAAGTGAGTTTAGATTGATCTTTTTAAAAATGTGAACAAAGCTCAAACCTTTTGCCCTGCAGTGATCTTTAACAATCTGTGGTGTGCCTTGGGAATTTTAAATTGTTACTTGAGTCAGTGATATCAGTAGACATGTTGAAAATAAGCAATGGTGATTCAAACACTAAACACTTGTTGATTGAGTGGTTTACAAGTCTGGACCAAGTAAGAGTCAACTTGGAGAGCTTTGAGATATACTAAATTCTGGGCCTCATTCCAGGTCAGTTAAATCAAATCTCCATAGGAGGGGCTTCTCAAGTGTCCTTGAGGGCAAACAACTTCTGTAGGACCAATTATATTACCGTCAGGCATGTCAGAGTTATTTGATCATTTTCTCTCAAACTCACATGAAACTTAGAGAACAGGAATTTCTGACTCCCTGTGTGAGAAGGTCATTGTGAAAAGGGCAAATGGAAACTGGTACAGAGCTCTGTTTACCAGCAATAAACAGGTGTGTGCCACATACTTGTTTTGAAGAACTAAACAGAAACTACTCATGAGCATCTGAACAAAGCTGTTTTCTCAGTAAGTCAAGCTTTCCCCATTATTATCTTGTGCTTCCTAACACAATGACACAAAAGAAAAGGCAAGAACATTGTCTTTAGAAGATAATGAAGGAGGAAGCTTAGTGATTTCTTACCTGCTACATCAAGGGCCAAGACTGTATGAATCATAGTAAGTGGTTGAATGGACACTAGCCATTCTGGGACTTGGCTACCATACAAAATCCAGACTCCAGTAACCAGTAATCATGAGACTTGGGAGCAGGCTGGGCTGTTTCTAAATGGAGGAAAGCATTTTCACTATTCCAACGAAAGGAAGCACACTCTCTCCCCATAATAAACAATCTCTCTCTCTCCTACCTTCCCTCCTTCCCTCCTCCTTTCCTCCCCCCCCCCTCTCTCTCTCTCTCTCTCTCTCTTTACATTTGTGCAAGTGGCATGAGTAAGCTGGTAAAAAAACATATAAGGATAAAGATCACAAGGGAATTTTCCTTTCCATCTGCAGTAAGTCACATCATGATATGCTGATTGAGTAAATACAGGTTGGTTTTAACAGATGAACACTCTCCATCACCCACAAGGATTATATTCCAGATCTCTTCTCTCTGAAAACCCTAACACTTTTCAACTTCGTGGTTGGGAGAGCACAGGTCAGCAGAGCTCAGGTTAGCAGAGGGTTCTGTGTGGCTGCACTAGTAAACATCTGGGGATCCAGGTGTTGCTCATTTAAATTCTTTGGCACAGAAGTGTTCCTTCATTACATGAAGCTGTCACATTATTATTTTGCCTAATGATACCATCATTATCATATTCACTTGAGTGACAAAATGCCAGATTCATGCCCATCAATTTTCTGCTGTGTCTTTCCAAATCAAAGAGCTTAGCTTTTTGAAATCTATCAAATTAGCCTGGTGGGCTCAAACAGCAGAAAGTGCATTTCAGTTGCAATATTCAAAAATTATATGCTATCTTAGTCTTCCCCTGTAGTTCGTGAATTAAATTTAGCATTGCCAAGATTTAGTCATTTAAGCTTGAGTTATTCTGAATTTAATTATGTGTATCAAGGCAAATATTTAAGTGTAAAAATTTCAATCACAAGAAATGAGAAGATAAAAAAGTAAACATAATTTAGAGAGCAAGGATAAAAGGAAATATTCTCATTGTACTAAGCAATTAATGTACATCATTCTAATTTCTTCAAATAAATTAAAAGAACACATTTGACTTCCATGTATTTAAAAATGATGCTTTGTCTGGACACATATTAAGGCAAGTGCAGTTAGTGGAAATTACAGAAAATATAGAGGTATTGAAAATCTTTAATAAGCTAACAAATTATGGAGGGCACTTGTAAAGGAAGCAAAACTAAAAGCAAGATATTTTAATTGTTAGAGGGTTGGGTTCAGATTCAAATACCAGTAGTAACTGACTGAGCTGTTTAACTGTTCACAACCGTATTTCTCTGCTATCTAATGTCATGCATTGTTTCGAGAGTTGAAGAATCAACATGTTTAATTCATAAAAGGTGTTCAATATCCAGGTAGTTATTATTACAAACATGGATTACTCTATGCATTATATTATATAAATGATATTATTATATTATAAAGCCACTCAATATCCATTTATAAGACTTAAAGGAAATTTTTTTAAAAATCTAGATTTTGGTTTACATTTGAACAACACTTCAATATATTTCTGTTGGATAAAATGAAAGCTTTTAAGATGATATAATCTTTGATAACTACTTACCATCAATAAAATCGAACCTACTGAATAGCATCTGTTTTAAGGAAAATCACCATTCACCCCCACTTCCCCCATTCATGAGAAACTTCTTTGGTATCTGAGAGTCTTCCATCATTCCTTCCATTATTCCATTGTTCAACATTCCTTCACCCACTAAACTCAGAATATTTCACTAGTTATCTTTCTTCAGAATGCCTCCAAATACAGCCTTCTGCATTCTTCTCACCTATGTCACATTTTTCTCTCCTGCCTGGGCCTCTGCCTTCTCCCATATCTCTGCCTTGGGAATCACTAGCTTTTCTGGTTGGAGAATTCTGTTACTTTCCTAACATAGTTGTCTTCTTGATCTTGTCTTTATTTCATAAAAGATCCCTCATGTAACTGTCATTACAGCATGCTGACAATTAAAACCCTAGTCAAAGGATGAATTAGTCAAACCATATTTTGCATACATTTTTTCTGAATTCCAAAATTATTCATTGTGTTACCTTAGTGTATATAGCATATATGCATTCTTCTAGTCTCATGTAAAACCAGCAGACCGAGTCGCCCATTTAGGGAAAGGCCAAGTTGTTAATGGTCAACTATATGTTATCACAGGCACAGGCATAAAAGCAAAGGCAATGAGAGGCATCTACAAGAGACTGCAAAAGTGATGAAGATGAAGGAAGACAGCATGGCAGTAAAAAGCCTGGACAGAATCAGACTGTCCCATTCATGCCCCTGCTCTCTGTTGAGCACTCAAGAGCACTCCACAGTATCAGCTTGCAGCACATATAGCCCATGTGTCGATATGTAAGGACTTACAGAATCTAACTGTTCTCACAGAGACTTCTTGAAGCTTTTCATTGATATACATATATATATGTACATACATACATATACATATACATATATATATATAATTATATATAATGAATATTTTGAACCAATATTTTGAATGGATATTTACTGAGTATTCATCTCTCTATTGTTTCTTGAACTAGAGTATAACAGTGAATAAAGCAAAAATCCTACACTTTGACTTCCACACTAGGGCAGGCCAGTGAGCAGTAAATAAGCCAACAAATTTACAATGTATAAGATGGGGGCGGAGAGGATATGAGTGTGGAATTCTCTGTTTTTATTATTGTATTCCCAGCTGGTTGTCATTAGCTTTTTAAGAGAACAGATTGGCCTATAGATAACCATATTTCTTACTACAGTTATCAGAGGTGAGGCTAAGGTACAGATAAGGCCATCACTTGAGTCACAGAGTAAAAACCCATCCTTCTCAGAAGGACATTCAGAGAAAATGTCACTATACTGGTGCAATATGAAGGAACACTGAAGGGAAGTATTGTGAACAGAATCAGAGACTTAGAAATGTAAACTAAATGGCATACTCAGGACTTTGCAATACAAAGTGACTTTTTTTTATGAAGACCTGAAGAAACAGAATGAAAGAAAGACAACTTTTCAGTAGGAAATACAGTAGACACTTAAGAATTACATTGGTTAATTGGGATGGGGGGGGCGAGAGTTCATGGATTTTATCGAGATCTATTGAAGCTTCATTGTTAAGATTTTTTTACCGAGGAGGTATCTATGGAAAGAGAAAATCCAGGAAGAGAGAACAACTGTAGAGTCATAAAGGCAGGGACTTCCATGAACTGTTTGATGAAGAGCCAGGAAGTGAAGTTTGGGAAGGGAGGATTGGGGTCTAGATAGACCCATTAGATGATTATGACCTCATTTAAAGACTTTCAGCTTTTATTTTGCATGAAAATGGGAAGGCAATGATGGTTTTCTCAGTGATACAACAGGATTTGACTCCTGATTTCAAAAGCTGTCTGAAGGAAAGAGGCTTAAAGGAATTGGAGGTGGGCAAGTTTCGAAGTAGGGATTTCTTAGGAAGTAATTACAAGAATCCAGTCAAAGATGCAACTGACTTGACCCAGCATGTAGTTGATGGAAGGAGAGGGGGTAGACAGATTCTGAATATGATTTGAAGGTAGAGATGACAGGATGTACCTGTGGATTTGTCTGTAACATGTTACAAATAATTTATTACTACATCAGTACATCAGTATATAGTTTCATTTACTACATGAGGAATGCTTTGAGTATTATTATAGGTAAACTTTTTTTTTTTTTTTTGCCAGTCCTGGGCTTGAGCTCAGGGCATGAGCACTGTCCTTGGACTTTCTCAAGGCTAGAACGCTACCACTTGAGCCTCAGCACCACTTCCAGCTTTTTCTATATATGTGGTACCAAGGAATCAAACCCGGGTCTTCGTGCATGCTAGGCAAGCACTTTTAACCACTAGGCCAAATTCCCGGCCCCAATTATAGCTAAACTTTAATAGGGCTGAATGCGGCCACAAACCTGAGTGTTATCTCACCCAGAAACCTTCTGTAGAGGAGTCTCTCTCTCTCCAAGAGTTCTTTTTATATTTTTTGTATCCTATATCACATCTATTTAAGATCAAACAACTCAGTGCAATTTGCAGTGCCTTCCTATTACATATCATTTCCATTAGGATTTGAGGACTGTCCCAGACTTCTTACAGGGGATGTATAGTGGTTTGAGAAGAAGAAAAAAAACAGACTCCCTTGAGCTCGTTCAGCAGCTCTTCATTTGCTGATATGCTGGACTCTAATTACTTTCTCTCCCAATCCTCCAAATAAACACAGGAGATAACACAGGAACAGGGTTAGTGGGAAAGAGGGGGTTAAGGGAGATAGAGAGACAGGCAGATTTTTAAGTAGGCAAGTTATTTCCTTGAGCATAATTAGAATTTAAACAGCATGATGCTGATTTTTTTCTCATCTCTCTTATGGTTGAGGAATAATGAAAATTAACAGCATCTTTACTGAGATCGGACATAAAATTCCAGCTTCATTCTTTATAAAATCAAGTTAATTTCCATTCCTGGGATAAACAAGTCCTCAAAGGCCTGTAAATGAAAACTCAAAGACAGTCGTGGGCAATTTCCCTCACTTTAGGTCCTATTTGTTCTTTTATGAAAGCAAGCACAGTATGGAAAGGGCAATTCTTTAGTCTCTAGACAACCTTTCAGCTTCATCTGTGATTCTGAAACTCTAGTGAGCCCATGACAAGAGCCACAGAAAGCTGTTGTAATGCTTGGAGTTTGGCACAGAAGATGCCTTTCCTGAGCTATTATGGTACCAATAGGAGGCTATTTCATCAGAAATTAGGTCATAACATACTGTAGCATCCTCAATCCCCCAGGAAAGGTAAGGGGGTGTCCCAGCAAGTAACCTGTGTGCATGGTGCCATTTTTTTCTTGCTCTCTGTAAAATGAATCTAAGTGGTTAGCCTGAAGTTACATGGACTATGTATGATGCACCAGCTTTCTGATCATTTAGCTCCCTGTGTCAAATAAAAAAGTCCCATGGATTCTCTGTTTTGCTTGCTGTATGTATAAATCACTCATGCATGACAAGTCATCTTACATCAGCGCCAATCATTGTAATCATTTCCAACCTCTTAGTCATTATTTGCATGTATTTCCTTTATGTAGGTGTTAAGAACAGGTTATATGAAAATGTAACGATTCATGAGTGAGTTAATATGTTAAGTTCCTATCATCTATGTTAATTGTAGTAGAGTAAAAAGGTATCTAAAAAAGGTTTTCTAAACCCAGCACAGTGGCTCACGGCTGTAATCCTAGCTATTCAGGAGGCTGAGATTTGAAGACTGAGGTTCAAAGCCAGCTGGGGCACTAAAGTCCATGAGATTCTTATTTCCAATTAGCCACAAGAAAACTGGAAGTGGTGCTGTGGCTCAAGGGGTAGGGCGATATCTTTGAGCTGAAGAGCTCAGGATGAGTGCCCAGGCCCAGGATCAAGCCTCATGACCACCACCACCATCACCAAAAAGTATTTATATGCCTGGCTCTTGGAGTTGCTTGGGACACATGATCAGGGGGTGGAGGGGGGATGAGGAGGAAAACGTTTGTTTTCCCTTTGACTCTGGGGGAAATTATATGCCAAAGGAATTTTAGGAAAATAGATATGTAGCTCTGTGATTTGGCTTTATCCCTTATATTTTGCCATTCTTGTTTTGTGAGTCAATATCCACACAGTCTGCTTGTATGTGCCTCTATTCTCTACAAATAATTACAGTAAATGCTGAGGTGTTACTGTGAGTACAGTGTGTTATGGGCTGCATCTCTAACAGTACAGATGGCTTTGTGCAGAGTGGCCTTAAAGCCAGCCATTATCCTTGAAAGCCCCACTCTTGGCCGCAAGGGGAAACTCAAAAGAGACAGTAAAATTGGAAAAACAAAAGTAAAAGTAACTCCAGGGACATGACAGTCTTAGTATGTTTTGTGTTGCTGTCATGGAAAGTTACAGATTGGGTTATTTATCAAAACATTCATGTGACTCATGGTTCTAAAGGCAAAGAATCCTTAGATTGAAACGCCCTCATAAAGGCATTTTCTGGGTCACACCATGGTTCGTGGTGAAAAGCCAGAGCCATGGCTCAGGCTGAAAGAACATAAGTGAGAGATGAGGGTTATAGCCCTGAGCTCTTTTATAATTGGTATTAATTCATTTATTAGCTTCATCTCTGCTAACCTAACTCTCCTCCCCCAATCCAGTTTCTCCATGTGGTTGCTTTGGAGATATATTTTCAGCACATGCTTTTTGGGACTGGGAAGACACATTCACACCACAGAGTTAGTTATCTCTATTAGTGAAATCAGTAGATTGATTTACATGCACAGGGAAAAAATGTTAGAAATGGTAACTAAAACCAATTTTAAAAAGCTGTTATTGGCTTTTAATCACAAACCTTGATACTGATGGTAGAAATCTATGTCCACTTCGCAAGAAATTAGTGAAGAAATAAAAAGACAAGTCATCCAAGTTTGATTTGTGAAAGTTTTACTTGCATCCAGAGCAGCACTGGTTAGAGGTAAAAAACAAACAAGTTCATCTCAAGTTTTTGCAGTTAAGACAAAGATAGGAATCAGAGTTAGGATAAAGGTTGCTCCTCCTTTTCTCTTATTTTTGTTATTTTGATGGCAATGGAGTCAGAGTCAGGGCAGAATGGAGGTGTGTTAAAAAAAATTGCCCAAACTTACATGTTACCAGTTATAATTAAATAGTCCTTTGATACACTCTGAGGGAGGTCATTGAAAGAGGAAATAAAATAACATTTTTTCTTACTCTTTTGCAATTGCACATGAATATCCCTTTAGGAAGATTACATGGACACTCAGAGACTCAAAAAATTCATGAAACCATTCCTTCATTGTGCCAGGAATAAAAATGGCTCTACAGAACTAATGCAGAATGAGTTGATTTGGTTTTGTTTTTAATGTTTATAACAATTTTCTCCAGCGCCAGCATAGTAGCATCTATTAACAAATGTTTATTAAGCCCTCAGTGTGCTTTTTGCTTAGAGAAAGAATGAGGGGTAAAAGAAAGGAAGGTCGGAACAGAGGTAAAACTAATCCAACTCTGTTTGATATGCACCTACTCTGTGCTTCTTCTCTATCTGGAGACTACAAGTCAATACCTCTTTTGGAACCTGGACTTCCCACTTAATCTCTAAAGAACATGGCAAAAAATTGTGCAAGATATATAGAAAGCTAAGATATACATACACGGATGCTTCTACACAGCAGTGCCTGTGAATAATGGCAAAATTCTCTACCTCCCAAGATTTATCAGGAAACCCATCACTTGATTTCCCAGGTGCTTTGTGCAAGACTCTCTTATAAATAAACATGAGCAAACAACAGCACACTGCAAGAACACCAGTGAGTAAACAGCACTGAACAATGGCTTGATGTTATGCCTGATAATTTGGCTTATAATTTACACAGGATGGCAAAATGTATAAGCAATGTTACCTTCTTGGGCAGTTGTAAAATCATTATATGTTTAAAAGCAATTTGAAAAAGATGGAAAAGAGGTTCTTAAACCAAGTTCTTAAAAAATTACTCACTTGGGATATTTTCCATGATAAGGTAAGCATGCATTTTGGTTTTATGTGAGAAAGTGCAGCATAAACCTTCTCCCTCAGCATGAGTAGTAAGGTAGCAGCCTTTGATCTTGTATCTACTCGTAAGTCATTATGGCTATATACAAAGCAGTCTTGATTTTAGAAAGGTTGATTATTTACAATCCAAGTGTTATTTTCAATAACAGTGAAAGCAGTAATTGCAGTAGGTAATATTTTTTATAATTACTATATACTAGGTGATAGTTTCTTATGCCACTTCTCATTTAATTTTCACAGCATTCCTAGATTGTTGGTATTTTGATTATTCCCATTATGAGTGCTTTTTTTTTCCTAAATAAAGAAAAACAATAGAAGTACAGAATAGTTATATAATTTGTAGGTAAACACAAAGGATATGCTGAACACAGTGTTTATGCAGAAATGTTTTTATTGCAAATAATAAAAAATATTTTATTCCAAATATTTTGTCCTATGATCAAGAATCTTATTTCCTCACCAGGAAATGTGACATACATAAATATCTTAAACATCTAACATAAGATAATTAGATAAATGAAATCAATTATCACTTATTTGCAGAGTTATATCCATCTGTGAGACACAATTATAACAAAAACTCAAACAGGAACCTCAAGTGTGACAGCTTTGGTCTCAAAGTCAATGGGCAATGACAATGATAACCAGAGGAAGAGGCTGATTATATCCACTGGCTATTAAAATCTCCCTCTCACCTTGCAGAGAGCATTCACCCAGGACATAAGCATCTTTTTTTGCCAGTCCTGGGCCCTGAACTCAGGGCCTGGGCTCTGTCCTTGAGCTTTCTCAAGGCTAGAACTCTACCACTTGAGCCACAGCATCATTTCTGGCTTTTTTCTATGTATATTGTACTAAGGAATCCAAACAGGGTCTTTGTGCATGCTAGGCAAGCACTCTACCACTAGGCCAAACTCCCGGCCCAGGACAAAAGCATCTTTCATTTTACACACAGATAAAAGGCAGGAGGGAGAAGATGCTGTGATAATGGCGAATAAGAAACAATACTCAAGGGTTGCTTGTAAAAGGAAATAGACTTTCTTAAAAGATCCCTCAAGTAGATTGTTTCCTTCTCTTCTGCTATTTCTGTAATTGTCTCTCTTAGAACTACTTTCAATAACCCCTTTGTTCCTTTAAAGCCAAATTGTATATATGCTCAGCTACATACACTAAACTGTATGTGGTGAGGGTGTCCATAATTAGGTTTAGGAGCAAATGAATGAGGTATTTTTGTTCATTTAGACACACTTCACTATGATCTCGATATTTATGATCATCTATTCTGTATGCTACATTCTTAATTATCATTGTCAACATGATAAAAGTGTTCCATATCACAGGTGTTGACAGAAAACAAATCAGTGGCCTTGGAGAAGAAAGTTCCAGCCTTGAGATAAATGAAGGTTTTCAAAAGCAGAACGGATATTGCATTTATGACAGATATTGCATTTATAGACACAACAGCTCATTTGGTGCTTTGGAGCCCTTGTTCGGTATGTGAAACTGTTTCCATTCTGATTCTAACAACAGCATTAATTGCTCTCCTCTTCCACTATAGCACAAACCTTGCTGCTTTCATTGGATTTCAGAGAATTCAGAAAAGGTCCTTTTCTGATTTTAATTGTTTTCCTTGGTGGCATTGTTAGGTTTTATTTCAGCAGTCTGGAGGTGAAACCCACCAACCAACCAGTGAGTTCATACAGCATCCCTACTATGCAGTGAGCTTCGCCAAGCCTACAGAGCCTGCAATTGAACTGAGGAGGCAAAACCTGTAACTATGGAATAGTAAGAGAATGATGAGGGCTGAATAGCAATTACTCTTGGTATAATAGAAACTCAGAGAAAGGAAAAGTCAGTGGAGGCTAAGTAGCCAAAGGTTTCAAAATTATTATTATCAATTACTATCATTTCCACAACAATGGCTAGCATTTATTGAAAATAATGTGCTAGACACTGTGCAAAGCATTTTGGGTGCCTTCTCTGCTTTAATCCTAATAATAAGCCTTGTATTTCTACTCACAAAAAGTGAGTAGCTATATAATTAAATGGTGGTCACAGAACTAGTAAAGCCAGGATTTCTACTTTAATGTGCTTTTCTGGCCCCAATCCACCATACACACATATATGTATTGCTTTAGCTTTGTAGAGAATATTTTATGGAAAATGTATGTAGATTCCAACAGGAAAAGGAAAAGAGGGAGGGCACTTCACAAAGAGGAATAGCATACATGCACCTGAAGACAGATACCAGCTTGGTATATATGTGCTCCACATGTGCACAGTTGACAGTTGAATAAAACATGCTGCTCAGTGATGTCCATATCCTGTAATTGCTAAATTACATGAAATCAATGCAGTTTTCTTCTCAATCAGTAATTAAAAATAATAAAAATTCTGCAAGTATGTTTTCTGTTTTCAGGATGTAGTAAATGATAATAAAAGACTGAGTGTGTTCATTACCATTTATATAACTTACCCTTTTCCTCAGTAGAGTAGATTGGGACAATGAAAACTCAGGGTATCAAATATGAAAGAAAATGCAAGGAGTAGGATAATAAACGGAAGTAGAAACTTGTTTACATAGCCTATAGGTCTCCATAATGAGACTTATTTAGAAATGTGCTGTTCAGGAAGTGGCAGTGTGGTATAAATGGTAGATAGAGGGCTAGCCTTGAACTGAAGAGCTCAGGGACAACTCCCAGACCCGGAGCTGAAGCCCTACAACTGTCCAGAAAAAAAAAAAAAAACAGAGATGTGGTGCTCATATAAACAGAAGACCTTTGAACATTCTTTCCCTTTATCTCTAATCTCTACCTTGCAAGTGAGCATCATTGATTTTAATCAGCAAGACTTCATTTGTGTCCATATATAGTCATTTTAATTAAAGACAGAATTCCAGTAAGAAATTTGAAAATGGAATGAAGAAAATAGAGGGGTTGGGATAGAGGAAAAGGATGCAAGTGATGACATTAAACAAGATGCATTGTACCATAAGCTAACATGTTGAATTGCAACTTCCTTGCATACCTACTTAAAAATAATTTTTAAAAAGAATTTTGAAATAACAGAACACTTGTTTGGTGTGTGAGTATGTGTGTGTGTGTGTGTGTGTGTGTGTGTGTGTGTGTGTGTATGTGTGTGTGCGCGCACACATGTGTGTACTAGTCCTGAGGTTTGACCTCAGTGCCTAAGTGTCATTCTTTCTTAAGACTTTTTTTTGTGGGTCATGGGGTTAGAATTCTGGGCTTGGGCGCTATCCCTGAGCTCTTCAGCTCAAGGCTACTGACCTACCCCTGGGCCTGGGGGTTGTCCCTAAGCTCTTTAGCTCAAGGCTACCCCCCTACCCTTGAGCCAAGCCCTATTTACCATTTTCTAGAGGTTAATTGGAGATAGGAGTCTCAGGTCCTTTTGTGCCTGGGCTGGCTTTTAACTTTGATCCTCAGTTCTCAGCCTTCTGAGAAGCTAGGAATACAGGCGTCAGCCACTGTGCCCAGCCCTAAGACTTTTTTTCCCTAACACTATACCATTTGAGACATACTTCCACTTCCAGCTTTTTGTTGATTAACTGAATTTAAAAGTTCTACTTACTTTCAGCCTTCTGAATAATTAGGATTACAGGATTATCAGCGTACAGCACAATGGGTGCTTTTAATGTAAGTCCAGCATGGGCATTGTAATTGGACAAAAGATATGTGTTGAAAATATATAAGGGATATTTACAGCTCAAGAAGAAGAAGGAGGAGGAGGAGGAGGAGGGGGGAAGAAGGAGAAGAAGAAGAAGAAGAAGAAGAAGAAGAAGAAGAAGAAGAAGAAGAAGAAGAAGAAGAAGAAGAAGAAGAAGAAGAAGAGGAGGAGGAGGAGGAGGAGGAGGAGAGCAGAAGGAGGAGGAAGAGGAGGAGGAGGAAGAAGAAGAAGGAGAGGAGGAGGAGGAGGAGGAGGAGACAACTAGATTGAATCTTTAAAAAAAATCAAAGATTTATAAATATTTCACAAAAGAATATACATGCATTACTATCTACATGGAAACTGAATGTGTTATTAAGTAGAGGCATGCAAATTTTAGAGAATATTGAGATACCACTACACATTCATCCGAATGATTACATTTTTCATAACAAATTTTGCTAAATATTCTTGAGGATGTGGGAAAACTGGAGTTCATGTTGTACTGTTAGAAATGCGAAATGATTCAGGCACATTGAAAATTACAGTGGCCACTTTTTATCAAGTATTTTTCAGGTGTCCCAATAAATATCATTCCTATTTAGTCAGATGAAATAAGAGTCATGTTCACAAAAGTCATACATATAAATGTTACCAGTTATTTTGTACAGAGCATATGAACACTCACAGTAATTTAGATGCCCATCAGTTCTCATTTGAATAAGCAAATAATGGTATATCCAAAAATGAAATATTATCTCGTATTGAGGGAGAGAGAGAAAGAGGGAGGGAAAAAGAGAGGAGAGAGAGAAAGAGAGAGAGAAAGAGAGAGAGAGAAAGAGAGAGAGAAAGAGAGAGAGAGAGAGAGAGAGAGAGAGAGAGAATTTAGAATGACGAAGCTGAATCTCAGAAGCCTAACGCTAAGTGTAAAAAAAAAAAAAATAAAACCAGCACACAAAAAGTTACTGCAAGCATTTGCATAAAATTCTAGGAAAAAAAACGAATATGAGGGACAGAAATCAGATGAGAGGTCACCTCAGTTAGAAAATAGATGGTATACACTAGAATAATCAGGGCTTGATCTGAGGTTGCTGAAGACAAATCTTACAGCAAATCTTTGCATGAAGTTCTTCATCTGGTGAGTAGGTGAAGAAGATGCAAGCTGCGGCAGGGGTGGTTCACAAATTCCCAGAATGCTTGCCTCAGACACTGGCCTTCTTGGACTAAAGTCTAAAAGATTGTCCTCAAATAAGTCGTTATGCACTCCGCACAATCTCTAGGGAGACTGGGTATTTCTCAGGCCATCTAGGTCTTCAGTAACCGAAGACATTGTCCCTAGAATCTTGAATTGTCTTTTTCAGGATTTTTCACCTGGATAATCACAATAATCACCAACATTTCTTGAGAATGCCTTATATCAAGATTGTTTAAGGTATCCAACATTATGAGGAATATTTTATATTTCTCAATGCATCCTGTCTTAAAAACCTCTAACCTCTTACTCTGAATTCAACGATAAAGCAAATCTGGGATTTGAAAACAAATGTATCTCCAAACATGCGAATAAAATTGTTAAATTAAATGCATTAACAATAATATAATATAGAAAATAATACAACTGCATAAGCCATACAACATTTAGGATAATATAGGCCAGGTGATTTTTTTTTTGTCAGTCATGGAGCTTGAACTCTAGGCCTGGGTGCTGTGCCTGAGCTCTGCAGCTCAAGGCACTGCCCTCCCCCTTGCCATTGAGCCACAGCGTCACTTCCATTATCTTTGGTGGTTAATTGGAGATAAGAGTCTCACAGACTTTTGTGCCCGGGCTGACTTTGAATGGTGATCCTCACATCTTAGTCTCCTGAGTAGCTAGGATTACAGGTGTGAGCCACCACACCGGGCTCAGGCCAGGTGATTTTTTAAAAAATCCTTTTAATCAAGAAGAGTAAGTGGTTTGCCTGAAGTCATATAGGTTCTAAGTGTAGGGACTACAAATTAAATCCAAGAGATGTGAACTAAGGACCTTATCTCCTCACTACAATTCACCATAGCGATGAGTACAACTACTGTAACCCTTCACGTCTGCACCAGGAGTCATGAGGTAGTTTGAAGTGTGTGCAAGGGCCAAACTTGGGAACAATGGAATACAAAACAAAGAAGGGACTCCATGGAACAAAGCAAGAAGGAAGTTAGATCTAGTTCCAGCATCTGGGAAGTGAGCAGAAAGGGAGACGGGGTGGCAGGAATGGGATCTTTCAAGTGAGGGGGCACTTAAAGGCAATTATGAGGACAAAGGGTAGACTGTCAAAAGAGGAGCAAACATATCTTGAGAACATTCAAGTTAAAAAAAAGAGGAAAATATATTGTGGATTAGAAAGTGAACTGGACAGAAAGTCAATTCGACTACTTTGATTTGCTCATTATACGATGTACACTGGTACCGAATGATCTCACAGTATCCCATAAATGCTTTTTTTTTTTTTTTGCCAGTCCTGGGGCTTGAACTCAGGGCCTGAGCACTGTCCTTGGGCTTTCTGAAGGCTAGACTTCTGCTACTTGTGCTACAACACCACTCCTGGCTTTTAAATTTACGTATGTAGTACTGAAGAATTGAACTCCGGTCTTTGTGCATACCAGATAAGCACTCTACTACTAGGCCAAACTCCCAGCCCTCCCATAAAATTTTAAATTTCAAATAATAGTGAAAAAATATAAAATAATCTCTTTTTCTCATGTTGAATTGTGCCATCAAAATAGCTTTGTTTTCAAAATAACCCTTCTTATTTCTTTTTTTTATATATTTTTTTAAATTTTTTTATTGTAATTAGTAAAAGGGTTACATGATATTTGCCAGATAGAAGGTGCATTAATTCACATACATTGATACCCTTTCACATGTCTTGGTACCCATTTCCCTCCCCCCCCAAACCCCCCACCCATCTTGGTTTTCCCCCCTTCCCTATCAAATTTCAAATATCCAAATACAAATAAATTCAATATATCAGATAACAAAGCGAGATACTATACCAATATGAGATAACCAAGGGACCGCAAAGGAGATGAGAGACAACATAGTACATTAAGGACAACAATCATTCATTATATGGCTTTTGTTTCAATATCCTGGAGGTCCTTTCAATTAGCTTCACATTATATGGCCTTATGTATCAAGATTTTGCTCTATTGCAGATCTCTGCTAGTAGAGCCCAAGGTTTCTACTGATTATGACAAATGAGGGAAACCATTGAGCCTAAGTTCCTTTGAGTCTGGCTTACTTCACTTAATATGATTTTTTCTAAGTCTTTCCATTTCCTAACAAATGGGGCGATGTCATTCTTTCTGACAGCAGCATAGAATTCCATTGTGTACAAATACCACAACTTGTTGATCCACTCATCAACTGAGGGACATCTAGGTTGGTTCCATATCTTTGCTATGGTGAATAGTGCTGCAATGAACATTGTTGTGCTAGTGGGTTTAGTATGTCCTTGTTTCTGGTTGGTTGGGTAAATGCCAAGTAGTGGAATTGCTGGGTCATAGGGGAGTTCTATGTTTAGCCTTTTGAGGCACTGCCACACTGCTTTCCATAGTGGTTGAACGAGTTTGCACTCAGTGCAAACCCCTTCTTATTTCTTTCCTCCTTTTTCTTCTGGACATATGAGCATTACTATCCATATAAATAAGCAGCTAGAGATTTCTAAAAGGATTCTGGGAAATCACCATGGCATCTAGTAGCAGCAGCATCTTAGGTGGTTGACTTTAGGGGAAGATGATTTGAGTATGATTTGGGATGTCATTTCTCCAATTATCCTAAATCCTAGTTCTTTAGCGTTACTATAAATGTGCTGGTTATGATGGGAGAAGAAGATTGTCCATGTATCATCTCACAGTGGCCTTTCAGTAAACTATATTTTAAAAAAATAAACAAAAATAACACTGGCCCCAAGAATCATCTTTCTGAAGAGTGAATCTGAACCAAATCATCTCATTCCAATTCAACATTTTATTTTCTTTTACAAATCCCTATAGTCTACAGAATAAAGTCCACATTTCTTAACCTGGCATTTATATAAGTCATTATCTTTCAGGTTCCATTGAACGAGATTTTGTCCTGTATTCAGTCATAATGAGAATAAAATCCAGGTACAGTGAATGCCATGTGAGATAATGCATTTGCTATACAGTTTTTTCTTTACTATAATGCCTTACCCTTTACTCACTTACCTCTAATTTCACTCCTGTCTGTACAGTAGATGCCCACATCTTCTTCTTAGCTCATTTCTGGGCTTTACTCCTAATGTAATCCCTTGGAAATTATACAAACTTCCCTCTGTATTCCACAGGTGTCTTGAAAGTAAATCTCAATTTTAATGCCTATCACTTTGCTAACATTATTTGTTTATTCTGGCCTCACCTACCAGGGTGTGCAGTTTCTCAAATGTAAAAATGGCCTGTTCTTCATCCTTGTATGAGCTCCCCTCTTAGCACAGTCCCTCAAACCTGATATGGATTTTATATAGCATCAATGAATGTCATACTTACTCCATTAAATTCATCCAGTTTTCTTTCAAGATTTTCCTACCTGGTTCAGCAGCCCTAAACTAAGTCTTAGGGAGACTGACATCTCTCTCCAGGTCTGCAAAATTCCTTACAAGCTTGTAATTACTTTTTCAAAGTACTGTGGATACTTGGTCTTTAGAGACTTAAAATTATGCAAATTTTCCCATTCTGTAGGTTGTGTTTTACTTTCTTGTGTTTTTGATTTGAGTTAAATTTTCATATATAGTATACAGCAGGGATTTAAATTCAGGATATTTTTCTGCATGTAAATACTTGGTTACCCCCACAATATTTTTTGTTGCTGTTAGTCTTCTTTTTTCATACATATTTTATTATAATTAATAGAAGGGTTACATTATATTAACCAGATAGAAGGTGCATTACTTCACAAACATTGATACCCTTTCTCATGTCTTGGTCCCCATTTCCCTCCCTTCACCCCTGCCTCTCATCTTGTTTTCCCCCTTCCCTATCCTATTTCAAATAACCAAATAAGCATATATACAATATATCAGATAACAAGGCAAGATACTGTAACAATATGGGATAACCAAGGGATAGCAAAAGAGATGAAAGATAACATAGTGAATTAAGGACAACAATCATTTTATGGCTTTTGTTCCTATATCCTGGAGGTCCTTTCATTTAGCATCATACTGTATGGCCTTATGTAAATCTCTGCTAGGAGAGCCCAAGGTTTCTAATGATTATGACAAATGAGGAAAACCATTGAGCCTATGTTCCTTTAAGTCTAGCTTACTTCACTTGATATGGTTTTTTTCTAAGTCTTTCCATTTTCTTACAAATGGGGCGATGTCTTTCTTTCTGACAACAGCATAGAATTCCACTGTGTATAAATACCACATCTTCTTGATCCACTCATCAATTGAGGGGCATCTGGGTTGGTCCCATATCTTTGCTATTGCGAATAGTGCTGCAATGAACATCGTTGAGCTAGTGGATTTAGTATGTCCTTGTTTCTGGACGATTGGGTAGATGCCAAGTAGTGGAATTGCTGGGTCATAGGGGAGCTCTATGTTTAGTCTTTTGAGGAACCACCATAGTGGTTGAACGAGTTTGCACTCCCACCCACAATATTTTTTTTTTTTTGCCAGTCCTGGGCTTGAGCTCAGGGCCTGAGCACTCTCCTTGGACTTTCTCAAGGCTAGAGCTCTACCACTTGAGCCTCAGCACCACTTCCGGCTTTTTTTTTCTATGTATGTGGTACCGAGGAATCAAACCCGGGTCTTCGTGCATGCTAGGCAAGCACTTTAACCACTAGGCCAAACTCCAGGCCCTAAGAGTATTCTTTTCCTCAGTGATCTGTCTTGGATCTCTTACTAGAATAGATTTAGTTTTGTTCCAATTTTCTGGGGTTTTTTTCCTGGTTAATTTTGTTTACTTGTGTATTTAGCCTGAATTCAAAGTACACATTCTCAGACAAGCAGTAGCTGCCTAATAATTAGGGGAAACACAAGGACAGGAAGCTTGTTCTGGGAATTAGTTTAACTCAATGTCTATGACAATAATTTCCAGTTCTCAAAACAAACCACTGATGTGATAAGAAGATAAATAATTCTGTGTAAAGCTTTTCTTAAAGCATCTCTTATCTTATACATTCTATGGGCCATATCAGTGGGTTGTGTTACAATAATTTGGGTACAGAAAAAAAGTTGCCTATTTGTTTGCTTTGACTTTAAGCAATTCCCCTTTCTTTTAAAAAAGACTTTAAGTTCTAGAAACAGCCTCAGAAGTGAAAGATCTCAAGATTTTTGAGAATTGTACATTTATTTCAAGAAAAAATGTTAATTTTTGTACTAAAAGAAGTTTCTTTGAATAGATATCTGACATAGAAATACAGAATAAGAAGCGAAAGAGGAGATTCTTTTACAGAAATCCTTGACTTTTAAGAGGATGCTAGTGGAAGATTCAAAGACACAGTTATTTATCTGGAAAATGCAGGCAGACAAATAAACCATGCATGAGCAAATATGACCGAAATAGGTTAATTATCATCACCTTATTATAACAAATCATCAAGCATAATTAAATTCTAAGGGTAAAATTTTACTTTGAAACTGAAGATCTCATTTGACGTCCCACCTTCTACAATCCACAGAACCTTCTAACAGTGGCATTGGGAGACCAGTCATTATCTCATGCACCTTTGGGGGATACTTATCCATATTAGGGCTGTCTGTAAAGTCTTTAAAAAGTAGGAAGTGGGAGGAAATTTCAAACTCGAAGTAACTACCCATGTGTAATATATTTTGGGGGAAACTATTAAGAAGTTAATAAACACTTGGAGTTTGTTCTCTCAATATAAAAGATATGGCCTCTTCACATTAGCTAAGCCAGTAGAGTCAGGGTAGTAAAAGTATTGCCATGAGATTGCTAGCAAGTGCTTGTCAAAATAAGGTATATATATATATATATATATATATATATATATATATATATATATATAGACAGAGAGAGAGAGAGAGAGAGAGAGAGAGAGAGAGAGAGAGAGAGAGAGAGAGAGAGAGAGCAATAGTTTTATATGAGAGTGTGTGATAATCACCATGAATGCCTCATGGAGAGAATTATCAAAGTTCCACACTTCATAAGAAAATGTCTAATATAAACTATAGTTCTGCATGTCTGTAAAGAAGGACCCTATAAATTAAGTCTGTCAATGGCTATTTCTTATCAATTACTTAGACAGGAAGATTCTTGATATATATCTCTTCAGATCTTACCTTTGTTCCAAATCTTCTGTTTCTGGACCATATTTTCTAGCTAAACCCTACATCCTAAACTTTCCAGAACCTCCCAAAATAGCAATACAAACTGGGGACCACATAGTTATTAAACGGATTTGTGGAGGACATGCAAACTATAACCCAGCTGGTGGCTTAAGAAGCTGAGATCTGAGGACCGCAGTTCGAAGTAAGCCTGGGAATAAAAGTCTGTGAGACTCTTACTCCCATGAACCAGCTAAAAGATGCAAGTGTATCTTAAGTGGTATAGAGTTAGCCTTCAGCAAAAACGCTAAGAAAGAATGTGGGAAACACTGAGTTTAAGCTTCATTATATACATATACACAACACACAGAGAGTGTGGGTAAGCATAAAAAGTCAAGGTTCTAGCTCTGACAACTTATAATTCTTTAGAGACTATAAAAATAACAGTTATGCAAAATAACAGGATATAAAATGTATTGCCCTCTAATAACATTTGCCTTATGTATCAGCCTAAGCATGCCTTAGGTACGGATCTTGCCATGTAGAGTTCTTTGCAATGTGCAGGCTGTCTTTCCCTTGGGAAGGCACAGTGTCTTATTCATATGACTTCACATGCTAGATTGGCTCTGAGTGGTTCCATTTCATTAGCTTTTCAGCCTGAATTCCATTGCTATAACAGAATGTCTGAGGCTTGTACTATAAAAAGAGAAGTACATTTTGGCTCATGGTTTGGGAAGTATGAAAGTTGAAGGCATAGCACTAACATATGCTGGCTTCTAGCAGGGCCCTTGAGGTGAAAAGATATTAAGTATGTGCTCAAGAATGGCAAGAGAGAGAGGCAAGGAAAGCTGACTTGATTAACAAACCACTCTCACAGTAACTTAACTAATCCTGAAATACTTATACCTCTTGCAAGACCCAATCCAATAGGGGCAGAGCTAATGTTATTTCTGGAGAAAGACATGAATCTATTTATGAAGATAGTATTTCAGAATTTAATCACCTCTTCCTAGGCTCCTCCTTTCAAGGACTCATTACAATCAATATGATCACGCTGTGAACAAATTTTGCAGTGTCATAACTTTATAGGGACTATCAAACTACAGCAGACTCATTTCTTTTAAAAACCTCCAGACTTATGTGAATTAATGCACCTTCTATCTGGCAAATATCATGTAACCCTTTTATTAATTACAATAAAAAATTTAAAAAAACCTCCAGACTTCAAATTACACCTTATAAAAACTTTTGTGTATCGAAAAGTGTAAACTGAGCTAAGTCCTTATGGCCTTCCCATTGGTATGACTTAGCTGTCCAACCATGTGACTTGAAAGAAAACAATGTCCTGCAAATATGTACCTCTGTCAATGTACGATTAAAAAAATAGTGAAATTTGCCACCAACCCTAATAATAAAAGAAGCTAAGTAACAAAGAGAAGAGAATGCTGTAACTATGCCAACAGAAAATTACTGCATGAGGGCACGCTGGCTATCTCCCATATTCATGCTAATCACATATTGTGAAATACTCCACACTTAGGGAAAAATAATTTCTGAAAAAACGCAGGTCAGCTTGACAATAAGCTGTGTCAATGCCATTTTCAACACTTAAAAATTGAATCACCATTAGGAACTTCATTGACACTTCATTGTAAACAGGAACAGCAGATGCTTCAAAGGGACAATATATTGGGTGGTAAAATATGGTACTGTCTCCTGAAAGAGAAAAACAGACACATCTAATTGGAAGCAATAATGTCTTTGCAGCCTCAGAAAGAGACCCACGGGAAAGTGCTGACTCTCTCCAGTTATGCTCAGAAGTGCTTTCCATCTGGACAGACTAGCTACCTATAGGAATTTGGTGAATTGATGGAAAGTGGGAACACTTGGATCGCTGGGTTATATGCTAGTGCCACCACATGAGCCATTGCTACAGGCCACATACTTCCCTTCTTGAGCTGTTGGAGTTATAGAAGTGGTCTCAGAATGTGAACTGTATTTGCTGCCTAGTTAGGGGCAAACTTAATCATCATTAATCGCCACTGCCTCCCACATTTCTGAGTCTACCTCTGAATGTCCTAACAGCAATCACAAAAATTATGACCCTGCAGCATGTGTTAAGTGTATGACAATTGTAGAAGGTGGCTTGGCAAGAGAAGGAGGGACAAACAGATCAACAGTACTAACAAACAGGCCCTGAGCATTTTAAGGTAGCTATGTCTCCTTTGTTTTTCACATTTGAACCACACTTGTTACTCAATAATTTATCTGTTCATTCACTCATTCATTCATTCATTCATGTGTCAGATATTAATTCGTACTGCTCACCAAAAAGTGTTGGCAGAAAATTGACACTACATAATTTTCCCTGCAAAATGTAAATCAAATTCTGCAATAAAAACAAAAATTCAGGATTAAATAAAACAATGAAGAGAAAAGGAGGCATGTTTTCTCAGTCATATATATATATATATGTATGTGTGTGTGTGTGTGTGTGTGTGTGTGCGTGCGTGTGCATGTCTGTGTGTGTGTACTCATGATAAATATAAATAAGCAATCCAGATCAAAAAAAGTAACATTCTCTCTCAGCTATTTTATACAAGCATGTATTTGTCACAGAGGTCATTTCACTTTATTGTACATATTCTTACTTCATTAGAAAATGACCTTTTGTGTACCAAATACAAAAGTAAGTGTGTGATGTCTTTTGATGTACATCACCTTACTTCTGTCAATGACATTTATTCTTCAAAATTATGATTTGTGAACATTATATACTGAAAACTCCGCAGATTTATTTACTTATATAAACTACTAATAGTACTTACAAACACAATTAGGTTTTTATGTTACTCTGGAGTCATAAAACCAGAGATTGAAGAAAGAAAATATGATCCTCCATAAACCATGCACACATTTAATTTTACTTAAGTATCTAGCTCCATGAGTTGATTAGCTAGCGTACTATTTCTTTCTTCTTCTAATGTTGTGCTGGTGTTCTAAAATGTTCCCTCCTAAACCAAGATAAAATATGATAAGGCTGGGTGAGGAGAAAACGCTTCCTCTTCATTGAGTGCAGGCTATGGCTGGTTTGCCCCTTGGTTTCAGGGATGGCAAGCCACTGTTCTTGTTGGAATTAGGCCATCCTCTTTTGGAATGTGTTTTTCTTCTTGGTTCACAGAACATCGGGTCGTTGCCTCGAGAAGGACACAGTTCAATGTTTATTCAGTCAGTCATTTGTTTCCTGACACTGGAAGAATGATTATTAAACTTGTGGTTAATAAATGATGCCAATATATGTGGAGAGTTGTATCTGAACTTACAGTCTGGAGGGTAGATTATTCTACCCTAGATAGTGATTTTATACTTATTTTAAGAAGTGAATGGAGAAAATAGACCAAAATGGAGACAAAAACCATGAGAAGGTGAGAAATAATACACCTACTACCTGGCGAATGTAATTGTAACCTCTCTATACAACAAAAAATTTTAAAAGATGTCAAAAACCTATTTTCGCATGATTTTCCCCCTAAGATGTTAAAACATATTTTTGTTTATTTATTCATCTGCTCATTTGCTTCTTCTTTTTGAGTTTTGTTTCCAACAGTTGTATAGAGTTTCTTTTCAACATGTACATTGATGTGCACAGTGCATCTGGATCGAAGTTATCACTCTCCCCTCTTCTTCTTTCATCAGTGTATTCCCATCAGCATCATCCCTTTAGGCAATCAATCTCCATTCCCAGTTATATACACTGAGTATCATGACTTTATTTACTACTCATTTCTCTTTTCATTTGTACACCCTTCTGCCCTTAAGCCTTCATCCTTTCATTTCTTACTTATTTACTTCTGAGATAGGATTTCTTTATGTTACCCAGCCAACATGAAGCTCCTCATCTTAGTCTTCCCAGTTTCCAGAATTACAAATGTGCTTTCCTCAACTTCCTATGTTGCCTATATGTTTTGGTTTTTCAAGAGGATATATCATAAGAAATCAATCGATTAGCCTGAAGAGATTAAAAACATTCAAAAGTGCCAGAGTAGATGGCTACTAGTATGAATAGTTTCTAGTTTTGAAACTCTGCTAATATATAGCAACTCTATTTTCCATGCAGTTCCTGTAAGTTTTCAAATTTATAAACAGATCTAGAATATATGAATATATGAGTAGAAAGTCACCATGGGTGAGTTTCAGAATCACAAAATAGTGAAGGCTTGATAGCAAATGAATCTCAGGAGTTATCTTGTTTTACATGCCATGTCCAATAATAGTCTTTTAACAGTGGCAACTGAATAAAATTGGACATGGAATGTCCTAAAAAATCCTAAAAAATATGGATGAAAAATAGGAATACGTAACTGAAGAAAATAATTCTAAAATATACAATCACACCTGGCCATTTTAGTGGTAGAGTGCTTGCCTAGCATTCACAGAGACCTGAGTTCAATTCCTTTGTACCACATACATAGAAAAAGCTGGAAATGGTGCTGTGGCTCAAGTGATAGAGCGCTAACCTTGAGAAAGCCCAAGGACAGAGCTCAGGCCCTGAGTTCAAGGCCCAGGACCGGCAAAAAAATCTACAGTGATTAGACACAATTTTTATTTATGCAGAATGGTTGCTATGGAGCAAATATTCCTCATCAAAACTAAATCTCTTTACATACCTAAACAGTGTACTGGTGAACTGTCTTTATAAGTCATACGATACAAGTATGAGGCTAATTGTTTTTCAATTATTTGCAATCACAGGCAAGTTTAGAGAACTATCCATTGAATAACTGGTATCTGAAACTTTACTGTGTTCAAAATCTTCATATACATATGTGAAAATGGAACAAAGAGTCTCTTGAGTCTTGTTTGGGAAGGAAGGATAGAAGAAAAACAAGTTGAGAGAGAGATAGGGAAAGAGGTCTGTGTGATCACTTTGCTAGGGACAAAGGGACACTTAGGGACATAAGTGGATAGTCCTTATCTTCAAAGAATTAATCATCTGATTCACGATTTTACATGCATTATTGAAACAGCGAACAATGTCAGCTATGCTATTTCTGAGCCAAATACTAAGTCAGTGATTCTAAAATTTTACTGTGCGTAAAAATAATACAGAGGCAGCAAAACATGAAAATTCCCAAATCTCATTTTGATTTAATAAGGCTGAGGCATCTACATTCTTTTTAACTCAGGTGTTGTCCCTGAGATTTTTAGCTCAAAGTCAGCACTCTACCACCTTGAGCTGCAGCATCAGTTTCCTGATGTTAACTTGGCGATAAGAATCTCACTGATGTTCTTGCCCAGGCTGGCTTTGAACCAGGATCTTCAGATCTCAGCCTCCCAAGTAGCTAGGATTACAGGTGTGAGCCACCAGCACCTGGCACATCTCTCTTTTTGACAAGCATCCCAGGCTATTGGGATGCAGTTGGAACAAGGAACACTCTGACTCCTAAAAGTTAAACATTCATGTAAACACAAGCACACACACACACACACACACACACAACAGGTTTGTAACTGTGGGATTGTTTGAGAGGGCTGAGAGTGAACAATACCAAACTACATTGCATCTGTGAATGAATAAACAAAAATGAAACTCAATGAAGATAGTTTAATAATAATAGTAAGTAGTGGGAATGGAGAAAGTGAGGATATATGAGGGGTCAAATTGACTAAAATACTGTATGGACATGTATGAAATTCAACAGTGACACTCTTTGAACAATTAGAATATACTAAAAAAATAAAAGGAGAAGGAGGAAGAGCAGGAGGAGGAGGAGGAGAAAGACGAGGAGGTGGAAGGTGAAATACGAACTTTATGGTGTGTAGGCATTAGTGGCACCTGTGTTAGAAGCTTTGTCTCAGTGTGATGGTGTTAGGTGGGCAAAAGGAAACACTGAGGGTAAAGGTGGTTCAGATGATGCATCTGCTTGTGTCAGGAAGGAACAGTTCAGCTTGTTGAGATTGGATTTAGAATGGAAAAAGGAGGACAAGGAAGAGTTATTGAGAAGAGTTGAGTCCGATCAAGGTTCATGTCATTCATATATGGGCATGTCAAAATGAAATCGCTTTGTAAAGCTAGTTAATGCTAATAAAAATGTAAAAAAAAGAAAGAGAAAGAGATGTAGAAAGGGAGGAAGGGAAAGCAGGCCTTACAGGTGAAAAGACTGCAGAAAACTAGTTTCTATGCCCCTTGCCTCTTACATTGAATGTCAGCACAACTCACAATTTGGCAACTGTTGGCTGCCTTGTCCTGAAGTGCTGACAATATGATATAATTTGAAAGATATTATTTGTTCTTAAAAACCCTCCAAAATCTTTTAGAGGCTATTCCTTGGTGACTCTTGTAATAGTCATCTCATCTTAATCATTCATATCTAATGTCAGTAACTGTATTGGAGAGAAAGCCATTGAGGAAGAAGAGAATGGCTGAAGGTAAAGAAAATGTAGAACCATATTGTAATTGTGGATGACCACAGGTGGTTGAGCTCAGCCCACAAAGAGGAGATAGGTGGTTCTGGGAGCTTTCTATGGTAGAATCTGGATGCCAGGAGAGAAAATGGGAAAGACTGGTGTGTGTCAATTGCTCCTCCTTCAGCTTCTGTCTCCATTAAGTGCCACTGTTCCCTTCATGTCTTCATTCCTGTTAAATGTCACCTAAATGCCTTTTTATTTTTGGTGTCATCTCATGAAGTAAAAATCCTTTTAAAGGGAAAAAGTGATAACTCAAATGGTCTCACCAGGTGGCCGAAGGAAATCAGAGAACAGAAATGGTTTCTTTAAAATAGGAGAAAAAAAAACCACATACAATGAATTACAAGATATAAGTGGGAGAAAATATTGTATTTCAGCTCATTTCAGTAACTCACTATCTTAAATGTGTCTTCAATGTAATTTATTATTGCTATTTATTACTACTCAGTATTGATTATTATTATTATGTATGCAATAGTTCTTTCTTTCATCTGAGAAATTTGTTATATAATGGGCCTTTCAGATTAGGAAACATTTTTTGTTACTTACTAGTCTGATTTTCCTGACTCATTGTGAATAATTTTTCTAAAAATTTAATGTTTTTTCTAGAGGAAAAATGCTTTTCATTCATATTAATACAGTGACTGTTGAAAGAACTATTTTCTATGACAGAAAAGCTATATTAATATGAAATTATAAATGAAGTCTAAATGCTAACCATAGATTATATAATAGTAAAGTTACTCTCTCAGGAGAAATTTATAAGTAATAGAAGGGCTGGAAATGTGTGTGTGTGTTTTATTTTAGTACCTAGGGCTGAGTGCCTAGAGGTGGTTTTGTTGAAATTTATCAGAAAATTAATACACTTCCAGCAGGAAGCAAAGCAGAGCCAAATTCTGAGGACTTTCAATACATTCTCTATCTCGAAGCTGAATGAGTTCTCATCTCTACACATGTCCATAAGCTCATAACATGTATTTATGTGATACCACACACATGGACACACACACACACACACACACACACACACACATTGTCTTGTGTGGCTATCCTGATGTATCAGGTGTATTCCCTGATGGTGATGAGTCCATAGCAACACAGCAAAATCAATTCAAGTCCGCAAAGATCTAACACATGAAGACTTACTTACTACTTTTGGCTTCCTATCAAAATAGGCGATGGGCTTTAGGAGACCAAGATCTTTGCTCCCAATCTACAGGAATAACTTGCCACCAGTATTGCAGGAACATCTTAATTTCCAATCTAAGAAGACTCCAGGAAAATCCATCAGCTCCAAATTTTATTTTCCCATTGCCACACTCTGAAATTCCATCAGGGACCTACAAAGAGGCAAAGAGTATCCAGTGTTGGCAAATAGAAGTGGTTTCACCATCCTGCCCACTCTGTTCTCCAGTCTGGAATCCAGTTAGTGTGTCCACAACAAGAAGGGAGACAACAACTTTACTTTTTAAAAGCCACATGAACAAATGGTCTTTGATTTCCTTCAGGCACTCATGAGCTTATCTCTCTTTTAATTATGATAGTAAAACAATAAAAAAAATGAGAGTTAATTTTAACTCATGTTGGTCTGTCTAGGATAGTGAGTGAAGGTGATGTGTTGGAAAATATTAATCCAAGTTGGTTATTTAATGTCTGCTTCATTTTGAGAACTCCACTGAAGGCACCTGCTCTGGACAATGAAACTGCTTAGTTATATTTTGGTTTATCGTCGGTTTCTCCTGGTAGTGCTCAGTGTGCTGCTTCTACTACCACTTCCTCTTGTCATCCGCACAAAGGTAGGTGACAGGCACATTCCCTGAGCTGCTTTAAGTCACTCTTTATCCCTACTATTGCCTTGCCTAGCTCAGAGCTAAATGGGTGATAATAATTTGAACATGAAGTCAGGATGATGGTCGTTTCTCATTTTTTTAATGGCTAATGGTTGATTTTCAGTGTAATTAACTAGAATAATTAAATGTTGAGAATTGATCAGAACGATTCTCTACCTGTCAACTTGAGGAGGAAAAGAATGAAGTAGAGCCCTAGAGAATGTGTCTTTCCAGTCAGTTATCAAGTTGAGGAAGCATCTTGTGTCACATTTCTTTCTGGTGAGAAGGAGAAGCCAAGGGGTCCTGGGGGAAAAGGGGTGAAGCAACAGTCTAAAGTCTTAGAGACCAGACTCAAGATGAATTTATATGTCAGTTCTATGGTTTGGAATGGGTCCGAGAAACTTCTGTAAATTCAGTTTCTTCAGGAGAATAAATGACTTTAAAATCATGAAGAACATGATATCAGGGATTTTTACAAATCATGAATCCATGATATGATAATGTTCTGTGTTTTCAATTTAGCACCTGTAGGTAATTTAAATATTGTTCTCAAAATCAGTAAGACTATGACTAATAAAATTATCAGTTCAATCCATTTTTGACCTCTTGGTAAAGTGATTTGAATAAGCGAAGGGTGAGCACACTTTCTGAGTCACTCCCAAGTGTCAAAAGAGCAAGTAGTGGTAAAAGAGCAAGTACTGAGTCAGGCTTTCTGCTTTCGATCCCAGATTTAGCTGTGTGACCTGGACAAATTGTGCAACCTCTTTGTGCTTCTGTTTTCCTGTGTTTTCTCAATCTATGACCAGAGCAGGCTCGCTGTGCGTGTAAGTCACACTGTGCCAACCCCACAGCCAGAAACATCTTCCCCCCTCCCGTAGCTCACTCAGGCTGCACAATCATTTCTCTTTAATAGAAGAGAGCGTTGCTGCTTATGTTCTCTTAAAAGCATTACTAAAGTTAATAAAACAGAATTGCTTTGCCTTTGATATGTTGGGCCCTTCAGACTCCCTCTGAAGGTTGAGTCCTCTATTTAAGAATCTCGGACAGAAATTCCAGAGAGGTCATAAAAAGAGATTGACTCCAACTTCATAGCTTGTCAAGTTGCCAACTGCAAACTCCCAGCCACAGCTTCCCAGTCTGGGTTCCTACCACTGGGAATTGGTAGTTTCATGACGCTGGGTGCCACATCAGGTGACCAATGTGAGCCACCGCCACAGGATTCTGATCTAGAGTCCTATCCTCTCCTATCCCACTGCTGAGACTTGTTCCTACATTTACTGCTCTTTCCAATCTTTGACTCTAAGAACTCATTGAATCCTATCAGGAACACATTTTGCTTTATTCCTGACTACCTACAATATTTTTTATATTTCCACATTAGTCTCAGTGTTTGTTAGCCCTTATTTATGGCAGAGAAAGCAGGATATGGAAGTACGCAAGGTAATCTGACATCGCGAATGGTCATCTGTAATTCTCCTTTGACATATAAATTTAGGGCATCCTAATTATCACCCATAATTTTCAAAGAAAAAATGGAATTTCTTTGAAAAATAAATGAGTAAATAAATGAGAAGCAACAGTTTGGATGCATGGCTCACTAACTGGAAAGTAGATTACTGCTAAGAAATACAGCTAGTGGATTTTTTTTTCTCCCAAGATACTCTGACAAACATGTATTAGCTCTATACATTAATTAGCTGCTCCAGTACCATGGGTAAAAATATCAGCTAGGTAGCAGGTTGCACTTGTGAATGTGTTCCTCTTTTCTTCTAATCAGCCCATTTCTCAAAACTCAATTCATGCAAGTGAGAGGAATTTTGGTTTGGGGCAACTTTAAATACATACTTTATTATTCAACCAATTGTTAGCTAAACTTCATATTATTTTAACTCTTACAATGAAAAAGTCTTTGCTTCAGAGGATATAGGTCTATGGAGTATATAACATGTAAGTGGAACCTTACTATGACATGAATGCAAATCAATTTAATATCAACATTTAGGTTTCTGAACAGGAATCTTCTAGACTAATAATGACACAGGAATAAGCTTACTAAACACTTTAAGTGAAATAAAAAGTCAAGTTCATCTTTTAAAAATATAGATAATCAATGTCTTGTTTCAGAGCCAGAACAGTATAAAAAAGTGAGAACCTCTCTCAAAACACAAGTTGGGCCTGGCCCAGGAGTTGATACAGTTCTAGCTCACACAATCCTAGCTGTTCAGGAGGGCGAGACTGGAAGGATTTCAGCTTAAGACTCTTTTAGGTACAAATTTAGAAAAACCCAATCTCAAAAGAAAACTAGGTGCGCTGGTTTTTGTCTATCACCTGACCTACATGGGAAATACACAATACCTACATAGATAGGAGGCTCATGATCCAGTCTGGTCTCGGTATAAATGTGAGACTCTACTTTACAAAGCACTAAATCAAAATAAGATAAGGGTGTAACTTAAGGGGCAGAGTACAAGGCCCTGACTTTAAACCCCAGTATCTCCAAAACTAAGCAGGCAAAAAAAAAAAACCCAAGGTGGGCATGATGACACATACCTGGAGTCCCAGCTATTTGGAAAGGAGAGGTAGGAGCATTTCTGTCCCTGTCTGAACTGGACAAAAGTTCAAGACCCTATCTTAAATATAATTAAGTATAAGTGGGCTGATGGCATGGCTCAAGCAGTACTAGATTTGGCTAGCGAGTCTATGGCCTGTGTTCAAACCCCAGAACTACTGAAAATCCCTCCAAGTAACAACAAAAATATCTGAAGATCATAGTAAATTTATAAGATGTGGAACTAACAATGGATTCCTGGTTATTATTTTCATTTTTGATTGTTTTTTGAGTTGTTATAGACTGGTTTTCATTCCTAGTTTAATTTTCCATCAAAAAGGTATCACAAAGAATGAGAAGCTAAGATTTCAAAGTAATGCAGAAGGGAAGAAATAAGCCCTCATTTTGCAAAGCAGTAGTCCATTCCCAACATCTGCTAACTGCTTTGCCCAGATCATCTATTTAACTTTCATTACAAACCATCTATAGTTATCTCCATGGAACCATTGGAATCTTACATTTGAAGGAGCTCAGGCTCAGAGAAATTTTGCACAAAATATTCTGGACTTGGCTTTTGTCAAAACTCGTAATTTATGCTTTAACGGTGGTTTGTTTTCGACTTCCATATTTTTCAGTTTTGATTGTTTACTCCCGATGGCTTATTAATCATTTATTAACAACTCAAGCCAATTCCTGCCAGGATAATGCTCCATCCAAACAGCAAACAATACATGTCCTAACCATTTCCTTAGTTGATGTGGTGATTGTAAGGGAAAAAGTGACAGTGATTCTCACCTGGAGATGGGTCGTTAAGTACTGAGTCAATAGACCACTCAGAATATGCTTTTTGCTGGGTCTTAGAATTGTAGCCATACTACAGGCTGGTCATGTCAGCTTGTCTGATACTTTGTCATGCCTGTATTCAGATGCTCATGGGTAAGCCATGGCTTTACATTGATATCTTAATAATGCCTTGTAGTTGAAAGGAATCTTAGAATTTTATCCTTCAATATTTCAGTGGGAATGATATTTTATAGGCAAATAATATGTATAACCCCAGATGCTGTGAAGTATGACAAATAGATGCTCAAAGCGAATCCTTACAAGTTGGGTAATATTGCTATTAGATCATCCATTGATTAACTTTTTTCATATAAGGAATATAAACAAAAAACAATAAAGAATTTATCGGAAAGTGGCTATGCAGACATGTTTCCATGCAGCATTCACCTGAGTCTAGAGCCAGTGATGTTTATTAGAACTGAGTATCTTTGCCTCTGTAGCTTCCTTGGCAGTAGAGCTAACTTTTAATACACTGGTATAGTTGCATCCTTGATCAAGAATTTTTGCTTTCTTAGTGATTTATCTGAGAGCATCAGATGTCCTTTTAAATTGTCCTCCCTCCCTCCTTCCCTCCCTCCCTCCCTCCCTCTCTCCCTCCCTTCCTGCTTTCCTTCTTTCTGTTATAGATTTCTATCTTTCTACCTATTTTCATTACTGGGGATTGAACCCAGGGCTATGTGCCTACTTAACAAGTGCTCTACAACCTGAACTATAGTGCTATGATACCAACCCTTTGGTTCAATTTTGGCTTTTGGTTTTACGACAGTTCTTGCTAAATTTGCTCTCGTGTGTGTGTGTGTGTATGTGTGTGTGTGTGTGTGTGTATGTGTGGGTGTGTGTGTGTGTATGCGCACACAGAAGTGTGCACACATGTGTGTTTTGAAACTTGAAGTTTGAGCTTTGGAATTCTCACATGGCCTTGTCATTCAAGGCCACCTAGGCTCTAACATTTGAGTCACATTTCTGCTTCCTGATCTCATATTCTTGATCTTCATATCTTCAACTCCAAGTATCTGGAATTATAGACGCATACCTCATTTGAAGAAGAAATTTGTTAAATATTTCCATGTAAAACTTCTTAAAAACAGGTTGGTCTGTGTGCCAGAGCTCCAAATATGACCTCTGTGTAACTGTGTTCTTTTAGAACTATTTTAACACATGGAAAATTAAGCACACTCAATGTTTTTTCCTTACTTATCTTCCAAGTGTTCAGCTTTTCTTAGTTTTTCACAAATCAAATAGAGGGAAGGGAAGAGCAGGTTTATTTGAGAAATTCTGAGGGGAAGAACTTAAGACTACCCTATGGGCACTGAGTATATTTCTATAGATATTTCTCAGTCTGTCCAGCTGATCCACTAAATAGAAATTCTTTCCACAGTAAGGAGAGAATGAACCAACCTCACAGGGCTGAGCAGCCTTCTTTTGAGCATTCTGTAGAAACCATTTTAGATCAAGACACCCTCCAGGTGGAAACTGGGAGCGCTAGCTCTAGAAGAGCTCCAGAAGGATATGGTGTATTTTAAAAGGCTACCTCTGTTTCTGAAGCTCTCCTGGGATGCCAGATCACTCTTTCAGGAAAGACTTGCAAGTAACACCACGATTTCAAAGTTAAAATAGAAATTACAACTAGATAATTATTACATATTATATAATTAGACATTAAATAATAACTAAATAACAGAAATCAGAATAATGTGTAATGTGCCCATTATCAAGAAATCTAATAAGAACAGATGCTGGTAAGAATGTGGCCAGAAAAGATCACTACTACATTGTTGGTGGGAGTGTAAACTCATTCAACCACTATGGAAAGCAGTATGGCGGTTCCTCAAAAGACTAAATATAGAGCTCCCCTATGACCCAGCAATTCCACTACTTGGTATTTACCCAATCTTCCAGAAACAAGGACACACTAAAGCCACTAGCACAACAATGTTCACTGCAGCACTATTTACCATAGCAAAGATATGGCACCAACCCAGATGCCCCTCAGTAGATGATTGGATCAAGAAGATGTGATATTTATACACAATGGAATTCTATGCTGCCATCAGAAATAATGGCATCACCCTATTTGTAGGGAAATGGAAAGACTTGGAAAAATCATATTAAGTGAAGTAAGCCAGACCCAAAGGAACATAGGCTCAGTGGTTTCCCTCATTTTTAATAATCAATACAAACCTAGGACTCTCCTTGCAGAGGATTACAATAGCTCAAAACCAAGATACAAAAGGCCATATAGGATGAGGCTAAATGGATCTCTAGGATATAGAAACCAGAGCTTTATCTTGAATAATTGTTGTTCTTAATGTACTCTGTTATTTCTCTTCTCTTTTGTTGCCTTTTGGTTAATCTCATATTGCTACAGTTAAAAAAAATCTTGAGCGCAATGTGCTTGGCCAAGTGAACTGTGATTTAAGTAAAGAGGATGTGAACAGATCATTAAAGACTTAATACCCCAAGTCTTCCATTTCCTTAGCCACAGTCCCCTCACTTCGTGTTATTCCCCCAGCAAAAGGCTGCTTCCCTTCACCCATGAAGGGCTTCAAATCTTTTTTAGACCAATAATTCTGACTGGTCATCAGATCTTTCCTAGTAAACACACCCTAATCTCCCTCTCTGCATCTGCTTCTTTCCATGTGTTCCTAGCTCTCTTCCTCCCATGTCATCCTTTTACCCCTTTCCTCCTGGGTCTCCCCTCTGACTGTTATTTTATTTTCAATATTTTATTAACATTGATCTTTACACCATATTTTGAATGTCATGGTTAACAAACAAGTATTCAAGAAGGGAATCTCTAAATACAATCACTAGTACATAGATTTTAGAACATAATTAAAATTAAGCTGAGTCTTTGTATGTTTTAGATACAGCTTAACTATGTAATAAATCATTGTGTTTACAGAGTATATAGCTCATCGTAGATTTTTATGTCTACGTAGCTACGTTTATATGTCCAAGACCATGTACATAACCTTAGTTACCCAAATATTGAGTCACCGCTCTTGTACTTTTTGGATCTAATATCCACATATTAAGGATACCATGCTCCTTTTGTTTCTTTGGTCTTGACTTATCTCACTCAACATGATTCACTCTAATTTCATCCACTTCCCAGCGAATGCCATTATTTTATCTTATCTGTTGGCTATGAAGAATTCCATCATATATATATACATAGATAGATATATTATAGCACATTTTTTGTATCCATTCATCAGCAGTAGGGCATCTGGGTTGTTTCCATTGCTTGGCTATTGTGAATAGTGCAGAGATGAACATGGCTGAGCAGGTGTTCTTATCATGTCCTGGGTTATGATGCTCAGGATAGATGCCCAGAAGTGGTATGGCAGGATCTTAGGGAAGGTCTATTTTCAGTTTTTTAAGTAACCTCCAAACTGCCTTCCAGAGTGGCTGTACTAGTTTACATTCCCATCAGCAGTGCAGTTATTTTAAAGACAACCATCCCTAAGCATACATCTTTGATGGCTCTTCTTGGCTGACAGAGAAAAAATATATGAAGACAATGTGTATCCACAGATGGATATTTAAGATATTGCCCAACCATGCCCTTAAAGCCCCACTATCTGTCTTCCACACTGGCTTTTTCCACATCAGGGACGCCTCACTATTGTCTGTCTTTAGAATGCCCATGACTTCTGTGTCCCTGTGCCTCCTTCCCACAGGCCAGACCGTCTTCCTAGTATGGCCAGCCTACCCTGTCCTTCTTGGAAGACAAAATTTGGCTAAGGATGCAGCAGTCAATGTTGCTGTTCTCATTGCATGATGGATACCTTGGTCACCATTACAGGATGGGACCCACTTGGCTGTCATTATTGTCTCCTCCTGCACCTTGTAAATAGCTGAAGAGCAGGGAACATGCTGCTCAATTTCTGTCTCCTCCAGCCCCAAAGATGAGGCTTGCCATGCAGGTGTTAGCAGGGACAGGCAACTTAGCTGAATGGAGGGATGTGTGATGCCACATGGCAGGAGGATATGGGGAGGAAACTAGCATCTTCTGGGGGAAGAGGTTCAAATAGAGTGAAAAGAAAGACTGAACAAGAATGTAGGTGTAACAGGAGGATGTCTCATTTACAAGACCATTTACCTGATGGGGTGTGTGTGTGTGTGTGTGTGTGTGTGTGTGTGTGGCACTGGAGGTTGAATCTCTGGCTTCACACTTGCTAAGCAAACACTGGGTCATTTCAGCTACAATCCCAGTCCTTGTCTTTAGTTTATTTTTCCAACACAGTCTTGTGGCTTTGCCTGGGACCTTTTGGAGCAAAGCTCTCCCTACCTGAGTAACTGGGATTATAGACATAGGCTACCAAGCCTAACTTGTGGAAATAGGGTCTTGACAATATTTTTTGCCTTGGTTGTCCACAATCCTAGCTCCATCAAGCCTGACTTTCATGAGAGGTTTTTTTTCACCTACTTTGGCAACCATAATCAATATGATGCTCTTATAATGATTAGGAATAACTAATAATTTTTCCATTTATAGATGAATAATCTTAGACACATTTAAAACACAAAAGTCCCAAAAGGGAGCTAGGGATCCAGAGCACAAAGGTGTCTAATTTCCAAGTTCATAGATGACATTTTTCTATAATGGTGCTTGCACCAGGTCTTTCAAAGGTGGGCTCATTTTGCCTTACTCCATTATTCTGCCACATTGAGAAGAAATCCATATTAAGCAGTAACTCTGACCCCTAATGGACAATGGTGGTCAAGATATAAACTTTATGGCTTTAAGCTGCCATGATTTGGGGAATATAGCCAAAAAACAACCTAGTATATTTGGGAAACTTTTCTGTGTGGTCCGTTTCCTCCTAAATAAAATGGCTAAGACTTTCTTTTTCTTTCTTTTCTTTTGTTTGGTTGTTGTTTGTTTTTTTGGTTTTTCCAGTCCTGGGCTTGAACTTGGGGCCCGGGTGCTATCTCAAGGCTTCTTTTGCTCAAAGCTAGCATTCTACCATGGCACTAGTTCTGGCCTTTTCTGGATAATTTTTATAGATTTATTGTCTCAGGGCCTTGCCTGCCCAGGCTGGATTCAAATGAAGATACTCAGATCTCAGCCTCTTGAGTAGCTAGGACTACCGGAGTGAGCCACGGGTGCCTGGCAAGATTTTTAAGTTCCAAATATCTATCAATCAGCTATTCTAGATTCACCTGTAAATTGTGTACCAAGTCCCACCCTCCTGGCTGCAGTGAAACCTAGGTAGTTGAAGTTCGGCAAACTCCACAAGTGATTCCAATGTTAACTCATTTAGATAATATCGCTGGATAATCTCCATGATTCCTTCCAGGTGCTATGTAGCTGTGGATGATGCTTAGAAAATAAGGGTTAAAAAATTGGTCATTGTCATGATAAAGCCATCAAGTTGTTTGTCCCTGCTTCCAGTGTTGTCTAAATTCTAGCTGTTGTACCTTTACCCGATAAGTTGAGCTCCTTCAGGGCCTGCATCAGAGCCTCCTCCATTCAAGATGAGACTATTACAAAACATTTTAAGCTTTTCAATTTTTATAGAGCCTTAAGAAGTCACTCCTGCAGTAGGGGTAGATGTATCATAAACCATGCAAAGCCCTTTTCAGGTGCTCTGAGATGAGAATAGTGTTTTCCTTGAAGCACAGAGATTCAGAATCCATGATTTTTTTCTTTCTCTAATTGCTTCATATTCTTTTTCAAAAATCAATTGCAGTGGGTGAGGTCTGTGATTCGCTGTGCTTTCTTCCCGTCTGTGTTCAGGGGAGCTTGTACTGGCATACATACCTGTTCATTAGCCATATTGCTCTCTACGATCAGTCAGTGTGTCCTATAAAAAAAAAGGATGGGGGGGAAGAAAGTTCTATTTTAATACAGAATTTATATTTCAATTTTATCTGAAGCTATAATTTAAAAGAAAACCAAAGTGATTTTTAAATATGATCTGCCACATACACCAAGGGAATTTGACAATCAGAACTTAGAGGATGAAAAAAAGAATCCTCACATCCAAATTGCCTCATTGCAAATGTGCCTTGTCTTTTCAACCTCTTCAGCATGTGCCCAGATGCACTTAGTTGAGGAGTTGAACAAAAACTATAACAGTGATTTAGTGGTGAATGTCAGGTATTAGAATTTACCTCTGTGGGTAAATATTTTAGTATCAACTTCATTGTTGGCAAGAGAAGCCAGGGCTCTTTTGTCAAGCATATAAAGATATTTACACACTCACCTGGTCATTTCTTGATTTCAGTGCCAGGCAAGAAGGAAGAAGGAAAGGAAAAAGGAAGAAATAACATGAAAGATTTTGCTAGGCTGAGGAATCTAATAGCCAGGATGGAATTTGAGTGTTTTATTGCGGGATCAAGACATATGACTAAGCACAATAATAGAAAGAACATAGATAAGAATGAGAGAACTTGGGGTTCAAGGTCTCCACCAATAATTCTGGAATCAGGTTGGAAAAGTGTTTGCTTGAAGACGTGAAAGATAGAAAGCAGTTCAGGAAGCAAACACAAGCCAGTCTCCAAGCCAGGAACCATCTCCCACCAGCTCCCCCAACAGTCAGATAATAGCAACTGGGGTGACCTGGCTAGAAGGCAACCTAGTTTCTAAGATAAAACCGACTCTGCACTGAAAATTAATTGCTGACAGGGGTTACTAGAAAGCTAGTAATATGAGCATCAAAAATAACCCTAAAATGGTCAATTTCTTGTACCTTTTAAAATTTTATTCTAAGTGAAAGTATCAATAGAACTTTGATTAAAAAGCCAGTAATAGTCTCATTTATTTTAATTTTATATTCTTCCAAGAAAATATTTGTGATTGTGTCTGGACTAACCTGTTACTGAAAGCTTACTGAGTATTGACTGGAAAATATATTTTTTGCCAGTGTCTCTATTTCTTATTGTATTTTATTTTCAGAGTGATGTATAGAGGGGTTACACTTACATTCATCAGGTAATGGGTACATTACTTCTTGAATAATGATACCCCTTCTCATTTTTTCCTCTCACTGTCCTCCCTCCACCCCCTCCCAATCATCTTGTTTTTCCACTTCCTTTTTCTATTTCAAATAAACATATATACAGCATACCAGGTACCAAAGTCAGACAGAGTAACAACATGAGATAAACCATAGGGGGGAAAAGAAAAAAGACAAAACTTCACATAGCCCACATGAGATCAATCATAGAGAACAGGAATTGGTAATGGGTGTGAATCACTACTGTCTTGAGAAAAATGGGCAGATGGTCAACTGACATTAATAAGCATTCAAAGTATTCATTAAAAAGGCCCCAAGTAGCCAAATTAATACTGAGCAAAAACAAAACAAACAAAAACAGAAAAATGAAAAAAGCTAAAGACATTATACTGTCTTCAAAACACACAGCAAACTTTTAGTAACCCAAACAGTATGGTAACAGCATAAAACAGATGAATGGGTCAATTAAAAGAACATGGCCCAGAAATAAATTATGCATTTATAATCAATTGATTTTCATGACAGGCACTGAAACACACATTGAGGAAAGGACATTCTCTTTAATAAATGATGCTGGGAAGACTGGATATCCATATAGATAATACTGAAATTAGTTTCTTTTCTCATATTACATATGAAAGTCAACTCAGAGTGGATTAACTGTTAAAGCTCAGACCTAACTATGAATAAAATATGAAACATTAGAACTGGCAAGGATTTTTGGACAAAACTCCAAAAGCACAGGAAACAAAGCCCAAATAAATGAGTAGGAGTACATCAGACTAAAACACAAAGCAATCAATAGAGAAAGGAAGTTGGCAGCATAGATAATGGGAGAAAATAATTGTGATCTGATAATGGGTTAATATTCAGAATCTATTGGGAATCCATATAAAGCGACAGCAAGGAAACAAATAAAAATTTAAAGTGAGCAAATGACTTAGACATTTCATAAAAGAAGGCATTCCAGAAACTGAAGTTCTAATAAAAATGTTCAGTATCAGTAGTCATCAGGTAACTGCAAGGTAAAATCACCATGAGATATAACTTTACAGATGTTAGAACAGCCATTGTAAAAATAACAAAAGGTAAAAGTGCTAGAGAGGCTGTGGAGGAGAAAGAACCCTCGTCTATGCTGGTAAGAATGCAAACTGATGTTGCCACCATAGATATCACTAGAGCAGTTGTTCAAAATGTTAAAACTAGAACTACGCTGTGATCCGGAAATATCTCTCTCTCTCTCTCTCTCTCTCTCTCTCTCTCTCTCTCTCTCTCTCTCTCTCTCTCTCTCTCTCTCTCTCTCTCACACACACACCCACACCTATACACAGCAGGATACTATCCATCCATTTAAGAAGAAACAAAATCCTCCACAGTAACAACACAGATGAACCGGAAGCGCACTGTTGTTGTGCCATGAACTCTGACTTGCTCACCTGAGCAGGTTAGGACTACATAGCCCTTGATGGCAAGAAATTTCAGTCTTTATGGCAAGGGTTCTATCTGGTGATCACAATGAATTCATCCATTAGTATCTTTTTCTAATGGTTCACAGATGGGTGGTGTGCTAGTGAGTTAACAAGAGGGTTACCTCATGACTCTGGCTTTGTACAAGCGAATGAAATGATCAAAATGGCTTCTTGGGAAATTATCTGGTTTTGAAATGGACTTCCCTGGAATGCAAAATGTTGGACAGAGATAGAGAGGCAGATTTGAGTTAGAAAATGGTGGGGAAAAATGTAGAACTACCAGGAGACGGGTTCATTCTGACTAGGAAACAAAATAATAACAGGACCCATTTTATCTGTGAAACCTAGTTTCTTGCAAGAATCAGGAGACATACAATTGTAAAGAAGAAATTTTTAGTTATCTATGAGTTCTCATTACAAAAAAGAAACACACAGCCTCCTCCACTGACACTTTAAATTGAACTAGTATTCACAAATTCTCTGTAGAACATTCCAGAAAGCCTGAGTCATAGCTCAGCTTTGTTTTGTCGTTTCATTGTCTGTCAAGACCATAGAGGCAGATTCTGTAAATCAAATAAAAATAAACAAAAATGTCAACATCAAAACACCTTTATTCTTTTTCCTTTAAAAAGATGATAAAATAAAGTTATAACACAATCCTGTCTTATTAACCATCTCTTAGAAATCCCCTGAAAATGTAGAGATGGTGGAAAATCAACACCAAGACCAGAACACTCAAGCTGAAGAAGATTAATAAAAGGGTCACAGAGTGCAGACTTGGTATAAGCCTTGAATCAATACCCCCAACAAATCCAAATGGCAATTTTTATAAATTTTCATATGCAACTCAGAATTTTTAGGGAGTCAGCAGTGTGAGAGCAAAACAAGTCCTAGGAATAGATGCCAACTTTGGGGATCACTGAGGACATTCTAGGAGGTTTCAAAGCAACATTTTCTAAGTCAAAAACATGATAAACTTTCACTCCTTACTAGTGTTCCACAACAGAAAATCTAGGGTCCAATACTAAACAACGACAGTCTGTTGAGTCCCATTCCTTTGTAATAACTCTGTGCCTTCTCAGTATTTCAAAAGGAGGCTTTAAAAAAATCTTGGTTCATGTGACTTAAAAGCTGGATTTAAGAACGCTCATATCCTTCCTCTTTGATAAGACACAGCAAAAAACTTTCCCTTTGATTTCTTTTCTCATTTATTAGAAGGTGGGCATGCATGGCACCAGAGAAAGCAATTAGAAGGCAGAGGGGTGGTGTGACTCTGAGAAGTTACTAGCTTGACTGTTCCCTTCAGTACTGATTGAGGATGCGTTTTGAAGTCAAGCTTGGCTGAGCACAAACATCCATTTGCGCACAAGCACAGAAAAGTTGACTGGATGACACTTAGACTGAAGAAAAGTTAAAACTTAATAGGTGATTTTCCCTGTCGTTAGCTTTCAGCACATTTATTATTAGATTCTCCTCACAGTAACTATAGGCTATGCCAAGGCACAAGGTCTTCTTGTGCTCTCTGTGACAGAACCCTGCCCAGGAAATGTGGTAACTTGGAAGTTATTGTCCGCTTCCCATTATTTTACCTTGCTTTTGCCTTCGTCCTTTCCAGGAAGCAGAATGTGCCTACGTCCTTTTTGTGGTTGCCATATTGTGGATCACAGAAGCCTTGCCTCTGTCAGTAACAGCTCTACTTCCAGGCCTACTGTTTCCCCTGCTTGGGATCTTGCCTTCTACAAAAGTAAGTTCTCCTGTATTGCCATCATGGTACAATTCTTTATTTTGGGGTGGTGATTTTCTTGGAGAAAATTCATTTCTGAAAAGATCCATAATCCTTTTGCTAAAGACTTCCTCAGAGGTCCCCTGGATTTCCAGATACCTTTCCAAAATCCTATGCAGGATTTTGCATATTTGTCAGTATCCGAGTCTCCTCTATTTGACCAAACAAATACCTGTTCTGTCTTCTTCTTCCCTGCACAAAGGGAGCAACATGTTCACGTTCTGCCTCAGCTTTCTCTGTTCATCAGAATTTGATCGTACAGTGTAGAAAAAGCAATTTCTTTTGTTTTTAATGAAGAAAAAGCTTCCCTGTTTTCTTTTCCAGAAACCTGGCATTTCGAAAACTAAAGCCAAATTAACTTTCACGTGTATTTCTTTTTGGTTCTCAGTGAGAGGAGTTTATTCACACTGAGTGCTGGATTTTTTTTCTTTTTTCTTTTTTTCCTTTATTCAATCTATGGCTATTCATCTGAAGAAAATGGATTCAATTTCCCATTAAAAGCATGAAATACACTGAAACAACATGCAGTCTCCAGACATCCAGCAAACAAAACCTGCTTAAGCCATAACTAAAACATTCTCAGGAAGATGTCAAGTTCAAGTTCTCAGTCAGTGTAATTGATCACCTTTGGGATTCTATCTTTTTGGCACCACTGTTCTCGTGAAGCTTATCTGTCTTTCCTGTGGGTGGGGATTTCCTTTTGAATTATTTCTTGATTACAGTTCTTCCTAGGAGAGAAATTGTTCCCATTGTTCTTCCTCTTTTGGAACCCACATCTTTTTTTTTTCTTTTTTACATTCCTGTTTTCTCTGTATTTCTCCTGTATATTTCTCCCTGTATATCTCTTTTACTCTAATCTTATTCTTACTTCATTTCGATTATTTTATGTGGCCTATATGAGTTATCTTATTCTCATTCTAATTATCATTGCTTTGGAAGATGACACAGATAAGGCTATAATTTGGTTTTTTGTTGTTTTTGTGTTGTTGTTTTTTTCTGCAAGCTAAAGTTCTATTGCTAAAGAATCCAAAAAAATCACAAATTTGAGTTTCCTGACATGTCACCTTCCTTTAGTCTCAACGCTTGTGAGGCTGAAATAGGAGGATCCTAAGTTCAAGGACAGCCTGGGACTACATAGTAAAAATCTCAACAACAACAAACACAAAAAGAAAATCTAGGTTTCTTAAATATTTCACATGCTGCCTCTTTGTGGTACATATGAGTCCCCTGAGAGGTAATAAATTTGTTAATGGCAGTATGGGTTGTATCACTCTGGCTGGGATGCTTGTCCAAGAATCCTTTATCCCTAGCTGTGACAGTCTCATGGTCATAGCATCTTAAACTTGGAAGGATATTCTGTGCCACATCTCATCCAGGAAGGATCTCTTAGACAGTCCTTTTACAGAGGGAACCTCAAGTCTTTCTGAGCTGTGGGCCTCTGACACCCCACATGAAAAATTATATCAGGCTGAAATAACTTTCAAGCAATTCAATTCCATTGAGCCCAACTCTGAAATTCAATGATGCTGATCCATTAAATTTTAATCTAACATCTACAGTTCTACAGACAAATTTTATTTTTCTTGTGCATGCCAATGTTGCTTGAATTTTTTAAATTAGTATGATTACTACCCCTAATTCTAATTAGTCTGATTACTACCTTCCATTCTATTACCACTATCAAGATTTTCTCTTCACAGAACTAAAACTAGTTTGCCAACAATACTTAAGTTAGTCAATAAATGACAGGTCTATGCATATATGCTATATAGATTGGTATTATTTCTATTTCATATCTAATGACTAAGTCACTCCAGAAGCACTCAAATCTTGCAGAGGTCAAAGAATCTGTCGCCTCTAGAATATCAGCCTAAGTTTATTTTAAACTTTGTATGACCTTAAAGAAAGCAACAACAGAGCAGCTTACCAGAAAATTTCAGGAAGTAAAAACACTTAGGACTTTTAATGAGGACAACTGATTTTCAGTCTTGTGATCCTCTTTCCAGACAGGGTACTGACCTTTAACTTATAAATAACTAACCCAAAATTCAAATTCAAAGCACCAGGAAAAGTCCCAGAGATTTATACAGAAAGGACTGTACTTAAAATTCAAAACTCACTTTATCCTGTCGGTTAAAGCAATCTTTTTTTTTTTTTTTTGGTGAGTCATGGGGCTTGAACTTGACCTGGGCTCTGTCCTTGAGCTCTTCAACTCAAGGCTACCACCCTACCACTGAGCCAAGCCCCATTTTCCATTTTCTAGAGGTTAATTGGAGATAAGAGTCTCAGGTCCTTTTGTGCCCTGGCTAGCTTTGAACCTTGATCCTCAGATCTCAGTCTTGTGAGTAGTTAGGATTATAGGGGTGAGCCACCTCGCCCAGTGGTTAAAGCTATCTTTTATTATCCCAAAGTGGAACATAAGATAGCCATACAAAGCAAGGGATGTTTTAAAAAAACAGGTAATAGGGATAAAGGGATATTGAATATATTACTGATAAATTTTGAAGGTAGAACCAGCAAACTTTCTTGTTTGAATTTTGGAAAGAAGAGATTTAAGAATGCTTCCTAGATGTTCAACTTGCTCAGTGGAATAAAAAAATCATGTGAAACAGGAAAGATGAGGAGCAGAACAGTTTTATTGTAGAGGAAGGAGCCCTGCACTCAGAGCTCAGGGGTCAGTGCTAGGCATGTAAGTCTGAAGTGGCTCATCTAAATGAAGATGTTGAGTAGAGGTGGGGATGGCTCTCAAGAGTCCAGAGTTCATGAGAGGCAGCTGATTGGGAGACACAAGTCTGGCAGTCATAAGCACAGAGATGGCAGTCCAAGCTCTAAGACCTGAGATCACTTAAGGAGAGGGTAAAAATAAACATGCAGAGAGGACAAAGAACAGAGCTCTGGATAATTAAGACATAGGTGGGAACCCAGGAGCACTGGAAACTTTGAACCAATGCCTAAGGAGAGAAGCAGTAGTCATGCCTGTCAAATATGATGACAATTCAGTTGTTAGGAAGACTGGAAGTTTGATCACGTTATTTGGTGAAACAAATTAAGTAACTAATTTCTATAAACACCGCATTACACCTAACAATAGACTTACATTTTTTGTTGTTATTATAAAGTTTATATTCAGAAGGGCTATAGTTGCTTGACTCCAAAAAAGAGTACATTTCTTTTTAGACAATGTCACCCCTTTCCTCACTCACAATATACCTTTAAAGAAACCTTTAATTCATTAACTTGATGTGGTATACCACTTAATGGTTACAGCTTCTTGTTTGATTTGTACAAAGATTGATCAATGGATAAATCATACAGCTATGAAAGAAGCCAAGAGCTCTGGTGGCAGAAGTCATTTTTTAAATGAAATCCCATTTGGATACAGAAATAAAAGTACATTTATCTTGCAAATAGACTTCAAATTTCATTGATTTAATTTAATCTATTTTGCACCTCCCTTAGTAGTTCCCTTCCTCCCTTTCTTCCTTTTTTTTTTCTTTAATTTATTTGAGATAGCCCAAAGGTCCTAAGACTAACCATCCTCCTGCCTCAGCTTCCTGATGTGGGATTACAGGGATGTATTATCGGCCCTCATTTATTTTTTCCTAATATGTGTAAGCATATAGAACATATTTAAATTTTCATTCAAACATGTCTACACATCTGTCTTTGAATACAAGAGAAAGATCTGTGGTTGAAAGTCTAAGTTAAGGGCAGCCTAACAATGTTTTTCTTATGTAATAATACCTTTCTTTTCAACACCCCAGCATTCATGGTCATGGGCTTAATTTCAATTTCAGGTGGCTTCTGCATATTTCAAAGATTTTCACCTGCTGCTAATTGGAGTCATCTGTTTAGCAACATCAATAGAGAAATGGAATCTGCACAAGAGGATCGCTCTGAGGATGGTGATGATGGTGGGAGTGAATCCAGTATGGTAAATACTGTATTTACTACATCCATTATACTTTCTGAACAGACCTTTTGTATGCAGGGCAAGCATTCAAATAATTAATGCACATCCAGGGGATTGCTTAGAAACAGTATAGTTCATGACTTTTTTTCTCTGTAAATATGAAAGTGATATAAAGTATGCCTGAGTTGTAGGAAGACACAACAACATCAAAAAACTTCTCCTTTCACTGCAGGTCTAATTACAGGGAGATTGGAATGAGTGCACAAAACTCTCTCACCCTTAATGTACCATTAGAGTCAAAGATGGGAGATGCCTTGAACCTCAACAGGCAAGATTTATAGACTTCAGGGTAGACGTCATTCCTATCTTGTTTATTTGGCTGATTATACATTCAGAGCTTGTTCAAGAGCATCCTTTAAGGATGCTATGAGCCAAAGACAAAGACAAAATACAAATGTGTGCAGAAACATTCTGAGGTGAATGCTTTTCTTTTTAAATCAACTGTTGCAGAAGTGAAACAATCAATTAGGAACTTTCATCTATTCGTGAAATTACTCAGTCGACTGATTTTTTTCTTTTTTTCCCCCCATTAAATTAATTGCCTAGTTTGGTTTTATTCCACCTCTTGTTATGAACTTGAATGCAAGCAAAGGAAAATCTCTAGTGTCATAATCATTTGCATAATGAGACTCACTTTAAAGCCTTAGGGAGTTCTTCCCTTCTCATCTTTCTTGGAAAAAATAAGAAAATTTTATTGACTTCTGTGGCATAATACCTTCTAGGCTATTGTCACATTTGTATTGTTCATGTACAGGACAAATTGTTTTGGTAAATACTGAGTGTGTGCATGTATATGTACGTAAGTGTGTAGGCTTTATATATGTAAATATGTGTATTACATATATGTAGATTATATATGACATGCATCCTATACATGACTGATACAGCCTGATTTGAAAAAAATCTACTTAAAATTTTTTGGCCGGGCATTTGGCCTCGTGGTAGAGTGTATGCCTAGCATGCACAAAGGCCCAGGTTCAATTCCTCGGTACCACATACATAGAAAAAAAGCTGGAAGTGGTGCTGAGGCTCAAGTGGTAGAGCTCTAGCCTTGAGAAAAATCCAAGGACAGTGTTCTGGCCCTGAGCTCAAGGCCAAGGCTGGCAAAAAAAATTAAAACATGTATGCATTTAAGGTACTTTGTTCTGTAATAACATGGTGTCTCATGCTCCTTGGATTCTATACAAAACTGTTTGTTTTGCCCATCAATTCATTGACCCAAAGGAGAAGATAATATACCATGCAGAAGAAAATACTGAAGTTTTCACCAAAGAAAAACCTTTATCGGATTCTAATCTATAAATGAAGATTTCAGACCTTTTAGCTTTCCTCAGTTAAAAGTGCTTTTGATTTTCTTTGCATGAAGAATCATTTCTCTTTCAAGCAGATGTCTGCAAAGGTTTCTTTTACTTGGTTTCACACATAGGAAATATTCACCCTATCCAAGTCTGAAATACAGTGTGGAATTGTTCTTATAAATCTATTTTTAAAAGAGAGCCAGAGAATTTCAGAAGTGAAACTGTAGGGGAAGATGTGTTTCTGAATGATTTTTTAGAGCCTCCTACTCAAAAGAGATGGTACCTTTTTCTCACATGTGATTTTGAAAGTTTATAGTTTAATAAAATGTCTTAGGTACATTACTTTTAAGGACAAATTATTTATGAGAAAAGACAAATACAATAAATCCAGTGCTTGACAACAGGAAGAAATGTCAGATTCAAGAAAGCACAAATGATAGGGTCTATGGAGAATTCTAAAACCTAATCTTTGCAAGTGCTCCTAACCACTTTCTCCACCTACTCTGTCTTGAACCTTGTTCTTTTGTCTTCCTGAAGCCTGTACTAATACAGTATTTTATCAATTACAAAATAAGCAACTCTGTATTTGACAGTTTCTAGCAGGCTTGATTTTTTTATTAATATTATAAAATTGTTATTAAAATCTGTAGATGTATCTGTACATCTGCAGAGGGGTTACAGTTACATAAATCTGGTAATGATCACATTTCTTTTTTTTTTTTTGCTATCACCACATCACATTTCTTTTTGAACGATGTCTCCTCTTCCCTCATTTTTACCCAGTTTTTCCCATCTGCCCTCACTCATTGTACAGTTCATGTTCAACACAATGTCTAGTGGATGTCACTGCTTTCACCTTGATTTTACTTATATCTAAAGTGAGGTGCTCATCGATAAAGAGCATTCTAATTTTAGGCTCATTACAACTTGCCGTGCCATATACCAAATTGCAGTTTGGTGTAAATTTAATTACTTCTCTGTTTTTTTTTTTGTGTGTGTGTGTGTGTTGGTAGTTGTTTGTGTTTTTGTTTTGTTTGGAGTGAGAATGGGTATGGTTCTCTAGGAGGCAAATCCCTTAAGAACTCCACTCTTTCATGGATTTCTGCTGGGCTCTGACTGTACACAGAGTTCACCATCTGGACAGAAACTTAATTTTGATACTTTGAATAAAAATGGATTCCTAACTAACAAATAATATAGTTTCAAAAAAAACAATAACAGCAGATAACCCTGAGGTACTGAAGCTAGCATACACAGCTCGCACTAAAGGCTCTCTCATTTCAGGCTGACATTGGGGTTCATGAGCAGTACAGCCTTCTTGTCTATGTGGCTTAGCAACACCTCTACTGCTGCCATGGTGATGCCGATTGTGGAGGCTGTGGCTCAGCAGATCATCAGTGCCGAAGCAGAGGTTGAAGCCACGCAGATGACTTATTTCAATGAATCGGCCACCCACGGACTGGAAGTTGATGGTATCATGTATTGATCTGGCCACCGTGGGGTCTAATTATTTGGGCAATAGGAACCGACTGAAGAATTCTGGGATAGGTTTTGAATGAATTCTTTATATATGCATGATGAACATTGACTTTCCATCTGCCTCAAATCCCCAGTAGCTATGCAAAGGACTTAGATAACTGTGCTAATCTTACGTTTAAAAATGGTTTCATATTCTCTGGGGGAGGGGAAGAAGGAAGAATGGCTTTCATACTCTCTAGCCAGTTTGATGGACTGCCCTCTCCTATCTTTATGAGTTACTCTCCCATTACTCTTCTTTGTCCTGAAATGAATCTCGCATAATAATGTGATCCTTTAATTGCCACATTCTATTTGGGTAAAATAACAAATCTCAATGTGGTTATTTGTGGCTCAGATGGACAGCTTCGAGACAATGAAAAATGTTGGGGATATCTGTGTCTTTGTTACAATGAATTTTAGGTCAACAATAGGTGACTTTGCTTTTAAATTTTTAGTAATGCATCCAATATTGTCCACCCAATAGTAACTTTCATACTTAGATTGTTTTCATTTATTTAATGTTTTGTAGAAACTGTCATTGGACAAGAAGCAAATGAAAAGAAAGAGAAAACAAAACAAGTCCCAAGGTAAAAAAATATTGATCTTCTGACCATGATTTTTCAAATTACAGGTTAATAGAATTACACAAGTTTGATTTATTTTTCAGATGCAATAATGATGCTGAGAAAAATTCAAGCAAGGTGGAGATAGAAAAGGTACATTAAATTTACTCTTCCTGGGGCTGGGAGTTTGGCCTAGGGGTAGAGTGCTTGCCTAGCATGCATGAAGACCCTGGTTTAATTCCTCGGTATTACATACATAGAAAAATCCGGAAGTGGTGCTGTGGCTCAAGTGGTAGAGCACTAACTTTGAGGAAACGCCCATGGACAGTGCTCAGGCCTTGAGTTCAAGCCCAGGACTGGTGAAATAATTTACTCTTCCTAAACAATTATACCTGAAATTATGTTAGAGCACAGTTTGAAAACAGTTACTTTTTTGTCTCACATCTCACTTTGCATGACTATGTCAAAGTATAGTTTAATGCTTTGGTAAGACTTTGTGGATAGACTGAAATCAGTGTCTACTTTTGCCTCTGAAAGTAACATCATTAGTTTTTCCTTTTTCTAGGATCATGGGTGGTGGCAGTTAGCCAATATAGTTTAAAGAAAGACAGCTGTAGTCTCAGAACTTGGTTTCATTTTCTGGTTAGACTCTTGCTGGTAAAAGAGCCCAGCATTGTTAGGAACATCCTTCCTGCTTCCAGATTGTGAATTTAGAACAACTCTTTTTCATATACTATTATAAGTTATCATGTGATTTGAGACTTTCTATAGCTTAAGAAAAATGCAGTGCGTGATTCATGAGTTGCTTCTGTCACCAAAAGGTGAAGAAATTACTGTAGCCCTTCTAGACAGTAAAGGGAAGAGGGAAGGAGGTCTTTGTAAACCCTACTTTATAATCTATTTCTCCAAAATATATCAATATATGAACATTATACTGGACTACCTTGGGAGCAGTATGTCTCAAAAGCATTGAAAAATAATCCATCGTAGAAATACCATAGCGTTAGGAACAGGAGAGTGAGTTATATGTTACTTCCCCAGGATATAAAGCATTAGCATGCAAGTCAATAGGGAAGAATAGTCTTCTTGTTTATAGAAATCTTCAAGGAGAGAGTAATTTCTGTATAAAGAGAAAACAGATGCAAAGGTAAGGCTTAAGCCATTAGCTACATACACATTAAGGAGTTTTAAAAGATAAATTGCATGTATATTTATGAAAACATTGTCATCTTTAATGCTAGACATGATTTTTTTAAAACATTAAAAATCAAAAGGAAGCCAGGTGTGCCACAGAATGACACATTAAAGTTGATAAGAAAACTGAGAAGTCTAAGAAGAAAGAATATATGAATAATAAGGAAAATAAATGCACTTAGGAACCTGCTTGCAGTCCTGTTTAGGAAGCTAATTTTCTACCATGATGCCTAAATTTTGAATCTTCAAGTGGATCTGAAATCCTACTATGTCCTGGGTATTACAGTATATATTGAAAAATCTCCACTCTTTAGTGTACACAGTTGAGAATCTAGTGGGGAACATAGACCTGAAAAAAGAAAGTCCAAAAACAAGAAAATATCTGACATGAACACTACAACAAAGGCATGCAGAGAAGCCCTGCTGTTTAGAAATGGAAGCCACTGGTGCAATTTGTGTAAACGGTGCAAAGGAGATGAGATAAAGATACTTGAGTCTGAAAGGATGAGCTCAACTTTCTGAGCATAGGCACAAATCTTCCATGCATTGCTTCAGACTTTGCAACTTGTTATTACCTGACACAGAGCTGTATTCAATTGACATTTCCCCTTTTGCATTAATGAATGGGTAAACACAAAATGTGAAATACAGCTTAAACATTGGAATCTGAAAGTACAACTCACTAACAGAACTCTATGAAGAAGGCTGTTAGGAAATTTGGCACTAAAGCTAGAGATGAACTGCTGTAGTGGATAAATGGAGTCAGCTCCTCAGTTTATTTTGTGAGAACAGGGGGTCTTGGGGTTGATTGGGCAGCAGGACACGTTCTGTCTTTGGGAAGCTTAGTCTAGTAACAAGGACACAGGAGTATGGTCCTTCATGGTTTTTTGATTAATCAGACAGCAGGGATGGGCGAGAGGAAAGTGCAGCAGATATTTGCCTTACTCTAATTATGAAAGGCAGACTGGGATGAGAAGATTGGAGTGGGGAATGCAGGAGAGGATTTTTTCCACAGACAAATTATATTTGAGCTACTTCTTAGGAAATAAAAGTTGGTATCTGTGTTTTGGTGAAAGGGGCAGGACTTTCAATGCTGATTCTATGAGTCATTTTTGGAATGACATGCTTAAAGCTTCAGCTTTATGTGGAAATTATAAAATTGGGAACAACTTCTTTTTTCCTGTGGAAAAAAGATTGTTAAAAGAGATTGGGGAAAATATCACTTTAGATATTGTTAGATATCTAAGATATACATGTATGTATATCTATTATATATGTGCTTTTTTTTTCTTGCTAAGCAAGAGCTCTAGCACTGAACTGTAAGGGCATTCCCTAATTAAGACACTTTTTTTCTTTAACAATTAGAGCTCTCTTTTCAGAAATACCTATATCTTAGGGTTCACATTGCAATTATAATCAGTCACACCTGTTTTGTGTAGTTTTCCCAAGATAATTTAACACTAATTGGTTATAACAAAACCCACATCTACTTTATCAATAATACACACAATATATTTCTATTCCTAATGCTTTGGTCTACATTGTTTTTGAAGTACATGGGGAGTGGGTTTTATCGAATTAAAATAAATCCTACATAGCTCAACAATGAATTTTCATGCAAGTAAAAAAATATAAACATTACTTCCTTATGAGAGAAAGTCAAAGATGAGGAAAAAAAGACCTGGGGGTTATGATTTTTTTTCATAATTTTATCACCATAATTTTTACCACACATATCTATTCCTACAAAAATGAATTTGATTCCTTGTGAAAATTAACTATAATTCTATTCACTTAAATCCCCACTTATTGAGTTAAAGCACTTTCCTAATTTACTTTAAATCGCTGTACCAACACAATTAAACCAACCCAAGACATAAATAGCTTACTTCATTTTTCAAAATTACAGTAGTTCTTTCTATGAGCAATAGCATACACATGATCTTAATGAAGTTTACGGTTTAGTAAGCAGACAGCCTTAAATAAGTAAATGAAAATTAAGAACTACTCCAAATTGTAAAGTTGTAATAATGATAACATTGGTTAAGAAATATACAGTTAGCACTTGCTCCAATACTAGCAGTAAGGCATCACCAAACTTCCCTACTGTAGTGAAATCACCATATCCCATCCCCTTCCTCTTAACCTGCTGACTCTGCTCTAACTAGTCTATAGCAATGTGTCACCTTATAAATTATGTAGTTTGCTTAAATATTCCTTAACATTTCCTCTACTAAAATTTAAGATACCTAAGTAAAGAGATTTTTGCATATTTAATACTTATCTGAAATATCTGGAATGGTGATACCACTGAGTAAGTATTGAGTAAATTACTTGGGGAATGAGTGCATAATTTTAGTAATATTTTTCTCAAAAATTATCACTATAGCTGAATACTGGTAGTTCATGCCTGTAATCTTAGCTACTCAAGAGTCTGCAACCTGAAGATCATGGTTGAAACTCAGCCTGGGATATAAAGTTCATGAGATTTGTATCTCCAAAAGCTGGAAGTAGAAGTGTGGCTCCTAGAGTCCTTGAGCATAAAAGCTTAGAGACAGCATCCAGGAGCAGGGTTCAAGCTCAAGATCAGCACAAAAATATATACAACTATATATATATATATATATATATAGAGAGAGAGAGAGAGAGAGAGAGAGAGAGAGAGATGTAGATATATAGATATAGATGATATAGATATAGATATATTGCCAGTCCTGGGCCTTGAGCTCAGGACCTGAGCACTGTCCTTGGGCTTTCTCAAGGCTAGAATTCTACAACTTGAGTCACAGCACCACTTCTGGTTCTTTTCTATATATGTGGTACCAAGGAATCAAACCTGTGTCTTCATGCATGCTAGGCAAGCACTCTACAATGAGGCCAAACTCCTGACCCCTATACAGCTATATTAAAAGAACTCACGTTGTGTAGAAAGCTGTTGTCAGAGAAGAAAAAAATACATAAAAGTTTAAAGAATTAACTTTATGAATTAGCTTGGTTTCACTTGGGGTGGAACTATTAGAAGTGAGTTTTAGCTATCCAAAAATCAAATTGTAGATTCTAAAGAACATCAAGTTGCTAATTCATTCCCTTCTCTGTAAGCATTAATATCATTTAAAGAGATTCCCAAGATTTCTATTCTAGCTCAATTCTTAAACCTCTAGGCATTTCCAACTGAATAAAATTGGAAAATCAGTGTACTTTTAATGAAAAATCTGAGATAATTGTTTCTCATTCATGTAATACAATCTGTTATTTCTTAAGGGGAAAAGTTCAAAAGAAAAAACATCCTTGAACAAAATATACCATACATTTAGTGTTGTTAATATAGAGAAGGGGTAAATTTTTTGCTGAAAATTAACATCTTTAAGACAAGTTTTTAATATTTTCCAACAATTCAAAGACCCCAATGAGTAGTAAATACAATTCTCATCATTAACAACTAGATGAATTAATTTTGCAATGCTGATAGCAATCCAAGTAATATCTGGTTCTTAGGCCAAGTATATAGGCTTTACAGGTATAGCCTTGAATTTATTCTTAATGTCTAGATGGAAAGATTTTTTTTGGTGGTCTTGGAAATGACAGTCTTACTTCACCCTTATTTGATTCACTTCTGCTGTTCCTGACTCAAATTTATGACTGGAATTGTGCTCTTATTGTGCTTGACATCCAAATCCTGGTGCCATGGATAGCTGAAATTCACCCTTTTTCTACATAAATATTTTATTATTAAATTAGCTATCAATAATATTGCTTTTCCCAAACATCTCCCATTTGAGGTTTTAAAATATAGTCCTTCACATTCCATGTTATTGAAATATTATCTAGCCAAGAGCATAAATCTGGCTATGGTGGAAGCATCTGCAGTGTAATCTAACTATACTGTACACAACCTCTCACACAAGGTACTTATTTGAATACTGTCATTTGTTTTGTGAAAAGAGCAGCAATGTGTTTCTATGAATCTTCCAGTGGTATTTCCTAAAAGAGGAATATATATACATTATTCTCCAATTACACTTTATGTGTTTGGATTATAAAATATTTCACTCATGTACACATTTTATAATGTACTTGAATATTTAAAATGAGAATAAAATAGAATATACCACACTTTGGCTTTAGAAAAAGAATTCAATTTTCTAGAGATAGCTGTCAGCCATTATTTGATTCCATTTTCCTTTCTCATCCCTTGCTCTTCCTTCCTTGCAAATATTGTTCCAGATTCTGTCTTGACTATTCTGTTTTCATTTGCCTGTACTAGTTAAGGTGTGTGTTTTGTCACTGCAGAAAATATGTTGAATTACCAAAGTTTCAAGACAGAAATAGGTGGTGTCAGGATTCTAGAGTCAGAAGGGCCCTAACTCTTCTTATTTCTGTCCTATTACCCATAGCTTAGCTTTAACTCTGGCTCAAGGTGACTGCTCTGTTTCCCTCTATTTAGTCTGAATTCCAGTTAGCAGAAGCTCTACTCCCAGTTTGGGTTTCTGACAAGCATTGTTGGAATAATAAAGCCAGCAATTTTGGAAAGATTATGCAAAACAAAAATTTTAAATGTTGGAGGTAAAAAATATGTGATTATATACAGTATAGAAATTATATAAGTAGATATAACAGATATCCACAAATTATTACATAAATTCTTGACAAATTACTACTACTTAAGAGAGAAAGGAAAGATGAATAGTCCTAAAGTCAATAGCAAAATAATTTCTAGAACCACTGGGCTTCTACCCTTTTCTTTTTTAACCCTAAGCACTTTCATACCCTGAATGCTAAAATTGAAGTATTTCTTTATCCAATTTTAATATATACATTGATGCCCCAGTTCATAGCATGTATTATTATTCTTACTATTGGTGAATTTTTTAACAAAAATTTAAATTCTAGAGCTATAATTACTATTTCATAAATACAAAGAGAAGAGAGGATGACAAATGTCTTTTCCAGTTCCATATGGATGTGAATTTTCTTTCTCCACCAAACAGAAATACAATCTTTAGACATGGTCACATGGAGCCATGCACAGGTTTTGGTCAAGGGAGGATGTCTCCATGAAAATAAGGGCTCGTGATCAGAATAGAAACCCTTCCTTCCATTCTCCCTGGACCAAACTTGTGCTCACCATGAGTGATCAGGCAGGGGGACTATGCCGCTCTTCTGAGAGGAACGTAATCAGCACAAGAGAAGCCATAAAAACATATTGACACCAGTTTTCTCAAAAAGATGAAACCACAGCAGACAACAAAACTCAAAACATTTGGGCAGTTTCTAGGCAGCTTTCCATTTCCTTAAATATAAGTAAACAGAAACCTTTAGGTAACTGAAGAAAGCCTCAGGCTTGAAAGAATATCAAACAAAGAAAAAGAAAACAGCTGCTTGCAGAAAACAGTGTATGAGAGAAAAAAGTATCCATAATATATTCAGAGAGATAAACGAAGTAATTATATACATAAAATACAAATCACATTCTATAAAGGCTGAATCCTGGAAATTCACACCTGTAATCCTGCTACACAGTAGGCTGAGGTCTGAGTATCATAATTGTAAGCCAGCCCAAGTAGGAAAGCTTGTGAGATTCTTATCTCCAATTCGCCATCAAAAAAAAAAAAAAAAAAGAGCCAAAGTGGAGCTGTGGCCCAAGTGATACAGCACTAGCACAAATCAGAGATAGCACCCAGGCTGAGTTTAAGCCCCTAGAACTGACACAAATTGTGTGTGTGTGTGTGTGTGTGTGTGTGTGTGTGTGTGTGTGTAACAGACTATTGTATTTTAACTTTATGTAAAGAGAAAATCTATAACAAAAGGAAAATTCTGTATACAAAACAGGAAGCAGCAACATTAAGGAAACAGTAGTTTCAGGTAAAGAATAAGCAGGAAATAAATTAAAATGCAAAAAGTTTTCATAATGAAAGAATACAGATTTTTTTTTTATCATTCAAAGCCCACTGGGTGTCAGCATATTGAATGAACCTGACACACGGTGTGGGTCTATCTCTAAATTGTTGAGAGTCCAGAATAACAGAGCATATTGTAAAACCCTTTGGAAGTAAAGCAAGGCGATTTCTTTAAATGACAAAAAATAAGAATGTTGAACACTTCTAATGCCAGTGCTAGAAACTTGAGGATAATGGGAAACATGCCTTCAAAGTTCTAAGTAACACTTTATTTTTAACCTCTAACCAATATCCTGTCAAGTCACAATGAAATAAGAGACTATGCTTGTATTTTACTCTTTGTAGAACCAGGAGGAAAACTGATCAGCTTTTGGACAGGCAGAAAGGTGCTGGAAGAAATATCACCTAGACAATAGAAGTGGAGGGGATTTGATGTGGTTATGCTATTCTTTCACTTGACTGTTCTGAGAGAAGATTTAAACAAGGAGGGAATACTCAGGACTAATTTAGTGGCCTATCCTTAAAAAAATAGGTGAGTTCACAGGGATAAGAAAAAGTACGATGTACACACATATGCATATACATGGCATGACTGCTCTTTTACAAGGTCTTTATACAACTCTCAAACACTGAACTGTTACAAGCAAAGTTCTGTCAATACACTATGTTAGAAGGTGGGTGACCTTGAAGCTTGGATTTGTTCAGTGAAGAAAGTTGTGGAAAACAGAGTGTGGTGGAAATGTTATTGCCACTTCTTCCATCTGAGAAATTAACACAGAAAACAAGGTATTTTTAAGTGAGTGCAAATATATGTGTCAAAATATCTATAAGATTGTAAAGTAACTGTTTACCACTGTTATGCTGTGCAGAAAATGGTGAGCAGGAATGAATGCCTTTTGCAATTATCCTTCTAAAAGTTTTAATCGTAAATAGAAAGCTTAACATTTTCATGCCTTCCACAGTGTAAGGAACTATTTCTCTAGCCCTGTGGGAAACACTGGTTTTGGTCATGTATGTTATTTTCAGCACTCAAGCTTCCCAAGATGTAATTGGCTCTTGAAGTCTACAACCACTGCCACTAGGTGGAAGTAATGAGTTACATCTGTGGCTGCAGCGGGCCTGTGGGATGACTTGTGTGATGATGTCATAGGCTGCTTCATTTCTTCAGGCCCTAGTCAAAATGTTTTCAATTACATGGGAGATCACATGGAAGGATGTCATATATGTAGAATAATTAATGAATCATGGACAGAATTAACATTGTAAAGGAAAGTATGATTATGGTAAGAAGCAGTATTAATTACGAAATCATATGTAGGTTTAAAACAAATTAAAAGGCATTCTGGGAAGATGGTAGACAGAGAAATCACTGAATAGGATTAAAGATACAGGGAGACTGATATAAGACTCATGAACACTCATGTTCCATGTAAGGCTCGTTTTATCTTTTGCAAAGTTACATCTTTAAGCCTGATCTTTAAATATCTGTCTGCTGTAACAGACTCTGAGGTTGGTAAAAATAAAATGTTTAAAACATTTAAAATATATATCGAAATATATCTTTTTCTGATTGTAAAAGATATAAATATTAACAGATAACTCTAATTCCATGATCAGGAAATGGCCATTGTTAATATTTTGTGCTATGTAATTCATGTTAACCTAGTCAACTCTAAGGACAGGGATATGTTTGTCTTTTGTTTTACAGTGATCATCTTCTTGTATACTTAATTTCCCAGATTTCTCCTTACACATGATGACACAAGCATTTCCTGTTCCCAGTGTATTCATGACAATGATGTTTGATTACCTAGTTCAGTAGCTCTGGCAGTCCCCATCTTTCTGCCTGTTTCTAGATGATTTACTCCTGCTTCTTTCCTTGATTTGAAATCACCTTTTTCTCTTCCATACTCTTAGACTAGAATACCAAAAAAACCCCTTCCTACACACACACACACACACACACACACACACACACACACACACACCCCAAAATCCTCCCTACTTCTGGAGAGTGTGTTTGTTTTCTTGTCTTGGTATCTGCAAACACATGAATCCTAAGGACAGTATGTCTTAGTGTCTGCTCTTAAGTGATTTATTCTAGCTACAGTCAGACTCTTGGTCGTAGGTTGAAACTACTGTCTGAACAAAATACTAAACATAACTTTCTATAAAATTTCATCCTTTTGGTTTTTTGTTGTTGCTCATTTCTGTGATGCTGCTTGGCTCAATTAGTGACTCATCTCAGCTTTTCTAAAAGCTATGTTTTTTTCATTCAATGCTTTTGACTACTACCCTCGGTTTTTACTCCTTGCTGGAATCAGTTCAGCCCAGCAGTTACAGACCTTGAGCAAGAATGACAATAAATTCCTTTGTACGTGGGGCTAATGTTTGCTGCTAGATAAAACTTGTGCGTATCCTATCCCTCAGTAAAAATATCCTCTCTCTTAACCTTTAAGAGTTATTACCATTTTCTGTGAAATTCAAATGTATCCTAAATTTTAATGCCTGTCTAAATGATCTACATTTGCATATATATCAATTTTAGGCAGTATTATTAAGGCTTCATACAGAAGAAAAACATGTGGTTAAAAAGTCCATAAGGAATTAATTATTTCATGTTCTGAATATTTTTATTTTAAATCTGCCAGTACATTTTAAACATTGTTTTTATGTATATGCAAATGTTTGCAGCCAAGCTTTTATATGAAATTCATTTTTTCTTTGTATTTTTGAAAGTTTTAATGTCAGTGACAGGTGATATTCACATATTTCAAAATATCCATTATTATTAATTTAATATGTAAGTCCTAGATTTTAGTCATCACATAGTATTGCTCATAAGAACTTTTTTTTTTTGCCAGTCCTGGACTTGAGCTCAGGGCTTGAGCACTGTCCTTGGACTTTCTCAAGGCTAGAGCTGTACCACTTGAGCCTCAGCACCACTTCCAGCTTTTTTCTATGCATGTGGTACTGAGGAATCGAACCTGGGTCTTTGTGCATGCTAGGCAAGCTCTCTACCACTAGGCCAAACTCCTGGCCGTTATAAGAACTTCCACCTCATTTACATATACGATGTTTGCCAGTTTTCAATAGAAATTTGTATCACACAAAAATGCGTTTCCACATAGAAAAAATACAACGATAAATGGAGACACTTGTAAATTTATTTCTTTTGAGTGTAGAGTGGATACCTTTGGGGGCTGACCTTTAAGTTAATGAACAAGTGCAAGGTAAATTACTATCCCAGAGCATCTGACCTGTCCATGCTAAAGGCCATGTCCACATCTATACAGCCTTTGAGGGAATATGGTAATGTTTTTCCTTATCAGGATTTCACATACACACATGAAAATCTATCCTAGCAGAGATTCACAATAGGACAAAATCTAGATACATAAGGCCATATAGTATGGCGCTAAATGTAAGGACCTCCAAGATATAGAAACAAAAGCCATATAATAAGTGATTGTTATCCTTAATATATTATGTTATCTCTCATCTCTTCTGCTGTCCCTTGGTTATCTCATATTGTTACAAAATTTCACCTTGTTATTTGATATATTTTATATATGCTTAATTGGTAATTTGATATAGGAGAGGGAAGGGGGGAAATCAAGATGTGCAGGGGGAGGGGGAGGGAAATGAAGACCATGACATGAGAAAGGGTATCAATATTTTTAAAGTAATGCACCTTCTATCTGGTGAATATAATGTAACCATTCTATTAAGTACAATAAAAATATATGAGAAACAAAATCTTATGACAGTATCACATATGGCACACCTATCTGATCAGAACAAGAAATGCTCTGTTCTACCTCCACAAATGACCCTTTCTTATTGTTGTTAGGAATGTAAAGTGGTGTAATGTTTATATAAAACAGTAAGTTTGTTCATAACATTAAAAACCCAGTGAGGTGAGTGGCCAGACACAGTGGCTCACACCTGTAATCCTAGCTACTCAGGAGGCTGAGATCTGAGGGTAGCAGTTCAAAGCCAGCCCAGGCACTAAAGACTGTGATACTCTTATCTCTAATTGACCACTTGAAAGCCACTCAAAAGTGGAGCTGTGGCTCCAGGTGTAGGACGATAGCCTTGAGCTGAAGAGCTCAGGGACAGCACCCAGACCCAGAGTTGAAGCCCCATAACAATAACAACAAAAAATCAGTTAGGGTGGCTCACCAGCTGTTCAGGAAGGTAAGGTTTGAAGATTTGGAGGATTTGATGGCTCAGAACAAAAATATCTAAGACACTCCCTAGTGGTATAGAATGCTTGCCTAGCATGCACAAAGACCCAGGTTCGATTCCTCAGCACCACATGCCGAGTAATTCATATGCATAAATTTGTATAATGACATATATTACATATAATACATTTTTATATTTAACATAAAGATATATGTATTTATATGAATATATATACTATACATACATGGTGTGTATATATATATGCCAGTGTATATACTCTCACTACATATACATATACATGTACAACTTAGTAACTCCACTCCTGTGTATATATCCAAAAGAAGTCAAGTCAGTACTGCAAAAAAAAAATCTGTGCCTCTATGTGTATTACAGCACTAGCCACACTATCCAAGATACTGAAAACCATTTTACTGATGTATAAGTGGATAAAGAAAAGGTAATTTAGGTTATTGTGATGACTGCCTGATGGTTCATCTTGTTCTAATTTTGACTATTCAAAACTTTCCTTTGTACTGTAGTCTTTAAAAATATCCAAACATATTTAAATGCTTATAAATACCAAAGGGCAAAACTGAGCAAGTTTTCACATATTTCTTAAGCACATTTGGATTTGTGAGTTGGGTATGTGTGTGTGTATTGGTTCTGAGTGCTTTCTTGTTAAGTTATAGTGCTCCAGTCTGGAGCCACAGCTCTACTTTCAATCTTTTGGTGGCTATTTGGAAATAAGAATCTCAAGGAATCCATCAGACTCAGCCACCAGAACCAGGCTTCTTTGGATTCATCTACTACTGTAATAAATGAGATAGATTTAAAGAACCAAAAATTGATATAGACTCACCCTGAAAAGAATTTGCAGATTAGCCTACACTGACCTTGTTGACCCCTTGAACTGTTACAGCAGTGGAAATAGAGAAAACTATAAAGAGCCAGGGCATGTTCACATAAAACTGCATGTTCATATAGTGAATGCAGTGAGGTCTCATAGAGAATGTTTCAAGAAGTCTCCCTATTTCACATATAATTACATGCTGGAAATTTGTTTTGGTGTTAATAGAGGATAAATGCTTTGGAAGGTTTAGTGCAGGAAAAAAGAAAATACTGGTCTTTGTGTTTACATATATGGAGTTGGAAACATTCTATTTCTAGAGAGGTGTTCTCTGAAGATTAGCCATTAAAGAATCAAGATAGAAAAACTTCCCAAAGAAGTCAAGGAATTTACTAACCATATACCACTAATATTAGCAGGAAAAAATAGTGGAAAACATTGGGCACCATAGTGAGAAGGGAATAGAAGAGAGATGAGCTGGATCCAGAGGCAAGAAAGATAGGTGATAAATGAAATTATTTATTCAAACTCGTTCAATGATTTCATTTTAAATATATTTATTATTATCTTTCTGTGAAATGTAAGAAAAATGTTATTAGGCTGCCCATACTGTCATAAAATTTACTTATTCCAATTCTGGATAGTGGAAACATTTAAGCTCAAGATCTAGCAGTTAGGACCATGTGAGAGCTGTCTCCTAGGGCTGCAAGTGTTTGCTATGTACTCGTTACATCCTCACAGAGAAGAGAGAAAACAAGCTCTCTAAAAGTCTGATCTTTTTTTTTGTTGGTTGTGGGCCTGGGCACTATCCCTTCAGCTCAAGGCCAGTGCTGTACCACTTGAGCTATAGCACCACCTCTGGTTTTCTGGCCATTAATTAGATATATTGTACCAGGCTTCACATCTCAGCCTCCTGACTAGCTAGGACTACAGCTGTGAGCCACCATGCCTGGATAAAGTTTGATCTTAAGTATTTTGATCTAATGAGATCAGTGCTCAACCCTCATCATCTTCTCTAACTCCTATTACCTCCCAAAGATCCGTCTTCATCCCCATCTCATTATCACATAGATGGAGCAGAGGCAGGACACAATCATTTCATCACAAATATGACTACTGCGTATATGACCACAAGTAGCACTGTGTCCTCAGAGTTCATATTCTTGTTGAACAGAATGGAGTCACAGGAACAAAATATCGGTCGAAGAAGGACCACATGATGTGCAAACTGATGTGCTTGTCTATTGCCTATTCCTCTACGATCGGTGGACTGACTACAATCACGGGTACCTCTACAAACCTCATCTTCACTGAGCATTTCAATACGTAAGTAAAAATCACTGGGCTTCCACTATAACAAACACAAGATATAGAAATGATTCCTTCCTGATTTGGAGAATCCCAAAACAGAAATGTTGGACAAGTCCACTTGCTTATTGTCTTCTTTAGAAACCTACTGAGAATCTGTTTTTTGTTTTGTTTTTTTTTTGTACTGAGAATCAAATTTTCTGATTCTACCTAGGGAATGAACATAGGTTTGCAGATATCCTTAGTCAGATAAGGAGAAGTGATTTTTAGTTAGCCATTCTAACAAGACAGGAAAATAGTGTTATGTTAGTTAGCTGAAATGAAGATATATTCTTTGCACAAAATAATATTTGTTATATTGAGAGACTGACATTTGGCCTGGAATGATAAACAGGGGTACTAATTATGAAAGGCATCATTTTGGAGTATTAAAAAAATTAAAGGATTAGGCCTTACAGGAATAGTAGCAATAGAGCCTTCTGCAGACATATGTTTGACACTTGGTATAAACTTAGAACTGTGATTCCAACCTAGTACAAAAAGTGAGGAATCTGTGCACTCCGCCACTGGAAAATTTTGGGGTAAAATTTTCATGAATTTAATTGCTTATGTTATATGCCTGAACATCATTCAAAAAAGGTACATTACTTTCCCAAGACTTAACTTTTCCAAATGTAAAATAGTTATGTTTGTAACAATATTGTGATAATTAAATATATAAATGATGTAAAATAGTTTGTACTGGTAAATGTTGTTGGAATAATTGTTTAGAAATACCTTGCTTTTCTTTGAGAGCTCAGACAGATGCTACAGCCAAGGTCTGTTTCGAGCGCTAGGAGGGGCATTTCATTGGTAAGATGCTCAGATGGTAACTAGGAACAGACAAAAACCAAAAGTAGCATTTTATACACAAAAATTCAGGCTCAGAAACAGGAAGCCACACTCCATAAAGCAAATCTCTACACCAGGAACCTTCTGGAATTTTTCTCACAATGTTATGTATAGTAAGTCCCCTCCCCTGCAAACCCAAAGACTCAAAGTATGTAAATTTCCATTTTCTAAAAAAGTTATGTAGAATTATAGATTTGTGATTGGGCAGATTGCTATTTGTACTGTTTTCATGAATACTGACTACAACAACCACCTTAGAAAGTTTAGCAGGACATTTGACTCATAATCAGAAGACATCTGAAATTCACTGTCTGAAATAACAATTCAGCATGCAGTCTAATTAGAGACACAAAGTAAACTGACCATTGCCTGAAAACTAGGCAGCTATCCTGGATTCGGCTTTCACATCTTGATTCCTTTTTAAGGTTATTTCCTAGTATCTAGATCAAGTTCTTGTTCCATCCTTGTTACTGTTAGAGAAATGCTAATTACACTGCTCTAACTGAATTACTTCATATATTTGAATCCATAGTGAGTGTTTCTGCATAGTGCATCAGTAATCTTTTGTGTATGCCCTTCCAGGGGCTTGAACTCAGGGCCTGAGCAATGTTCTTGATCTTTTTGGCTCAAGGCTAGCACTCTTACCATTTTGAGCCACCCCTTCAATTCTAGTTTTCTGGTGGTTAATAAGAGGTAAGAGTCTCAGGACTTTCCAATGCAGACTGGCTTCAAACCAAACGGCAGTCTTCAGATCTCAGCCTCTTTTTTTTTTTTTTTTTTTTTTTTTTTGCCAGTCCTGGGCTTGAGCTCAGGGCCTGAGCCCTGTCCTTGGACTTTCTCAAGGCTAGAGCTCTACCACTTGAGCCTCAGCACCACTTTCGGCTTTTTTCTATGTATGTTGTACCAAGGAATCAAACCCAGGTCTTCGTGCATGCTAGGCAAGCACTTTTACCATGAGGCCAAACTCCCAGCCTGAGATCTAAGCCTCTTAAATGGCTAAGATTACAGGCATGAGCCACTAGCTCCTGGCCTTATAAAATTCTTTTCTTTAATTGTTCTCTTGACTGTTTGGTGCATTTGTAGACTAATGGCAGATGGAGAGCATTTCAGCATTCTAAACAAAATGTTACAAATACTATTTTCTATCTAACTCCCCTAGTCATGGAAATTTAGTCAAAATCTCCCTTAAATTAGAAAATTTACTCTGAAATATACCATTGTTGTTTTTCAAAACTGCATTGCCCTTACATCTAGGAATTACATGAAAATAATGATTTAAAATAGACTGAAAAGGATTTTATTTTATTGAAAGTACTGATACAGAAATGGAAAAATATATTTTAAAAACGATGTTATTAAATAAATGATATACTTGGAAAACCTTTTCTTAAATGATGACCTTACAAACTTCAGTGTGCCAAGGTAGTAGATGACACCCCGTCCTCAGTTTCATCATTAATGTTACAGGGGCTTAGAATTGTCCAAAAGTCATATTCAATTTTCATATGTTTGGAGCTAGAGAAAAATTTCCCTTTACTTTCATATTTACTAACATATCCTCATATTTTTAAAATAAACATTACTTGACATTTCTTTAAGTAATAACAATGACTTTTTTATTACAATTTCATACTGGATCACTCCCAATTAAAAAGACTTTATTAAAATCCTAGCATCAGTAAGTTCCTGCCAACTGACAGTTAAAGAAACATGCCATCTTATAAACCTACCTGGAGAAAGAGACTGTGTAACATAAAATTTTTCTAGCTATAACTCATCTATCTCTTTATTCATTTATCTGCCTATCAGTTGATCATGGTTTTCTTTGTTGTTGGTTAATAGATCCATTAAAACCTGACAAATATATTGCCTTATGTGTACTATTTCTATATAACAATAAATGTTTTGTTTTGTTTTTATACAAACAAAATAAGGAAAACAAACCTTGAAAAATTTAGGGGAAATAAAATCAGACTTCCAATGATTCCTTTGGTCAATCAAAAAATCATTCTTTGAGGAATGACAGTATGACAATGTATAGGAATAAAACCTTCAAGGAAGAAGATTGCATAAGACTATCTAGAAAAAAATATATACCTGTAAAAACCATCAAACATATTTTTCTTCACATATGACATGCCCTAGCGATGTTCCTTATAGACATTTTAATGTATATGTATTATCAAAATGTCCTTGCTGTAGAAGAGATAAAATGGTCACTAAAAGCCTGTACTCTGCAGTTAGAACATCTGAGTTAAAAATCCCAGTATCTCTATCTACCAGCTAGGTAACTAAACAAATTGCTTAAGCTCTCTAAACCTGTTACCTTTCCAAAAATAGAAGGGAGATAATCTATGGTTTCTCTCGGAGAAGGCTGTGAGGTTCACTTAAAATTATCAGTACAGTGTGCCAGCACTCAATAAATGCTAGCTATTATACTACTGAAATTGAGGAAATTGACATATACTTCTTGTGAGTACTAAATCAAGGTCCACCAGACCCCCAAAACTACCTTCATAAAAAATGCCCTTCCCTGAAAACATAACTACAGCAATGTCTTACAAGAGCTGTAGCTAGATGCAGTATGCATGATGGTTCAAGAAAATTTTGTCTATAGTCCTCTTAAAAGAAGCAAACATCATGTTCCTGGGGAAAAAGTGAGTGCAAATAATTCATAAAATCAATGTACAAAAAGTCAGTAACAATTTTCTGGAGACAGATTGGAATAGCTGGCCTGTTTTGCAGTTTAGAGCAGCATTGTACACATTGATTGACATTCAGAGCCTAGATAGAGGAAAGCAATTAGAAGTCTATTACCAAAGTGCAGACACAGATGAAAGGCTATTGTGATGTGAAGGGAGAATTTAGATCACAGACACTGCAGAAAGGGTCATTAGTAATTAAGTGAAAGTCCTAGGGTAAGGATCCTGTAGGGCAAATATGGGGATGTTTGTGCATGTATCTGGTAAGACAATCATGGCGTAGCTTCTGAAGAAGCAGATTTGCTTGAAAAATTGTTAAGAGCTAACTCAGACTTGCTAACATGGTCTACTGAAGGTCTTTCCACAAAGGACATCTTCAGTAGGATTTTTTAAAGTGTATTGTTTGAGTCCATTGTAATGTGAGGCCCTATATCTATAAGGGAGTGTAGAAAGGGTAGTCAGGTAAGGAAGAAACTTTAAAATAATCCAGATATGGATAGGCTTTCAGGAAATATTTACAAGAAAGACGGTGAGAAAATTCATTAGGCTAGGAGTTATCAGAAGCCTATTGTGTTTGGAAAGCCAAAAGAGCAGTCCCTTTCCAAAGTAGAGGATGCATCTTGAATACAGAAGGTGGCAGAAGAGAGTCAAGTGGGAAGATGGCTGAGAAAAGACTTTCAGTTCTCATTGGTGTCCAATGAGAAGGTAGATTTATAAAAACTACTGACAGTGGACACAAGTCAGCCTGAATACGATGAAGGAACAAGTTCGAAGGAGGGATGAGAAATAACGTTTAAATGAAGTTGGACAGGGAAGAACAAAGCAGGAACAGAGTCTTGGTAAGACAGTCTGAAATACTCTGCAGCCAATCACTTCTTTTGTCATCTTAAACAATGTTTTTATTGGCTCTTCCACTAGAAAAATATCTCCTTCCTTTCCTCTGTATTCTGTTGTTCCCCTTTTTGACCCTCTGTAGGCAATCGTAACACCCTGACTATTATTCCTGATAGAACTTGATTCTCTTGTTGGTAACCTGCTTGCAAGTATCAATAGTAATAAATATTGCTATCATTAATAAATAACACCCTGTCATTAACCCATTACTTACTGTTCTGGCTCATGCAGGACCAGTGAGCAATCAACATATCTATGCATGTGGCTATTATTCAACAATTATGACTTTCATAGTACAGGAATTTTAATGCATCAACATCACCCAACAAATACAACAGCAACTAGAAAGCTTTGGAAGTACACAAATTAAAAAAGTGGCTTTGTCTCAGAAATATACATATATATATATATATAATTTTTGCTGGTCCTGGGGCTTGAACTAAGGGCCGGGGCTTTGTTCCTGAACCACTCTGTACTCAGAAATAAGTTTTAAAAGTCATTAACCAAAATTATTGTAATTAATGTGGACACTGGCTTATTATAACTCCTAATGGCTCAAATCTGTTACATCAAGTACATTTCCATGACAGCATCCATTGTTTTGAAGCCATGTGTATCTTGTATATGTCACTGGTATTAAAGTTGTTTATCTTTCTGTAACTGATCAGAAAATTAGCAGAGATTATGTTTTCTTCCTAAGTATCAACACTTATAAACATATGCCTTAGGTCAAAGTGTATCTTTGTTATGCTGAGTTTATTTCTGTATCTGTAACCATTACACCTAAAAGTTTATGAGCACTTCACCATGTATATGGAATTCTCTATTTTTCCATTAGGACCCAATCAGGGTCATCGATGTTTAATGAAAATCAGCTGTGCTTTAAACTAAAACTCCTCCGGGATTAAAAGATCCACCTCTATGGTACCAATGTTGACCTTGAAATTAGCTCCCTGAGACTCAGCTTCTTCTTAAGTGAAATACAATGCTTTGCTTACAGGATTTTGATTAAAATGCTCTAGAACTTGCAAGTGCCCCTGAGATCACTGTCCATCTCTCTTTACATCACAACCAGCATTTTCTCCCTGAAATTTTCCTACCTAGCTCGGTGGGTGTGGAAATACCATCTATGCATTGGTCATGACCAATTTTCCCTCTCTATACATGCTCATTCTTTTGAATTCTAGACTCACTTGTCTGTTCAAGGTGATCATTTGGAAAACCAAGGGACATCTCAAGTCAGCAGGCCGCCAAGAGTATTCTCAACCTGCTGCCCTCTTCTTAGCCCCCTTGTCATCTGCTAGCTCATCTACCCTCTGACTTCATCATTCCAATCAATGTCATCATGTCCCCACTTCTCACATCTAAAAGCTATTGCCTTAACTTTATTTTTCCATCTCACCTGAACTGTTTGACACATGAAAGTTTGGAAAGTTTGGGCCTGGCTGATATCTCAATATAGATGTACATTGTGTAATATCCAAATAAGTGTGCCTGCATCTCCTTAGAGATTTATTTCTTTGCAATAAAACATTTCAAAATTCTCTTTTCTAGCTTCTTTGAAATATGAAGCACATCCTCTTTATTCATTCTAGTATATTCATGCAATGAAGCATGGACTTATTTCTCCTATCCAAGTGTAGTTTAGTCCTCACTAGTCAACTCTTCCACACTGCCCTCTCTTCTTCCTGCTCTCTTGGCCTCTAAAAGTCATTGTTTTCTTCTTATGCTTTGAGTTCTAGAGTTTCAGACTTCCTGCATGCGTGAGATCAAATAGTATATTTCTTTTTGTGCCTCATTTTATTTCACTTAATTTTAGGACATTTGAGTCTATCCATAAATGACCCTGTTTCAAATGAAAAGCTTTCATCCTTTTTACGAACCAATTTTATTCCCATGTGTGTATGCATGTATGTCTGTGTGTGAGAGCATATATCACACTTTTTTTTTTGCCAGTCCTGGGCTTGAGCGCAGGGCCTGAGCACTGTCCTTGGACTTTCTCAAGGCTAGAGCTCTACCACTTGAACCTCAGCACCACTTCCGGCTTTTTTCTATATGTGGTACCGAGGAATCGAACCCGGGTCTTCATGCATGCTAGGCAAGCACTTTAACCACTAGGCCAAACTCCCGACCCCTATATCACACTTTTTAAGTTCACTCAGTAGTTGATAGACACTGAAGTTGATTCTACTACTTGCCTCTTGTAAATAAATATGAAGTAAACGTGGAAGGGCAGAGGTCTTTTCTATCTACTGATTTCATTTCCTTTGAAGGTAAGCCCAGTGAGATTATGGCATCACATGAATGGATACAGAAATTGATATGCCATCAAACAGTGGGGAAGAATTCCCTTTTCTCTATATCTTTGCCATCACTCTTCTTTTGAATTTTTCCTCTTTGTGTCTATGTGTCCTCACCTTAAATATCACCTACTCTTACTCTTACTCTTTTATAGAATGTCTCCCTTCCTCTGATGATCGATTTTATTACTCTATTCTGTTTTATTTTCTATTCCAATATTAGGGTTGTTTATTTTGTGTGCCTTACTTCAGTGTAAACATCCTAAGTGCCTGGACCAGGTCTGTCTCATTACCACACAATATTTAGAATACCTGAAATTAATTTTCCTCCCAGGATATTGTATTTAGGAGAATAACATTGAATTTATTAGTTCACTTATGATAGAAAATACCAATAGTTTCTTTAGGCAACTTTGCTGTCTCTGCATTTAGATGATATGAGTAAATAAAAAATCAAGGGAAAAAAGCCACCACACAAAAAAATCCCTCAAGCACCTTATTCAGAATATTCATTCAATGAGCTAAGGTCAAAGTCATTGGACTACAGCTCTATGTGTTCACTTTTATACTTCTTAACTTCCCCCATGAGAAAGCAACCACACAAACAAAGTTTAAGTTTTGAGGCTTTCAATTTTTCTAAATGAAGCATCCCTGCAGGTGAAAATTCTGGAAAGCTTCTCTTCAAACATATTCTATGAGAGTTTTCTCCAGTGGTAGAGAAAAGCAATGCAGCCTGATTCCAAAAGTATGAGCTACAGATGGTAAAAAAACAAAATTAGGCTTGAGGCATTGTTCTAAACCTAATCCATAAAGTATTTCTAAGTGTCTATAGCCTTGACAGACAAGTCATTCTGTAATCCACACCTAACAAATAGATGGAAAATCAGCTTAAGTCTTTTCCTTGAATTTTATTTTCCAGCTAAAGACTATAGACAATTCTCAAATATCAATTAGTTTTAATAGGGCTTTGTGAATATAAACCAATATTTTTGTTCATCTAGTTCTATGTATTTCGTAACATTGCTACTTCCTAATTACACATTTAAGTAAATTAAACCTTGGATTTCTCAGAGGTGATTAAAAATTATCCTCAAGCTGATTATGATAACTCTAGGGCTCAGGAAAAATAGTAATTGTTATAATCTAAAAGAAAACTATAGAAGCCAGGTACCAGCGGCTCACACCTATAATCCTAGCTACTTAGGAGGCTGAGATCTGAAGACTGTGGTTCAAAGCCAACCAAAATATGATAGTCCATGAAACTCTTATCTCCAGTTAACTACCAGAAAACCAGAAGAGGCACTGTCGCTCAAGAGTGATATCCTTGAGGTGAAGAGCTCAGGGGTAGCGCCCAGGCTGTTCAAGACCCACGACTGACAAAGAAAAGAAAGAAAGAAAGAAAGAAAGAAAGAAAGAAAGAAAGAAAGAAAGAAAGAAAGAAAGAAAGAGAAAATTACAAAAATCTAGAAATTACTGTGATTTTTTCAAGCCTTGGAAACTTAGAAACCATCCTAAAATAGAAAAACATTTTACATATATATTTGAAATATGAAATACTGGATTTATTTATATCATTTCATGTTATTGCTTTTCAAACAAGGAATAGGCAGCCCGTGCTCTGCCTGCCTCAGCCTCCTGAATTTTGGAATTATAAAGGTCAACCACTCAATCAACCACATGATCATGTCTAAGTAGCAAAATACAAGCCTAATCTAAGTAGAACAAAAATTCGACATCTATATGCAGTTATATTTCTTTTTTATATTTTTTGGTTTCAAAATTACAAAAACTATGTCCATGTTATTTTTCTTATGTCTGTATTGTTCAGATTCCCAACACTATGCATTGCTTTTTAAAGGGAAAACTTACTAAAGACAGCTGCTTCTCAAATTTCCTAGTGTTATTCTGTGGTTAAAAAATAGATGCCTACATGAAATTTTGTTTGGAATTGTGACCCTACTTGAAAATCATGGTGGTGTATGGTTTCCAAAGAAAGGGATACTTATACCTGACTATGTTTTTGGTTGCTACTATTTTATTGTGTAAGTTTAAAAAGTTGAAGATTGTTAGGAGAAATACAGTGAGTGTTGATGTTTTCCACAGAAGTTTTTACACTTTTTACCTGTCCCAGAGTTACTCCATGTGAATAAATCCCAGAGCACCCTTGGAAGCAAGGAAAGGTTTATCACACAATTGCTAAAATGCTTGTGTGCTCTGTCTGGAGCAGGAGAAACAGCAAAGCACAACAATGGGAGACAATCTAGGCTGGATCTGACTTTCCCTGTAAATGTCAAGGATGCCAACTTCCAATGGAACATTGTGCTTTAATTCTTACCTGTTTGGAAGTCTGCTTATTTGTTTTCCCTCACCTGCATTCTTGTTACTATGAACAGTAACACAGCACATCCCTCCATGCACATCCACTTCTTGCGCATTTAAGGAATATCAGGTACCATGCTTAGGTTTTCTTTGTCCCACAAGTACTTCCTTAGAGGCTCAATGAAAAGAAGAAAAAAGCAAAACAGGCCTGTTCTGGCTTTTGTGGGATGGAGCAAACAAAAAAAAATCAGTTACAGAATGGAGACAGGAGACAGGGAGTGAACTAGCTGGTATGGGTTCTGGTGAACATCTTTCTGATTTCCTTCTTGGGTAATATCAGAGGGGAGATGGACTTCCATCAGGAAGAATTCCACTTTCCCTCCTCCTTGATCTCTCCTCTCCATCCCACACAGACGTTACCCTGAATGTCAGTGCCTCAACTTTGGATCATGGTTTATGTTTTCTTTCCCGGTTGCTGTCATACTTCTGCTCCTATCCTGGATCTGGCTACAGTGGCTTTTCCTAGGATTCAAGTAAGTAAAGACTTCATGTTTATAACACAAAAATTCCCAGCTCCTCCTCCCGTATCTTCACTCAATCTGCATTCCTACTGTTTTCTTAACTTGTATAAAAAGTACACACGTTAATGAGTAGTATGTATGTATGTATGTATGTATGTATGTATGTATGTATGTATTTTGCCAGTCCTGGGCTTGACCTCAGGGCCTGAGCACTGTCCTTGGACTTTCTCAAAGCTAGTGCTCTACCACTTGAGCCGTAGCACATCTATGTATGTGGTACCAAGGAATTGAACCCAGGTTTTCATGCATGCTAGGCAAGCACTCTACCACTAGGTCAAACTCCTGGCCCCGTGAATGTATATTATAAAGGCAAGCTGGAATCCAGTTGAAACAAGATTGACTATGGAAGAGAATATAGAGAAACATATAGTATTTACTGAATCTTAAACCAATGTGATAGAAACAGATTCAAGAGGGTATAAAGAACTCACTACGATAATGTCTCTTTCTGATAATGTCTCTGTCGAACTTGTTAATGTAGAAGCTTTAGAAGCCTTCTTCCTCCACATGATTTCATACAGACATTCATGGATTATCAACATTTTTAACTGTAACATGCCTGGCTTCCTACTTTCTGCTAGTACCAAAATTGGTACCATGTTCAAAATCTGAAGTAAAATAAAGATCTGAGAATATTCTCTGTGAAAGGATATTGAATTAAATACTTCACACACATGTATGAAAACCTTCTTTTGAAGGTGAAATCTTTTGAAATTGTTTTAAGAAGGGGCAGAGGAATGAGGGAGACTGATAGCATGTGTTTAGTAGGGCACACTGCATGCATGGTTTACTATTACATGCTATGAAAAATTGCATTAAAAACAAAAAGATGGGGAAGGAGATTCTGTAGGATAGGGACAATATTGCAGCTTCTCTCAGGCCAGAAAAGTGATCTTTGCAAGTTTTAATGTATTTCCAACTTCACATCTTCTGCCTGTAAAACAGTAAGTAAAAGTACTGCCAACTCAAATGGGTCCAAGTTGAACAAACAGGAGTCAAAATAAGAGGCTGATCACCTGGGATCTAATAATGTCACTGAAATGTCACCTGATGCACTTGAAAATAATTTGAACATATTACTTTATCTAGGTTTCAAACTGGTGGCTCATAAGCACCAACAAGTATGGAAGTTAACAGCTAGCACTAAATATCATGAAGGGCCACCATAAAACCTAAAACACAGCCAGTGACTGTCAACTTATTTAATAATCTTCCAAAAGGAAAGTCAAAACAGCTTTATAGCAAGCCTTGGGGATTTTCTTTCCTCCCTGAAAAAGAAATCAACCTAAATTCCTTTTTTTTTACAGCACTTTAATAAAATAATACCAAGGATCTAGGAATAAAGCAAGCATGTTGTTCACCAAACCAGCTAGGTTAAAATCAGCTGCTTGTTCTTCTTTTGAAAAGCAAAGCACTATAGCAGTGTGTGCATCCCCTGGCTAGGAACTCATTTCCAAGCCTAATAACATAAGGACAGATACTCTGTTCTCCATTCTTCCTCCTGATCTGTCTCTAGAACTACTCAATTGTGTTATTAGTGGTAAGATGGCCCCGATGATTTAGAAATAAAAAATAAAACATTCTATCCAGATTGCACGAGCAGCATGAGACAGTTCTCCTGCTGGAGCAAATGTGCGGAATGTCACTCACTTCAGCAGGTGGCCATCAGCAGGGTGAGGTCAGCTGCATACCAAATGCCCCTCCTAGGAAATCCAAACCTGTGGGGGCTTCTTCCATTGAACAAATAGCATGGCAGGATACAGAGGAGCAAATTCCAGAATTCCAGGTCAACACAGAAAGTATCTAGTCCCTGCCCCACAGTTGTTTTTATTCTCTGTTGCTACATATATCAGCTTTATATAGATAACTAAATATAAATACACACATACACACAATCATGGCTATTATTTTAAAATAGCCTGCCCCTTAGAAAAGAGACATTAAGATAATAGAGGAGCACATGTGTTCTCTTTAGCGGTAAAAATATACAGCCCCTGTGAAATGTAGACTTTAGGCCAAGCACATGAAGCATGATCAGTGACATGGCTAGCCACACACACTCCCTTCCCCCTTACAGTACACTGCTTCTGGCTTCCCTAATTTTTCAGTGTCCTTTTCAGCCTGCCAACATGCTCACCTCAAGAGGTTTAAGACTGACAAACAAAACTAATCAGCCACTCCCCTGGCAGGTGAGCATCCATTTTGATTAGTGTGCTGGCTGTTAACACAGTGAACACATCCGTTATAAATGACCCAGCATACTTGGGGCAAGAAGCTCATTCTTCAGTGTCTCTGAATTTTTTTAAATGGAGAGGCTGATACATTGTCACTAGCTTCTTTGTTCCTTTGTGAAGGAATTCACCTTCAATCCCAACAAAAATAAAAGCCAACTTGGTTTGACTTAACTGTTTAATGGCAAGACATACCATGTTGTGGACTGAGTAGGCGAATCATATCTTTTTCGTTGACTCTGTATTTCTCATGTACTTGCACTTCTCTAGGAGGCCCATGCACTAGTTTGCTAGAGTGGTAGTTATACTGTGAAAAGATCAATACCAAAGTCTGGGTCAAATCAATAATTTGAGATTATAAAATTGAATTATTTCATCATTGATCATAATAGTAACATCTAATTATGTTTAGTGGTTGGGGGGTATTCGTGACTGTGAGTGTATGAATGTTCAGGGTGAACAACTTAAGAACCTAAAAAACTTCTACCTCTTCAAAGGGAATCACAATACAAACAAGCTACTGTAGCATAGTTAGAGGGAAAATGAAAATAAGGCACAAAATGTGTCTTCATAAACTCATCTTCTTGCCACCCCAGTGTTCCTACTTACTCTCTCCTAAATATGCATGCTTACTCATGCTTACTAGCCGGGCACAGTAGCTCACACCTGTAATCCTAGCTATTCAGGAAACTGAAATCTAAGGATCACCATTCAAAGCCAGCCTGGGCTCCAAAGTTCCTGAGACTCTTATCTCCAGTCAACCACCAGAAAACAGGAAGTGGTGCTGTGGTTCAAGGAGTATAGGGCAAGAAGAAGACGGAGGAGGAGGAGAACGAGGAGGAGGAGGGGAGGAGGAGGGGGAGGAAGAGGAGGAGGAGGAGGAGGAGGGCGATGTGGGAAGGAGAAGGGAGGAGGGGGAGGGGGAAAGGAAGAAAGGAAGGAAGGAAGGAAGGAAGGAAAAAGGAAGGAAGGGAAAAGGAAAAAGAAAAGAAAGGAATAAAGAAAAAGAAAATATCCCTATTTTTATACTGACACATGCTATGAACTAGTCAATCTACATCTCAAGAAACAGTCCAAACTAGATTTTTCCCCCCAATTTGTTTTTCTTTGGGAAAATTTTTACATCTAGAATAGTACTCCACAAAGACTGTTCAACTGTTGAAGTTTCAAACTTAGTAACAGAAAGAAGTCACTACAATAAGCAGCTAATAAAGATAACAAGCAATAAAGAGTGGTAGTTACTACTGAAAGGAAACTAGACAGCTTACTGCAGACCAATAGAAAATTAGGTGCAGAAACTTGCAGGAAAAATAGAGTTTGATGTTTCTGAGTATAAGTCTGATTAGGATTAGTAAATGTGACTTTAGTATGCAAGGGCAAACTCATGTTTGGCAACTTTGTGAAAAATAGATAGATCTGACAGCAATTATCTCACAGATTTGTCAAAAGTACTATTAAGTTGGTGAGGCAATGTCTACTGTGCTTGCCAGTGTTAAGAGATCTGGGTCAAAGGAAATATTCATGATATAGCCACTCTAGCTATCTTATTACTGGGATAAATTTTTTACATGTTTAGCAATTAAAAATTGAAATTTTTGATGCATATATTATAAAATACAATGATCAAGTACATAATAAAGTGATAAAGTGAGCACATGTCAACATTCCAGAAGTCCCCCCCAAAAAAAGAAACAAAGAAATTTTGGCACAGAAAGAGATAATTGAATACATATATATATATTTATATATATAAATATCAGAAAATAGGCAAGAGAAATACAGCATTATAAAAGTGAGAAACCCAGATAAAAGAGAAAAGAAGAGGGATTTTAAAGTGAAGGAAGATATGGGCAAACTACATTCATTTATTACCTGGGAGAGGCAGGCTTTATAAAGTTTTCACAAGCATCTCTTTTCATAAAAGAGGGAAGTGGTGAAACAATGTTTTATTTAATCGACGTGATTTTTTTTTCAGTGTGAAGGAGATGTTCAAATGTGGCAAAAGCAAAACAGTCAAAGAAAAAGCCTGTGCTGATGTGATTAAACAAGAATACCAAAAACTTGGGCCAATGAGGTAAGAGAAAGGGGAGGGGAAGGATGGAGAAGATAGAGAGAGAGAGAGGAAAGGAGACAGAGAGAAAGAAATGTGGAAGATGGGAGGGAGAGGAGGTGAAGGGGAAAATGTGTCACGAGTATTTGAAAGCAATTTATCTCATATCCATCTGGGAGATATTTGTAATATTTAATTACAGTCCTAGATTTGCCAAGCGTTGTGAATATAACCTGACATGACAAAATGCATTAACTAAAATTTGTCAAGCCGAATGACAAGAACTTAGGAGCCTTCACAGATTCTGTTTTCACAGAATTTACTGCTTTCTTGAGGTGTGTCTCACAATAGTGTAGGGAATTTTCACAAATGTCCTGGCTGAAACGATAAGAAATTACAGTGCTGGTGCAATTTTTCCACAGGTATCAAGAAATTGTGACCTTGGTCCTTTTCTTCTTAATGGCTCTGCTATGGTTCAGTCGAAATCCAGGGTTTATTGCTGGTTGGTCTGAACTTTTTGCACAGTAAGCATGACTTAACAGTATTTATTATTTTCCTGCTTTAAACTCTACTTCTCAGAGGTTCCGTAGCTTTGAAAAAGTTGTATGGAATTTCATTCTTCCTTCCTTTTGAAAAGATTTTATTATGTCTAACCTTTAGAGGGAAGAATGCATTTTAAGGAAGGAAATCTAAAGCAAGACTATAATAACATTAGCCATTTTACCCTGTAACTAAAAAACAGAGCTGCTTAGAAAATGTTGTGCCCTTCCTTACAAATCAGAAATGTAACGAGGGGAAAGGCCATGAGCTATGTGGTTAGGAGAAGAGGTGTTGGAGCCCTGTGTTTGAGTTCCATTTCTGGCTCTTCTGCATGATTTGGGAAGGTCACTGACACTCCCTTAATTATCTGTAGAACCGAGACAACAGTAACAACTGCAGAGCACTGTCCTTTTCCCTAGGCAATTGATAATAAAATGTATATTGCCGCTTGGTACCTCTTAATAAATCAGGCACAAAATCATACACCTGGATTTTTACCAGTTCTTTGCGTGTATGAAGGTCTATAATGGACGCAATACCTTCTTTATCTTCATTTGCATATGCTTTTTAATGCTAGCTCACTACAGATTCAGCCCAACACCCTCCATTTTGTAGCTTAGGAATTCCTGAATAAGTAATGAGACTGATTTTAACAAGTGAATGTTGGAAACCAGTCTGAGTTAATTTTATCTCTTGGCATCATGCATACCACCAGTGATGACTGAGTCATGTGAGTTGAGGGGGAGACAGCAGCGCAGTTTCTAAATTAAGGCCCATCCTACATGTCAATATAAATAAATTGGTTTTGAGATTTTTGTTCTCAATTTATCTTTCACAGAAGTACTCTAGTTCCTAAATTCAGCAAATTTCTGATTTGGACTTTCTGTCTTACATCTCTCCGTAAGAATCCACAAAGTTTGGAAGCTAATATATATTGTAAACCAAAATTCTTTGAGTCTTATATATTCTGGCCATATGAATACAGAAAGACCTTCCTTCCTGAATTAGAGAATTCTGATGTTATAGGCATGGACAACACATTTTAAGACATGCAAAACTAAGTTTCTATTGACCATATGAGTGAAGTGATGCTGTAAATTAATCACAATTTGAAGATTGCTTTATAAACGTTTTGTTTCCCTTAGGAATAAAACTTTTCACTTTGAGAGGTCAAAGCAAAAACAGCTTTCTGTAATTATTCGATGCAAATTACTGTTTGATGGTTCTTTGTGCTTTTGCAATAAAATGTAAACAAATATAAAGAAAATAACTTCCGGGCTGGGAGTTTGGTCTAGTGGTAGAGTGCTTGCCTAGCATGTATGAAGACCCAGGTTCAATTCCTTGATACCACATACATAGCAAAAAGCCGGAAGTGGTGCTGAGGCTCAAGTAGTAGAGTGCTAGCCTTGAGAAAGTCCAAGGACAGTGCTCAGGCCCTGAGCCCAAGCCCAGGACTGGCAAAAATAAATAAATAAATAAATAAATAAATAAATAAATAAATAACTTCCTCACTTTTAAAACCCAACCATTACCATCCTACATAATGAAAGCCTTTCTCTAAATACTAGTGCAATAAAAATTAAATAGCATCAGACACTAGCTAATAAAAGACTAAGCAAAACTCCCAACAGGAAATTCAATATAATTAGCTTCTAATTTTTATTCCTCTGGAGGAGGGGATAATGTAATTTGGGAGGAGTCTTTTTTATAGCAGGGAAATAGTCAATCTGCTACAGAAGGTGCTCCTGTTACCTATCATTCTTAGAAATGACAATATAAAGGATAATGAAGGTTTTACAGAAGATAGGGCATGAAGTTATAAATCAAATTGACAAACCCAATAAAATAAATTGCACCTAAGCATACTTGGTATTATAATACTGAGATAATTGAAAATCAGAATGAGCTAATAATAAACCATAATGAAATAGTAACTATAGAATAAAGTCTTTTGAAAATAAATGATTACATAGTTATGGCTTGATTTTACTTATGGTATCTGTTTTGTAGACTCCATGGGCCATGTTCAGGTTTTAGGCAATTTTCACTTCTAAATCTAGCATGATCTATTAAGATTTATTGCTCCCACCTAATGTTTTCACTCCATCTGTTTGAGCCTGGATGGAATTCAATATGTCTTTTCATATAAAGCAAAATCCAGTTACATGATGCCTGCTCCAATTTGGAGGGAAAAAAATAACTCAACCAAAAATTATAAGTAAAATAAAAGAATAAAGAAATAATACAATTACTACTAGTCAAGTTTGAACAGTATATTATCCTATAACAAGAAAAGAGAAGACAATATTTAAGAAACACAGCTTTAAAAGCTGCTACCTTGGGAACGCAAAATCACTTTTCTGCCTAGTTTTAAATAAGTTATAAGAATTCAGAAGCTTTTGTAGAATGTACACATTACTAGGTTATAGTTTAGGGAAATAAGCCTCATGGTGTACATAGTTCAGACTACAGAAACATACTTAGTTGATGTTATTGACTTCTAAATCTGTTTTAATTACTTATGACCTAGAACTTCAGAAGCATGTGTTACATCATGGAAAACAGATTAATTGAGGAGACTCAAGCAATGTGATGTCTTGACATAATTCAGTAGCAGGAAGCTATAAACCAATTATAGGGGGCTTTGCCTAATCCATCAAATTCAATGTCAGTTCTTGGCTGATGAAACCAAAATAAATCATTAAAAGGGGAAAGTGGTTAACATATTGTATTTTTTTTTTGCCAGTCCTGGGCTTGGGCTCAGGGCCTGAGCACTGTCTCTGGATTTTCTCAAGGCTAGGTCTCTACCACTTGAGCCACAGCACCATTTCTGGCTTTTTGCTATGTTGCTATGTAGTGGTACCGAGGAATCGAACCCAGGTCTTCGTGCATGCTAGGCAAGCCATCTACCACTAGGCCAAACTCCCAGCCCCCAAGAAAATTCCTTTTTATTGGCCTGATTCCTCAGCATCTGTATGTAAAATATTAAAAATATGGAGAAATTTATCACTGGATCTAAGTAAACTATGTCATCAAGTTGTAAATCCATAGATTTTAGAGCTGTTTTTATAGAATGTAGAACCAGTGTCACCACTGATACTTAAATGTTATTATAACAATCAATCAATTTAAGCTTATGTAATTTCTTAATGTATACTTTAATATAGATATGTGTTGTTGTTGTTGCTATTTTTCAGATATCCTGGCTTTGTTACAGATTCAACTGTTGCCTTACTTATAGGACTCTTTTTCTTTCTAATCCCAGCTAACAGATTGACTAAAACTACATCCACAGGAGAAATAGGTTGAGTATCATTTATAACTCTGAATTTGACTGAAAAGCAAATCTATATACATGTGTGTGTAAACAATGTACACACATATGTACGCACACACACACACACACACACACATTGACACACACACACTCCCATCAGTTTCAAGTAGCACTTAAAAGAAATAGCTGTGTTGATACAACCCCTGTCTTAGCATGTCTTACTTATATACAGCAAAACCCCTGCTGGGCCAGCACTCCTCTTCTGTGCACAAGAGTGTGGAAATGAGTAGATTTCATCATGTACCATGCTTAGGACACTTCTATGAGTAACAGCATTTGTCCTATTCCAACCCCAAATCCTTGCCATAATCACAATTGATCTTACTTTCAACTAACATATAAAAAGGAGAAAGTAGGGCAGGAATTTGGCCTAATGGTAGAGTGTTTGCCTAGCGTGCACCAAGACCAGGTTCTATTCCTTGATACCACATACATAGGAAAAAAGCCAGAAGTGATGCAGAGTGCTAGCCTTGAGAAAGAAGCCCAAGGACAGTGCTCATGCCCTGAGTTCAAGGCCAAGGACTGGCAGAAACAAATCTAAAAAAAAAAAAGAAGGTGGATATGACTGGTCCTTGATGGTTCTAGGGCACTGGATCCTTAGGACTTAAGAAAGAGATGGCCATTTCCAGAGAAAGGGCATGTATGGCTTCATCCTAGGCTTGGAGGAAAATCAAATCAGTCCCATAGAGACATAACCTAGGTTCAAAATTAAAAGAAAAGGTATTCAGGGGAGCATTCATTTATTTGCTTTACATAAACAACAAAAAATGTGCTTACTTCATAAGCACACTTCCCCATACACACTTAACTTAAGCAGAAATATCTATCACAGCATGTTTTCAGAAAACATGTCAAAATGGGACAAACAGATTACTATGGACTAGTGGAGTTGGGTTTTTCTGGGTTTGATTTGATTTAGCTTGTTTATTTTACCAAGATGGAAGCAAGAGTTCTGAAGTTAGGTTGGCCCACCTAACTTCATGAGTCACTATCCATAAATGTCTTATATGTCAGATTTTCCGGACATGATTATACAAGAATAGCATAATATAGTAATAAGTAGTTTCTATTCTTTTCTTAAGATTAGAATACCTTAATCCAAGTGCAGTGGCTTACAACTATAATCCTAGCTCCTCAGGAAGCTGAGATCTGAGGATCACAGTTCAAAGCCAGCCTGGGCACTAAAGTCTGTGAGACTCTTATCTCCAATTAACCACCAAAAAATGGAAAGTGGCATTGTGGCTCAAGGGATAGGGTGGTAGCTTTGAGTTGAAGAGCTCAGGAACAATGCCCAGGCCTAGAGTTCAAGTCCCAAAACAGACAAAAACTAAGATTAGAATATCTTAATGTGTGTTATGGAGATATTATAATATATAACATTTATTTCTGTGAGACTAAACACCGCAACTCTTGTCAATCAGAGCACTAACTATAGCAAGCATTGAGGATAAGTTGGTTTCTCTAGTTTCTATATCAGAATCTCCTCTTTCAGAAAGGTCCTTGGTCCTGTCCACATTCTCCCTCCACCACCACCACCTGTTTTTTTTTAAACTTGTTGCACCACTGTTTAAACTCAAGGCTTTGCACTTGCTAGCCTCTGCTGTCATTCTGCCACCTGCATCCTAATGTTAATCTAAGGTGATGTGCTCCTGAATTAACTTACTTACAAAAAGTCAATAGCATAGCTATGACCCAAATATCATGGAAAATCCTCGTGATAATTGCTTTATGAGCATAGTAATTCTCAACAATATTTTAATTCTTTAATTTGAACCTTGCATTGCAATTTCCCATATGACTGAAAAATAAAATGTTTAAATGAATATTAGTGAATACAAGATTTTACACTGATGCTATTGTGGAACCAAAAGAGTACCAAAGAAAAGTATTGCCCAGCAGGGCAGCAGTGACTCACACCTGTAATCCTAGCTACTCAGGAGACTGAGATCTGAGGACTGAGGTTCAAAGCCAGCCCTGGCATGAAAGTCCATGGGACTCATATCTCCAACTAACCACCAGAAAACCAGAAGTGGTGCTGTGGCTCAAAGTGGTAGAGTTCTAGCCTTGAGCTAAAGAGCTCGGGGACAGCACCAGGCCCAGAGTTCAAGCCCCATAATCAACAACAACAACAAGAAAGTATGGCCTAATGCACTGTATTATTCATAGCAGGAGCAATAGAAGAAAGGTATGAACTGACATTATTGTTAGCAATGTTACAAGTTATCAGAATATATTTCATAACATTAGCCAAAGGATTTTTCCCAAGTTATAGATTCTTTCCATCTTCATAAGATAATATTCCTCCTAAGATAAGTAGAAATTATAATCCATATTAAATCAAATTCATTCTTTAGTAAATGAGGGCCAGGAGCATGGCCTAGTGGTAGAGTGCTTGCCTCACATGCACAAAGCCCTGGGTTCAATTCCTGGTACTACATACACAGAAAAAGCTGAAAGTGATACTAGCTCAAGTGGTAGAGTGCTAGCCTCGAGAAAGACCAAGGACAGTGCCCAGGCCCAGCATTCAAGCCTGATGATTGGCAAAAAAAATAATAATAATAAATGAAGGAAAGATGGGAAGAATGACGAAAAGGATAAAACTGACCATGATATATTGGTATTGATGACAAGTGTTACTGTAATATTTTAAGCAATATTTAACCATAAGTTTTTTTTATTTTTCAGTTGCTTTTGATTACTCTCCACTGATTACTTGGAAAGAATTTCAGTCATTCATGCCCTGGGATATCGCCATTCTTGTCGGTGGAGGGTTTGCCTTAGCAGATGGCTGTGAGGTAATACTCAGCGTGGAAGATTCTTAACAATTCACCAGCCTGTGCAATAGAAAGACATAGAGATAGTTTAGTTTTGAGCTTATTCAGCCTTTTCCTGTCATTTTAACAATTCAGATTTCAATAGCCATGCACTGAGGATGCTCCACAAATGAGGCGAGTTTATAGTTTAAGGATAGTCACAGGCTACAAGCCTAATCATAATTTCCATGATGTTCCAACATGTCAAAAGAAACAGTGCCCATGATATTTGTAATCCATGAAACAGCATTAAAAGACTAGTTTAGTAAGAAATAAAAACTATATACAATTTTAGTGGAACATATTTTTTGTTCGAATGATTATACTTTTCCCTTAGTTCTTGACGAATGGGAATGGTTCTTAGCTATGCTAATATATCATGGTCCTTTGTTGTCAAAGAAGGAAAAGGAGAAACAGTATTAGACTTAACTGTAGTTAATAAATACATACTGAGTGATGTCCAGAAGAAAAACTTTCACCTAATCCTATCTATTTTTTTTTATCATCTCCAATCTTAGGGGGGAAAATTACCGCAGAAAGATAGTTGTCTAGTTCTGTGGCTTTTCTGTCCAGTTGATGTAAAGCAATAGCAGTCCAGGGATGCTTTTCTCTTTTATAATAACTTTGGTTATTGCAGAACTGCTGAAAGAAAAGTATCATCTGCAAAAATTCTACAGAAATTCCTTACTCTTGCAATTCTTAAGAACAACCCATTCCTAGGTTTCATACTGTTCTGTAAATGACTCAAAGCTTATGGCTTTCTCATTCAACTTTCACAATGAAAAGAATGGAGATAGAACTGTCTGGCCAAGTTTTTTAGCTTCTAAGATACGATTTTTTTTTACATTTCTTAAGACAAATACCTAGTTCTGCTTTCCTTGATGACTAGTTGGGAGACTGTGCTTCCAGCTTTGTGGTCAGTTTTCCACGTAATATTTAGATACTTGCATTTTAGCAATAAGACTTAGTAATGGCTGTAAGCTTTAGAAAGTATCTCAATTTTGAGAGCCTTTTACAAAATTGTTTGGGTTTGGATTTGACTTGCCTCATTACCTACCAAATTGAAGTGGTAGAAATATAAAACAGTAACACTTTTCTTCTCTATTATTTCAGCAGTAATGAGATCTGAATTCTCAGGATAAATAACTTCCATTTCTATTTTTGCTGAGTTGAACTGTGAGGAAATCAATATCAGGAATCTGTCTGACATTGATATGAATTTGCTCATCTCTTCTGCCCAGAATTTGTCTAGACTGGATTCTAGACACTCAGAGTGGCTTTGAAAGAATCGACCAGACCCTAGAACAACAAAATCTGAGGAAATGAAAAGGTGTGGATTTTGTTGATGTACCAGGCTCTCTCAGTAGAAGAATTAGAAACACCATGGAAGGAGATCTAATTTCCTATTAAAAATCATAGGAATCAGATTCAGATTTCTGCAGAAATACCCAGAATAAACTCCACCATTAAGTGGCCAGACAAAAGTGATGAGTGGGAAAACCCCTAGAATCTAGCTTTCTAAAAGGTTTGTAAATAATTAATTTGTAAATATTTTCTTTAACATTACAATTATTTTCAAGGCTGTAGATGTGGTTCAAGTGGTACAACACTTATCTACCAAACACAAGACCTTGATTTCAAATCCTGATACTGAAAAGGTTTATAATTGATGCTTACAAATATACAGGCTAGTTAACCATTCCAATAGAAGACAGTGAGATAGAAATGACCCCATTGACGTCTATCTTAAACACCTCTTTATTTGATCTGATATGATTGGCCTCTCCTATGCTAGTAAAGAGTGTCCAACTCTAATCAGTGAATAATTGCTCCTCTTTCTTTTGCACATATCCTCCAAAATCATTCTCCTGAGATTAACATGGAAGAATGAACAGTTTACTTTGATCTCCTCTAAACTGGAAAAAACAAAATGAGAAACACAGAAAGGTTGGTCCATAATGACAAAATGTAAGCTTACAGATTAAATAATAGGATATGCTGAAAAATTTAGAAGATGGAAATAGGATATTTGGAGAGTGATTTTTTTACAAGAAGGAAAAAAATAGTCAAAGATAAAATATGCATGTCAAGCAATGGAAGAGCCAACAAGAAGTAAGTGACACTAAAAGGGTTCAGGATTGGAGGCAGCTGACAATGTTGAAAACTGGGTAAAAGTCAGAACTGAATATTGTGGATAAAGAGTATGCATGAGGTTGTGAGCCTCTCACATACTTTCCCCAGACTTGCATAACCAGCCAGACAGTTCTTCTCTCTATTCCCTGGTAGAAAACAGAGGTTTTACTCTGTGGAAGAAAAAAGACAAGTTGGTAGCCTAACTCTTAGACCATGACTCAGGCTCCTACAATCTCTTTTGCCTGGAACAAGGAGCTTCCAGTACCCACTTATAGTCTTTTTCATAAAATAATAGATAATCAAGAATCATCAGACAATTGGGAGAGCCTCAGATCCAATCTCAAATATACATGTACATGCGTGTGTATGGTTTTGTATGTATATATATGTATATATGCACATATATATGTATGTGTACATATATCCATATATATGTGAAAAAATACATAGGGAAAAAAGTATGAAAGACACTTGAACCAAAAAACTTAACAATTATTTCTGGTGCTTCAAAGGGATGTTAAAATTTTGAAAGAACTAAAACATAAAAATAGAAAAGAGCCTCTGAACATTAGAAATATAGGAGTAGAAATGAAAACCAGGACAAAAGTGTAAAGGAAGTTAATGTTTAAAAAGAGGGTGCTAAAAGAAAGAGAATTCATCAAACATGTCTCAACAGTCAACTACTAGAAATTATAGAAAGTGGAAAAAAAACTAGAAAAGAAGGACATTTCCAAAAATGGTACAAAAAACTTCCCCGCAATGATGATCTAGTTGCTGCTACTGGAACCAACAGCAGAACACTTCTCACAGAATTTGAACACTCTGGAGATGGAAATACAATCCTGCTGGCCCCCATATAGACTAACAAGTGGTACAAACTTTTCCAAATCTAACCAGACAGAGGTAAAAACCTACTCTATAAGTATACTTATTCTTATGATGAATACATGTCAGTGGGATCTAAATGGTATTATTTATCCAACTCATAGTCATGGCCAAAAATATAGATCAAAATGATGTTTAATATAAAGTACCTCTGGTACCTCATCTATGATAACTGGTCTTTTAACTGCAAGTTTATTGGTTGTAATTAGTTTTTCTTATTTCTATTGTTATATATATATATAACAATATTGGGAAAAGTAATCTTAATTCAACAAGTCAATGTATGAGTACATCACTCCTTCCTTCATTCTCTCCAGTCTCTCCCAAGTACATCCAGCCTCTCAAGTTACCTTGAAAGGATATTTTCATGGACATATTTTGAGTATTGTAACCGTATTTATCCAGTCTTCCTTCCATTTGTCTGCCCCCATTCCACTGACTTCTTTTCCTATATAGTTTTGTGATATTCATATTATTAAACCATAAGTTAACTTGACTCCTTTGAATAAGGAGTCTACTAGATTCCTCCCTTATGTATATCATAGTTTAATTGGCTGGATTTTGTACATATGCATATGGCCCTTTATATGATTTAATATATGTTTATAATTTAGATCTACTTTCCACACACAAACCTCACTTCATTTAACACATTTTTTGGATTCCAATGCTAGCTTGAATGAACATGGGGATGCATATATACACGAGCTCACTGAAATCATTTCACAAGAATATTTTTTCTTCCATGCACTTGCTAACTTTTCAGACAATTTACATATGGTGAATCAAAAATCAGCATATGATCAGACTCATTAGCTAAATTGGAAGTCACAGGATAGAGATCAATGACATGTGCAATGACTCATGAAAATTACTTATAATCTGTAATTTTACAATGCTGAACTAGCAAACTAATATGGAAAGCCTGTAATCCTAGCTGCTCAGCAGTTTCAGATTCAAAGATCCTAATTTAAAGCCAACCTGGGTAGGCAAGTCTGTGAGATTCGTATTTCCAGTTAACCACCCAAAAGCTATTAAATAAAGCTGGCTTAAGTAGAAGAGTGCCAGTCTTGAGTGATAATAGCTAAGGGACAGTGCCTCCTGAGATTAGACCACGAGTAGTAAACATGATCAATCAATGAATCAAGGAGAAAGAAAATGAAAAAGATCAGAAAAGTACAAAGATCCCAAAGATTCGGTTTATCTACCTTGCAACCAGACCAGTTTGTAGGAAATTAGAGAAGGTTGTGCTCTCCCTGTACAAGAAATAAAAGACAGCCACAGATTATCTACAAATTCAATACAATACCCATCGATATCCCAATGTCATTCTTTAAAAAAATAGAAGAGACAATCTAAAATTTCATATGGAATAATAAAAGACTCCATATAGCAAAAACAATTCTTAGTGGAAAGAACAGTGCAGAAAGAATTTCAATACCAAACTTTAGACTCTATTACAGAGCTATAGTGACCAAAACAGCTTGGCACTGGCAAAAGAACCTGAGGACCAATGGAATAGAACTGAGGACCCAGATATTAACCCACAGACCTATGGGCACCTAATCTTTGATAAGGGACCCAAAAAAAACAGAATGGAAGAAAGACAGCCTCTACCACAAGTGGTGCTGGCAGAACTGGTAAAGCACCTGCAGAAAACTAAAGTTGCATCCTTCTTTGTCACCCTACACCAGGATTAACTCCAAATGGATCAAAGACCTGGAGGTAAAAGCTGACACACTGAAAACTTTACAAGAAGGAATGGGAGATGCACTAGGTATCCTTGGCACAGGTTGAAACTTTCTTAATAAGGACCAAGAAACACAACAAATCAGAGAAAGGCTGGATAAGTGGGACTGCATTAAACTGCAGAGCTTCTGTATGGCAAAGGACATACCTAGCAAACTAACTAGAAAATTTACAGAGTGGGAGAAGATCTTCACTAACCATAGAACAGACAAAAGCCTCATATCTAAAATATATCAACAGCTCAAGAAATTGAATCACTCCAAAACTAATCTCCAAAGAAACAACCATCCCATTAAAAGATGGGCCAAAGACTTCAAGAGAGTCTTCTCTGAAGAAGAAATAAAAATGGCCTATAGACACATGAAGAAATGCTCAACATCTCTGGCCATAAAGGAAATACAATTCAAAACAACTCCACCTCACTCCAGTCAGAAAGGCCATGATCAAGGAATCTACTAACAATAGATGCTGGAGGGGATGTGGCCAGGAGGGATCTCTACTACACTGTTGGTGGGAGTGCAAACTCATTCAACCACCATGGAAAGCAGTGTGGCAGTTTCTCAAAAGACAAAACATAGAGCTCCCCTACGACCCAGAAATTCCACTCCTTGGCATTTACCCAATCATCCAGAAACAAATCCACTAGCACAACAATGTTCATGGCAGCACTATTTACCATAGTAAATATATGGAACCAACCCAGATGCCCCTCAGTTGATGAGTAGACCAACAAGATATGGTATTTTTGTACAATGGAATTCTATGCTGCTGTCAGAAAGAATGACATTGCCCCATTTGTTAGGAAATGGAAAGACTTAGAAAAAATCATATTAAGTGAAGTAAGCCAGACTCAAAGGATCATAGGCTCCATAGTTTCCCTCATTTGTCATAATCAGTAGAAACCTTGGGCTCTCCTAGCAGTGGTTTACAATATAGCAAAACCTAGATACATAAGGCCATACAGTATGACACTAAATGAAAGGACCTCCAGAATATAGAAACAAAAGCCATATAATGAGTGATTGTTGTCTTTAATGTACTATGTTATCTCTCATCTTGTGCTGTTCCGTGGTTATCTCATATTGTTATAGTATCTTGCCTTGTTATCTGATATATTGTATGTATGTTTATTTGGTTATTTGCAATTGGATAGGGAAGGGGGAAAACAAGATGAGGGATGGTGGTGGGGGGAGGGAAATGGGGACCAAGACATGAGAAAGGGTATCAATGTTTGTGAAGTAATGCACCTTCTATGTGGTGAATATAATGTAAGATGAGAGATAACATAGTACACGAAGGACAACAATCACTCTATATCCTGGAGGTCCTTTCATTTAGCATCATCCTATATGGCCTTATGTATCTAGGTTTTGCTCTATTCTAAATCTCTGCTTGGAGAGCCCAAGGTTTCTACTGATTATAACAAAAGGAATCCTTCTTAAAATTCATAATGAGTAAGTGAGATCTTATGGGAATTCAAAACAGCTCAAACAGTCTTGACAAGAGGGACAGAATCAGAAAACCCATAGTTCTTTTTCTCGAAATGTGTTTTGTAGCTACAAGCATAAAAGCAGTATGTAAATACCACCTTCATTTTTAGGTGTCAGGACTGTCTCAGTGGATAGGAAACAAACTATCACCTCTAGGTTCCTTACCTGTATGGCTAATCATCCTGATATCTTCTTTGATTGTTACATCGTTGACAGAGGTAGCCAGCAATCCAGCCACCATTACCATTCTTCTCCCAATATTATCTCCATTGGTGAGTATCTCACATGTCTCATTTATACATATGTGAATGTTCATTTTGGGTAACCTTTATCAAGAGAAGTATTAGACTTATTCAAGTATCATGATCTTCTCTGCTCAGATCTGGTTGCTCATCATGTGCAAATGAATGAGAGGGTTATTCTATGCCCAATCCAGTTTTGACATGGAACTCAGTATTTCCTGGAAAATTTAGAACTTAGATCTCTAGCACTACTATTTCTCCCTCCAGAACATTGTTTCTAAATTTCTGAGAAGTGTCTCATGTAAGTATTTTGCAGATGAGTGAGAAGCTATTTTTACTCTTGAGGCTTAAATATGTTAGACACAGTTTTCTACTGCCCAGGGAAAACTTTAAAGAAAAGGACAAGAATTAGGTTTGCTAATTAGGTTTTTCCCACCTAATTAACAATTACAGGAATTATATGTAAGGAAAATGTTTTTCTTATTGGTATTAGTTTGATGAAATTAAAGAACTCTAAATTCATGAAGATTGTCACAAAAAAGAAGAGGTATTCTAGTTATGGAATTGCATTACTACCAGCACCAGGGTTCATGTTAAGGTTCCTGAACTACTGTTCAAAATAGGAAAGAAAATGTAAGTGTTTTTTTTTGTGAACAGTTGTTGATTCATGATCATTTGGCAGTAATTCTCTGTTTTTTTTTTCAAGATGAAGTAGTTACAAATTATGTGACAGATTAAAATTGGTAACAATTCTTCTATAATGACCTCTAAGCAAATTTTAAGTTTCATTTGTCTTTGAAGCAATAAGCTTAGCAGTATAATTAGATGCCTGCATATACAAGTACCTGAGACCTTCACTACAGTCTCTTTCTCACTCTGTATATTTAGATAAGTTCTGTTAGCCTCTTTGAGCCTCCATTTCCACTTCTGCTGTTTCATCCTAGAGTAGCCATCTAGTTAGGCTGTTATAATGGTTACATACTATATAATTCTGAAGTATGCATATACACATATGTAAATACATCACACATCATACATAAATATGCCTATACATATAAGCAGCATAGTATCCAGAACTAGATAAATAAGTAATACCATTTAGTTTCTATAATAAATGGTATTTTATTTTTTAAATAAATGGAGTCATAAAGTCTTTAGGTAACGTTAACCACGTAAACAAAAACTAGAAGAGGAGATACTTTCTAAAAAATCATTTTCAAGTTATAACTTCATTTAGTGCATAAAATTTGACATCATTTGGCTCCAACTTCCTTCATGGAAAGTTTATAATAAATTTGTTTAATTTTATATGTCATGTCTATGATAAAATTTGACTCCACTCTTTTTTTAATCTTTTATGATAGGCTGAAGCCATTCACGTGAATCCCCTTCAGATTTTGTTGCCTTCCACTCTATGTACATCCTTTGCATTCCTTCTACCAGTAGCCAATCCACCAAATGCGATTGTATTTTCCTACGGCCATCTGAAAGTCACTGATATGGTGAGTGAGCTAAGAGAGTCTATCAGATCTAATGCACATTTTCTTTTCATATGACATGTCTTGAATAAATTCTACATTTATACCATAATCAACAGCCAGGACAACACGGTGTGAGTCTTGCTTGTGAAGGTAAGAACCTGACTGGTCATAGAATTATGTTTTTAAGACTAGTATCTAGAAGGGAAGATGCCATTCGAATTTATAACTACAAATTTAGAGATACTGAATGCATAAGAAAGGTCTGGGAAAAGAAGAACATAGAATGGCTTGCTGCAACCAATGAAAATTACCATGTCAAGGCTTCTCAACCACCCTGACTGAGGAAAAAAATGACAACAACAACAACAAAAACCAGAGTTAATGAATCCAGGAATGAAAACTGCACTATGGTTTCCAATCACAAATATTTAAGCAACAACATTTTCTCTGAATAGGACACTGGATTCAGTGCCTGACTGAAGAAAGGGCATCTTTCCTGTCATGATTCTAGTATTAGCACTATAAGCTTGAAGGAGTAATGATAGAAATAGAAGTGACAAAGCGTGCACATTTTTGCCAAATGTAAAAGTAGTGGTAGTTAAGAACTAATCTGATATCATTTGGGATTTACACAACCTTCATCCCCAACTTCCAAGCCAACTCCTACCTGAACATAACCAAAGTGAATTCATGGATACTTCTTTAGTTAGTCTCCAGATAAGTTCCAGTTTCTGTCCTTTCACGTAGATTTCTGTTCTTAAATATCTACATCATAACAATTCTACATGTGATTTGATGCAAAAGTCATGTCATCTGCTTTTGACAAAATATGTTTAATATAATATGTGCACATTAAATTGAATAAAAGTAGGGTTCTAGAATAAATGCATGGATATGTGGAAAGAGAAACAGCCATCACAATAATCATTGCTAAGTATCCCTCTTTTTGCTTTGGGGTACCATGTTTTAAAGTAGAGAACTGAGGAGTGAACAAACACTTTTTATAGGGACCAGATACTTAATATCCAAGATAATACAGTCTCTGTCACAAATGCTAAGCTCTGCTATTATACATTAATAGAAGCCAGAAACAATAGGGTGGTCCAGTCAAACTCTACGAACATCACCACCAGTAACAAAAATCAAGGCCAGGTATATTAGTTCATGCCTGTAATATTAGCTATTTTGCAGGCAGAGATGGGGAGAATCATAGTTCAAAGCCAGCCTGGGCAAAATCTTCATGATTCATCTCAATCACTAAAAGCTCATTGGGATGGTACAAATATTTCATTCTAGCTTGTGCAAAGGGTAACTGGATTTTTCATGGTTCCCAATGGTTCAGACATAAATGTGAGATCCTATTCAGAAAACAAGGGAGAAAATGGTTCATGAGTATGACTCAAGTATGGCTCAAGATCCTGAGTTCAAACCCTTTACCGGGGGAAAAAAAGAAATCAAGAGTAGAAATTATAAAATGTTTAGATATCACTGGGTGCCAGTGGCTCACGCCTATAACCCTAGCTACTCAGGACACTGAGATCTGTGGATCCTGGTTCAAAGCCAACCCTAGCAGAAAAGTCCCCGTGAGACTCTTATCTCCAATTAGCCACCAAAAACCCAGAAGTGGCACTGTGGTAGAGTACTATCCTTGAGCACAAAGAGACTCAGGGACAGTGCCCAAGCCCTCAGTTCAGGTCCTACAACTAGCAACAACAACAACAAAAATATATAGACAACCATTTTGTTTAATAGACACCAGATATATTATTAAAGAGCTAGAAAAATGGAAACACTAATAAAAAGTAATAGAGGCAGCATCATAAATCTTTAAGAAGAGAACATTTCAAAGAAAACTAAGAATAATACTCAGTAGTAAATGTGCACAATTTTTTACCCTATGGCCCTGAAACCTGTCCATTGAAATAGAAAATCAATAACTCAAGTTCTGTTTTATTATGAAAGGGGGATTTTTAAGATTTTATTTTTTCTCTCCTGAATTATAATAATGAAAGTATTTCCCTATAAATACTTTACAACAAAAAACTAAATTAAAATGCATTTTTAATTAAGTAATATTTACTTGAGGACAAGTTCTCTTAGCATGTGAATGGAAGATGAATCCCTTAGGTTTTGCTGTTACAACAATTGTACTATAATCATTTGAGATTCCTATGGCTGTGCAAATTGCTTTCTTACATGGAAAGTCTTGGAAAAAATCATACCATGTGAAGTAAGCCAGACCCAAAAAACATAGGCCCCATTGTTTTCCTCATTTGTAATAATTAGTATGTGTCTAGGATTTTCCCAGCAGAGAATCACAATAGCTCAAAAGCTAAGTGCATATGGCCATATAGGATGAGGCTAAGAGAAATGCACTCCAGGATATGGAAACAAAAGATTTATCCTTATAATTGTTGTTCTTAATGTACTATGTGAAGTTATTTCTTTTCTCTTTTTTCCCCTTATGATTTATCTCATGTGGTTACTGTATCTGATTTTGGTACCTGGTATATCATATATACATTTTTATTTTTTTCAGTCATGGGACTTGAATTCTGGACCTGGTCATTGTCCTTGAGCTCTTCAGCTCAAGGCTACCACCCTACCCCTTGAGCTACAGCACCACTTTCCATTTTCTGGTGGTTAATTGGAGATAAGTTTCTCATGGACTCTAGTGTCCTGGCTGGCTTTGAACCATGACCCTCGGGTCTCAGCCTCCTGAGTAGCTAGGATTATAGACATGAGCCACCACACCTGGTCATTTCTTTGTTTACTTGAAATAGGGAATGGAAGGGGGAAAACAAGATGATTGGGAGGGGGTGGAGGAAGGGAAAGTGGGAGAAAAAACTGTGAAGGAGGTATGAATGCTCAAGACGTGACTGTAAGCCCTCTATACATCACCCTGACAATAAAATACAATAAAAATTGCTTTCTTGGCAATAATTCACCTCTCTATATATTTTCTCTCCTGGAAACTGACATGTATGTTCTTTCCTGCTCAAGGTTAAAGCTGGACTTGGTGTTAATATTTTGGGTGTAGCTGTGGTGATGCTTGGCATATTCACCTGGATTGGACCTATGTTTGACCTCCACACTTATCCTTCATGGGCTAATCAGACTTCTCCATGACAAGCACAAAACTTCTTTTCTTGGTGAACTTCAGGAACCACTAAGAAATCACTATAAGAAAAATGACTGTGTGGAACCCAGCAGCACATTTAAATGAGATATAGTGCAACTGTGGGGCCGGGCAACAACCAAATCCTGCTGTTATAACATGGAGTACATATTTCTTTTGAGAAGCAACCACAGAATGTCTGCAAGCCTTTGCTAAAAAGTTCAAGATTGAAATTTTGCGCCTGTATTGCTTCCTCTTGTTTCATTTTAGAATAATTTATAAATGGACCTTCAAAGAGGGTCATTTATGTCATCTAGAGTTGGAGTTCATCGTAACATTTCAAGCATCAATTTATTACTTCAGAAATTTCCCATATAACTAAAGGCAGAAAATAAATGCACAAAGCACTTCGATTCTTGGGTCAATCATTTCTACAATGCTTAATATTCCCAGGATTTTGATGAAAAACAAGAATTGGTCACCTATTTACAGATCTGTTTTTATTGGTCAATGCAAAGTTAGTCAGTTTTTTTCCAAAGAAAAAAGTTGTCTTCTTAAATCTTTATTGTATGTATGCATATTTGGTTATTTGAAATCAGATAGGGAAGGGGGGAAAGCAAGTCAAGCGGTGGGGGGGGAGGAGGGAAATGGGGACCAAGACATGAAAAAGGGTATCAGTGTATGTGAAGTAATGCACCTTCTATCTGGTGTAACTCTTCTATTAATTACAATAAAAATATATGAAAAAACATAATACTGTTATGTTCTGAAACTTATCTATTCTATATTTGTTTATTCTTTTCTCAGTTATATGTCACACATTTATTTATGATCGTGAGTATTGATTACATTTCTGCTCTTTTCTGCTCACTCAATTTATCATTGTTGAATTATATTATCCAATGGAGACGTTTTCATTGTGAAAAGAATAGAATGATGGTTTCAAAGTATAATGAGTGAATTTGGGTCTCCAGAAAATAGCATAAACATTTTAGCTTGAATAACCTTAATGAATTACTGCCAATAGCTATTAGCTGAGTATTACAAAGGTAATAGTCAAAATTTATTTGATTGAGCCATACATCTCTTGCTGAATATTTGTGCTGGGTCTGGCATACCAAAACTGAACTATGCTGAGGCACTGATGGCTCATACCCATAATCTTAGCATCTTAGGAGCCTGAGATCTGAGGATTGTGATTCAAAGCCAGATAGGGCAGGAAAGTCTACGAACTCCTTTTTATTTTTGTTTTTGAGCCACAGTGCTACTTCCTCTGTGTGCCTTTTATCTCCGATTAACCACCAGAAAATTAGACAAGGTGCTGTGGCTTACAGGGTTAGAGTGCTAGCTTGAACAAAAGAGCTCAGGGACAGTACCCAAGCTGCAAGTTCAAGCCACTAACCACCACACCACCATCACCACCAACAACAAAAAGGTAACTTATTTATTCATTTTTCATTTATCTCATTTGCATCAAAGCTCTCAAGCTCAGTGGCAGGGTGGCTCACACCTGCAATCCAAGCTACTCAGGAGGCTGAGACCTGAGGATCAAGGCTCAAAGCCAGCCCAGGCACTAACCGACCTGAGACTCTTATCTCCAATTAACCTCTAGAAAATGGGAAGTGGGGCTTAGCTCAAGGGTAGAGTGGTAGCCTTGAGCTGAAGAGCTCAGGGACAGCACCCAGGCTCTGCAGTAGGCTAGTTGCCTTGAGCTGAAGAGCTTAGGGATGGATGCTAGGCCAAGTTCAAGCCCCATAACCCACCAAAAACAAACAAACAAACAACAACAAAAAAACACCTCTCAAGTTCTTTGAGCCTGAGCATTACACAGTGTCTTTGAACGTTTCTAACAGACAACTCTAAAGAGATGATTATACTAATCTTTGTTTAGTACAGATAGTGTTTGTGTTATTATGTAGCACATTGCTGAAAGTTTAACTATACCTTTGTCACTTTAAATTTAGTGGCCTACTTAGGATCGGCTCTTGTCAATTTCACTCACTGCGCATTGACTGTTTGTGGGAGTACTTGGAAGGTTCCACTGTCACTCATGTAGCCTTTACTTACCCTACCTGCCGCAGCTCCTGTCAATACCTCCCAGATTCTTTTCTTTCCTGCTATTGCGTGCAGTGTTAGAATCCAAGTAGCTGTTCTCTTCATTTCAGCCTTGTTCTGGGAGTTGGAGGGGGCTTTTACTTGGCAGCCAATACTAGTAAAATTATTAGTTGCAATTGACAAAATAATGCCAGGTAGACTGTATCTCAACATGAGCCTTACATGTTACAACACATGAAAGATTATTATTAGATATATCTCTATATCTCTGTCAAAGATAAATGATTGATAAGACCCTTTTTGATGATGCTATTGGGTTTTTTGATGATTATCTTTAATATGCAGATTTTACCAAATTAAATGAGTTTTTTTTCTTGTTTTTGATTTCAAAAATGTAGCAGGAATGACAGAGTAAAAATGTAGCAGGACTGTGAGAAGTTTATTACTCTGATATAATTAATCTAAAACTGAAAAGAATTAAAATTGTTACTCTACAGTTAGCCTTACTCATCCCCAAATGAAGTGATTTAATTAAATGAAAAATTGCTCTTCTTATTTATTTTACCTTTTTTTTTGCCAGTCCTGGGGCTTGAACTCAGGGCTTGGGCACTGTCCTTGGGCTTCCTCAAGGCTAGAGCTCTACCACTTTTAGCTGTTTTTTGTATATGTGATACTGAGAAATCAAACCCAGGGCTATGTGCATGCTAGGCAAGCACTCTATCCCAGCTGAAATTGATCTACTTTATAAAGGCAAGCCAGAGATTAGTGATGGAGAATTAGTAACTCCAACACAAATTAAAAAGGTTTTCCAGGGGCCGGGAGTTTGGCCTAGTGGTTAAAGTGCTTGCCTAGCATGCATGGAGACCCAGGTTCGATTTCTTGGTACCACATATATAGAAAAAAAAAAAGCCGGAAGTGGTGCTGAAGCTCAAGTGGCAGAGCTCTAGCCTTGAGAAAGTCCAAGGACAGTGCTCAGGCCCTGAGCTCAAGCCCAGGACTGGCACAAAAAAAAAAAAAAAAAAAAAAGGTTTTCCACACATAAAAGCCTTAATTTGTGAAGAAACAAAACACAGGCATTTTTTTTCTTTTTGGTGGGGGTGTTTGTTTTGCAGTGCCAGGGATTGAATCCAGGGACTCATTCATGTTATGCCAGTGCTCCACTACTGAGATGCAAGCCCAGCCCCATACACAGGTTTTCAAGAAAAGAGAAATAAAACAGCTTTACCCACTGATAATATAGCAATACAGACACTAGAGGAGAAAAAATTTTTGAGGCCCAATAATAACAATTTACATAACATGTATCATAGTGTTGGCAAGAAAAGAATGGAAATCATCAAAAGTATCAAAAATTTTAAGCAAGAACTGCAGGTGGTTCCTAAATCATAAGAGACATTGAAATCGTATACATATATATGTGAGTTTACATACGCATTATTTGTATGTTACTTATATACATATATATTACTCATATATATTACTTATATATAATTACTTATATATATTACTTATAATATGAAGGAGATTTAATGTGATATTTCCAATATACACAATGCATTTTGAAAAACCAACCACTTTCCATCATGTTCTGATACACCCTTTCTCCCTTATGATAATAAAAACAATCTACTTCTCTTAAACTCATAAGGTGTCCAAAACAGGATGTTCTTCTCAAATATTTATAAACAATTGACTTCCATTTGATAGGTAATTTTGTGTTCAACTATCTCCATAATTTAATCTTTCCTTTAACTGATAGGCAAAAGTTACACATATTAGTGAGATACCATTTAATGTTTAAGATATGTCTACATTTTATAATGTTCAAATCAGGTTAAATGTTTTTAGGTTCTCAAACATCCTTTTCTGAGAGTGAAATGAGAAGCTTTTCAAATGTTCAGTGCCCAGTTGTTATTTGTAGTCATTACACTATGCAATAACACTCCAGAGATTCTTGCTCCTGTCTATTGTACCTTAGTAGTCACTGACCAACTTTCTCAAAACCCACTCTACTGTCTCCAGCTTCTGGTAACCACCACTGTAGATGTAGGCCTAACATCAATGGTAAATGTTTCTAGAGTCTATAGATGATTGAGATCATGTGGGATTTGTATTTCTGTGCCTCGTGTATTTCACTTAACATCATGATCTCCAGCCCCATCCATACTCCTAAAAATGGCAGAATGTCATTCTTCCTATAGCTAAATGGTATTGCTCGCTCTCTCTCTCTCTCTCTCTCTCTCTCTCTCTCTCTCTCTCTCTCTCTCTCTCTCTGTGTGTTTATAGTATTTAATTATTTGATTTCTTTTCACTTTCTTGATATTAGTTATTCTTAGTGAGTTGATAGATACTTCATTGAAGATTTTATGAGTACTTTCTTGATAACTAGTGATATTGAAATTTTTTCCTACATACCCATTGGTTGTTGTATGTTGTCTCTCAGGCCATATTTATTAAATCTATTGCTCATTTTAAAACCAGCCCATTCAACCTTATGCCACTGAGATTTTAGAGTTTATTCTATGTTCTGGATATCAACTCCTTTTTAGATAAATGGTTTGAAAACAATTTTCCTATTCTATAGAATGCTCCTCACTCTGTTTGGTGCTCCCTATGCAATGCAGAAACTTTTTAGTTTTATGTAATCACACTTGTCTCTTTGCTTTCATCTCCTGTATTTTGAAGCAGTTTCCAAAAAATGCTTGCCCATCCAATGTTCTGAAGATAGTCCCTTATATTTTCTTCTAGCAGGATCAGGAGTTTGGCAAATAGTTCTTAGACTTGACACCACACCGTCCATAAAAGAGAAATGATTAAATGGTACTTCATCAAAGTTAATTTTTTTCTTCATCAAAAGACCTCATTAAGAAAATAAAGAAAAGCAGCTACAGGATGGCAGAAAATATTCTCACACAACGTATTTGACAGGGTTAATATCTAAAATACATAAAGAACTCTTAGAACTTGGTATACAAACAATCCAGTTAAAATGAACAAATGTTATGAAGAGAAATTTTACAGAGAAGGGAAAGCAGAGTCACAGAAGTCCATGTAAAGATGCTTAAATCATCAGCCACTAGGGAAAAATGAATTAAAATCATAAGAAGTTATTACTACACACTTGTCAAAATAACAAAAAGGAAGAACAGCAAGAATGGCAAGTGCTGATAAGGATGACAAGCAGGTTAATCCTTTAAGGAACACTATAAAAGATATTGGTAGCATCTAATCACAAACATGAGGAAAGCAAACATGAATTCAAAGCAAATCCTTCCTATTGAGGGGCTTAGATATATTAGTACATTCTCATCATCCCTAGTTACTTAGAAGACAGAAATAGAAAGACTGTGGTACTTTAAAAAAATTGCATGACCTTCTATGAAAAACAAACCCAAAGCAAAAATTATGGGGTTGCAGAAAGAGTGGTGGAATGTTTGTCTAACATGTACAAGAACCTAAGTTCAACCTTTCTATGGATCAGGAGGAGATACAAATGATATATGAATGTGTATAGCAGCTTACCAGACTGGTTCCATAAATTTTGTAATAGTTAAATAAACTACAATTTACCTATGCCATGGGATAAGACTCAGTGGATTCAAAGAGAAAATTGGTAAAGTACCTAAGACAGGAATGAGTATGAAAATTGAAACAAGGTAAAACAGGGGCAAAGTTACATACTGTGCCATATCCCTGGCTGTGTGTGATATTTTGCAATGGTTGTTAAAAAATAATACCACTGGTGGAAATAGTGTAAAAGAGATTGATGTCAAGATTGGTGGCTCACATCTGTAATCCTACCTATTGAGGAGGCTGAAATATGCAGCTATGTGAATGAGAGAAGCTCTTACTCAGTCTTATGTTAACATAAGTTGTCTGGTATTATAGAAAAAAATGGAACAACTACAGTATTTGAGATAAAAAGCATGAAAGATGATCTAATTTTTGGTAAGCAGTAGTAATATGTGCAACAGTAATTGTTGCACACATGTAACCTATTCTATGTGGCTTCAAGTTATGGATGCTCAAGTAAATTTGAGTAACTAAAAAGTAAACACTAATAATTACTCTATGCATTATAAGTATTGCTGGTTTATAATCATTGGTAGTGTTCTTGAAGGCATATGCCTCTAAATACCAAGAATCTACTGTGTTTCTTACAAATGTTTTCAAATATATTATTATTTTGAAATGATACATTCACATATACTTTTTGAGTGTTAAGACAAAAGACATAAAGAGGAAAGGTAACTTGATGGTAAGTAATTCAAATACTGACTGCACACTGTATCTAATCTCTTAATATCTCCCTTGAACCTGATGCTGAAATAGTTAATATACATATATTTTGTTTTTATCAATAGAAAATTTTAAATTGTTTAAATTAAAATTTTAGTTTTTTCAGATATTGCCCTTGGTGATTTGTCTTCATTAATTTTATTTACTTAACTGACCATCACATAATATAATCCTAGTCTTGCTTTACAACGAACAGAGATTGTAAAATCTCAAATTTAGTAGAATTTTTAAAGTTTTTCATGTTCTTAGTGTCTCGTCCATGTTAAGTTGTTTTGTGTAATTAATGTGGCCAGAAGTTTGGGGAAGGTAGATTGAAACATTGGTTCTATACATTATTCTGTCTTGCACTACAAATTTTACATTATAGAAAGAAGCTTGTCGAGATCATAGTCCTGGAATGGGATTAGGTGTTACACTATTCACAAGGGCTATTCCCATTACAAGGAAATACTTTTCCAGCTAACCCTGACACCTTAGTGAACTAAAGCCACCCATGTGACACTTTGTGCACATGCAGAAGTAGCATTGAACTTTATTTACTATCCCTAATTTCATTCTTCACAATTCATATGCTTTTCATTCCTGTTCACTCAAAGGTACATGGAATGTCTTTGTAAAGCACTCAGACTGTCAGCACAGCATTGAAAGATATTTCACACTACAATCACATGTGCTCACAGAATTTTCCCATTTTTCGTTTTTATTAGAGTGCCTTCTAAGAGGTAAAGTGGCAGTACCTGAATTATCAATGTGAATAGTGCCAGAATTAATTCTAAGTCTTCTCCAGGAAGAGATCACAGTTTGTGAATTAGGATATGTTCCAAAGATTATTTGTTGACACTTTCTTATCCCTCTTTTATTCTCTTTCATTTGAGAGTACTCTACGTGTTTCAATTCTTGGTCTGAATTCTTATTATAGTGTGTGTAAGAATGCTCAAAAGAACTGGAAGACTGACTATTCTCTCTCGTTATGGGGCTGCCAAAACTCAGGCGATTCAATCCATTGTGAAAAGTATTATTTAAAAACAACATTTTGCCAGTCACTGGTGGCTCATGCCAGTGATTCTAGCTACTCAGGAGGTTTAGATCTGAGAATCAAAGTTTTAAGTCACCCTGACAGAAGAATCTATGAGACTCAGCTCCAGTTAACTAGTAAAAACATAAAAAGTTGGAAGTGGAGTTGTGTCTCAAGTGACAGAGTGCTGGATTTGAGCACAAAAGCTCAGGGACAGCTCTTGTGCCCTAAAGTCAAGTCCCAGGACCAGCATAATATATGGATGAATAAACAAATATATAATAAAAAAAGATTCTGTGACTGAATCTAGATCTTCATGAAAATGTACCACCTTAATAAATATTCCTATCACACTAAGGTAAAGTAAATGAAAATTGACAATGATTTCTTTTGGGGTCATTTATTCCACATTTCACTTTATGATAAATATGAGTGCATACAGAGCTATGATTATGAAAGCTTCCTCAAGCAGCAGATTATAAAAGAAGTGTGACAAAGTTCTTTTTTTGAATGTTTGAGTGGTTATGAAAGCTTATAGATGAGAGGGCAGGCAAAAAGAGATTTCTTAAAAGGGTATGGTAAGAAATTTATGTACAATATTACCTAACATTATATTTCATTTAGGTTATTTATTATTGTCTTAAGATTAGAAAATCAAAAGCAGCACTGAGAACGTGATTAGAAATACCAGAGTTTTCTTTCTTTCTTTTTTTTGGGTGGGAGGGTCATGAGGCTTGAACTTCACCTGGGGGACTGTGTGGGGCTGGATCTCTGGCAGGAGGTAAGCGTGAACGAGGTGTACACAGTACACACGCCGGGAGGACAAGCATGAGCAGGTCTCGTTTATTATTGCACACATCAGGAATTGCATAGTTTCAGCACCCCAACCTCCTGAGTCTCCCCCAGCCAATTACCTAGCAGAGAGTAAGGCACTTGAGGTGGGTACCGATTAGTGCTTGGGGGGAGTGCAGGGAGCATGGAAAGCTCATGGCCCGCAAGCTAGGCAGAAGTGGCTGTGGGTTACTTCTCTATGAGCAGGAAGTGTGCTTCTACTGCTGCTCTAGCTGACTCAGCCAGACCTGACCGGCTCTACTCACAGGACTGAACTCTCAGTCCCAGAGCTCTTCAGCTCAAGGCTACCACCCTACCTTTGAGCCAAGCCCCACTTCCCATTTTCTAGAGGTTAATTGGAGATAAGAGTCTCAAGTCCTTTTGTGCCTGTGCTGGCTTTGAGCCTCAGTCCTCAGATTTCAGCCTCTTGAGTAGCTAGGATTACAGGCATGAGCCACTGCGCCCAGCCAGAGTTTCAGTTTTCTAATTACGTTAATTCATGTCTAGGTTTTTTGTTTTGTTGTTGTTGTTGTTGTTGACTCAGATCTATTTCCCTCTATCCAGATAATCATGAAAGTAGTGCATATTTCACTTGGGCTTCCAAGATCTCCATAACGAATACATTTAATTCTTTGGAAGTACTTTGAAATAATTTTCAACATTTTATTTTTATTTTAAAATTTGTTTCTGTGTTTATGTCACTCTACAATGTGAGAATGACTAAAGATTCGACACCATTATTTATCTTCTGCACAATTTCCTTTTTTTGTGCTTTTTAACATTTAATTAACAGGATGGCTTGTTTTTGAGATGTACATAATGACATATACCCACATTTTTTATGAATTTCACAATCAAATTCACAAATATCTATCATTTTATGCTATATATTAGATGGCCTCAAATTTCTCACCTGATCACTGAAAGCTGCATATATGGTACAGGCTACTTGCCAATGGCATCAACTTTGCTCCAGGCTTTTAACTAATTGTGATTCTATGCAATTTGCATCTTTCTTTTGTACAGTGTCAATTCATAGCTCCTTTTATGTCCTTAAATAGAATGCTACCATTGTGTTTTTCTATGCCTGTTGTTGTTTTTACATGGTTGATGTTATCATCAGTAGATTGAATATGTTTCAACCAATACTATTCCACTTTTCTGTGGAATGCCACAGGAAATGTCCACTTCCTTCACTTGTCTTAACAGGTCTGAAGGCTGCCATTCCATCTGTTCATCTGCACAGTGTCATTGGTCACTGACTTCTGCCCCTTAGATGGAAGTTTCTATCTGGATAAGCTGCTCTGCTCTAACTCTGAAATGAGCTGCTCAAGGAACATTTGCACTTAGAACGAATGAGAAGTGGGTGGAATTGGCAGCTCGAAAGGAGAGTAATCTCATAAATATAATCAGATGGATTTTCCTCCAGGTATTTCCCTGCATCATTCAGAGCAAGTGGAGACTTTGTGGACTGAGAACACTTAAAAAAAAAACAACACTACAAGATTACAGGGGATTTCATGTCATGGTGGGGCACAGAGGAATCAATGGGAAAAGTGAAGCAAGCTACTGTTAGGCTGAGAATAGCTTCACTTTTGACTTTAAAAAGTCAGAATATGGGCCGGGAGTTTGGCCTAGTGGTAGAGTACTTGCCTAGCATGCATGAAGACCTGGGTTCGATTCCTCGGTACCACATACATAGAAAAGCCAGAAGTGGTGCTGTGGCTCAAGTGGTAGAACTCTAGCCTTGAGAAAGTCCAAGGACAGTGCTCAGGCCCTGAGCTCAAGCCCAGGACTGGCAAAAAAAGAATACATGTGTATACAAACATCTGAAATGTCATAAACCAAAATACCAACACTGACATCTCTGTCCTGTGATGAGTTTTTCCTTTTTTCCCTGAAACACAATTCTTTCTGAGATAAATAAATAGCATGGAAAAAAGACAGTGATTAAATGCCAGGGAGTTAAGAATCCAAAAAGCCAAGACAGGAACCCAGTACGCAAGTTGAGAACACTGCTTATGTTTTCTTTATTTCATTAATCACAGATGCCTGTTAGAATCAGAACTGTATAGAGATCTAGACTTAGTAAAATTAGTAGCTCATGCTTTGTAATCACTTATTGTATAGTAGGCACAGAAACAGGGGATTTGTTTTCATTTATTGTGTAGTTTGGATGTTTTATTTCAAAATAGTTATACATATAATTTTGGCCTTCTTTCTACAGTGACCTATACCTAATATTTGCCTCAATAATTTGTTTAAGACAGAAACTTAGCACTATTCAGATGCAGTATTATTAGGATTAATAATAAGCACATTTTCAGCATTTTTCTCTTGCCCTCACAGTTATGATTAAGTTAAAACTGCCAGAACATATTACATTAGCATAATTTCAGTTATTATTTGTATAGACTACAGACAGAATATGCAAAGTCAGCTGTATGCTCTTTCTTATTGGGCCATTAATACACTTACATTTGTGCCACAGGCTGAAGAAGATTTTAAATGACATTTATAATTGCTTTTGTTATTTTCCTTCTGTAGTCATAATGATGATATTAAGAAAGCTGCATTTTCTGCCTTTGTGTGCTTATTCAATGCGTTTTGCTATTATTTAATTAGATAGGAGAAGTGTTTGCGTAATTCTCACATACTGGCTGAAGACAGGGTTCTGGCTTTGGTGTGTTTCCTAGCCAGCTGAGATTTCCATTAGACATCATTTACGATTACTAGTAACTGTGTACATGTTCATTTTTGCTGAGATCTGTGATGCGTCTATAGATCACAGGACCAAGAGATGTAGGATTTAACTCTCTTTCAATCCAAATTATTAGAAGTTGTTTATTCTAGATAACCTCCTTCCTAATCATTATACAGACAAGTGCCTTCAAGCAGGGTCTGCCTAATTTCCATCTATTAAAATAAACAGGAACTGTTTCCTACCACTGTTGCTAAGGAAAGAAGCAGATCAAATACACAAAAGTACAAGATTTTGAGGTGCATCAGAATCTTACTCTGGGAGATTCTGATTACTGTTGCAAGCTTGCTCACTTTGAAAAAGCAGCTTACTAGTTGACTTATGAATGCTTTGTTTTTCCCTCTTCCTTCAATATAGATAATGTTTTCCAAATGTGGAACCTGTGACATTATCCAAGATAAATCTTTTTTTAATATTTTTATTGTAATTAATAAAAGGGTTACATGATATTTGCCAGATAGAAGGTGTATTAATTCACATATATTGATACCCTTTCACATGTCTTGGTCCCCATTACCCTCCCTTCCACCCCCCCCCCGTCTTGGTTTTCCCCCCTTGCCTATCTAATTTCAAATAACCAAATACAAATAAATCCAATATATCAGATAACAAAGTGAGATACTGTAACAATATGAGATAACCAGGGGACAGCAAAAGAGATGAGAGATAACATAGTACATTAAGGACAACAATCATTCATTGTATGGCTTTTGTTTCAATATCCTGGAGGTCTTTTCAATTAGCTTCATACTATATGGCCTTATGTATCAAGGTTTTGCTCTATTGCAGATCTCTGCTAGTAGAGCCCACGGTTTCTACTGATTATGACAAATGAGGGGAACCATTGAGCTTAATTTCCTTTGAGTCTGGCTTACTTCACTTAATATGATTTTTTTCTAAGACTTTCTTTCCATTTCCTAACAAATGGGGCAATGTCGTTTTTTCTGACAGCAGCATAGAATTCCACTGTGTACAAATACCACAACTTGTTAATCCACTCCAAGATAAATCTTTAAGATAGTCTGTTCTGAGCCCTGGGGGATGCTCAGAATCATCCCTGGCCTCTAACCTCCAATGCTGGTAGTAACTCCCTGTAACCATGACAACAAAAAACAAACACAAAAACAAACACTGTTGAATGCTTCCAAATATCTCCTATGCCAATATCACGTTGCCTTAACTAATACAATCCCAATTAAAAAGACAATTCTCTTTACTGATTTTGATCAAAATTATATTATTTATTCTTGTCCCTTTTTTTCCCTTCATTTAAAGTTATCTATTCATCTATTCCAGAAAAAGTGTCTCATCTATGTAAATGAGAATGAATATGTTCAAAGTGTCCTATATTCGTGTGTGAAAATTGAACGATGTAACCAGCTGAAATTGTTTTATGATGGAGTAAAGGGCTGATGAGAGAGCATGTCTAAGGGGTGAGGTTGTGAGGTAGATTATATAAAAATATGGAACTGTTACATGAAACTGCTCTGTACAACTAATGAATTGTTAATAAAAAAAATCTTAAGAATAAAAAGGTAAAAGAAGTATCAACTAAATCACATTAAAAACCTACTGCTTTTACTTTTGCTAAATTATCTTTTTTTAGTCAGCTGTGGTTCTTGAACTCACTGTTTCTGAATTTTTGTGCCAAAGCTCATACTCTAGCACTTGAGTCACAGTGCCTCTCTGATTTTTCTGGTGATTAATTGGGGATATGAGACTCAAGGAGTTTCCTCTTTGGGCTGGCTTTGAAGCATGATCGTCAGCTCTCAGCCTTCTGAATAGCTAGGATTATAGGTATGAGCACTGGTGCAATTTTTTTAAAAAAATCTTTAAGTAGTTGTACAAAGGAGTTGCCATTGAAAAAGTGGATTATGAATACAATGTATCTTGATCAGTGTCCTGTATCTGTCCCACATTTTCCTCATCCATTTGTCCATTAATGGAATCTGGACAGATTCCATAGTTTAACAATGGTGAATCATGCTGCAATACACTTATTTCAGTGGCTTCCTTTAACCTAATCTGTGAGTTTTCTCTCTTGTGTTCTCACTCCTTTCATTGGTTCTTTCATTGGTTCTGTCCTAACTTCTGAATCAGTGGTTCCAAACTAGGGGTACTTTTTGCCTTTCAGGGGACAATTTAGCAATGTTCGGTAATATTTTTCCTGTCATGCTGTGGGGAGAGATACTACTGTCCTCTAGTAGGCAGTGACCAGAGCCACTGTTGACATCCCATGACATGTGCCTAAATTTGTCTAACAACAATGCAATTGGTGGGAAGCTGAGAACCTCTGCTCCAGATAACACAAGGATATGCCAAACCCATTGTGACAAAACATGACATATCCACACAAGTCCGTGCCTGTGTATTTACCTATACAGGGAAATATGCTTGTCAGTATTTAGCTCAGTGTCCTGTTCACTACTCTTCCTCTGTTTTTTTTCAAGCAGTTGACTAGCATTACCTTATTCATCTCGATACTATAAAAAGAAACAAGAGCATAGTTACCCTGGTCTTGTTCATTAATGAATACTGAGCACTTTACCTGCATTCTTTACAAAGGCATCCATTGAAAATAATTTTCTGAAACTTGGGTTTCAGTTGTTATATGTCTATTCATTGTTTCTTTTGCTTATAAAAGACTGATGATATTTCTCAGGTAAAAATACACTTGCTAATTTTTAGTATGCCATCACCTGATTCTAGCCACCTGATTCTCATCATAGAAAGGAATCATATTTTAATGCACATTTTAAATAATTTATTAACACTGATTTTTACATCATATATCAAATGACGTATATAACAAACAAAGTATTTAAGAATGGAATCTCTATATACAATAACTGGCACTTAGATTTTAGAGATACAAATTTTTAAAAAGAAAAAAGAAACAAAACAACAACAAAATAAAAGAAAACAACACACACACACAAACAAAAACAAAAAAAAGAAAAGGTAGGGGGAGATTCCTCACTGTTCTGAGTTCGTACCGAAGAGATACTAGGGTTGAGAACCAGGAGTTTAAAAAGCAAGTGACTGTATCAATATGGATATCATTTTTATTCAGACTGTACCCAGAGCTGTCACTGTGTTTCTAGGAACGACCACAGTGACAGAAGGATTGCGGGAAAAGAGAGGAGAAAATAAAAAAGGAATGAATCATAACATTAGAAAAAATAGTTTAGGTTAAATGGCAAAGAGAACATCGAAAAATGCAAATGAAATGGGGTAGAAGGGAAAAAAAGGGTATTCTTTAGTTTTTTTGGGGGGGTGGGATGGGCCGGATAGGAAACTTGTGTCTCCACTAAATTGGGGATCTAAACACTTCACAAAGTTTTTTTCTCTTGTGATTTGGCTTTGCGGTTTTTTGGATGAGATTGCTTGATTGGGAAAACAAAGCTGAAAGATCCCTGGGCGGCTCTGTTTACCAGGTCTGTGGCGGAGCTGGGGCCGGATTTCTGGCTAAAGGGATCTGGGGAAGTCCTTTGCCAGTTAGAAAGATGGCGCTGTCAGCAGCACCTCTCAGGCTCCAATTGCTTTGGCCGGGTCTTTGCCAGCAGTCAAGATGGCACTGCTCTCAGCTGGAGGAGGAGGGGCTCCCTCCCAATGCCATTCCGCAAGTAGAAGTGGAAACTTCTCAGAAATTGCTGGATTCTCCGGTTCCGTGAAGCTGGCAGCTCCGTGCACGGCCGGGTGTCGGCTTTGGGCTCGCGCAGGCTCTGTGTGGCTCTGTCTGCAGCCGGCAGGTCTGTGCCCCTGAGAAGCACTGTCTCTGCTCTGATTCAGAAGAGCCTTTGTCTCCCTAGCCACTCCACGGCTGGTGGGGCTCCACGCTGTCTTCTCGCGCTGGTATTCTGCCTTTTTCCTCTCTGACTGAGATCTCTGTGGTGCTAAAGCTTACTTAGGATCAATTTCTGGTAAAGAACTGTCTCCTGCATTGCCAGAACTTGAATCTTGGCAGGAGCTCAGTACGTCTCACCCTGAACCACCGCCACCTTCCACCGATCTTGAGGCACTTAGATTTTAGAACATAATTAAAATTAGGCTGAGGGTTTGTATGTCATAGATGCATATTAATCTATATAATAAAACTTATATCTATAGACTCATAGATTTTTATGTCTATGTAGTTGCATTTATATTTCCAATACCATGTCCATAGCATTGGGTATGCAAATATTGAGTACTCATTCTTGTACTGTTTGGATCTAATCACCACATATTAAGGATACAATGTGCCTTTTGTTCCTTTGGTCTTGACTTGTCTCACTCAGTATGGTTCGCTGTAGATTATTTTATCTTGTCTGTTGGCTATGTAGAATTCCATTATATACATATATATATATATATACATACATATATCACATATCACATTTTCTGTGTCCATTCATCTGCAGTAGGGCATCTGGATTGTTTCCATTGCCTGGCTACTGTGAAGAGTGCAGAGATAAACATAGCTGAGCAGGTGTCCTTAGCGTATCTTGGGTTATGATGTTCAGGGTAGATGCCCAGAAGTGGTATGGTGGGATCTTAGGGAAGGTCTATTTTCAGTTCTTTAAGAAACCTCCACACTGCTTTCCAGAGTGGCTGAACTAGTTTACAATCCCACCAGCATTATAGTAAGGTTCCTTTTTCTCCACAACCCCGCCAGCAACTGTCATTGTCAGAGTTCAAAATCTTGGCCACTCTTGTTTGGGTAAGGTAGTATCTTAGGGTTGTTTTTATTTGCATTTCCTTTATGACCATGGATGATGAACATTTTCTCATATGCTTTTCTGCCATTTTAATCTCTTCTTTTGATAAGCCTCTCTTTAGTTCCCTTGCCATTTATGGTTTGTTGGGTTTGGGGGGGATTAGTTTCTTGAGTTCCCTGTAGATACTGGATATTAAGCACTTGTCAGGTGTATTATTGGTCAGTATCTTTTCCCAGTTGGCTGGATGTCTCTCTGTTTTAGTGGCTATGCTTTTATCTGTGCAGAAACATTTATCAAGTCTCTCTCCAATCTGTTGTAACCCTGGGATTCTGTTCAGGAATTTTTTTGCCTGTGCCTGTGAGTTCCAGTGTCTCTCCAACTCTATCATTTAGCAGTTTCAAGGTTTCCAGTCTGACACTGAGGTCTTTGATTTACTTGGAGTTAATGCTTGTACATGGCAAAAGGCTAGAGTCAATTTTTAGTTTTCTGCATGTGGCTGCCCAGTTTTGCCAGCACCAATAATTGAATCGCCTGTGTTTGTTGCATTGTATATCTTTGGCTCCTTTGTCAAATACAAGTTAACTATAGGTATGTGGTTCTATTTCTGGATCTTCTATTCTGTCCCATTGATCTTCTGGTCTATCTTTGTGCCAGTACCATGCTGTTTTTGTTATTATAGGTCTATAGTAGAGTTTGAAGTCTGGTATTGTAATACTACCTGCATTGCTCTTTTTGCCTAGAATTCTTTTGGCTATTCTAAGTCCTTTCTTGTTCCATATGAACCTATGGCTTATATCTTCTATTTCAGTAAAGAATGTCTTTGGGATTCTGATGGGGATTGCACTGAATTTGTATATCAATTTGGGCAGTATGGCCATTTTCACTATATTGGTTCTCCCTATCCATGAGCATGGGGTGTCTTCCATTTCCTAGTGTCCTCTATAGTAATTTTCATTAGGCTTTTATAGTTTTCATTAAATAATTCCTTTACATCTTTGGTTAAGTTAATTCTTAAGTATTTTATTCTTTTGGGAGCTATTGCAAATGGGATCATTTACTTGATTTGGCCTTCTGTTTGCGTATTGTCAGTGAGCAAGAAGGCTACTGCCTTTTGCAGGCTAATTTTGTACCCTGCCACTTTGATAAAATAGTTTATTAATTCTAGGAGTTTGGAAGTGGAGCTTATTGGGTCACTCAGATAGAAGATCATGTCATCTGCGAATAGGGATAGTTTAATTTTTTCTTTCCCTATGTGGATCCCTTTGATGTCCTTCTCTTGTCTTATTGCTCTAGCTAAGCTTTCCAGCACTATATTGAAGAGAAGTGGGCATCCCTGTCTAATTCCTGATTTCAAGGCAAATGGTTCTAGTCTTTCTCCATTTAGTATAATACTGGCTGTATGTTTTTTTCATATATGGCTTTAATTATTTTAAGGAATGTACCTCTTATTCCTATTTTTCTAATGCTTTCAACATGAATGTATGTTGTATTTTGTCAAATGCCTTTTCCGTGTCCAGAAAAATTATCATATGATTCTTATCCTTACCTCTATTGATATGATTTACTACATTGATTGATTTGCAAATGTTAAACCATGTTAATTCATCTGTTGGATGAACCCTACTTGATCATAGTGTATAATCCTAGTGTAGTGGCTAGTATTTTATCAAGGAGTTTTGCATCTGTGTTCATTAGAGAGATAGGTCTGTAGTTTTCTTTTTTTTGTTGGGTCTTCCCCTGGTTTGGGGATGAGTGTAATATCAGCTTCATAAAATGAATCTGGTATTGTTCCTTCTGCTTCTGAAACTGTCTGGACTTGGGCTCTTTTTAGTTGGCATTTCCCTGATTGCTTCCACTATTTCATTGTATGAACTTGGTTTGTTCAATTTGTTTACCTCTTCATTGTTCAATGTGGGTAGCCTATATTTATTTAAGAAGTCATCCATTTCAACTAGATTTTCTTGTTTCTTTGAATATAGGCCCTTGTAGTACTTATTCATAAGGGACTGAATTTCTTGGATATCTGTCATGAATGTTCCCGTAGGGTCTCTAATCTTGTTTATTTGAGTCTCCCCTCTCCTTTTTTTGTTTAATCTTGCCAGCAGTCTGTTAATTTTGTTGACTCAAAGAACCAACCTTTTGATTTATTAATTTTATGTATAATGGATCTTATTTTAATCTCTGATATTTCCAATTTTATTTTTTGTTATTTCTGTACTTCTAGTTGTTTTAGAATTAACTTTTTCTTGTTCCTGTAGGTGCTTCAATTTCTTCTTTAGGTTATTTACATGCTCTTCTTCTGTCTTTTTAATATGGACTCCCAGTGTGATAAATTTTCCCCTTAGTACTGCCTTTTCTGTGTCCCATAAGTTCCTTTGTGATGTATCTTGATTGTCATTACATTCAAGAAAGTTTTGAATTTCTTCTTTGATTTGTTCTGTAACCCAGGATTTATTCAGAAGTGTGTTGTTCAGCTTCCAAGTGTTTGAATGTATTTTACCTTTTACTGTGTTGTTCAGAACTAGTCTGACTCCACTGTGATCAGATAGAATGCATGGGATTATATCAGTCCTCTTGTATCTGCTTAAATTTTCTGTGTGAACTATATATGATCTATTTTGGAGTATGTTCCATATGCTGCTGAGAAAAATGTATAAAGTTTGCCGTTGGATGGAAGACTCTGTGCATATCTGTTAAGCCCAGCTTGGCTATGGTGTCATTTAAGTCTATGGTGTCTTTGTGTATCTTTTGTTGAGCTGACCTGTCATTTGGCGAGAGTGGCATATTGAAGTTTCCCACTATGACTGTGTTTGAGTCTGTCTTGTTCTGTAATTCTAAGAAAGTTTGCTTGACGAATTTGGGTACTCTCATGTTGGGGGAGTAAATGTTTTAACTGGAATATTCAGGGTATGGATTGTACCCTTTACTAATATGTAGTAGCCATCTTTATTTTTATGTACTGATTTTACTGAGAAGTTAATTTTGTCAGAGATTAAGATTGCTACTCTGCTTTTTGCATGGTGGAAAATTCTTTTCCATCCTTTCACTTGGAATTTGTTTCTGTCTTTGGCAGTGAGGTGGGTCTCTTGGAGGCAATATATGGATGGGTCTTGTTTCTTAATCCAGTCTGCTGCTCTGTGTCTTTTGATTGGATTGTTCAGCCTGTTCACATTTAGGGAAATTATGGAGAAGTGGTCAGTGTCCTTTGTCTTTATTTATTTTTACTTCTGAGTTTCTTTCTCTCTCTTTTTTTCCCCTTTTGTGTTTAGTGATTTATAGGTGATTGCTTCTTGATGGGGGTTTTTGCTGTTCTGCAACTTGTTCTTCATTATTTAATATTTTTTGTAATGCTGGTTTACTGTGCATGTATTCATATAGCTTCTCTTTGGAATGAAATATTCTTGTTTCTCCCTCAAATGTAAATGCTTGTTTTGCTGGATATATCAGTCTGGGTTGGCAGCTGTTGGTCTTCATGGCATGAATGATATTTTTTCAAGCTTTTCTTGCATTTAGGGTTTGCGTGGAGAGGTCTGCAGTTATTCTAATTTTTTCCCATTGTAGTATAGCTCTTTCTTTGTTTTTGCAGCATTTAAGATCAGCTCCTTAGTATTTGGGTCTAATATTTTTACTATGATGTGTCTAGATGAGTTCCTTCTAGGATCTTGCCTGCTTGGAGTTCTGAAGCCTTCAATAATGTGAGTATTTTTTCTTTTGAAGTCGGGGAAGTTCTCTGGTATGATTTTAGTGAATAAGGGTTGCATTCCTTTATTAACAAACTCTTCCTTTTGTCGATTCCTCTTATATGACAATTGAATTTCTTGGCTGGGTCTGCCAAGTCCTGGAGTTCTCTTTGGTGAATTCTGACTGATTTCTCCAGACTGATGATTCTTTGTTCCAGCTCTTGTGATTTATCTTCTGTTTCTCATGTCCTATATTCCATCTCAGTCAATCTGTTGCTCAATGCTTCCGTTTTTGTTTGCATTGTGAACACTGAGCTGATCATGTATGCTGTGAGGGTATTAATCTTTTCTTCTAGGGATGTATAATTTTTTTTCTATTTCTCTTTGAATTCAAGAAGCTCCTTGGCAATTTCCTGCTTATGTTCCTGGAATTATTTTTGGAATTCTGGTTTAATCTCTTTAGTCTTCTCCTTGAATAGAGTCAATCTTCTCCTTGAATAGAGTCATTTCGTGTCACTTCAGATCATTTTCTGGGATGGTGACATCTCTCTTGTCCCTTCACTCTTGTTTCCTTTTGGACTTTGTGTGGGACTTCGATTATTTATATATTTCAAGATTTGTCATTGTGCTTTCAAATGCATTGGAGACTGTTGTTATAGGTTCACTCTGTGGTTGGTATGTGGTGGTCTTTACTTGGTTTGGAGCTGGTGGTTCTGGGAATCTGTGTATACATGGCTTTCAGGCAAATTAGTTCTGCTGCTGACTGGGTAGGAGATTGTAGCATTTACAAGTATGTCAGCCCGTTCCCAAAGGTTGTGTGCCACAACACAGCTAGTACTCAGCTAGCCTAACCAGTTGCCCTGCTGTGGGCACCCAGTTTGAGGGCTTTGGCCTTGGAGCCTGAAAGCTAGTTTTCCTGTCCTATTCCCAGGGATGGGGCCCAGGCCAGGACATGGGCTCCGAGGGCAGAGTCATGCCTTTCTGACTCTCCCAGTGCAAGCTAGGCCCTGCTGCTCTGCCCTTCAGTTCCCTGCTGTGATTTAGCCGCTTTGGCTGAGAGTCTTTCTGTGACTCCGTGGGGGGCTCTTGATGTTGTCTCCCTGGAGGATCCCAGCAGGAGGGCGCCCCACTTTGTTTGGGCCAGTCAGATGCTGGCTCACAGACTCGTGCACACCCCCACCCGCTCTTGGAAGGCTGGGTCTCAACGCCCCTCAGTCTCCAGTTTCAGTGGCCTGGGAGAGGAGGCTGTTGGGCAGGTGGGAGCAGGGACACCTCTGCCCTCTTTGGTGGGGTGCTGGGTCTTAGCACCCGCCCGCCTATCAGTCTCCAATCAATGGCCTGGGGGAGGGGGCTGTTGGAGGAAGGGGCAGGATTGTGAGTTCCTTACCCCCTGAACTTGCCAGTCTTTCTTGTGTAGGGTGGAGGAGTCTGTGTTAAGTTCTGTAGCTCTCCACCAGCTCTGCTTTCCCAATGGGTTTGGGGAAACCCGCTGGACTCATTGGGGTTTGGCTGTGAGCTGCTCTGCGGTGTTGGAGGGTCGTTCGCCTCCCTGGTCTCTGCCGCAGTCTGTACTGCCTGTGCCAGGTCTGTGTGTGTTCCTGCATCTGGATTACTGCCTGTGCCAGGTCTTTGTGTGTTCCTGCATCTGGATTCCGCCACTTGCTGGTGTAGCTGCAGGTCGGGGCTTTCCAACCAGGCTTGGCTCTCATGGCTTGGAGCTGGCAGCGAGGGGTGGGGGAGGGGTCCTCACATTTCAGATTCTTTGAGAATGTTGGATATAAGCTTTATCTGGTTTTCTTTTCTGGTTTGTGTTCTTCTCCATTGCTTCTTGAATTTGTAGATATCGGTTTCTTAAGATAGTTGGCTTGCGGGATTCCCTGATTTTCTCTTTTTGTGGGAGAGAGCTAGGCTGGGTCCCTATAGTTTCAGCGTCATCTTGCTTCCCCCTCTTAATTCACATTTTAAAACTTTAAGGCAAACATTAGGACAAATATGTGCTGTTTCAGGAATTTAGAATCTCCTAAAAATTAATTATGTGAAGAAAGATTTTTTTTTTTGCCAGTCCTGGGGCTTTCCCTCAGGGCCTCAGCATTGCTCTACAGCTTGAATAAGCCCCAAATTCTCTTTGATCTAGAGATCCATTTTTGTCTATGGTGATCCTCAGGCTACACTCCTCCTACTTCTGCCTTTCACATAACTGGAACCAATTGCACTTGCATATGCCACTATTGTATATGCCTTTCTTTTTACTTTTTTTCTAATAAAATCTTTTTTCTGTCCTTGCTGAATTCAAAGTGGTAGCCTCCTATCTTTTTCTCCTTGGTAACAGATTACTTGAGATTACAGGCATATATTACTATGCTCAGCCCTCACTTTTCTTCACAAGTGAGCAACAAAGGCTTCTTTTTTATTGTAATGTATAGAGGGGGATCACAGTTAAATTCATCAGACAGAGGGTACATCATTCCTTACACATTGACACTCCCTCTCATGTTTTTTGTCACCATTTCCTTCCCCCCACCCTCTCCCAATCATCTTGCTTCCCCCTTTCCTTTCCTATTTCAAATAAACAAATAAGTGTATATATAAATGTATATATAAAATATAATATATAAATATATAAATAAATGTATATATATATACCTGGTAACAAAGTCAGATACTATAACACTATGAGATTAACCTAAGGGTAACAAAAGAGAAGAGAAGTAATATAGTATATTAAAACAAAGGCTTCTTATGCCATGCCTCAATCAGTCCATAGGATGTATGCATTCAATTTTTTGAATTTTTCTAATAGAGTGGAAACTCTGTTCTAGAAAGACAGAGTCATGCAGTTGTTGAGGAGAAAAAAAGAAGAATGTTTTTAAACTTGCAAAATATCCACTCCATAGAGGTCCTGTAGAAGAACTTCCTTAAGGCATTGAAGACACTTGAAACTTTGGATTCTGAAGCAGAAAAGGGATTGAGTTAAACCCGCAGGATAGTTTAGGGCCTTGATGTTGTCAGAATACTTGAAAGCTGAAATAACTACCTCAAACCAGCCAAGGAAACCTCTTAATGCACTCATGCTCAAGTACAACTAGCCAACCATAGGCTCTGAGATCCTTAAGTTCTACAAAAGAGAAGGTTTCATCTTGTTCTGCCTTGCATAGAGACCATAGAGAAAATGTCTGATTTTTCCTTCCATATTAGAGGTTGTTTTTGTAATAATTAAGGCTCCCACCTCTCATTGTCCAAACTCCAGTTCCAACCTCGTAACCCACTTCATCCTTCCTAGAATTTGGAAGGGATTTTTATCACTATGACTGATGATATTAAGACTCTAGACACATTAGGCAATTGACTATCATCTGTGAAATTGATCTTCAGCCGTTAAACAGTGCTATTTCCATTTCAGAGAGACAGCTCAATCAGATGACTGATAATTAAAACCTTACTGCTTTCCTTTTAAAGGGCACTATATTTTTCCAAATTGCACTTTGCTGTTGTGAGCCCTTCACCTTTTCCACCAGATCTTTAGCGAGGTGACTTTTAGTGAGAAGCAATTAAGTATATGATGCTCCCCTGGCTTATAGCTCTTCAGATCTCAACAGTACAGTGAGTAAGATGGTGGTATCCCTGACCAGTAATGATTTCAAAGGAAAACAAAATAGAAAGCATCATCAACACAAGAAAGTTTCTAACTACTTTCTGATAAAATTGTAACACAAGTGCTGAAATGTGATTCATAATTTCATTTTGTTACTTTCAGTACAACTGAATATATGAAGAAAGGGGCAGCAATCTTCCATTACTGCCACATAAATCCTTTTCCCACCACCTCTGCTGCCCTTAACCAAGTATATCTTCTAATCAAATACACACATAGGCCAGATGGTGTCTGAATTTAGATACTTTTTATTATAGCCTTTTTCTCTCTTGTGAATCTTAATAAGACACCTTGAAAAGTCCCAAGTACCACACAGTAGATTTCAATGTCCTTTATAAATATGGGTGTTGTTAGAAATAGACACTGATCAGGCCAAAGTATGCTGTAGAGATGAAAGACAAAACAAATCTGTTGAAGCAAGAGTCTCAGCAGCCTTTTCAAAATTTATTCTAGTAAAAGTATAACTTGGTCATCTCTCACAGTTTAGCAAACTAGTAACTAGAGGAAACCTTAGATATTAGGTAAACTCTCAACATGAAACTTTTAGCCCCAATTATATCTAACAGATATTTAGGAACCTCATTTCTTTGAGACATCTCAAGATTCCCAGGTCTTTTAAACCCCCAAACATGCAAACCCACAGCAAACCTGCAGAAGAGGAAGTTCTGAGGAGACCAAGGAATATCATTTTTTTAGTTGAAATATGTAAAATGGGGGGGGGAAGCCAACAAAATATATTTTGGGAGAAAAAAACAAACTGTGAAAGAAATAGCCACAAACAGAAGCAGCCTGTAGGCAGCCAGGAGTCTTCATGGATGGCTTCATCATGGGAATTACCACTCGTCCTGATCACGAGGTATAATGGAATGAATGAGAGTACCAACCACAGCTCAGGATCTACAAGAGTCATTTGTAGCCTACTTGGGTAGAGTTAAAGGAGAGGATGCTGAGAGTGAGTATTTTACTAAAAGAGAAAAATTTTGTAAGTTATAGTGTGTTACAGAAGAGATTGTGAAACTGGGAGAGAGTGAGGGAAGGGGTAACAATGTCTAAAAAGCAATGTAATCTTTTGAGCTGGGCGTGGTGACTCATGCCTGTAATCCTAGCTAATCAGGAGGCTGAGATCTGAGGATCAAGGTTCAAAGCCAGCCTGGGCACAAACGGACCTGAGACTCTTATCTCCAATTAACCACTAGCAAAAGGGAAGTGTGACTTAGCTCAAGGGGAGGGCAGTACCTTGAGCTGAAGAGCTCAGGGACAACATGCAGGCTAAGTTCAAGCTCCATGACCCAGAAGAAAAAAAGTAATTTTAATCTGACTTATTTAACTATAACCACTGTGCACATAACCTTTACAATAACAATTAATTTTTTAAAAAGAGATTCTGGTCTGCATTTAAAAAGGAAGAGAACTAAGCCAACAGAACAAAGATGTTGATGTTGGAGGGCTCTGTGGAGGGTCAAGGACTGATTTGTGGAGTGAATCATTGAGAAATACCCTTAAACTGAATTCTTAGCTTTGGGAAAGTGTGATAATGTCCTGTTGGTTACAGGTGAATGGATTTCTTCTCTTATTCTCTAATATATCCGATATTGCATTCCCACAGTAGTTACAATTCCTATGTTAGACCAATTTATAATCTATTCAAAGGTGATTGTTGTCATCTGTTCTGTTAAACCATAACTCATTACAGAAAACATGATATTAGAGGATACCAGCTCCAACAGTACTACAAAGAGACAATGGAAACATAAATCTTCATTATATTTTGGAGTAGGTTGGGTGACAATGAGGTCTGGACTCAGAATCTCATTCTTAGTAGGTAAGACCAATCACTTGACCATGGCTACAGCCCTTTTTAAACATTATTTCTCAGACTGGGTTTTAGACTTTTTCCTGGGGATGATCTTTTACTGTATACCTCCTATCTCTGTCTTCTTCTTAGCTGGAATTAACAGGCATTCACAATCATATCCACCCTACTTGTTCTTTGTAATAGGATTTCCTAAACATTTTCCAAAAAGCTGTGATTGACTTGTAATACTTCTATATCCACCTCCCAAATAGCTGGGATTGCAGCCACTCTTCCTGACTTAATATGATTATTACAAAATGATAATTATTCAGAAAAACACATAAACATACACCTCAATGGATGAAGTATTCAAATGTTCCTTTCCCCCATGAAATTACTATTCTGGAGCACATGTGGTTGAAAATTCAACTTTTTCCTCAACCCAACAAAAACAACCTTCTTGAAGTTGCCCAGCTTGGATGTAGGAAGGGGTATTCGTATGTTGTTCATGCTTAGTCGACTACCAAGTCTCTCCTTGATCACTTCCTCTTGGTATGGAGATATCCCATATCACCTTCTGGCTGAAGATCAGTTTGAATGATCCTGAAGAGTCATGATTTTCTTGCTCAACTGTGTTTAATAGCACCATATGTGTAAGGTAAACGTCTTCTCTTCTTTTTCTGTTTTGCAGCTCATCATTTTAGGCAACTCTGAGAATCAAAAGATATGAAATTAAATTCTAATATGTTATAGTTGATGTCCCCTGTTCTAAGTAAATTACAAAGTTCAGTGCCTGTCTGGGCTTTACTAGCATCCTGTAGGCCATGTCATCTGATTCTGGTCCTTAGAGAACAGTGGTCAAGGGGTAAACTCTAAGAATCCCAGCTCCACCCTCTGAAACAGGTTCTGTGTAGCTTTCTTGGGGTCACAAGGGTATAAATGACAATAATCAGTTCTTTACTTCTGTGAAATGCAGTCCTGACATCCCTATGTGTTGATTGGTTAAAGCTCATAGCCAAGTTCAGTTGAGCACATCTCCTTTTTGTGTGTTGAAATTTTTCTTTTGAAATAATAGTACTGGGGTTGTTTTCAAGGTCTTACACTCACTCAGCATCCTTGCTCGAGGATGGCACTCCACTGTTTAAGCCATACCTGCAGTACAGCCTTTTAATTGGAGTTAGAATCTGACAGACTTTTCTTCCCAGGCGGCTTCAAACCACAATTGTCAGATCTCAACTTCCTGAGAAGCTAGGATGACAAGTATTAATAATTGTCCCCTAGCCATCTTAAATATAACCTAATATTCACCATTTTTTTTTTTGCCGGTCCTGGGCTTGAGCTCAGGGTCTGAGCACTGTCCTTGGATTTTCTCAAGGCTAGAGCTGTACCACTTGAGCCTCAACACCATTTCTGGCTTTTTCTATGTGTATGTGGTACCAAGGAATTGAACCCGGGTCTTTGTGCATGCTAGGCAAGCACTCTACCACTAGGCCAAACTCCCGGCCCTCACCATTTGTTTTTGTATGAAGACACTTCATATTTGAAGACACTTTCAATTTTTCCTACGGAAGTTCCAAAACAGTGATAAAAAAGTAAATGAACTGTATTCAATATAATCCTGATGTTTCCTAACATGGTTTTTCAGAGGAATAAACACAGTTTTGACTTTTCTTAAGAAGCTAGAAAGTCATTTTCTTTTAACTCCAATACTTTCGAATTTTTATTATTTGAGGAATACTGGGTTCACCTAGAGGAGATAGTTGTAAGTCTTTCGTTTAAAGTTTTCACTTAGTCAAAAGAAACTAATATAACATTCTAAGTTCCTGTACATTAACAAAAAATAAACTTAAACAATTTATTATTGGAAGACTTTTTAAAGAAAAAACAGTAAGACACATACAGGCTAACTTACCAGCACTCTTTCCAAAGTATACATTTTTAGTACCTTTCACAATGTCTTTTCTGTTCTAGATTTTTTAGCACAAGTTTTCTCTATTTGATGTATAATTCAAGATAGGCTTATATTTCATTTCTGCCCTTAGGGTAAATAAAAATAGACTTCTAAGAATATTGTCATTCACAGCCTGTACTTAAATAACCACTTTCCAATAGTAAAATATGTCTGTGATGAATAGACATTATTGAAATGTCAAATGTGTAACCTTCTTTTTTTTCCACATTTTGTAGTCCATGATGGGCTGACTTGGAAGAAAAATGCATTTCTGAAAAGTAACCTTTGTTTTACAAATTTTCCAACCATGGTTTGAAATCAGATTGCTTACAACCCATTGTTTCTGAAAACAAACATTTTACATTTTACACCCTACTTAATTTAACAAAATATTCATTCTGAATGAAATTAAGTAAGATATAAAATATCTGTCTGGAATGAGACATGGTCAAGAAATGTCTCATTATGTACATTTAAAATCAATGCAATTTGGAGGTATCAACACAAGCTGTATGGAAGAATCAATCAGGGAAGCTTAATTGTAGTTTTACTAGCAATAGTAATTTAAATTTAATTTAATTAGGTTGTAGTGGGCTTTTTTTTTTTTTTTTGGTCCTGGAGCTTTTGTCAGTCATGTGGCTTGAACTCTGGGCCTGGGCATTGTCTCTGAGCTCTTCGGCTCAAGGCTAGTGCTCTATGAGTTTGAGCCACAGGGCCACTTCCAGTTTTTGGTGGTTAATTGGAGATAAAAGTCTCAGGGACTTTCATGTCCCAGCTTGCTTTGAACTGCAATCCTCAGATCTCAGACTCCTGTGAAGCAAAGATTACAGGTACAAACCACTACCACCCGGCTTCAGTGGACTTTCTTAAAATAACCTAAGTTTGAAGCACAAGTTTTATCTGAAAGGGAAAAATTTGAAGAATTAAGGGAAAATTTATGACCAGGAAAGTCTCTTCTTTTATTATTCCAAGAAGACTAACTGGTAGTAGAAAACCCTCTTCCTAGATCTCAATTCCATGTATATTTTTCTCAAATATGCTTCAATCAATCTCATATAGGATTTTGAGTTTTGAGAAAACATGTAGGGAAGATAAGCAGAGCAACCCAGAAAAGCTCATCTCATTTCTCTGTGAAGCTAACAGAGAAGCATTTCTCCGTGAAGCTAACAGAGAAGCATTTCTCCAGACAAATAAGGAGACAAAACCAAGTTCTCTAGGTGGCCAGCTCAAGAATTTACCCAAAAGACTTTTTGAAAAAAGTGACATCACAGAAATCTCTTACACTGAGTCTAAAACTGAAAGTCTGAAGAGTTTTATGTGCTTCTCCACTGATATAGGAGAAAATTTCTTATAACCATCCATCAGTTCTTAGTTGAGTACTGGTAGATCATTCCTGTAATCTTAGATTTTGTGGAAGTCTTGGATTGGGCCAGCCCAGACATACACAAGAGATCTCTTCTTGGCCAATAGTTTCATATAATTACACCATAGTCCACATTCAGGTGGACACAGAATTCAGGCGGGTGCCCAGGCGGGAAGGAAACCCCATCACCAAAGCAATCAACAAAAAGGACTGGAGGTGTAGCCCAGGGGTAGAGTGCCTATATAGCAAGTACTGTCAAAAATAAAATAAATAAAAGTTTTAAAATGCAAGAGTTCTTGATTGTGCTGAGGGATGTAGAAAGCCTTGGGAAAATATTGAACTGCAAACTCCTTGCATCCCCAAAGACTTCAGTTCACTAATACTTTGCTCATCCAAATGACACAATGATGGCAGCCTTCCCTTTCCTTGGCATGCAGTAGATGCTCTGCAAACCTTTTGAGACTTGATTAGAAAAATACTTCACAGTGGGAGAAAATACATTTTCCAAACTTAGGAACAAACTCACTTGCTGGCTTACAATGATAAAGAAATAATTTTGAAGTTAAAGAACTTCAACTGTGTATCTAGAATACACAAGTAAAGAATTTACAGAGAAACCAAAAAGACGATTGTGCTAAAAAAAAAAACTTGAGATTGAGAAAAGATACAACTGATAGAAGACATAGAGCTAAGAAAAAGCAGGGTCTCCTTGTGTCCACAGCTAATGAGCAACCATAAAACATATCCTTTGCATTTGCTGCAGGAGGGAAGTTTGTGTTTTGTTAAGAATACTGGGCTTAAGATAAAGGAAAAATTTCTATTATTTATTTGAAAGACTGGCTTAATAACTAAATGTCTTCAATATTTCAGCAAATAAAATCTAAGCCTCAATTACCATGAAAATTTAATTATTTAGAACAATCTATTTTATGAGGAAGCTAAGTAGAGGAAATGATAGCCTCTTTCTTATATCTGAAATTAATACTCATGGTCTTCAAGCAAGCCTACATTCTCTGTGTCCCTCCTGAACCCACACGGAATTGACACACTGCTTCCAGCTATGGTTCTTGTAATGGACTGCACACAAGTCAATGTTAGCTACTGGCTCCTGGGGCCTTCTAAGGCCTGCATGCTGACTCTGTAATTAAAAGCCTGTCCCAGGAAGCAACTGTCAGCAAAACCCTTACCTCCTGCAGTTGGATATCTGTCAACTAAAGGATTTACTTTTTTTAATATGAGAAAATGTCAGTTGTTTCGGAAATACACTTTTTGATGATTCAAGCAAACACTGAATTCCTGATAGTTAAATAAGAAAAATACACAAGATGCCGTGTTACTTTGAAAATAACTGCTTTTTTATTATGAAAAGGACTTAACCCAAGAACTCAGTATGTATAAAAAAATGTGACATCTTTCTATTTTGAAAAATGAAGGATTAAACATACACACACACACACACACACACAGCATATTCTGGGTTGCAAATTCTTCAATAAAATTCTTTTCAAACTACAATATTCTTATTGTGCTCATGTAAGCACAAAAGCTTTCTTACTGGGAATCTTCGAGAAAGTACAGTTGCAAAGATGGTATTGAGTTGTGAGTTTTTTGAGCTGTTGATATATTTTAGATATGAGGCTTTTGTCTGTTCTATGGTTAGTGAAGATCTTCTCCCACTCTGTAACCTTTCTAGTTAGTTTGCTAGCTATGTCCTTTGCCATTCAGAAGCTCTGCAGTTTAATGCAGTCCCACTTATCCAGCCTTTCTTTGATTTGTTGTGTTTCTTGGTCCTTATTAAGAAAGTTTCGACCTGTGCCAAGGAGACCTAGTGTATCTCCTATTCCTTCTTGTAAAGTTTTCAGTGTATCTGCTTTTACCTCGAGGTCTTTGATCCATTTGGAGTTAATCCTGGTGCAGGGTGACAAAGAAGGATACAACTTTAGTTTTCTGCAGGTGCTTAACCAGTTCTGCCAGTACTACTTGTTGAAGAGGCTGTCTTTCTTTCATTCTGTTTTTTTTAGTCTCTGTTATCAAAGATTAGGTGGCCATAAGTCTGTGGGTTAATATCTGGGTCCTCAGTTCTATTCCATTGGTCCTCGGACCTGTTCTTTTTCCAGTACCAAGCTGCTTCGGTCACTATAGCTCTGTAATAGAGTCTAAAGTTTGGCATTAAAATTCCTCCTGCGCTGTTCTTTCTGCTATAAATTGTTTTTGCTATACAGGGTCTTTTATTATCCCACATAAAATTTTGGATTGCCTCTTCTATTTCTTTAAAGAATGACATTGGGATATTGATGGGTATCGCATTGAATTTGTAGATAGCCCTTGGCAATATTGCCATTTTCATGATGTTAGTTCTCCTAATCCAGGAGCATGGGAGGTTTTTCCCTTTCCTCAGTTCTGCTTTAATTTCCTTTTTCAAGGTTTTAAAGTTTTCATCAAAAAGTTCCTTTACATTCTTAGTTAAGTTAATTCCTAGGTACTTTATTTTCTTTGAGGATATTGCAAAAGGAGTTCCTTTCCTGATTGTTGCCTTGTTCCTCTCATTGTTGGCATAGAGGATAACAGTTGATTTTTGAGGGTTAATTTTATACCCTGCTACCTTGCCAAAGTTTTGAATCAGCTCAAGCAGCTTGGGAGTGGAGTCTATAGGGTCCTTTAAATACAGATTCATGTCATCTGCAAAGAGGGAAAGTTTCACTTCCTCTTTCCCTATTGAGATCCCCTTTATGTTTGCTTCTTGCCTTATTGCTCTAGCGAGGAATTGTAATACTATATTAAGAGGAGAGGAGAGAGTGGGCATCCTTGTCTCGTTCCTGATTTTAGAGGGAATGGCTTTAGCTTTTTGCCATTAAATATAATGCTAGCTGTGGCTTTGTCATACCCAGCCTTTATTATACTGAGGAATGTCCAGAGCTTTTAGCATGAAGGGGTGTTGGATCTTGTCAAATGCCTTTTGTGCATCCATTGAGATGATCATGTAATTCTTTTCCTTGATCCTGTTGATATGTTGAATTATATTAATTGATTTGTGTATGATGAACCAGCTTTGCATCCCTGTGATGAATCCTGTTTAATCATATTGTATAATTTTTTTGATGAGTTGCTGAAGACGATTGGCCAGTATTTTGTTGAGAAGTTTTGCATCAATATTCATCATAGAAATGGGTCTATAGTCTACGGCCATACCACCACCCTGAATGCGCCCGATCTCGTCTGATCTCAGAAGAAATGGGACTATAGTTCTCTTTCTTTGATGAATCTATGTCTGGTTTGGCGATGAGGGTTATAGTGGCTTCGTAGAATGAGTTTGGTAAAGAGCCTTCATTTTCAATTTTGTTGAAGAGCTTGAGGAATATTGATGGGAGCTCTGTTTTGAAGACCTTATAGAATTCAGCTGTGAATCCATCTAGCCATGGGATTTTCTTGGATGGTAGGTCTCTTATTGCCATTTCTATTTCAGTGCTTGAAATGGGTCTGTTTAGTTGGATTAGGTCTTCTTGGTTCAGTGTGGGTATGCTAATATTGGATAGAAATTCATCCATTTCTTATAGATTCTCAAATTCATTGGCATAAAGCTTTGAAAAGCATTCCCTTATGATGCTCTGGATCTTGGTAATTTTTGTCATGGTATTACCATTCTCATCTGTGATTTTTGTTTTTTGGGTGTGCTCCCTTCTTTTATTGATAAGATTTGCTATGGGTCTGTTAATTTTGTTAATTTTTTCAAAGAACTCCTTGTTTTGTTTGTTCTTTCTATAGTTTTTATTGGACTCCAATTCATTTAATTCTGTTTTGATTTTAATAATTTGCTTCCTTCTACTAGGATTGGGGTTGGTTTGTTGTTCTTTTTTCCAAGAGTTAAGGTGTGACATTAAATTGTTGGTTTGCAATTTTTCCAGTTTGTTAATGTAAGCCCTCAGAGCTATAAATTTTCCCCTGAGTACTACCTTTGCTGTGTCCCAAAGAAGCTGGTATTTTGTGTTCCTTTTTGTTAAATTTCATAAACAGTTAAATTTCTGTTCTGATCTTTTCAATGATCCATTGGTAATTGAACAATGTGTTATTCAATGTCCATGAGTTAAAGGATTTTCATTGGTGGAGATTAGTGTTCAGTTCCAATTTGATGCCCTTGTGGGCTTAGAGAATGCAGGGAATAATTTCCGTGTTTCTATACCAGTACAGGCTTGTTGTATGCCCTAAAATGTGGTCTATTTTTGAAAACGTTCCATGTGCTGCTGAGAAAATGTATTTGTGATGTTTCTGGGTGAAATAATCTGCAGATGTCTGTTAGAACTAGTTGGTCTATACAGTTGTTCAATTCTGAGATTTCTCTGTTTAGTTTTTACCTGGTTGATCTGTCCATAGGTGAGAGTGGTGTGTAAAAGTCACCAATAATTACTGTGCTTCGATCTATATGTGGTTTTAGTGAAAGTAAAGTTTGCTTGATGAAGTTTGGTGCTCCGGGATTAGGTGGGTAGATATTTAGGATGGATATGTCCTCCTGGAGGAGAGTTCTCTTTATTAGTAGGTAATAACCTTCTTTGTCTTTTCTCACTAATTTTTGTTTGAAGTCTATTTTATCTGATATGAGGATGGCAACTCCAGCTTGTTATGGGGGCCATTAGCTTGATAAATTTTAGTCCAACCTCTTACCCTCAAAAAATATTTCTTTTGGGGGGGAAGATGTGTCTCTTGAAGACAGAAGAACAATGGATCTTGTTTTTTGTTTTATGCCAGTCCTGGTGTTGGACTCAGGGCCTCAAGGTTAGATCTCTACCACTTGAGCCTCAGCACTATTTCTGGCTTTTTTCTATGTATGTGGTACCAAGGAATCAAACTCGGGTCTTCATGCATGCTAGGCAAGCACACTACCACTAGGCCAAAGTCCCAGCTGGATCTTGTTTTTTGATCCAACTAGACAGTCTATGCCATTTAATTGGAGTGTTAGGTCCATTGATATTAAGGGTTAGGATTGAAAAGTATTTTTAGTTCCTGCCATTTTTAAAAAGCTTTCGGCAGGTCCTGTGGCTTGACAGTTCTTGCGGTAATAGCTGCTATGAGTCTGGCTTATTTCACCTAATATGACTTTTTCCAAGTCTTTCCATTTCTATTAATTTCTATTGAATGGGGTAATGTCATACTTTCTGATGGTAGCATAGAATTCCATTGTGTATAAGTACCACATCTTGATCAGTATATCTACTGAGGGGCATCTGGTTTGGTTTCATATCTTAGTTATGATAACTAATGCTGCAAGAAACATGGTTGTACTAGTAGCTTTAATATGCCCTTGTTTCTGGACATTTGAGTAAATGCCCAGGAGTCGGATTGCTGGGTCATAGGGGAGCTCTATGTTTAGTCTTTTGAGGAAACACCGTACTGCTTTTCAGAGTGGTTGAACACATTTTCTCTTCCCACCAACAATGTAGTATTGTTCTCTTCTTGCCACATGCCTTCCCGCACCTGTTGTTATTAGATTTCTTGTGAATGGTCCTTCTACCTGGAGTGATCTGAAATCTCAAAGTTGTTTGATTTGCATTTCTCTTATGGACAAAGATGTTGAGCATTTCTTCATGTGTCTATTAGCCATTTTTATTTTCCCTTCAGAGAAGTCTTTCTTTAGCCCACCTTTTAATGGGATGGTTGTTTCTTTGAGGATTTGCTTTGGAGTGATTCAATTTTTTGAGCTGTAGGTATATTTTAGATATGAGGCCCTTGTCTGCTGGATAACTAGTGAAGATCTTCTCCCTCACTTTGGGCTTTCCATTTAATTTGTTAGCCAAGTCCTTTGTCATACAGAAGCTCTACATTTTAATGCAGTCCCATTTGTACAAACTTTCTTTAATTTGTTGTGTTTCTAGGCCTTTATTTTAAAAAGTTTTGACCTGTGCCAAAGAGCCCTAGTGTATCTCCTATTCCTTAATGTAAAGTTTACTTCAAGGTCTTTGATCCATTGGAATTAATTCTGGTACAAGGTGACATATAAGGATCCAGCTTCAGTTTTTAACAAGAGATGTTTAACTAATTCTGCCACCACAATTTCTTGAAGAGGCTGCCTTTCTTCCATCTAATTTTTTGGCTTACTTATCAAAGATTAGGTGGCCATAGGTCTGTGGATTAAATTCTGGGTCTTCAGTTCTACTCCATTGGTCCCCAGGCCTGTTCTTTTGCCAGTACCAACTGTTTTGATTGCTGTAGCTCTATAATATAGTCTGAGGTTTGCTATTGACATTCCTCCAGCGCTGTACTTTCTGCCAAGGATTGTTTTTTGCTATAAAGGGTCTTTTATTATTTGGATTGCTTCCTCTATTGCATTAAAGAATGACATCAGGACAAAAATTAAGTTTTTTAAAAGCAGTATGCACTTCCTGCTCTAGGCAGATAGCTGCCTAGTAACTATTGAGATATCTCTTTTAAAGTCTTATTCTTCTGGAATAAACATTTATGTACCTTAACAAAATGGACTAATTGAGACCATATCACTGGTGTGTAAATTTTGTTGCATTTGAAATAAGAACCTTGTTTCTTTGTAATTCATTTTCATTAATATGCTATTGGTAGATTATTCAAAAGGCAAAACTTATAACAGTGAAAGCTAAGTCCAAATTTCTTCCTTCCACCTTTCGCTTAGAGAGAAGTAGCAATTTCCTTGGAACTTATAAAAAGAATCCAGGTATTAGGGAGTGAAGCTATAGATCCCTTCTATTAAACAACAACAAAAAACTTAATGGGTTGATGTTTCCAAGACTTATCAAATTCTGACTATTTTGACATTATTTCTAGAGTCATTGTCTCTCTTGAAATGAACTAAAGGCTTTCAGGAATTGCCAAATTATTTTATAGTGTTAACAATAAAGCTTAGTTGTTCAACTTGTATTAAATACCATGTGCATTTGGCTTTCAGTACATCTGACATCTGTTCGGTCAAGCAAAGCCAAGAGATTTAAAGTAGTACATGATATTCCATGTCTTTATTAATAACCAAAACAATAAATAAAAATTAGTATAAATAATTGAAAGTATAGCATTTTTAATTACAAAAATATAGCCTCTGCCTACATATAGTGCAATTGTCAGGCCACTAATTTATGGTTGAACTCCTTACATTTAACTAGCACTCAGATCCTAAACAGGATAGGTATGGAGATTTTGTTTGTGGAACCTGTAAGCATGATGTAATAATTTTTCCAAAGTGATTTGTTTGAAAGTAAACAATACTACACAAATATTTGCTTTCCATCTTGGAGTCAAGCATTGCTGGGCTATGACAATGGATAATTCAGAACCCCTGCCTGTTACTAGTGTCACTAGCCTGCTACACAGAAAAACACAAAGGAAAAAAAATCAGTGAATGTTCAAATTGTTAACTGGGCCATAGGATAGAGAAAAGGAAGCAGTCTATGTTTTTCAAAGGAAGATGGGAAGACTTCATATAGGAGATAATGATTGGAAAGATGAGTTCGAAATCAACATTACAGATGTATAGGACATGAAGAACAACAGGCCGGGAGGATGAGCACGTCTGGGCCACATTCCATGAAAAACAATTTAGAGTAGCTGTAGGGATGATAGATGGATAGATTTCCAAGGATTCCTACGTTGATCTTTTATCTGTTCCTCATTGATAACAAGTGTGACACATACCTGCCTTTAACTGCAAAGAAGTCTGGGAATGTGACTTTTGCTTTTCTAGTATGTTGATCTAACTAAATCAAAGGGAAGAGAGGTGCTCAACATACTTAGATTAAAAGGGGGAGAAATCTCTTGAAGGCTTATTTTACTTCATAATGACATATTTTTTATACTTTTCAAAGCACTTTTTTATGTGGAAGAACCTACAGAAAAAAACAGAAAGGCACGCAACTTGAAGGTAAACTTTATCAGATCAGTGCTTTTGTCATGGCAATAAGGAACAAGACTGGTTAACTTTAAACTGCATTGGCAGGATGTTTTTAATATTACATAGACCCAGGTTCTCCAAAAAGTATAGAAATTAGAACAGTTTATTTTCAAGTTTATATTAAAAGAGGAGAGCCTCTACAACTTGCCTAAGTCAGTGCAAAGCCAGTGTTAGGATGACATCACAACATTCATACAAATAGATGCTAATCAAATCTATTTTTAAGATACAAAATGTCAAAAGAATGGGCAGTAAAGCAGTTGTTCTCTTTCCTCTCACTTCTTTATATCCATGTATTCTTTACTGTGAAGAGGAGGTGTTTTTGGTAAGAAAAAGGCTTTATTTGGTTTCACAATACATAAGAGGCAACTAAGCATGTAAGCCATTTTACAGAGACTGGAAAAGGAAGCATCTTGCTTGAGGGATAATGGCTGTGGGGGCTGTCATTCTCATGACTTTAAAATGTGTCTCCAAAATTGAGGTGGCCACAACTCCTGGTATCATAAGATCAGTGAAGACAAAGCTGAGTCTGTTGAAAGACGAAGGCAGAAGGCTAGAAATGCAATAGAGATACAGAGGAGGCCTGAATTGAAAGGCAACTTATAAAACATTCAAGTTTCTCTAACCTTCCATCTCCATTTCCATTTGTGCCAGCTATTTATGAATTGGTTTTTCTTTCATTAAACCCAAATTAATTTCTAAATGTTGTGATCCAAAATAAATTGTATCCACCAAGACAGTGCAATAAAAATTTGAATTCATCTCCAAAATAAGATGTAAGTCATAAAAGTTATACCAATGGTATGTACATACAAATATATACATACATGTGGGTGAGACTTTTTCTCAATTTCAAGATGAAAAAAAGACGAAAACAGGCCACTAGACCCCTAGGTTCTTTTTAATTTGCCATATATCAGCAAAATTAACCTCTAGGTCTATAATTACAGTATACTGTGTGCTACTTCTGAGATGATAGACCCTTAGCAGCTGACAATTAATTTAAATGTCTTAATTTAGCTGTAAGAAGTCCCTAAAAGTCATGACTTGAATGCATAAGAAGACTTAATAAAATGATGACCCAAGCCAGGACATTCTCTACTGTCTTGATCAAATTAAAGCTCCAGTGTTTTCTCAGAAGTTTGGCAGGGTCCATGAAAGAAGACAAGAGTTTAAGATAAATGTAAAAGTATTGTAAAAGATATATGTGGGGAAATCATTTGACATTAAGAACAACATGACTATTTATGGATGAAGCCTCCTCCTAACAGTCTACTTTCCTTCCTTTTTGCTAATTTTCTGTTTACTTACTGACAAATGTGCTTTATGAGAAATCATCTTGGTTTGTACTTCAACACCTTCTTACTGCAAAATGAAAATAGACAATGACAAAATATGCTAAATATTGCATTTCCTTTCAGAACAGCTTTTTAATATTCTTTGCCTAAGCAATTGTCCATTATATAAAAGAAATTTATTATGTTCATAATTATATATAAACACATCAACTTTTAACATTTCTGCTTTAAAAACATCATCCCTACCAATCTCTATCCCTTTCAACATTTCTCCTTTCATGACTCATTCCTTTTCAAGTACCATTCTATTTACCTTTTAAATGAATACTTAGTGGGAAAAAATGTAAATGCTTTGACAATGTTATGAAAATAATCCCACACAAGACCTTCAAGAATTTATTTTCCATTAACCTCCCTCATAAGAATAGTTTTTATTTCTGGCAAGAGGCAAATTTATCACCCAAGAATCATAGCAGTAGAGAAAACAGAATCATTCCATAGATTTGTGGGTGGGCCTTAGCTCAGAGGTCACATGACAATTTCTGTGAGCTGACCACATTTCTGTGCTCGTTTGAATTATTACCTTCTGTTTCTTTCTCCAGTTCTTTAATAATGATCCAATGATTATTGCAATTTTCAAGTGGCAGATGTTCCTGGCATCTCAGGTAACTTTATATATATGTATATATATACATATATACTTCTGTGTGTATGTATGTGTGTATATATATATGTATATGTTCTCTTGTCAGAATATACATATCACTTTTTGTGGGGTTTATTTGCTCCTCTGCCTTCCATTTTATTTTCCTATTTCCGGCAGCCAGGAAATAGAGAATATGTCTTTTACTTTCATTATCAAACTTTCAGTCTTTCATAGAAAGTGAAGAGAAAAATGTCTGAAGTTAATGAAAGGCAATTTTCCCTTCTCCCACTGGGGAAATTGAAAATATGACCTTTCCAAAAGAAATGTTCAGAGCCAGACTAAAGTCTGATACATTCTATGTCAAACTAAGTGATCCCACCCCCATACTCATTTTATAATTGCTCATCAAATAAATTAGTGCACTCCAGATTACTGAGGAGTCCTTCCTGTATAATTTACAAATACTCCATGCCTTGCCCATGAAAATGACACCTCAGTTTCAGTCTCATTTCCTCTTTCTGTCATATTTCAGCTCTCACCCATTTGCTGATCAAATTACAGATCAAACACTTACACCTTGAACACCAATTTCTAGTACAATAAGTTGAAATGAAGAAGCTTGTATTAATGTCTACTCTACCTGAAAGAACATTTTTATTTTTATGTATAGAAGAATAACTGGACCTTATTCTGGACTTATTTTATGACTATTTAATCTACAGTTAATATCCTTTCTAAATTAAAAAGTAACTAGGAATATTCCATTCATTTTTTCATGACAATGGAAAATGTCCCTATGATATAGTCAGTAAATGATGTTATTGTAAGAATAGCAAAATCAAGTAAGATTGCCTAAAAAAAACATCGCAGAAGGGTTTCATATGCAGGTTTCACACATATTTCTTTTCTAATATAACTTTACAACAAAGTCCTACTAGCTCCTAGCTAATAGGAAATAAACTTGAGGAAACTTAAAGACTTCAGATGACTTAAAGCCCTAAACTTAGGAAGAATCAGCTGACTCTATTCTCCAGACTGCCATTCCATATATTAAAAACAAAATAAATTTTAACTGGTTGTGTTTATTTTGAGTCATAAAAACATTACTGTTCTGATCATTGAAAAATAGACTTACAAGTAGCACAGTATTGTACATTAGCCAGAGCACTCTCTGGCTTTCTATTAAATGCCAAATGACAGGCAGCATCCTTTTCTCTATAGAGTATCTTATCTTTTGTAGAGCTAATAATTTCTTCCCTAAAGCATCTAAACTATTTGTCCTCTCTGTGAATGACATGCAATCTCCCACTCAATCTCAGCTCAATGATATTAATGCATATCTGTCTGTCCATTTGTTTTTTATTTTGATGATACTGGTTTGAGCTCAGGGATTCGCACCTGCTAAAGATATACTTTATTACTGGAGCCATATACCCAAATCCTTTTTTACTTTGACTATTTTATTTCTCAGGTAGCACATCAAGGTTTGTTGTTGGGACTGGTCTGAGATTGAAATCCTACCTAAAACCCCCTCTTACGCAGCTGGCATCACAAATGTGCACCTGAGATCGGGTCTTCCCATTAATCTTCTAGAGCTGGCCTCCAACCACAGCCCTCCTGCTCTCTAATTCTTAAATAGTTCAGGTGATAGGCATGGTTTGTATTTTCAACGAATTTACTTTGGATTTTATCTTTTCTCAGGAAGATAAATTTCTCAGAATATCCAAAAATTATTTGATCCTTTCTCATTCTGATGTCTTCTGTCTGAATTGTCAAAATCTTATCTCCTAATTGTCACAAGATGGAAATCCAACCCCCAAGACACTTGAGCATTCATTTAGATGCTGAAAGTCTCAATTCCCTTCTGAAGTTCAGAGCAATAAGTAACTTGTCTAAGGACATGAAATTTACAGCATAGGAATCTGGACATTTCCCAGAAAATATTACACTTCACAGGATAATGCTAAATGCTAATGAGTCTTCTTTCTTAAATTTGCAAGACCAACAGCAAAAAAGCAATAGGACAATAGAAGCAGAATCAGGAGATGTGAGCAAGGATGAGAGAACTAAGCTTTGAAGATGCTGTACTGCCAGAATTAAAGATAGAGGTAGGGGACAGAAGCCAAGAAATTCAGGCAGCCTTTAAAAATTAGGAAAGAAAGAAAATTGAAGGAAGATTTAGGAAATAAATAGGAAATAGCAATCAAAAATAAATGAACGCACAATAGCTTGCTATTACTGGGAAATAAACACAGGTCATTTACATAATTTGTTTTGTGAAGTGTTGAAAATAAAATCTATAGTGAGGCCCTATCTCAAACATTTTCTGGACACCAAGGAACTGAATTCTGTTCAAGAAACCATCTACCTACCCTAGTTAATATCTGCAATGCTGATTCAAATTGATATTGTTCCTAGTTTTACTACTAAGGATTCTTTTTTTATATATATTTTTTATTGTAATTAGTAAAAGGGTTACATGATATTTGCCAGATAGAAGGTGCATTAATTCATATACATTGATACCCTTTCACATGTCTTGGTACCCATTTCCCTCCCCCCCCACACCCCCCCATCTTGGTTTTCCCCCCTTCCCTATCAAATTTCAAATATCCAAATACAAATAAATTCAATATATCAGATAACAAAGTGAGATACTGTAACAATATGAGTACCCAAGGGACAGCAAAGGAGATGAGAGACAACATAGTACATTAAGGACAACAATCATTCATTATATGGCTTTGTTTCAATATCCTGGAGGTCCTTTCAATTAGCTTCACATTATATGGCCTTATGTATCAAGATTTTGCTTTATTGCAGATCTCTGCTAGTAGAGCCCAAGGTTTCTACTGATTATGACGAATGAGGGGAACCATTGAGCCTAAGTTCCTTTGAGTCTGGCTTACTTCACTTAATATGATTTTTTCTAAGTCTTTCCATTTCCTAACAAATGGGGCAATGTCATTCTTTCTGACAGCAGCATAGAATTCCATTGTGTACAAATACCACAACTTATTGATCCACTCATCAACTGAGGGACATCTAGGTTGGTTCCATATCTTTGCTATGGTGAATTGTGCTGCAATGAACATGGTTGTGCTAGTGGATTTAGTATGTCCTTGTTTCTGGATGGTTGGGTAAATGCCAAGTAGTGGAATTGCTGGGTCATAGGGGAGTTCTATGTTTAGCCTTTTGAGGCACTGCCACACTGCTTTCCATAGTGGTTGAACAAGTTTGCACTCCCACCAACAGTGTAGTAGTGATCCCTCCTGGCCACATCCCCTCCAGCATCTGTTGTTATTCGTTTTCCTGATCTTGGCCATTCTAACTGGAGTGAGGTGGAATCTTAGAGTTGTTTTGATTTGCATTTCTTTTATGACTAGAGATGTTGAGCATTTCTTCATGTGTCTATAGGCCATTTTTGTTTCTTCTTCAGAGAAGACTCTCTTTAAGTCTTTGGCCCATTTTTTAATGGGATGGTTGTTACTTTGGAGGTTAGTTTTGGAGTGATTCAATTTTTTGAGTTGTTGATATATTTCAGATATGAGGCCTTTGTCCGTTGTTTGGTTGGTGAAGATCTTCTCCCACTCTGTAGGCTTCCTGATTAGTTTACTAGTTATGTCCTTTGCCATACAAAAGCTCTGCAGTTTAATGCAGTCCCACTTATCCAGCCTTTCTCTGATTTGTTGTGATTCTTGGTCCTTATTAAGAAAGTTTCAAACTGTGCCAAGGAGGCCTAGTGTATCTCCTATTCCTTCCTGTAGAGTTTTCAGTGTGTCAGCTTTTACCTCCAGGTCTTTGATCCATTTGGAGTTAATTCTAGTGCAAGGTAACAAAGAAGGATCCAATTTTAGTTTTCTGCAGGTGCTTAACCAGTTCTGCCAGCACAACTTGTTGAAGAGGCTATCTTTCTTCCATTCTATTTTTTTGGCTCCCTTGTCAAAGATTAGGTGGCCATAGGTCTGTGTTTTAATATCTGGGTCCTCAGTTCTATTCCATTGGTCTTCAGGCCTGTTCTTGTGCCAGTACCAAGCTGTTTTGATAATTATAGCTCTGTAATAGAGTCTAAAGTTTGGAATTGAAATTCCTCCAGCGCTGTTCTTTCTGCTAAGAAGTGTTTTTGCTATATGGGGTCTTTTATTATTCCATATGAAATTTTGGATTGCCTCTTCTATTTCTTTAAAGAATGACATTGGGATATTGATGGGTATTGCATTGAATTTGTAGATAGCTCTTGGCAAGATTGTCATTTTCACAATGTTGATTCTTCCAATCCAGGAGCATGGGATGTTTTTCCATAAGGATTCTTTTCTCAAGATTTTGAGCAGTCATAGAGTCCATGCTGGTCCAGGTCCCTTAAGAAGCAGATGTGAAGGTGGGATTGAGTGTGCAAAAAGAATCGAGCAGGAGAAACATTTGTGTGAAAGAAAATGAGGAGGGAACTGAAGCAGGCTGGGAAAAACTGACCTGTGAAGGAGAGAACAAGAAATGTTGGGCAGAGGATTCCTAGACTACTGTACAGACTCAGATAGATTTGGCAAGTCTATGAGAGATGCTGAGAGCTGGGGTCAGCAAAGGGATCCCATTGACTCCTAAGAATAGGTCTTTTGAGTATCCTAATATGCTCAGTAATCAGCTAGAAGGGTCAATTGTGCTCCGTGAAGTAGTAGGAGATCTGAAGAGCCTCAGGTGGTCTGGAGAGCTTTCCCTGTCCATCCAAACTGAATGGATGTACTCACATATTCCAATTCAGAAGGAAATGACTGTTAAATATTCAGGAATCCATAATCTCCATCTTCCACAGTGCTATGGATACTTCTCATGGGTTAGGGAAATAAATCAACTTGAATGCCTAAATCTTTTTTTTTATTCTGAGAAAAAGAAGGGACATTGGATGGACTGCATTCCCCGCTGATACAATGAACCTGGGAATTCCTTCTTAATCACACCCTCAAGTAGAGATAGTATCCATCCATGTCACCAGGTAATTGGACCAGTACAATACTTGATGGATTGTCTTCTGCAGCACTTTGCTGGATTTCTATTAGAGCACCAATGGGAAAAACATTGACTATTCTTGTTATTCTTTAGGTTGGTTTGGCAACACCTGGAAGTATTTTTTTTTCAGAACTATGGAATACTACTTGCATTTAGTGCACAGAGGCCAAAGAGGATGATAAATATTCTGCAATACACAGAAACACACACACACACACACACACACACACACACACACACACACAGTTGTCCAGCCTAAACTCAGAGTGTCATGCTTTAAAAGTCTGTTTTAGGTATAGGTATGTATAGAATGTTTTTTCCTTTTCAAATTTGGTGTGTACCATAGGGGTATTGCTGGTATTTAGCCCAATTATCAATTTGGCAAAGAAGTAATGTGACGCTTCTGCAAGGATAAGCATTGCTTTATATCCAGGGAATAAGGAAGACTTCTGTATCACCTTCCAGTAAAGCAGAAGTTCTAACTCCTAGTAGAAAAATATAAGTCTTCTACTAGCATTTAAGGTACAGGAAGGTTTTCAAAATCAACACTGTCAGTAATAGCTATCTTAGGTAATTGCCTGTTGCAGATTTCAAATCCCAAGATTTTTCCTATTGAGTCTCTGACTTTCACATAACAGAAAATCCTTAGCTATGGATGTCAATGAACTGTATGTCTCTGCAATCTGTGCCAGTTTCATAATTAGGATTTTTTCCCATCAAGCCATTTGATTGTGTCTGCTTTTCTTTTTATTAACCGCAGCAATGTATGCTTCTTCATGTACAACTGCCATGTCTCTGGTTCTCACACTTAGCTACTAAACTGTTAACAATGCTCATCCCCTCATTCTGACCTTAATAACAGCTATGTAGTAATCACATAATTTGTCTTGGTAAGTGTTCGTCTCCCATTTCCAAATGTCTGCATCATCATAACTGGTATCCCATCCTATTCTTTGGTACATTTATCTAGGTGGCCAATAATGATCATGAAAACTTAAGAACTGAATTAACATCTCACAGAAAGTTGTGCGTGTCTCATGAACCACGCAAGACATTATCATTTCACCTGATGAATGGGTGGATGCGTTTTAAACTACCTATATTTTCAGCCTAATCTTGACTGCACTGTTGCTAGTCTTGTTTCTCCAATAAATAGATGGAATTAGACATGTAAGGGACTTAGTAATGAACATATCCATGTGACAGGAGGTAGGGAGGGAGAGAAGAATTGAATAACAAGCAAACTATGATACAAACCTGACCCATCTGACCCTGAGTGTGAAAAGGAAGAGACAGACTGCAGTTGGGGCAATAGTTTTGAACTTTTTTTTCCTCAGTAAAGAAATCACTCTGAAAGAACAAAAAGGTCTGCCTTTGTCTCCCTATCTCCTCCATCCTTCTGTCATTATGAGCATTGCATGTGAGGAAGGCACAGGTATTAATACAATGATAGATCTTAATGTATAGCAGCATCTGAGCCACTCAGCCAGTGATGCTCCCTCTGAGAGCATATCTGTGAAATGTTTTGTGTGAAGTCAACACTAGCCAGCACCCTGAATCTGTGGGCACAATCATTTAACTGCTTCAAAGAGAAAATACCGTTTTCACTAAGAGAGAAATGAAAGGCAGTCATAAAAGCCAATCAAATCTTCATTTCCTCATGGTACGCTGATGAGCAGTTCCATTGTATAGATCAAAGTGTCCCTTTAGCCTCTTGAATTATTATATTAAGCAACAAGTGATAATAATTTCTAGAAAAGATAGAGTCTCAAAGCAGACTAGGAAAGTTACCTCATTCATTCTTAAAATATTTTGCCATTTACACTTTCAGAAACCTATGCAGTTATCAATTATTAACTTTAGTTTTCCACAAGCTATTTTATTTAAATGCTATTAGAGGGTCTCTGTACAAAGATCTTCAGGAACATGTCTTAAACCTGTAGCCCCTGTTCCTCTACCTGCCTAACCTGACATGCACTAGAAATAATAGAGCCCAGTCTAAAATCCAATTTCATGCTACCATGCAAAAGTTGAGAGATTATGGGTAAGAGAAACTTAACAAAGAGTTAGGGTTTTGGTAGCCAAGCACATACTAATAATGGTATTCTCTTGGTATAGCTAGGCTAGAAAATGAAATAATTCAAAATAACTCTAGCTCTAGCTAAGTGTTGGCATATATTTGCCTCTCAGTATATCGTATATAACTTGGTTTTCTCATTTCTCTCTAGTTAAAAATGTGTTACAAGACAAGTATTTCTCTTTTGAGATGGGGTTTAGGTCAGTAACAGATAGTATGAAGGTATTTGAAACATAAACATTCTGCAAATGTAGAGATAAAAGTTTGAATTCCTTTAAGCCCCTGAAGCTCACCGCCATATAAAAAACTAACTAAATTATCTTATATCTCCCCCATCTGTAACAGGAGGGCAACAAACATATCTATACAATATGGCTCTTTCAAGCATTAAGTAAGAGTGTAGGTATTTTGAAGCCAAGAGTAAAAACTCAATAAATATGGGTTATCATAAGTTGCTATTTAACTATATATTTACCTGAGTTTGTATTTCTTATAATACGTTTTGGCTGATGAAGTTAGTAGGGCCATCTATTCTCAGTGTGAATGAATACCTGCACATTATTATCCACACATGTTCACCTTTTTTTCACATGTTGCTCATTCTCCCTTTCATGTTCTTCCTCACTCATATCCTCTGTATTCACACACACGACTTCTCACTAGAGTCAATGTACTTTTCATAATGCCTTCCTTCCTCCCTAGGATTTTCTCTAATTAGCTTGCTGCTTGATAACCTGTGACCTAAATTTCACACCACTAAGCACAAAATAGTAGTAAATATTTTGAGTAACACACTAAAAGTGTTTCTTCTACAGTTGGATTAGCTTGAGTTTCAAATTTCTGTAAAATGAATGTTACTGTCGAAGTTTCTCTCCAACTCTTTCTCAACTGTAACATTTGTCTGTCCATAGTTTGTTTGTTTTTTTTTACCAATGGAGATTCAATGGGGTCAACAGCTGTAAAGAATGCTTCTATTCATGTGGACAATGCCAATGGATGGTTGTTAAATAGATAGGATGCTAATGGTTGAACTTAAGTACCATTATGCCTCCTTTTCATTCTGTATAATGTAGAATAGTCTATTAAAATCCCTTTACATTATTTTATTAATACTTGGCTATGTATCCTTAGTAACTTTAATTTTCTGTCTTTGATATCAACACACTAATTAAAAGTTTTTGCTCACCTTGTAAATCTCTCTCTCTCTCTCTCTCTCTCTCTCTCTCTCTCTCTCTCTCTCTCTCTCTCTCTCTCTCTCCCAGGTTCATTCCTGTTTCTGGTCACACAAGTACTAGAATATGAGCCTACCTTTAGCTATTAACAAACATCCAATATCTTTCTGCTTATTTGGATTTAAGAAGGTTTGTGCGGTTTACATCTGGGTATTTTCAGCCCTTCAGTTTCTTTCTTTTCCAAGTGCCATTTAATGCTAAACAAAAACTGATTGGGGGTTTAGAGTTATCCTTGACTTATTGTGTTTCCATGGTTACAAGTCTGTGGTGTTCATAGTCCTAATTCAGCCTCAATAACTTACCTTCCTTTGTGACACATGTTTATTACGTCTTGATTTCTATGTCCCATCTGTATTGGCCTCTTCCTTACACTATAATCACTTCTAAAGCATCCTTCCTACACTATGATTGAACACAAACACCCACCACATCACCAGTATTTCTCACCTCTCAAGAGAAAGTCTACCCTAGGATTATTGGGCCCTTTTGCTAACCTATGAGGAAAGTATCATGTTTAACCTCTTATAACTTTTCTCTTTCTTTTCCATGATCCTCAGTCTATGACAATCTTCTTCTCTATCCTTAAGAAGGTAGAAAATAAATTATTTCCTAATAAATTATTTCTTTTTTCTCACTACCAAAATTATGAATGAATAGAACATAGAAAGCAACTGATTTACTTATCACATCTTGTGAGTGAAATCTGAAACTCTTACACAAGTATACAAATGGAAAATTGCAAGACACATCTCAACAAAAACACTGGTTGAGGTTGCTTGTATCTGTAAATACCAGTAATTCAGTGGGCTTTGGCAAGAGGATCACCATATGAGGCTGAGCTCAACAAAAAAAGACACATTATGTGAGAAAGAGCTCGAAGTAAAACATTTGGGAACATGGCTAAAGTGTCAGAGCATTCACTAACGTCCTGAGTTCAAACCTTAATAACCACCAATTTAAAAGAGGTCTATTCATTCTTCATGTTTAGTAATAGCTCATTGGTCAGGATTTAGTTATATGGCCACATCTATTTGCAAAAAAAGACTGAAAAATATAGTCTCTTAAATGAGCTTCAAGATAAACAACTAAAATGTAAAATATTGCTACTATAGATATGGAAATACATATTATGAACAACCAGAAGACTCTATTATAATTCCCTCCCCAAAATAAGATAGAAATAAAATGAACACTATATACTACAGACCAGATAATATTTAAATAAATCCTTACCACCAAAAAATAGATTTCAATTATCTTCTCTTTCGAACATGTCTTTGTCTAGGGGCTGGGAGTGTAGTGGTAGAGTGTTTACCTAGCATGCACAAAGCTGTGGATTCAGTTCCTCAGTACCACATATATGAAAAATGCCAGAAGGAGTGCTGTGGCTGAAGTCGTAGAGCTCTAACATTTAGAAAACTTAAGGACAGAGCCGAGGCCCTGAGTTCAAATCCCAGGACTGGCAAAATTATCTTTGTCTTAAAATGTGTTTAATAAATTAAGATTTAATATCTTCCTCCGTGCATGTCTCTTAGTATCATGTGGTTTCTGTAGGCAAAGTTAGCATTTATTAAGAGCTTATTAAGTTCCTATGTAATGATATACATCATTTAAATAGATATTTTAAAGCATTTATGGCCAGAGAAAGATACTGAACATTTCTTCATCTGCCTATTGGCCATTCTTACTTCTTATTCTAAGAAGTCTCTTTTCAAGTCTTTTGCCCCATTTTTAATCAGATTGTTGTTTCTCTGAGGATTTGTGTTTGGGGATTTAATTTTGGGAGTTCTAAATACATTTCTGTTTATCTTGCTAGCTCCATTCTTTACCATATAGAAACACTTCAGTTTGGGGCTGGGAGTTTGGCCTAGTAGTAGAGTTCGTGCCTACCATGCATGAAGTCCTGGGTTTGATTCCTTGGTACCACATACATAGAAAATGCCAGAAGTGATGCTGTGACTCAAGTGGGAGAGTGCTTGCCTTGAGACAGCCCAAAGACAGAGCGCAGGTACTGAATTCAAGCCCCAGGACTGGCAAACAAAAAAAGAAAGAAAGAAAAAAGAAAAAAAAAGCTCAAAAGATATGTGCACATGATCATATAAAATGATATTTATTGAAATGATTTTCAAGAAATAGAAACAAGAGAATTTTGTGTTGTTTTAATTTTTGTTTTCCCATTTGTCACTGTTTTTTTTAATTTCTATATTTCTTGTCATGTATATAAGTTTATCTGTTTAGGGGATGGCAAGGGGGAGCACAGAAATGGGAGAACAAGGGTGAAATAATTTGGAAGTGGACTTAGACACTATATTGAAAATAAACTATACAACTTGTGAGAGGGGGATAGTTGGAGGGGGAAACTGGGAGAAAATGAGGGAAGAGGTGACAGCGTTCAAAGGAAATGTACTCATTACCTGACTTATGTAACTGTGACCCCTCTATAATCACATTTAAATAATAATAAATAAATAAAAGCATTTGAACAGGTATTTTTTCATGTTACAGGAAACAGATTTAAGGAGATAAGTTACTTCTCATGGCTTGGGTATAATTGCTCACCCAAGGGCTCAGCTACTGAAACCTTGGTCCTAGTGTGGCAGTGTGAGGAAGTAGGCCTTTTAAGAGGCAGGGCTTAACGAATACAGTTGGGACATTGGAGGCCATGCCCAGAAGGGAAGGTAGATTCCTGGGAGTTCCAGGTGGTAAAAGCTAGTTGTAGAAAGCCAGGACACATGCTCTGGCTTGCCATTGGCTAGCAAGTTGCTTGCTCTTGCCTGTCTTCCTGTCATCGTAATACCATCTGACATTTGAAACAGCTAAGAAGGAACAGTGTCCCTCCACCATTCCAGGCCTGTCTAGTTGAATATTTAGCCTATAAATCTGGGGCTAATTTTAAAAATAAGTTAACTAGGGTCTGGAGTTTGGCCTACTGGTAGAGTGTTTGCCCAACATGCACAAAGGCCAGGGTTTGATTCCTTGGTACCACATACATAGAAAAAGCTGGAAATGGTGCTGTGGCTCAAGTGGTAGAGCTCTCGCCTTGAGAAAGTGCAAGGACAGTGCTCAGGCCCTGAGTTCAATCCCCAGGACCTGCAAAGTAAAGTAAAATAAGTTACCTATTTCTAAATTATGAGAAGGGAAAATAAGTGAACTAAAACACCTCTTGGCCAGCGTCCTAGAACTATCAAGTATGGAAACTAGGATTCTAATCCAGTCAATTGGACCACAGAGATTCTACTCACTGTACCAAAGTATCTTTTACCAGTTTATCACTTTGTTTTATCTCTTTTATAGATAATATTTAATCCCACTATCATATCATTTGTTTATATCCAACCACATTTGGTCTTTCCCAAACAACATTTTAATTTAGAAATATACACATTCATTGTGTATCCTCTACCTTACACTGCCTAAGTATTTTGTATAAGGTAGGTTCCTAGAAAGGAAAGAATAAGAAGTAATTGGGTGATATAAAGGTGAGTGATTCTAGTAAATGGCTCAGGCAAAAGGTAGAAGGAGAAATAATGATAAAATATGGGTCAAATAGAGAACACAAATGTTAAATGGGCCTGTATTCCAGGGTCAAACATTAGAAGCCTAAAGGTTAAATAAAAGCCAGAGAATCAGCAAGCTTTGGTAAATTTTTGTTTTGGTTATTTGGTTCATTTTAGCCATTATCACTTCAGGATGTAAGAACTTATGAGGATATAAAAAATCCTAAGGAATTGATGGGAAGGATAATGTTTGATGGGAAGAAGGCAGTAATCCCAGAGGAACTGGGGCAGGATGAGGAGAAGCAGAAACGGTGAGTAGAGTTTCAGCAGTAAGGGGGAAATAAAAAAAAAATTGGGAGCTACATAGGAAGGAAGATGTAGAAACAATGATTAACCTCCCTTCTCTAGGCTGGTAAACAATATTATCAGTTGAGGAATTGTGGGTAATAGACAAAATAGAGGCCAAAGAGGCTAAAAGGATAAAAACAAAGTTTTTGTCCTGCCAGGAAGTGAACTATACACAGGACCTACACATTGGAAGTTAAACATAGTAAAAGCCTCAAAGAATATTGTAGGTTATATGCCAAGTAAGGATGTCAGAAAACTCTAACACAGGAGACACTAATCAGAAAGCCATACGGCAAGAGATGTGGCCTCCAATGTAAAAGGAGCAAAAGAAATTAGATGAAGTTAGAGTAGATGATATAAAAGTAGAAGTGTCTGAATGATGAGATTGGGAGAGGAAAAGTAAGCTACTTTCTTCTCTGATAAACATTTTTTAGTCAGGACATTGAAGTCCAACTTGGAAAAAATATATGCTATTTTAGCACATGACAACAGAAAAGAAAAAGAAGAATATGCATCCTGTGTAAATTTGAACTTTGTGGATTTTTAAGGCAACAGCATATTGTTTATTATCATATTTCATAATCACAGAGTCATTATACTCAACTGACATTTTCTCAAGTATTCTTTCTATTTTTTATCATCACCACTGCAGCTTATTTTTGTGATACTTTTTTATAACCTTATTCTTTTGTTAAATTAAGTCATGGAACTATTGCTCCAAAATATAATGAATGAATTAGTAAAAACTACAGTTATGGCCACACTGTTAACTGTGTCATATTATGGCTGCATTAATCCAACACTGGACTTTTCCATGAAGAGAGCGATATTTTCAGTATGAATACAGCAGTGATATGAAAATCCATAAATGGATTTTCAGCCTTCTACCTATAGTGTCTTTTTTGGTATTCAAAAATGTATTCAAGAAGTTATGAATAGCCCTTCAAATTTTTAGTATACACTTAGCAAAAGTTAATGAACTGTTTCCCAAGCTGTTCTTGTAGGTCTAATAATCTGTATTACAGTAGGGAAATTGTAATATTCAAAACAAAGTACCTGTCCTCATTATGCTAATATTCTGATGTAGCAAACAAGCATTAAGCAGTGTAGTGAATGGTATTACAAATGATAGTAAGTTCCATGAGCCAAAATAAAAAAAAGAGAGAGAAGAAAAAGCCAGTGAGATGAACATGTGAAGAGAGAAAACAAGGCGAATAAAAGGCCACCTTGTAAAGGAGATATTTGAACAAAGATTAGGAAATTGAGACAATAAACTAGTATTTGTGGGAGGTATTTAAATGGGACTAGAGACAGAAAATTTAAAAAACTCTAAAAAACCCTGGGTTAGAAAACTGCCTGGCCAGAAAAATGATGGGGAGAAATGTTTTATAAGTACTCATGGGACATTACACTAGAACATTTGAGGGTTTTGTGCAAAGGACTACCATGATTAGACTATAGATTTTTAAAGATTTTTTTCTAGGTCAAAATTATTGAATTAATGCATCTTCTATCTGGCAAATATCATGTAACCCTTTTATTAATTACAATAAAAATATTTAAAAAATAAAAAATAAAAAATTATATTAAGGACACAACACATGAACTATGGGAACTTGTAAGTAGTAAGAAATGATATGGATTTGAAATGTCCATAACTGTTAATAAATGGTATGTGGAAAATCAAAAATAGAGAAGTCAGAAGTTATACTACTGTGTTTTGCATGAATGACTTAAGGATGAAGCTGATATTTCTAAAAACAGAGATACTAGAGTAGTACTACTATTGCTATTTTGGATATTGGGTAGAACCAGATAATTGCTTTTCTATTATGAAAATGTGCTTTTAAATCTGTAAAGCTTAAAGACAATAAATTGAAAAGTAAGAAACGCTCTACTTTTAAAGATGCCTTGAGTAAGCTCACATTTATAATCCTAGCTATTTAGGAAGTTGAGGTCTAAGAATCTCAGTTCAAAGCCAGCACAGGCAGAAAAGGCTATGAGAATCATATCTCCAATTAACCACCTGAATACTGGAAGTGAAGCTATGGCTCAAGTGGTAGACAGCTTGGAGACAGAACCTGCCCCTGAACTCAAGCCCAAAACATTATTAATACTAAAGGTGGCCTGAATTATGTAGAGCAATAAGTAGATTAAGACAATTTATCACAGTCCATTGGGTAATAATAAAATCTGAATACTCATCAAATCTGGAATTTTCTTTTATGCTCATATTTTTGAAACAATCATTTTGTTTCAAAGAACAAAGCATGAGGGAGAAATCTTAGCTTCTATACCCTTATAACTGTCAATTGTTGTTTTTATAAAGTTCTCTCTTTCACAGAGTGTCTTGCCTCAGGCTTGGTACATGACAGTGAGTACAGAGCTAAGTGTTCCTCTCGCCATTTGATTTGGCTATGATGCTGTCCAGAGGGTCTTCATCAAAAGTGAGAAGTGATATGCAAAAACTGGTGCCAGACTTAAAAAAGAAAAAACAATTTACTAGAACTATGATGAAAATTACAAAGTGGCCATAAATGTCACAAAGACAAAGAAAAGGCCTAATAAGATCTTCAGTTTGAATATCAAGCTGATTCTTAGGAGAGATAGGCTCCAAAAATCAAAGCAAACTAACAAAAACTAACAACAGAGAAAGGAGAGAGAATGTAATTTCTAGAACTATCACAATACTAGATCCAAAAGTTTGCAGTTTTTGAAATAGAAAAAAAAATCACAGAATATACAAAGGAACAGGAAAATATGTCTGAACCAAAGGAGGGAAAACTAAAACTGTGCCTGTGAAAGATATGTTGGCAAATACATTAGATAATGATTTTAAAACAACTACTTTAAAAATCTAGGTGGAGAGCAAGAACTCAATATTTGTGTACCCAATGCTATGGACATGGTATTGGAAATATAAACACAACTACATAGACATGAAAATCTATGATTCTATAGACATAATGTTTTATTACACAGATTAATACGTATCTAAGACATATAAACCCTCAGCCTAATTTTAATTATGTTCTAAAATCTAAGTGTCAGTGATTATATATAGTGATTCCCCTCTTGAATACTTGTTTGTTAAATGTGTCATTTGAAATATGATGTAAAAATCAATGTTAATAAATTATTTAATGAAAAAATCAATGTGGAGTTATTTCTTTTCATTCTTTGGCCTTCTGGTAATCTCATGTGGTTACTGTATCTGATTTGTTACTTGATATATTGTATATCATTTATTTGTTTATTTTAAATAGGGAAGGTGGAAACAAGATGATTGGTAGGGGGGGAGGAAAGGAAAGGGGTATCATAAGAAGGGATATCAAGGTTTAAGAAGTAATGCACCCCCTCCCTGATGAACATAACTGCAATCCCTTTATAATAATCCCAACAATAAAATACAATAAAAAAAGAAAGAAAACTCATAAAGAAAAAAAATCCTTAAAGAACTGAAAGAAGATGTAGCAAAGTAAGAAAAGCAAATGTATGAACACAATGGGAATACCAATGTACAAGACACATCTAAAAGGAAACCAGGAGGAAATTATGGAATGGAAAGGAACATAACTGAAAGTGTTAAAATTCACTAGGAAGACTCAAAGTCAGATGTAAGTAAGCAGAACTTGAAGATAAGACAATGAAAAGCATTGAGGAACAGAAAAGAGATTGAAGGAAACCATAACAAACTGGGAAATCCAGAGAACACCAGAGTGGATCAATTCACCACGTGGCAGTTCCAGAAGGCATTTCCTATCAAAATTCTAATTTTTATTGTTCAGAAACACAAAATCCCATTGTAAAATGGATATGGAATCTCAATGGATTTTCAATAGACAAGACATTCATTAAGATAAAAATGAGGTGGGGAGGTTGCCTAGGGGTCGAGTGCTTGCCTAGGAACCCAGATTCTATTTCTCAGTACCACATACATAGAAAATGCCAGAAATGGTGCTGTGGCTAAAGTGGTAGTGTTCTAACCTTGAGAAAGCCCAAGAACAGTACTCAGGCCCTGACTTCAAGCACCAGAACCCAGACCCTGAATTCAAGTCCCATGACAAAAACAAACAGACTAAAAGTGGGGATGTTTCATTTCCTAATTTCAAAACTTAGTGCAAAATAAAAAGCAGAGTTATAGTGTAATATATATATACCAAAGAAATAAGCTGGAAAACCCAGAAATAAACCCTTACATGCTTGATAACAGGGTCAAGACTACTTAGTATAGAAATGATAATCATTGCTAGAAAAACTGGAAATCTATATGCAAAATAAGGGAGTTGTGTCCTTATCAAACATTAATTAACTTAAAATGGATCAAAGACCTAAATGTAAAATCTAAAATGGCAATATCATTAAATCTCATAATTTCAAATAACATTGATAAATATTTAGAAATCTAAATTCACAGACATTTATGCTCAACTTCCCACTGCTTTCTTAGGCTCAATGGTTTCCCTCATCTGTCATAATCAGTAGAAACCTTGGGCTCTCCTAGCAGAGATTTGCAATAGAGCAAAACCTTGATACAAAAGGCCATATAGTAGGACGCTAAATGAAAGGATCTCTAGGATATAGAAACATAAGCCATATAATGAATGATTGTTGTTCTTAGGTACTATGTTATCTCTCATCTCTTTTGCTGTCCCTTGGTTATCTCATATTGTTACAGTATCTCACTTTGTTATCTGATATATTGGATATATTTGTATTTGGGTATTTGAAATTGGATAGGGAAGAGGGGAAAACAAGATGAGGGGAGGGGGTGAGGGGGAGGGAAATGGGGACCAAGACATGTGAAAGGGTATCAATGTATGGGAATTAATGCACCATCTATCAGGCAAATATCATGTAACCCTTCTATTAATTACAATAAAAATATATGAAAAAATATCTAAAATGTTCATTTTACCTTTTTATCTCAGGGCCCTAAATAGACCCTAACTCATAACAGATGCTTAATATCTTTGTTGAAGGAGTGAATGAATGAGTAGAATTATAATTAGCATAATTATATATTTGTAAAGAATATTCTTTCACTAGTGACTCAAACTATGGCCTGCTAAATTGTTTGTAAGGAGACTCAGAGTGAAAATCCTTGCTATTTGTGAAACTTGAAAAATAGAACGGAATAAAACCATCTTTATTTTCCACTCCATTGCTAACATACTCTGTTAACACTTGCAACTTAGTCTTGTAGATGAATTTTTGTTAAATGTCAAAAATACCTTTCTTGCTCATGGCTAATGATCTACCAACTTGAGCCATGCATTTTGTTGTTGAGCCTTTTGCTTATTAATAGAAGATTTATCTTTGTGATTGTTGTTCTTAATATACTATGTGAAGTTATTTCTTTTCTCCTTTTTTTTCCTCTTATTGTTTATCTCATATTGTTACTATATCTGACTTTGGTATCTGGAATATTTATATATGTTTTTTTGTTTATTTGAAATAGGGAAGAGAGGGGAAAAACAAGATGATTGGGAAGGGGTGGGTGCAAGGAAAGTGGGAGACAAATATGGGAAAGGGTGTCAAGATTCAAAGAGTAAGGTACCCTACCACCTGAAATACATTCGAATGTTTAAATTTTCTCATTGTTTTCATGGAATAATTTATGAAAGTCTGAGCCTACTGCTAGGCTTTTAATTCACCTATCATTGTAGTGTTGTTTTAAGTTACAGAATGGGTGAGTTTACTCATTGGGTCAGCGCAGACAAACAAGTGATCATGTCCAGAATTAGAACTCTTGATGAAAGAAGTGACATTTATCCAGTCTGATAAACCTTTTATTTCTTCAATGAAATTATGAATAGCATTTACTATTGTTCTATTTTTATCTTAGGACATTCAAGTTAGAGAGTGAGGAGCTTGTTTCAGCTAGATAAGGTCCTGTGCTTAGCATCTGTTTTAAAATTTTTATTGTAATGTATAAAGGGGTTACAGTTACATTTACCAGATAGTAGGCGCATTACTTCTCACACATTGATACCCCTTCTCATGTTTTTATCCCCATTTCCCTCCCCCCAATCTTCTTGATTTCCCTCCTTCCCTTTCCTATTTCAAATAATCAAACTTATATACAATATACCAGGTAATACAGTCAGATACAGTAACAATATGATATTAACCAAAGAGCACCAAAAGAGAAGAGAAATAACATAGTACATTAAGAACAACAATCGCACAAGATAAAGCTCTTGTTTCCATATCCTAGAGTTCCTTTCATTTAGCCTCATCCTATATGGCCTTATGAATCTTGGTGTTGCGCTATTGTAATCGTCTTCTAGGAGAGTCCCACATGTGTACTAATTATGACAAATGAAGGAAACCATTGAGTCTCTGTTCCTTTGGGTCTGGCTTACTTCACTTAATATGATTTCTTTTCCCCAAATCTTTCCTTACAAATGGGGCAATGTTATTCTTTCTGATGGCAGCATATAATTCCATTGTATATAAATACCACATCTTGTTGATCCAATCATCTGAGGGGCATCTGGATTGGTTCCATATCTTTGCTATGGCAAAAAAGTGCTGCAATGAACATTGTCGAGTTAGTGACTTTAGTATGTCCTTGTTTCTGGACTATTGGGTAAATGCCAATGAGAGGGATTGCTGGGTCATAGGGGAGCTCTATGTGTAGTCTTTTGAGGAATCACCATACTGCTTTCCATAGTGGTTGAACGAGTTTGCACTCCCACCAACAGTGTAGTAGTGATCCCCCTGGCCACATCCCCACCAGCATCTCTTGTTATTAGATTTCTTGATCGTGGTTATTCTAACTGGAGTGAGGTGGAATCTCAAAGTTGTTTTGATTTGCATTTCTCTTATGGCCTTTAGGGACCATGGGTCTTTAGGGACATTTCAAGAAGGTTATCTTTCAGTTGGGCACAGGTGGCATACACCTGTAATCCTTGCTACACAAAGGGCTGAGATCTGAGGATTGTAGTTTAAAGCTAGCCTGAGTAGGAAAGTATGTGAGACTCTTATCTTTTATTAACCACCAGAAAAACCCCAGAAGTAGTGCTGGTTAAACTGGCAGAGTGCTATCCTTGAGCAAATAGTTCAAGGACAGCACCCAGGCCTGGGTTCAAGCCCAAGGATGGCACACATAGACACACACACACATACACACACACATACACACACACACACACACACAAACACAAACACACACCCCATTATACCGTGGATGTACACTTTCCTAAAGGACTTGACATTCCTATATATCTCTCAAAGAAGAACTCATTCCACCCCACAACTGATTTGCAAGTTAAAAAATATGCATGTACCAGTTTTGTTTTCTCTGAACACTTGTCAGGGAATCATCTCCACATTGGCAGCTCCGAAGACACGAAGCTGCACCTGAGCTGCCCTTGAGAATCATGTGAGATAATTTTTAATGTCCCAATACTCCACTGCACGCCAGACCAATCAGAAGGCTAGATCTGGGACACAGGATTCAGTTACTGTTTGGAACACTCCCAGGATGACACTACAGTTTAACTCCCAATGTTCACAAGGATCGCAGGGGACACTCTTGTCTGAAATCCAGTAATTCCTAATTAGCCTGTCTATCTTTTCCTTTTAGTGCTCTCAGCCTCTTCTGCCCAAGGACAGTTTCCCTATGTAAAAACTCATTTTCATAATTACTAAATAATTACAAATAAAGTAATCTTGGAGTATAGTTGTTAGGTCCACACAGTTGGCATATGTATTATTTGAATGAAACAAATTTCCTAAAACTTCATGGCTTAAAACAACAGTTTCTTGAATTAGCAATATAATCTGTCTTTCTTGTTCACCCCCACCTCCTCCTCCCCTTCCTCCTCCTCCCCGTCTTCCTCCTCCTCCTCTTCGTCCTTTTCTTTCACTCTCCATCATCTTCTTGGCATTATCCAAGAGTCCCAAAGTATCTATATGGTTTAACATACAAGGGAGTACTCTGAAGTAGCTAGCCTAGTCATCCAGCACTGGCAAAAGATGAAAATCCACCCCCCACCAGATTCCAAGGGAAAATATTAAGGGAGGGATCTGGACAAAAGTAGAGGGCATACCCATGTGGAATCACAACATGAGGGTGATCGGGGTGAGGAAACACCCGTGGCTGCCCGTGGTGTTTACAAGTCTTTCAACTCCTCATCAGGTACACAAATGCACCTCATGTGTCTAGCATTCATAATCTCCCCCTAAAAGCATATCAAGATTAAGAGTTGAAATTATTGACCTGAAGCTGGAGAGACTGGTCGTGTGAAGGTGAATGGTGTCAGGCCGTCTCTCCATCTTCACAGCAACTCTGGATGGCTTCCTTGGAAAGAGAATCATTCCTGATCAAGCTGTGGCTGGTATACCACCTGAGAACTGTAGCAAGGTAGGTGCAATTGAAAAATCCCTGACAGAGACTGAGATGCTTGTGGCCACTTTACTTTGACTCAGAATGAGACCATGTAGGTAGGAGGTAACACATTTAATGTAGCCCGACGTAAGGCAGATGTTAGCCCTGTCATTGCCCAGTTCTCTAACCCAAATATATCTCATCTCCTTCTCTTCTTATATCTGGCTATATCAACCAATTCAACTTTTCATTGCAGACTATTGTTTGGTCATATCTTTTTGTATTTCCAGTCTCTTGCATGTTACTAAGAAAATGCATTCTAATTTCTTCTGTGTGCTGGTGTCATCTTCAAAGCTATCATTTTCCTTTGCCTCTGGGGGTTGGTGGTATGTGGGAATTGTGTTCAAGAATTCCAAGCTTTGTATTGAATTGCTTGTTTTTCTCTCTTTCAGTGATTATATCTACATTTAGACTTCAAGTTTTCCATGCATAAAGTCAATGACTCCCAGTCTGGCTCCTTTAATAATTACTAATTACTAGAGGTTATCTTTCACTTCTGAAGCCACTGGTTAAATATTTGATTTCTATCAAGGGTGGTTGTCCTAAACCAATGGAAAAATGAATTCCTTCTCCATTCTGTCTGTGTATTGATGCAATAATGCCTAGATGTTTGAAAGTAAGGTAATTTACTGATGATAAGTAGCCTTTCTTTCAGTTCATTTGTAAGAAGTGATTAAAAGGACCTAACCATGGAAGGAAGGGGTGGGAGAAAAGATTATGACTGATAGAAGGGCACTTTCCAAAAATAGAATAGACATATGCTTAAGGAATTGGAATTGGCAGAATAGCTGAGGATATTTCACTGTAATAGGAAGGAGTCCAAGAAAGAGAGTTCAATGATAGCTTTGCCGTTATTATTTGGAGTTGGAGCATGGAGTGGTTAAAGGTCCAAGAAAGCAGCAATTTTGTATATGAAATGTGAGAAGTAAGACTTTTTGTGACCTTTTCTATTTGCCCTCACATTTTGGTGGTTGTATCTACTACCGGGTGCTCAGGAAGCTGGAAAGGCAGTCTTTCCGATATGGACCCTGATAGAACACTTAGCAGGCTGGAAAGAGTTCCCAGGATATCAATGAACCATAAAGGCTCAAATTTTTGATTAAACGTGAATATACTATTTGTAGATGATGGTGGGTTAATCTAAGGGCATTTCAAGCTGATTAAAGAGAAAATAAACAGCATAGCTATGTAAAGTAATACATATACCTGAATGCAAATAATCAAATCATCTTCGGAGCAGGTATACTCATTCAAATAATATCTCTCTGCATAGAGATGTGATAACAAATCAACAAGCAAAGCATAAGGAAATCCTCTAGATAGGAAAATGGCAAAATCAACACTAAGCTCTTGGCCAATTTGCAACTGAAATGAAGTATTTTCTTATACCAAGACAGTGGCAGGAACAGAAATCCATTTCCTACGGGGAAGCTGGTGTACAGCATCTGAGTCTTTGGCCCAGGAAGATACATCCGAGTAGCAGCATGGTGATCCTCACTATCATCTTCATCTTCATCTATGTGCTAGAGTCCTTGACAATCATTTTCCAGAGCAGCTTTGTCATTGCAGTGCTGGGCAGAGAGTGGGTGCAGGCCAAGAGATTGTCACCCTTGGGAATGATTTTCACCAGTCTGAACATCTGTCGTTTCTGTCTGCAATTGCTATCAATGGTTTACAATTTTTGCTCCTTTATGTACCCTCATAAAATCTTTTGGATTATAGCAGTTGGCTGGGAATTCACCAACACTGCATCGATTTGGTTAACCAGCTTGCTTGCTGTCTTCTACTGTGCGAAGGTATGTTCCTTCACCCATCCTCTCTTCTTCTGGCTGAGGTGGAGAGTTCTGAGACTGGTTCCTCAGTTGATACTGGGTACTTTGGTGATTTCTTTTGTAACAACCATCCTTGCAACTGTTAGGACTTTTATCTGGCTGGAGTTAACTCCCAGGGAGCATTTGCTCAAAAACCGAAGTTTGATAGAGGGAATTAAGATGTTTGACTTGCTTTATCCCAAGCCTCAGAAGGTGATTGTGTTGCTTATTCCCTTCCTCCTGTTCCTGGTCTCCATCAGCTTACTGATCACATCAATGATCCAGCACTGGAAGCAGAGTCAACATTCGAAGGATGGCGGGAGTGGCCATGTCAGCAGGAAAGCTCAACGTTCTGCCCTAAGGTCTCTTGCCATCTTCCTCATCTGTTTCACCTCTTACATTCTGAGTGTCCTCATCTCTTTCTTAGGAATATTACACCCTGACAATTGGTTCTGGGCCTGGGAAGTGGTCATCTATGCTACCGTTACCGTGCATTCCACTTTGTTGATGCTCAGCAACCCTACAGTGAAAAAGGTTGTAAAGATAAGATGCTGGGGCTCAGAGGCTGCCTGAGTCACAGAGTACAGAAAGACTCCTGGGAAAGTGGGCTTTTTCATGTATAAAATGAATACCAATAACCAGCATTGCTCTTTATCAATCACCTGTGTGATCATGACATACCATGAAAGCACTTTTCATTGGCTTTCATCCTCCTAGTTATCTATGTTTAAGTAATTCTTTCTATCATGTTCTACTCCACTCCTTTCCTTCCCACAGTCCCCCAGTAGCTCTTGAATCTCTCTTGACTGCTGTCCATTCCCATTAGTAATTGTGGCCTCTGGAATCTTAAACCCAGGGTATTCTAGACTCAACAGTCAAAATCATGGCACCTTCCTTCCTTTTAGTTCCATCTCCTCATAATTGTCAGTTGTTTCAAACTTTAATATCAATTCCTTCCCTCACTATTTTGCCTGTGCCCTAAAAACTAAGCTTTTAATTCTAATTTTAGAAAGGCAGAAGTCTTACTTTGCCTCTGTCTCTCCTACCTCCTTCTCCTTTCCTCTGCTTCTAGAACTTCATTCATGGCTATCATTTTTTTTCTAAATGATGTGCTTTCCTTCCTTTCAAACTCAAGCCCATATTTAATTCTTTTATTTTACTTGTCAACATGCTATATTCCTTCCTATAATGGCAGGTCACTTATTCTATCTAGGCTTATTTTTATACCTCCCTATATAGTGATGATATAAGTCAATGACATGGTTTTCATTTACTTCTTACTTCACTCTTGTCCCGTAAGTCAGAGGGAATATTCTTGAAAGATTCTTATGTTGATATATAACTAGTGCCTTGCCAAACATGACTCACATAGTCCGGAACCCCTCCTGCTTCATAACACCTGAGTGCTTTACTTTGTGCTTTGTAATAACCCTCCAAAGTAGATACAAATATTAGAAACAGCACTATAATCACTGTAAAATAGCCTAAAATATTGTTTTTAGGAATCCTTTTCAGCTTCTCAAGCGAAAATCTTTTTGTCATACCCTTTTCCTTTGCAGAATTTAGCCTCATCTCCCCATGGCATCTCTGTCTTTGTTTCCCTGTTTTTCACACTTATCTTCTAGCAATCCAATGTCTTGATATTGTCCAATTCCAAGACCTTTGAGTCTTGTGTCTTTTTATTCCCGGTATTTTCTCAGTATTTTTTTTCCTAAAGACAGTTGTATCTCAGAGAATATTTCTGCGACCAGATTTCAGAACCTAACCTCCAGCTCTCCCATTAGAAGACTGAAATGCCTCCAGCACACCAGCCATTTCATGGAAGGGGATGCAGAGTGGCTCATGCTTGACTGGGAAAGAAGAAATGCAAAAGAGTGAACATTCTGATTTGGTCTTGGGTCTAATCACTCTGATTTGTCTCCTGTCAAATTCCCACTTGATACCAAAGATGTGAATATAAATAAAAACTGAAGGAAGGAGTGCTTCCATGAAAGCTGCCAATTGGCAAAAAAAAACCCACAACTGAACAGTAAGGAACAGCACATACTTCTACCTGTGCCAGCTCTGCACCTAGCCTGGGCATCTCCTGAGCAACAGTGGTTCCACTGAAGTTAAAGGTGGGAAAGAAAGTGATTGATGTTGTAATATCTGGAAAGCTGAGCCCTGACCACCAGAATGGGGTCTGAGCCAGTTGAGTATATGTGTCTGCAATGCATTATCTTCCCATGGACTCCCCAGAAGGCTCTGGAGGCTACTGAGGACATGGGTTGCTAGAGTTTGAAAATCTTATTTGAATAGGATGGATATGAGCCAGTAACATTTAGATGATTTTTTGTTACAATTGTATCCACCTCTAACAAGGGTCTTGCATGTTCTAAAGTCTCAGAGATCTGGAAGAAATTAGGACTGTTCTCCTCACCTGTGTATGAATAGCAAATAGGGGAAAAAATAACCTCTGCCCTTCATTAGCTCACACAAGTGGTACTATTCCAGAAGTTGTTGGCTCTTTTTCTTCTTTTTCTTTTTTAATGTTTCCACTGTCTTCTGTTGAATAAACTGCAATGGAAAATTTATCCACTATATTTCTGAGGTGAGGATGTTAGAAAGAGTTCAAGGAACCTAGATATTAGGAAGCAAATTAAAGTAGAACTAAATAATAACTGACTTGTGATGTGTGGCCCCTCTAGTTCACAAGTTTTTATACGTAAGATCTCATTTTGAACCAGACAGATAGTTGAGCTTGTGTAACCCAATCTAGATGGGAAACATCTAAGAAGGCACAATGATGTATCTAAATTTACACTGCCAATTAATGTCAAACTGAAATCCAGTAAAAAGGAAAGGAGACCAAGGGGAAAATTTTGAGAACACAAAGATGTCTAATCTGAAAAGGATAGAACTTAAACCTAGTGTCACAGATACACATTTTTGTTTATTTGAATCAGGGAAGGGAAGGGGAATAAAAGGTGAGACAAAGGACAAAGGATGAACCATTATAACAGGGATATTCACATGACAAATATGTTGGAAATGAACTTTACAACTCAAGAGGGAGGGAAAATGGGAGAAAAACATGGGAAGGGATAACAATGTTTGAGAAATTATGTAGTATCATACAAATGTAACTGAAACCCTTCTATACAACACCCTGACAATAAGTTTATTTTTGAAGTGAAGGTGGGGGATACTTCTGAAATAATCATAGAGAGATTGTGGCCAAGCACAACGAAATTCTTTAGAGCTTTAATTGGATATGAAATTAAGGCACTACTGAGCTAGGCTATTCGTTGTCCAAATGACGAATACCACACCCTACAAAGGGCTGGTTACCCACAGCATGGTGTGTGTTATCTTATGACTTCACCACAAACAGGAAGCAGAAGGTTATGATTCTGGGTTTTAAGAATGATTGTTTAGAAGTCCACAATGGCAACGGTGAAATTAAGAGAAGCCTCATGGGTGTCCCAGTCAAGTACCTGCAAACATATCCTGTAAACAACCATCATTAGGAACTAGAAAGTTGGCCTTCTGCCCTTTGTACAATGTCCCATACAATCTTGAATGCCTATGATTTTGAGGAACCTGACAATAATAGTGAATTCCTGATGGCACCTGCCATGGAGTATATTCCTAATAATTAGACATGCTACAGATTCTGACCACCGTATGCTCTCTTTTCCTCACAGGCATTGCTGCTATGGAGGATACATGGGCTCAAAAACTTCATCTGCATCTTTTTGCCTTGACCTCAGTCTGTATTCATGATTTCCAAGACCTGCCTCTGTACCACTTTAGCTCCCAATAATCTCTAATATAAACCTAGGTATTTGTTCACTATTTCCTGAATATCTACAAACAAGAAATTTCCATTTGCATAGACTATATACACACATGGAATGAGTGTTTGATGTCAATTACTTTTTTATATCATTACGGCTAAATGTTAAGCTCTGCACTCTCTTTATGATCTAGCACAAACTTCACCACATACACAGATACTAAACCTCACACTGACTCTGGCCACTCCAAGCTGCCCCCTTTCTAGGATATCTGCTTTCCTTATTATTTATGTGACACCAAATGCAAATGTTGGGCCAGTATCATATTTCTCCTCCTTTTACCTCTGCCTTTAGTGTGACTGGTAATTTCATTGCAATAGGAAAATTTGCCAGACACTGGTGGCTCACCCCTGTAATCCTTGCTACTCAGAAGGCTGAGAACACAGTTTGAAACAAGCCAAGTTTGAAGGCAGGCCAGAAAGTACTTGAGACATTTAAGCACCAGAAAACTGGAAGTGGAGATGTGACTCAAAGTGGTAGAGCCCTAGCCCAAAGCAAAAAACAAACAAACAAGACAGTGCCTAGGCCCTGTGTTCAAGCCACACAACCAACAACAATCCAAACTAATAATTCAACTTCAATTATAAGCCAAATGTAAAAACTTATCCAAATTTATTTTGTGACACTAATGCATACTAAGGGAGAGAAATTTGGCAACTCTTTTTTTTGTCATTTTTATGAAACCTAGAGAGGCATGTACTTAGGAACATGACAGAACATTTTCTTTTCACTTATGTATAAAAGCTAAAATGTATCCTATGGTGGGGAAGAGGGATGATGTAGTCTTGCACTCTGGTTATAAATGTTTTCTGCCATACATTCATTGGTAATAGAAGGTGATCTCATTGTAAAGGCATATAATCTTCCTTTTCCATTACTCTCCCTCATCCCTCTGGCCACTCTGAAACAGTTCCAACAGGTGTCATTGTTCCATTGGCATGCATGCACATAAATATTTCCACCACTTCACCTTTCTCACTCTCTTCTCTCCCTTTGACAGCTGCCTTCATCAGAATCTGTTTTGTTTTTCTGTCATTCTTTTTTTGTCTATATTAATTATGCCAAGCGTTTTCACCATGATATTTTGCAAAGGCATGTATTAAACTTTAATCAAAATAATCCCCTCTATTGTTCTCTCTCTTTCCTCATCCCTGTCATTCTCCTATCATTCAGCTTCCCTTCATGGTGATTACTTATGCCAGCTCTAAACACAGAAATAGTGTGTTTAGACATAGTTCATTCATCATCACTCTCTCTCCCTAGACTAACAAGATATTTATAGATATGTATACATACAGATGTAGAAATGGGAAACCTTATTTGGCTTTTCTGCACACAGTCTTTAATGGACATCTTGGGATTCATTGTCTATCAGTGCTCTAGGTCTCAGACTCACAAAGTAACAGTTCTTTGAGGAAATTTCTTCAACAATTTATTATATCTTAAAAAAACTTACAAAATTAACCCTAAGAATAAATTGACTCCTTGCTAGTTTTAACAGCAAGGATAGATAGATAGATAGATAGATAGATAGATAGATAGATAGATAGATAAACTAAACTTCAATACCAAAATTTTTTGAAATTACTTAGAAAACAAGTCAGGCTCTGATAAGTAAGATAAATTCCTTATTATGAACTGAGTTTTTCTTTAAATTTCAATCCAAGTGTTGGATTTACAAAAGAGTAAATATATTTCTATTTTAAAACTCTGCTCTATGTGACTGAAACATCGCCAAAGCACAGTCAAAATGACTGGAAATAATCACTTGCATTTGCAGGGGAGAGTGAATCTTCAAATGTAAGTTTTTAAATTAGAGGAGAGATAACTTTCACAAGTTTTTTATTCTTAAGGTCTAAAGATAGACTGTGTAGGTAGCTATTTCTCGAGAATGTTCAGAGATCAGCATTGTCAGAGCTAGAAGATTTGAGTGATGCTCACTCCAAGAACCTAGAAAGGAGATTGTCTTAGGAAATGTAAGTCAAGAAACCAACTTCCCAACTTCTTTCTGCCCTAAATTAAACAATCTAAGAACTGACCAGGAAGAGTGCCTTCAAATGTCTTCAGTTGAAAAAGCCATCTAATGAGTGATTGTTGTCCTTAATGTACTATGTTAGCTCTCATCTCTTTTGCTGTCACTTGGTTATCTCATATTGTTACAAAATTTCACCTTGTTATCTGATATATTTTATATATGCTTAATTGGTTATTTGAAATAGGAGAGGGAAAGGAGGAAATCAAGATGTGTGGGGGGAGTGGGGAGGGAAATGGGGACCATGACATGAGAAAGGGTATCAATACTTGTGAAGTAATGTACCTTCTATCTGGTGAATATAATGTAACCCTTCTATTAATTACAATAAAAATATATGAAAAAAATTTCTTCAGTTGAAATCCATGATTTAGGTCAAGGTAGGATCCTCACTTTAACATTTTCACAGAAAGAGAGGTAAAGTAGATTTTTAAAGTAATATACACAACTTTCACAAACCAAAGATAAAAACCTAATCTTTCATTATATTCATCCAGTTCCATGTGTGCTCTGGGTATGGGATATTTAGTCAATTGCGAACCCTTCTAATCCTACAAGTCCTCAAGCTGTTCCCCGAGGTTTTTGTTACCAGGTCCTATCAATTTCTCTAGCATTTTCCCTTTGCTTTCATCCATTCATCTGGCTAAGATCACAGTACATGTTCTCTCTGAGATGCAGAAATTAGATCTGAAATGCACTTGGATATGATAAATTATACAGGACTCTAGATACTCACACATAGTGAGACCAAAAAGGAATACTCTTGGGAGGAAAAACCAAAGGGCACAATTTCTAAGTGCCTCATATTTATTTAAAATAATATACACACTGAAATACATACACATACATATAGAATACATATAAGTACATGTAAAATAATATACATACTCCAGGATATGGAAACAAGACACCTCTCTTTTTGATATTTTTGTTTTGTGTTTTGTTTTGTTAGCTTTTAGTTTTTGATGTTTCTGTCTTCTTTATCTGTGTGTGATGTAGTCAAGTGTACATCTTCAGAAGGGTTGGGGAAAGGGCACAAAGCTCAAGGGGAAAAGGTTAAATATGCAACAGTGGAAGAAAATGAACTATAAAATTTGTGGGTGGAAAAAAACTTGTGGGTGGAGAAGAGTGGAGAAGGGAAGGCAAGACTGGGAAAAAGTAAGGGAATGGGAACAGAAGACACTGTAGGAAAGAAAACGTACTCATTACCTGACCCATGTAATTATAATTCCTCTGTACATCATCTCTGTAATAACAATAAAGTAGAAGAAAAAGAAGAGGAAGAGAAAGAGGGAGGAGGAGGAGGAGAAGAAGAAGAGGAGGAGGAGAAGGAGAAGGAGAGGAGGACGATGAGGACGAGGAGATGGAGGAGGATGAGGACAAGGAGGAGGAGTTGACATTTCATGTTATGGTGGCTACATCCTCACCCCTAATGGACAGGATTAGAAAATATCATTGTACTGCAACGGGGAACAGGTATACACAACAGTACATAGTAAGGAAGGCACAGCAAGCTTTGAGAGGCCAAGGCCATACTGGGACTGATATTAACAGGCCATATAGTCTGCTCCACCACCTTTGCAGCCATTCTAAGCATATTCTACAAGAAACAGAAAAGTAACACACAAAGCTCCCCTCACTCCATACCACTATTATCATGGGTTTGTGTTGTTAGCTTTCTGAGACAGATTCTTTTTATGTAGCCCAGGCTAGCATTAAACTCATAATTCTCCTACCTCAGTCTCCCAATTACAGGAATATACTACCATGACCAGCTATCATCAGGTTTAATGTTTGATACATGTTGATGTACTGGTGTCAGAGTGTCATGTTTGCCACACTTTCTGTTTTCTTGCCCCATGCTTAAGACCATGAAAAGCAGAAAATTCTCTGAATTCTTTCTCTGACTTCTTCATTCTATAATAAATCAATACAAATAGATTTTTTTTGCCAGCTTCAGTTTCAGTATGAACTTGTTTTACCACATGACTGTCTTAAAGAGGAATGAAAAGAAGGAAAGCTATGATTATGGATTAATTGATAGAGGACTTACGTGCCAAGTGGAAGACCTTGAATTCAAACACCCAGGAGAAAGAGACAAAGAGATCTCACGGCTTTATTATTTTGAGAATAATGCTGCTAGCATTTAGAATTACTAATGTTGTTGTTAAAAGTTGCTGTTCCTAGTTGTAGACAATAGAATCCATGAAGGGGTTGGAGAAGGGGATTTTCTGCAAGACTTTAAAAATTGTACAAAGTTACAAGGAGTGTGAAAAAAGATAGAAGTTTTACAATCAGATGGCATGGCTGTAGAGGATTGCTCAGCCACACCCTTGCTGCCTAACACCCATGGCCATAAGGAGCAGGCAGCAGAACAAAATTTACATCACAGCCACCACAGAAGCATTCTGTGAAATATCCATCTCCCAGCCACCATCCCACCTCTATTAACTCTTCTTTTTATTATGTGTTAAGTGCTTCTGTCTGGCAGAACCTGTTCACACAGAGAGCATTAGTGGCTCTATATATCTTGGTGATGTCGTGGACTAACTTTCCTGTCTCCACCAAAGATTCACAGGCATGGAGGAAAGCAGGTCCCAGAGTGAGACAAAGGAAAAATCTCACTACACCTTTCCATTTCTTCCTTTCTCATCTCCCTTCTCCTCCCCTCTCTTCTACTCTACTCTTCATTTCTCTAGCATTCCTTTCCTCTTCCTTTCCCACCCCTTTCCTGCTCTACCCTTCTCTCTCTGTACCCCTATCTGCACTGAGAGCTGAAAGCAGGGCCTCAGAGTTGAGGTAGGTAGGTACTCTACCACTTGAGCCCAGTCTGCAGGTCTTTTAGCTTCAGTTGTTTTTCAAATAGGGTTTTAATGTTTTGCCTTTGGTTTGCCTTGGACATCTTCCTACCGATGTCTCCCAAGAAGCTAAAATTACAGACACAAAAACATCCTATCTGGCTTGTTTGTTAAGCTGGGATGCCGTAGTGTCACAGCGATCAATACTCACCTTGAGCTGCAATCCTCCGGATCTCTGCCTCCCCACTAGGTGTGGTTGTAGGGACAAGCCCTCAGGCCAAGTACTTCATGCATTTCTTGAAACAGGGAAGGGAAGGGAAAAAACAAGACATTTGGGAGGGGGTAGGTGGAGGAAAAGTGGAAGAAAAAGTTGGGAAGGGATATCAATGTTCAAGAAGTAATGTAACCACTACCTGTAACTGTAACCTCTATACATCACCCTGACAATAAGATACAATAAACAATATTTTAAAAATTCACTTTTTTTACATTTAAAAAAGTAAATGGGTTGGGAGTGTAGTTCAAGTGGTAGAGACTCTTCCTACCACAATCAACCTTATAAGAGAAAGGAAAACAGAGAAAACTGATTAGAATGATATTTTAATGCATGAATTTCTGAGTGTGTAAAAACTTACAGATCTTAATGTTGGAGAGAATATTAAAAGATATCTTTTTTAGTGTTAAGAACTTCAAACTTTCTCTCTTCAACTAAAATTAAATTCATTCTTTATACTCTCACCAGAAAGAGACTATTTCTAATTATGAATTGGCATAGCTTCTGTATATCCATCCACCAACCAAGAAATAAGTTTGTAATTTTACATTTTTAGGGTTTTTTAATGAAATCATTAAAATATTTTTATCAAGCAAATAAAAATTATACTATAATGTTCAGAAGTCCTTCCCTAACTCTGATTAAAGATACTATAAAGATCTCTCACTTCAGTTTAGAGATATTCCATCTACTCCAGGAATCTATAAAATAAACATAAATGTCTATATATTTGTGTACAGAGGTAAATTTATTATTCATCAAGTTCTTTACAGAATTTATCAATTGTTGTAGATACTGCATAGCAAGATAGTAGTTGCATGGGAGTATATGAAGTGGATATAATTTCAACCGTTCAGCCTAACCTTTTTGAGCAATAAGAAAGTAAAAGATGGATTGACCCCTAAGGAATTAGAACATCAAAGCCAAACATGAAAAGTCTGGTTAAATAAAAAGAGGTGAGAGTACAGCTCCAAATCAAGAAAATCTGTTTCTTTTTACCCAATTCTAGGTTTTTTTCATTAAGAAGAAGAAATAAAGAACATCTATAACAACTTCCTAAAGAAGATAACCGAATTTACTTTCCTACAATTTTTCATTTGTCAAAAAATAGAGGCCATAATTGAATAGTTAAATCTAGCCATCTTATAGTGCTCCCTAAATGTTCCTTATTACAGTAGTCACATGATGTATTTTTTTTAATTAAAAATAGGGACTTCTGGGCCAGACACTAGTGGCCCATATAATCCTAGTTATTCAGCAGGCTGAGACCTGATGATTCCAGTTTGAATCCAGTCAGGGCAGCCAAGTCTGTGAGACTCATTGCCAACTAACAAGCAACATGCTAGAAGTGCAGCTTTTTGTTCAAGTGGAAGAGCGCTAGACTTGAGAGGAAAAAAAAAAAAAAAGATAAAGCCTAGCCCCAGGACCAGCACCAAAAAGTACAAATAAATTGCTTAAATTAAATAAATAAAAAGTAAAATCTAATCCGAATGGACAAATTGGTATACGTAGGAAAGTTTTCTTAAAAATGTTCATTTTTTTTCTCTTTGCTTTTGGTTTTTATTTTGCCCTGCTGTGGTTTCAGCCCATTGTCTTGTGCTTTCTAGGCAAACAACACAATCATATCTCTAGACCATAATGTACATTGTAAAGCAAGTTCTGTGGAATTCCATTAGTCAGAATTGTTTGATAAAATGTCTTACAAGTCTCTTCATAATTCTTGTCGCAAACAACCTTTTCATAGTAGTAGCTCATCATTAATGCTGAGCAAAACATGACAACCTGATGTTTAACATTAAATTATTAAGCACTGATACCTGTCTGCATGCTTCTGAAAAATTGATTTACTTTTAGGAAGTATTAGCCAGAGAAACTCAATATTGAATTGATTTCATAGCAAACTAAGCAAGTATTTTATTATTAGAAAATAATTTACTTTGGAGAATTATCTAAGGATACAAGAAACCTTTTAAAAAACAATTATTCTAATACATGTAAAATTACATGAGTGGGAACAAATAAAAATTTATTCATAAGCACATGAATGACAAATAGTTGAGAGATAGCTCCAAATCTCTAGAGAAACATCTCAAACTGCATTTAGTTTGAGAGTCCCTTTATGGAATTTGCTGTGCTCTACTACAGGGGAAACTTATTTATTTTAGATGAAAAGGATTTTTAATAATGAGAACTTTGTATTTCACAGGAAAAACAAATGTACTGAGATTTGATTTAACTTTGGGAGGAAGGAATGAGAATACAGAATTAAAGCTCTTTGAATATTCTTACAACCTACCTCGAGATTCGATGGATGGCCTGGAGTAAGGGTTTTCAATGTCTATCAAGATTATCTGAATCAGATTACTTCAAGTTTGTTAAATTATCATTGTTAATCTCTTGTGGCACTTCAGAAAGTGACTTCTCAAAAGTAGAAACCAGGAAGCTGTAAAGTATTCAACATGATTCAGATGAACATTGAGCTTGGAAAATGAGTTTCCTGTCAGCAAACATTTTCTGGAAAAGGTAAAAATAGTATTTATGTTAGCTTTTCTGAACCATACAGCTTCAGTCATAATGATAGGAATCTATACTGCAGCATAAAAGTAGTATCCCTAATATATTAAACAGCAAAAAAGGTTATATTATGCTAACACCACAAAATCAAACCATATTCAGCCTACTGGCCATACTTTGCCATCTTCTACCCTACAGGATAAATGTCTTCTCTTCCTAACACCAAGTTTTCATAAAACAGAAAGTCACAGAAATATGAGTATTACTATTGATAAAGATGTAGGAGAAATAGATCCATAAACAGATACAAATAGAAATAGAACCATAAACTCTTCTGCTTTTTATTCTTAATTAGCATATTTGTATATATTAGCATATGTAGAAAAGAGGATCCATTGTGACCAGAGAAACATGGACAGTGTACTTTAAACATTTTCAGTGTACATTTCTGCTCCACCCTTCTTCCATTCCTCCTTTCTACCTCTCCAACCAGATTTTATTATGATACACACACAAGCCATGCAGACACACACGCAATCATACTTTGTCCCTTCAATAGCTTTTCCTTTCCCCCTCCCAAATTTTGTTAATTTTTACTTTGATGTCACATCATCATCATCATTGCCATCGTCATCATCTTCAGCAGCAGCAGCAGCATATTAGATAGAGGTTCCACAAATGAGTGAGATCATGTCATTTGGGACTTTTTTTTGGTAATTTCCATTTCCATCCATATTCCTGAATATCTCATTCTTCTATATTTCTAGGTAATATTCCATGACTTATATGTTCCATAGAAATATCTGATCTGGCCGGAAGTTTGGCCTAGTGGTAGAGTGATTGTCTAGCATGCACAAAGACCCGGGTATGATTCCTCGGTACAATATACATAGAAAAAAGGTGGAAGTGTTGCTGAGGCTCAAGTGGTAGAGATCTACCTTTGAGAAAAGTCCAAGGACACTGCTCTGGCCCTGAGCTCAAGCCCAGGACTAGCATAAAACAACTCCAAATACATACATCAAAGATCTTAATGTGCTACTGAATGTCTTCAAATTGTGAGAGGGAAAACTCTGGAAAATATAAGCAATAGTCATTGTTTTAGGTTTAGTTCTTCAATAGCAAAACAAGTAAGAGCAAGAATTGACAAATGTGACTATATCAAATTTAAAAGCTTCTGCATAGCCAAAGAAGCTGTTAGCAGAATGAGGCACCAACCCACAGAATGAGAATTTTTTTACTTGTATTTTATTGTTGGGATAATATATAGAGGGGTTACAGTCACATTTGTCAGGTAGTGGGTGCATTACTTCTCGAACATTGATACCCCTTCTCATGTTTTTGTTCCATTTCCCTCCACCCATCCCATTCCCATTCATCTTTTCCCCCTTTCCTATTTCAAATAAACCAATAAATGAATATGCAATATGCTAGGTACCAAAGTCAGATACAGTAACCACATGAAATTAACCATAAGGGGGGATAAAAGAGAAAAGAAATAACTTCACATAGTACTTAAAAACAACAATCACAAAAATAAACCTCATATCCTAGAATTCATTTCATTTATTCTCCTTCATATGTGTGTAGCTTTGGAGCTATTGTGATTCTCTGCTAGGACAATTCTAGATGTGTACTAATTATTACAAGTGAGGGAAACAATGGGGCCTAGTTTAGGATGAACACTTTAATTCAGATATTACTTTGCCAAGGCAGAAGTCCACTCTTCAAGAACACACCTGGCTGTGAGTGAATATTCTTTCTCATCTGAAACAGCTTCATTAGCATTCCCTGTTTACGAAAGCAGCAAACAGAGACCAGGGAACTAAAGAAAAATTCCTGCTCCCCAAAGCCTACAACTGCAAACAGGTTCACAAAGAATATATAATTAAAGTGTGTTCTTTGTTTACTCGGGAGAAAAGAAAGCAATTTCAAATAGCTATGTGTTAGAAGACAGAGTAAAAATATTACTTCTTTTGACTAAAGTATTACAAAATTCAAGGGAAAAGTGGCACACTGAACTGAACCTCTCCATAGTTGATAAAATTAGAATATAGATGAACTAAAACATACAGTTAAAAGAGATAATGCAGTTCATCGCGCTCTCTGACAGCCAGATAACAGGCATTTATGAACTGAAAGAAAAGTAAACTTAATATTCCACAGCAATAACAATAGCAATAATAATATGCTAACAACAGAAGCCAAGATACGGGTGAAGTGGATGAAAAGATCAAGATATACTTACATTAATAAGAAAGAAATATTATAATATGCAAATTCTGCCTCTAACTCATGAAATTTAAGACAGAATCAAGCCTTGAAGAAAAATAGAGAGATGAAGAAAAACAAAAGCAAATGTCATGAATCAGAAGCCTGACAATTTTTTTTTGCAAGTCCTGGGCTTGCATACTTCTCACACATTGATACTCCCTTTCATGTTTTTGTCCCCATTTTCCTCCCCCCCGCACCCTAATCATCTTGTTTTCCCCCTTCCCTTTCCTATTTCAAATAAATAAATAAACGTATATACAATATACTAGGTAACAAAGTCAGATACAGTAACAATATGAGATTAACCAAAGGGCAAAAAAGAAAAGAAAAATAACATAGTACATTAAGAACAATTACTCAAGATAAAGCTCTTGTTTCCATATTAGAGATCCTTTCATTTAGTCTCATCCTATATGAACTCATGTACCTACATGTCATTATTCTTTACAGATGAATTTGAATGCTAAGCAAAAAAGTTGATGACTTCCCATGAAAATTTATGTTGCTAATACAAGGCAAAATAGAAATCTCCACAAGGCAAAATAGAAAACTTATCTATACATTTCAATTTTCATAGAAGAAATCAAAGAAATATTGATTTTGCTAACTCTATCAACAAAAATAAGTTTACATAGCACATTCTGTCAACATTTTAATTACTTTAACAGGAGATACAAAAGAATGAATAAAGTCAAAAATAGTAATATTTGTAGTTGATCAATCTGGATGTCAACTAAAAGCTATGATATGGCTGTGTAATATAAAAAGATGTTGCACAAATAATTAACTTTACAAAATGCAATGGAATTAAATAAGCCAAATATCACAACATCAATGATGTTTGACATTTCTAGGAATACATTGACAAGAAATGCCCAGTGAGTATTAACTAGGAGTAATCATTAAAATACTACAGAAGGTGGGTGCGGTGGCACAAAAGGACCTGATACTCTTACTTCCAATTAACCTCTAGAAAATGGGAGGTGGGGCTTCCCTCAAGGGTAGGGCAGTAGCCTTGAGCTGAAGAGTCCAGGGACAATACCTAGGCCAGGGGTAGGATAGTAGCCTTGAGCAGAAGATATCAGGGACAGCCCAGGCCGAGTTCAAGCTCCATAACCCACACACAAAGATACTACAGAAGCTCATAAAAGAAAACATGAATGAAGACAAAGCATTTTTTCAGACTTAGATAATTCTCTTTTTTCCATATATTTTTATTGTAATTAATAGAAGGGTTACATTGTATTCACCAGATAGAAGATGCATTACTTCACAAACAACGATACCCTTTCTCATGACATGGTCCCCATTTCCCTCCCGCTCTCCCCCTCCCCGCTCATCTTGATTTCCTCCCTTCCCTATCCAATTATTTCTCATCTCTTTTGCTGTCCCTTGGTTACCCCATATTGTTACAATATCTCACCTTGTTATCTTATATATTTTAGATAATTCTCTTTGAATCAATGTACATAATTATTTTTTCTTAAAAATACTCCCAGTATGTTTTAAATTAGTGTTTTCAAATTTTTATGTAACTAATTAATAAGTAAAAATAGAATTTCAAATACTGAGGAGAACAGGAGTAGAATAAGACAAGGTAGAAAACCTTTTTTACTAGGACTGGGGGATGCAGCGCTGTGGTAGAGCACTTGCAGGGCATGTGTTATGGTCCTGAATACTTTTGCTTTTCCCACAGTTAGAGTTATTTTTCTAAGACCACAGGAGATACAATCCTACTTGGATCTATATTATCCTTTCTGAAAAGTCTGAACCATCCCTAAGGTCAATATTAATAAAGAGCTAAAAATGTGCCATCCAAAATATTCTTCACTTCCCAGACACCAGGGTTCATGCCTGTGATCCTTGCTCCTGAGGAGGCTGAGACCTGAGGATAGCTGTTCGAAGCCAGTATGAGGAGGAGTCTATAAGACTTATCTCCAGTAAAATACTAAAAAGGCTAGAAGTTGTGTGGCAGCTCCATTGATAGAGCCCTAGCTCAGGGACAGTGCCCAGGTCCTCAGTTTAAGCCCCAGAGCCAACACACACACACACACACACACACACACACACACACACACACACAACACACACACACACACACAATTCTACTATTAATCTATGACTATCTATCCTTGTCGATATCGATATGGATATCTATACCTCTTTTCCCTCTCCCACCTGGCAAGGCACAGTCCTTCTACTGACCACCTGTGTTATCTTTGCACATCACAATTGGTGGTGTTCTTGAGTCTAGAAATGGGAGTGAGGGCAGATTGGCTCAGGAATGTGAAGGATTTCTCTCTGCACTAAATTCTCCCTTACCTTCTTCCTTTTCTCATCACAGGAAAAGACTTTGCTCCACCCAGACTCAACTCCCCATTCAATCACTCTTGAATTATTATGTACTTTGTGCCAGATCCTATATTGGCTCTTGATATGTGTAGGCACTCTGAGAGTATGATAGAATTCATAAGAAAGTAGACAGAACATTTTCTTCTCTTTGATTTACAGAGACAGGGAGAGACAGACAGAGAGAGAAGACAGAGGAAAAAGTTGTACTATGAGAATGCTTTTAGTTAGAGGGCTAAACAAAATTATACTTTGGTCCAAAATAATTTTTCTGTTGCATATTTTTAAAAACAACTTTAATTGCTCTAATTATATTTTAATAAGAAAACTCACTTAGAGCACTATTTATAATTAAGTGCTTATTTTCTTTTTGGTTTATTCGAAAATGACTATATCACTTGGTGCTGTGTTAACAAATTATAATATTCCCTATTACAACTCCACTACTACTCTTGTCTTGTTTCACCTTATGCCCTTAAAGTTATTAAAGGGAAGATGATTAATGTATAATGTATTTTATGTGTAATGGTTTTTATTTCATACCAAACATAAAGTTTTAGAGTTCTCACTCCAGTTCGAATCAAGAAACCTAATAAAAACAGATGCTGGAGGGGATGTGGCCAGGAGGGATCACTACTACACTGCTGGTGGGAGTGCAAACTCATTCAACCACTATGGAAAGCAGCATGGCAGCTCCTCAAAAGACTAAACATAGAGCTCCCCTATGACCCAGCAATCCACTACTTGGCATTTACCCAGTCATCCAGAAACAAGGACAAACTAAGTCCACTAGCACAACGATATTCATTGCAGCACTATTTACCTTAGCAAAGATATGGAACCAACCTAGATGCCCCTCTGTTGATGACTCGATCAGCAAGATGTTGTATTTATATACAATGGAATTCTGTGCTGCCATTAGAAAGAAGGACATCCCCCCCATTTGTAAGGAAATGGAAAGACTTAGAAAAAATCATATTAAGTGAAGTAAGCCAGACTCAAAGGAACATAGGCTCAATAGTTTCCCTCATTTGTCATAATCAGTAGAAACCTTGGGCTCTCCTAGTAGAGATTTACAATAGAACAAAACCTAGAAACATAAGGCCATATGGTATGATGCTAAATGAAAGGACTTCCAGGATATAGAAACAAAAGCCATATAACAAGTGATTGTTGTCCTTAATGTAATATGCTATCTCTCATCTCTTTTGCTGTCCCTTGGTTATCTCATATTGTTACATTATTTCACCTGGTATGTGATATATTGTATATATGCATATTTGGTGGAATAGGGAAGGGAGGAACAAGGTGAGAGGTGGGGGTGAGGGGAGGGAAATGAGGACCAAGACATGAGAAAGGGTATCAATGTATGTGAAGTAATGCACCTTCTATCTGGTGAATATAATGTAACCCTTCTATTAATTACAATAAAAAATATATGGAAAAGTTATAGAGTTCTGTAGATTTTTCACTTTTTATTAATTCAGCTAGTTATTTGCCAGTACTGTGGCTTGAACTCAGGGCCTTGCACTTTGCTTCACTGGTACTCTACAATTTGAGCCAACCCTCTACTGGCATTTAGTTGGGTATTTTGTGGACTTTTCTGCACAGACAGGCTTCCCATTTCAGTCTTCTGAGTGTCAGCCTTCTGAGTAGCTAGGATTTCCAGCATGAGATACTGGCATCTGGTGTTGTATTGCTTTTTCATTTTCTGATACCACTATATAATTTAAAGAAGATATTGATGACAATTATTGTTAAGAATTAGGCCTTTATTCCCTTATTCTGAGCTAGGTTTTCATGACAAATTCAGAAGATCAAAAAGCATGGGTTATAAAGAGGTTTTATTTAGAAAGGAGACTTGACTTACATAAGTCATCAAGTAGAGGAAAGCAACAGAGTACCTCACCTTCTGCGGGTGCTCAGAGCCTTCTGTGAAGGCCAACATCTAGGGCAATTCCAGTGGATTGTGTTCTTCTGTGAAACAGGAGCAAGAAAGCAGGCTCTGTATCAACTAGAAGATGTTGCTTGTCTGCTATCCAGACTTTGCATAAGACTAATAGTGACCAGGTATCTAATGACCTGAAGATCATTGTAGTTCTAGATGTCAGTCATATAAGCCACCATCAAGGCTCAGGAGCTATGAGGTTACCTGGAGCCCTTCCCCCTGGGAAATGGGAATGCCAGATACCAGCTGGTTAGTTAGCTAAGCAATCCAGAATTACTTTTCAGTATTATTTTCATCTCTCTTACTCATTATTTCCAATGTATAATTATTTATCATATATAAATGCCATGTACTCAGCTTGAGTCTACCTGGCTACATTCATTTTTTTCTGTTATTAATGGTAAAATTAACAACATTTGCATAAATCTTTGTGTGCATGTTTACTTGATTATAGTGATAAAATCATAGAAATTAAAACTATAGGGTCATAGGCAATTATTCCACAAATTCTTCTTCTAAAATAAGCCTAATTTATTGTTATGGGAGTAGAAATTAAAAGGCTGTGGAAACTCATTATTTTTCCCAACAAACTTTACAGACTCTTTCTTTCTTAAACGTCTGTGCTTGTATAACTTGGATAAAAACTAAAACTGTGTTTCAAGATACAAAAGCCAAATGAAAGAAGATTAAAAATGAAATAAACCAAAATTTCTATAATGTTATTATTGTCTGAATGGCAGGTTGTAAGTAAATTTATTTCTCATGTTACACATTTCCTTATTTTCCAAATGTTCAACAGTGAATAGCAATTGCTTATATAATCAGAAATGGAAGAAAGAAAACTTGGAGAGCCAGAGAAGAAAATAAAAAGAAAGATAGCTCTCCTAGCCAATTCCCAGGCTCCTCTCTCCCTTCCATATTTCCCATTTATCTTCAGTTCTCTGAACATTTTCATCTGTCTTCCACTGGGATGTACAAATGAGACCACACAACCAGTTCCTCTGCAAGAGTTCAACTCATCTTGAGGTCTTGCTTTTTTCTAAACACAAAGGTTCTCTTGAAAACCAAATTGATATCCATATGTCAGCTCTCTTTGATTTTTAAAAAAAAGCATCTTTTGTGTTTTCCCATAGATTTTTGCCTCTTTACTGTCCTAATTCCTAAGGTTATCTGGCTACTCCCTTTCTCCACAACTCCTCTGAGATATAAAACTCAGATTCTCAATATTCATGATTTGAAAAGCAAATTGTAACTCCTATGTATATTAAAAATTCAATTCCCCAACCTTTCCCAATGCAGTTTTACAGTCTCCATTAATGTGGGCCAGAGGAGAAAGAAGAGTTTCATTGTCTCCTCATTTGTAGGAAGTGTGACACGGAATGCCATTGTCCATTTTGTAGCTGCACAGCCCAGGCCCTCCACAGTGTTACCCAGGTTACAAGTTGATCCGCATGAAACATAGAATCTCCAGGATCCTAAGGCTCTGCACAACCAATCATGTCAGAAGTCAAATGATTTCAAAAATGAGACATTTTTTTCTTGTTTCCATATCATGGAGTTCATTTATTTTTATTGTTATTGTAGAGGTGATATATAGAGGGGTTACAGTTGTATAAGTTTTTCTTTTTGAGCCATGTTCCCTTGTTCTCTTTAAAGTTTTCCTCCCACCCGTAAGACACAGAGTTCATTTTCCGCATAATGTCTAGTGAGTACTGGTAAATTTGTTCATATTTGTTCCACCTTTTAGGTGTCCTCCCTCACTCCCCCAAGACAAATAAAATAACAAATAAAACAAAAGGAAAAGATAACAAAAACAGCAGCAGCCAACAACAACAAAATCTCTTGAATCCTTTACTTGGAGTTCATTTCACAAATAAATGAATTTTGAGATCCTTAGAAACATTTTGCTGTGTTCTTAGAAGTTTTTGAGAAGTCATTCACAGCCTTCATAGGAAAATCCTTTAAGACTGTTCCTTAAGCAGAGATATTAACTATGTATGCAGAGGTTATTTAATCTTGTCACTTCACTGTGGATGAGCCATGAGCATGTTTTATTACATTGATTAATATGTATCTATGACATACATACCCTTAGCCTAATTTTGATTATGTTCTAAAAACTAAGTGCCTGTGATTGTATATAGAGATTCCCTTCTTGAATACTTGTTTGTTAAACACGTCATTTGAAATATGATGTAAAAATCAATGTTAATAAATTCTTTAATTAAAAAAAATCAGCAACCCCCCCCCAAAAAAGGGGGTAGAGTCAAGGTACAAGGGATAGAAGAATGAAGAGAAGAGGAGAAAAATACAGACAAGAATCCAAAGTTTAAGCCAGGCACTGGTGGCTCATATTGCAATCCTAGCTATTCAGGTGAATCAGATATGAGGATCCCAGTTCAAAGCCAGCCCAGGCACCAAAGACCATGAGACTCTTATCTCCAATTAACCACCAGAAAACCTGAAGTGGTGCTGCAGTTCAAGTGGTAGAGCTCTAGTCTTGAGCTGAAGAGCTCAGGGACAGCACCCAGGCCCAGAGTTCAAGCCCCAAGACTGAGGCCCCCCAAAATCCAATGTTTAGCTGTTACCCCTTTGTATAACACCTTGACAATAAAATTATTTTTTAAGAAAAAAAATGAGACATTTTTGTGGAGTGTTAGTTCTTTCATTCATAGAAGAAAGGCTAGTGTTAGAAATAAAACCTCACAGGAAGGTAAGAAGGAAAAGGCAGAAAAGGTTTGCTTTTCACTAAAACATAAGTATTTTATACGTGAAAGCTGAGCTCTTCTTCTGCTCTAATACTCAAATTTAATTTATAGCTAAAATTTACTGTTTTGCATTTAATCATGCTACCATACTTCACTCAATTGTCATAGTTTTCCTATTTAAATATCATTTCAGCTACATACAGAAGTCATCACCAATATTTCAGACATGGGCTTTACAAATTATTCTCTATACTTGCACTCTGCGTGGTATTCTCCCACCCTTCCCTAATCTCCATATAGAAAAGGCAGGTGTAGGTGGGAGAAAATGATTATATACTAAGCTCATACATGAATACATGATTCATTCCTGCCTGAAATACATAGGTCCACTGATTGTTTGGTCAAACAATGCTAAAAGCAGGAGGAAGTCCTTGTATTTACAGGGAGCATAGCTCATAATTATATACAGTATAAAATATTGATGTGTAAACACTACAAGAAATGCAATCTCTCCCTCTGGAAATAACTTCCAGCTCCTTTGTGCTGAGTGATTTGGAAGGACTCTATTGTGTAAAGAAAAATTCATTCAAAAGATAGGAAGGATGGGCCGGGAATTTGGCCTAGTGGTAGAGTAATTGTCTACCATGCACGAAGACCCAGGTTCGACTCCTGGGTACCACATACATAGAAGAAGAAAAAAAAGAGCCAGAAGTGGTGCAGAGGCTGAAGTGGTAGAGCTCTAGCCTTGAGAAAGTCCAAGGACAGGGTTCAGGCCCTGAGCTCAAGCCCAGGCTGGAAAAAAAAAAAAAGATAGGAAGGGAAAGGAAAAGAAGAGAAGAAAGGGGTTAGAAAGACAAGACAAGTATCTTACTTAACCCTAAGCCACAAGGGAATTTTAATTCGAATTTAAATTTTATTAACTACTTTTTGGTTTCCTATTTCGGCAGAGGGGAATTCAAATAGTGGGCACTTAATTATGCCCAAACAAAATTAAATTCTAGCTTACAATGCAATGAGCAATAATAACCTGCAGTTGCAAACTTTTATGAAGTTGTGAGAGAAATAGATGGAAAGGAAATGGAGCTTCCCTGATATTACTGTGATCTATAGACACAGCCCATCGAGTATATAATAAGGGGTTGGTGTAGACAAGCAGGCTCAGGAAAACTGGTTACAGAAAACTTGGATTTAGAGAGTTTATGAAGAAAGATGGTTTGATTTTGCCTTTACTTCATAGTTTCTTTTTAATTTTTTTGTAACTTACTTTGTCAGAATGCATTACTTTTATTTTCTGTTCGTTTAAAAATAAAGTAAAAGAAATAGAGATGATAGTGGTGAGAGCCTAGGTTTTACCCCTAGCACTGCAAAATGAAAGGAAGAAAGAAAGAAAGAAGGGAGGAAGGGAGGGAAGGAAGGAAGAGACATGGGAAGAGGGAAGAAGGGAGGGAGGGAGGGAGGGAGGGAGGGAGGGAGGGAGGGAGGGAGGGAGGGATAGAAGAAAGGAGAAATTTAAACAAATTAATGTGACCAGGATGAAAATGCCAAAAGAAAATCTACTAAGACCATAGTTGATGGGGAAGTCACCAACTAGTACCCATTTAGATTCCCCTACCTATATAACAGAGCTCTTGCATCTCGCTTCACCCACTACTGCTGTTGTTTTTCTTGTTGCCTCATTTTTATATTCTTTTCTTCCTTCCAACCTCCCATATTAATCTTTCTATTCTTAGTTCCTTTAATTTCCTCCCCCCTTTCTCCTTTTTCTAGTTCCTATATGTATTTCTTCAACATTAAGAGATATAGAGAACATGGAACTAAAATGGCCTAATTATTTTTAAATAAGATGGAAATTTTTACAGAAATAGATCAGAATGTTTGTTATATCTACTCCATCCTGGTCTTCCTTTCCTCTACAGAATTAGAATACAAGAAGAGAAGGAAGAAAGGAGAATAACTGGAGAAGGAAAGAGAAAAAAAAAGAAAAAAAAAAAGGAGGAAAGAAAGAAGCAAAAGTGATGGGGGGAGGGGCGAGAACCACAGCCAGATGTCAGTGTTTCCTAGATATTTAGGAGCCTGAAATCTGAAGATCACAGTTTGAAGCCAACTCAGGTAGGAAAGTCTGTGAAACTCTTTTTCCTCATATTATTTTTCTGTTTAATTGTAAAGGTGAATGGGGCAGGGGGTAACAGTTACATAAGTGATGAATACATTTCTTTTAAATACTGTTACTCACTCCCTCATTTTCTTACCCTTACCACTCCTCCTCACTCTACTCCTCCACCCTGGCCTGCTTATAAAGTTCCTCATTTGAAATAAGTAGAATATATCTATGATATTCTTAGTATTCTCAGCAGAGGATTTCAATAGCCCAATCACTAAGTGTATAGGGCCATACATAAAGAAACGTATCAACATGAACTCCAAGAATTGGAAATAAGAGGTTTTTCTTCTGTCCTGTATGCAGTTATTATTTTCTTTCTGTTTTAGATTTTTGTGAAACTCTTATCTCCAATTAACCATCAGAAAAGTAGAAAGTGGTAGAGTACTAGCCCAAGCCTGAGACTAGCTCAGAAACTTTGCTCAGGCTCTGAGTTCAGGCCCCAAGACCCACAACAAAAGAAATCACTACAGATAATTCCAGTAATGTTTGTGGCCAATTGAATTTGAATTTAAGTAGTAAGAAGTGTCTAAAGTAAAGGGTACAGATTAACAGGGAACAGGGTTACCAATGGATATGAGTCAAAGAGGACAGTGTATAACTTGGGTTCTTAAAATGTATTAGTGGCCAATGATTTAGTGGCCAAAGTATTAGAATCTATTATAAATGTTTTTACATTGTCAAATTATATACTAATTAAAAAGCAAAATCAGGGGCCAGGAGTTTGGCCTAGTGGTTAAAGTGCTTGCCTAGCATGCATGAAGACCCAGGTTCGATTCCTCGGTAACACATACATAGAAAAAAGCCGGAAGTGGTGCTGAGGCTCAAGTGGTAGAGCTCTAGCCTTGAGAAAGTCCAAGGACAGTGCTCAGGCCCTGAGCTCAAGCCCAGGACTGGCAAAAAAATAAATAATTAAATAAAAATAAAAAAATAAAAAGCAAAATCATTTAACTGCATTATTTTAGAAATATGTTCATAACATTTAAAGTTATATAGCACATATACATTCTTAAATACTTCCCACTCAATAATTTTAATAATTCAGTTTTATATGTAGCTGCTAATTCAGCATAGTTATTTAAATAATGAAATACTTCATTAATTATAAAAGCTGTAAGTGGGCTAGAGATATACTCAATTTGTTTTCTTTTTACTTATTCTAGAAGGCAAAATCATCTAAGAGATATTCAATCTCTTGGAACACTAATACAAAGGGCTGTAATACCACCAAACATTTATTTCAGCTCAAAACTACAAGGCCTTTACTTGAATGAGTTAATCAGTATTATTATTTGATTAATAGCATTACCTAATGACTTCATTTAATTATTAATAACTCAATGGTTACACTCCAAAGGTTGTTATACTTTGTGAGAAACAGAAAATTCAATTTTAAAATCACACATGCTTTCATGTTTGCTTTAGCAGTTCAATAGTAGGAAAATAGGAGACTGCGCGTGGGACAGATTAAAATAATAGGGAAATATCATTGGAGAAACAAGGGCATGCAGTTGCTTCTATAGATATTATAAGGAAGATCTCAGGAGAGAGAAACAGAGCCACCTATGTCCAAGTAAACCTTCTCCTGACACCCAAGTTTTCAGACAATCCCAATAGGAACTTTCTTCCCTTGTAAATGCAAACCACTGCTAGTTCTCCCCAGTCTGTATCAGCTGACACAGAACTCTTCTCTGCTTTACAAAGGAAGCCTTTTATATTTGCTGATTGCATCGGAGGCTTCTTTAAGTACACATCCTCTGCTCCTTCTTCAATTACAACTTGAAGTGTTTGTGAGCTGTCAAAAATTTCAATTGCTTTATTATCTCAACTGATCTCTTATAAATCGGTTCCAGATTGATTGTATTATTTGAAGGAAGGGATGAGGAGTAAAAGCCTTTTTAAGGATAGCAAAAGGAACAGAACTGTAGGGTCTCTTGTTCTCAAATTTAAATAAATGGACATTTAAAAGTGACCTATCAGTTGCAGTTTAAAAGGAAATAGAAGATTCTGGGGCTTTTATGTATGATTTTGGACTCCCCCAAAAATGCTGCTGAAGGAAAAGGTAGGTTGACCAAATTCAATGTCCGCATACAGAGAAACGTATTAGAAGGTAAGTAGGTAGAGGGGAAAATGAGACAAATCTTCAGAGCAGAAGCCAATTGAAACTGTACACATTTCTCATATCTTGTTAAGATAAACATTATCCCTGGGTGTGGTGACTCATGTCTTTAATCATATCAACTCAGGAGGATGATACCTGAGGATCAAGGTTCCAAGCTAGTCCAAATGGGAAAGTTTGTGAGATTCTCATCTTCCACCATAAAGCAAGTGGTAGAGCATCAAAAAAGATAAAGATAGTGACCAGGCCCTGAGTTTAAGACTGTAAAACAAACAAATACCCATTATCATAGCTTCACTGCAAAGAAAAGAATCTAAAGTCTGAAATCACTGTCTCTTAAATGTGCGACATATCTTGAGGAAGATGGTATAGACCCTATGCAGAATAGAGTGGGCATTACCAAAATATTAACAAAAACTTGACATTTAATCCTATAACGGGGATTGCTAAACTCCAGTTCTCAAACATGCTTAAACCAAAGAAAAAGAAGTTTCTCATGGTCTCTCATCTTCAAAGCTAAATCATTCTTTACAGTTAGAAGGTAGAAAGAAAGGTAAAAATTAAGACATAAAAAAGAATGAAAAATGTGCTATGGAAGAAATATGTTAAATAAAGTCCCTGGAAACACATTGAGACACTGAAGAACAGAATATAAATATCAATATATATTCATGAGCTCAATGAATAATCAATATCAGTATCAGCGAAACATGAGCCCAATGAGTAGATGACAAAGCAACTAGATAAATGGGTACAGAAACAAATCAAGAAACAGCATAACATTATTTTAGAATTAATCAAAATCACTAAGGAACAGAAGTGATTGAAAAACCCATTAATGCATAGAGGACAAACTTGGCCTAATTCCAAAAAAAACAGCAGGAGAAAATTAGTAGGAGTTAGCTAAAATATCAATTATACAGCAGGCAGTGATAAACATAACTTTAGTATAATTATAGAGCTGCATAATACTTTCTCTGAAATGAAGGTCCAAATATTTACATGGGCCCTATGTATGAAAGGGGTCCTACTCTCTTCCCTGTTTGCCCTTTATGTAGCAAGAAGGTGATTATATGTTTCATGGGCTCCATGAAGAACTCTTAAGCAGGTGCCTGACTTAACCTCAGTTCTAATGTGACAAGTGGTAACCTGTCATGTGATCCTTTTCATTATTACCAAGCTGCAATGATTGAGGAACAGCTACAAACATCCGTGAATTGACACAATGTTAATTACTTCCTAACAAAATTAATTACCAATATTAGTTACTTCCTAACAAAGTTTCATTGTGAAAAGAAAGTCATTCAAGGAGAGATTACATTTTGTAATCTCACCATTTCCTAGGAAACTGGTAGTTTCCTAGGAGGCAGGCAATATCACTCATTTGGGCTAGAATGAAAGACATAACTTTCTTCAGCATCTCATTGGTATCAGTTCAATTGTGTAGCAACCCTCAAAAGTGGATGGACAATGAGGCCTACCTGGGAGCCAGAAGCAAAAGAAAATCCATTACAGTAAACAGTAAAGCTGTCTGTCTCACAGTCTAATTATTTTTACAGTGGATATAGATGTTATTTTGAAAGTCCAAATGGCTTTTTGTTGTTGTTGTTTTTATCTGTCCTGGACTTGAACTCTGGGCCTCGGTGCTGCAACCACCCTACCCCTTGAACCACAGCACCATTTCCAGTTTTCTAGTGGTTAACTGGAGATAAGAGTCTCACAGACTTTTTAGTGCCCGGGCAGGCTTTGAACTGCGATTATCAGATCTTAGCATCCTGAGTAACTAGGGTTACAGTTGTAAGCCACCATACCTGGCCATATCTGTGTTTGTTTTTTAATTTTCTATATAATTTTATTATCTTTACATGGTTGAACGAGAGGTTCAATTCAACACATCAGTTTGTAACTACAATACGTCTTGATCAGTGTCACACCTTCCATCATTCTTCCCTACCCAGTAAATTTTAGAATGAAAATGCCAGAAACTTTTTAAGTTTCACTAAATGGGGAACCTGCACAAATTAGACTCCCATTTATTTGGGTGGGTACAGAGATTTCAATTCTAAATAGACATAATCATAAGATATACTGAAGATGTGAAGACATGCAGAACATACTAAAATTCTTCTAATGATATCTCTGCACCAGAATTCCACATCTCTGCTTGATGATCCAGTATGTAAAAGAAACTCTGTTGGGAACCTCCTGTCACATCTACCCACACGTGTTCTTTTTCTTACAGGCCATTTTCAGGCCTCCACTTTTGTGGGCAGCATTTTGACACACCATTTCTGCCAAATACATCATTGTGTTCTCCCGGTTTCCAAACAGGAATTACTCAAAGGTTTGGAATGTGCTCTGCAATCAGAGACCATTCAAATTAAACAAATCAGTATTTGTTTATAAAGTGACCCACTCTCTTTTCATCTAGGTCTTTAATGATACTGATTATTTGAAGGTCTGAGGTTAAATGTCCATTCAGACTTACCCAATTTGTTCCTGACATTGATTTTAAGTCTTACACCATAATAATGTAAATCTACTCTTAGGATCACAACTAGTTAGCTGAAGGTATTTTTAAAAATCATTTCATGTCTAGTCCAAAAGAAAAATGTTGAGAATATATAACAATGAATGCTCACACTGAAAACGTCAATCCATGGATTACATAGGTAAAGTGGGAAACTACTCCTTATTTAGGGCTGGACTCTATCCCACCCTCAGGACTTTGTCATTATTATTATTTGTCATTATTATTTCTTATTTGCTGGGAGATAAAACCATAATGGAATTCCTGAATGAATTTAGGTTTTATGTACCATTATATATAATTCAATTACATGTAAAGATAAAAGTCCTAATAATCTTCTAGTTGATTGTATGAAAAAGGAAATCTCAGGGCTGGGAGTTTGGCCCAGTGGTAGAGTGCTTGCCAAGCATGCAGGAAGACCCGGGTTCGACTCCTCAGAACCACATACATAGAAAAAAAGCCAGAAGTGGTGCTGAGGCTCAAGTGGTAGAGCTCTAGCCTTGAGACAGCACAAGGACAGTGCTCAGGCCCTGAGCCCGAGACCAGGACTGGCAAAAAAAAAGGAAATCTCTCAAGTTCTTACTAGTATCTAGTTAGTATCTATATATGTTGTATGTTTCCAATGCTTTTTTTCTTTTTTTTTGGTCGGGGATCGGGGGGTTGTCAATTTTCAAGCTTGAACTTGAGGATCCAGCACTCTCTTTGAGTTTTCTCAGTCATGGCTAGTGCTCTACCACTTGTACCATGTTCTCAGCCAGGCTAGTCATGATGCTTAATTGGAGATAGAGTCTCATGCCTATCTTGCTGAGGCTGGCTTCAAATCTCTTCTCCAGTCTCAGCCTTCAGAGAAGCTAAAGTTATAGATGTGAGCCACTGGTGCCTGGCTTGCATATTTTCTGAATGGCTGTCTACCCCATGCTGTTTCAAATAGTCAGATCTACCCCCCTGTTCTATTTGTTAGTTAGTTATTTTGTTTTGAAGTCTCACTGTAAGACTCAGGCTGGTACTCAATCTCATGATCTTTGTATCACAGCCCCCCTAGTACAAGGATTATAGCCAAGAATCACTATAACTAGCCCAGACCCTATGTAAATGAGTTATAGACAGTCAATTTTTAAAATATGTAGAATAGAGTGAAAAGGAACATATAGATCATAAGTGTCATGTGAGTAGAACAAGACTAAAGGACATTGGAGGTAGTATATGAGGAAATTTCTGTAGTTATTCTTGCCATAAATAACAGGTGAAGAAGCAGTGCTATCAAAAATCACTCTTTGTACTAAAATAAATTTAATGTATTTTAATTATTTAATTTAGTAAAATAAATCTATACATTGTATTGCCCCTTACGAAGGGTTAAAGAACAACTACTTACATATGTAAAGCTAGATTTAGTAAAAGACAATCTCAGTTTATTTGTGAACAAATCAAAAACTGGTCCCACTATGGGAGCTATCTTTCAATTATTGTAACAAATACATGAAATAAGGAATAAGAGCAAATAAATAATCATTATTATTGTTAATAATAATGAAGAAATACTTGATAAGTGAATTTAGCAGGAGAAAAAGTGGTTTGTAACTTACCATTTTGGAGTTTCAAGTCATGGTCTAAACCCATGGTCCCATATCCCTTGGGCCTGTGGTGACACAGGACATCACAGTGGGATGTGCAGAGTGAAACAAAACTGCCACCTTATAGCAAGGAAGCCAAAAAAAAAAAGACACAGAGAAGGGACTAACGTACCACTGTTCCCTCAAATGAATGCTTCTAATAACCAGAAGATGGCCCACTGGATTCCTCCTCCTAAAGTACCAAGCTCCTCCCATCTTCACAAGCACCAAGCTGGGGTCAAGCATCAACACAGGAGCAGGCATGGGATCCAAGCTATAAAAAAGTATGAGAAATGCATATTTCTTTCTTTTGTAATAGTTATGTTGGCAAGTGGTTCAAGAAGGTTCCATGTTAGTAAGCCTGTCACTAATGGCTCACAACTATAGTCTTAGCTACTTAGAAAGATGAAATTTTAGGATGATTATATGCCAGCCCAAACAGATAAACTCAAAAGACTGCGTGTGTGTGTGTGTGTGTGTGTGTGTGTGTGTGTGTGTGTGTGTCTGTATGCCACTACTGCTCTTGAACTCAGGACCAGCATGCTGTTCCTTATTTTTCTTGCTTAAAAGCAGCACTCTTCCATTTGAGCCCCATCTTGACTTCCTCTTTTTTTCTTGTTCATAGGAAATAAGAATCTTAAGAATTTTCCAGGCTGAGCTTAAACTTCAGTCATCAGATCTCAGCCTTTTAAGTAACTTGTATAAGAGGTATGAACCACTACATATTACTCCACAGATCTACTGTAAAATACATTTAGTATTTTAATATTAGTATTTTTAGTATTATTAGTATTTTTAGTACTGAAATTTATCATTTTAGTATCTTATATCATCTAATTGTTCCCACATACCAATTTATTTATAAACGTACAGGGTCTGTAATGTTAAAGTCCCTTCACAGAATCTAAAACATAGCATTGTGCTACAAACACAAGTTTGAAATGGCTGTATTTTAGAGATATTTTCTTTTTAACAATGTACAATGGTACCGAACTGTTTAGGATGAACCTGCTAGTTAAGCAGATGAGAATTTGAGCAATTAAGAGCATGTGCTTAGGGTTTATTTCTTGATGATCTTAATTGACACTAAAACCTGGAAAGGTATTCCATATATTTTTAGATCTGCTTAACAAGCAGCAGGTCACAGAAGGTAAACTTGAGACTCCCACAGAAGAGGCTGACACTGACAAATGAAAATGAGGTTAAACAGAGTCATTATAAAAACTCCCTTTCGTTAAAAACTTCAGAAAAAAAACAGAAGTTAAAGACTGATGCTTCTATAACCCAGTTCATCCAAACTAAGTATACCAACTAATTGAGAAGGCCATATTTGGAGTTATCATTGTAATTGCTCCAGATTTGGGAGTGGCAAGAGACTTGATTAGCTCTTGCCAATGCCAGGACATTCTGTAGGAGCCCCTCAATGGCATATAAATTGAATCCTTGGTTTGTTATCCCCTGAAATGTGTCTTAGATATAAGTCTAGCTATAAGTCAGGATACTGTCATCTGGTAAATAACTTCATGATTTTCAGTGTCCTGTAAATGATTGCAAGGTGTGATAAAGAAGGGTTAGTCTTCACTAAACTCTCCTTGAAATGAACATAGATCCTATTCATTACAAAAATGAAAGTAATTCTTGTTAAATCATTGTTTTAATATTTTTACTTATTATGATTACATATTACTCAAATAGTATCTGAATGTAAGAATTAAACATATTGCAGAACAAGTTATTCAGCCCTCCAAGGCCTAACAAATTGTATGTTTTTTTTAATGTGAAGAACTGTTTCTATCTATCTTTAAAAATAAATGCTGGACATGAAGAAATGCACTTAATTGTTGTTAGGTGTAGTTTCCAATGCACTGGTAGAGCCTCTGTCTACTTGTATGCTTTCTTATTTATCTTATTTCCCAATCATTCCAGTCCCTTGGCTCCTTGTATTCTCTCCTACTTTAACCTTCCGACTCTCTCCTTGTCTCATTCTTATCTTAATTCTCAAGAAAAGATTTTGTAAATAATGGCAATAAATTATTTGATAGTCACCTTTTGAATGCAAAAACTGACCTGTGGACAGGGTAGATGGATATTTGTGCTCTCATTCCCCTCCTCTTCTATCAACAGCAGCTTTGGTTTTCTGGGACACAGCTTACCTCTCACTCACCCTTGGATATATAATTTTGATGGGAATGAGTAGAAGAGTACTTTTACCATCTAAAATCAAGTGCTCTTTAGTCTTCTACAGTTGTCAGGTTTCCAACAGAAATCCAAAGCAAAAACAGTGAGATTGGTTGATTGTTTCAAGTACTGCTGCTTGGAGACTTACAGTGAGTTGCACTCTGAGAAACTTGTCAAAATTGGACATTCTCATTGATTCAAAATGAAATTAAAACACCAAAATCTAAGATATGTTGTGTTTATCTTAGTCATATTTAACATCCTCAGAAAACTTAGCCTATAGGAGGGTAATATCATCTAACATAAAACCTATTTTACAATGGCACATTGAATATTTCAAGTATGTATTTGTTACTTCACTGAAAGTAAACTTGGAATACTTGTATTAGTATTCTTTCACATCATAAAGTTGAAAGGTCATAAATCAAATTATCTTACACTGGAAATCACTTACATACTGGAAAACAAACATCTAAGAAATAGATATATGAGCTTAGAGCCTTAAAATTCAAAGTCAATGCAGTAGCTTATACCTATAAATAAACCTAGTTACTCAAGAGGCTGAGATCTAAGGATTGTACTTTGAAGCCATCCTGCGCAGGACAGTGCATGAGACTCTTTATTGCCAATAAATTACCAAAAATCTAGAAGTAGAGCTGGGGCTCAAGTGGTAGAGTGCTAGCTTTGAGCAAAAGAAGCTCCGGGACAGAATCCTGAGATCAAGCCCCCAAACCAGCACACATGTGTACATACACAACACACACACACACACACACACACACACACACACACACACACACACACACACCAATGTCTAAAAAAATAAATCAGGGTCCAGGTGTTTGTCCTAGTGGTAGAGTGCTCATCTACATGCACAAAGACCCAGGTTCAATTCCTCAGTACCACATAATAGAAAAAGCCAGAAGTGGTACTGTAGCTCAAGTGGCAGAGCTCTTGCCTTGAGCAAAAAGTGTCAAAGGACAGTGCCCAGGTCCTAAGTTCAAGCCACAGGCGTGCAAAAAAAAAAATCAGAAGACTTCTTTGTGTCTTCTGAGAAAATCCTCATGGCCTGCAGCTAACACACTAAGATTTAAACAACAAAAAACTAGCAGCAACAACAGCAAAATGTCAAATTCTACAGGCATCTGAAATAGAATTTACATAGAAGCCACATTCACCAACTCTCTTGAGTTAAATGACGCTATTGAAAGAAGTAAGACATAGCTATTGAGAATATCTGAGTATGGTCAAAAGAAACTAGAGACCTACATCCTCCAAATTCCACTGTGCCTTCACTTCTGTAAAGGTCACTCTTTCTCACTAAGAAGATCAGACTCCTTTAGCCTAGAGGAACTGCAGTGTCTTTTCCAAAGGAGTTGCCTTGAAGGAAAATTTTAATTTCTTCTCCAGTCTCCTCTTCTCATTATGCCTGACCTATTACTCCAATAAGATCTAAGTCACTAGTTACAAAATATGATCTGAGACTAAGTAGCATGCATACTAATTGTACAATATACATTAAAATACACTAAAACCCAGGGATATTCATTACAATAGATTCAAAGAGCCTGAGGTCAGTTAAAAGAACCATAATACAGAGATTAAATTATTGGTTCACTGGAATTCATTGAAAATTTTGTTCACATGTTAACTAAACTAGTTTATGAGTTTGATCACTGGACTGAAATTTGGGACCAGAGAAAGTATAGACGATGGAAGCAGAGATATCAGAATGAGCTTGGAATTCCAAAGAGAAAGCTATCAAGGATTTGGGGTTATTGGGATACTGCAGCCTGACTCTTTCATCTATCATCAAATTATGTACTCATGGAAAGTTTATAGATCTTTCCTTAATGAAGGCTTTGAGAAGTACACTGGAAGGAAAGACTATTTTCAAGGTCTTTGTGATAGTCTACTCTAAAGTTTAGGAGTAGTAGTAGGAAAAGATGGTGTTATAATGTTATTAGAATCCAGTGTGGAACCATGAAACAAAATGTACCGAGAGCCAACACTCATTTCCACAGTAAAAGTAGGTATGATTATCATAACTGAAGGCAGATTAATTTGAATATTAATGTTCATTGGCTTATTGAATATGGTGAATCTATACCAGAAACTTTAGGGAGACCTACAAGTGCTGTCCTTAAGAACCTAGGTACTATTTCTGAGCTTCTTTGGCTCAAGGCTAGCACTCTACCACTTGAGCTACAGGATCACTTTTGGATTTTTTAAGTAGTTTATTGAAAATAAGAGTCTCAAGGACTTTCTTGCCTGTGATGGCTTCAAGCTATGGTCCTCAGATCTCAGCCTCCTGAGTAGCTAAGAGTTCAGGCGTGAGTCACTTGTACCTGGCTAAATGCTATACTTTATTTGATTGATCAGAATATCTCTCTGTATGGTAAATAGAAATCTATGTTATTTCATTTTAGCAGAGAGGTCTCATTCTTCAAATTCCCAGATTTGAACCACTTGGAAAAACTCAAAGCCCAGGCATGCAAGAAAATCTCAATTGCCTTGAGGAGGTATGTATCCCCCCATCCTTTTTAAAAATCAATGAGAAAAGCAGAAAAGGAAAGCAAAGGATGTGAAGCAGGAGAACAACAAGGTGACATTTCTGATTTGAAGTCTGAAGAGGCTTACATTGAAATACAGTGGATTAAGGAGTCAAAGAGGTCTCCTGTCCAATGTTCAGAAGGAAAGCAGGAACCTTAGCCTAATCTCTGCAACATTGTAAAACCTACCAACAACATTACTGAGGCTGAAAGGGCACTTCCCACAGTCTTCAGATAAAACCTCAGTCTGGGACTGTAGATGGGGCCCAGTTATAAAGCACATGCCTATATGTGTGAGGTGCTGAGTTCAATGTCTAGCATGGAAAAAAACTCCTCCCTGGCGAACACCTAATTTTTAGACTTGTAAGACTATACACAGAGAATCTAATCATGCTATGTCCAAATTTCTGGCCTATAGAATCAAAGAAACAAGAAAAATCTCTGGGCATTATTTTAAGCATTTACATGTACACTGATTTGCTAAACAACAAATATAGAATCCATTTCCACAACTAAAACCAGATGAAGCAAGTTCTAGAAGAATTTGTTCTTTATTTACTCTCTACATAATGCTTTTTTTTCATTTTTTGTTATTACTTAGGAAAATAATACTTCTTGCCTTGTAAACATCTGTGCCTATTAGTGTACTGAAACATTTGTGTGTCTAGCTCTCGGAATAGTGTTATTAGCCTTTGTGTTGTTGTTGTTGCTGGTTATTAGGCTTGAAATCAGGGCATGGAAGCTGTCCCTAAGTTATTATGCTCAAGGCTAGCACTCTACCATTTTGAGCCACAAATCCACTTTTGGTTTTCTGGTGGCTAATGAGAAATAAGAGTCTCATAGACTTTCCTGCCCAGGTTTGCATCAAATCGCACTCCTCAGATCTCAACCTCCTGACTAGCTAGGATGACAGGAGTGAGACACCTAGCAGTGTTACCATCCTTAAGGGAACCCTGGCTTCAAAAGCTTACAAGAGTAAAAGCTACTTTAAAAAGAGTAAAAAGCCACTTACTTAATGGCTGTTGTATTGCTTCCAAAGAATACCTCTCCACATGTGTACCTTGAACACCTATCACTCAGCTACTACTGTGCTGGAATCAAGCCATTCTCAAAATAAGTCTAGCCAGTAATTTAAAAAAATTGTCATACAAAGAAACAATTTTTTTCTTTGCCATTATACTTATATAGTGCTTCATATGAAACAAATTAATTTGTAGAAGTGTTGAACCTCAGAATGTAACCTGGTTTTGAAATAATGTATTACAGGCATCATCATTTTGCACTAGAGTTACTAGGCTGGGCTGTCAGGCAATATAACCAGTGTTCTCATAAGCACTGGGACAAGCATAGATCAATGAATTGATGAAGAATCATAAAGGAAAATTAGTCATCTGCAAGACAAAAAGAAAAAGCCCAAACAGAGACTTTTCTCAGAGCCCTTAGAAAAACTCCAGCATCTGGGCGTGGTGGCTCACACCTGTAATCCCAGCTACTCAGGAGATCAAGATCTGAAGATTGCAGTTCAAAACCAGCCTGGGCACTACAAAGCATGAGACACTTTTCTTCATATATTTTTTAATTGTAATTAATAGAAGGGTTACATTATATTAACCAGATAGAAGGTACATTACTTCATATACATTGAAACCCTTTTTTATGTCTTGGTCCCCATTTCCCTCCTCCCACCCTCACTCCTCATCTTGTTTTCCCCCCTTCCCTATCCAATTTCAAATACCAAATACGCATTTATCCAATATATCAGATAACAAAGTGAAACACTGTAACAATATGACATAACCAGGGACAGCAAGAGATGAGAGATAACATAGTACATTAAGGACAACAATCACTCATTATATGGCTTGTGTTTTTATATCTTAGAGGTCCTTTCATTTAGCGTCATACTGTATGGCCTTATGTATCTAGGTTTTGCTCTATTGAAAATCTCTACTAGGAGAGCCCAAGGTTTCTACTGATTATGACAAACCATTGAGCCTATGTTCCTTTGAGTCTGGCTTACTTCACTTAATATGATTTTTTCTAAGTCTTTCCATTTCCTTACAAATGGGGTGATGTCATTCTTTCTGACAGCTGCATAGTATTCCCTTGTGTATAAATACCACATCTTGATCCACTCATCAACTGAGGGACATCTGGGTTGGTTCCATATCTTTGCTATGGTAAATAGTGCTGCAATGAACATCATTGTGCTAGTGGATTTAGTATGCCCTTCTTTCTGGACGGTTGGGTAAATGCCAAGTAATGAAATTGCTGGATCATAGGGGAGCTCTATGTTTAGTCTTTTGAGGAACTGCCATATTGCTTTCCATAGTGGTTGAACGAATTTGCACTCCCACCAACAGTGTAGTAGTGATCCCTCCTGGCTACATCCCCTCCAGCATCTGTTGTTAGTAGATTCCTTGATCATGGCCATTCTAACTGGAGTGAGGTGGAATCTTAGAGTTGTTTTGATTTGCATTTCTTTTATGACCAGAGATGTCCAGCATTTCTTCATGTATTTATAGGCATTTTTGTTTCTTCTTCAGAGAAGACTCTCTTTAAGTCTTTGGCCCTTTTTTTCATCAGATGGTTGTTACTTTGGAGATTAGTTTTGGGGTGATTCAATTTTTTGAGCTGTTGATATATTTTAGATATGAAGCCTTTGTCCATTGTATGGTTAGTGAAGATTTTCTCCAACTCTGTAGGCTTCCTATTTAATTTACTAGCTATGTCCTTTGCCCTACAGAAGCTCTGCAGTATAACGCAGTCCCACTTATCTTGCCTTTCTCTAATTTGTTTTGTTTCTTGGTCCTTATTGAGAATGTTTCGACCTGTGCCAAGGATACCTGTGTGTCTCTTATTCCTTCTTGTAAAGTTTTCATTGTGTCGGCTTTTACCTCCAGGTCTTTGATCCATTTGGAGTTAATTCTAGTGCAGGGTGACAGAGAATGATCCAACTTTAATTTTCTGCAGGTGCTTAACCAGTTTTGTCAGCACCACTTGTTGAAGAGGCTGTCTTTCTTCCATTCTATTTTTTGGCTCCCTTGTCAAAGATTAGGTGGCCATAGATCTGTGGTTTAATATCTGGGTCCTCGGTTCTATTCCATTGGTCTTCAGGCCTGTTCTTGTGCCAATACCAAGCTGTTCTGATTATTATAGCTCTGTAATAGAGTCTAAAGTTTGGTATTGAAATTCCTCCTGTGCTGTTCTTTCTGCTAAGAAGTGTTTTTGCTATATGGGGTCTTTTATTATCCCATATAAAATTTTGGATTGCCTCTTCTATTTCTTTAAGGAATGACATTGGGATATTGATGGGTTTTGCATAGAATTTGTAGATAGCCATTGGCAAGATTGTCATTTTCACGATGTTGATTCTTCCAATCCAGGAGCATGGGAGGTTTTTCCATTTCCTCAATTCTGCTTTAATTTCCTTTTTCAAGGTTTTCACATTTTCATCAAAAAGGTCCTTTACATTCTTAGTTAAGCTAATTCCTAGGTACTTTATTTTCTTTGGGGCTATTGCAAAAGGAGTTGCTTTCTGGATTGTGGCCTCATTCCTCTCACTGTTGGCATAGAGGAAGGCAGGTGATTTTTGAGGGTTAATTTTATACTCTGCTACCTTGCCAAAGTTTTGGATCAGCTCAAGGAGCTTTGCAGATTACAGAATCCTGTCATCGGCAAAGAGGAAGAGTTTCACTTCCTCTTTCCCAGCCAGAGACTCTTATCTCCAATTATCTCTAGAAAACAGGAAGTGGGGCTGTGGCTCAAGGGTAGGGCGGTAACCTTGAGCTGAAGAGCTCAGGAACAGCTCCCAAGCCCAGAGTTCAGCCCCATGCCCGCCAAGTGCCTCCACCCATAAAAAAGAAAAACTACAGCAGTTCTGAGCCCTGCATTTTGGACATGTAGCATTCGGGAACTGACACAGTAAGTATGTGTTGCTTAGTTTGTGGAAATTCGTTTACAGAAGCCTCTCATACTAAAATAGTGCTTCCTTACTTTCCGCAGTTTCATTTCTGGCTTCCTATCAGCAGTAGCTGAATATGATACTTGTCTCGAACACCAAAGATGACTGGGTTTACATGCAATAATAATGAACTGGGATCACCAGGAGACACTTTCCCTTCCCTCTAATAGCATCATATTACGGTGTGACCAATTCATTCCAGTTTGTCTAAGACTTTCTCAGTTCTGGAACTGAACATCCTTGTTCCTAGGCAAATGTAGATGGCTAATTTTTCTATCTCCTTTTCTGCCAGAAAAGCTCAATTAGAATAATTTCTATTAACAAGTGCTAGTGATTTTGTGTATATAAAATGTACCATTGATTACTGTTTTGCCCTTAAATGACACCGGCTCCTACTCATACTTCCCTACCTTGCCTCAAATGGCCCGTTCTCTGACAACAGAAATGCTAAGAAATAGTAACTACTGAGCAGTAATTGGCTACATAGGAAACCTCAATACACTAAAAATATTCTTAAAAGTATTCATTCTACGGCAAGCAAAAGCTATTGACTTACTATCACCACAATATGAAGTCATCACTAGCATTATCTTTTATCTTATATTCCTTGATTACATGGTTGACTTTAAATGACACAAACTTGGGGAAGAATTCACAACATTCAATGCATATCTTACAAAATAAAAAAAAATTGAGGGAAAGGTAAGGTTTGGGAAGAAGGGGGAGAACGACGAGAGGGGTGAAATTGGTAAAGATTCACTATATTCATAAGACTGCTTTGTTGAATGGCAACTCTGTGTACAACTAAAGAGAATAAAAACAGTGACACAACACCAGCTTGTACATATGATGGTTTGCTTCAGAATACTTAGAAACATATTACAGTATTTACAGGTATGGGAAGAATATATCTCAAAAATGGAATCAAAAGTGAATCTTTTATTTCTCACACTCAAAAAGACCTGTTTAAAGCTCTATAGACTTCCTACTATTTGGCTATTCCTTAAGACCTCAGACTATATCATCTGTCTCTATTTACCATGTTCAGCATATTTCTAAACAAATACCAGCTATTTTTATTGAATGCAGGAAATTATGCTAGAATTAAGATCTCCGTATATATGGAAATCAGGCACAAAGGAACTGATAGATCAAATTAAACTATCAGAAAAGAGTTGTGGAGGTGAATAAATGGAGGTCTGTAATTGGCACATGGAAGTATAGTTACAGACTTGACAAAAAAGTAGACAACATGGAAGAAGGAACAATACAAATGATAGCTCTACTGTTCAACTGTGGGAAAATAATTTTTTGTATGCCAGTCCAGGGATTGAACTCAAGGTCCAGGCTTTTTTTTCAAGGTTAGCACTCTACCACAAGTTACAATTTCAATTCTGGCTGTTTGTTTTTGTTTTGGTGCTTAACTGCCTTTTTCTGCCTGGTCTAGCTTCAAATCAGAATCCTTAGCTCTCAGCCTCCTGAGAAGTTAGGATTACAAGCAGGAGCCACTGGGGCCCAGCTATAAAAAAGTAATTTTTATAGCACAATATAAATGGAAACTTTAGGAAAGGAGAATCAGAGTAATGTAGTGAACTGGAAGATTCCTGAACCAAAGTTATGAACAACTCCGATAAGCAACTGGTACAGTTTGGGAAATAAATATCAGTTTTGAAAGCAGAAATAATCCTAGTCTTTTTTAAAAGTGTTGGATGGAGAAGGAGTACCAAAGAAGACAAAAAAGAAACTTAAAAAGAATATAAAGTGATATATGAAACCAAGATGTATCAAGGTCATTGGATCTACTGCTCTGTCACAGAATAATGAGCTGTGAAGAAAGTTATCTTCATTTAGATTCTTCTAATGCCTTTTTTCTTTCTTTGTGGTAGCACTGGGGATTGAATTTAGGGCCTCTATTTGTAGAGGGCTGCTATTGGACATTGATCTTCCTTCTTTGCCCTAGTAGCTGGCATTATGGCTGCACATCGCCACTCATAACACTCTGCTCACTTTTTAACTTCAGTGACTTCAATAAAATGGAAACCACAGTAGAGAATAATATGTGAAGAAAGTAGTGAGAGATATCAGGTACATGAGCTGTTTGGTAGAGCTGAAACAGAGTAAATGAAGGCATTCACACAGAGGGCCTAATAGGAAATGATTGATAAGAGTATAGATTTCCAAATGTGTGTTCAATGATGAAGAAGAGAAATAAAAAGAAAGCTAACTATTGTGAGAAAATATGGAATGTTTCACCTTGATTTTTGCCTTATGCACTTTAAGGCTTTCGTTTTAATTGTATTCCAATGTGTGGTAATGCAACTGATTATAGCCATGCATTTTAAATTTGTGAAGATCTAACTATAAACTTCATCATGACTTTGGTGTTAAAACTATTCTATGCACTCAGCAACCCCAATTATGAAACATAATTTTCCAGATTCTGTTTCACTAGTAAGGTACATTCACATTGAGACCTATACATATGAATGCCAACCACTATATATGAAAATCAATCTGATGCTTGGAAAATATAGAAAGATTTAAGAAGTGCTATTTTTTCTTTCCTGTTGAGGACAAGATTGAGTACAATTTTAGACACTTCAAACTGAAGTGAAACAGATGTTTCTTGAACATTTTCTTCTTACTTGTCATTCATTTTTGCAGTCTAAATACGCAATATAACCTTAACATAACTTTGCATTTGTGTATTTAATCTATTTACCTAACTTAAGGATTAGAGGAGACACTAGGAAGAGAGACACTCTCTCCAAACTTTCATACTAATGCTAAATTCATTGAACTGCAGTCAACTGTTCAGCTCCTAAACCCCCATGTCTCTGTGTACCTCCAGAAAAAAAGAAATTAAAAATTAAAAGGAATCTTTCATAAATTGGTCACATAATCATGCAAATATATGTTTTCAAGGCTATTATAAGAATTAAGTTTTTGTATGATTAATCTCATGGTACTGTATCTAACTTTGGTACTTAGTATATTGTATATATGTTTATTTGTTTATTTGAAATAGGGAAGGGAAAAACAAGATGATTGTGAGGGGGTGGTTGGGGAAAGAGGACAAAAACATGGGGTATCAGTATTAGAGAAGTTATGTACCTACTACCTAACAAATTTAACTATAGCTCCTCTGTATATTACCCTGACAATAAAAAACAATAAAAAAATTAAATTCTTGCTTACTTTCACTTTTATTTTCTTTAGTAAAAGAGAAAAGACCAATAACTGGTCACTAGAGACTTGGATTTTTTTGTATGCAATGAAAATTGTTTTATTTCTTGTTGTTTGCCAGTACTGTTTATAGTAATGTTTTGCTAAACTCTCTGAGCCTTCTAGGAAGATATAAACCAAATAAGATAACAGGATTTTTTTAATAATGCCTTGGGAAGTAGAAACAAAAGGTATGGGGACCTATTTGAGCAGTTATATTCTGTAAAGTTCTTGTGCAGAGAGGCCCATCACCTTCAGAAAAGATATTAAGCTCCATGAAGAATCAAAACAACAGTTAATTTTCAGCCAGAATATTTCAAATGAAAGTGTGAAAACCCACCTCTTTCTGGGGTAGTCTCACACTGATGAAATCATCATAAAATTTGCTCCAATTTGGCTGGATTTGTGTACTTTATACAGGGCACCTGTCTGTGGCTGGATCCATAGGTAACCACTTAGTTTAATTATCTGCACCTGGAATGCACTATCATCATTTAAAACATTGTCTCATTGCCGTAGAGAGGCCCTAAGGGATGTCCTTGTCCTGAATCCTTCTCCAGTTGTTACTGTTTCTGGTAGTAAGAATTCTCTTAAGTATCAAAACTTTAGTTATCAAACATGAATATGGAAGATTAGCCCCTACTGCTCATTGAGAATGCAAGTTTCAACCCACAGTGCCTCTATATTTTTATTTAATAATACCAAGAGAAACCAGCAATTCCATCTAAAACAAAATCTTCTCTCTACATGGAGATAATCCTTTAAGAAAATTAAACGATGGTTTTCTTTTATTTTACTCTTTCTTGTGTATCCATTTGCAACTGTATGGAGCTTTATTTAGCCATGTGGTCCCACACTAAAGTTCCTCAAAATCCATTTTAGGATAGGACTGCAATAGTCTAAGAATAAGAGGACTATTAAGACAGAAAAGACAGTTTGAGATGTTATATTTCACAGTGAAGTATGAAAAACATTCATGAGAGATGATATTGCATAAAGCAGCTGTCATTCATCACCACCATTACCTGTATACTCTGCTAGGTGATTAGGATGGGAGCCATTAAAAGACTCCGCCCAGCTGGGCATGGAGGCTAGATGAGATCACAGCCCAGCAACAGATGGTAACTGCAAAATAAAGGAAAAGGCTATTGAGTAACAAGACACCTGGAGAACTCTCTAGCATAATCCCTAGCCAATTAGAAATTAAGTTCAATCAACTAACTTTATCTAATTCTTATATGGCATATAGAACATTTTAGAAAAATTCTCACTTGCCTCACCCTCCCTATCTGAAAGTAATGATAGCAATATCTGCTTTACAGATCTACTGCCAAGACTGAGTTTCTATAGGTAATAAGGTTTAAGACTATCTGACAATAACCTCCATCCTACTCAGTGACAAATGGGTTTAACCAATAAAAACTTCTGTACAGGTAAGTTGAATCCCTTCATCTCCTTCAATTTACACTCATACGTTGTTATCCTGTTATTCATGGCTGCAGAGACAGTCCTCGCTCCATGATTACCCTTTACACTCTGAATGATTTCATGTAATTGAAAACATTTATGGGTGTAGGGCTCTTGAGGGAAGAGCATGTCCCAACCTAATTTCGCAAAGCAGGAAGGAAACAATCGATGGTACTCCAACATTAACTCCAAATCAAAGCACTTCAGAGGAACTATTAATCCATCCTTAGGTGAGCAGGGAGAGAGAATCACTGAATGTCTTATATCTGTACTTCTTACTATCCTAGGAGGCTAAATTCAAAAGCTAGAGAATGGTCTAATCCATTAAGTCTGAATAATCCAGTACCTATGTCTACATTAGGATATCCGGGCATTTATTTTGAATCACAGTTCTTAATACTACGTTTAGTTTAATCTTAAATCTGGCTTAATTTTTAATAACTTGAAGGGAAGGGCACACCCAGCAGCAGGAGGATTATCACAAAACATAACCAGTATTTTATCTCTTACAGGAAAATGTCCAATTAGAAATTTAGAAGTTAACAAGACTCTGAGTAAGTTTCATAAGCACAATGTCAATTAGCACTTCTCTCCCATTCACAAGTGTCCGAGGCTCCTTCTGACTTGGACTTCACTCCTCTTTGTTCTTATAAAAATCTCCACAGATCAATGTTTTCTGTGTACTCTATTCACTATCTGGGGAATCACACTAGCACAGTAATTTCCTTTATTTCTCTGCTTTTCAGTTCCATCATCTATGAATGAGGATAAGTTTGTTCATGAAATGTCTCCAAAAAGGCACATACTTTGAAGGCTTAGTATGCAACTGGTGGGTCCAATCATTGAAAGGTGATTGGATCATGTGGGTTCCAACCTAATCGACAAATTATTCTTTTGGTGGATTCATAATTTGGTAGGATTCACTATTGGAAGATGGCAGGAAGTGGGACCATGTTGGGGAAAGCAGGCACTGAAGGCATTCTCTTGAAGGTTATGTCTGGTGCCAAGCTCTTCCCTATTTCTCTTTCCTTCCTGGCTGCCATGAGGTGAGCAGCTTCCTTCTTCCATCACACACTCAATAATGTAATGTTCTGTTTCATATCAGGCCCCAAGCAAGGGATTTAATCAACCATGGACAAAGCTATCACAACCATAAATTCTACTTCATTTAAAATTATTTGGTAAGGTATTTGGCCACATTAACATAAAAAGTGCTTTCTTCCTGTGACCACCTCTCCTTCTTGAACCTATGATGTCCTCAGGACTTCTCAGTTTTTTTTTTTTATTGTATTTTATTGTTGGGATTATACAGGGTTTACAGTTACATTCATCAGGTCGTGGGTGTACTGACATCATTTGAGCTATGCAGAGAATAAATGTGGTGAAAGTATTTCTTATATTCATAAACTTCTGCTTAAATATTCCTTCTCTCTGGGTGCCAGTCACTCAAACCTGTAATCTAGTCACTCAGGGGTCAAGACACTCTTTTTCTATAATTAACTAGCAAAAAGCCACAAGTGGAGATTTTACTCAAGTGGCAGAGCACTGGCTATGAACTTTCAAAGAGAATTGGACTCTGACTTCAGGTCCTCGCACAAAAGCAAAACAAAATTAGGCTTTGGACATTTGCTGCTGGAATTCATATATCTGAGTTGGAACAAATATTCTAAGCTATTATCACTCACTAACACATTTCTAATGAAATGAATTACTATTAGCACTTAATCTTTAAGTAGATAAGCTTTATAACTAATTCACTTTCACTATTGATGGATTTATTAAGTGAATAATATTTTACCATTTGACCAGAGTTCATTAACACTTAAAGTCAGTGATAAGAAGTTAGTAAAATTGTGGACTGAAATGAGATAGCAATTAACTTAAACCCTGTGGTACTTGCAAAGCAAGTTTAATATTAAATGTCTAGGTTGATGGGTTCAAGGACCAAACAGTACAATTGAAAATGGAAATTGATCATCTTCTCTCCCATTGATACAAAATACCTTGTGGTTAAGAACAGCTCGAGAGGTAAGTAGCAGTTCAGAAAAGAAAAAAAAATACTGGTCAACCAGTCTTGTAAATCCTTGAATAAATGTTTAAAAGCAAACCATGCAAGAAAATAACACATGACTCCATTATCATGTCATACCATACGACATGATAATGTCATATATTAAATTTTGATAACAACTACTGTGTCAATTATTTTAAAAAAGAAAAACTAGGTAATTCTTTACACTGATGGATAAAGTATTAAGTGATAAACTCCAGCAACCAAAATATACACAGAAACATGCTAGCAATATATATACATATATATGCACAATGAATAGGGTGAACTATATATTTATTGAGTTTAAAATTCTCCTAACATTTTTTTTCTCTAAGGAAGTCAGTAGTTACATGTGCAAAAATTTAGCTCCAGTAGTAAAATTAAAATGGGCTAATTCATGAGTATCCTTCATGTACAGTTTTGTTGTTTTTGTTTTGACACAACAACTTGTATTGTTGCCTAGCCTAGCCAGAAACTTTTTATGTAGCCCAAGCTAATAATTTTTATATACGAATGGAGTATGATCTGGTTCAAAGAAGACTTGGAAATCTAGAAGCTATTCTGAGTCATACACTGAGCAAACCATTCTTGTTCATCTCTGAGCTAAAGCTTACCCACAGATGTGTTAATAGCAAAAACAAGTAGGGAACTGGGCATTGGTAGTTTATCCTTGTATTCCTAGCTACTTGGGAGACTGAGATCTGGGAGTCATGGTTCAAAGCCAGGCTGGGCATGAAAGTCCATGACATTCTTATCTCTAATTAAGCACCAGAAAACCAGAAGTAGCTCAAGCACTAGAGCAGTAACCTTAAGCTGAAGAGCTCCAGGAGAGTTCACAGTCCCAGAATTCAAGCCCCTTGATTAAAAAAAACAAGTAGGACCAAGTTCAGACATTTGTATAAAGGAGACCACTCAGGGTCTCTTCTCTCCTATCTGGATTTAGAGTTCTGGTGTAGAAGCAGTCATCATTTGAATTAAAACCAAATCCAGAGCTACAGGATGTTATGACAGAAAGGCAGAGAAAATCGGTCTACTGAAGAGAGAAATAGATGCAAGGTGGGGAAAGGCTAGGAAATATAAGAAACCTTGTATTCCCAAAGAGATTAAAAAGAAAAGAGTGACCTTACTTTCAAGCTGTTTGTCAAAGTGAATAAAGCCAGTGTGTATTTCTTTTCTCATGATTCCAGGAGAAACTCATATGCTACAGTTAAAAGTGTCCAAAGCAGGAACTTCAGCCCAATACAGCAGTGTCAAGAAATGGGAACTTTAAAGAGGCCATGGAGTTAGGAGGGCTCTGACCACATAAATATAATGATCACAGGAGTATGCTTATTACCAAATGAAGTTATGCTTCCTTTCTTTCCTCCTCTTCTACAACCTGCTTCTTCTGAACTGTGATGCTACGTGAAGGCCCTCACTGGGTTTCTATTCTGGACTTGCTATCCTCCAGAACTAAGAGCAAAACCATTTTTCTGTTCATTGTAAATTACCTTGTCTTAACTATTCTGTTAAAGCAACACAAAACAGACTAAGACACAATATCCTTATGATAAAGTTTACTAACCTCGCATAAGTTTTTGTTATATATTTGTAAAGCAAACTCGTGCGTGCGCGCGCACACACACACACACACACACACACACACAAATTAATATATACTGTATTAGACTAGCACATATCACACCAGCTGTTTCAATAAGAGAATTAGAAGAAAGAATTTGTTTCCCAGGTACTGGAAGATCAAAAATACACAGAGAATCTGGAAGCACAAAGGCTTCAGCTGGGGCAACAATGGGGAGGATATGTAAAATGTAGAAGCTGGTTCTTGGATGAGGTACTGTCTGGCTGGCACTTGGAATCCCCTCTCTCAGAAGAAAGGTCCTGGCAAGCTGCACATAGTTATCTGAAGACAGAATCTCAGGGATCTCTGCAGGTCTCCCTGAGAAGATCGAAGGAGGCAGATTGTAGCAGTTTGGGGACAATAACTGGAAGCTAGAACCAATGACCATTGTTCAACCACTGCCACCTCCAGGTTAAAAACTATTCCTGGAATGATAGGAATGATAGTCATGGGAAGACAAACAGGAAAGAGTGTGTCCTTTAACTCCTTCCTGACTTCTAGACTTATTCTAGAATGTTCTTTTGTGGAAGCTTTACAGAAAGGCAGCTGGCAAACACAGAAATGTGGTCTGCAGAAACACAAGCAGAGTGGAAAACAAAATAGTCTGGAAACCAAAGAAAATGACCAACAAAATGTTATAAAATAAGGTCTATTTTATACCATAGTTCCATGCTTTATAGCCAACAGAGTAAAGGCATGCTGAATAGCATTGCAGAAAAACCATAGGGAACCATTCAATAGACTACTTAACAAGCTCAGTGGAGGTTTGCTATTTTGTCTGCTTGTGCTGTGTTAAAAAAGTATATTAATTAGTTTTGTTTAGTCCTAAATATAATTGAGTTTGTGAATTTAGAAACAATTTTGTGCCTTAGTTGAACAACCATGAAAAAATTGTTAGTATATTTTTTATTTTAACACATTGAATTTTGACAGTTTTTGCATGCTAACATCTTCCCACTGGGATTTATATCAATTAAATTGTTTTACTTCTTTTATTAAATTTGAGAACGTAAATGTACAAAAATATTTAAGTCACATTTCAGATTTGCGATTCTACAAGCAGGACTTGCTATGACATAATAGTAGGCCAAAAAGCCATTAAAGCTCCTAAAAGAAAATGCAATTGATTTACAAAAATAATTTTTTAAACCTCTTTTGAAGAATGCTGTGCAATCAGTAGAACATAGTTGAGCTACAATAAGAGAGACATACGTTCCCTTCTCTAGACATATTCTTCCTGGAAAGCATTTGCTAATTCTGAGCATGAGCTGTACAATGTCTGAATTGATGGGTTTTAGTGCATAGCATTCCTATATTTATGACCTAGGCAATGTGGTAGTGACACTCCTCCTATTTATAGGTAAAAATCTATGCAGCCTCCCTTAGTTATAGGCTGGCTTTGTGACTTACTTTACTAATAAAGTTGTGACCAAAGTAAATTATGAGTTGGGGAGTCTGTCTTTTTTGTTTTTTGTTTGTTTGTTTTCTCTCATTAGAAGTTACCTGAGACTTTCATGTAACCATGTCTTGCCTTTATTACTCAATGACAATGATCCCAGGAGAGGACAATGGAGTTGGAGATATCGATGTCTATAGGTGGCAATGGATATGGGGCATCCAGGCCACACCAAGACCCAGCTGGCATGAGAGATGACTACCACTGCACAGGTAAAACCAGCCAGGAAGCCACTCAGCTCACTCCTAAATTAACTGTTACCCCTTAGAATTGCAAAGCAATGGTATTTATTTGCCATGTTTTACTTTATGGTTATTATAAAGGTAGTATATAGAGGGATCACAACTATATGAGTCAAGTATTGGGTATATTTCCTTTCATACAATGTCTTCAGCTCCCTTACCCTTTTCCAGTCCCTCCCACCCATCACCACCTAAGAGTTATATAGTTCACTTCCATCAGAGTCCAGAGAACTCCACTGCTATACTTTTTCACCCATTTTCCCTCTAAGTTCTGTACTCTCCCACACCCTTCTGAAGATATACACTTGAATACATCATACATAAAGAAAAGAAGACAGAATCAACAAAAATTCAAAAGGTTAAAGAAAAGAGATCTCTTGTTTCTATATCTTAAAGCCCGGTTCTATATCTAATTTTGTATAAATATGAAAAGACACAGAGACATTGTGCCTCTTTTTTTCTCTCCTAAGGGTACCCTCTTTAGATCTCACTGTGTCTGAGTATCCAGAATCCTGTATAATTTATCATATCCCAGTGTAATTTAGATCTAATGTCCATGTGTTAGAGGGAACATATGCCCCTGTGTCTCTGAGCTTGGCTTAAATCACTTAACATGATTTGCTCCAGTTCCATCTATTTTCCTACAAATTACATTATTTTATTCTTTCTAATGGGTGTGTAAAATTCCATTGTGTATAGGTACCACATTTTTGGGATGGATTGTGGGGCCTCTGAGCTATTTCCATTTCTTGGCTATTGTAGATAGTATGGCAATGAACATGGGTGTGCAGGTATACTCATCATATCCTGAATCATGATGGTTAGGGTAGAAGCCCAGGAGTGGTATAGCTGGGTTTAGGGAAGATCCATGATTAGGAACCACCAGATTTATTTCAAGAGTAGTTGTACCAGTTTATATTCCCACCAAGAATATAATAGGGTTCCTTCTCTCCACGTTCCCTGCCAACATGTGTTGGCTGTTACATGCAAAGAAGTCAACTGGAGACAGAGCAAGCCGCAGCTTTTGATATCTATGTTGGCTAGCATAGTGGTTTAAAATCCTGAAGATCTCTGAATGTATTTCCTTATGAAAACTTTCCTTATGAAAATTTTCTGAGCAGGTGTGGTGGAGAAAGGTGGTAAGGTGGCTAAATCAGAATTTTCTAAGAAGCAAGAAGGAAAGTCTTACCATCTTCTAATAATTAGGAAATAGGCATAGCAATGGGAGATAGATTTATAAACCATAAATCCAGTTTCATACTCAAGAAAATGTACAATTCTGCAACTGTAAAAAAATGGAAAGATCTAAACTTAAGTCTACATTCCTGAAGAACCAAACTATATCTTGTATGTCTGAAGTCAGAAAATTGCCAAACTCTCGAATAAATCTCTGGGGCTTTATGCTTAAGAAAAAGAAAAATGAGAAACACACACCTGTAATCCAAACTATAAGGGATGTATAGATAGAAAGATTGCCATCCCAGCACAGCCAGAACAAAAAGTGTGACCTTATCTGAAATTACACTTAAAGCACAAAAGGGTTGTAATGTAGCTCAAATTGTTAAGTATATACATGCTCTCACAAATGGAAGGTTTGACTTCAAATCCCAGTACCAGCAGTATGATAAGAAGAAAGGAACTCCAGAATATGGAAACAAGAAGTTTATTTTTGTGATTGCTGTTCTTAACAGATTATGCGAAACTATTTCTTTTCTCATCTTTTCCCCTTGTGGTTTATTTCATGCTGTTACTGTATTGGAATATGGTTCCTGATATATTGTATATACGTTTATTTGTTTGTTTGTTTGAAAAGGTGAAGGTAAAGGAAAACAAAATGAGTGGGAAGGTTTGGGGGAGGGAAAGTGGGAGAAAAACATGGGAAGAGGTAATAAGGTTCAAGAAGTAATGCATTTATTGCCGGATGAATGTAACTCTGTATATGACCCCAACAATAAAATAAAATAAAATAAAAAAGAAGAAAGAGGAGGAGTTGTTCCCCGGGGAAAAGTAACTTCAATTGTATCAAATACAGCCCTAATAATTATCTTACAGATAATGAAGAACAAAAAGAATGAAACTTGCAGAGTTTATAACATCAGGACAATAATAAATAGGATATATCAAATAAAGGAGGCTAACAAACAGATATTGAAGTTCATAAATATTGCCTAAATTCTACTGTATATTTTGTAGTCCTAAAGCTTGAACTCAGGGCCTGAGCAATTTCCTTGGGCTTTCTGAAGGCTAGATATCTACCACTTGGGCCACAGCACCACTTCTGGCTTTTTTTATGTATGTGGTACTGAGGAATCAAACCCAGGTCTTCCTGTATGCTTAAGCAAGCACACTACCACTAGGCCAAACCCCAGAAATAATGCTTAAATTCCAAATATTCATTAACATGGGTAAAACTATAAGCAGAATTAAGAGAATTTTAGGGCAATGAAGTCTAATATCAGTGATTGGGAAATCACTGGATATATATCGCAATACACTGGATACAGATTTTTACCATGAACATGAGCCTACAGACTTAAAATACTTCGCAGAACCCATGAAGAATATTGCATAAAACCCCTTATGCATAGGAACATGACAATTGAATAGTTAAGAATAAATTATAATGGGTAATGTAAAAGGGAGTATAGAAAAATATATTTCTTTCTGAAAAATCAAGAATGATGCCTGACTTCTCAGCAGCCTGAGAGGCTAAAAGTCATGCCATCTTTAAACCGCTGAAAGATTAAAAATAAAGGTAAAATAGAATCCAGGGGGCATTCAAAAAATGAAAAAGATGAAGCATCCAAAATTAGACATTTATTTTGTAAGTTTAACACAAATCAAACACAATAGAAGTTTCTACTGGAAACTTGAAATGAGACAAATTAAATACAGTGCGTAAAGCACAGAGGAATAGCAGAATAGAAAAGAGAAAACAGAGAAACATTTGAACAGTCTGATGTGTTTAATGGAACTGTAGGTATAATGGGGATGTGGAAAAAGGGACAGAAGCAAGGTATAAATATCTAATACCCCCAAATTTCCCAAGCCAGACAAAAGAAAGCAACTTTTAGAACTCCCTGGGTATATTTAATGGTGAACTGGACACTACTGAATTTTTCACACTTTACTCATTAATATTTCCATACTTAAATATCATTACAAAAAATGTGTCAGAATATAAGGTCTTATCTATGTGGGTTTGATTACAGAAACTAATAGAGTATTATTTAAATAATGACAAAAAATTGTGTCAGGCTGGGTGCCGGTGGCTTGCTCCTAGCTAGTAACCATAGCTACTCGGGAGGCTGAGATCTGAGAACTGTGGTTCAAAGCCAGCCCAGTCAATAAAGTCCGTGAGACTCTTATCTCCAGTTAACCACCAGAAAGCCAGAAGTGGTGCTGTTTCTCAAGGGGTACAGCGGTAGTCTTGAGCTGAAGAGCTCAGGGAGAGTGCCTGGGCCCAGAGTTCAAGTCCTACAACAGACAAGAAAAAGAATGTGTCAGCATCAGAAATAAATAAAAGAATTCAATCCAAATTTAAAACATATTAGAGCATTAGGAAGAATTTCAAATTAGTAGACTAGACAGAAGCAATTGACAAATGACAAAAATGCAACTTGCTATCATCTATTGAGGAAACTGAACCAATTTCTTTTTAAAAGAAGAGCATGTTTTTCTAAAGCATCAGTAGTGAAATGTTGCAGATAGTGAAGAAATAAAACTAACACTAGACAATTTCAAAGAATGGAAGCTACTATTTCCCACATTACATTACACCATCAGGAAGTATGCTCACAGTAACGTCATGAAACCTATGTTAATGCTGCTGACTAGAGCATGTTTGGCAAGCTAGGCAAATCTAACTCAATGGTGCAGATCTACTCCTTTGATGACAGAGGACCTCTCCTAAAACAATGGACAAGAACTGAAGTAATGAACTTGCCACAAGGTGGCTCCTCACTTGGGAACAGCTTCTCCACATCCATCAGGTGACCAAGGCATGACAGGCAGAGAATTCCAATCTTGGCCTTATGATCTTCCTGCTGTAAAAGAGTTTGGAAGTTTGTGAGGAGCTGCTGATAAATGGTCATTTTCTCATTTATTTTTTTATCTTCCATGGACACTGTCATTAGACAGTTTCTCATAACTTTTGTATTCCTATAAAGAATGAAATTTTCTATTTCGCTCCTTCAATATTTAGCTGATAGTCATAACACCTCTTAATTGCATTCTAGAATGGGCTGTTGAGGATTAAAGAGTTTCCCACACCTCACATTTTAGCCATCTTGGCTCTCTTAGTGTCATGGCTGGCTTGGATGAACTTCTCTTTTCTATGTAAGTAATCAGCTGTTGGAATCTAAAAAGGGGTTGTTATTACTATTTCAGCCAAAGCTGCTGATCTTGGTTTTGCCTTGCATATATAAGACATTTTACAGGTAAAATATATGGATTGAAAGATGGATGGTAATTCAAGAGTGAACACACTGGGTATTAATGTGCCGTTGAAAGTTTTCCTAGATCTTTCATGATATGCTTTGGACCAGTCACTACTCTGGCTATGTTGATGAATGACTGGGGGAAACAACATAATTCAGAATAGGAACCCCTGACAAACTTGATATCCTGGCTTCTAGAATATCTGCAGACCTGGGAGCATAATACTTCTTTTCTTTATCAAGACTCTTTGTACATGAACAATTTGATTTTAAGTACAACTGTTAAATTCAGGTGTCCATGTGAGTTTTCATGATATAGCAAAGAAGAGATATTTACCTATTTATTCAATCAGTAATTTCCAGATGATAACTTTTTCTGTTCTAACCTTTCTGAACAAGCCCTATTTCAGTCCATTGTTAAATATGTCATCTCTCCTATTATGAGGTAAAAGCAGTACTTTATTATTCATAAGGTAATGGCTCTTCAAAGTTTATTGTTTGGAAACAATACAAATCTTTGTGTTTCTGCAATGGGTCCCCAAATGTCTCTTTGTAGGGATGCTAATGTTATATTACCTATTTTACATTATTCATAAATGTTATTCATTTTCCTATCCCTAGATATAGGCACCAAATAATTTTCTTAAAGACAGTTGCATATTATGCTTCATTAGTAATGACTATAAAGGCAAATATTATCGAGAGCATGTGGGAAAATGGGAATAATAATTTGCTTTCTGATTATGTCAAATTTATCATCCACGTTTTCATAGCCTAAACCTATAGCAATATATTTGTTACCCATTTTCTCTCTAGAACTTCTTAGGGTTTCAGTTCTGAATTTGTGAGATACCTTGTCTTTTATTGATGACCTCACTCTTCTGCCTCTTCATGCCTTTCTCTTTTATGTTAAGGGCCCTTTCACTTATAACTCATTATAAATCCAACTCAAAATCTCCTTAAGCCAAAAATAAATAAATTAACTAAATAAGTAAAAAAGGGGATGAAGTACTGGAAATTTTAGCAATGGAATCTCCCAAGAACAGAGGTAACTTCACTCAAATAATACATTCAACACTCCGTCTCCCTTTACTAGAATTCTTTTTCTTTTCTTTCTTTTTTTTTTTTTTTTTGCCAGTCCTGTGCTTAAGCTCAGGGCCTGAGGACTCTCCTTGTATTTTTCTCAAGGTTAGAACTCTACCACTTGAGCTTCAGCACCACTTCTGGCTTTTTTAAGTACGTGATACCAAGGAATCGAACCCGGGTCTTCGTGCATGCTAGGCAAGCACTCTACCACTAGGCCAACTCTCAGCCCTAGAATTCTTTTTCTCTGCTTACTTTGTGTGTGTAAAGCCTTCATTAGCCCCCAAGAAACTCCAAATCTAAATCAGATCTGATAGAGACCCACAAAGATACTTTTGTTTCCAACAATTCTGAGTCTTGAATTTCAGATTTCTTGAACAATCATCACACTGCCACCTGTGAACCAATTCCGGTTGATCAAGTTATTCTGTTCAGCTAGGCCAAAGACACCCATCCCTTGAGCCAGAAGGGGAATCAGTTCATCACACCCTGTAGAAGAAGAAAATTCCTACAGGAAACGACTGTTTTGCTCGTAGAAAAGAAATTTTCATTTTAAGCAGGTAACATTAGGAAATGGGCATGCAAATATTTTTTTGCCAAATCTACACAACTATGAAAAGCTGAGAATGAGATCGAAGTTTTGAGTATTTGTCAGTTTATGCCTTTTTTTCCTTGGAGCTTTATGTATAACCAGATAAGGAAAATAAAATGATTAGCATGAGACAGTGGAATGTTGGCAACTTATTATTTCTAATGGTTAATTTCATTGTTTTGAGGATATGGGAGGGAAGAAAAAAATAAGAGATTGGGGAAGAGGAGTACTAAAGATGAACACTACCAGTACTAAAATTTTGCTTTTTCTGATCTCTGTGTGTGTGTGTGTGTGTGTGTGTGTGTGTGTGTGTGTGTGTGTGTTCAAACTACAGTTTAACTCAGGGCCTCTTGCTCTTGCTGAGCTTGCTTGTTCATAGTTGTCACTCTATGATTTGAGTCATGCTTTATGTTCAACTTTCTGTTGATTAATTGGAGACTCTAATATTTTTTTACCTGGGCTGCCTTTGACCTGAGATTTCCAGGAGTCTTCAGTGAGGATAGTAGGCATGAGTTGCTGCCACAAGCCTTCTTTTTTTTTTTTTTTTTTTTTTTGGTCAGTTGTGGGTCTTGAACCTTGGGCCGGGGCACTGTCCCTGAGCTCTTCAGCTCAAGGCTACCACTCTACCATTTGAGCCACAGCAGCACCACTTCTGGTTTTCTGGTGGTTAATTGCAGATAAGAGTCTGGTGGATTTTAAGTGCCTAGACTAGGGACTAAAGATCTCAGCCTCCTGAGTAGCTAGGATTACAGGCATATGCCACAAGCACCTGGCTTCCTTTTAAGATTCTTCTTGTTTTGTTTTGTTTTTGCCAGTCCTGGGACTTTAACTCAGGGTCAAGCACTGTCCTTAGGCTTTCTCTACCACTTGAGCCACAGCACCATTTCTGGCTTTTTTTTTTTTTTTTTTTTGCCAGTCCTGGGCTTGAGCTCAGGGCCTGAGCACTGTCCTTGGACTTTCTCAAGGCTAGAGCTCTACCACTTGAGTCTCAGCACCACTTCCAGCTTTTTTTTTTTTCTATGTATGTGGTACCGAGGAATCGAACCCGGGTCTTCATGCATGCTAGGCAAGCACTTTAACCACTAGGCCAAACTCCGGAACCTAGCTTTTTTTTTTCTATGTATGTATTACCAAGGAATTGAACCCAGGTCTTCGTGCATGCTAGGCAAGCACTCTACCACTAGGCAAAACTCCCTGCCCCTCTTTTTAAGATTCTTGATTAGACAAAACTTCCCTTTGCTTTTATCCTTTAAGAAGTTATGTTAATATATCATGATTTAATGGTTATTAGACAAATATATGACATGGACAAAATCTTCTTGTCTGGTATTAGGTTTGGAGTAAAAGGAAAGCCATACTCCCAATGGCAAATATGTAGAGGAAACTTTTTAAAACAGAATTATAGATACACATTTTGGTGGGATTATTTTTTTAGAACTGACTTTCACATGATTTGGATGCTTTTGCAGGAAAGAATAAGTTCTAGGAACAAATTAGAGATCATTATGAAAACATGTGCTAATATCAGGTACAAAAATTATACAGAGTCCAGGGAAATACTGCCGAGAGCATATTATAATTGTCACTTTCCACTGTTCACCAAAATAGGATACTATAGAGTCACTGACAAGAAAATAATAATAGCTTCCGGGATTCAATACCTGTTATGTGTTGCTGTTACTTGTGTTTGCTCGGCCCTCTATTATAAGTCATATCGGTGTTACATATATTATAGAGTAAAATACCTATATATGAGAATGATATGGAGGTTAGGGCTCAAGAAGATGAATGATTTACAAGTTCATAGATTTGGTTACTGACATATTATTTCTTTTCAATGCTTTTGTACTTTTGAGCTTATTATTATTATTATCATTTCTAAGACTCTGTTTTACTATAATCACCAAAGAAGAATGACTGCACCTTGCCTTTTGTGCCTTGTATCAGGAAAATGGTTGCCTGTGAAACATCTTTATCTCATATTTGAATCTAAGAGAAATTTATGCCAAATGAGGGGAAGCCAATAGTAGTAAAATATAATATTGAGAAGTTGTGATTTGTTTTTTTTACAAAATAAATTGTTATTTATTGTCTAGTATGGGGTGCAAAATCTTGACATACAGGGGAGTGACTTGGTTCTTATTTCTAATAAACACAGTTGGTGGTGGTCTTGCAGAAATGATGCTACCAGCATGCCTTACAGGAACACAGTATCTGCTTACTAATTTATTATGTTTTAAAAAATAGTCTTGGGCTGGGAATTTGGCCAGGTGGTAGAGTGCTTGCCTAGCATGCACAAAGAGCCAGGTTTGATTTCTTGGTACCACATACATAGAAAAAAGCTGAGACTCAAGTGGTAGAGCACTAGAAAAGTCCAAGGACAGTGCTCAGGCTCTGAGTTCCAGCCCCACGACCAGCAAAGAAAAATAGTATTAATTTATCTTTGTTTTTCATGTTGTACTCAACAAAGATCTTATTTAGGGTTGATGTACACAAACAACAGCTGTCATTTGGGGGGAGTTTTCTTGTACTCTGAGGAATGGAGATTGCTTGCCGAACTTTTCTTTTTTAAAGCAATGGACACAGATCAGCAGCACTGGCTCCAAAAGTAATTTTGGACAAATCAAGCACTTCAGGAATGGAGGCAAAGGTTTCCTAAGTGCATGTTAATTTGAGCTTGTCTCTTGTTGCCAAAGGCAGTTACAGAACTCACAGCTATAAGCATGTTAATGAAGTGCTTAGATGTTTGAAGAAAGCTCAGCAGAATAGGTCACTATCCCCAGTTCAGCCACAGATTTCTTTCTCTTCTAAATTTTCACAGCAAGGTGATTACATAGACTCTGGTAACCCTCAAGAGGTTAAATAAAGATTCACCCACCCATTGATAAGTTCTCATTTTAGATGTAGTCATTGCCTTAGTAATGTCATTGATTGCTTCATTTTGCTACTTTCTTTAAAAACAAACGGAAATGGAAACCATTTCTGTAATTGCCAATATGCAGCTTTACACAGAAATGACTTGAACTGGAATGAAAGCTGCTGTGCCTGGCAGTCAGTTAATGAGGTTTCTCAATCAATTGGCAGTAGTTTGGGGAGTGCCTGCTCTAGGGCTGCATTACTTCTGGTAAACTCTATTGTTATATTTCCTTCCTTCCTTCCTTCCTTCCTTCCTTCCTTCCTTCCTTCCTTCCTTCCTTCCTTCCTCCTCCTTCATCCTTCCTTTCTTTCATCCCTCCGTTCTTTCATCCTTCCTTGTCTCCCTCCCATTCTCTCCTCCTTCTCTCCTCCCTCCTTCCTTTCTACCTCCCTGTCCTCTATTGCTTCTATTCCCCTCCTAGAAGCTTTAAAAATGAGGGAATTTGTTTGTTTGTCTTAAGGAAAAACCTTCAAAATCAATGTACAAAGAAGCAATAAACAAATTTGCCTTAATGAGATTAAATGGGTCCCCTGACTAATTGTAACCTGATTGAATGAAATAACAATGTATTTAAAGAAGAACCGGTTAATGGAGAAGTGAGTTTGTTTCCTGAAGGGGATGGAAGCAAAGTAGGAAGTGAAAATGTAAGCTTCAAGAGGAGAATTCCGCCAAGGCAAGTCTGGTGCCAATTAATCACGGCCATATTTCAAGTGAAGGCCAATTACAAATTAAAAATAACAGGCAAGGACCAGGGAGGATGCAGACTAACGGAAGGAGTGGCTCTGGTCGAGAAATACTGGACAGTTGGAATGACACATTAAATTGTAACCCTTGTACAACCTTCTGAAGTTCAGAAAAAAATAAGTACAGGGACGATTCAAGACAAATTAAAAAAAATAAAAGTGAAAGTTTCTACATACAAAAAACTCAAAAAGCATCTGCTTAATGTATTTTATTGCAAGAGTAAATGAAATTTTGGAAAATAAGACATTTATTCTCCCAAATTAAAAAGAGAACAGGCCTCCACACTTCCCTTTTCTTAGTATACTCTTTTAAGGGTTACATAATCCTCTTGCCAATGTAATGGCCCAGGGATAACTTTCTCACACTTTGGGCCCTCTCTCTTTGAAATGAAATCACTAAGGAATATAAGAGCTCTTACCTCCTGGTGGCTGAGTTTCATTCCAAGTTACTTCCTGTTATAAAACTGTGAGTTTATTTCTCTTTTGGATGAGGCTAACTAGCTAATATAGACAGCCACCCCAATTAGCAAGTGAAGTAAGAATTGCCAAAGTGTAATAAGTGGTGTTAAATTTCCTTACTTAAAAATTAGTATTATTTATCAGATCAAATGTATTTTACCTTTTTGGCTACAAAAAATGCAAGATCTGATTGTCTTTGCAGTCATTTTTTTTCAAAAAATTTAATCTTATTATGAAGCTGATGTACAGGGGAGTTACAGTTACATATGGGAGGTAATGAGTACATTTCTTGTCAAACATTGTTACCCTCTCCCATGTTTTTCTGTATTTCATTGTTTAATACTTTTTCCAATAGTTGTTTTCTTTCTCTTGTATCAATATTGAGTAATTTGGGGTGGAGAGAATATTTTGTTTTTAATATTTACTATACACTATTCTCGTTATTCTGACTCCCTGCTGATTGTAAACTTTGGATTATCAATGATTCCCCCCCAAATATGTCCAATGCACTGTGCAAATATTTTGGTTTGCATGATTATTCTCATACTATATTAAATGTTAGTTTACACACTTCATTTTCTATAAGGCTGGTTCTTCTTTGAATATTTCCAAAGAAAAGTCCGTTTCTACTGTTCACAATTTCTACCCTGATAACTAGCTTACAGTTTCTGGTGAGTCATCAAAGTCAGTTCTTTTCTAGAAGGAGCCCTGGTAGCAGGGATTAAACTCAGGTCCTCAAGCACTTATTACTCTACCACTTGGGCGACACCCACAGCCTTTTGTTTTATTTTGGGTTTGAGTTGTTAGAGTCTCTAATTTTTTCTTGCCTTCTTCAAAACTTGATCTTCCTGCCTCTGCCTCCTGTCGTTGCCTAGCAGGCCTAGCTTCCCAGTTTTCGTAAACAGCCAACAATCCCTTGCTGGTGAATTGCTATAAATATGCACAGTTTTGTACGAGAAATCTTCACAAACAAGAAGAAATTAGATGGGAAAAATAAATGTATCCCCATCAGGAACTGGTAAATGTCTATTCCAGTATTGTATTTGCTCTTTACTGTACCAACAGTAATATGATTTGTTACTCTTTGTGCCTTTAGTCCTGCAAGGACAGGTTCAGTGTTGCTGGTTTTTCACTGAGACTCCTTGAATGATTTCCATGCTTATTGTAGAGTTAACAGGAGTCTGGCCCACACTAAAAGACAGATGGAATCAGAGCTGGGTCATTTGCATACTGCTTATGTGCCCAAGTGAACAATGGGCACTTATTAACAAAAGCAGTTTCTATGTAGTTGTAGCAGTTTCAAGTACATTTTTTTTAAGATTCCAGGGAATCTTTCTTTCCTGCTTTTCGATTATTATTTGTTTTCTTAGAAATCTTTTTGCTTTTATTCTTGACATGGAGATTGTTAGTCTGATTATGAAATATTTTGGTGATGCAGGCTGGACTAAATGTTATTTTTCAGAATTGTTGCTAATTTCAACAAAGGTTAGAAACAGAAAACATTTATTAATATATTCCTAGTTTCACTTTAGTCTCACTCCTACATTCTATTTCTTTTCAGGGGGGAAAAAGAGAAAAAGATAATAGATGAGCAGATGAGTGGGCTAATATTCTTATAAGTTTAACTGAACTTCAGCCTCTAAAGCTGTAAGATATATGGTCATTGTCCATTATACTCACTAATGGTTAAAAAAAAGTAGGAAAAAACATGAACAATTGACAAAAGAAGAAATAAGCAGTCCTCAGTCTTTCCAAAGGCCTCTATATGGTTTTTTAAAACATCTTTTATTTCAATGTATAGAGAGGTTAAGTTATATTCTCCAGATTGAGGGTGCATTACTTCTTACACATTGATACCCCTTCTTATGTTTTAGTCTCCATATTTCCCTTCCTCCACCCCCTCCCCTTATTTTTCCCCACCTATATGGTTTTAAGAGGATTGTAAACTCTTAAGATTAGCCAGGTAGAGGAGTGGTATGGTATACATATAAATTGCCCTCTAAAAAGATGAAGGTGTTGGGGCTTGGTACTCAGCTGGTCCCACTGTTTTGGAAGGTTTTAGAAACTTAGGGTAATTCGTGCCTTTCTAGAGGAAGTCACTGGGGATGAATCCTTCAGAGTATCTTATCATTTCCTTCCCTTGTTTCCTAGTTTGCTTCCAGGAGAAAAACCTGGACCATACATTCCTGCTTCTATGATGTTCTTTTATAAGTCCAAGCAATTATGACCATGCAGCAATAAATCTTTCATCTCCTCAGCTTTTTCTCTTAGCTATTTATCAAACCAACTCTTAAAGCTAATACAAGGGAAAAAATGAAAGGAGAATTAGAAATGTCAAAGTATCAACCTGCATTTTTAAGCATTATTTCCAAACTTCAAAGCTTCCATCTATCTGTCTGTCTGTCTGTCTATCATCTGTTTATCATCTTCCCACTCTTTTGTCACATACATACACCTACACACAATGATGAAAAAAGAAATGTATTCCTCAATTTCTGCTTCCAGACAGACACAGCTAATTTTGTTACCATTTAATTGCAATAACTTTTAATACTTGCTTTAATCAGTTACTTTGTCTTCCCCTTTTCAGTGACAATCAAGCAAATTATACGTGGAGAATAAGAATGTTGCTGTTATAATATGATCAGAAAAAATGCACTTTCTTCAAAAAGAGTATACAAAATTTTGTGATTTGAATGATTACATTATATTCAGCAATTAACATGGCATTTCAGCTCATACTCTTCTGCCAAGTGTAATGACATTTCATTCAGTTGTGAACAGGAGGGGAAAGAATGAGGACTAATTAAAATTCTGATAAATACTAAGATAATGGCATCCAGTGATAACTGAGATGCTACAAAAATTGCAAAAGCAAATTACTGTTTCATCTTAGTATATCTGAGGCTCAGTTGCCAAAAACGTCAAATATTCAAGCGTCAAATGTCAAATGTCTGCTTACTTCAGTTTGTTTCTGTATCACTTTAGTAAAGTCAGAAAAAATTCATTGGGATACAGTGAAGTATGGATGTTCTTCACAAAGCCAGGTTGAATGCATGCTTATCCTCAACCAGAGGAATTGTCAATAGTGTTCATAATTATGTGTTTATGTACATATGAACTACCATCATTTTCAGGTAAATATATGAGTCTGGAGCGACAAGCGATTCTCCTCTAATGGGAACAAAACCACCCCCATTCAAGCTACAGCAATGCTGGTCCTTGATTTTAGATGCACATAAAGGGTAGAAATATGAAAATATGGAGTCTTTCCTCCATTGGACTACAGCTTCACCCACACCACTATTTCTTGTGAAAATAAATAGCATGCTGTTACTGTATCTGACATTGTACTTGGTATTGCATAAAGATTGTATATACATACATATATATATATATATATTTTTTTTTTTTTTTGCCAGTCCTGGGCTTAAGATCAGGGCCTGAGAGCACTGTCCTTGGATTTTCTCAAGGCTAGAACTCTACCACTTGAGCCTCAGCACCACTTCCAGCCTTTTTCTATGTATGTCGTACCAAGGAATTGAACCCGGGTCTTTGTGCATTCTAGGCAAGCACTCTACCACTAGGCCAAACTCCCGGCCAAAATTGTATGTTTTATAAATGTTTTTTTTTTGTTTATTTGAAATAGGGGAGGAAAGGGGGAAAAACAAGATCATTGGGAAGGGCCCAGGGGAGAGGAAAGTGGGAGAAAAGCAGAGAAAGTGGTATCAATGTTCAAGAAGTAATGTACCCACTATCTGACCAATGAACTGCGACCCCTCTATACATTACCCCCTCAATAAAATAAAGTTTTAAAAAAATAAATAAATAAATAAATAGCAATTCAAATGTAGTATTTCCTCAGGAAAAGCAGTACCATCTGCAAAAACACCGTATTGTAAAATGAAATCATTAATACTGTCTAATTTTACATATAAGTATGAATATATAATATATAAACAAACATATAATATATACATAATATGTAATATAAATAACATAAAATAAGTGTACACATATTATAAATATATAAGTACACAATATATATAAGTAAAATATAAATATAGATGGGAATGTTTCCAAAATCCTCCAAATATTCAGATCCTATTACGATGCCAAACACTCACATGCTGACTGTGTTCATGTTTCCTTAATAGTCATCCTTAGCAATATTAAGGTTGAAAAGTTAAATTAGCTAAAACCAATAATCTGTTCTGTTTAAAGCTTGCTTCTAACTGAACTATATGGAAAAATGAGTTTATTTTGAAAATGGATCCTTAATCCCGTTCTGCTCTGTGTAAACATCTTAAGTAGGAAAGAGAGAAAAACAAATGTACAATAAATGTGCTCATTGAAATAGTCCAGTTGTGAGGAAAAACAAATAGAAACCAGCAAGCTTTTCCTTATGGACACACTAAATTAAGCCAGAATTTCAAGAGCTTTGTGAGCACTAATATATTACCATGACCTTGGGAGTACTTTTTCTGAAGATGGTGTAGGAAATGTTTAATACATTTTCTGTGAGTACTTCCAATTGCTTTAATGGAACTATAATATGCTAACCCTGATATTTTAATTTCATCTTCTAAAATTCTTTCCAAAATTAAAATAAAGAAAAAGTCTTTTTATATAAAGTGTCAAAAAGATTTTTTTTCAAAATAATGTGGGAGAGATGGATAGGGAAAGAGTGGGAAAGGAGACAAAAGCAATGTCTGCTCACCAAAGGAATAAAGGGAGGAGAAGCCAGGCAGCAGTAAGGATTTCACAGGCAGTAAAGATTAGCAAAAAAGAAACAAAAAGCATGCCTTTCATATCTGTACTATGTTGAAATTTAGCACTAAAATCTATTTGTGTTTGATATGTTTGTTTTTCATACATGTTTTATGAAAATGTTATCTATAAATATATTCTTAATTTCTACGGATAGTTTCATTCATTCCACGTCTTTTGGAAACCTTTTTATTTTGTAAGTCTACTTTATTGAGTTTTAATTTACAAAGTGAATTGAATTCTTGTAAACTATATAATTGGTTTTTTCTAGGCAGACATAGGCATCTATGAAATGACCGATACAAAGGAAGATATGGGGCATTTTCAAAACTTGTGGTCTCTTGCAGCTCCTATTTTCTTTTGCTCTTAGTTCCAGAAAATACTGACCTCTCTTCTGCCCGGTTAAGTTATCTCACATTTTTTACAATTTTCTATAAATACAATTAGGCTTATCCATTTTTTGTGTTAGCTTCTTTTTTTTTTTTTTTTTTGGCCAGTCCTGGGCTTGAGCTCAGGCCTAAGCACTGTCCTTGGACTTTCTCAAGGCTGGAGCTCTACCACTTGAGCATCAGCACCATTTCTGACTTTTTTCGATGTATGTGGTACTGAGGAATCGAACCCGGTCTTCATGCATGCTAGGCAAGCACTCTACCACTAGGCCAAACTCCCAGCCTTGTGTTAGCTTCTTTTACTTACCATGATATGTTTTTTATTCAACCCTGGTACACATATCGGTAGATCATTCTTTCTCATTAACAAAGTGATTCTGTTGTATGGATTTACCACATCTTTACCCATTCACTGTTAATAAACACTATGATCATTGTTAATTTTCACTTAATGCTAACTCAAGTATCCATCCAAGTCAGTATTAGATACAAGGATTATTTCCATTTAGATAAATAAGTATTTAGAATGGAGTTACTCTGTTATGGGGTACTGTCCAACAATTTTCCCAATTGCATGCACCATTTTCAATCCAACTGTTAGAAGGCGAATTCCAGTTGTTCTACCATCTTAACAACTCTTGGTGTAGTTTCAAATTTTAATTCAAATTGCTAGTCAATGCTATTGCACTGTAGTCTTACAATGCAGATTTCTCTAATAACTTATACTTAATACTTATATAATATATACAAACATATATGCCAGAATTTCTCTAATAATTTGTATATATGGAAATAATTATTTCTCCATAATCTTTTCATGCTGACATTTTTCATTTATATCTTTCCTTGTAAAGAATTGCCTTATTAAGTTTTTTTTGCTAAAGATTAAACTGAGCTAGTTGATTTTTTATTAGTAAATTTTAATAGTTCATTGAATAGTCTGGAAGAAGTCTTTGTCATACATATAATTTTATTAATCTCTATGTGTGATTTTCTTCCATTGCAAAGACTCTTGAATTATTTTATTTGGCTTAGAAATCAGGCCTTGCACTTATCATGCATATGCTTTTACCACTGAACCATGAACATAGCCAAGACTTTTTTTCAATTTTTAATCAGTTGTGGGGCTGGTCATTGTCCCTGAGCTCTTCAGCTCAAGGCTACCGCCCTACCCTTGAACAACAACTCCACTTCTGGTTTTCTAGTGGTTAATTGGAGATAGGAGTCTCATGGACTTTAGTGCCCAGGCTGGCTTAAAACTGTGATCCTGAGATCTCAGCCTCCTGAGTAGCTAGGATTACAGGCATGAGCCACGATGCCCAGCCAAGACTTGTTTTTTAATGGCACCTTTTAAAGAGAAAATATTTCAAGCTTAATAATGACCAGCTTGTGCATCTTTCATGCTTCATCCTTCATTCCAACTTTTCTAAGAGATCTTAATATAATCGAAAATCAAAAGGATATTTTCTCATATTTTTCTGGAAATTTCTTAGATTTCTCTTGTGCCTCCATTTTATGTTTACTTGTAACTATGACACCAGATCATTGCAGTTCACTTTTTTATTGATAGCTAGTCATTCTAGCACCATTTGTTGAAAAGGTCTTTTTTTATATCTTCTAAATTCTGCTCAATAATAATTTTGTAGTAATAGCCAAAATTATCTTTTAGATGCTTGGCAATATTACATTCTTATGCATTTTTTTCAAGATTTAGCGAGTTAAGTTTCTAAAAATCAAGGGTGTTTACAAGGGCGTCTCAATATAACATATGTATTCATGCATCCATTGCTTCTTGATTACTTTGTCATAGTCTCCATCTCATCTTCCCCATCTCTTCATACTCATTTCACATTTCCCAATCCTTGGCTGCATCTGCTCATTGAATATTATTTTTGTATTTGTCCTCTTTTCTCCTTTTCATTCACCCTCCTTCTTCATTATCCTCCCATTTCATACTTTGCTTTCTGATATTCATTTTGTTAAACTTTTAATTGCTCAAAAAGTTGACTCTTAGAGTTTTATTCTTTTGAACTTCACCATGATTATGTCCTTTTGTGTTTATAAGGGAGGTTCTATTTGGGGCTTAAGGAAAGAAAATACAAGAGAAAAATATGTGCCTTTTGTGTTCATGAGCACGGCTCACTTCATTCACTATGTCATTTTCCAGATGCACTCATTGCCATGTAAATGACATAAATTCATTCTTCCTAATCACTACATAAAATTCTATTATATTTTTCCATGACATTTTTATTCATTGGTACATTGTAGGGCATCTGTACTGTTTCCATAACTTGACTACTGTGAACTGTGCTGAAATGAAAATGGATATTTACCTAAACACCCATTTTGTTGTATCCTGTCATGCAACTTTAAGATAAATGCCCAGGAAATGGGGACCAAGACATGAGAAAGGGTATCAATATACGTGAATTAATGTACCTTCTATCTGGCAAATATAATGTAACCCTTCTATTAGTTACAATAAAAATATATGGAAAAAAAGATAAATGCACAGGGGTAGCATTATTGCACCATATAATAGCTCTATGTTTAGTTGTCTGAAGATTCAACATGCCAATTTCCATAGTTTACTATCCTACTAAAAATATACTTAAGTCCCTTCTTCCCACAGCTTTATAAGCATTTTTATTTGTCTTCTTGATGGTGGCCATTCTGGCAGTATTTCATTTATGATCAGTGATGTTGAGAATTTCTTCATGTATTTATTGGCCATATGTACTTCTTTTTCTGAAGAGTGTCCATTGAGATCCCTTAGCAAGAATATATTTTTGTATAGTATGATTAAGTAAAGACCAATGAAAAAAGAGAATCATTTTCTGACCCACATGCAGTGGAAGTTGCAATAAAGATTTAGAAGCTTCTTAAAAGTCAATTTTATTAAGGTATAACTCACAAGCAGAATTTTTGGTGCATATTGCTTTTTAAGAATAGGGTGAGATGAGGTCCATGATCTTTTACTAACTTATTTCTATTCTATTCCTAATTTTAGTCAATGAGTATTTTTAACCATATCTAGTCATCAGGTACTACAGTGAGGAAATTACAAAAATAAGAAAATATTTCAGTTCTACTTTGGGAACAAGGTATAAAAACACATCACATGTAATACAGTCATGACTTGAAGGAAAGCTAATTGGCAATTGCAAAAGAAGGAACTTAATTTTATAGAGAAGGTGTAGACAACCTTATAGAGACAGTATCACTAGAATTAGATTATTTAAGTAGTTGTTCAAGGAGTTTTCATTTACCACAGCAGTTTATGAATCTTGATCACGATCACCCCTATCAACATTCTCACTCTTTCTACCCAACCCTTTCCTTCCCTTATTTTTCATTTTTTAATTGTGATGTGTAGAGGGGTTACAGTTATATTCACCAGAGAGTAGATGCATTACTTCTCACATTGATACCCCTTCTCATGTTTTTGTCCCCAATTCCCTCCATCCACCCCCTCCCAATCATCTTGTTTCTCCCCTTCCCTTTTCTATTTCAAAAAAACAAATAAACATTTATACAATATTCCAGGTAACAAAGTCAGATATTGTAACAATATGAGATTAACCAAAGGGCAACAAGAGAGAAGAGGTAACATAGTACATTAAGTACAACAATCACACAAGATAAAGCTTATGTTCCCATATCCTGGAGATTCTTTCATTTAGCTTCATCCTATATGACCTTATGTATCTGATTTTGCACTATTGTAATCCTCTGCTAGGAGAGTCCTAGGTGTGCACTGATTTTTACAAATGAGGGAAACCATTGAGTCTATGTTCCATTGGGTTTGGCTTACTTCACTTAATATGAGTTTTTTCCAAGCCTTTCCATTTCCTTACAGATGGGGTGATGTCATTCTTTCTGATGGCAACATAGAATTCAATTGCATATAAGTACCACATCTTTTTGATGCAATCATCTACTGAGGGGCATCTGTGTTGGTTCCATATCTTTGCTATGGAAAATAGTGCTGCAATGAACATCGTTGTGCTAGTGTGTGTCCTTGTTTCTGGACGGCTGGGTAAATGCCAAGTAGTGGAATTTCTGGGTCATAGAGGAGCTCTGTGTTTAGTCTTTTGAGGAACTGCCATACTGCTTTGCATAGTGGTTGAACCAGTTTACACTCCCACCAACATCTGTTGTTATTAGATTTCTTGATCATGGTCATTCTAACTTGAGTGAGGTGGAATCTTAGAGTTGTTTTGATTTGCATTTCTTTTATGACCAGAGATGTCGAGCATTTCTTCATGTATCTATAGGCCATTCTTATTTCTTCTTCAGAGAAGGCTCTCTTTAAGTCTTTGGACCATCTTTTAATGGGATGGTTGTTTCTTTGAAGATTAGTTTTGGAGTATTCAATATTTTTAGCTGTAGATTTCAGGGATCATTTCCACAGTATGTTGTATAATTCTTATGTACTTCTTTTAGAAAAGAAACACAGAAGCCAGGTGGCTCACACCTGCAATCCTAGCTACTCAGGAAGCTGAGATCTGAGGATCAAGGTTCAAAGATAGCCTGGGCATAAGAGGACCTGAGACTCTTATCTCCAATTAACCACTAGCCTTGAGCAGAAGAGTTCAGGGACAACACCCAGGCCCTAGGGTAGGGCAGTAGCCTTGAGCTGATGAGCTCAGGGACAGGACAGTGTCTGAGTTCAAGCCCCATGACCCGCAAAAGCAAGCAAGAAAGAAAGAAAGGAAGGAAAGGAAGGAAAGGAAACAGATACTATGAAGAACCTAGAAAATATAAAGATGCACACTTTACTAAGCTGGATTTTGGGGTGCCTGAAAATGCATCTGAATCAGAAGGTGGAAATAAAGGTATGCTTTTAATAAAAATGAAAAATTAGCATCCTTTACCTAATAGAACTTCCTGTAGATGAATTTTTTTTATTACTGTAGCCACTTGAAATGGCCTCAGCAAAGTATAAACATTTGTCTTGGAGCCAAATCCATGCTTACTAGGAAATAAATATCCTTCCTATGAATGTCAGAAAACCAGATTGTTATTTGAGCTCTGAAGATGGGATCCATTCAATAAAGAGTCATGTAGAAATAACAATGCCTACTATTTACCCAGCTCACCATATACCAATACTCAGTGCTTTGTTGGATTCTCAAAGCAATCTTGAGTGGGAGCAAATGTCAGGCAAGAAATATGAAGGTATTTCTCTTCTCTATTTTTGCCCTTTGGTTAATCTCATATTGTTACTGTATCTGACTTTGTTACCTGGTATATTATATAAACATTTGTTTGTTTATTTGAAATAGGAAAGGGAAGAGGAGAAAACAAGATGATTGGAATGGGGTGGAGGGAGAGAAATGGGGAAACATGAGAAGGGATATCAAAATGTGAGAAATAATGCACCTACTACCTGGTGAATGTAACTGTTAGCCCCTCTATACATTACCACAACAGTTAAAAATAAAATTTAAATTAAAAAAAAGAAATATGAAGGATCCTCTGGTATCTCAGTCTTCAAAAGTGTTCTCCTTTATTCTATAGCCTACTGATTTTTTTTTTCTTTTTTGGATCCTGTCTTCAGCTTTGTGCTGAAAGTATTGGTCCATATACCATTTTTTTTTTTTTTGCCAGTCCTGGGCTTGAGCTCATGGCCTGAGCACTGTCCTTGGACTTTCTCAAGGCTAGAGCTCTACCACTTGAGCCTCAGCACCATTTTCGGCTTTTTTCTATGTATGTAGTACCAAGGAATCGAACCCAGGTCTTCGTGCATACTAGGCAAGCACGCTACCACTAGGCCAAACTCCCGGCCCCAATTTTTTTTTTTTTTTTTTGCCAGTCCTGGGCTTGAGCTTAGTGCCCGGGCACTGTCATTGGACTTTCTCAAGGCTAGAGCTCTACCACTTAAGCCTCAGCACCACTTCCAGCTTTTTTCTATGTATGTGGTACCAAGGAATTGAACCTTGGTCTTCGTGCATGCGAGGCAAGCGTGCTACCAGTAGGCCAAACTCCTGGCCCAATATACCTTTTCTTAAATAATGACTTTGGATTTGACCTTGTGAATTGCTTTAAATTACAGTCTACGAATGGTCAATTTTATCAACTTAAACTATGTAATTTGTTGAGTTTTGACAAATGCATACATGTGTGAGACTACTGGTATAAAACAAAGCTATAGAGTGGGTCAAACCCTTCACATTATTCTTTATAGCCTCCAGTAGCTCACTATTTCTTTGCTTCTGACAAACTTTTTCACATTTAAGAGGAAGTGTTTGCATACAAAGTCATTTCTAATTTTCATCACATTGGGTATTTCAAAGGACTTTTGAAGACTGCTATTGATTTTTGAAGCAAATCCCAATGGGATGTTAGCCAACAAAGACAAAGGCTTACAATATGTGTGCAGGAATGGGTTCTCTTCTACTTCTGCCATCCCTTTGTGAAGAACATATCCTGGATAGCTACAAGGAAGATGGCAGACAGGTACAGCAGGTATATAACCAGACTGTAAGATAAAAGCACAACTTAGTCTGGCTCAGCACAGGCAAGAGGGAATAATTAATACTCAGTGCTTATTTCACTCAATTTGAGTTGGGGGAGGGCTGTTATCTCTCAATGTAAGTGGCACAATGACATGTAAGGAAAGACCGAGCTATTTTCAGACATGCAGCGAAAGCTAACGTTGACCCAGTAAAGACCTATAAGTCTGAAGAAAGTTTGAGTCTGAAATTTAAGATAGTTCAATCTTAATAAAGCATTTTTTCATATATTTTTATTGTAATTTATAGAAGGGTTACATTATATTCACCAGATAGAAGCTGCATTACTTCACAAACACTGATATCCTTTCTCATGTCTTGATCCCCATTTCCCTCCCCCAACCCCCACCCCACCCATCTTGTTTTCCCCCCTTCCCTATCCAATTTCAAATAACCAAATACACACATATATATATATAATATATCAGATAACAAGGTGAAATACTGTGACAATATAAGATAACCAAGGAAGAGCAAAAGAAATGATAGATAACATCGTACATTAAGGACAACAATAACTCATTATATGGCTTTTGTTTCTATATCCTGGAGGTCCTTTCATTTAGCATCATATTATATGGCCTTATGTTTCTAGGTTTTGTTCTGTTGTAAATCTCTACTAGGAGAGCCCAAGGTTTCTACTGATTATGACAAATGAGGGAAATCATTGAGATTATGTTCCTTTGAGTCTGGCTTACTTCACTTAATATGATTGTTTATAAGTCTTTCCATTTCCTTACAAATGGGGCAATGTTCTTTCTGACAATAGCATAGAATTCCATTGTGTATGAATACCTGATCCACTCATCAACTGCTATGGTAAATAGTGCTGCAATGAACATCATTGTTCTAGTGGCTTTAGTGTGTCCTTGTTTCCACTACTTGGCATTTACCCAATCATGATAAAGTATTTTTAAACACTTCCATTTCATTAAAAGATCACTGTAAGAATGTGAAAAATATTAATGTGCTTTGAAAAATGTTCAAACTATTAGGAAAATGCAAGAATTTTTGTTTTGTTTTGTTTTTGTTGATATTAAAATTCGAATTCAGAACATTACACATGCTCTATTTATTTGCTTGACTGGTACTCTACCACTTAAAGCCATGACTCCTATCTGGTCTTTTGTTGATAAATTCAATATGAAGCCTTGCTACCTTTTTTGCCCAGGATGGCTTTGAGCTGTACATACTCTAGATCTCATACTCCTGAGTATCTAGGATTATAGATGTGAGCCAGCAGAGGGAAACTAATCACAAGGTTGAAAAGATTTTCCCCAATATCCTTAGTGCCCAGATCTGTGCATAATGTGTATTAAGTAGTCTTACATTAAATAAGTGATTTTTAAGTCTGCTTAGCTCCTTAATTGCAGAAGCACAAAGTATACTTATGATTAGGGAAATAATCAATTCTATTCTTGACAATAATGGGGAAAAATCAAGGAAATCACTTTCTCTTAGAGCAGTACACTCTCATTTGATATCCAATCATTTCCTACTCTACGACTAAAGATACTCAAACCAATATACTGTAAGTTTTAGGATTAAATGTGTGTTTCCATAGTCTTAGAATACTTGACAGTTTACAGAGTGTTTTATATATGGGAAGCTGTTTGAGTTTAATATTTGTTCCAGAATTAAAACAGCACAGTGTTTTTTGTTTGTTTTTGTCAGTAAGGGGACCTGGTCGCTGTCCCTTAGCTCTTCAGCTCAAGGCTACTGTGCTGCCACTTGATCCACAGTGCCACTTTGGGTTTTTTAGTGGCTAATTGGAGATTAGAGTCTGTTGGACTTTTGGGCCAGGGCTGGTTTTGAACCCTGATCCTCAGAGATCAGCCTCCTGAATAGCTAGGATTATAGGCGTGAGCCACCAGCACCAGGGTAGGTTTTTTGTTTTGTTTTGTTTTGTTTTATACAGGTTCTTCAGGATACTGTTAAATGAACTTCAGGATTGGAAAATTAGTTTGCTATGTAAGGAAGAAACTGTTCATTGTTGTTTGGCCTTTGCCATAAAGCAAGATATGATGTAACAATGCCTTTTTGTTTAAGGTAGGTATTTGCATTGGATTCCTTTAGAGTTCAGGCAACAGATATGGTGAATAGCTTGCTCCTCACATCAAATCAAAGAAAAATTTAGAGAGAGACATTACGTGACTTGTTCAATCTGCTATTATATCCTAAGCTGCCAGTTTTTGTCTTAAAACTTCTTTGATGATTTCAAGAGAAAGGTTTTTGTAATATACTTAAAGGATCACTTAAACTCTCAACTTTCTTGTTAGACTGGAACATTTGAACTGGTATTGCTAACATGAAATTTTCTGGAAGTGATCAATTTTCCTTAAGTATCTTTCATTTTAGACCAATCAAGTTTTATATTGTTATATAAATTCTCCTGAAGATTTTGAGAGAACTTCTCTTTGTTTCAGCTAACATCTTACTAGCTATTTCTAACTGTGGGCTATTTCTGGCCCTCTAGTTAATATATGCTAGCTATATAAATTAACCCATCAATGTCATTAGACATATAATTGAGAATTATACATTACCCATAGTATTGAAAGAAAGGAAGGCAAAGATCATTTTTAATTAGTTTTGTTGTAGATTTTTGTTGTAATGACACCTGCATTTTACTTCCTATATATCTATTGTAGTCATCCATAGACCATATAGACCATAGTCATTTGCTTGTAATTCTTCTATTTCTCTTTTTAAAAATTTTATTTTCAAAGTGATGTACAGAGAGGTTACAGCTGCATATGTAAGGTAGTGAGTGAATTCTTTTTTAAGTAATTTTTTATTAAAGATTTTATTAACATAGTTTTTATATCATATTTCAAATGTCATGTTTAACGAACGAGAAGGGAGTCTCTATATGCAATCACTGGCACATAGATTTTAGAACATACATTTCTTGCTGAACATTGTTATCCCCTCCCTTGTTTTTTCTTACTTTCCCTCCCCCTGCAACTACCTCCCCACCCCTCCCATCCCCAAACTGTAAAGTTCATTTCCAACCTATTGTCTCACGAATAAAGCTGTTGTACTGGCTGGAGAATCTGTACAATAAATAATCACAGATTGAACAGGCAGAATAGAAATATAATTCATATACTGGATTTCTTATCAAGATCTAGTCTATTAAAACTAGTTTTTCCCTACTCTTGAAATCTTACCTAATTTATGATCCTCAGAATACAAAGCAAACCAAATTAAATAGGAAGAATTTAGCAACATGTTCAGCATTTAACTATTTTAAAAGAGGGCCAGGAATTTGCCCTAGTGGTAGAGTGCTTGCACAAAGACCCAGCTTCGAATCCGCGGTACCACACACCTAGAAAAAGCCAGAAGTGGTGCTGAGGCTCAAGTGGTAGAGCTCGCCTTGAGAAAGTCCAAGGACAGTGCTCAGGCCCTGAGCTCAAGCCCAGGACTAGCAAACAAACAAACAAACAAAAAAAAACAACAAAGAAGAAAGTTGTGTGATATAAAGAAGACACCATGCACCATGACTAAAGACTAAAGTGCTATTTTGGTAAACAATTTTTATGTAAATCATTTCTTAAGCTCAAAATTGTACCAACTTAAATGACAGTCTTAACATTATCCCTCCCCTCAGTTTTTGTCTAATACGAATTTGTGAATTTTATGAAGGCATTTCATTTTTATTTATATACTCTTGCTTCTGGTTTTTTGGGTTTTTTTTGCCAGTCCTGGGGCTTGAACTCAGTGACTGGGCACTGTCCTTGCTCAAGGCTAGTGCTCTGCCACTTGAGTCACAACACCACTTCTGGCTTTTTCTGAGTATGTGGTATTGTGGAATCGAACCTAGAACTTCGCAAACACTCTACCACTAGGCTATGCTCCTAGCCCATATAATCTCTTGCTTTTAAGTAATTCTGTTTTCCACATTTCCCTTTATCTTCAGCTATTCTTGCCTTCTTCTAATCTCCACATTACACCCTCAGTGATTTTATTATTAAAAATATGAAAATAATTCTGATGCCTATCACTATTTTCTCTAAAAATAAAGATAAAGAACAAAGCTTTCTGTCTGGTCCCAAAGCTCCTGCAATGTCTTCTAGCCACGCTGGATCTCTTTCAGAAATCTTCTATTTGCCCTCTGGCCTTCAAATGTCCTGTCTCTGCCTAAAGCTGTGGTGTGTGTGAGGGGGAGGGGGTGTCTGTATTATATATAAATGTATAATTTTATCTCTGAAATTATGAGCCATATTCTTTAAGAAAAAAATGGAATCTTCTTATTTCAACCAAATCATCACCCTCCATACCCTACCCTCCATATTTTTTTTTAGCAAATCCCAGATATACTGTGAAACTTACTCTTTAAGATTTTTTAAATTTATTTTTTCCTTAAGATGTTTTAAAATGCCACTTTTAATGCTGCCAGTGTAGATCACAGTACATAACCTCACTGCACCCAGAAATCTTAACTTTTAACATTTCAGAACATCATTATTAAATTACGTTTTGTATTAATACCTATTTTGGCTCCCAAACTTTGTTTCATGAAAGGAAAATTCTATTTTGTTCATTCCCTTCACTTATGATAGTGATAGTACCTGGCTCCAAGTAAAATTTTAAATAAATATCTATTTATCAATATCAATTAAACTGTAATCCCACTCCCCACCCCAGTCTGTAGCTTTCGCTTTTTACATTCTTCATGGTCTCTTGACTGATATCAGATTTCCTATAGTGCCTTTCTAAATAGAGGCATTTATCTTCTTTTTGATCTACTCCAAAGCACCTGGCGAAGTATTATTTATTTCAGCAGATCCTGCTGGTCTACTTTTTGAAAATGGAAGTACAAACACAGCTGGTAAATAATGTTTACCTTAGTCACCTCAATGTTGATAAGATACAATTTATACATCATAAAGCTATTTTTCCCCACTGCATAAAAGCACAACATTGTTATAGAAATTATTTTTCATTTCTTGTTTTGTTTTGGTATCACCCAGTGAAGGTCAGACTCAGGGCCTTAAGTATGCTAAGGAAATGTTCTGTATATGAGTTATAGATCCAGTCCTTTGATTTGTTAGTTTTTTTATTTTAATTTTTTATTTCAAATTGAATACTTTTAACTTTTCCATGGGGATTTAGTTTATATTAACCCAAGTATTATTTAAACTTCTGTTGCAGATTATGTAAGATACAATATATGGTAGGAAAGAAATAAAAATGCTATATTCTGGACGAATTTCTGAGAAGGTAAAAATGCCTTCACAAATCTGGAATCCAATATTTATTAGAATTATTTATCATTTTTGTCACTTAATAAAGGTGTATTTTCTCATGACAACAAGGTACTTAATAATATAAAGTCAAGCAGACAAAGTGAACACATAATTTACTCTTGGAATTGATTTAACAAAGTACAAAAATAAATTAAAAGATATTATCTGGCAATAGATACTGATGAATCCAGCTAAAGTAGTAATTCTACCTATCAAGATTTTTCCTAACAGGAAAGTCTGGGATCTCTTCTCAACTAATAGCTACATGTAGAGACACATGCATGTCATCCTAGCTTCATAGGAGGTTGAGACTGGATCATTTTGAAAAAGACTAGCATATCCTGCTGGCAGAAAAAAGCTGATTGACATATTTAGCCTTTTAATAATACCTATTTGTTAATTTCTGCTACTTTGAAACACAAAGCTACTAAGGTTATTCAAAGGCATCTGAAAAATGATGGTAATGTTTGGTGTTGAGAGATGTATTGGTGGTGGTATTCAGCGCTTCATGGTTCAAAGGCCGAGAAAATGCAGAACAACTGAAAGGAAAGAAAACTGAGGAAACTAAATGTTCTTCCAATCATAGCAGTGAGTTTCCCATTTGAGATATTTGTGTATTTCCATGGTGGGGATTTGGTTCTGCCAGGTTCTTTTACCTTCATGAGTCCAAGGTTTTCTTTTCCCTAGTCTTCCAATGAAATGCTAATATGCTTTCTCAGCCACCTTGGTATCTCTACCACAATTAAAAACCAAATAAAAGCTTTTCATTCCCTTGACATAAAATTATTTATGGTAGGGCTGGGAGTGTTGCCTAGTGGTAGAGTGCTTGCTTAGCATGCACAAAGCCTCGGGTTCAATTCCTTGATATCACATACACAGAAAAAACTGGAAGTGGTGTTGTGGCTCAAGTGGTAGAGTGCTAGCCTTGAGAGAGCCCTAGGAAAATGTCAGGCCAAGATCGAGCCCCAGGTCTGGCAAAAGATAAATAAATAAAAATTATTTATGATAAAAATAAAGAGCCATTTCACTTGTTTGAAGAATTCTTTCTTACAAAATCAGTTTATTTTTAACAATTAAATGAGAAATGCAATGTTTGTTTTCCATACAGAATCCCCCCTGTATCAGAAATAGGTGGTATATTTAAATTATCTTTCCCTCATTGAGTATAAAATTATTTCCTTCACAATTCATTTACATTTAAAAACAAATGTTTGCATTTGAGGTCATTTCTAATTTCCAGTCAAATCAGATATATAAAGGACTTTTAAAGACTACTAGTGATGTTGGTAGAAATTAATATTATATTAGACAAATGATACAGGCATTTGTATGTAGTGTGGTTGGAAGGAGAACTCTAATTATTTTTTTAAATCTATAGTTGGCAATTCGATCTGGAATAAAGACACCTCAACAACTACATGATATGTGAAAACTAAATTACATTTTTATGATATATCCATTATCATTTGTATAGCATAAAACTTTATTTAAGGTGAAACTTTAGCTCTGTCTTTTTAACCACAAATGTAGTAGATATGTTTTTGACCAAATTAAATTAAAGATACAGCACCATCTCATGGATATTTCTATATTTGTAAAATCTGGAGTCAAAGAAAAGCACTTGAGTTTGGGAATTAAAACACTTTTCAATTAAATAAAAAGTGACTAGTGGAGAAAATTCAGCATTAACTACATACCCAGATGTGTGTGATCGTTGTGCTATGATAAGCAAAGGCACAGTCTTCTTTATTCTTTTCAAAATTAGGAATTCTACTTAGAAGGAACACAAGAATTTTCAAACACTTGTCCTAGAATGCTGTCTATTCTAAGAAGAAACTGAATGTCCCTATGTAAACAGATGTATAAAACTAGAGAATTACAAAAACGTAGAAGTAACTTTACTTGATCTGAGTCATACTCCCAAATTTGAGAAACTGGCCAGTTAATTTTCGTCTGAAACTCTGGAATAGTAGTGAAGACTTGTATGCATATCTAGCATTTAATTCTTTTCATAAGTGATTTATGTTCCCAACTATCACTCATATATTTTATTACACATTTATTTTAGAAAGATATTTTAAAAGAAACACTTCTTAACAATTCTTACAATATTTTAATATAGAGCACAATTCCAGTTTAAGGAGATAGCAGGAAAATTGGTGAATATAAATCCTCAGTGACATAAAAATGTACTTCCTTAAGTATATCCCATATCCTTTAATCGTGACTTTCCTTTTGTTATCAAACATGGAATAAAGGCACAGGATATGTAAATGTTAATCAAAACACAGATAGAGTGGCTTCTAGAATTTTAGTATCATGCTGTCTGTGGTAAAAATTTTGGATCTTCTCCTTAGAAAAATAGAGTGTCATTCATTTGGCCCACAAGTTAGACATTTTTGTACTCCGTGGAGTGCCTGTGTAATTTTAGATTGTATTCTCTTTATTATAATATGCATTTCTTTCTGATTATGCTTTCGATGAGTGAAAAATGGAAGACAAAAGATAAACAATCCACCTTGTGGTAGAAAGTAATTTTTAGATACAGAAGCTATCTCACATACACAGATACATACACATAACATTCTCAGAAGCTACACACATACATACATACACACCTACACACTTCTGTTTGATATTGAGTCATTTCCCTTGACAACTAAATTATATAAAATAGTGCTATGGATTAAATTTTATATTACTTAGGATGGTCAAAATATAATGGTGGTTACCAAATTATACAATATAGCATATGTATCATAGGTATACTCTCGCAACTATACATACAAATATATGTGTGTAATTTGGGCTTCATCCTCAAGCTTCCACTATATACTAGGAGTTTGGCAATGTTTTGTTGTTGTTGTTTGTCACTTCTGGGCCTTGAACTCAGGGCCTGAGCACTGTCCTTGGACATTCTTAAGGCAAGAGCTCTATCACTTGAGCCACAGCACCACTTCCATTTTTTTTTTCCTATGTATGTAGTACCGAGGAATTGAACCCCAGTCTTTGTGTGTATTAGGCAAGCACTCTACCACTAGGCCAAACTTCCAGCCCGAGAGTTTGGCAATGTTTTTATTAGAAATAATATAATATAAGCTAAACTCAAAATTTAGAATATTTATCAAATATAAATTTGTAATTGCTTTAGTAAAACTAAGACATTTCTATAAATGCTCATATTAATAGAAAAATAATGTTAAGTTGAAAATTATAATTAAACCATATGCGTATTTTATGTTCACATCTCAGATATGGACAGTTTTTAGCTTGATAGGAAATTCAGGGAACGTTCAGATTTATGATAGCATAATGCTTGAATTAAGGTCCAACTCATTAATCATTAGATGTTAAATAGAAGCTTATAGGCTATTACATGTCTTTCTATAAAAATTAATTTTGTGCTGGCCATGATAGTAAACATGTGAAATCTCAAGACTCAGGAAGCAGGTTATAAGTTAGAAGTCAGTTTGAGCTACTCAGCAAAATGCTGACTTAAAAGGTTACTTTATTAATATTATAGAACTATTATATTACAATATACTTTTCTTTTGAAGGGGAGTTTGCATAAAAATTCACAAAGGGGGGCCAGGAGTTTGGCCTAGTGGTAGAGTGCTTGCCTAGCATGCACGAAGAACCTGATTCAACTCCTTGATTCCACATATATAGAAAAAGCCAGAACTGGTTCTGTGGCTCAAGTGGTAGAGCACTAGCCTTGAGAAAGCCCAAAGACAGTGAGTGCTCAGTGAATGCTCAGATGCTGAGTACAAAGCCCCAGGACTGGCAAAAAATAATTCACAAAAGGTCAGATACCTGATCCCCTTAGCTATAAAAGAAAATAGAATCTACATCTTTAAGTATAATAGAATTACCTGGGGTGTAATACTTCACTTGGTCTTTAAACAGGCAGAGTTAACACTTAAGGTAAGTATTTGCTTACCAATGTACCAACGTACTTCTTGTTCAATTATATAGTTAAAGACACAGAGATTTTTTTTTCATGGTAGTTCACAATATTGAATATATATATATAGAGAGAGAGTACATATACCTTATATATAATATTTAAATACATATATATGTATATACATATGTGTATACACACACACACACACACACACACACACGCACACACACACACACACACTATGAACTGGGTGCCAGTGGCTCAAGCCTGTAATCCTACTGAGGAGGCTAAGATTTGAAGATCGTGATTTGAAGCTTTGAAGCCAACCTTGGCAGAAAAGTCGCCCCATTCCCCTCCAGCCCAACACATACCCCATGAGACTCTTATCTCTAATAAACCACTCAAAAACTAAAAAAAAAAAAACCCAAAACCCAACTCAAAGTGGCACAAAGAGGCTCGAGGACAACATCCAAGCCCTTAGTTCAAGCCTCACAATCAATAAGTAAACAAACAAACAAATACAATATATACACAATATAAATGTATACAATATTAAACTCTTACTCTTTACTTCTAAACTATCTTCATGAGAATCCTAAACTGTCTTTCTTTTCATGTGTTGGACTTGCATTGATGCTGCAGAACAGTGCTGTGAGGCGTCTCCACATGAGTCAAGGTATGGACTGGATATACAAGCAACCCTACGATCCCTTCCTCTTCACACCCACAGGGGAATACAAGCATCTGGTCTCTTAGGAATGAGACACCTTGGTTAAGCAGTAGAGGCTGTTACTTTTGTTAAATCTCATCCATTGGGTATATTTGCCCTGAGAGCCAAAGTAGAAATATTACATAAAGCACCTCTGTTTGAGCTACAAGCTGAACTGGGTGTAGCTTCATGGAACCCCGTTTTCACTTGGGAGAAAAACTGACAGAAAAATTATAATTATCTAGGCCTGGAAATATTTAGGAGACATTTTCTCAAAAGCGAACAAAGCAAACCTGTCATCTTAGTGAAAACAATTGACAGTACTGTTGCCGGCAGTAAAATTCAAGTTTTCAAGAGAAAATTATAGTTTTGTAAAATTTGCATCTGCCACCGTGGGCTTGATTGCTGTCAATGCTAAAGACTTTTCTTTTGAGGTTGGTGGTTATTGATAAATGTCACATTTCTGATATAGCATAATAAGGACATTTGAAGATCTATAATTCAGTGATCCAGTGTTCTCTAAATGACCAATACATAACAATATATCAAATATATCAGTACATAAAAGATCCCTTCAAAGTGCAAAATACAATAATGAATTCAGTGTGTGTGTGTGTGTAAGCTGACTCTACTTTATCCTTGTCTCCATATCTGTTTTTTTCAGATTTTTAAAACTTTTCTCAGATAGGGTCTCATGAGCCTTCTTCCCAGTCTTGTCTCAAAACTCCAACACAAGAAAGATCGATAGATGCAATCCTGCAATCCACATAAGCAAAAGCTTTCATGATCGTTAATATCTTTCCAGTATGAAAGTAGATCCTGTGAAAAAAGTTTTATAGTAACTGTTAAAGGATAGAGTTTATAGTTAATAAAGATAAATCTTTACTTTTCCCACTTGATGTAATTTTTCGTACAGTTTTCTCTCCAGTAAATTCTAGGTTCCTCTTTTGAGATTTTTTTTGTTGAAATATTGCCTTTTATGTTTTTAACAGCAGAGTTCTCATCAAGATATTGGTTGAATTCCTAGCCAATCAATGAAATTCATGCAATTCTCTTACAGCACCCTAGTAGAGTGCATAGTACAAAACGGGCACTTGATAACATGTTATTGACTGGCAGAAAATGCGTATGGCAACACCCATGGAAGTATAAAAACATCTATGAAAACTGTAGGGAAAAATAGTTACTGCTTTATCTATTTATAATAAAAATTCGTCAGTTTTCTCTTGTGCCACAAAAATATCTCATGGTTTATGGTTCTGTAAACCTTCAGAACTCACACAGGCTAAATACATACCTTTTGGAAAAATAATCATATACACATATATAAAGGGAAGATTTTCCTCATAACACTTTGATACGATCGATTACAATGTTTCTACCACTTTTCCCCCTCTTGAATTTCATAATCCAACTTATATTTGGTTATTCTTTCAAATTTCTCATATCAATGTCAAAAAACATCAATCAATAGTGAATACGTACAAATTTAATAGGAGCAGGAAGTTGGTAGCTTCTTTTTTTTTTTCCATGTCAGACATTAGTTGGTAGCTTTGCTTTCTAAAATAATTATGAAGCTGGCATGGTGGCTCACGCCTGTAATCCCAGCTACACAGGAGGCTGAGATCTGAGGATTAAGGCTCAAAACCAGCCTGGGCACAAAAGGAACCTATACTCTTATCTCCAATTAATGTCTAGAAAACGAGAAGTGGGGGCTTGGCTCAAGGGTAGTTTTGAGCTGTAGAGATCAGGGACAACACCCAGGTAGCCTTGAGCTGAAAAGCTTAGGGACAGTGCCCAGGCCGAGTTCAAGCCACATGACCCACAAAAAAAATGATTATGAAATTTTAAAGTTCTTAGTGCTTATATGATACTGAGGCTTGCATTCAATGCCTGTGCACCGTACCTTAGGTTTTTCACTCAGACTAGTGTTCTACCACTTGATTCACAGTTATACTTCCAGCTTTTGCTGGTTAACTGGAGATAAGCACCTCAAGACTTTCCTACCCTGGCTACTGTGGAACTGTAATCCAGATTCCAGCCTCCAGTGTAGCTGGGATTATAGGTGTTCAGCTTAGCATTGGCTATCTTTTTAAGTATTGTTTTATGCTCAGTCTGGCCTGAACTGTCATTTTCTATTTGTGCTTTCCTCATCACTTAAGATGACAGGCATGTGCTCTTGTATCTAGCCTTTAATGGCGGTAGATTGTGGTGATCTCTCATGCTTGAGCTGACCTTGAACTGTAATTCTACACTCTTCACCTCCTGGTTAGTTAATTATATTATCTTAATCTTTGCCATAGCCTTTTGAATGTATGGTGGATCATTCTTAATTTACCAGTCAACTTGTGCTTATCACCTGCATATATTTTCATCCATTAGCTATAAAATGTTGTTTCTGCTAGGATTCAGGTTCTTACTGAGTAGAAGAAAGAGAAAGAAATGAACAGAAGTAAAAAGAGGCCAGTGAAGCTTTTGGTTATTGCTTCCTAGGATTCAAACATTCATCTTAGAGTTTCTTACTTCTGTAAATATATAGTTGACAGTTCTCTCATATAAATATTGCAAAACAGTTCATTCTCTTCAACATGATAAATATTCTTCTCAATGTTGTAAAATAACTTTACTATATTACAAAAGGTAGTAGATTAGTCACTCACAAATAATTTAAGAAATATTTCGGATTTTTCTCTAACATCACAATGTATAATTCCATTATTGTTTATTTTGTGGTTGTTTAGTCCTCCTATTTTTTCAGTGGCTTTGCCATTCTAATTTTTCAAAGTAGTTCTTAGCTAGCAGTGGATATTTATGTAAAAAAAAGAATAACTTCAAAGAGTTAATACTTCCAAGATAAATGCACAAATCAATCCTTGGGAATAAAATAGTCCACCTGTAAGTATTCAAGTTTGCTTACATATTATTGCCAAAGTACATCCATCTTTCCTTAACATTAGAAGTGTTTCATTAAAAAGGAATAGCTACTACTTGTTTTATGCTCATCTTTACAAAAGCATAGATAAATCATTGAATAAATTCAAGTATATTGCATATATTTATTAAATGACACAAACTAATAACAACTTTTAGTAATATTGTAGAACATCAACTAAAGTCATAATAGCCCAGAAAGCTAATATGTAAGGTAGACATTTGGAAAGAACACTGATATAGACACAAAATTGAAAGTTTAATTTTCAGGCTGGAGGTATGGCTCAAGTCAAATAGAATTTCAGCCTTGAACAAGAAAATTTTAATTCAAATTGTTGGTATACATTTAATGGACAGGTTTATATTTCATTAGATAATGTTTTCTGCAAACCATCCTATCATTAGAGGAAAGGAAAAAGCAGTTTAAGAAGAACAATCTTTGGCTAGCATCTTAACATGTAATTTGGGGCTTTACCAGTCATATCTGCTACTTCCACTAACACAATGCTCCAATGACATTTTCAATTCAGCATGACAATTGATGAATACAACACATCATAGCCAATGTTGCCTTGATTTCATCATATCCCTTCCCCACCAGGCCTACCAATGATTTTTTAGAGTTGAGTAACAGGTTTGCAGTTCCAACTTTTAAGATATCTCTCTGCTATGTTGCTAAACTCCTCAAGGATTTGAAGAAACTAGTTCTAGTGTCTTCTAGCAGTTGATATTTCATCTATAATGAATCAGGCTCCTATTCCTGGAAAACATATTCTATCTTTGAACCTTTCTCTCAGATCAGACCACTAATTTCTTTGTCTATTTCTTAAGCTTTCCACCTCCTGTCCCATTTTAATTTCAAGATTTCCATCATTCTCCTTCTCCCCCTGCCTCTGTGTAATGTGTTTTTTTTTTCTTAGCATATTGTCTTGTTATGCTGCCACTGGCTAATTCCACTATCCTTACACTGATTGCTCTGAGTTGAACTGACTCTTTAACAGCTATAGATCATACTATGTTTTACTTAAAGCTCAAGTGTGTTCCCTCTTCTGAATGATATGGCTTAAATTTCTGAGCATGACATACAAGCTCCATACTTGTCTGTTTTGCAGTCTCACTGCTTACATTTTCATATGAATACTTCACTTCCGGAAGGCCATTTGATTTAGTTTTCTGAATGTGGTAGATCATTTCTGCCTTGGCAAATGCTGTTCCTCAATCAAAGTACTCTCACTCCAATAGCTATGGATCATTCTTCAGGCATAGATCAATAATCCTGGAAGCCTTGCTTTACTATTTTCTGAACAATGGTTATCTTATTTGCATTATCGTTGTCTCCATAATTATTGCAACTATCAGTGGATTAAGATCTCAATATTTGTGTTCTTTTTAAATAAATTGGTTTTTTTTTCTGGTTCTTCCTTAGCCAGTAAACTTCTTGACTATGATTATCTTGTTTTTCTAGATACATCAACATAGCTTCAACATAAGATAGTTGTTAAGCAATGTATCTTCCATTAATAGAATATTTAAACATTCTCTTTACTGTCATATATATGTTAAGCTTATTAAATTATTTTCATTTCCATGAAGAAAATCCTTTATATGCTACTTAAAGCCCCAAAAGTTGGGGCTGGGCTTGAGGCCTAGAGGTAAAGTGCTTGAAAGAGCCCTGGGTTCCATTCCTGGGTACCACATGCACAGAAAAAGCTGGAAGGGGTGCTGTGGCTTAACTGGTAGAGTTCTAGTATTGATAAAGCCCAAGGACAGTGCCCACGACCAGAGTTCAAGCCCCAGAACTGGCAAAAAAGAAAAACAAAAACCCCCAAACTCCAAAGGGTGGATATCCTTGATTTCTGTGCATTTTTAATTGGAAGAAAACAAGAAGCTATTGCTTTACATAGTGGTAATTAGTAAATAACAGAAACTGAAAGAAATATACCTTTGACTTTCTATACGAAGTATGCTCCTAAGTTCTTCAGAATTCATTCACATTTTAGCTATTACAGCAGTTTAATAAACATCCTATATTTTATAAGCTGACTTATCATAAACCCAAACGACGGAGAGGATTGTCAGTAATTGGAACTAAAGCCCAGTGTTGAGTCCTTATTCCAGCAAGCTATTCTGGAGCATGTGTTCATGCTATCTCCGTAACCTGTGGCTCCTTATCGATTCCATGAGCTCCAGCAGCCTTGGGAGGTTACATAGATGCCTATGGTAGGAGCATGTTTTCACGGAGCTTTGCGCATGGCAAAGGGCTACACAAGCACATGTATAATGCGGCTATGCATTAGTACTAGGCCTGAGTTAAGATTGCCATTTATTGTTTACCTGACCCCAAGTAAACCAGTCCTGCGCTTTTGAAGATTTCCAGTTCTCTGTTGTTAACCCAAACCATCCTCTCGCAGCCAGCCTTGGTTGAGGTCCTTTTATTAGTAGATCAGTAAGACTCCCCATCGGGGGGAGAATGTCATGAGATGTAGCTGGAAAGCCTGTCCCTTGTGTGTCTGACTCCTCGAGTAACAACTGCTATTTGGGCTTGGGAGCTGGTGATGGAAATCGGTGGTGAATTAGTTCCACTGTGCGCCATTGCCCGCCAGCCAGCCAGCCGGATCCCAGCACGGTCTACCCAGCACGGAACGCACCCCCGACGCTGCCCCGGCCCCCCTGGGTGCGGACTGGGGACCCAGGGAACTGGCAATCAGTTCTGAGAGCGCTGCGCCCTGCCTTCTATGGCAGGGCTTGCAGCGGAGCCCCAGACGCCCACTGGAGGCGGCGGCGGCGATCCCCTGCCCCTGCCTCTCAGCCCCGCCCAGGGCAATCCGCGCCAGACGCCCGGCAGGCGGTGGAATCTTTGTGGCGGGAGCCCAGTCGGTGTTGAGTCCGCCTCAAACCCCCAATCCAGAAACGAAAAGAAAACCATCGGGCTAGGCTCTGCTTCGAATCCCCGTGTCATGGCGCAACTGCAAAACCCATCTAGCAGTCAGCGGTGGAAAAGACAAAGTTAAAAAAAAAAAAGTCCCCCCCCCACGCCCCGCCAGCTCCAGCCCGTTTTAATACACATGCCATGACTTTTATGATCTGGACTTGGAGCATCAACAGCAGCCAGAGCGAGGGACTTCCAGGTGGAGACCCGAACTTGCCCGTGTTTTACATTCCCCGCCCCCCCCCACCCCATGTGTTAAGTTAGGGTCCGGGACGCGGCGGTGAACCTGTCCTCCCCGCTCCTGAAGCCGACATCACCTCTAACAGGGGAGCGTGGAGGGTGCTGGCTGGTGCTGGCACAGTGATCTCTGGCCGGGCGCCTCGCGTGGCCGCCTGGCCCCTCACTACCCGGGGCTATCCAAGCACCCCCGGGGGCCTGGCCGTGGCCGGGGCTGCTGCGGCGGCTGCGGCGGCTGCGGCGGCGGCGGCGCGCGCGCATGCGCACGGGGCGGCCCCGCGCCCGCTCCTCAACATTCCATTCCACGTGTTGCATGTTGTAGGCGCCACAGGTTCCCCACCTGCGCCGGGGCGCGCGGGGCGCTCGGCATCCGTGTCCGCGGGCATCGAGGGAGCTCGAGAGACGGGAGGGGGCTCGTGGGTTCGGACCGAGAGCCCTTGCCCCGCACCCTCCGCTACCCCCCAGGCGCTCAGGCTAGTCTCCCCCCTCCCTCCATCCCCCCTCCTCTACGCTAACTCCGCCTATTCAATCCCGGCGGCGCCCCGTCTCCGCGCTCCGCGCTCCTCCCGGCTCCCGCCCGCCCCCCTCCGCCCCGGTGGGAGGAAAAACACTCGAGCGTCTCAACTCGACGTGTCCGGAGAGCCCGGGCCACTTTCCCTTTCGTTCCGCCGCGGCCAGTCCCGCGGCGCCCTGCGATCCGCGGAGTGCGGCTGCCCGGAGAGGGGCGTGGGTGAGGCGCCCCGGGGCCGCGGGCCGATCGGCGGGGTTCCCCGCCCCCGAGCACCATGCTGGACCCCTCTTCCAGCGAAGAAGAGTCGGACGAGGGCTTGGAAGAGGAGAGCCGCGATGTGCTGGTGGCGCCCGGCGGTGCCCCGCGAGCGCAGCCGGCCCAGGCTCGGGAAGGGCGGCGGGACGCGCCGGGGCGCTCCGGTGGCGGCAGCGGTGGTGTCGGAGCCGGAGTCGGAGCCGGAGCGGCCCGACCCGTGAGCCCCAGCCCCTCGGTGCTCAGCGAGGGCCGGGACGAGTCCGAGCGGCAGCTGGACGAGGAACAGGACCGGAGGATCCGCCTGCAGCTGTACGTGTTCGTGGTGAGGTGCATCGCGTACCCCTTCAATGCCAAGCAGCCCACAGACATGGCCCGGAGGCAGCAGAAGGTGAGTGGTGGGGACTGGCCGCCTCCTGCTGCCACTTCTCCCAGGGGTGGGGTTTCCTCCAGCCAAAGCTCTCTGGGGGCAGTTCCTGGAGAGGGTGACAAGTGTGTGTGTGTGTGTGTGTGTGTGTGTGTGTGTGTGTGTGTGCCTGTTTCACCTTATCGGGCCCCTTGGTAGGACTTTGATGGCAAGCCTGCCCCCCAGAGCTGGCTTGAGTTGTCACCTTCACCTTCACCTAAGACCGAGTCACACAGACAGACAGACAGACAGACAGGCAGGCAGACAGACAGAGCCTGTGGCCCTGCAGTAGGTGCACCTGGGCAAGCTGGGCTGTTGGTGGATTCCAATGTAATTCCCATCAACTTTAATAGCTAACCAGCAGTGTTCCACTGCTGTCCGCTGGCCTGATGATCCTGGCTAGAAGTGGGCTTTGCTGTAGGGAAGAAGGAGCTGAGTGACACAGGTGGAGCCTGAGCACTTTCCTTCTGCTAGCCAGAGAGAAATCTCCACTAGGGTCGTAGGGTTAGAGATTTCCCTGGGCAGCTTGGGAAAAAGAAAAGAAGAAGAAAAAGTTAAAGCATTAGGTTTCCCATATTGCCATTCAGCTAAGTACATAGAACCCCCACACTGAAGAAGGTATGAGTGGAGTGGGATGAGCGAGTGAATCTTGGTTGGAGCAGGCTCACCTAGTGATGAAAAAGGACGTATGTGTGCAAAGATTTCTATTCGGCTGTTTTTCCCAAAGAGGTAAGGAGTTTGTGTCAGGCTTTAAAACAAGACCCTAGGGTCTGATGTTCTGTATTAGAGAAAGGTACTGCCTTAAATTGCCCTAACTGAATAAATGTTTACAACAGAAACTGTCTTGGAAGCCTTGTTAATAGAACTCTGAGCCTGGAAGGTTCTGAAGACATCTAGAGTGTGGGGAGAGAGAGAAGGGAGAGAACACGCCACAGAGGTTGTAGTTTGCTCAAGGCAATACACAATTATGTGCCCAGTTTTACTCATTTTCTGAAAAAGCAATCAGTGTATCTAATGCCAGTATAGTGCCATTTTCCCTGTATAACCCATGACCACAGTTAGATGTATGCTTGACAAGTAAATATTGTGCATATTTAATGGAAACAACTTATTGAATTTGGGAATCCAGACTATAGTTAACATGTATTATATATACTTACGAGAGGGTAGATTGTATATTAAAGATGCTCCCCAACTTTTTTTTTTTAAACAAGAACTAAACTGGGCAGCTATTTTGGAATCATTCATTCTCTCAAGGGAGGTGGCGGGAGGGGGTATTCCTCTAAAGCTGAAGGCTAATCACACAGGTCTTGAGGTAAATCAACTCTCTGGGTGGATCACCAGAAGAATGTTAGAGCAAGAAGAAATCCAACCAGATCCAACATAGTAGAGGACAGAAATAGGTCAGAGTTGCCTTTCCCAGTACCATCCTGCTTGACATGATTGAAGCCACCATCCTCAGGTCAGGGTTGAATGCCTTGAGGTGTTTTCTTCAGTCCTCTGTTGTTTGTGTTGAGTCTGATCCCAGGCTGTCACCCATTGCATCTTCTGGCCTCCAACACAAGCAGCTCTCAACTCTAGTAGGCATTCTTTAACTAAGTGTAAGTTTTCACATTTGTACTGCGATAAGATCCCATATAAACTGTAAAAATATCAAGTGCCCAGTTTACCATTCATTTAAACTTCATTGTTTGTGTGGTAAGTATAGAAATATGTTTGGTAAACTTGAGAAGCTATTTCTATTTGGAATATTATCCTTGGAGATGATTTTGCAATAAGCCATTTAGTCCTAGAAGACTTATACAGTAAATGGTTTCTGTAGTGTGTTAGTAGAGACTCTCTCTGGTTGTTCAGTAGTGCAGGTCTCCTGACTCCTCTTGTTTAAACAGAATGTTTGTTTCACCACAAGTTATTTGAATTGGCAAACAGGTGCATTCAGAATACGGCTGAGGAAGCTAAAGAAGCTTACCGAGACCTTTCCGGAACCATTCCTAACTTTAAGCATGATGGAAAACAACACGTATTCTGTGCACAATTATTTGGAATGCTTAGACATTTTAGTCTTATAAATGTTGCGAACATCAGGCATAATCAGATAACTTTTGTGAAATAATTTTTGGTTCTCATTAAAGAAGAACACCTGTAACAACTTACATATATATTTTATTCAAATAGGCTCTTGTACAGTTTTTAATTCTTTTAAGACATGCTGCTTGCTAAAGGGAACTAGAGAAATTCTTGGCAGTCATATTTTCTCCTAGGACAAAATGAAATGCGAATTTAACTATATTCATGTGAATTTGATACACAAGCCAATAATTAATGCCAAAAACTTACTTTAACTCTTAAATTATACAGTTGAGTTATATAAAAGAAGTAACAGGATAATTGCAAAATCACTAATCCATTGTATATTTTTATTCATTATCTTCAAGTAGTAGACATCCAGTAGAAAGATTTAATAGCTTAAATTATTGTCATTGAAGTGGTGTTTACTCTCTTCTCCCAACTTGAAGAATTTAGAGACTCAGAGATCTGAGAAAATCACTGAGCTAAAGAGATTTTTCCCTTGAAGCTGGGACTTAGTTTCCTCATCAAAACCTTTTCACCATCAGGGCTGGTTGGTTTTTATGAATCACAGCAGAGACATAGTGTTATTTATTTTATTTTTATTTTTTTAACATGGCTAAAATAAAGGAAAGCTAGTAAAAGTGTGTCCATGAACTGTCTGAGAATGCTTAATTGCATGAAAATGCTTAATCGTATTAATTACTCAGATGACTAAACACAGGCATTTCTTTGCTTTGGAATAGGAGTGTTTCAACTCACAACAATAACAGTGGTCATATGCTAGGCAGCCCCTCTGATGATTACTATTGTTGATCCATAGCAAATCCTGAGGGTCAATACAGGCTAGACAACCTTGCAGAACACTTATACCACCTAACTGACCATCCTTTCAGTCGCACATATATTAGGAACACAAAGTGATGGGTTGTCATCACTGTTTTCAGGAGTAAAGAGGATATCACCCTCCGCTATCTTCCCATGCTTAATGTATTTATTTAGAGTGCCTTCATGCTATCATAGCATTAGCAGCAGTGATATTATTGGATGAGACCAAATCAATTAAGGATGGGATCAGTACTGAAAAGAGTAATGTAGCAAGAAAATGAGGAGTGCTTAATAAAGGTAATTATTTGCCAGAGTTTTAGAAATCCTTCAGAACCCAGCCAAATTAAGACACTGGATCGGTGTAAGGTGTGGAGATGATGAAAAGTGTAACAGTGAACACAGGACATGTTAAGTATGTTCATAGTCTTAAGTTCCTAGTTATAGTTACAATGCATAGGACTTAAAGTGTTGATCACTAAGTTGATAGTAATTTTTCTGTCACTATTGGCTTTTCATATTAGTAAAATTCAGATGTGGGAAAGAAACCAACTATTATTAATTTTTTAACAAGAAATAATGAAGATGGAACTGCAGTGATTAAAATTGTACCTGATAACTCAAGTTATGATTCATACAAGCACATGTTCTTTGCATGCCTATGTGTATTGCCATTGTTATGTGTTCTAAATAAACATTTTTGTGTAATCCTTCCACTTTTAAAATTTCCTTGATAATTCCAAGTTTAAGAAATATAGATACAAATAATTCCGTGATATTGCATATATTTCTTAGGCAAGAAGGACATGCAGGAGTGCATGTAGGGAAATGAAATCAAGTGAGATAATGGGAAGTGGGATTTTTTTTTTTTGCCTCCCATTGTCTCATTTGAATGTTAGTTTAGCGATCTTTTGATCTGAAAATTCCATATCCTAAACACTTCAAAATCTCAAAAGTTTTGAATATTGGTAAGTGGAAAATTCTATGACTGACCTCATCTGACCAAGGATAGTTAAACCACAGTAACACTAAAAATGCTGTGTAAAATTACCTTCAGGTTGTATATATAATACACACACACACACACACACACACACACAAACACACGTACATAAATCAATTTTTGTTTAGACTTGGGTCCTATTCCAAGATTTCTCTTAGATATATGAAAATGCTCATAAATAAAAAATCTGCAATATGGAATTTTGGTCCCAAGAATTTCAAGATGATGTAAATTCAAGCTATGTATTAGAGTGGACATTTGTATCTTCCTTTGGAAAGACAGTAATTCCTATTTTTTAATTATATGCTTTTTAGTCTTCTTGATACTTCCATGATCCCCAGGTTCATGAAAAAAACCACTTGTATTAGGATAAACTACAGATTTGTAAAGATTGTGAATCACTTTTTTCATGATAAAGGGTTATACTATGACTGAATGTTACATTGCCCTACATTTAGTGACTAAAGAGACAGTTGTGGTTTGAGACTGTATATTCTTTTCTTTTTTTTTTTTTTTGGTCAGTTCTGGGGCTTGAACTCAGGGCCTGAGCATTGTCCTTGGGCATTCCTCAAGCCTAGTGTGCTACCATTTGAGCCACAGCAGCACCACTTCTTGCCTTTTCTGTGTATGTAGTACCAAGGAATTGAACCCAGCTCTTCGAGCATGCTAGGAAAGCACTCTACCACCAGTCCACGCTCTCAGCCAAGACTGTATATTCTTTTTTTTTTAATTTTTATTTATTTATTTAATTAAAGAATTTATTAACATTGATTTATACATCATATTTCAAATGTCATGTTTAACAAACAAGTATTTAAGAAGGGAAACACTATATACAATCACTGGCACTTAGTTTTCAGAACATAATAAAAATTAAGCTGAAGGTTTAAGACTGTATATTCTTAATGCCTTGCATGTTATATAAGAACTCAGTTCAGTTCATGTCTCTTGGCTTTAGGGAAGTCTCAAGAGTTTAGCTCATACCTCATATTGTTAGATATAGGATGAAAGATAGAAAGGTCAAGTTAGAAGGCCTTCCTTCCAGTGTTCCGTGGAAACTAGTGTTCCTAGACATGCATGGTATCTCCAGAGCTCATCCTAGCTTTGTGGAGCAAGTCATTAAAGTGCAAATAGCTACTGGTATGTGAAATAGCTGCGGTATGTCATTAACAAATCCCAGAGACAAATAGTATGAAAGCTCCATGGCGTATCAGTATTTTTTGCCTGTAGACTAAGAGATTTGATGATGGTCCAAATGCTATGATCACAGTGAACCAGGATCTTTTGTGCACCTCGGGATTTGGTTTGGTGCAAATACAGGATAGATTACATTGCTCTTGATTTTAATGATGGGGAATCTTGTTTTCTGTGAGTAAGGTACTGCATGTTAAAGGAAAATCTTAGATGAGTGAAAATGGCACCTACAAAGCCATATAATGAGTGATTGTTGTCCTTAATGTACTATGTTATCTTTCATCTCTTTTGCTGTCCCTTGGTTATCTCATATTGTTACAGTATCTCACTTTGTTATCTGATATATTACATATATTTGTATTTGGTTATTTGAAATTGGATAGGGAAGGGGGGAAAACAAGATGAGGGGTGGGGGTAGGGGTAGGGAAACGGGGACCAAGACATGAGAAAGGATATCAATGTATGTGAATTAATGCACCTCCTATCTGGCAAATATAATGTAACCCTTCTATTAATTACAATAAAAATATATGAAAAAATCCATGTTGCTTTAGCTGCTTCATCTAGCTCTGCACAGTGTCCTGAGACCACAGCACTTAATTTGATGGAATGAGTTGTGCTAATGAGAATTCAGAGTGAATGAGTTCTTGGCTACTTCCTTTCCAAAGTTGAAATCAGTTGTTATTTTGATGTGTGATGACTGCTTAGAAAGTGAAATAAAATACTGTCATTGTTTTCCCTCTTTTGTGTCTTTGTTGTTGTTGTTTTTTAATGGAACGAGATTCATTAAAAACAGCAAACCAGTTTGTAAGGCCATTAAAGATTTTAAAGTAAAGTTGCACTGTGGCCCAAAGTGGTAAAATTCTAGCCTTCAGCAAAAGAGCTCAGGGACATTGTCCAGGCCCTAGTTCAAGACCCATAACTGCCAAAAAAAAAAAAATGGAAGTTTAAAAGGCAAATTGAGAAAGCTGACTCTGACTGCCAGATTATGAAGTACGAGAATTTTGAATTGGAAAAAAGTATTACAAGGTATCATTTGCTGTGAGGTAGGCCACTTTTGGGTGCTTGTACTGCTTTATATGCATTTCAAATTAATTGACACTTGTTGATCAGCAAGTAAGATGTTGGTCTACATACTACTTATGTTTCTATTTTTAGATAATTGAAAACCTTATGATTGTAAATAGGCTAACAGAATAAATGATGTTCCCTAGAATTTGAAGAGTATCCAAGTATCAAACTGTGGAATTGTCATCCCCACATTTTTCGAAATTTTATTTGATGTTGATTGAATTTAGGTTACCAATAGAGTTTTATATGATTTCCTTTCTTAAGGACATTTTATGATCCTTAGTTTTGGCTGCACATTACAATTACCTGGAGAGCTTTAAAAAAATCCCATTATCCAGGTTGTACTCTAGACTAATTAAATCTGTCTCTTGGGGTGTAGTCTTAAAACTCCCCAAGTGATTTCATTGTACAGCTGAGGGTGAGATCCACTGTTCTAAAGAACAGGATAAAAATGGCTGATTTTCACCTAGGCAAGGTGAGAAGTATTTGAAAAGTACAAGTGAGATATTAAATAATTAAAGAGGTTTTCTATAGTGGAAAACTAAATGATATTCTGAGCAATGAAGAATGGAGATCTAAATAAAATAATAGAATTTCTTGAGGCAGTACAGAGGTTATGCTGGTGCATACGTATTTAGACTTTTAATTATGTGATTCCTTGGAGGCTATTAATGTACTTTAGGAGTTGTAATTCATTCATTATAAAAGCACATGTAGATCGTAATATCAGCAACAACAGAAGATAAATACTGGGCGCTGAGTGTAAGAATGAATGTTGCTCTTTGTACAAATCTCAACTGTGTGAAGGAAAATATTGTGAAATCTCAAAGTTGAATCTAACTTAAGAAGTCTTATTGGTGTTTTATAGGCAGAATGTTGCCTTCCTGTATGAACCTGAATGATTTTACATTTATCAAAAAGTAAGCTTTAGAGGCTGGGAGTTTGGCCTAGTGATAGAGTGCTTGCCTAGCATTCATGAAGACTAGGGTTCGATTCCTCGGTACCACATACATAGAAAAAAGCTGGAATGGTGCTGTGGCTCAAGTGGTAGAACTCTAGCCTTGAGAAAGCCCAAGGACAGTGCTCAGGCCTTGAGTTCAAGGCCCAGGGCTGGCAAAACAAAATAAAACAAAACAAAAAACTTTAAATGAAACACTGATAGCTGACGCCTGAATTCCTAGCAACTTGAAAGGCTGAAAGCAAAAGGGTCCTGATTCAAGGCCAGCTCCATCAGAAAAGTTTATTCTATGCAGAAAGTAACCAGCATAAAGCTGTACTGATAATGTGGCTTAAGTGGCAAAGCGTTAACCTAGTAAGTGTGAGGCCTTAGTTCAAACCTACTATTACTTTAAAATACTAATTTTCCTAAGGCATTCTCAAGTAATTGTCTTAGTAAATAAAAGCATTGGAACTTAAAAAAAAAAGACCAGAGCACTTTGACATCTTCCACTAGCTCTAAGAATCTAACAGTCTTATGTAGGCAGTAAGGAAAATCTTGTTTTCCTTAACTTCAATTAACAAATCAAATTAACAGATTAATTGTGACTTGCAATTGGGAGCTTACTATTTTAGGAAGCATTACTGATTCTCTGCTTGGGGAAACATTAACAATACTGTAAACTTGGAGATTGGGATTTAGATATTTTATAACATTCAAGTTGGTGATGAATTTCCACAATGGAAATATTACTGGAGTATAGGGCCTGAATGATTTAAAGGCTACCATTGTCAGTCTAATATTGGAAGTGATATTTAATGTGTTTTTTTTCTAGATGATTGTGAGGATCAGTTTTATGTATGCATATGTGTGGGTCTGCTAGGGGGGTGTCTGTCTGTCCTAATATCCTTTTCTCATTTTTCTTCTGAGATTTTGCTTTTATTTCCTGTTGATAATCTCCATGTTAAGGGTAGTGTTCCTTTGTGGAATATATTTTTATTCTCGAATAGCTGAAATAATATTTAATTTGCTTCCTTTTAAAACTGATTAGAGGATGAGGGGTGTGTGTGTGTGTGTGTGTGTGTGTGTGTGTGTGTGAAAATGTCTTCTCATTTTTCTTCTGAGATTTTGCTTTGCTTACTATTGATAATCTGTATATTAAGGTTAGTGTTGCTTTGCAGAGATTGTTCCTTACTCTTTGTATTTCATTTTGTTTCTAGATATGTTTCAAGTTCAATAACTTGTTCCTCATTTATGATCCCCAAAATTAACCACCTGGAATGAAAGCTTCATGTCAGGAGTTGAAGCTCCTTTCCCCACAAATAGCTAAGCAATAGCTGTAGCCTGTCCTTTTGTTATGTCTTACTTCCATTACTGAGGTTGTAAGGCTGGATTAGCCACATTTACTGTTACGTTCTATAATTCAACTGTTTACTGCGCTCCTACCATGTGAATTCCATTTCCCAGTGTTCTTTGGACATGTCATTTCAGCTATTACATTGGTAAAGATAGCCTTTAAATCATTTAGGCCCTTCGCTCCAGTAACATTTCCACTGTAAAAATTCATTGCCATCCTGAGGGTTATAAAATAAAAAATATTCAAACCATTAAGTTTACAAAGTTATGTGAAAATGTTTCTAGGCACACACTAGAAACTCAGTAATTTTCTTTAAAAGAAGGAAGCTCCCAATTGCAAACTATGACTAAACTATTAATTCAATTTGAGGAAAACAGTCTTTCCTCCCAGTCCCCTTAAGAAATGTTAGAATAATTTATATGTAATTTGTGTGTATGTATCTTTCTTTTTACATCCATTTCTGGGTTATATATTTTAATAGATTAACCTAGTTTTTTCCCTGTTGACAACACTGTATAATTTTGATTGATGATAATACATATTTTATTATGTTAATTAACAATAATTTCTCATGGAGAAATTCTTATCTGGAATAGTATATTTGCTGGATTCTGGCTGCTTCATGTGTTAAGTGGGGCAACTGATCAAATAAAATTATTTTTGTGATTAGATCAAATCATATGATGTGACCCTCTGCACTTAATGCAGTACTTAATACATACATGTGCTCCACTTTAAATGCTATCATTTAATTTTAATTTTCAATTTAATTAAGCCTGTTTGGAAAACTGATACTAATACTACATTCAGTCCTTTAGAAGCACAGTATATCTCTATGTTGAGTTTGGATGCTTATGATTTTGAAATTGATTTTTGACTGTTTTCATCTTTCAGATGCTTTATTTTGAAACTTTTGTATTTTACTGTTCTTTTTGCATCCAGTCTTTTCCTGTAATCTGTCCAACTATGGATCTGTTAGCTAGCTTTAATTTTTTATAATGGATCATATTGATGATACATATTGATTGTATATAGTTTACTGAGTATTGATCCTTTTAGATTTTCTACATACATGGCTGAATTTTGTACTGATATGGATGGATTCTGTTCCTATCCAGTAGTCATCTTTCCTCTGTGTTATGTGATACAGCACTGTTACTAGTTACCAGCATGCTTGTCTCTTGGCTTTACCTTTACTGGAGAATGCTTTAGATACTCACCAGTGGTTACTGGAAAGGATTGTAGGAGAGATTTTCTTGTTTAATAATTATCATCTTATTTTTATTAAGACAGGGACTGTTGTTGAATGCTAACAAAATTTGCTTTTTTTCTGATTAGTAGAGATGATTAATTTACTAATATTTCATATTTATTGAAGTTTCTTTTACAAAAGTGTGAGGTCTCACAGAATTCTTTTTTTGGGGGGGGGAGAGAAGGGATTGGTGCTACTGGGATTTCAACTCATGACTTTATACTTGCCATGTAGGTGTTCAACCTCTCTACCACTTGAGCCATGCTTCTAACCTTTTTGTGCTTTTGTTATTTTCCCTATATGGTCTCACTTGAGGACCTCAAGCTATTATTTATGCTTGTTGGACAGCTGAGATAATAATATTATGGTGCCCAGCTTTTTATCTGTCAAGGTGCAATCTTACACACTTTTTGCCCAGGCTGGCTTTTATCTGAGACCCTCCCAGTCACTGCCTTCCAAGTAACCAGAATTACAAGTTTGAGGCATGTTCTGAGCGGATACTTGGATTTTTGAACACATTCGCCAATCAAATTATAGACATTTGAAACCTATCTTAGAATATTTTTTAGCCTTTGAGAAATCTTCAATATTCTACATTCAAATAGGATAATTGCATCATTCCAAAAAATGGATTACTTCTAGATTTTGCAGTGTAATATTAGAAGGTTGCATGCATTTTCACTTACTTTCTCACTGTCTTTTATGTTGACTCTAAATATTTTTAAATCAGAATTCTCCCTTTTGAGAAATATTTACTAATTTCTTTTGACATCTCTAGTTTTCACAAATTTGGCTGTTAACTGTATGTGCTCTCATAAAGCAACAATCAGTGGTATATGCCTTTGTTTCTCTATCTTTTTTTAACTTTTAAGGGGGCTGAGCCCACACTGGTGGATTAAGGGAGTAGTTCTTTCTCCTGACTCTTTGGTTCAGGTGCTTGCTTACTTTATTGTGCTGTGTGATGAGAATATGAAAATGTATAAAGCTATGCATTAGCATTTGTCAGTGCACTGTTTTGTGAAATTTATTTATTGTTGTTGTTGTTGGTTGTGGTCATGGGCTTGAACTTACAGTCTGAGCACTGTCCTTAAGCTTTATTTGCTCAAGGCTAGTGTTCTATCACTTTGAGCCACAGGGACACTTCTAGTTTTGTGATGGTTAATTTTAGATAAAAGTCTCATACACTGCACTGTCCAGGCTGGTTTCAAACTACGATTGTCCAATCTCAGTCTCCAGAGTAGCTAGGATTACAGGTGTGAGCTACTGATGTCCAGCTCATGCAATGTGTTTTTTAGGCCTTTTATGATATTTCATTCATTTATTCTTCTTATTTCCTACTTGACATGATAATACATCAGAGGAGCAGTTTAAAACTTTGAGTGGCCAAGCAAATATTTTCTCCTTAGGTTTCTTGTCTTATGGCAATGAAAGTTTACTGACATATTCTTAGCATTGTACTGTATAGTGAACTTTAAATTGTCTATCACAAATTAGTATATGTTTTGACTTTGGGATTAAAAGTGTGTTGAATATCATTTTTAAATGTGCTAAAGATTTTAAGAGATAATCACTGAGAAAACAAGACACGTTAAAAACAATTTCACAAGAGAATCGATAATATTGTTAAGATGACAGTACTCCTTAAGTTGATGTTCTGATTCAGTGAATTATCTATCAGTAGTAGCTAGCTTCCTTGTTAAATATCTTATAAATGTCATTACTGTTCATTATTTGGCATTAAATTATCCTACATATAGAAATATTTTGCATTTGTATCCATATTAAATTCATAAGGTTTGATAATAGACTCATATAGATGTATGAATTTATACTTATAAACAATAAAAGTATCTCCTTTTCATCTGTTTATTAGTTGAAAGCTGTACTGTTTGGATTATTGTTCATCATAAGAAGTCTGAACAAAGGGGCAGTCAGTCCCTTCTCCCCCAAGCCCATTTTGTTTTTTTTTGTTTTTTTGTTTTTTTTAATATAGCAATTCCTTCTTTGCCTGGCTGGTTTAGAGCATGATCCTCCTATCTCCACCTCCCGAGTAGCTGGAATTGTAGGTTGTTCACCATCATTTCTGGTCTAAGCAAAATTATTTCTCACCAATAATTCTGCCTGATCTTCATTTTATTAAGGAAGTCTGAAATATTTTATTACTCATCATTGTTTTTTTTTACTTTATTGCTTTCCATTTTGTGTACTGTTTTCTATTTCTCTTGGATTTTGTTTTATGTATTTTGCTTCCAGAACTGTAATCTGCTTATGGATATAAGTCACATACCAGGTACATTTTGAACAAAGTTCTTTTTTAAAAAGTGACATTCTCAGGGGAGAATTGGCTACCTGGGCTCAGGGCATTTCAGCTCTCTTGCCTTGGAGCTGTGGATAGATAGAGTCATACAGTACCACCTTCCGTTTTACTGACTCATGACTGTGCTTACTTTTTGATTCCAGGGGCAAATCACATGTGTTTTAGGAGGCTTCATCTCCAGTTTCTTTCATGTCTTACAAGGAAGTGGACATTTCCTTTTGTAATTGGGCCAGAGTTTTGTCTGGTCTTTTAAAAAATAAAGTTTGTACATTTTCTGGATCTGCCTGATATTTGTTTCATATGGAAGATGGAAAGAAGAAATTCTACCCCATGTATTCTTTCTACTTCAAATTTGGGGAAATGTGTTCCAAATTTTATTTAAGGAAATGAGTCTTAATTTGGCACTAAAAAGCTAAAATGCATACTGCTTTAGTTAGAAAGGCTTAAAAATGCTGAATATCCTGAAAAAAAATCTGAAATGTAACAGGACAACTGTAGCCTACATGTGCAAATCTCATTTCCTTAATCTCAAGGATTGCTCAGTAGTAAGTATGGGGATTGTGAGAAAACCCATTTTTATTCTCCCATCTCTTTTTCAACTAGGTCATATCTACTTTTGCATGTTTTACATAAGGAGATTCTATTTATAGGTTCCTCTGAAGATCTAAAACTTCTATTTATTTCTGATGAAAGTCATCATTTTGGAATAGTATATTCAAAATGAGAGGAAGTTTATAATGTCCAAATAATGGTGAAAAATAAGGTAGATGATTAAAGTATGTAACAACATAATAATTGATCATCATAGTGCCATATACTTGCTCACTGAGGCTTTGAATCCCTAGGGTTTGTTTGTTTATTTATTTATTGTATATGAATGTGTATGTCTGTGTTTCAGTACTGAGGCTTGAACTTAGGGCCTGGTACATTTTTATTTGATCAGTCATGGGGCTTGAACTCTGGGCCTGGGTGCTGTCCCTGAGCTTTTCAGCTTAAGGCTACCAACCTAACCCTTGAGCCACAGCCCCACTTCCTGTTTTCTAGAGATTAATTGGAGATAAGAGTCTCATGGTTTTATAGTGCCCAGGCTGGCTTTCATCTGCAATCCTCAGATCTCAGCCTCCTGAGTAGCTAGGATTACAGGTGTGAGCCACTGTGACCAGCTCCACACTAGCTTTTGAATCTAAATTCTTAGACCTCAGCCACTTGAGTAGCTAAAATTCTTATTTTATTTATTTTTATTTTTTTATTTTTTGCCAAAACTGGGTCTTGAACTGAGGGCCTGAGAACTGTCCTTGAGCTTTCTCAAGGCTATCATTCTACCATTTGAGCACCACTTCCAGCTTTTTCTGTGTATGTAATATCAAGGCATTGAATCAAAGGCTTTATGCATGCTAGACAAGCACTCTACCACTAGGCCACACTCCTAGTCCCCAAATCCTTGATTTTGGAGACACAGAGAGAGAGAGAGAGAGAGAGAGAGAGAGAGGGAGGGAGGGAGGGAGGGAGGGAGGGAGGGAGGGAGGGAGGGAGAGGGAGAGGGAGAGGGAGAGGGAGAGGGAGAGGGAGAGGGAGAGGGAGAGGGAGAGGAGAGGGAGGGGGAGGGGGAAGGGGAGGGGGAGGGGGAGGAGTGTGTGTGTGTGTGTGTGTGTGTGTGTGTGTGTGTGTGTGTGTGTGTGTGTATGTGTGAACTCAGGCCACGGTGCTGTCCCTGAGCATTTTGGTCAAGGCTAGCACCCTACCACTTGCCACAGCTCCACTTTTGGCTTCTTTTTACTCTTTGTTTAGAGAACAGCTTCTCATGGACTTTCCTGCCTGCATTGGTTTTGAAATTCAGTCCTCAGATTTTAGCGGCCTGAGTCGCTTGGAGTATAGGCATGAGCCACTGGCACCTAGCTTCTAATTTTTTTAAATTGTTATCAGTAAGGAGTTCTACAAAGGGGTTACAATTCCATAAGCCAGGTTATGTGTAAATTGCTTCTTGAACAATATCACCCTTTTTAAAATTTTCCCTTTTTACCACTTCCATGCCTGCCCACAAGTTACATAGTTGATTTTTTACATAGTATATATTGAATACAGTGACTGCATTTGCTTCTTTCCCCCTTCATTCCTGTGTCCCCCTTTATCCCCTTAAATAAAAAACAAAACAAAACAAAAACATGATTCCATTTCTTGGAATTTGTTTTTATGAATAGTGTTTTAGTGTTGGGATTATGTTTTTGGATTTCTCCTCTAATTGTATTCTGTAGTTAATTTGTTTGCAAATAAATGCATAGAGCCCTGTATAATTTAACATATCCTATTGCAATCAAATCTAGCTTCCACATATAAAACATGCACGATTCACCTCATCAAGCTTGTCTCTCTTCACTTAACATGATTTTGAACTTGATTTTTCCCTTACTTTTTATATCTTTTTAAGTATGTAAGAGAACAGGGATGTAAGGTTAAACAATTTAACAGATTTTTATTCTAAGCTTTTGAATACTCATAGTGAGTGGTCCTTTGGAAAAACAGATCGCTTGGTGTTCTGAGGGAAGATTTGGACACAAGAATAAAACTTGAGGGTTTTCATACAGGTGATAATTAACCATGACCTTAGATGAGATAGCCCAAGCAAAAGAGACCACAGCGAGAAGATTTTAATGAGTAGCCTTTAAAAAACTTTAAGATTTAAGGCAAGAGAAAAGACTAAGATGACAGAAGAAGTAGAAAATGAATAGCTTGATATACACAAAGAAAAGTCTATGTAATGGACCTAAGGACAGGGCTGTTTAATAGAAGAGAAAGCAGTATCCAGTGCTATTGCCAGGTCAGGAAAGACAGGAGTTGAAAATGGTAGCCAGATTTAGTGATAAGGAGGTGATCCACAACTTTGGTGAAAATAGCAACCCATTTTAAGTTCAGATTCACACAATCTACTTTTTTACATATTGACATTCCTAAGCATCGGATTTTATATGCAGAATTCAGCCTTTCTTACTTTAGCTGGTGAACAGCTTGAGTTTTCACTTGGGCCTGTGCCTTCCAACAATCAAGTTTCAGCAGGGTTGCTCTTTGTACAGATTTTTTTAGGGGGACAGAGACTGTATAAATATAAATGTATGAGCCTATATGCATATTTGTTGTACTTTGGTTTTAAAAATTAATCACACGTAGGATTCAAGTGTGATATAATTGAGAGAAAGGTCATCAAGTAGGCTGCCAGGGGTTATCTTTGACATTTAATGGGTACATATAAATTCACTTGTTTTCATTTCAATTGTAAAGTTAAAAAGCAACTTTAAAGAACTGCAAATCCTGGAATATATATACCTTAAAAAAATGGGATGAAATTAGGTTGCTCAACAAGATGCATGGAAGATTATAAGAAATAATGTCAGAAAAGCACCTTATATAGATAGTGTTTCTTGGGGGTAGATTTCAATGTATTTCTATTCTTTAAAAGATTCCCAATAATTTATATCCAGAGGGAAAACATTTGAATTTAGTCAACAAATCATGAGACAGTATTTACATTATCTTGGGCTCTGGAGAGCATAAGTGTGGGGAAGATGACACTTTGGAAGCTGATAGGATGGGATGAATGAATGACAAATGCATGGCAAGAATTTACATTTCCATTAGGGGATGGTGTTGTGTGTGGTGGGAGGAAATGACAGTTACTGCAGGTAAGATGATCAGGGGAAGCATCACAGAGGAGTAAGTACCTATTGAGCAAGACTTGAACTTAGTGAAAGATGAAGCCACCTGGAAATGGGAAGGAGGTGGGAAGAGCACAGAAGATGGTATTCACACAAAGTACAACAGGTCCCAAGGTGGAATGAATATGTTCTTCTTATAAAGAATAGCAAAGAGATCTGTGATGGCTGTGCTGGAATTCCTATGGCTAGCTTTTGTAAATTCTTTTTTTTTTAATATTTTTTCTTGTAATTAATAAAAGGGTTACATGATATTTGCCAGATAGAAGGTGCATTAATTCACATACATTGATACCCTTTCACATCTCTTGGTCCCCATTACCCTCCCCCCCCCATCTTGGTTTTAGGATGGTAAAACTTTCCAAATGTAAATGTGATGGTGAGACATTGAAAGATAATCTGATTAAGACTGTATAATTATCCTTTTGTCTGATCTAGAAATCCTTCCCCCCTACCACTTGAGAGCCATGCTTTTTTTTTGGGGGGGGGGTTATGAATCAGAGGGATGGGGTTGAAGTTCTGCCATCTAGTGGGCAAGAGTGGAACTAGGAAGAATAAGTTAGGCCTTGGAAATAGTTCAAATTTGAACAGGATAGTAACTTAGAAGGTGATACAGACTTTAGGAAAGGTTTATTCAATATTATTTAACTAAATTACTAAATGTATACAGAGAAATAGGGTGAAACCGCACTATTTTGAGATTCTAATGTAGCTACAATATGTAAGATGCTTTATTAAAATAACAACTATACTATGGCTAAATATCAGTCTTGCAGAATTTACAACAGAATGCAGTAGTGTCCTACTTTTTCAAGTGTCCTCATTTTCATTCTTAACTATTAAGGTTTTAAATTCTAGAAAAATATTTTATAAGTCAAAGAAAGAGGTCTATGTCACTTTTCTTCTTTTCTTTTAATACTTTAGCCATTACATCCTGTAGAGTGTGCAGGATGGGAGAATCCATTCATTTACAAAAGTGTTTGCCAACCCTCTTTCTACTTGCAGTATGGTTACGGATTCCTGCTTACAGACTTTCCAGTGGCAGTAGTAGGCAGGCTTTTAGTTTGTCTGATGACTGTATGACTGAAGGAGTCACTGCTCATCTCTGCCCCTTTCATTAGAAATGGAACTAAGCATCTTTGTCTATAGGAAATGTGACTCGTGAACACAGCCTTGGGAAATAACACAGCTGTGTTACTTCTCGTGTGTGAGAACAGGACAGGGATCTCATGAGATCATCAGTTTTGATGAAAATTTCAGGGGTGCCATGATTTTGTTCTTATGGAATTTGGAAGATAAGCCATAGACTTCTGAGATTTCTCCCTCTCCCTCTTTCTCTCTTTATCCCTCTCGTTTATTTTTCTTTTTTCTTTTTGCCAGTCCTGGGCTTGAGCTCAGGGCCTGAGCACTGTCCTTGGACTTTCTCAAGGCTAGAGCTCTACCACTTGAGCCTCAGCACCAAGATTTCGGCTTTTTACTATGTGTGTGGTACTGAGGAATCGAACCCGGGTCTTTGTGCATGTGAGGCAAGCACTCTACCACTAGGCCAAACTCCTGGGCCCTCTCTCCCTCTCTCTTCTTCTCTTTCTCTCTCTCTCTCTTCCTCCTCTCCCCCTTTCTCTCCCTTCTTCTTCTTCTCTCCATTTCTCCATTTATCTCTCTTTCTCCCCCTTCCTCCTCTCTCTTCTCCATCCTCCTCTCTCTCCCTCCCTTCCTCTTTCTTTCCCTCTCCCTCCCCTCTTTCTCTTCCTCTCCCTCCTCTCTCTCCCTCTCTCTTCCTCCCTGTTCCTCCTTCTCTTTCTCTCTTTTCCTCCTCCCCCTCTCCTCTCTCTGTCTCTCTCTCTGTCTCTGTCTCTGTCTCTGTCTCTCTCTCTCTCTCTCTCTCTCTCTCTCTCTCTCTCTCTCTCTCTCTCTCTCTCTCCCTCCTTCCCTCCCTCCCTCTCTCCCTCCCACTCTCCCTCCCTACTTCCCCCCCTCTCTCCCCCCCACCCCTGTTGTGGGCCTTAAACTCTAGAGCTGCGTGCTGTCCATGAGCTCTTAAGCTCAAGGCTAGCCCTCTACCAGTTAAGCCACAGCACCACTTCTCTTTTTTTTTTCTCTTACTGGCTAGAGTATCGGTCTCAGTGTAGCTGGAATTAGAATGGGCATTTGAATAAGTTCATGGCTTCTTCTATTTGCTAAGAATAGCATAGCATTAAGTTAGGAGCCAGGGACCCTGACATCTCTGTAAAGGACTCATACCATAGATCTCAAGCTTCTGTGTGAACGATAAGTTTAAATGGGTTGGTTTGAGTGAATTTACATAGTTTTAGGTACTTTTTATAGTTAATCTTGGTTATACTCAACTATCATTGGCTGTTAGTAGTATTCTTGTTCTTTGGTTTTCTTGTTCTTTTGGCCATAGACAATATGTCCCTACTTTTCCTCCTGACAGTGATAATTGTCTACTTGAGAGTCAGTTTTTCTCCTTTCTTGATGCAGTGTTTCAGCTCTGGATAAGATATTCTTTGTTCTAGCTTCTCTTGCAGCTACAAAGCCCATGTGACTTTAGTTCTGATGTCTGAAGCAAGAGACATACATTGTTGTTATTGCACCTTTTCTCAACTCTTCATTTGTGTCTGGAGGCATAGCAACCATTTTGTAATGAGAAAAATTTTAAGGGAAATTCTGAGGATGAGACACATAAGATTGAAACCAGCCAATGCTGTATGCATGGAGAACTTTTCCTGTGAGAAGAATACAGCTTGATTATTTACTGTAAGGTCTGTAACTATCATTAAGATACATACATATAGCCAGATGCCAGAGGCTCATGCCTGGAATCCTAGCTACTCAGGAGGTGAAGATTTGAGGATCACAGTTCACAGTCAGCCAGGCAGAAAAGACCCTGTGATCATCGTATCTCCAATTAACCACTCAAAAGCTGGAAATGGAACTATGGATCAAAGTAGTAGAGTGCTAGCCTTGAGCAAAAGAGCCTAGGGATAGTGCCCAGGTCCTGATTCAGGCCCCATAGCTATTAGATAGAAAAGATATGTCTACATTTTAGGCTTTTGATTCTATAAGTTGAGAATTATTTAATGAATTGTACTCTATCAAGACATCTTGCTCTTTGCTACACATCCACATAGTATGTTTTGGTTATATTTAATTTTATTTCCTTATCTACATTATCTCATTTAATTGTTGTCATAAGTTCTTTAAAGTATGAGTTTATGGTTCTCACTAAGAATGATCATTTTACTTTGCTTCTCTTTCTGAAAAAAAGTGATGGAAATGGTTTGGGCTTTCTCAGTGGTCAGGAGTTGCTACTGGTATTTAGTGGGTAGGAAATTTTGCAAAGCAATCATGAAGGTATTTACTTCATCGTTGATAATATCTCATTGTCCTTATATCAAAGGAAAAAGGTAATTGAGCCGAGACTAACACTTTACAAAATTCAGGATGCATTTTTGTGTGCTTATAATATACAGCCTTTTGTTTAGATATGCAAAGAGGTCCCAAATAAATTGAGAGAAAAATGAACCTTATTTTGTTGGGGACTGTCTAGAGAATTGCTCACCAACAGCAATGATGCTGGTGATATTTGTTTTCCCAATTCAGGATGCATGTGTCAGCCTTCATTTTCAGTTGTCACATTCTTCTTGATTCTACGGGTATATACAAAAACTATTTAGCCTTTATTTCAAAATGTCAAAAATAAAGAATGGTGTTGACAACACTCAGTAAAATATTTCCTTACTTCCCTGAACCCAATTATATATGTAGGTGTCCACATATATTTTGTCTTTTTGACCAGTTACGTGTAAACATTTCTATACTGAAAGACATAGTGTATTATAGTTTATGTATGCTCCTGTACTATGTATTTATATTTAAACATGTGCAGATAATATAATGGTACTTATCAATTTCATTTCTGGGTAGGAAAAAGGTTTATTATTTACGTTTTTTTAAAGGAGGGACTTGTCAATTAGGACTCAACAGGAGATGGTTGTGACACTCCTAAGTGACAATTTACAAATTACAGAGTTGGACAAGATTGTGAGAACTCATACAGAGTGAAGCCATCACAGATTAACTATGGAGGGAATCTATTTCTGCCCTTAGGGCTGTCTGAGTAAAAGGGGCCAGATTGGATGGAAACTGCCACCATAGAAGAGATATTTATTGATAATGTTACAGCAGTAAAGAAGCCACTCTCAGATCCTGTATGACAGTGTCAAATACCTGTTCCCTCCCTCTGATTCTATACTGGTGTCTCACTAAAACAGACTTGAGGAGCTGAGAAACATGGATGTTTAAAGTTAGTGGATGCTATGTGTTTGAGATGGAGAAGTATCAGTAATCTCTCTATTTTTTCACCTTTCCTGGTTCCCCTTTCCCTAAAAAAAATCCTTCCTGCTGCTACCTTCTGCCTTGCTCTAATCTGAACCAGCGTTTGAACTGATATTGAGAGTTGTCATTCTTTCTCCATAATTTTCTATTCTGCCACTCATTCAAATCTTTTCACATGTATCTTTGTGAAGTGGAGTTTGAGAAACATTTTCTGATTCCATGGAGGTTGAAATAGAATCCTGAGTTGGCCTTGGTCTGTTTCAGAACTTTGAATGCTGTCTTCCCCTATCTAGTACAGCTAATAAAAAGTTGGAAGTATAGTTTCATTTATTTTTGATGACCCTCCCTTTCCCCTTTTAAAAATAAAACTTTCAATGTTTTATCTTTGTATACTCTAAAATGTTTAAGACAATCCTTTTTAGCTTTTAGTCTATACAAGTGCTTAAGTTCAGGACCTTATGCCTACTCAGCTTGTTTGTTTGTCTATCATTTGAGCCATACCTTCAGCACAGCTTTGTACTGGTAATTTTGGAGCTTTGAGTCATCATTTTCTGTGCAGGGTGGCTTTAACCCACAGTCCTCCACATCTCAGTTTTCTGAATAGCTGGGATTATAGGCATGAAATAGCTGATGTCATGTTCCTTTTATTTTATTTGGTTTAAATTATGTGAGGCATATTCTCTAACTTTTAAGGTAATTAGGATAAAAGGAGGCTAGAATACAAGGATTTGTTATATAAGGATACAATAGGTTTTTGAAGTTATCACATTGTCTTTGCTGGTGCACTTAGTAGTCTCAAAATGTTCTATTTGGATGAATTTTCTCCTCATATGCTTGAATTTTTGTATTGGATTTGAACTCAGGGCTTTGTAATTGCTGTCTGTGCCTTAGCCATACCACCAGCCCTCTAGTCAGTCTCTTAAAGTTGTTATTAACAAGAAAGTGTTTCCGCTCACCACTTGATTTAGTTTTTGTGCACAGAGTGATATAGTTTGATTTGGGGAATCAAAGTGTATTAGTCAACTTCTTTATGTAATTAAAACCTTCCTTATATACCTCATGTTCTAATTTCCTGTGTGACTTAATTTTATCTTTGATTCTTGTGCATAATAATGGACCTATTAACAGGAATAAGGACTATAGACTCAAACCAACCTTGATTATCACGAAATATAAAGTCTGTGTGGAAAAAGGAATTTCAAAAAAAATTGTTGCTTACATGGTGGATTTTTTTTTTCTTCGAGGCAGTGAGGCATTGCACACATTAAGACTGGAGTAAAAATCAAAAGGTTCTCATTCATGCTAATCATCCAGTTATTTTTAATATATGTAAACTATGTTCTATCAATCATTTAAAAACTTTATGGGGGCGGGGGACCCAGGAGTTTGGCCTAGTGGTAGAGTGCTTGCCTAGCATCCCCGAAGACCCAGGTTTGATTCATTGGTACCACATACATAGAAAAAAGCCAGAAGAGTTACTGAGGCTCAAGTGGTAGAGCTCTAGCCTTGAGAAAGTCCAAGGATAGTGCACAGGCCCTGAGCTTGAGCTCAGGACTGGCTAAAAGAAAACAAAAGAAAACTTGGTGGGGGAGTAGTTTTCCTTCTATAAAGTATTAAAAGCTTTTGCCTAGCCCAAACCTTGTCAAATATTAAGTCATTTTAGGAGCAAAGCTATGGTAAGGGAAATCCAGAGTATATTCTAAAGAAAGAAATAGAATAATAAAAAAAATGTGAGGTATACAGTAAGGTCAAACAGAGAAGTAAATTCCCCGGCAACACTGAGGTTAAAGTTGCTCAATTCCTTTTATTGGAATCACTGTGGGCCATTCTTCCCTACCTATCAACATGTAATGGCTCCAGTAGGTACTAGCATCTGTGTTCTCCCCAAAGAGCTGAATGTGTGACACTGAGAACATTTTAACTTTTTATGAGGCAGCTTCTTTTAGTCTTCCTAAAGAGAACTTGCTTTTGCATATTTGCTTACATAATACATTTTTAAAATTTATTCTTTTTCCTCATCAGGGACTTGAATAGCCCTCAATGTTGTCATTCATTTCAGAATTATAATATTGTTGTCCCCAAGCCTCAAAACTTCATAGTCTCTATATTGTCAGGGAAATATATTGCTTAAAATGTCAACTGTACATAATGTGCCTGAAATATTAATGCTTATCAGTTTTTCCAATGTTATTTAGCGAGTAAAGGTTAAAATGTAAGTGGTAAAGCACATATGGTTTCTAAAAATTGAATAGATTGACACTTTCAAGACTTAGAAGTTTGAGCTCATTTTATTTCTGTTTTTACATTTACTCAGACAGTAGGAACACTGTGACCAAGATCATACAGTTTGTTGATGAGAACTTTATAATTTGAATTTAGCTTCCTGAGTCTACAAATCCTTGTATTTTTGCCTGGGGAAATTTCTAAGATTTTTTTTGCAAATTAAGATTGCATTGTTCTTCATACTAAAGCTCCTATTCACAGTTTTATTCCATCACACTGAGTTTGAGAACATATTAAAGGCAAATCATGCCCCCCTGAAGCATTATTACACACATTTCAAGACTGTAATATGCCAGGTGCTGGTAGCTCAGTCTGTAATCCTAGCTACTCAGGAGGCTGAGATCTGAGGACTGTGGTTAAGGCTGGATATGAAAGTCTATGAGACTCATCTCCAATTGACCACTAAAAAGATGAAAGTAGAACTGTGGATCAAGTGGTAAAGTGCTAGTCTTGAAGGAAAAAGATAAGGGGCAGTGCCTATGCCCTGAGTTAAAGCCCTTCTTAAACACATGCCCATACATGCATAATACATGCATACATACAGTCATACAGACTGAGACATACTAAAGAGTATCTTATTGTCTTCAACAGTGGCTTTGTGAAGGGAGTTACTTATGATTACTTGGGGAACTGTTTCAATAGGAAATCTTAAAGCTTCACGTCCTCATAATTAGAATTGTGAGTTCTCCTAAGCTGCAATAATCTAAATGCCAAGAGGATTATTGATCTCAGTAGCAAATACCCACTGCAGTGTCTCCTCCTTGTTGATCCCACTCTCTTCCTCAAAGTAACATCAATACACATAGAGAGGTTACCATCCTTGAACAAGTAACTCAATCTAAATGAATCCTCTTGTTTTCCGTATTCTACAGGCGTGTGTGTGTGTGTGTGTGTGTGTGTGTGTGTGTGTGTGTCATGCATCTCTAGATTTATATTGCATATTTTATGATTCTAGAAATGAGAAAAAGAACTATCAATGGGTGCTCCCTTCCCTATTTTCTCTTCCTAATACTGGTATATGAAGATGTGGTTTCTAGACTGAATTCTGATAGGCAGCTCTGCTACTAATACTGAGATGATCCCTCTCTGAAATTAGCACCCTCTTTCTCTAGGGTCTTGCTTTCCCCAACCCCTACCAGTATTTCTTATTTCTCTCCAGCCCTACCTATAGCAGATGGGGATTAAATAGTCACACAGAAAAAAAGGAGCTTTCTGGCTCCATCATAAACTACTTCCTCCCCAAGCACAAAAGCTTTCAAGTAATTTGAACCCTTTTTTATAGGTTATATTTGTATGGGTTATATTTTCATGTAGAACAAGTCAGTAAACATGCTCTGATCTTTTAGGGTCTTACACAAATGTAATGATGTCCTTTTATACTCTAACTTTCAAGGACACAATTCCTTTTTGAATTAAACTAAGTGGTATCTAACAGCTGCAGTACTAAAGCAATGTTTTCACATCAGTGAGAGTACCTGCTCCCTGGGGTCATTCTAACATTCCCTTTATACAAAACGCTTATACAACACAATATAACCTTAAGTGTTTTTCTATAGAACCTCGTCACCTACTCAAAGCTCAGTTTTCTAGTGGTGTTTTTGCATACTGTTTATCTGCAATAAGAAGCATAGCTTCCAGAATGCTCGCCAGAGTCTCTCTTGTCCTTCCATGTGCTTGACATGCTTTGTTCTGGCACAGATAAATAGCTCAGTGTCTAGAATGTCCTTTGTATAAATGTCCTCTAGCAAGCATGGATAGTATTTTCATTCTGGTATCTCAGCGGTTTAAATTTCTCTTTATTACATACTTGTTCATGTATCCTCTCTGCTATGATCTTTTTTTTTAATTCATTATGATAGGTTGGGAGTTGAAGACTGGTGACAGGTAAGACCAGCTAGCCCTTCTGACTCTCTAGGGCATTGTTCCGGGGGTTACTATGACCTGGAGACTATTGGTGGTGAATAATTTCAAATAGGTTCTTTGAAGGGAGGACTAGAGGTTTCTGTGAGCAATCTAGACATCTCATGGAGCTTTGGAACTTTTCCATGGATGCAGATATGTGACTGCAAAGTGCTAAAACCATAGCACACAGAGCATGCTCCTGCATCTCTCACTCTCTCTACCCCCTTTATCCAACATTCCTTTTCTTCTCCCATCCTCTCATTCTTAGCACAGTTCCCTTGAGAATGATTTGCTATGAATAGTTATCCAGGGCTTTAGCTGAACAAAATTATACAGTTATACATTTGTGATGTAAGGGGTAGAAAGAGGATTTGTAATGGGGATGTAAGGGGTATAAAAAGGATTTACAATGGGTAATTAATTAGAGATACTGTAAAATCATAAAAAGCCAATAAGGTTTTGTCATGTAGTACAGAGTTTATCAGCTACAGGAAGTCTTTTCTATCTCATGGGCTACAAGAAGCAAAGAGATAAAGGAGGTCCCAGGGATGAGTAGAGCCCAAGATTCAGGACCATTCAATGGTAAGAGGAACTGTGGATTGGAAAGCATATAGGCAGAGCAATAGTCTGAGATATAGCTGATCTGTGATGCCACAGAAAGGGGAGACGTGGAAATGCCTTACCTTTCCTCCCTTTTCTGTCCATTCTCCTGGTAGTTATCCCATTCAAATCAGAAAGAAGCTGTCAGAGAAGCCTGAGACCTGTCATTTGCAGAGTGTTATACATAGGAAGCCCAAGAATAGATGGAAAATGTACATTCAGGGGGCCTGGAATTAAGGTAGTACAAGCCACATCTCAACCACACTTCGACATTTCCATTTTTAGGGTCTTCATAGTGAGAGTTTGGGAGTGAAGTTTGCAAATCTGTTCACATGCAGGAGTAGACAGTCAACTTTGCATCTTGCTTTCTTCTAGTCTTACCATGCCCAACCCAACCTCCTCTCTCTTTAGAGACAATGTCTTTGTGTGACAGTGATCTTTAGACACACAGGTTAGGTTGCTTTTCTGATTGTCATTTCCACTATATTTCATTGCATTCTAGTGAAAGAAAAACTTTACTGTCGCTCACCTTATGGGATCTGCCCATTTTATCTCTCCAGCCCCATCTCCTACTACTTCTGTACTTTTGCTGTAGTTACACTCATGGCTGTTTGTGGGACATTCACTTTGTACATACCATTCTTTATTCCTTAAATGCTTTCCCCTCAAGTATCCCTTTCTCTTCTCTCCTCCACCTTTGCTCAGCAATCAACAGAGTAATACTTTCCTTGCTTCCTACTTGTATTCAACCATAAAATTGCCACTTTTCTGTTTGATTTTTTTTATCATCTCATAATATGCTATGTAACACTAATTATCTACCCTATATACACATGTGCGCATGTGCAAACATACGTGAATTGCAGGAAGGCTGGGTCTTGCTATTGAGGCAGTGAATTGTTCACAGAGGAACACCTGGTACATTATCACTGAGTACCTGAATTCAAGAGCCACTGAATGACTCTCCTCAGATATTTAATATTTCTTTCCCTAATCCTTTTCTTTGCCTTAATTAAATTTAATGTGACAGCAATAATTTGTCAGCTTGCTTTTAATGAGTCCCTCCAAAGTGTTTAATTTTTTTGCAGGAAAAAAAAATCATGTAACTGCTTTACCATTGCAATTTGTGAGGTAGTGAAGTTGTCTAGAGGCTAAATTCAGATCTTCTGCTTGCTAGCAATTTGATCAGAGACTGACACCTCAGTCTCCCAGCCTGTAATAAAGAAATCATAACTCTGCCCACCTCGATGGGACTGTATTCAAGTCACATGTGAAAATCACTTTGAGTAGTCTGTATAGAAAGTACTCATTTTACCCTAGCTACTTCTGGTAGTGTTGGTTTACATGCTGGGACAATCTATAAAAGGTGCCCTCAGGTCTTCTGCATTAGAAGTATCAATGGCAAAGAGTCCATCTGTGTCTATTTTCTTTCTGAAGTGATCCTCACTGGTGATTGGGTGTAGAAGAGACAAAAAAATTAAACCCATTCCTGTAAACTGTTGGATTGCTCCTCTAGGTAACATTAGATTGAGGAATCTGTTGGCCAGGGCGAACCTCTTTGGAGATTGTGTTGACCTCCAGTCCCTTTTTCCCTTTTTGCCTGCCTTAGCATTAGGCCTGAGCCTGCATCTGTGAGCATTTGATTCTGTGAGTGCTCCCTGCCTCACCTGCTTCTACTCCCAGTGTCTATGGCTTATCATGATGCCTTCATACTGGTGACCCAAAGTGTTGCACATGATATTGAAATCAGAGTAGGCAACACTGACACAAGTGAGTTGAGAAACCAGCCATGTCCTCGTAGGAGGCAGGTGACTTCACTGGTCCAAGCAAGGGCACATGTATCTGCCCAAGAAAGAGCTCACTGGCTGTCATGTGCTGGGAATGGTAGGACTGTAGCCAAGGAGAAGGGAGAACATCTGTTGAGCCTGAGAATGTCTCATGGGCTACCAATGGCATGAGTTCCACTGAGGGATAGTAGCTTTTGGAATTGAAAGTTTCCTGAAGGCAAAATGTTGCCACCTTTTAACTCTTCATGATCTTAGTCATAGTGGCTGTTTAAAATCGTTCACACATAATCCCTTCATAAAAATGTGTTTAACCTTCTTTCAGTGCTGGACTCTATTTTGACTTAGTTTGGGAAGCAGGGTAGGTGGTAAACCCACTGCTGAGCACTGGAAACAGTGTCAGTGATTGAGGGACTCTAGAGTTCAGGATCTTTGTGACTTCACTAGAGGGATATCTTTGGAACTCTGTAGCAATGGCAGTTGTGATAGCCCAAGTACAAACCATCAAGCCTACAGAAGTCATCTGTGCTATGAATATATTTTAAGAGGCCTGGCAAATTTTAATAAATTTAAATAAACAATGAATCAATTAGATTTGTGCTTATGATTCAATAGTAGGTGGCAGCATGTTTATTAATTACTGGATGTGCAAATGTCTGGGCTGTCACTAAATAGCTTAGTAATGACTCGGTTAGCCCAAATCTCTCATTGAGGCTCCAGGTGAAAGGTGTAGGTACAGAGTTGAAACGTTTAGTGATTCATCATCCTGGCTGAGATTTTGGAAAGGTGGTTCCATGTTCATGCATCAAAACTCAGGAGAACATGAAAAGCTCTTGCAAGGTATTTCAGAAGCATTATTTTCCTTTGTGAAGTATTCAGAAAGATAACTTTTGTGTGGACTTTTTCAGGTTTCCTTTTTCCATCAGCCTTATCTCCTGGGAGTTTCTTAAAGGTGCTGGGTTGCTTTAGTGTCTGAAAATTTCAAATGGGTTATTGCATTTTTCATGCAGATGCAAAATATTAATATAGTCTGCTAACTTGGAAATGTTTATTGTAGCCTGCCATGGCCTGTCAATGAGAGAAGTAAACAAAGTATATTGAGGAAAATAACATGGATATTTGAGATGGTATGGTCAGAAAATGACCTGAAAAGAAATCATTTTCTTTCCAGGACACTGCCTCAGTGGGCACAACTCTTTCAGTCATGCTGGTTGTTTTGTTTTTTTTTTTTTTTGACTTGAACGAGGTCACTGCTGTACTAGGGACATTTATAAAACTATAAGACCTTTCCTATAGGAATAATGTTGAAATCTCTAATGAGATAAGTATAGAAGTTTGATCTTGGAGAAACAAGTAATTGTTATTTGTGACAACAATCTTCTCTTCTTTCCTAATAAGCAGCTTTTACCTAGGTGTAGTGATTTCTTTAATTATCTTTTGTGGATTGCTTTGAATCACATGATTAGGGAGTATCTTGAAAACTCTTACCATTTGCCACTCACTCTACCCATTTCTATAACCTATTCTTTTTTTTGATTTTCTTTCTATACTGTGAAATAAAAAGTCTTCAAAACAGACTAAAGTTTAATTGACGATGCAGGGAAATACCTGACAAGCCTCTGGGTTTTCATAGTAACTTTATTATTTCCTAGCAGTGTGAGCTAAAGTAAACCTTTGAAACCTCAGTGTTCTCATGTGTTAAATGGGCATAAGAAACTTACCTTTTCTATTATACTGTAATTAATAATTGAACAGAAAAAATATTCAGATGTAAAGAGTAGCTTCCTGAGCAGCTAGGATGACAGGCATGAGCCACTGGTGCCTGGCTCGATTCAGTATATTTTCGTGCGCTTTAGACCTTCTTATTCAACAAATGAGAAAGTCAATAGTCAATAATTAGTATAAAATGGAAAAATGACACAGAGCTGTGCAGATAACTATTTAGCAGAATAGAAGACCCATCAGAGTTTAAAGTTAATAGAATAGAAGATCCATCTGAGTTTAAAGGAGTTTTTTTCACAGAAGGTGAATTGTTGGTGAATTTTGAACTAGATTAGAAGTGTTGACTAAAAGGAATAATAAAAAGAATTCATGTCATTATAACATTGGTCTTGGTCATTACTGGACATTAAAGTCACTGGAAGAGCCTCCTAACAGTGTGTATTTCTGGGCCTGTTGCCTGGCTACTGGTTTAGCAGGTGTAACTGGGGCACAAGAATCTACATTTTAATTAGCACTGTCATTTTTTTACTATTGGCAGCACAACGACATTTTTGGTAGAGGCTTACTGCAAGGTCTTGCATAGCATTGCATACTGTATTTAAAGCACGCTGTAAGGAGTTGATGTTAGTGTGAGCACAATCTCAGTGAGCAAAGGCAGCTGTTAAGTCCACACCCTTTGTCAGCTTTAGTATTTTTGGGTTGGAACCTCTTTCCACTTAGAACTTCATTTTTGGCTATCTACAAACCTGTTTGCTCTGGCTTCTTCTTATGGAGATGCAGTAATTCTTGTCTGCCTCTTTCTTAAAAGCATGTACTCCTGAATTGGAGAGGTGGGACCCTATAGAGTCTTTAGTTTTCATAGCTTATATCACAATTCCTTTATTTGTGTGTTCTCATTCTGATTTGGTAAGGCTCTTTATATATTCTGAGGTGGCATTTCAAATGCCTCATTTTTGATTTTCAGATTTCTTGTGCTTGGGCACTCTTGCATTTAATTAAACTCAACCTAAAATTTACTTTTGAGATTTGCAAATCACATCCGTCAAGATACCCCACCTCTATAAACTATTTACAGTGATTTTCTCAGTTTTCCAGAGATTTATACCTTTTGCTTTAGGCTTCAATTTAGCATATACTTTATCCTGCATAGGAAGCAATTTTTTCTTGCGCTGAGTTGTTAAATCGGTTTTATATATTTTCATTCCTTAGAGTAGAGGTGAATAAACTTTGCTTACTAGATTTGGTAGTACCTTTATCACTTTGAACATCCTCAGCACTTTAATTTTAATGTGGCTAAATGGAATATGTAAGATTCAGTGCTTTCCATTTAGTACATTACAATAAATACTTCAAAAACTTAACAGTGAATTCCCTAGAGATAAACAGCTAGAACCCTTCATATTTCCTCACTTCTGAATTTTTAGAATGGCTCCGGTTTTATTCTTTGATATTATGTTAACCATTGCATTGAAGAGAGGAATGCAGATGTTGATGTACAACCATAAAACATCTTTGACTTCCCTTGCCTGATGCTATATCCCGCCCCGCAGAATTGTCTTTGGATGGAATCTCGGGTAGGTGCCATAACTTTACATAGAAAACAACATTATATCAAGTTCTCTTACTTACTACCTATAAATTTGTAAAGTCTCATTTTGACAATTAATGTTCAGTCCTACATATAGTCAAAGTCCCAAACTACATTTATACTTGAAGATACTCCTGTTTGCAAATGAACCTGCTCCCAGTCTAAGGCTCTTAGTTCCAACTACCTGACCCATGTCTGACTTCCAGTGGAGTTGTGTGCAGAGGATGGAGAAGGGGAAGTGGCAGTGAAAAAAGCCTTTGCTACTGTGTACATTGGCATATTCTGGGCTTTGAAAGTATATGAGGTTAACTCCATTGGAGATGGAGTCTAGTATTTAGCAGAATTATTATATTTTGAATTTTCTCTCCTGGGAGAATCCAGGTCTGCTCTTTGTTGCTGGTAGTGCCTGTCTGCTAGTTGGTATGATGTCATACCTACACTGGTTTTTGTTTTGACATGCCATGTCGGGTAGGTGGCTGCTGTATGTACATGAGGTCTCATGAAAAACATTGAGTGGCAGGGTAGTTTCCTTCTTCAGGGCCTCAGTCAATGTATTTATCATACCATATTGGTCCAGCATGGTGGAAAGGGAACAATCTGTGCATCCAGGGTGGCTCCTCTCTGTGTTCTTCGATCAGACAGGCAATTTCTGCCATTGTTCCTCACCTTAAGGCTTTCAGAATTGGTTCTAGCTGCAGTACCTTGTGATGGCACTGAAGTCCAAGGAATGAAAGTCAGGATATTCTAATGGTCTAGTTAAACTTTCTCTTATTCAGCTTGAGGAGGAGAGTAGCAGTAGAAGGGGAAACGTATCTCAAGGATTTTCTCTAGTGAAACTGTCACACATCTTGGCATCTTTAGGTTGACCTGTTTTCATTTTTTTCCGCAATTTGGATATTTGACTAAATCTTTTTCTCTATCTTCTGAAGGTACCTCCTTTATATTCGTGTTACCTGTAGTTTTTAATCTCTTTCATTTCATCTCACTAACTCTAACAGCTATTACATAAGGTATAACCTAGCTCTCTTTCCCGTGGGCCAGAGCCCCACTCCAAACCATGCTCTTGGGAAATGAAACCTGTGGTAGATTTCAGCAATGCTTGCTATTTCCATTGAAAATCTTTGTACAACACACAGCCTCTGTGACACTATTAGATGATTTGTCTTGTCTTGCTTTTGTTCTTCTGATGCCTTGACTGAGTTGACATCGAAAGAGCTCTGTTTCAATATACTGTTGTGTTCCATTGGGCCAGCACTTGCAAAAACTGAAAGCAGGCAACAGTAACAGAGTTTCGACCGCATGACAGCTATTGGCCAAACACAACTTTCGTTGACATTTCCTGTTCTCTGGTAACATAACAGGCACCATGCTAACTTTTCGTATGATTTGGCTTGGCATGGTGGAAATAGTTATGCTTATTTAAATGTACTGTATAAGATCCATATATATTATGTAAAAAATAAAAGGTAGGAAATTGTGTGTCATATGTACAAGATGCTTAGTTTTTATTGGGGTGATTTAAAATGGTCAAGAAGATTTCAACATTTGAACTAGATCTTGAGTAAAAAAATCATTACAAAGAGAAAGGGATGATAATGATCAAGACATATTGTATTATAAACTACTTAGTTAAATGACAACTTTTTTATATGACTAGATAATGTAATAAATTAAAAATTGTTCCTTAAAAAAGAGAGAAATATGCATTCAAAGTAAATGAAAGAAGTAATAGAGCCAAGACACAGGCATGGAAAGTGCTAAGTAGGTTAATAAGAGGTTGCATGGCATGGTACGATTTGGAATACAGAATGCATTGTTGTGGGGAATAAGTTTGGAAAATTAATTCTGGACACCTCTGAGAGCTGTGGTAAAGAAGTTGAGACTTGATGTAGGCAGAAATTTAATGGTTGTTGCAGCACACATATAACTTGGTCAGAGATCTGAGCTAGAGCTTAATGGCCTTTGAAGATGATATGGAATCCCTGGTGGTGTTTTGAATCTACCAGTTTGAAGGCAGAGAAATGTACTTGTCTTCTGCATTCTTAAGTCTCTTGAATTCATTGTCCTGTTTCAAACCAGTGATAATCCCTCATCCTCCTCATTCCTGAGGTTTATGACAGAGAATACAAGGATTTATTTGGATTAGTTTTATCAATTGGAAACAGTATATGTGAAATCTAAGTTAAATTTTTAATTGTTCAAAAGTGCCTTGATCTTGCCCCTACTTTGGACTGTGGAATTAATAAAAAAACTAGAAAAAAGTTCAACAAAGTAATTTTAGGAGACAATGAATTAGGACCTGTTTTGTGTCTGATGTCTATCTTTACTTGTGAGCTCTGCTCTCAGTTTCTTAAGCCTTAGGTAACTCCTTTCTTTTCACCTTGTCACTCAAGCATAAGTATCTGCCTGACCTCAATTGCAGTAGACTTCCTAGAATTCTAATCCTTTACTGTAATTTTGAACAATTTTTGATTGCATATATCATACCTGAATTCCTGGCATTGAATTATGTAATTATATTGTTGTAACTATGAAACACTTTTCTATTTAGTTTGTTAATCAATATTGTTTCCTTGGGTTTGTATTTGAGGGTTGGTCTTCTAAAATGTCTCTTTTCCATTAATATGATAGCACAAGATAAACTATGAAATTTTATACCGATTCTACCATATTGAGAATGACTTTGACTGTAGGTTCATTATTGTACATGCCATTTGAGATGGAAACTTAGAAACAAAATGATTGATTTTGTGTATGTGTATGCGCGCTGTGAGTGTGTATGTGCTTGCATTCATATGCACACAAGCACACCTGTCCTGGAGCTTGAATTCAGGCTTTGGGCACTGTCTCTGAACTCTTTTGCTTTAGGCTAATGCTCTATAACTTGATTCATGTCTCTACTTCTGGATTTGGAGTGTTTAATTGGAAATAAAAATCTCATGGACATTCCTGCCTGAGCTGGCTTTGAACCGTGATCCTTAGATCTCATTTTCTTGAGTAGTAAGGATCATAGATAGAAACCACCCATGCTGAGCCAATCTGTACCCTTTATTTGATTTTTATATTGTAAGTAAGACATTAATGAAAAATAATCCTGTTCTTTTTTCCTTCACTTTAAAAAATTTTTATTATTGTCAGGGTGATGTATATAGAGTGAGGTTACGTTCAAAGGGTAGCCAGTACATTGCTTCTTCAACTTCGTTACTTCTCATCTTGATTTTTAATGCATCATTGAAGATCCTTTTTTTGGAGTTAAATGTCTGTGATGTTCTTATTATATCGTTAAAATTATAAAGGGAAATGGTTTCCATTAATTCTATAAAATGAATATTCAAGGAAATATAAAGTACAGCCTAGTTACATTTGGCTTCCTGCTCTCCTAGGTCACATCCTCTTGCTTTTGTGACACTTAATTCCAACTTGTACATGTACTCCACTCTCCAGGTGTTGCTAGTCTTGTTTTTCATAGGACTTGTGTGTAAGGAGTTGACATATTTGGGTTGGATTTATGTTCCATGTTATATTCACTTAGTTGCCTGGAAACAAGATTCCTGAGTTCCTCGCCTATGAACCCTTCTCTACTGGGCATTCCATTTCCTTTCAGATTCAGTGCACTTACATCTTGAATTCTCTGCTTGCCTTTTGTCATGCCTTTCTGCTCATAATGCTTTACAAGTTTGCTGGCCCTCATCTGGATCTTGTTTTCACTTTGAATTTTTACCTCCTGATGATCTCCCTCACCTATCTTTTCTTTTCACTGTTGCACCCATCATTTCAGATCTGCCATTGGTTGCCTGGCCTGCGGTACTACTTCTTCATTAACTCATGCTCCCTTTGTCTTCCTTTTGTATTCTGATCAGTGTGGAATTTTGAGTCAAGTCTTCTTTGTACTGTCATGTCAGATTGCTCAATTTTATTATGAAACTATCTTTCGTGGGCTAATCTATCATGATAGCATTGTAACATCCCAAGGGCCTAGAATGATGGTCAGAGACATCCTTCAAGCATTGCTTGCTGTGAATTTTAACATTTCATCCTCTGTATTAAAGTACAAGTTTTCTGTTTCTGTTCATTTCACTCTCCATGAGGTATCACTTTTTACTATTCTGATATAACACACACAGAAATTTCAGATCGTGGTATGTCTACAACATGACCGGTCTACAACTGAATAATGTTTTGATTGTTTCTCCAAAGACACATTGGAATCCCAGGATGAAACCAAGACCACAGGTCTTGTCTTCTTCTCATCTTTCATTCATGGAGCTACTCTTTGATTCTAGGAAGAATATTCATGAAAATAAACTTTTGTAGAAACAAGTTGGCTAGTTGTTGAGAATGCATTAACAAATATAAACCCATTCTTGGAGGTGGTGGTGATAAAGGTGAACTTGTTTTCCTAACCATAGGTAACTCCACAAATTTTTAGCATGTCTCACAGGAAGGTGTAGAGTATGACCTTTGAGGCTTTCCCTACTAGATATTTGGGTGGTGGTGTTCACCTATAGATGAGCTGGGAAGGAGTGTGGTTTCCTCACCCCTTCTTCCTCATAAGTCTCAGGTTTTGGATATTTGGTGCTGATCCAATCCTTGTGATTTCCACCATAGGAGACTCTCTGAAATTCAGTGGCTCCACGGGTCTGATACAGGTTTATCTCCTTACATGACATAAGCACTGTGTCCAAAAAGATGCATCTTTTGCTCTCAAGTATAGATTTCTGTTACAGAAATTTGAAGCAAATCTTTCGTCTTTAATATCTGAGCTAAAATTAAGGCAAGCCAGGTTATTATTCATTGCCATTGACAATGTTTATTTCTAGGGCTAAAGAGAAAAGAATGACATCTGCCTGGTAGTGACTCCCTATTACAGCTGACTTGTGAACTGTAACCATGCATATAACTTCAGCGTAGAGTTTGATATGATGTAGAAAAAGTACCTGGGATGAATTGAAAATACAAAGTAAGACTACTGGAGTATAAGCTCAGTGTATGATACTCATTAGACATGAGGGTTTAGGGAAATTTGCTTAACTCTTTAAAGATCAGTGTCTTCCAAGTCTTCTCATCCCTTGCATCTGAGCTCATTTGCTATTTTTCAACTTTGGATTTATTCTCTTCATTTTAGAAGTGTCACTGCTCTTAAAATAATAATCTAAGGCCCTTTCTATTTCTACCTTCCTTTAACTTCCAATGTGGTATTCATAGGAATCAATTATATTTTAGATTAGGATCCTTCCTCATCTACTTTGGCCTGTGACCATTGGCAATCTCTCCTTCATTCTGTCCTGTACTGCAGCCAGCAGATAAAGTTAGACTAAGCCTGGACTAGTCACGATTCTTTGAGCTCTGAGTAATAAAACCTGCTGGAGGAAACCAGAAAACAAATAGGGTTTTATTATGAGGGAATATGTCTCATAGTGCTTAAGGGCAGGATAAACAGGCAGTCCTCAGGAGGGGCTTGACTCCAGAACCTGAAGCACAGAAGCAAAGGCAGATCAACTTACAATTCCTCTGTGGGCTGCACAGCCTCTCCTCTGTCTGGTTAACTCATTCTTGGTCTAAAGTCAGGTGCACTTAGCTTTTCATATTATTATATAGCTTTGGACTTAGCATGGTGTCACTTTCACTACCACTATATTGCCTACAATGTTAAGGCCAGTAACAGTAAGTAAAGGATTGATCTAGCTCGAATCAAGTATGCTAAGAGATTACAGTAGGATTCTATACAGAATATTAATAAATTATTTAATAAAAATATGGTTGCCTCTGTGTGAAACAGGGCAGTTAAGTCCTTTGATGGAGCTGTTTTGGATAGGGCATGTTCTTCAGGATGTGCATTTCATTTTTTTAAAATATTTTCTTTTTTCATATATTTTTATTATAATTAATAGAAGGGTTACATTATATTCGCCAGATAGAAGGTGCATTAATTCACATACATTGATACCCTTTCTCATGTCTTGGTCCCCATTTCCCTCTCCCCCACCCCCACCCCTCATCTTGTTTTCCCCCCTTCCCTATCCAATTTCAAATAACCAAATACAAATGTATCCAATATATTTTCTTTTTCTTAATTAATGAAGCCAAAAGGAGAAGAATCTGTGGCATTTATGGCTGAGGAGAGATTGCTTCCTCAGGAGCTTCCTTCAACCTTTGTTTATATCTGACTGTAGCTCATGGAACTTTTGGTTGAATACCTGCTCAACTTTGGACTATCAGCCCTGTGTTCAGTGAAGCTCAGAATAGCATAAAGATGAGTCTGGTGGTAGCTGCGTGGGAAGAATGGTGTCTGAAGTGATTCAAGCAAGAAGGGATATGAAAGGGGCCTGTCTTTTGAGCAGCTTATAGCTTCTTATGTTAGAAGTTGTGGGTCAAGAGCAGTCATGTTTACAGTCAAGGTGGGAAGTGGGTGGAGGCTTTTTTTCTATATCCCACCTAAGTTCAGGAACAAATTTCTGGACCCTGGTTGTATATTAGAATCATTTAGGGAGCCAAGAAAAGCTCCATTGCTAACTAAGGGCATCAGATCTCAGCATGTAGCCTCAGAATGTTATTTGTGATTTCTTTTCAAGGCTATTCAGAAGATTCTAATTTGTAATCATGGTTTGGTATTAATCCTCTAATCTTATTTTCATTTCTATACAGGCCTATTGTGCAATATAGGGATTACTTGCTCACATACATTTTTACCTAATCAAGCTAAAAAATGTACTGGCTTTGTGGATAAGATTTTTTTTTTGAGACAAGTGCCTTCTATGTCATTTAGGCTTGTTTGAATGTACTGTGTATCCCAGGCTAGTGTCTAACTTAACATTCCTCCAGCCTCAGCCTCCTTCTGAATGCTGTGATTGCAGGCATGAACCAACCTACGTAGGTAGATCATGATAGGTTTCCAAAATCACAACTAGCAGCTGAATTTGAGATGATCTCATACAGGTAGCTTTTAAGACTCAAGCAGTCTTAAGGTTCTATCTAGGTCAGACTGAGTCTTCAGAAAATGCCAGAGGTTCGATAAGATCATAGGCAGAGACTTTTATTAGGAATTTGAATTGAGTTTTTTTTAATCCATTGCTTTTGAATATGGATCCTGCCCAGTTCATTGGGGGAGACAATTTGCTAGATTTGAATCGACTTTGCAGGCAGCCAGCTGTCCTTGGCATGCCTCCCTTAGGGCTACTGTACTATTGCATCTCAGATTGTGACCTGAGAGGTTGTATCAAGTGTTCCTCTTTCTTAAAGCTTAGTTGTTAGCTTTGCTTGCAGTGTATAATCCTTTCAAAGTTCTAAACTTATCATTTTGAAAGCTTCCCTCCCCTCAACACCATGGCAGATATATGTGAAGCTAAGTCCTGTATCTATCTATATATGGTTGATGGGAAACTTCTTTGTGGATATGATTGAAAAGAAAAATATACCATGTAATAAATGAATGCAGGCTTTTGTCCAACATACATTGGTAAATGAGAGTTATCTAGTATTCCCAGAAGGCACTGCTTCTTTAATGGAACCTTTCATTTTCCAACTTATATATCCTTAGCTAATTTTGAAAACCACCACAATCTCTTAAGTATCTAAATCATATGCAATTAAAGTACTCTTTCCCCTTGGGCCTTCTTCTCATTCAAATATGGTACTTGTGGTTTGATTTCTGCCCCTGATTATAGTTTCGTTTTAAAAAACACATCCCTAGGATTGTGGTTTAAGGCTTAGCAGGCTCTCTGGATTATTTTCTTTAATTGTCTTTAGAGCAAAATCATGATTGTTCTCAGGCTAATCATATCCCAGATCCCTTATTAGATAATGTGAATGACTGATTGATTTCCTTTCTCATTTTCTTCCTCCTCACTTAGACATTCTGGTCACATCTTATGGTTCAAACACTCTTAAATTTCTAAAATATATTAAAGCACGCATTTTAAGATATCAGTTGGCTATTTTAATTCACACATTGCTCACATACTTACAACTTTAAGATATTGAAGAATATGTTCATTGTCATATACAATACTCCTAAATTTCTAATACTTCTACATTTAACTTCACAATAGTGATGTTAGTGATCTTTTTTTCTTGTCATTGTTGGTCATTTGGCTTTGAAAAAATTTTTTCCAGCACTTTTGAATTCAGGACCTTGTTCTCACTCAGCTCTCTTGAGCCATGCCTCCAACCCAATTTTTGCTGGTTATTTTTGGTGGTGGAGGCCCCTGATTTAGATTTGAACAACAATCTTCCAGATTTTAGTCTCTTGAATAGTTAATATTACTGGCAGGAATGCCAAATGCCCAGCCAAAATTTTTGCTTTTTGCTGTTATACCTAAAATTCTTTTTGTGGTTAAAGAAAAAGTAAGAGATAGACTTCAGATGATCAAGGCTCTTTCATTGCATTTTACATCAAGACTCCAAACTCTCAACAACAAAGCTGTTATTAGAAGTTGAGAAAGAGTGGTTATAAGGATGGACATACAAATTGTGATATTTCCTTCTTCAGATTACCTCCCTTCTCATCCAATCTGCTCTCTGATCCAGAGGCTGACCTTTGTGGATTCATCCTCTCTTTATTTTGGTTGGTTTTAGCCCATTAGGTACCTGGCAGAAGCTAGAGAGAAAAAGGGGAGGGAGGGAGCTAGGCAGAAAGGGAGGGAGGGAGGGGGAGAGAGAGAGAGGAGACAGAGAGGTGGGGGGAGGGATGGAGGGAAAGAGGGAGGGAGAGGAAAGAGAAATCAAATTATCATTATGGCTCTTCTCTCCATCAAAGGACAAGTAGGTTGAATAGTGCTCCTGTGCCAAAATCTGTACTTCTTAGGAGACAACCAACTCCATGAATGTTCCTCAAAGTTTCAGTAACTGCTCCTCATATATTCTTTTCCAGCCTAGAGTAGAACAGCTCAGCTACAGCCAGCCCAGGGCACTTCACCCCTAGTGGTTCAATTACATCCACATCTTGTAATCATCCTCTTATAAATAAACTTTCCCCAGTCTCCCATGTAAAATGACCCAATACTTCCTTTTCTTTTCCTTTATTTATGGGCAGTGTTAGCATTTGAACTCTACTACTGGAGCCATTCCCTCAGTGTCTCTCTTAAGAAAACAAAATCCAAAAACAACTTGCATTTACCTCTCCCATCCCTCCCCCTCTCCCTCCCCACCCAGCAGGCCATCCTTTCTGGATGAAGGTGATTGATGATGAAGTTATAATGTGGCACATAACTTCTCCTCTGCTCCAAGTTTGTTTGGTCAGTCGTGGAACTTGAACTCAGTGCCTGAGTGCTGTGTCTGAGCGTCCTTTGATCCAGGATAGCGCTCTACCACTTCAGCCAGTGGTCTACTTTGGCTTTTTTTTTTAGATAGTGCTATCCATGAAACTATTTTCTCTAATAACTATCAGGCTGGTTTTGAACTGTAATCCTCAGATCTCAGCCTTCTAAATAGCTAGGATTAAAGGTATGAGCCACCAGCACCACATTTTATTTGCTGCTTGTTTCTTGCCCATTTGATCCTCTTCTAAAATCCACAGGACCACAAGAGTGATCTCGCTGACTGGATTATTTGTTGAGATTCTGCTGACTTTTTGCTTGGGCTGATCTTACCCTGTGATCTTCCTGATCTCAGTCTCTCAAGTAGTTGAGACTACAGAGATTAACCATTGCATCGACCCTATCCCAGCCATTTTCTATTGGGTCCTTGACTGGTCATGCAAGATTTCTTTCTTTTTTTTTTTTTTTGAGATAGAATAGGTATTGTAGAAACTACTTCTGTTGGTAATAAAGTTCTTAATTGTTTGGACTCAGACTGAAGTAGTCCTTCAACAGTTCCTGCTTAGAGTATTTTAGAGGGATCAGTTGAGATTTTCAATCAGCTTTTCCTTTTCTTCTATTATTGATTGGCCTCTAGAGAGATTTTACTTTTTCTCACTCAGATTCAATCAGGTTTTTGAGTAATTTTTCAGTTTTGTGTTTTCTCCTACTCTGAAGAAGAGTTGGAGGGAAATTAACACCATCCAGAATCCCAATAAAGACTCCGTTTTCATTTCTGCCACTCTTTTGATAAATTGGCTTTAAAATATATTTATAACATAAGGTATAGATTGAAATCAGACATTTTCTATGGTGGCACATTATTTGGTTATTTACCAACTAATTCTTCCCAATCCTTTGACTTAGATATCTACTTTATAATTTACTGAGCATCAGATAATTACATCTTTTTTGGGGACTTGTAACTTTTTTTTCTAGTTTTGGGCTTGAGCTCAGGGCCTGAGCACTGTCCTTGGACTTTCTCAAGGCTCTACCGCTTGAGCCTTAGCACCGCTTCCGGCTTTTTTCTGTGTATGTGGCACCGAGTAATGGAACCTGGGTCTTCGTGCATGCTAGACAAGCACTCTACCACTAGGCCAAACGCTGAGCCCAGGGACTTGTAATTTTTTAAGATCAATATGCTTTTCCCATTTTATGGTCGTATAATAGGATTTTAATGATTGTTATTTTGCAATAAGTGTACCAAGGGAAGTCAAAATAGCCTTTCTCCTCCATGCTTTATCTGACAGCAATTTTTTTCAGATTAAGTTCTTATTTGTATTTCTGTTGATAGTTTGAGTCATATTCTGGAAAACATAGAATTAGCTGTCAAAAAATTGACAGCAGACTTAGAAAAGTAATACTGTAAGTACATTTAGCTAAGTGGGAACGCTACCTGTCATTTGGAGTTGATTGTATCCATTAATTCCTGCATATGGTTGCTCATATCTCTACTGGAGTGCTCATGAAAATCTAACTAAATGAAGAGTTTGGGGAGTATTAGTGATCATTGTCCTATAAGACCAAGATCTTACAGAATCTTGCTCAATTGAATGACAACTCCATTGTACAACTACTTAAAGAAAATGAAAAATATACTTTACAAAGGAAGAAAGAAGATCTAACAGTCATTGAGAGTTCATTGTACACTGAGAACACCTCATATATTAAGATATATTTTTCTAAGGAATTTAAGCACACAAACTCTCAGGTAGCTTTCTTTGCACTGGGTAGACAAGCTACTGAATCATTTTCAGTGAACTTCATCACCTGTCCCAACAGCCCTTCAAATTCCTATGTCACCTATTTTGTTCTTTCCAATCATCACTAACCTCAACCTCTGTGCACATTTTCACATGGAATCATGATGAAGATGATGATGATGATGATGATGATGATGATGATGATACTCTTCAACCTCCTTTTCTTCTTTTTCTGGTAGTATTGGGGTTTGAAGTTAAGGCTTCAGGCTGGCATAAGCAGGTACTCTCCACTTGAATTACATCCCCTGATCTTTTTGCTCTGGCTGTTTTTTTGAGGTAAATTCTTTTCTTTCCCCCTGGGTCAGTGTCTTCTTTATATTTCCCACTGTAGCTAGAATGACACACTTTTGTGCCTGGATTTTTCTGTTGAAATAGACTCTCACTACTACTTTGCTATGGCTGGCTGTTCTGAAGGCTCAATTTTCTTGATCTCTAAGTCGCTGTAATTACAAGTGTTAGAATTACCACATGCACTTGTTAGTGCTTAGGCTATTCCCTCTGGCAGAAATGCTCTTCATCATATAATTCAGGCATGGATGACTCCTTTTCTTTTAAGTTCAGCTTCCATGCCACATATGACATTAGTATATATGTATGCAAGTATGTGATTTTTTTAGACCTTTTAATATCTGACTACCTTCAGTTTCTTTTCCTTTATTTTATTGAGAACTCTTCTCTGTAAAAACTGTGATTTTGCCTATCAATGTACTTTTAAAAGATGAATGTACTGATATGTGTATAGGAAATAGGTTGTTTTTTATGCCATTCTCCACCTGGGGGGTCTTAAAAATGCTTAGAACATACATAATGAACAACTTATTAGAAATGTCAGTCAAGTATTTTTATATTTTAAAGTGGGAGCTCTGGCATGTTGTGTTTTTCTTCCACATGCTACCACCGTCTTACCAAGCTTTTTGTCTAGTATATTTTATTTAAAGTAAAGGAATCTTTACTCTTTTATAAATTGCTTTAGTGTTAAGAGAGAGGCGTTGTCCCACAAGATCAGACTTTGCCCTCTGCTGAGATGGAAAGTGACAACTGAAGTTTCTTTGATTGAAATGTTTGCAATTCTAGGGACTCAATGTAAAACAACCCCCCTTGCACATACCATAGGAGGAATTGTTAAAAGCAAGTCTTTCTTACTTTAAAACAGTTGTATTTATGTCATTCACTTGAATAAACATATGATTATAAGTTCTGACTTAAAAGATGAAATTGGATGACACAGGGCTTGAACTCAAGGCCTGGGCACTGTACTTGAGCTTGCTCAAGGCTAGTGCTCTATCACTTGAGTAATAGCACCCTTCTACCTTTTTCTATATATGTGTTACTGAGGAATCGAACCCATTATGCTAGGCATGACCTCTACCACTAGGCTATGCTCCCAGGCCCTCCAGGATGTTTTTAAATACTAGAACATTTCTTTTTTTCCTGATGCAACTTAGTGTTACACTTTCACTTTTTTAAAGGAGGAAAGGGTGGCTCAAAGGATAATACCAGTAAGGAAAACCCATTATGATGTGTGGGGTACAGTGTAATATAATATTCAGTATTTGAAAGTTACATAATAGCGGAGTATTGAACTTACTTCTCCTTGGGAGCTGAGTCATAATAGCTCTATGATCATATCCAAGGGGAAGGAAGAAGAGCAGGAGGTTGGCCTTGAGTAGGTCATTGAGTTTTACGTAGCACTATATCTCTGAACACATCTTGTATGTGTCTTTTTCTGAAGAGTATTATTGGTTGAACTTTAGTTTCTCCATTTTGAAAGTTCTTATGATGTACTTTCTTTCATCTACTTCCATTTCATTCTTCCAGTTCTTCTGCTTGTTTCTATTGTAAGTTCAGTGTAAGTAAAGTTCTGATTATTGTCTTTTAATGGGTGTAGTTTAAAAGTACCTTCTTTAGAATTTCATGATTATGTCATTTTGTAATTTCTATTGACTTTTTTCCTTTTAAATTCAAAGAAGCATGGTTATTTTAAAGCAACAAAAATGGTGACTTGGGGCTATTTTCAATCTTACATTTATAGAGTAGAGCAACTTGTTTAATTTCCACTCGATATTATTGTTTTCTGAATAACTTGCTAGATGAAATATTGAGAGTATCTCAACATTTCAGCTGTAAATTTTTTGCAGTAATCAAAATTGAAAACTTGAAATTGAATAATATTCATTGTGCTTGGTGGCTTTTTTGTTTACTTTTTCTTAACACACTGTAAATGGGCATAATTAAATTTCCTTTTAACATACTGTGGTATTTGCATGCTTATTTTAAAATTGACACATGTTATTATTCAGTCATTCTGCTTCTTTGAAGACCTTTTGGGATCAGAGGGATTTGCACTTCTGAGTTTTAAGAGGCATTTTAAAATACCGTTGTTGTTCTTAAATCACTTCAACTTTATTCACTATGGATCCGCTCATGGTTCATCAGGGTTGACCGATCCTGAAGGTCTTGCCGCACTCACTGCACTCGTAAGGCTTTTCTCCAGTGTGCACATTGTGGTGCTGGATGAGGACAGAGTGGTCGCTGAAGGCTTTGCTACACTGGCTGCATGTGTAGGGCTTCTCACCTTTGTGGATCCGCTGGTGCTTCAGCAGGGTCCTCTTCACACTGAAGGTCTTGCCACATTCACTGCACCCATGAGGCTTCTCTCCAGTATGTACCCTGTGGTGGCTCCGCAGCACAGTGCTGTGGTTAAAGGCTTTCCTACACAAGGGACACACATATGGCTTCTCCCCAATATGGATCTACTGGTGCTGGATGAGATGTGAGAGCTATGTGAAGGCCTTGCCACACTCCAGACACTCATGGGGCTTCTCTCCTGTGTGTATCTTGTGCTGCTGAGCAAGGTCTGAGCTTTCTGCAAAGGCTTTTCCGCACTCTTTACACTCAAAGGGCTTCTCACCCATGTGTATTCTCCTGTGCTTGCTGAGAACTGAGCTCTGGCTGGATGCTTTCCCACAAGTGTTGCATATATAGGGTTTCTCACCAGTAGGGATTCGCTGATGCTGAAGGAGAAGGGAACTCTGACTGAAGTATTTCCCACACTGGATGCACGTGTAGGGTCTGTCCCCACCAGAAGCTGTCTGGTGCTTCGTGACTGTACCCTTATGGGGGGCCAACAGAGTTTGAACTCAGGCAGAAGCTCGGTTCTGTTTCGTAATGTTCTTGCTCAGTCTTCAAGTGTGTTTTCCCTAGAATCACTGTTACTTCATCAGAAGCTAATGGCTTTAACCTTTAGTCTATATTTTGGTTTTCTTCCTGGGTTTTGCATTTCCATGGTCGAGATAAAGTGTCCTGTTGCTTAGAGCCTGCAGTGTGGTCACATTTGAGGCTGTGTGAGAGGCTACTGCCCAGGCCCTGGCTTTCCTCAGCTCCCTGACCATCCAGGACCCATGGATCTTCTCCTTGTTCCAGCTGGGAGATCACATTGCAGTTGGTTAAGTTTTGTTTTTTGTTTTTAGCAAAAATGGTTTTACTTGGAGCTGCTTTCTCAGGGTGAAAAGGAAATGATTTATCTGCCAGGTATTGATAATTTAGTAGTAATAACGCACTTTTATAACCAGGTGAAAAGTCATATGAATTTATTCTATATTAGCTTTGTCACATGTAATGATTTTCTGAAATGCACTATGAACTTCTTTTTTCTTTCTGTCAGTATTAGGGCTTGACCTTAAGGCCTGGAAACTGTTCCTTAGACTTTTTTTTTCCCCTTAGACTTTTAACTCCAGGTTACCATTTGAGCAACACCTTTAGCTCCTCCTTTGTGATGGCTAATTGATGGTAAAAGTCTCAGGGACTTCCTTGCCAAAACTAGCTTTGAAGCATGATCTTCAGATCTTAACCTCTTGAGTATCTGGGAAAACAAGCCCCAGCCATGAGTGCCCAACTTGGTTTTTGAATTTTATTTTTTTATGAATAGCTGGTTGCTTTTACCTTCTAGTCACTTTCTGTTGTGTCTCTTCATGTTTCTCCTTTTTTTCAGCCCTTCTAGTGTGTGAGAACAAACCTTTTTGAATTTATTTTTGTTGATTTCCAAATGAAGGCTCATGTTGTGAGATTTTGTTATGAAATATATATGACATTTTCTGGATTAGGGCATTGTGGAATTAGCTGGTGATAATTTTTCCAGATGTGAGGTAACCTTAATCCATTGAACAATTTTATAGCTTTTGAGCATTTTTTGGAATGTTGAGCACATTTCTTGCCACACATAAATTAGCTCACATTTTCGTTAGTTTAGGAACATATGCCAGGTTATGAGTTTTACAGACTGACTCTATTAACAATGTTTACTAGAGAGAACAATGAGTTATAGGTAGAATGGTGATTTAATTGTGGTAGTTGTGGCTAAATCTATGCAGAACAGGTTTTTCTTCTTTGTGTCTGCTTGCACTTTAACTCCTTCTTGGCTTTTGCCTGTACAACTTACTACATTTTTTCTTTATTTTATACCCTTTCTAACTTCAGTTCTAACATTCCTACACTTTGCACATTCTCAGGAACTTCCTGAGAGTAAGTACACAAAGCCTTGCTTTAGTAAACTGACCCTGAATCAAATGTGTCTAAAGGAGATACAAGTTAAATGAAATAATTTGGCAATGTATTCAGTGGTTGGCCCTATAATTTTTTGATTTATCATAGTAATAACTTTTATAATGAAGCTAATAGTAAATAATGACAATTTTAAAAACAATATGATGAAAGCATAGCAGAGTCAATTGGATATAATATGTGAGATTGTGGGTCAGCAAACATTTTCTGAATGGTGGGAGAGGTAGTTAAACTCTTCCATTACTTTTTTTAAAATTTTTTTATTAAAGAATTTATTAACATTGATTTTTACATCATATTTCAAATGATGTGTTTAACTAACAAGTATTCAAGAAGAGAATCTCTATATACAATCACTGGCACTTAGTTTTTAGAACATAATCAAAATTAGGCTAAGGGTTTGTATATCATAGATATATATTAATCTGTGTAATAAAACATTATGTCTATAGTGTCATAAGTTTTTATGTCTAGGTAGCTGTGTTTATATTTCCCATACCATCTCCATAGCATTGAGTATACAAATACTGAGTCCTTATTTTTGTACTGTTTGGATCTAGTATCTACATATTAAGGATACCATGCACCTTTTGTTCCTTTGGTCTTGACTTGTCTCACTCAACATGATTTGCTCTAGATTCATCCACTTTCCTGCAAATGCCATTATTTTATCTTGTCTGTTGGCTATGTAGAATTCCACTGTATATACATATGCCACATTTTATGTATCCATTCATCTGCAGTAGGGCATCTGGATTGTTTCCATTGCCTGGCTATTTTGAAGAGTGCAGAGATAAACATAGCTGTGCAGGTGTCTTTATCATATCTTGGGTTATGATGTTCAGGGTAGATCCCCAGAAGTGGTATGGCGGGATTGTAGGGAAGGTCAATTTTCAGTTCTTTAAGCAACCTCCACATTGCTTTCCAGAGTGACTGAACTAGTATATAATCCCACCAGCAGTGTAGTAGGGTTCCATTTTCTCCACAACCCCACCAGCATCTGTCATTGTCTGAGTTCAAAATCTTGGCCATTCTTGTTGGGGTAAAGTGGTATCTTAGGGTTGTTTTTATTTGCATTTCCTTTATGACCATGGATGATGAATATTTTCTCATATGCTTTTCTGCCATTTTAATCTCTTCTTTTGATAAGTCTCTCTTTAGTTCCCTTGCACATTTAGTGAATGGTTTGTTGGGTTTGGGGAGGGGGATTTGTTTTTTGAGTTCCCTGTAGATACTGGATATTAAGCATTTGTCAGATGTATTATTGGTAAATATCTTTTCCCAGTTGGTTGGCTGTGTCTTGTCTTTAGTGGCTATGCTTTTATCTGTGCAGAAACTTTTTATTTTTAGGTAGTCTAATTTATCAAGTCTCTCTCCAATCTGTTGTGACCCTGGGATTCTGTTCAGGAATCTTTTGCCTGTGCCTATGAGTTCCAGTGTCTCTCCTACTCTATTATGTAGCAGTTTCATGATTTCCTTTTCTGACATTGCGGTCTTTGATCCACTTTGAGTTAATACTTGTGCCTGGTGAAAGGCTAGGGTCAATTTTTAGTTTCCTGCATGTGGCTGCCCAGTTTTGCCAGCACCAATAACTGAATAGACTATCATTCCACTGTATGTCTTTGGCTCCTTTATCAAATACAAGTTGACTATAGGCATGTGGATCTATTTCTGGGTCTTCTATTCTGTTCCACTGATCTTCTGGTCTGTTTTGTGCCAATACCTAGCATTGCTCTTTTTGCCTAGAATTGTTTTGGCTATTCTAGGTCTTTTTTGTTTCATATGAACCTTTGGATTATATCTTCTATTTCTGTAAAGAATGTCTTTGGTATCTGGCAAATATCATGTAACCCTTTTACTAATTACAATAAAAAATAAATAAAGAAACGAAGGGGAAAAAAAAGAATGTCTTTGGGATTTTGATGGGGATTGCATTGAATTTGTACATCAATTTTGGCAGCATAGCCATTTTCACTATGTTGGTTCTCCCTAGCCATGAGCATGGGATGTCTTTCCATTTCCTAGTGTCCTCTTTTAATTTCTTTTGTTAGGCTTCATTAAATAATTCCTTTACATCTTTGGTTAAGTTAACTCCTAAATATTTTATTCTTTTGGGGGCTATTGCAAATGGAATCATTTTCTTGATTTGCCTTCTACTTGTGTATTGTTGGTGTACAAGAAGGCTACGGACTTCTGAAGGTTAATTTTGTATCCTGCCACTTTGCTAAAGTGGTTTATTAATTCTAGGAGTTTGGGAGTGGAGTTTGATGGGTCACTCAAGTAAAGGATCATGTCATCTGTGAATTGGGATAGCTTAATTTCATCTTTCCCTATGTGGATCCCTTTGATGTCCTTTTCTTGCCTTACTGCTCTGGCTAAGGGTTCCAGCACTATACTGAAGAGAAGGGAGAGAGTGGGCATCCCTGTCTAGTTCCTGATTTTAAGGTAAATGGTTCCAGTCTTTCATCATTTAGTATAATACTGGCTGTAGGTTTGTCATATATGGCTTTAATTAATTTAAGGAATGTACCTCTTATTCCTATTTTTTCAGGGTGCTTTAAACACGAATGGATGTTGTATTTTGTCAAATGCCTTCTCCGCCTCCAGAGAAATTATCATATGATTCTTATCCTTAGCTCTATTGATGTGATGTATTACATTGATTGATTTGCAAATGTTAATGCAGCCTTGCATCTGTGGGATGAAGCCTACTTGATTGTTGTGTATAATGTTTTTAATTTGTTTCTGGATTCTGTTGGCTAGTATTTTATTGAGGAGTTTTGCGTCTGTGTTCATTAACGAGATAGGTTTATAGTTTTCTTTTTTTGTTGGGTCTTTCCCTGGTTTGGGGATGAGTGTAATATTAGCTTCATAAAATGAGTTTGGTATTGCTCCTTCTGCTTCTATTTCCTGGAAGAGTTTCAAGAGTATAGGTGTTACTTCATCTTTAAACATCTTGTAGAATTCCGCAGTGAAACCATCTGGACTTGGGCTCTTTTTGGTTGACATTTCCCTGATTGCTTCTTCAATTTCAAACATTTTATGTACAAGGAGACAGCACTATCAATTTCAGCAGCCTACCTTGCTGGTGAAACACCACTTTCACTTTCAACAGCTCAATTTTGTTGTTGGAGGATCCAGGTTGCACAAGTGAGTGGATGTGTCTTGATAAAACTTTGTGGCTGAAAGCTCAATTTCATGTAATTTTGTACTGTCAGCCAGTTCAACCATTTAAATAAGTGAACATATCCTTAGCTTGCAGGACAGACATGCAGATACACATACAGACACAGACAGATAGACACACATACACCAGGTTGCTGATTTTCACAACATTTATTATGGGTTATCTCGACCCCCTTGATATCATTTTCTTTCTTTCTTCTTTTTTTTTGTTCACACACAGATGTGTTTGTTAGTTATTTAACTTGTATTTGTTTAGATAGCAAAAATATTACGCAAGAGAATAAATAATTAAACTAATGAACAAATTGAGCAGACAGTTCTTTAAAAATGACCAATAAACACATAAAAAATTACCAGCATCCTTACACATAAAGTAAAACATATGCGGATTCCATTTTGCCAGTCACAATGGCTACCATAAAGAAAACAACAGGAGGAGGCGGAAGATGGTGGCGGTTCAGTGTGAGTCGTTCTGAGCTCCCACCAAGATTCAAGTTCTGGCAGCGTAGGAGACAGTTCATTACCAGAAATTGAAATTGATCCTAAGTAAGCTTCAGTGCCACAGAGATCTCAGTCATAGAGGAAAAAGAGAAGACAGCATGGAGCCCTGCCAGCCGAGGAGCAGACAGCACTTCACAGCGGCGCACACCTGCTGTAGACAGAGCCACACAGAGCCTATGCAAGCCCAGAGCCAACACCTGGCCGTGCAAGGACCTGCCAGCTTCACAGAAACGGAGAATCCAGCAATTTGTGAGTACCTCCGAGGAGAACTTTCCACTTCTGCTCCCGGAACAGCATTGGGAGGGAGCCCCTCCCCCACAAGCTGAGAGCAGCTCCATCTTGACTGCTGGCCAAGACCTGGCCAAAGCAATTGGAGCCTGAGAGGTGATGCTGGCAATACCACCTTTCTAATTGGCAAAGGATTCCCCAGATATCCCTTAGCCGGAAATCTGGGCTCGGCAATGCTGAAGTCCATCCCCTGCGATGGCCCCAGACCTGGTATACAAAGCTGCCCGTGGATCTTTCAGCTTCGTTTTACCAATCAAGCAACCTGATCCAAAAAACCGCAAAGCCAAATCACAAGAGAAAAAGACTTTGTGAAGTGTTTGGATCCCGAATTTAGTGGAGACACAAGTTTCCTATCCTGCCCCCCCCCCCAAAAAAAAACCAAAACTGAAGCATACCCTTTTTCTTTTTTTGTTCTTCTACTCCTTTTCATTTGCATTTTTAGGTGTTCTTATTTTTTTCTTTGCCATTTTACATACACCTTTTTTTTCTAATGTTATGATTCATTCCTTTTTTTTTCTTTTTTTTTGCCTTTTTTTCTTTTCTCTTTTCCCGCCTCCCTTCTGTCACTGTGGTCGTTCCTAGAAACAGTGACAGCTCTGGGTAGTCTGAATAAAAATTATATGCATATTGACACAGTCACCTGCTTTTTAAACTCCTGGTTCTCAACCTAGTATCTCTTGGGTAAGAACTCACAATAGTGAGGAATCTCTTCCCCCCTTTTCTTTTTTTGTTTGTTTTTTTGTTTTTGGTGTGTGTGTGTATGTGTGTGTATGTGTGTTGTTTTGTTTTATTTTGTTGTTGTTTTATTTCTTTTTTCTTTTTAAAATTTGTATCATTGAAATCTCCTATATCTACCTCCCTCTTTTCTCTATATATTCTTATTTTCATAAGTTTTATCTAAGTTCATCTAAACTTTCTACTCAAATATTCTTCCTGTCTATCACCTTAGGTCAGTTATCCTTACACGATACCTTTTCTTCATTACTATAATAATCTTGCACTCCTGCAGTATTCTTTTCCTACCTCCCTGGTCGTCTTTCATATTATTTTTCTATCTCTGGTCCTCTGTTCATCCTTCAACTCTTATAATGCATGGATCTACATTTGAGGGTTGTAGAGCAATGCTATGTATCTAGGTGTTCAATTATACTCTAGGTCCAGAGGGACTTAAATACAATAGAGATTGGATCGAGGGGCTTATTGTTTTGGTCATAAATCAGTAATCTGTGGTTGTATTAGATTTGTATGTAAGTGCACAAAAAGAACGAGAGAGTGATATTACCAGTCTAAAAGAGCGAACATCTATTGTCAGCCAACTAAAAAGATGTAGGTTGGTTATATCTGAAAAATTATAATCTTGTTTAGTAATAATCTTGCTCCCATTTTTAAATAGGCAGAACAAGAAACTCAAGAAAAATGTCAAATCAAGGAATAGTATCTCCCACCCAACATAAACAGGCAATGGAGCAGTCAGTGGCAAATCTAGAGGAGAGTCTTCCAAGTGCTATACAAATGCAATTGATAAACATTATTAATGAAAAGTGTAAAAACATAACGAAAAGAGATAAGGGAGGAAGCCATAGCTAAACAAGAGGAAACCATAAACAAGGTTATATGTGAAAAAGGGGAAGCCATAAAGGAGGCCATAATAAAGGTTTTTCAAAGAAAAATGGACAAATTCATAGAATCCACAAACTGTGACTGAACTCCAACAAATGTCCAAAGAAAATAAAGCTGCTGAGCTAACCACTCAAATGGAAATCAAGGAGTTAAAGAAATCAATACAGGGACTGGGAGTTTGGCCTAGTGGTTAAAGTGCTTGCCTAGCATGCATGAAGACCCGGGTTCGATTCCTCGGTACCACATACATAGAAAAAAGCCAGAAGTGGTGCTGAGGCTCAAGTGGTAGAGTTCTAGCCTTGAGAAAATCCAAGGACAGTGCTCAGGCCCTGAGCTCAAGCCCAGGACTGGCAAAAAAAAAAAAGAAATCAATACATCATCTAAAACAAGAGATGCAAGGCATTAAAAATGAGGAATTAGAAGCAAGGGAGATGAAGAATAAAGTAGAAAGCTTTGATAGCAGGTTAGACAATGCAGAAGAGAGAATTTCCGGGGTTGAAGATAATTTAGTTGTTACAGAGAAAGAAAAGAAAATCTGTCAGTTCAAATCTAGGTAATATGAGAAAACGCTATAGGGGGTCCCAGATACAATTAGAAAGCCTAATTTAAGGCTAATTGGTAATGAGGAAGGTCTGGAGAAAGAGGTCAATGGTATTGGAAATATACTTCAGGAAATCATCTCAGAGAACTTCCCAAATATCCAGAAGGGCAGGCCCATCCAGATACAAGAAGCTTTTAGAACCCCAAACAGACCTAACCAGAAAAGGACATTCCACCGCCACATTATAATCTGAACTGGATCAATAGAGGCCAAAGATAATATTCTAAAAGCAGCCAGGGAGAAGAGAACAAACACAGATTTCTCAGCAGAGACCATGCAAGCAAGAAGAGATTGGAACGATATATGTCATGCCCTGAAGTCAAATACTACCAACCAAGAATACTATACCCCGCTAAGCTCTCATTCATAACTGAGGGAACAATAAAAACATTCCATTCCAGGGAAAAGCTTCAATATTATATAGCAAACAAACCAAAACTACAGAAAATTCTCAAAGATGTTCTACACATAGAAAATAAACCAAATGTAACACACAGAAAGACATGGCACCTAAAACTCATAACATCTAAGTACCACAAGAACTATTAAGACACAGGCCCTAATGAAAGCTTGTAAAAATGGCAGGAATGAATAAATATTTCTCATTCCTAACTCTCAATGTCAATGGACTTAAATCTCCAATTAAACGACATAGACTATCTAGTTGGATCAAAAAACAAAATCCATAGTTCTGCTGTTTTCAAGAGACACATCTTACCCCCCAAAAAACAAACATTTTTTGAAAGTGAGGGGTTGGAATAAAATTTATCAAGCTAATGGCCCCAATAAACAGGCTGGAGTTTGCCATCCTCATATCAGATAAAATAGACTTCAAACTAAAATTAGCGAGAAAAGACAAAAAAGGTTACTACATACGACTAAATGGATCTTTCCTCCAGGAGGACATAACCAACCTAAACACCTAATCCCAGAGCTCTGAACTTCATCAAGCAAACTTTACTTTCACTGAAACCATAAATAGACTGAAACACAGTGATTGTTAGTGACTTAAACACACAACTCTTACCTATGGACAGATCAACAAGGCATAAACTCAAGAAAGAAACCAAGACATGTGGAAGGGTATCAATATACGTGAATTAATGCACCTTCTATCTGACAAATATCATGTAACCCTTTTACTAATTACAATAAAAAAATGCAAAAAAGAGAAAGAAACCATAGAATTGAACAACAGTATAGACCAAGTAGATCCAGCAGACATCTGCAGATTATTCCACCCAGCAATAACACAATATACATTTTTTTCAGCAGCACATGCAACATTTTCCAAAATAGTCCACAATTTTAGGGCATTAAACAAATCTGTGCAGATTCAGAAACACTGAAATCATTCCCTACACTCTCTGTGACCACAAGGGCATCAAATTAGAACTGAACACCCATCTCTTCCAATGAAGACCCTGTAACTCATGGAGATTGAAAAACATATTGTTGAATCACCAATGGGTCATCAAAGAGATCAGAACAGAAATCCAACAGTTTATGAAATTTAACAAAAAGGGGCACACAAAATACCAGCTCCTTTGGGACATGGCAAAGGCAGTACTCAGAGGAAAATTTATAGCTCTGAGTGTCTACAATAACAAATTGGAAAAATCCAAACCAACAATTTAATGTGTCATCTTAAGCTCCTGGAAAAAGAGCAACAAACCAACCCCAATCCCAGTACAAGGAAGCAACTTATTAAAATCAAAGCAGAATTAAATGAATTGGAGTCCAAAAAACTATTGAAAGAATCAACAAAACAAGGAGTTGGTTCTTTGAAAAAATTAACAAAATTGACAAACCCTTAGCAACTCTTACCAAAAAAAGAAGGGAGCATACCGAAATAAACAAAATCACAGACAAAAATGGTAATATTACGATAGAAATTACCAAGATCCAGAGCATCATGAGGGAATACTTCTCAAACTTTACACAAAAAATTTGAGAATCTAGAAGGAATGGATGAATTCCTAGCCAGAATTAACATACCCACACTGAACCAAGAAGAACTAGTCCAACTAAACAGGCCAATTTCAAGGACTGAAATAGAAATGGCAATAAGAGACCTTCCACCTAAGAAAAGATGGATTCACAGCTGAATTCTATAAGGTCTTCAAAGCAGAGCTCACACCAGTACTCCTCAAGCTCTTCAACGAAATTGAAAATGAAGGCTCTTTACCAAACTCATTCTATGAAGCCAGTATAATCATCATCCCCAAACCGGATAGAGATTCACCAAAGAAAGAGAAGTATAGACTCATTTCTTTGATGAACATTGATGCAAAACTTCTCAACAAAATACTGGCCAACCGTCTACAACAACTCATCACAAAAATTATACGCTATGATCAAACACGATTCAACATGGAGGCAAAACTGGTTCAACATACGCAAATCAATTAATATAATTCAACACATCAATAGGAGCAGGGACAAAAATCACATGATTGTCTCAATAGATGCAGAAAAGGCATTTGACAAGATCCAACACCCCTTTATGTTAAAAGCACTGGAGAAACTAGGAATCCATGGATCATTCCTCAGTATTGTATGACAAACCCACAGCTAATATTTTACTTAATGGCGAAATGTTAAAGCCATTCCCTCTAAAATCAGAAACAAGGCAAGGATGCCCACTCTCTCCACTCCTCTTTAACATAACATTAGAATTCCTACCCAGTGTAATAAGGCAAGAAGCAAGCATAAAGGGGATCCAAATAGGGAAAGAGGAAGTAAAACTTTCCCTCTTTGCAGATGACATGATTCTGTGTTTAAAGAATTCTGTAGACTCCACTTCGAAGCTTCCTGAGCTGATTCAAAAGTTTGGAAGGGTAGCAGGGTTTAGAATTAACCCTCAGATATCAACTGCCTTCCTCTATACCAACAGTGAGAGGAATGAGGCAACAATCAGGAAAGCAACTCCTTTCACAATAGCCTCAAAGAAAATAAAGTACCTAGGAATTATCTTAACTAAGAATGTAAAGGACGTTTTAGATGAAAGCTTTAAAACCCTGAGAAAGAAATTGAAGCAGAACTGAGCAAATGGAAAAACCTCCCATGCTCCTGGATTGGAAGAATCAACATCGTGAAAATGACAATCTTGCCAATGGCAATCTACGAATTCAAGGCAATACCCATCGACATCCCAGTGTCATTCTTTAAAGAAATAGAAGTGGCAATCCAAAATTTCATATGGAATAATAAAAGACCCCGTATAGCAAAAACACTTCTTAGCAGAAAGAACAGCACAGGAGGAATTTCAATACCAAACTTTAGACTCTATTACAGAGCTATAGTGACCAAAACAGCTTGGTACTGGCAAGAGAACAGACCTGAGGACCAATGGAATAGAACTGAGGATCCAGATATTAACCCCCAGACCTCTGGCCACCTAATCTTTGATAAGGGAGACAAAAAAAAAACAATGGAAGAAAGACAGCCTCTTCCACAAGTGGTGCTGACAGAACTGGTTAAGCACCTGCAGAAAACTAAAGTTGGATCCTTCTTTGTCCCCATGTACTAGAATTAACTCCAAATGGATCAAAGACCTCGAGGTAAAAGCTGACACACTGAAAACTTTACAAGAAGGAATAGGAGATACACTAGGCCTCCTTGGCACAGTTTGAAACTTTCTTAATAAGGACCAAGAATCATAACAAATCAGAGAAAGGCTGGATAAGTGGAACTGCATTAACCTGCAGAGCTCTTGTATGGCAAAGGACATAGCTAGTAAATTAATTAGGAAGCCTACAGAGTGGGAGAAGATCTTCACCAATCATACAATGGACAAAGGCCTCATATCTAAAATGTATTAACAGCTCAAAATATTGAATCACTCCAAAACTAATCTCCAAAGTAACAACCATCCCATGAAAAGATGGGCCAAAGACTTGAAGAGAGTCTTCTCTGAAGAAGAAACAAAAATGTCCTATAGACACATGAAGAAATGCTCAACATCTCTGGTCATAAAAGAAATGCAAATCAAAACAACGCTAAGATTCCACCTCACTCCAGTTAGAATGGCCATGATGAAGGAATCTACTGACAGCAGATGCTGGAGGGGATGTGGCCAGGAGGGATCACTACTACACTGTTGGTGGGAGTGCAAACTCGTTCAACCACTACGGAAAACAGTATGGCAGTTCGTCAAAGGACTAAACATAGAGCTGCCCTATGCCCAGCAATTCCATTACTAAGCATTTACCCAATTGTCCAGAAATAAGGGCATACTAAATCCACTAGCACAACGATCTTCATTGCAGCACTATCTACCATAGCAAAGATATGGAACCAACCCCGTGTCCCTCAGTTGATGAGTGGCTCAACAAGATGTGGTATTTGTACACAATGGAATTCTATGCTGCTGTCAGAAAGAATGACATTGCCCCATTTGTTAGGAAATGGAAAGACTTAGAAAAAATCATATTAAGTGAAGTAAGCCAGACTCAAAGGAACTTAGGCTCAATGGTTCCCCTCATTTGTCATACTCAGTAGAAACCTTGGGCTCTCCTAGCAGAGATTTGCAATAGAGCAAAACCTAGATACATAAGGCCGTATAGTATGACACTGAATGAAAGGACCTCTAGGACATAGAAACAAAAGCCATATAATGAGTGATTGTTGTCCTTAATATACTATGTTATCTCTCATGTCTTTTGCTGTCCCCTGATTATCTCCTATTGTTACAGTATCTCACTTTGTTATCTGATATATTACATATATTTGTATTTGGTTATTTGAAATTGGATAGGGAAGGGAGAAAAAAAGGTGAGGAGTGGGGGTGAGGGGGAGGGAAATGGGAACCAAGACATGAGAAAGGGTATCAATGTATGTGAATTAATGCACCTTCTATCTGGCAAATATAATGTAGCCCTTTTATTAATTACAATAAAAATATATGAAAAAAAGTAAACAACAGCAGTTGCAAGCAGGGTACCAAAAGGAGAGAAAAACCCTGCATATTATTGATGGGAATGCAAGTTAGCACAGCAAAGTAAGTATGGAAGTCCCTCAAGAACCTACACATAGAATTATCATAAAATGTTGTTAACTATGTGTCTGAAAATAATATAGTTAAACACACCAAAGATTGTATAAATGTCAGGTAAAGTCATTATTATTTTTAAAAGCTGTTTAAAAGGTGTGGGATCTGGGCATAAATTAATTTTCCTCAGCACAAGTTACCATATAAAAAGTATAATATGACCAGCTTTTACATATTAGTGGAATAACATTCAGAAAGCATTTAAAACAAAAATAAATAAATAAATGCCAGCTTGGAAAGTAGTAACCTTGAAACATGTACTCAGAACTTTTCATTTTCATGGGATTTATTCATCTTCGCATTAACATAGAGATAATCTTTAAAAAATATCAAGTTAGTATATATAGTTTTTTAAGAAGATCCATCTCTTCATTTAGGTATACTTTCTAGAATCTATTGTCTGTTTCCATACCTTGCTAAAAATACTAGTTAACAACATTTAAGAAAAAACAATTGGGACAATGAGAGCATTCGTCGGAATTAAACACTTTAAAAAATGCAACAAGAAAGTCTGAATCGTTCTTTGCAGGCCTCACACATTTCAAGGCATTTACTTAAATCCAATTCTATGATAAAGTATAACATTTAAGAACATTTCTGTACTGGATATGCTCTTAGCATAAATAAGGTAATTTACAGGTGATAGTGGTTATGAATTGTTTTTGACTAGGGAATGATAAACACTCCATTTATGGCATGAACCGTTTGAAGTGATCAGTTATCTGATTTCACAAAAGCATCTGAGACTTACATGTAATTATTACAAATTAACGCCACTGAACAATGTAATTACTGTAGGTTGTTCATATAATTAAACATAGAAACTGAACTTGTATAGAAAATTAAAGTGTTTGTTCCTTCTCATAATTCTGCTTCTAAGAATGTTCTTCATTGGGCATGGGAAGAGAAGATTGCATAAATGTAGGTATTGGCTTGCATCTTACAGGGAGCGTCAAAAAAGGCTTGGGACTAATAATGATATAAGTAGTCTGCATTTTTTCCTAGGATAATGTTGGGTTTTAATAATTTCTTTCATGCTTATATGGCTCTTAAATTTGATAAGGTAGAGAGAAAAATGTTGTCTTTTTTTTTAATTTAACGGTACTGGGGTTTAGACTGGGGCTAACTACTTGATTATAGACAGTCACTATTACTGGGCCAGGCCTCTAACCCTGGTTTGCACTGGTTAATTGTGAGGTAGAGTCTTGTTTCCTGGGAAATCCTCTTTTTTCCGTTTCCTGTTATAACTGGGTTGTTGGGTACATGCTACCACCCCCAGCCTTTTTTCTCTGAGATGGTATCTCATGGATGTTTTTTGGCCTGGACTGACCTGCAATGATGACCTTCCAATCCTGGTTACCAATGTAGGTTAGATGATTGTATGAACTATAGGTAGGTGACTGAATAAAACTATTCACTGTCGATTTTCTGGCAGTCCCATATCAGATAGAAAAATAGATGCATATGATTCCTGGCTTTGTGGTTTTGTGAGATCCAAGGAACCATCAACACACAGAATATAGCCTCTAATCCCAGCTATGTGAGAAACTGTAATTGGAGAACCAGAGTCAGAGGCAGGCCCCAGGAGATAATGAACATTGCTGACACAACACTGAGGTCCAAAAAATGCTACTTTCCAAAGATTAATCTTGTCTTTTTGGAATTAAGAGAGAACATTATTGTAGCAAATGTTATGGTTATAGAAAATGACAGAGAGATACTACACTTCTTTTGAGAGCTATTTGAATTTTGTTTGCATTGCATTTACAATTAGAACTTTCATTTAGATGTATGAATTCAATGATTGAAATTTTCATATGCTTCAAAGAAAAATGTATGGTGTCTCTATGGATTTTTTCTCCTATCATTGTGGTTAAGAAGAATTCATGATGGTTAGAGAATTCAGTAGAGCCATGTTTTAATGCTGTAGAACATATTTTATTTGATTAATTCTATTTCAGATTCAAAACTGACAGAATTCTAAAGTTATCAAACTAGCTATAGAACATAGGAGAATATATTGGAAAAGGTCCAAACAGGAGACAGAAGCTGCACAATAATTTGAGTGTGAATATTTTCCAGATTGTATTCACAATAAGCTGCAAGAGAAAGGTGAAGCCGTTAGCACTGATGGTAACATCAGACAAGACTTGATAAATAGGTCGTTTATCTAGACACTTAAAGATATTTAAGTCATTGGTAAAGTGAGATTTGTGTTGCAAAACCATAAATCCTGTGTTGTAAATCTATAAATCCTTGCTAGTATAGTCAGGTTACCAGAGAGGGAATTAATTGGGCAATAAATTCTAGGTTCTGGCCTGTATTTCTCAATCAAAACAATTTGTTAGGCATTCTTCTTATTCATTCTGTGGGTGCAATGGTAGGGGAAAAATGATACAATTCAAAGCATGTTTTATTATCAGTTCTGTTTTTATTTCAGCCATAGAACTGATATCAGAAAATTGATTTACTCACTTAAAAAGAAAGCACTAATCTTCCTCATCCCTAGAAATAAGAGCACTTAACTAAACTCAATATTTGTCATTTTTGTTTATAATTTTGCAAGGAACTTAGCTTCTGCCAATGCAAGTCTTACCATGTCCTGGTTCTGTCCCAGTAATAATATTAAAAAACTAAAGTAAATATGGTTTTACCTCTGTGTTCAGAAGCAATCCTATTACCAAGTTTGAGTTATCGGAGAATCTGCTTCATTGTATTAGGAATACAAATATAATAATAATGGAGCCTATCCCCATTGGAGGTAAAAGTGCAGTATAATAAGTCATCAGCAGCTGTGAATTTTTAATATTTGATTTATAAATCTGTTTTGTTTTATCTTATTGGGAAGAAAATTTAAAATAAACTAACAATTTCTCCTTGTGAAGAAATACTAAATTGATCTAAGCCCAGACCCTGATGTAAAGAAAGTCAGTATTAAAATTTCACTGCCAGATTTCTTCCACCTCTACCCCGCAAAATTATAGTTTACCTCCTGGCCAATACTTTGTTTGGGACCAAAGTAGCAAGAAATTGCCGGGCCTGCGGGAACACAATGAATTGATCAAAATGTTGCTATCATTTTAAGCAAAACTTGTGTGAGCCATGTATTTGTTCATTCTCCTTATGAAACATTGGAAAACATAGGTAGGTGAGGAGGAAAAAAGTAGATACCCAGATCGGGAGCATAGCCTAGTGGTAGAGTGCTTGCCTAGCATGCATGAAGCCCTGGGTTGGACTCCTCGCTACCACATACACAGAAAAATCTGGAAGGGGCAATGTGACTCAAGTGGCAGAGCATTAGCCTTGAGCAAAAGTGTCCAAGGACAGTGATGAGGCCCTGAGTACAAGCCCCAGTACTGGCAAAAAAAAAAGTAGATACCTTAAGTTTAAGAATTTTTATTTTATAAGTAGCTTAACAGAATACATATATATGCATACACATGTATTTTTACATATACATCCATATGCATGCATGGAAATATACATATATATATATATATGTGGGGAATGAGATAGGGCAAAGGAGAGGAGGGAAATAAAAGAGGAATTCTATGACTTTGGTTTTTCAAACAATGTTTTGATAAGTTTGTGAGTGGTCTCGTGCTTAGTGCATAATTAAATCATTAAATCTTTTAAAGATGGATGGAGTAAGTTTGATTCTTGAAAACTCAATGATCTCAGAGGCAAGAGGTGCCAAGCCGAAAGTTCACCATTTGGTGGTGAAAGGTTCCTGTGTTTTATGGTTTGTGTCAAGTTTTCTTGCATGATTGTTTCAGAAAACACCACAGAGGAAGACATGCTCTGTGCCACAGTAGCAGCATTAGGACATTTTCAGAGACCCTAAAATGAAATTCATGACTGGACATTTTCTTTCTTATTATTCCTCTTAGAACTCCAAGGCAAATATGGAGTTTGTTCTTCTATTTTGAAAGAGAGTTGGAGTTTCTTGAATTCTTGTTAATCTTTAAAAATGCTATCCATATTTTACCATTTACTTTTTTCAGTGGTATTGAGAGAATGAACCCTAGGCCTTTTAAATAACAGATAATATGGGTTTGTAGTTTGAAGTATTTTATGGGATAGATCAGCCTATTTGGGCATATATGTGCATGTCTTTGTTCCCTTTCATAGCTAATCTCTTTTCTCATCTCTAGAAACTTGCAACTTAGCTCATTGGCTTATAGTTCTAATTTTCCTTATTAACCAAGTCTATATATTATCATTTAAATTTTCTCCCTGACCCAGGTTTCTGGTATAGGAAGATCACCTCTTCTTTTTCTTTTGTTTTATTATGTAGTGTCATATATGAGGAAAGTTTCGTGGAATGTTTTATTCTCTGTAGTGTAGAATGCTGATAATTCTAATGTGGTCCCAAGACAGGCAGCTGTCATCATGTGGGAATTTACTAGAAATAAGAACTTACAACAAAATGGAGACCCAAAGGACAAAGGGTAAAACAGCATGTAACAGTGATACTCACCGGACAATATGTTGGAAATGAACTTCACAATTGTGGAGGGGACTGGGAAGGATGGAGCGTGGGACAAAAACGTAGGAGGGGTAACAATGTTGGAAAAGCAATGTACTCACTACCTATGTATGTAACTCGAACCCCTCTGTACATCATCCTTATAAGAAAAGAAAGTTTAAAAGAAAAAAGAACTTATTAGAAATAGAACTTAATAGAAATAAGCCCTATGCTCTGTCTTATGTATCAGAGTCTACATTTATACATGACTTGCAGATGAGGTGATTCACCTACATTAAAATACCTGTTCTGGCATTTCATTAGTGTCTAGGAAGGTTTGCATGTGTTCTTTAAAGCATGTTATGTTTTTTAAGGTAAAAAAATCTCTCCAGTAACTTACTTTGACAAGTTCTACTTTGTTTTCTTTTGGTTTTAAACATTGGAAGTGATATTTTCAACTTTCCCCACTAAGGGTGTTCATTTATGAAAATATTTCTTCTGTAACACATTGATATTGTGAATGAAGTAAGTAGTATTATGACTCTTAGTGTGCTTATCTATTTGTTATACTGAAAGTTTAATATATTCCAAATATGGGGATAATGAAATAACCTTATGTAACTGCTGTTGGTAGAACACTATATTTGACATAACAGTATTTATTTCCCAGGAGAGTCGAATGGTAGGGATACATATCATTTTGTTGAGAAGAGGGAACCATCTTTTATGATGGTGTATAGCTTGTTTACCAGCAGAACCAAGATGCAAATTCACATCCCCTGATGTGAAGTCCAGTGACTTTTATTATACTTGTAAATGTGATGATTAAAACAAGCATAAAAGGCATTGGACCAATTACCTGTAAGAGAGTAAGCTAATGAATATTTCAAAACTTCATTTGTTAAGTATGTATTGACTAATTTGAGTGACATTGATAATGTTTTAATTTGTCAGACCGTTTTTGACACATAGATTATAGTCTTCATTTTATTTAAATGATTCAGATTGATTATACATGACACTTTTCTCTGCAGTTATACTTAATGGAAAAATCTTACTTATCATCTTAAAATGGCAGTTATGTTCTACTGTTTTTTGCTTTATTTTGTTACCAAACTTTTAGATAGTATTTTCAAGTAAATTGGCAATATCTCAGAGCTGGTATTTAAAGGTAGTGGTATCATTCTTGAAAGGTAGAAAGGTTATAAACTTAAGCTGCTTTGATGAATTGCAACTCTTGTACAACTACTTAAGACTTATATATCCTCTGACTGAAATATGCTTTCTCTCAATGCAAGGCTGCTGAAGCAGATGGCTTCCCATTTCCTCCTAACCATAGAGACAAATTTATCTACCTCACTCTATAGTGTACCTGTGTAATCAGATTTCTCAACAAAGGGACTTGGTAACAATTTTCTAGGCAGCTTAGTGTAAGTATCTTCTGTGAATCCAGGAAATTCCCCAAGAGACATTCCTTATTGAGTAGGAACAAGTATTCCATATAAAGTATAGTAACACAGAAGTCATTGTAGAGTCACAGTGAGGTAGAATCTACCATAGAAGGCAACCTCGTTAAGTCATTTATCAGAGCGATTCCCCTGTAGTACTTACTACCAGCAGGGCTAAAGTAAAAGCAAGTTTTGTAACAACAGAACTTGGGTTGGCTTTGCATGTTTGTAATTGCACTGAGCATCTATTTATGTTTCCATGTGCACAGCCACCTCTGGGCCCTTGTAATTTCAGTTTTAATAGGGCTCAAGAATGTATTTGTTAATACATCACAACATAGACATCTTAGCAGGTCTGAGATGAAGTTTCTATACTTATTTTGTTCCCCTGTTAGGTACAGAGCATTTTTCCTTGACCCAGAGCCTAGGTGAACTGAGGATGTGGGAGAGGTTGATGATCCTGCAAGGATGGCGATGGGCTGTGGGGGAGGGGTAAGCCACAGCACCTTTGTCTTACTTTGGTTTTCTTTCTTTATTGTTGTTTTTGTGGGTCATTGGGCTTGAAGTCTGGGCCTAGGTGATATTCCTGGACTCTTCAGCTGAAGGCTACTGTCCTACCCCTTGAGCCTCAGCCCCACTTTCCATTTACTAATGGTTAATTGGAGATAAGAGTCTCATGGTCTTTAGTGCCCAGGCTAGCTTTGAACCCTGATCCTCAGATCTCAGCCTCCTGAGTAGCTAGGATTGCAGATGTGAGCCACTGTGCCAGTTTGTTTCTTTACTTTTTGATAGTTACAACTCTCTTTTTCTGAGAGGTTGGGAAAGAAAAACTCTCATTCATTGAGCTTGATGTTAAAGTGCTGTAATAGACATTTTAAAAGGTCTTAATTTCTGAATGAAAGAATAATGCTCTTAAGACAGAAACTGGAGCCATAGATAGAGACATTTTATATAAAAGGACATGAAAAAGGAGAGAAAGCTTGTGAAATCATAAGTCTAAAGGAGGATCTGAGTGTTCTGTATTATGTTTAGCACAACAAATCAGTGTTTCATTTTGAATGGCTTTCATGGCATATCCAGGTAGGAGTGAAAGGTACAGCTTTTGAATGTGTCCACTCCTAACTGTACACATCCTGTCCATGATGGACAGAACCAGAAGCTGCCAGGGACCTATTAGGCAAGCATCTCATCTGAGGTAACACTCCTCTCCTCTCTTCTCCTCCCCTTCCCTCCCCTCCCCAGGAAAGTTGCCAGGACTTTCCTGCCTATGGTGACTTTGAACTGTAATCCTCAGATCTTAGCCTTCTGAGTAGCCAGGATTACAAGTGTGAGCCACTGGCACCTGGCTTGTTAGTTGTTTCTTGGCATGGGATGAGCCATCTACCTTTGACAATGCATTGTATTCATGTTTCAATGTGAACATCTTGTGATGGGTTTAATGTCTACTTTGCAAAGAAAAGAGACCACCAAATGTAATATATTTGAAATCCATACTATACTTCTGAATACTTTCAGTAGTGTTTTGGGTCCTTCTCTCCTATTTGATTTTTAAGAAAGTATATGTCTTACGTCATTCAGCATTTTCAAATTAATGCTTTATAAAGGAGCATAAATCTCATTTATGAGGGCAGCCTCATCACATAATCATCTTTGAAACCTACTCATCTTCCAAAGGCCCTGGACATTAGGATTTCAATAAAGGAATTTTGAGGGAACACAAATATTCAGACCATAGAAGGTAATTCATTTTTTTTCTCTAACTATATACTACCAGAGTAATGGTGCTCTCTTCTTTGCATCAAGGTGTACTTCTTTGACAGTGCTCTTTGCTTGGTATGAGGTTATGGTTTGATGGGCAGATACTGAGTGTGTTTTGTGTTTTAAGGATTCTTTTTTTGAGTATTCTGCAAAAGAAAGCACAAACGAAGCTGGGTGTTATGGCTCACGACTGTAATCCTAGATACTCAGGAGGCTGAGAACTGAAGATTGTGGTTCAAAGCCACCGAGGGCACTAAAAAGTCCTTAAGACTCTTTAATTAATCACCAGAAAACTGAAGGAAGTAGCACTGTGCCTCAAGGGGTAGGGCAGTAGCCTTGAGCTGAACTCAAGGACAATGCTCAGGCCCAAGGGTACGGTGATAGCTTTGAGCTGAAGAACTCAGGGACAGCACCCAGAGTTCAAGCTCCATGACCAACAAACAAACAAAAGCACAAGGGATACACCGGAATTGGTCTGTTGTTTTCAGACTCAATTAGCCATTTGCTTTAGTTCCTCTAAGGAATCAGATGTTAACATAAATGGTATTTTTAAACCAATAATGATTTTGCAAATGATTAGAGGCAAATAACTAATAATAAAAATAAAATATATTTGTTTTTTATGTTACCTTTTGTCTTAATAAACTCAAATGTTTAGGCCTTTAGTTCAGAAAAAATATTTTAGACTATGATGTATTACTAGTTGTTGAAACCAAAATACCGTTTTATTTCCCAAACTAAAAGCTTGGCATGCAAGCCAGGTTGTGTTTCTCATGTTTCAATTAATATAGACAACACAAAGCAACTAAAAACATCAGCCCTGATGGAGGCAGGGCTCACTGATGGAGTACTAGCTGAGCAAGTGTCAAGCCTTGGTCTCTGGACCAGAAGCCATAGCTTAAGAAGGGGCAGGGAAGGTCCTGTGGAAGAACAACAACTTCAAAAAGTGGGAATGGAGGTAAGACTGTGCCCCACTGAGAGGGTGAGGTGGTGATAGGGGTCCAGGTGTGTGAGGAAGCAAATGGGAGGAGAGGCTGTTGAAGAGATGGATTGCTTAGCTGTAGTTAAGTATAGCAAGTTCCTGCCTGATGTTTAGTTTGCAGAGTGGCAGAGTGTTAGGGCAATAGATGTTTCACACACACACACACACACACACACACACACACACACCACGGTGGGCTTTGAATTTTATTTAGAGATAAGGGTTAGAGGGACACTGCTGGGCTGGCTTATCATCCCAATGCTTGTTATTTTTCCTTGGTGGAGACTCAGGTGTTGTCTGACTTCTACCCAGCAGGAGCAAAGATATGTGGTTTCTACTTAGCTCTACTTTATAGAGTTCCTTATGGATAGCTCTTATCACATGTGTATGCACTGGGCTGTGTGGATGGACTTGAGATGTGGTCTGTTAGAGGGTATTCCACTGGCTTTGCTTATTTCTAACACCCCCTCTGTCCCCTTGTCTTTTTCCTGGTGGGGAAAGGTACCAGTTGAGGCACCAGTTGATTTTCATCCAGCTGGAGCTTACTTGCTGGCCTCAATTTGCCCTGTTTACTTTTGAAATGGCAAGGTTTTTGGGGATGATGACTTTTGTCACAGATACACTGGCTTCAGTGGGTGAAAGATGGAGCAAATTATTTCTACTTTGTAGAGCACCATTCTGTTATTTTTGTAGACCTACAGTTCAGCACTTAAAATTTATTTTCTAGTCACTGGCTATCTATAATTTCTGTAGTATTCCTTGCTGACTTTCTTGCTTTTTTTTGTAGCCACATACCTGAGATTTTATTTCTGGTCCATAAAGACACAGAAATGTAGTTAGTGAGTACAAGCCATCATTCTTCTCTGTGTGTGTGTGTGTGTGTGTGTGTGTGTGTGTGTGTGTGTGCTTCTTTTATGACCAGGACTCCTCTCAAACTCATGATTCTTTTCCTTCAACCTCTTGAGTGCTGTGGTTTTACAGGCATGCCCCACCATTTCCAGCTCAACATCCCATTCTCTCTCTCACTTTAATTTGAAGTTTTAATCTGAGATTTCAAGACATTTCTGTTTTGCTTATATTGTTCAATAGTGAAATAAATACAGGGATAATCTTTCCATTCTAGGATCCATGTGAATGACATCCTGCACAGTCTTTTTCTTGATCGTTTATGAAAAACTGTGTCAATCAGACAGTTGCTTAGTTTCTCTGCTGCTGTATTTCACAGTGTATCTGGATTCCTAATCTATTGTTTAGTTTGGGGAACACTGAAGATGTTGATCCTAAAAGTAAATGACCCAGGGCCCAGAGTTTGGCCTATTGGTAGAGTGCTTGCCTAGCATGCATGAAGACCTGGGTTCAATTCCTTGATACCACATACATAGAAGAACCTGGAAGTGGTGCTGTGACTCAAGTGGCAGAGTGCTAGCCTTGAGAAAAGCCCAAGGACAGTGCTCAGGCCCTGAGTTCAAGACACATGGCTAGCAAAAAAAAAGAAAAAAGAAAATGACCCATGGAATGTATACCAAGAGAACCAAGAATCAAGAATTTGTGTATGTGTTTCTCTGAGAAAAGCCCATCCTTTTTCTTCTCAAAAAGGAAATATGAAAGTTGAGACAGAATTTTTATAACTACAAGGAAGCATAATTTTTTGTAAAACATTGTAACATCAGAAGGAGAAATTCAGTATCTGAACCTCACAATGTTACAAATAGATCTTTTGTTTTCTCTCTGTCAGCACAGTATCACACAATTTACTTTGCTCTGGTCAGTATGTTCTATTGTGTTTGCAAATAGACATTTGATCCAGGCCCTGTCTGTAGCTCACACTTGTAATACTATAAGTACTCAGGGAGAATTGAGGTTCAAAGCAAGCCAAGGAAGAAAAATTTATGAGACTCTATCTCCAATTAACCTGCAAAAATTTGAAATCATGGCTCTGATGGTAGAGTACTCATCCAACAAGCAAACCAGCAATGCTGAAGCTCTGAGTTCAAACTCCAATACTGGCAAAGAAAAACAAAAAACAGAAAAAAGAGTATTAACATACACACGGCTATTGAATAGGACTGGTAGATCTAGATACTGAAGTCACAATTTAAATTGAGTTGTAATTTGTTTCTTACTTTGAGCATTTTTATTATTGTGTATATCTACTTACAGTTAATATTTCCCAATTCTTTAATGTGAAGAACTGATGGCTAGAAAGAAATAATAAAAATACATCATGTCTCACAGATTACAGTTGATCTTTCTTATTAAAAGTTTTTACTAACACTGAGTTTTTGCATCGTATTTCAAATGTCATGTTCAACAAACAAGTATTGAAGAAAAGAATCTATATGTAATCAGTGACACATAAATTTAAGAACATGATTAAAAATAAGCTGAGTCTTTATATGTCATAGTTATTGATCTATATATATCACTATATGTCTGTAGAATCCCATCATAGTCTTATATGTCTGTATAGATATATATCTCCAAATTTGTGTCAATGACTGGAATACTCTTGTATTGTTTGGATCTAATACCCCCATATCAAGGGGACCATGCACCTTTTGTTCCTTTGGTCCTGGCTTATCTCACTCACACAGTTGAAATCTTGAAACAGATTTCAGACCTAAATAGCATTTATGAACAATCATTGTATTGATGAGCATGATATAAGCACTTGGTTCAGGCACATAAATGAAAGACTAAGTTAGATGTATTATTCATAAGGAGATCTAATTTGGTCATTACTGTCTCAATGTGTTAAGGCTTATAATTCCTGGGTTTTTCATTCATTCCCATATAGAACCTTTGTTTTCAACAAGTGATAAGGGAGGTAGTGAATAGTGTATTTTTTGTATTATAAGACCATATTAATGGGTATTGCATTGAATTTGTAGATAGCCCTTGGCAAGATTGTCATTTTCACAATGTTGATTCTTCCAATCCAGGAGCATGGGAGGTTTTTCCATTTCCTTAGTTCTGCTTTAATTTCCTTTTTTAGGGTTTTAAAGTTTTCATCAAAAAGGTCCTTTACATTCTTAGTTAAGCTAATTCCTAGGTACTTTATTTCTTTGAGGCTATTGTGAAAGGAGTTTCTTTCCTGATTATTGCCTCGTTCCTCTCACTGTTGGCGTAAAGGAAGGCAGTTGATTTTTGAGGGTTAATTTTATAGTCTGCTACTCTTCCAAAGTTTTGAATCAACTCAAGGAGCTTGGGAGTAGAGTCTATAGGATTCTTTAAATACAGAATCATGTCATCTGCAAAGAGGGATAGTTTTATTTCTTCTTTCCCTACTTGGATCCCCTTTATGCTTACTTCTTGCCTTATTGTGCTGGCTAGGAATTCTAGTAGTATGTTAAAGAGTAGTGGAGAGAGTGGGCATGCTTGTCTCGTTCCTGATTTTAGAGGGAATGGCTTTAGATTTTCACCATTAAGTGTAATACTAGCAGTGGGTTTGTCATACACAGCCTTTATTATATTGAGGACTGTTCCATGGATTCCTAGTTTCTCCAGAGCTTTTAGCATAAAGGGATGTTGGATCTTGTCAAATGCCTTTTCCACATCTATTGAGACAATCATGTGATTTTTGTCCTTTCTCCTGTTGATGTATTGAATTATATTAATTGATTTGCGTAAGTTGAACCAGCTTTGCCTCCCTGTGATGAATCCACTTTGATCACAGTGTATAATTTTTTTGATGAGTTGTTGTCCATCAATATCCCAATGGCATTCTTTAAAGAATTAGAAGAGGCAATTCCAAATTTCATATGGAATAATAAAAGACCCCATATAGCAAAAACACTTCTTAACAGAAAGAACAGCGCTGGAGGAATTTCAATTCCAAACTTTAGACTCTATTAAAGAGCTATAATTCTCAAAACAGCTTGGTACTGGCACAAGAACAGGCCTGAAGACCAATGGAATAGAACTGAGGACCCAGATATTAAACCACAGACCTATGGCCACCTAATCTTTGACAAGGGAGCCAAAAAAATAGAATGGAAGAAAGACAGCCTCTTCAACAAGTTGTGCTGGCAGAACTGGTTAAGCACCTGCAGAAAACTAAAGTTGGATCCTTCTTTGTCACCCTGCACTGGAATTAACTCCAAATGGATCAAAGACCTGGAGGTAAAAGCTGACACACTGAAAACTTGACAAGAAGGAATAGTAGATACACTAGGCCTCCTTGGCACAGGTCGAAACTTTCTTAATAAGGACCAAGAATCACAGCAAATCAGAGAAAGGCTGGATAAGTGGAACTGCATTAAACTGCGGAGCTTTTGTATGGCAAAGGACATAGTTAGTAAATTAATTAGGAAGCCTACAGAGTGGGAGAAGATCTTCACCAACCAAACAACGGACAAAGGCCTCATATCTAAAATATATCAACAACTCAAAAAATTGAACCACTCCAAAACTAATCTCCAAAGTAACAACCATCCCATTAAAAAATGGGCCAAAGACTTGAAGAGAGTCTTCTCTTAAGAAGAAAAAAAATGTCCTATAGAAACATGAAGAAATGCTCAACATCTCTGGTCATAAAAGAAATGCAAATCAAAACTCTAAGATTCCACCTCACTCCAGTTAGAATGGCCATGATGAAGGAATCTACTGACAGCAGATGCTGGAGGGGATGTGGCCAGGAGGGATCACTACTACACTGTTGGTGGGAGTGCAAACTCGTTCAACCACTATGGAAAGCAGTGTGGCAGTGCCTCAAAAGGCTAAACATGGAACTCCCCTATGACCCAGCAATTCCACTACTTGGCATTTACCCAACCATCCAGAAACAAGGGCATACTAAATCCACTAGCACAACAATGTTCATTGCAGCACTATTCACCATAGCAAAGATATGGAACCAACCCCGATGTCCCTTAGTTGATGAGTGGATCAACAAGATGTGGTATTTGTACACAATGGAATTCTATGCTGCTGTCAGAAAGAACGACATTGCCCCATTTGTTAGGAAATGGAAAGACTTAGAAAAAATCATATTAAGTGAAGTAAGCCAGACTCAAAGGAACTTAGGCTCGATGGTTCCCCTCATTTGTCATAATCAGTAGAAACCTTGGGCTCTACTAGCAGAGATCTGCAATAGAGCAAAATCTTGATACATAAGGCCATGCAGTATGAAGCTAATTGAAAGGACCTCCAGGATATTGAAACAAAAGCCATATAATGAATGATTGTTGTCCTTAATGTACTATGTTATCTCTCATCTCCTTTGCTGTCCCTTGGGTATCTCATATTGTTACAGTATCTCACTTTGTTATCTGATATATTGAATTTATTTGTATTTGGTTATTTGAAATTTGATAGGGAAGGGGAGAAAACCAAGACGGGTGGGGGGGTAAGGGGAAGAGTAAAGATATGTGAAAGGGTATCAATGTATGTGAATTAATGCACCTTCTATCTGGCAAATATCGTGTAACCCTTTTATTAATTACAATAAAAATATTTTTTAAAAGACCATATTATTAAAATCCCATCTAAGGAAAAAATTTACCTGTTTAAAACTTTTTCTCCTGCTTTCTATGTTAAATCCATCACCTACTTTTGCAATACAAAGCCATGCATCTACCTTAAAGAAACAAACAGAAACACTGACAAGAAAAGAAACAACCAAAAGCTTGCTCAGTGTTGGATTCCTTATTTTTATGTGAATATGTGCTTTTTTTACATTTCTTTAAATTTATAGGTTTTTTTCTAAGAAAATGATTAAATCTATTTAAAAATGATACTAAATTGCAGAGGGGGGTTAATTTTTAACAAGTCCACTGATAGGTAAATGTTTCTTGATCATACTTGTGCCTCTACTATTTTCATTTCTACCCCTTCCCGAAACAGTTTCAGCAAGATTTCTTTATATATGCCTGCATATGAGGGGTTTCTTCTATATTTACTCTCTGTCCTGATCTTCCTCATTTGTCTTTCTCCACTCCTTGGAATGCCTACATTACAGATAAAGCATATTTCAATTTTCTAATATTCTTTTATGTTAAATATAAGGAATTTAAGCAGGTTTATCATGGTGTGTCACAAATGTATATACCATAATTTAGTCAGACTTATTCCACATATATGTGTACATAGTTTGGCTATGTATGCTTACATATGTATCTATATTTTAGGTCTAACTAGTACATATGATAATTAATATATTCATTAAATGATAGCTTCACTTAATAAGATGGTCTCAAGATCTTCCCATTTCCTTGCAAATGATAGTGTGATTCTTCTCATGAATAAATCATGTTCCATTGCATATATGTATACTTTTTCCTGATTCATTCATGAGCTATAGGGAATCTAGTCAGTTTCTAGAGCTTGGCTATTGTGAATAATGCTACGGTAAATGTAGATGTGCAGATGACTGTATTATTTCCTCATTTAATATTTCTTCAGGTAAATGCCCAAGTTTGGTATTGCTAGATCACATGGTGGTTCCTGTTTTATTTTCTTTAGGAACCATCATGCTAATTTCCATAATGGTTGTACTAGTTTACAGTCCCACCAACAGTGTGTTAGACTTCCTTTTTTCCTTAGCCCTGCCAACATTTGTGGTTGTTATGTTCTTGATGGTGCATAGGTATCTTTGTCTTTACACATGGCAGATAACCTCTCCACACATTATTTTGTGTTTTTAGTTAGTATTTTATAGTTTGTTTTCCATAAATAAGCTTCAAAGTTTTTTGTAGTCAAATTAACAATGTCTTCTATTCAGCCTCTCTGCCTTTCCACAAATAATCTTTCAAATTATTTGCCAAATACACAGTTTCCTATTGTACATATATAATTACATGTTTGCATGTAGCCATATTTAGCTTTAAGTTAATCTCACCAAGTATGTTATTGTGATTATTTTGTTGAGTTTCTTATGGATGGGGAAAATTTATATGGCTGTCTTCATGTTTAGAGACAAATAATGTCTGACATAGGTTGTAATGTGTAAATGGCTGAACTTATTGTAGTCCTTAGTTGGTGTCCTTCAGGACCTTTTGAGTGCTTTTCAAAGCAATATACAGTGGCAGAGGCAATTAAATTAAAATTCTCACTACTAATTACTGAGCCATTGGGAGAATGAACCAATTAGAGTCTAACCCTTCTTTGAACTATCCTGGACTTTGAGAGATGGGTTGGCACTACAATATACCATTTTGACAGATTTTAAAAAAAGTGGTTATAAAAGCCTTCTGTCTGAAACATAGTACTCTAGGATGACTTGTTAGGCATCCTTCATCTTTTTAGTCTGAATGACTTCTTCATAATGAGCAAAATCCACTTTTTTCTGGTTTTCCCTTTACCAAAGCTCTGACCTCCCAGGGCAGCCCAGCAGAGTGACAAGCAGAATCATGACCGTGGTTTCTTTCCAACACTGGAAATGTATGGACTCTGAGTACCTTAAACCCTGGGACCAAGTTGGATACGAATAGGCCAGTTCTGCTAGTCCTCTTTTGTAGTCAGTATGTAAAACATCTAAAGTATTTCTAAATGTTGAAGAGCTGGTAAAGAAAAGAAATAATTCTTGTGATGGGTTTATTTTCAGTCCTAGTGACTGGCTGAGCACTGAAAAGTTACATAAGCCCAATGAGCACAAAGGGCAACGTGACTTCCTGTGACCTCTGTTTATGTCTTCTTGCATAAGGCATTGCTTAATCTATTGTATACATGGAAAGGAGGTTATCAAAAAGGACTTAAGACTTTTGACTTGGATGGAACAGACATAGTGTCCAAAAGAGACACTTTTCTGACTTATTACAAAGAGGGAAATCAGACACTTGAGGAAACTCAAGGGAAAAGGGAGTTACTAATGTAGGATTCTTTTCAGAAGGGTAAGTTTAGGTGAAATTCAAAGGAAGCAATGTGTTGATAGGTTCAAAGCAAAGCAATGTTGTATAGAAATGGATACCCAACATTGTAGAGTGAGTGGACTAGGGTCCTGTTTCCTTGGAAACAACAAAGTTCAGAACAAAGTGTAATGTCATATCTAAGAATCCTTTTTATGAAGCTCCACACCTGGGCTGTAAATTGAGGCTACTTCTCTGTGTTGAAGTGACTTAAAAATCCTGCAGGTCGCAGTAGGATGCTTTATTCTGACTCCTATAATTTCTATAATTTCAAATGGTAAAATTTCTGATGGTCTTAGGATTTTAGGACACAAAGTTTCTCAGTGAGTAAGAGAATAGTAGATGTCCAAACGTGGGGCTTACTGTGGCACTTTATAGTAGCAAAATGTCCTTGAGGAGAGTGTTGTTTCCTATTAACTTGGAAGCTGGATCTGTCCTGTCTGTAATTACAGCTACATGAGTGGCCAGTCAGTATTTTACGTTTTTATCTGGGTTAATTTTTACTTTTTCACAGTCTCCTGTAGCCTGTTCTCAGTCTCTTAGGATGTTGATATGACTCTAGTCTTTGAGTACTATGTGTTGGGGACTTGCTTCCTTCTAATGAGAAGCATTAGTTTTAGACAGCCTGGATGATTCCTTCCATCCTTCCTTCCTTCCTTCCTTCCTTCCTTCCTTCCTTCCTTCCTTCCTTCCTTCCTTCCTTCCTTCCTTCTTTCCTTCCTTCCTTTATTTTCCCTCTCTCCCTCCCTCCCTCCCTCCCTTCCTTCCTTCCTTCCTTCTTTCATTTCTTCTTTCCCTCCCTCCCTCTGCCGCTCCCTCCCCCCTTTCATCCATCTCTCTGTCCTTCTCTCCTATCTCCCTTCCCTCCCTCCCTCCCTTCCTTCCTCCCTTCCTTCCTTGAGGGCTGGTTGTCTGGGACCTGAATAATGTCTACTGAAGCTGAAGGATTAAATGTTTGGCAACTGCTACGTTTTGTTCCCTGGGAGAAGTGAATGTTTGGGAACCATTAGCCATATTGTGAAGCCTACTTAACCTGTTGATATCATATACCTCAGAATGGAGTTAGGCTTGAATGTATTCTTTTTTGTGTGTTCTGTGGACCAACTTAAGAGCCTCATGAGCACTAAAGTGGTACATAGATTTGTTCCTGAAGTGTGAATGTGGTTCTTGAGGAGTTCATTTTCTTTTGGGAAGGTGGATATGGAAGCCAAAGGAGCTAAGGCAATGAATCTATTTAGGGACAACTTCCCTCAGAACCCTGGGGACTCTGGGATTTGAATCTTTCACTGACATAGGTTTGGATACATAGATGAGAGTCAAGCTGTATAAATGCACAGGTAGGTGCAGAAAGAGACCCTCATGCTGGGCACAGTGGATTATGCCTATAATCCTAGCAGTTCAAGAGGCTGAGATCTGAGGATTGTGATTCAAAGCCAGCACTAATGTCTGTGAGACTCATCTCCAATTAACCATTAGAAAACTGGAAGTGGCTCTGTGGTTCAAGAGGTAGGGTGGTGGCCTTGAGCTGAAGAGCTCAGGGACAACACCCAGGCCCAGAGTTCAAGTCCCACGACCCCCCAAAAAATACCGGAGAGAGACCCTTATGCAAACATTTTTGTAATGGTTTAACAGTTAACTAGTTGGTGTGCCAGTAGTTTTTGTGGCCGCTCCTGGAGGTAGTTCATAATACCTACTGTCTCGTGGAATTCATAAATGAGTAAATTTCCTTTCTATTTTTTGTGAGGAAGCAAGGCACCTTGTCAAACCCTCAGGAGGCACAAGAAGTTAATATAGTCAGTCTCAAATCACTCCGGTAGTGTGCCACCAGCTGTTCATGATGTTTGAAGTTTGTATTCCCTCATGGTTGGCTTCCCTAGAGAATATCAAGGCAAAAGGTTCTTATTGTGGTATTCAAACAGTCCAAAATACTATGAGGATTCATTTTGCAAGTATTTGGCAAGGTGAGCGATGTGCTTGACATTTTGTAGCACTAAGGATGTATCTGTGAGAAACACAAATGCCTTGTTAAAATGGACCTTGGTTTCCAGTAGAGAAAATGCTTGCAGCTGATGGGATGTGGTCATGAACAGGCTCAGTTCATATGCATGTTTTCCAGGTCATGCTTTTATGGTCCAACTTTCCTTGGACAAGCAAGGGGACAGCACAAGTCTTATAAGCTCTCTGTCAGAAGAACACAATGGGGATCTGAGGGTGTTTTATTGTATTTACTCAGTTCTGATATAATGAGCAGAACTCAGAAGTAGTTGTTAGAATCACGTCTTAAACATGGAATTCCTAACATGAGTAACACGAGTAATTTGAAATTAGAAGGTAATATACAGCATAATATGTGCCTTCTATTTATCTCACTTAGTGAGTAGCACACATTCATTGTTAAATGAGTTACGTATAAACATTCTTAATAAATTCTTACAAACTTTTCTAGGGTTAAGAATGAATGATTAGAACTAGGTGATCATCATTCCCAGTTTCCCCTCAAATGGACAAATGTGTTATATAAATGTGCTAATCTACAATAGAGTGCTTACCTATTTTTGATACCTTTAAATCATTTTGATTTTACTTCAGGGATTATCTGATGAGTTTGTTTTTTTCATATATTTTTTATTGTAATTAATAGAAGGGTTACATGATATTTGCCAGATAGGTGGTGCATTACTTCCCATACATTGATACCCTTTCCCATGTCTTGGTCCCCATTTCCCTCACCAGCCCCACCCCCACCCCTCATCTTGTTTTCCCCCCCTTCCCTATCCAATTTCAAATCACCAAATACAAATATATCCAATATATCAGATAACACAGAGAGATACTGTAACAATATGAGATAACTAAGGGACAGCAAAAGAGATGAGAGATAACATAGTACATTAAGGACAACAATCATTCATTATATGGCTTATGTTTCTATATCCTCGAGATCCTTTCATTTAGCGCCATACTATATGGCCTTTTGTATCAAGGTTTTTTCTTCTGATGTCTTGACTTCTTAATCTCACTTCTTTGAAATATACTATCATTCAGATTCTTGTATTAGCAGGGTAAAATCTGAATTTCATTGACAAATTGTCGCCCAAATTTTGAGATGAAGTACAATTCTCTTCAGACAAATCCTTATTGGAAAATTAGCAACCCAGGTCATTTTAACAGGTATCACAGTGACAGCCTTCCTTATTATGTGTGTACCTGTGAGATCCAGATTCTTTAGTGCTGGCATTCACCAGCTACACATTTACCTAGGGACCTGGAGCGCTCCTGGGATAGTCTCAGCACACCGACTCTGGATGTTCTGGGCATCAGTGACTCATGCCTGTAATCCTAGCTACTCAGGAGGCTGACATCACAGGACCATGGTTTGAAGCTAGCCCAAGCAGGAAAGTCCATGAGACTCTTATCTATAATCAACCTCCAGAAATCTAGAAGTGGCACATTGGCTTAAAGTGGTAGCACAACAAAGGGCAAAGGTAAACCCATATAACAGTCATAGTTACAAGACAATAAGTTGGAAATGAACTTTACAGTTTGGGAGGGGTTAGGGGAAGGAAAATGGGAGAAAAACATGGAAAGGAGTAACAGTGTTTGAGAAAAAATGTACTCAGTACCTTATGTATATAATTGTTACCTTATGTATATAATTGTTACCCCTCTGTACATCACCCTGACAATGAAACTAAATTAAAAAAAATAAAAGTAGTAGAGTGCCAGGGTATTGAACGGAAAGGTTTAGGGACAGCTCCCAGGGCCTGAGTTCAAGCCCCAAGACTGACAATACATACATACATGCATGAATACAAACATAAACAAATAGATTAAAGTAAAATGAAACAAGTTACAAATCAACTCCCTATTGGAATATAAAATGTGGCCTATTTGAGAACCAATATCTGAGGTAACTAACCTGATAATCTAGCTAAGAACACTGGCAGAAAAGGAAAAGTGGGCAGTCAGAATAAATATGAAAGAGCAACAACGTAGGAGGAAACATTTGAGGGAAAAAATATCACTTTGAGGAGATTCAATTGTAGTCCATTGAAGGTCTCGGATATAATTTCTAATTATATAATGTAGTTCATGAGTAGAAAGGAAAAAGACCGATTTCTGTTGACCAATTTATTATGCTGGAAGATCAAGTGTAGGACAATGAATGACAGCAAAAATATCAAGTATGGGTTAAAAGCCAAAAGTCTTCAGGAGAATATGCACTTTTGAGACTACATCTTAGGTTCTGAAATAGAAGCAATGGAGTTGAGGTGAATAAATAAAAAGTGATAATTATGTACCAGAAAATACTTCTGACCTGAGTTACAGAAAGGTCTGGCCTGCAGACTGGAGGTACTTATTAGAGGGTCTAGGATCACTCATTGAGAAAAGTCTAGACACAAACTCTTACACAACTCATGTTCTACAATTACATAGATGATTCTAGGGGAAATATCAGATTAGTTTAACAAAGTGATGAGATGTGAGAACTAGCATCTGTGGGCAGGAAGACAGTAAAGAGATGGAAATGCAATTTAAAAGTCTAAATTCCAACTTAGATTACTTTTCTTCCTAGGTTTGGTGTTCACAACCAGCTGGGACAGACAAGTTCCAAGACTATAACCAGCAAAAATAACCAGCAAAAAGCATAGTTTGTGTGGAAGAGTGTGAACTGAGCAAGAAAGCTAATTGATCCTGAGGCTTGAGCTCTTCAGCCCAAGGCTACCATCCTACCCCTTGAGCCACAGTGCCACTTCTACTTTTCTAGTGGGTTAATGAGAGTCTCACAGACTTTAGTTCACTGAGCTAGCTTTGAACCATGATTCTCAGATCTCAGCCTCTTGAGTAGCTCAGATTACAGGCATGAGCCACTACACATGGCATAAAAAAAACCTTTATAGAGTTAACTTATTCTAACAAAAAATGGAGAGAGGGAAAGAAAGTTACTTTTAAAATTTAAAAATATTTGAAATATCTAGATATATTAAATATACAAAGAAATGCAAAATATACTTTAGTACACTGATTAGAGAAAAATAAGATAAAGAATGATATTGAGTAAAAATGAAATTCAGATTCATATTTAATTTGAATATGAGATTAAATATGGATACACCATAAATATATCAGCTGAAATAAAAAATAAATATGATTAGAACAGAAAATCTACATACACATACATTGCAGTATTATCTTTGGATTAGATGACCAAATGTGTTTTTGACATCTATTGAAACGTTACAACTTCAGTCATATTTCAACCAAGTGAGTAATTATGATAGAATACGTAAAGTCTACCAGTCTACCTTTACTATTGAGAGTATTTTCCACAAGCCCTGTTTCAGTAACAACCAAGCAAGGTTATCCAGGTATACTCTTATTTAATACTTCTTTGAATATTTTACAAATGAAGTAGTTTTCACAGGAAAGGCACTGAAGGAGGTTATTATTTTTTAAAAAAAAAACTACTGCCATTCTGTTCCTAGAAAACACAAAGGATTCCAGTTTTGTAGAAAGTAGAATTATACAAATTTCATATGGTTGATAGGTAGAAAGTAGATATACATAATAGCTTTTCTTTCTTTGACTACTAAGCACGTAGAAAGAAAAAATATAAAAATAATTTAGAATAGTGACACAAGGTTCACTTTATTAATAAGATTCTTAATGATAAATTCAATGAAATAAGCATCATACTCATATAAAGAAAACTAAAACTTTCCTGACATAAAACCAACTCTGGGTGAGTAGGCTGACATTTTTTGTCCCTAGATGAAAATTCAGTAGCACATAAATATCAAGTCACTTAAAATAAACTTACAGGTTTAAAGCCTTTCATTCAGATTTTAGTATGGTTGTTTTTCACATTTGATGGCATAATTATGATGCTTTTACAGAAAGATAAATTCTTCAGAATGGAAACTTTATTAAGGATAAGAAATTGCCTACTCAAATCAGAGCATTTTCTAGATAAAATACTATAAATTACTTACACCTAATGTAATATTAATAATATCTTCCAGGCACCAATAATTCCTGCCAGAAATTCTGACTATACAGGAGTCTGAGATCGAGACGAATGCATTGAAAGCCAACGTAGTCAGAAAACTGTGAGAGACTCCATCTCCAAAACAATCAGCCAAAACCTGGGCTGAAATCCCACCCCAAGTGGTAGAGTACTATGGGAGCAAGCTAGCATGAAACTGAGTGTGAAACCTTCCTACTATAACAGAGAAAATGGTAGTTGTGCACACCGCTAAACACAGGCCTCGGGAGGCTGAGGCTTAGGGAAATGTCAGTTTGAAACCAGACTGGACCTAAATGGTGAGATCCTATCTGAAACAAAACAAAGTTAAATAAAACAGTGAAACAAAATGAAAATGTCTGAATCTATGCTCTTGTGCAGAAGACACATTTTCTTTTTGTATAGAGAACAATTGATAACTGATTAAGAATATCATATCTTTTTGACAGTAATTCAGTGTTTGAACTCAAGGCCCTGTGTTTACTAGGCAAATATGCTACTACATAAGCTCTTCCATCTCTTTATGCTTTCATTATTTTTCATCTAGGGTCTTCCATTTTGCCCTGTATTGACCAGATCCATCTTTGATCCTGTGTAGCTATAATAATAGATGACAACTATAATGCCCACTTTGTTTGATGAGATAGGCTCTCATAGGTTTTGTCAAGGTTGGCCTCTAATATTTTTCCAGATGTGAATTTCCCATGTTCCCTGAGATTGCAGATATGCGCTATCATGCCTCCTTTGAAAATGACAGACATTTTAAGATGTTGTTGACGTAGTTGGGCGAGATACTTGTGAGTTTTCTAACACGGTAGAATAAAAATAGTACAAATGGATAATAGATAATGAATACAAAAAATAAATATAGTACAATAAAGTACAAATGGGTTAAGACAAAAATAATAAAATAAAATGAACCTGTAATCCTAGCTATTCGGGAGGCTGAGATCAGAGGATTGCAGTTCAAAGCCAACCTGGGCACTAAAGTCTGTGAGACTCTTAGCTCCAATTAACCATTCGACAACCAGAAGTGGCGCTGTGGCTCAAGGAGTATGGCAGTAGCTTTGAGCTGAAGAGCTCAGGGACAGCAACCAGGCCCAGAGTTCAAGCCCCACAACCAACAAAAATAAATAAATAATAAATAAAATGAAAACCTAAAATAAAATAAAAGCCTACACATAGAGATCAAAACCTTTGAAGATATAAGAGAACCCATTGTAAACTACCTAGACAAGATGACAAAGTCTCTCCTGGAAATGTGGAGTAGATTGAATCGTTTTTATAGCAAGGATTTAGCAGGGGATAGAGGACTTTTTTCCTAATTCTAGATGAGAAAAAGTAGGATAATGAGTAAGGGAATGAATAGTTCAGAGAACAGACCAAAATGATTTTTTTAAAAAGCCATTAAAATGATGCAGTTAAAGGAGCAACAACAAAAAAGGGTTGTTTTCTCTCCACTTCTTCCCTACTCTAGGCTGACTTTCCTACTGTCTGACTTTTGACTTGCTTTATCAAGTCAGATGTATTATGTGGCAGATGTATGATGTGCAGAGGCTTGAAAAGTGCTGTAGAGATGGCCAAGCTCTCCAGAGGACTGCTAGCTCTCCCAGCATGAGAAGAACATGCCTTGGTAACTTTGTTTCCTGTGCTAGAGTCCAAATGAGGGTGATGCCTGTGTGGCCTCAGCTGATTCCCAGCCTGAAGCAAAGTTGTGCTCCAAGATGTGTGGGAGCAAAGGCTTGAAGAGTACTTCCATGTTAGGTACTAGGAACCAATGGGAGAAATCCCATGCTGTTGATATAAGTCCAAGAAAATACTCCTCCAACTTCACTAGAATCAAAAATGTAAATTTAGAAAGGCATGTTGTAGCAAATGAAAAAAGTATATAATTATGAATATAAGAATGAAGTGGAATGGAAGGAAGAATAAATGCTCAACCAAGTAACGTTTCTGATTAAAGTTAAATGCTATTTGTGGAAAAGTGGTGAAGCATGATATAATTGTTAGGAAAGGATATTTTTTTTTACAAAATTTCAAAGCTTTACTGTCAAAAGTTAAAAAAAAATGAGACTTCCCGAAGGATGCCTAATTCCAGTGAAGTTCAGGAATTAGATAGAGAAGGGTTTAAAAGCCATGCCTATGGTCATATTTTATTCATGTGGTCATATTTAGATCATATCCAGAATTAGTTCTGGATGGTACAAGAAAGTAGAGGTAAAAGTTGCACCCTTTGGCCAGGAGTGTGGTTTAGTGGTAGCATGCACAAAGCCCTTGGTTCGATTTCCCAGAACCACTTCCACAGAAGCTGGAAGTGGTGCTGTGGCTCCTCAAGTGGCAGAGTGCTAGCCTTGAGCAAAATGTGTCCAAGGACAGTGCCTAGGCCCTGAGTTCAAGCCCCAGGACTGGACAAAAATAGTCACCATTACTAAAAGAAAAACACTCTGACAATCAGAAAGGTATTGTGTCATATTTCTGGGACAGAGTAGATTAGCTTCCTAATCAAGGCATTAAGTATATCCCCTCCTTCTGGAACTAAGTTAGAGGAGATTTGATAATAGGTTTAAAAACAAACAGAAAACCTTGACATTTCCCGAATTCTGAAGTTTGAGGTTTGTCCAGTGGTAACAGAAATGCACTATGTATAGCAATTCCTGGGCAATCTCACCTTTTGGAACAAGGAGGCAGGAAGATCCCCTGTGAGTGTGAAGTGAAGGAAGCCTTCATGTTGTGAAGCACTGCACGCTTTTTCTTACCTAGAACTCCCAAGACTTGTGTCTATGTCTAATAAGCCCTGATAGGTTAATCGGGTGAATACAGTTAAACCTCAGACTCTTCACATTGTGTTGTAATGTTTGCTAAATATTTTTATTTTAAAATTTGTTGTAAAGGTGATATGCTGAGGAATTATAGTTACATAAATCAGGTAATGAGTGCATTTCCTTTGAACAGTATCATCCTCCTCCTTCATTCTCTCCCAGAATTTCCCCTTCTATCTCCTCCCACCCCCCAAAGTTGTATAGTTCATTACCAACATCATGCCCCCAAGTGGATGTCACTATTGAATTGGTTCACCCTCTGTCCCATTGTTTCTGTGCTTCTCCTTTGCCTCCCCAAATCAGATATACAAGCAAAGGGTACAGAAATAAATAAATTTAAAAAAGCAGAGGCAAAATGGAATAAACCAAATTGAAAAGGCAAGAAAAAAAAGAACTGTAATATCACTTTTGTATAAAAGTCACAGTATATTCAGAAAATAGACCTACATTTTTTAATGTAAAAGAACATGGAATCTTAATATATAATAATTCTAGAAGTAAGATCATTCATTCATTCATTCAAGGTTTTGCTGTGTAAGCCAGGCTGATCTTAAACTCTAGATTCTCCTTCCTCAACATCTCATTGCTGAGATTCCAAGTGCTTGCCTCCATACTGTGCTGCTTATATTCTTTAAAATTATAGTTGAAGCTGGGTGTTGGTGGCTTATGCCAATAATATTAGCTAACTTAGGCATATGAGATCTGAAGATCATGGTTCAAAGAAGTCTTTGCAAGAAAGTCCATGAGAATCTGATCTCCAATTAGCTACCAAGAAAAGCAGAAGTGGAGCTGTGGCTAAAGTGGTAGAACATTATCCTTGAGCACAAAAAAGCTCAGGGATAGTGTCCAGGCCTTGAGTTCAAGCCCCAGGACTGGCACCAAAAAAAAAAAAGGTAATTTTTTAGAATTTAATCAATCAAGTAGTCAGATATTTGGCTACCAATTCAAAAAGCTTCAAGGAATATTGAATAATTGTGGGTATATGTATATATACAGATGCAATACCATCTTGTTTTCAAAGGTAATACAAGTTGTCAATAAAAGAGTTAAAAACACTGAATATATATTGTAGACCTCAAAGGAAATTGTAACACATTTTTTAAAAAGTAAAAGTGATTATCTTTTCGTGATTGCCTAAATCCATTTGAACTAGAAGTTAGGAATAGTAATAATACTTTCCTAAGAGAAATTAAGTGTCTTAAAATATAAAGTTGGAATCAAATAGGAATATCAGATATTAGATTGTAGGATTGATTTTTAAAAAAATTCTCAAATGCTCTTAAATGTTTTGTGAAGTAAATGAAGTAGTGAAAATTTATGATTTTATACATTTATTAGAATGACCTCAAACAAATGAAAAAGATTTCAGAGCTAACACTAACATTTATTTGGAATGGTTAAGGTGTTTTTCCTACTGAATATAAGCTATCTTAGCACAGCACTCTATTTTTAGAAAGGGAAAAAATAACTGCACACTTTAAGAAAAATAAATTGGCTTAAAATATGTTTAATAGTATAAAAGAACAGAAACTTAATATATAAAACTTCTAGAAGTAGGATCATTCATTTATTCAAGGTTTTGTTGTGTAACCCCGGCTGACCTCAAATCAAGATTTTAGAAAGTTTCTAGCATATACAACATATATATATATATATGAATGTGTGTATATTTTTTGTTTTTTTGGCAAAGATTCAAATAGATTTAAGCAGATTAATTTTTTTAGAATTTCAAAATCAGTTTCAATAACGTAGACCTACTTTTGGAGACTAATAGTGGTTGAAATTGAAAAGGAAATAGAAATCTCATTTTCTTTGTTTTACTCTTAAATCAGAGGTGCTTAGAAAGAAGACTTTAAGTTAGTACTTGTGAGTGATATTGATTTTTCTGCCTATTTCTTATTATTCGCAGCCTATTAATAAAAACTTTGACCTATACTATACAAACTTTGCACAAGGTAGAAGAAGAAGCAGAGATAAATTTATAATCTGGATAACATCAAAACAAACAGGGTGAAGGAAAATGTAAATGTCAAATACAAGAGAGCAAAGCTATAGCATGATCTAGCTGTCTTCCCACCTTTCAAATGTGAAAGGTGACTTAGGGAAAGCTGAGAGTAATGTGCAATGAGAATGTAAAGTACAGCTGTAGAAAAACAGTTTATTGCAAATAGAAAGTAAATTCAAGTACCTTCTATGCCAATCCCTGTTTGAAATTAAAACAGTACCTTCAAAATGAATACTTGCTTATTGTACAACATGTATATATAATGTGTGTGTCAGCATATCACATCTATATTCCTTTCAGAAAGTATTTCCACACTATAGGACTAGATGCTGTTTCTTTCTTTTCTCCCCTCCAAGTACTAATCAGGCCCGACCCTGCTAAGCTTCCAAGATTGGGCACATTCAGGGTGGTATGGCCGTAGACTGTTTCTTTTCTGCACAGCAATCTGTTCATTGTTCTTTTGTAGTGTTTGCATGCACAGTATTAACTTAAGAGTATATGTTTCCTATTAGCGTGGGTGTGATCTAAAAATCTTTCATTTTGTTATCATCAATTTAGAGCTGTAATTAATAGCATTAAGTAAATGAGCATATCGTTTTATTTTGAATCTTTTATTAGGATACATTTATTATAGAAGAGCAATTATTTGCTTCAATAAGTGGAATAATGTTTAGGCATTAGGCCAACTAACCTATAGGAAATACCCCTCCAATTTCCAAGTTCACAGTATGTAAAGATCTTCATAACACTTGCATTCCTTCCAGTGTTGGTATGACAGTTTTAAAGCCCTTGTTTCTAAGTGATAAAAATAATCTTTCTATGCCAGGCTGAGTGTCTGTAATCCCAGATGTTCAGGAGAGTGAGATCTAAAGCCAGCCTTCGCAGCAAGTTCATGAGCCTCTTATCTACAAGTAACTACCAAAAATTTGGAAGTGGAGCTATGGTTCAAATGGTAGAGCTTTAGTGTTGAGCAAAATAGCTCAGAAACAGTTCTTAAACCCTTAGTTCAAACCCCAGAACCAGCATGTCTGTATGTTTGCACACACGTGTGTGTGAGCACACACACACACGTTTTTCTTGCTTTTTAGCTCTGGTAATACTGAAATTTTGCATTAGAGTTTTGTATTTTCTTTGCATGCTTTCTACCACTTCTGAACACAGCCCCAATTCCTTATTTTGCTTTAGTTTATTTTTCAGACAAGCATCTTCCGTTTGTTTCCATGAGCTAGCCTTTGACTGTGATTCTCTTATATATCAGTATGCCTGCCTTATTCTTGGTCATAGGGTTTCACTAACTTTTTGCCTGGCTTGGTCAAAAATCATGTTTCTCCCATCTCCACTTTGCAAGTAGCTGAAATTCTATGAATTGTGCCTGTCTTCTGTTTTTTGCTTTATCAAATCTAATTCTAAAAAAGTATTAACTCATCCTTACATCCTTACGGTTTCCCTCCAGAGTGTTGTTTTCTTGCCATCTATTTTGATGTGCATAAGTTTTCTGTATTTAAAATAATGAATTGTCTTTTTCTTTCCCTGCATACTTTTTTGCTGTGAAGACCTTCAAATTTTTACTGTCTTTCTTATAGCTTTGTAAGTTTTATGTGCCTTTCCCAGATGTAAAAATCTATTGTGGCACTAGATTTCCAATCAATATGCATATCCATTTAGGAAGACCCATCATCTAGTTTCTTGTATGTGAAAGTTTTTTTCTTTATACAGAATCTTTGCAAGTTAGAAAAATCATAACTTTTATCAGTAGATTTTTCTGATTCATTAAACAATTTTAATATACAGGAAAAAAATGCTTAATTTTTTATTTTGGTATTGTGAGTGCAGGGAAAATCGTTCATTGTATTCGCCAATCTCCTGTGTTTCTCAGTACCTACTCAGTTTCTGGTTTTCTAGCAAGAAAATAATATATACAATTTAACTATTTTTTTGGTAAGTTGTGGGACTTGAACTCTGGGCGTGGGCATTATCCCTGAGCTCCTCAGCGCAAGGCTACTACCCTACACCTTGAGCCACAATGCCACTTCTAAATTAACTATTTCTACTTTGTTGTGACTTAATAAGACTGCCATTAATTTTTCACCCGTGGCTGTTTTTATTTGGGGAATTGTCTTATAATGCATTTTGCAAGACCGTATTTATTTCATTTAAAAAATCTAGAATGGATATTGAATTTGACCACATTAAAATCACTTTATGAATTTTTAAAATTTGGCCTATTGAAGTGTGATCTTAATCCAGTTTGTATGGCAAGCCATTCTTGAAAAATTATAACCTAGCCTTGAAGGAAAATAATTTTAATGAAACATTAAGATTGACTTGCTATTTTTTCCCTCTCTTATATTTAGCCTCAAGATACTTTTCTGGAATTTTCCCAAACTGTTACATACCTATTTTGCTGCTTCGTCTTTTCTTATATTGGTGGTTTCACTTTGCCACTTTTAATTGTAACTTTCTGTGCCAAATGCTGGTTATACCTTTCTCCATCCACTTTCCTCACTGATGTTTACCTAGTTTATTGCAATGACTTCCTAAGAGATGTCCCCACCCGCTTTTCTTCCATGCTTCCTTTTCTGTCAGGATGGTTTTCCCTCCCTAATTCCAAAACCTGATCATGTCAGTTTAATGTGTCAAAGTTAAGGGGTTGATGCCCCATTGCTCTCCCTATGAATCTGATACTCTGTCTGAGATAAATTGTCCTAAGGCTTCAACTGCCTTGGATCTCCGCATCTGCCCTTTGTTTCAGCATTATGGTGTCATTTGGTTTTAGTGAAAGCTGGCATGGTTGCTATGACTGCTTCTGCAGTAGATTCCCGTTGGCTCAGAATCTGCTTCATCTCGGAACTGTTGTAATTCAACTGTTCATACTCATCTTAAATGTCTTTCTTCTCAACTCCCATTATACACTTCACATATAGTCTACTTAATAGACAATGTGGCACTGTTATAGTACTGTTCCTTCTCAAGGAGGAACATCCTGGGAGTAGAAGATCTGTTCCTTATTCATCCTGTTCACTGCCTCTTCTAAACAATAAAAATACATAGTGTCTGGGGCTTGGCTGAATGTAGAGAAGAACAGTAGAGTCTTCTCTTTCTTCCTCATTGCTATCAGAGTGTTTGTTTTCTAAAATATAAATCTAATTCTTCTACAACTGTAAAACCTTTCATGACTTCAATACCCTCTTGCTGAAGCAGTTTCACATTGTGTCTGTAGACATTATTCACCCTGGGCTCACAAGTCTCAACTCCCATAGCAAGTTGGAATCCCCTGGGACGATTTGAAAAATCTAGCATAATAAGGTCCTATTGCAGACCTTTGAAATCAGTCCCTGAGTTTGGACCTCAGACTTGGTATTTAAAAAAAACAACGTAGAATCTAATGTACAGCAAAAGACAAGTTGTCCTGTCCTTAGTGTCACAATTACCAGTCAGTTTATCTTCAAGTCTCTGAGTAAAGGCTTAGGGAGTGCTGAGAACTTTCCTTGGCTTTCTGCTAAGACCTGTGTCATTCCCCTGAGGCCATCTCTTTAGACAGAGCCCAATGTTGTCTATGTGTCTGTCCGATATAAAGAGCATCAACTCAAAGCCAGTTCTATACCTAAATAATACATGGAAGTACTTCCCTTACCCATCTCCCCATTTTTGCTCACTGTTCTTCTGGTACTGAATGGTAGTTCATTTTGCAACTTTTGAGACTTCCACAGGATTTCTGAAGTCCTGCAGATGCTGTCCTGTCCAGTGTTACCCAGTGGGGCCACTAGACATGCAGTGAGCATGCTCAGTTGTGCTGTGCAGAAGCCATGCCCTTTAGAGTTCTATAGATCACTTGATCCCTACATTGGCTCTGTGCAAGCTGTAACTGGTACTGAGTTGAACAGTGCTACTCATGTCTTTGTTGTTTGCACTTTTAGATGGATATTAAATGAAACTGTACTGAGTATTGAGTTTGAAGGAGAGGGTCCTGTGGCCCATATGCCCTACAGAGTCCTCTGTGAGGAGTATATTTGGTAGCTGACTAATGTGGAATGTGGTTCTCCTGACAATTTCTTTAGAGTGGGGTTTTGGATGGTAGTCTCGCATATATTTATAAATCTTTCTCTGTTACAGCAATCTTTGACATTGCAGTTTGAGTAGCCATCTTATCATCTAGAAATAACGGACCTTTGGCAGCTGTGACTTTTTTGAATGTGGCATTTAGCATTTGGTGGCACATGCTACCTTCTGGTTATCTACATTGCTATCTTCTATGCACTTTTGTGACTTTATACACATGAGATTTGTGACTTCATGCACATGAATGTAATAAAAAAACTTAAGATATGAAAGAGACAGTATTTACATATCAATCTAAGCTTTCAGAGGAACTCTCACTGTACAATTATCTATGATGTGATTTTCATCCCATGTACTAAAATATTACATTGTTATGATTTTTATTGATTTCAAGTAGTTATACAAAGGCATTTCATTTTTTAAATTCCATTGAGCGCCATTGTATACGATGCTTCCTGATCATCATCACCCACTTCACTGTCTCTTCCTCCTACTCCTAAACATCCAGTCTGCTCAAGTTGTCTTGTATAGTTGGAAAATTTTAAAAGTGTATTGTATTCTATTTTTCTCTGCAAAATTAAAACATTGTATACACTTGGGAGCAGTTTATATTTATTCATTTATTTTTATGGATACAATTTTCAAGATCACCCCCCCCATCGAATGACCAATATTTCTACAGAGTTTTCAAGTTTCTCTGTTACTTGATTTGCAGAATGAGCAGTCATCTGTTCATCTCCTATATTTGGCTTTAAAAATACCATAAATCAGTTGGAACAAAGTAGGACTACTTTAATTTTTTTTCTCACTGTCCTAACAGATCATCCAAGATTATGCAGGTGTGTATGAGACTTGGTTGCACATTTTTGAGTTGAGTAATTAATGTTCTTACCTTACTGTGCTGCTTTGGCTAAATACAACAGTAAGTAGAACATTAAGGTTGAAGCCTTAGATTAGCACATGACAATGGCAACTGGTCTTTTGTGACTACTGAATGTCGATGTTTGTCTCACTGAGCTGAGGCAGTGATTATAGAATCTTCAATGTGTCTGCTTTGAACCAGATTTTACTAGGAGTTATTTGACCTGAATGACCATGTTTTCCTTTCTTAATTTGTAATTGACACCTGGCTTCAGAGTGCAATATAAGCTCTCTATAAAACCAGAAATTCATTTTACTGTTTCTGCCACCCCAACTTTTCATATTTTTCCTAGAATTGTGAATAAAAATGAATGTAAGCTTCTAGTCTCCCCCATGAAATACGACCAGGAGAAGCAGGTAGAACAGGCCCAATAGGGATTCAGGAATTATAGGAGCTAAGTTTTAGATTGCCTTAGTAAATTTATGGACTATTTTCTTCAGTCTTTGAGCAGGCTAAAAATCTGGGAGCTGTTAATATCAGGGATAGTTTCTACTATCACATTTTTACCAAAGGTAATTGAAGTAAGATTCGTTGGGATATCAATAAATGATTAATTTTGAGTTCCTAAAATTATTTACATATTATCCAATAGTAGGTCAAGGGAGATAACAGAAAGGCACAATGCATGTGCCAGCTATGCAGAATTAAAAAGCTTTTGTTGGTCTAACTGCATGCTTTCCAATGCTGTTCTCAACTATTGACTTTGCCTTTTAGAAATAAACATACAGTAATCCCTCTCCATCTGGGAAGCTTAACTTTCCTGAAAAGCCCTGTGGTTGGCATAGCCATGGTCTCAAAGGAAATATGGGGTTAGGGTAGTGGAAGATTTCAAAGCACAGACTTCAGAATCAAACACATCTGGATTTTGAACCCCAGCTCTGTCATTTATGTAGTTTCCTTCTGAACTCACTCTTTCTCACTAATCAGATGAAGATAATAACATTGAATTTGTAGAATTGTGACAATTTGATAAGAAAAATGTTTCTGAGTTTAGAGTCTAAAGCCTAGGAAATGCTATAAATGAAAACCCCTTCACTCTTGAGCAGAAACAATTGGAATGGCATTACATATCTATATAGAACTACTAACTACAGGGTCTACAAGTATATGTTTCAAAGCAAACTACATTTAATTGTATTGAAACCTGCCTTGTAAGATATCTTCTATTTTAACCTTTCCTGAGATTACTTCTGGAGCAATATTTTTTAATTAATCACTAGATGTTTGTTAGGTTTGTATTTCTCTCTCTCTCTCTCTCTCTCTCTCTCTCTCTATATATATATATATATATATATATATTAGTTTATCCTTTTGTTGCTCCTGTAGGATGGATACTGTGGTAATCCCCACTTCTTTATAGCCAAGAAATGGAGCTTTAGTAAATAGGAAGCATTTGCTGATAACTGTCAAGTGTAGAGCTGGGATTAAGCATCAATTCTGCCAACAGGGCCTAAGTTGTTCCCTGTCACTCTTCTGACAGCTATGATACGCTATCATGCTGATGTACATTCTCCCACAGTTTTGTGTTCCACAGTTTTATTAGAAACCTCTGAAGGAGCCCTATTGAGATTTATTGTCTTTTGAACTTCCATATACTCTTATTAACACCTTTTCTTAGTTGTTAGCAAGCTTGCTTTTCAATATTGTCTTGGTGTGAAATAACATGTGTTCATGAGCTTAACCAGTCCATATATTGGAAAGGAAAGGAAAGAACAGTTGTCTTATTTCTCCTTACACCATGGTCTAATGGCTCCATGACAGTAGTATTGGTTTCTTTTGGCATGTTGGCAAAGTGATCACAGATCTTAAAACATTTCTGAACTTACAGATGGCTAATGGTTATCATGGTGTAAACAATTAAGAATGCTATTATAGTCTTTATTCCCCAAGACACAGAGGAAATCAAATAGAACTGGGATTTACTTTACTAGTTATACAGTCAGACAGGTCTGGGTGACCTTGTGAATATTACCTATGTGGGGCATGTTTCCTCAACTACAAAATATGCATAATATAGCTTTGAGTATAAAAGCTCAGGGACAGCTCTCAGGCTCTGAGTTCAAGCAATTTGTCAATAACATAAAATAAAATATAAATAGTAAAAATTAATACATAGGTTTATTTTTAATTAAAGTAATTTACGTTTCAACTAGCCATGAATATATGAAACTCTCAGGGATTGATATCTACTATTTCAGTTACTATCTTCTTTTAATATTACTCAATTCAGTTAATTTGTGTATATATTTGTGTATATACTTTAGTTAAGGAGATACTCTAGATGACTTTAAGGGGACATTGCAATACATTTATTGAAATGGCTATAGAGTACAGAAAACTTGTTTCCACAGTCCTTCAGACGTGGACACTGGTTGTGATTTATGAATTCCTAAGTATTCCCAGCACACCCCAGTGGCCACTTGTTCATCTGCACAGACGTCAAATACTCTTGCCATAGTCTAGGTATTACTTGAAGCAGGCATGAAGATAGTAATAGGAAGGAGACCATGGTATGTGTACAAAAACACAGACAAGGCTTTAATTGGGGCTTTGCCTCAGGAGCAGAAGAGAATGAGCAATGACCAAAGAGCAGAGCAGAACTCTCAGTCAGAACTACAGATTTGAACTTCAGGCTCGTTGAGTTGGAGACAGTGAGGCTGTATTTGATGCAATTGTAATTAAAGCTTTGACTTTGGGTTGAAGTTAAATTCAACAATGAGTCTTCTAAAGTCAGATTGGAAAGGACATTGTTTGCACTTGAACTCTGTTCCAAACAGAACATGCAGAGTCCAGATGTTATCATTGGCATTATCAGATGAACCCTTCATATTTGGTGTGATGGCACTGAATGGCTTGGTAGGAATCACAGAAGCAGTAAAGTCAAAGTGAAACTCCTAGGCTACAAGTGTTGGTTTTATGATAATACACATTGTATCTGGGGAAATAAAACTTAGAGAGGTGAAATGACTTGGTAGAAATTACTTAACCAATTAATAGCACATCTGCTTTGAATGCATCTAATCCATTCTTCTCTATCTAAACTATTCTTCCAACTAATGTTGTTTACATGCACTATTCTCTCAGTCACGTCTTGAGTCTTGTGTACTTAAAGAATTCTTCCTTCCTTTGTCATCTTATCTAAAAGAGGCACCGTGTTCTTTTTTTTTTCTCACTATGTGATTACCCTGATTTATGTTGCTTTACAATGCTCAGAATGTCTGTGCTCTGTTTTAATTTAATTTGTTTGTCTTTCTGTCTTCTCATCTAGTATTTAAGCTCTCCAAGGGTAAACCATTTATCGTGTTTATGGTGTTGTATTCTCAATACTTAGAAAAAATGCCCAGACTACTGCAGGTTTTAAAAAAGTGTTATTTGTGTTAATGAACAAATTCATTTATTAGTGAACCATTTATGCATGCCAGTGATTACTGTTTATTTTGCTGGTTGCCGAGGATACAATTATAAATAAGTAGCAGTCATCCTAATCAAGATTCTCAAATTGAAGAGAGATGAGTAAAACAGGGAATTTACTATGTTATCTTCTCTAAGACGAGGAAACAGTGATAAAGGAATACACTGGAAGATCTTCAGCCTTAAGGAAAAGAAAAGACATCCTGGAGACTATGATATCTGAGCGGAGTGGTCCAAGAATATGGATCAAAACAGCTGGGAGGCACACGGTGGGCAAGACAGCCTTATTATGTGCAGGCTCTCTGAAGAGGGTTATCTAGAAGGACAAGAAAGTGCAAACCATACTAACAGTTAAACTTATATGCCAGGCTGAAGAGATCTTAAAGTTTCTTGGCAAAGTTAAATGTATATGCATACACTATTGATTAGTATATATTAATTATAGAAAGAGGTTTTGTTGTGATACTTCCATGCATCTATTCTACTAGGATGAAATTAAACACTTCTGTTATTTTTTGTACTCAGACTTTCTTTTAAAGATTATTTTAATGGATTTTATTGTTATATTTTAATGTATCTGTGTAATATGCGGCCATATTTAGTCACTTTTATCCTACCCCCACTTGTTCTTATTTCCCACAGGACCCATTTTATATTTGTATCATTTACTTTTTGTATTGGGAGTCCACATATAAGAGAAAACATTTGTCTTTCTCTGTGATTTCTAGTTCCATCAGTTCTCATGTAAAGGACATAATTCCATCTTTATGATTAAATATTACTTCTTTCATCAGCAGATGAACAAGCAGACTGATTCTATAGTTTTGCAATTATTAGTAGTGCTATCATAAGTGTATGTGTGCAAATATTTTTATTGTATATTGACTTTCGAATATATGTGTGGGTGTGGTATAAGTAGCATTTCATGGTAATTCTGTTGTAGGTTTTGAGGAATTTTCATATTAAATTCCTTACTAACTGCATTAATTTACATTTCTACTGACAGCATATAAAGGTTCTTTTTCCTTTGTCTTCACCAGGAATTATTTATTTTCCTGATAATATCCAGAGTGAGGTGAATATAATGGCGTTAGGTAAAAACTCAGTGTTATTTTGGTTTGATTTTCATTTGTGACTAAAGATACTGAAGATGCCTTTTTGTATGTTTTGGCCATCTGCTCTGCACTTCTTTTGAGAACTGTCTGTTCTATTCTTTTGTCCATTTATTAATTGGATTTAGAGTGTGGTGCTTAATTTTTAAGCCTATTTATATATTATGTATATTAGCTGTTTGTTTGATTAAAACTCACAAAGATCTTTCTCAAGGTGGTCCCTTGAGTCTGGTAATTGTTTCTTTTGTTTTACTGGCAGTCTCTAGTTTAACACAATACTATTTGTCAAGTCTTGCTTTTTGTTTCCAGTTGAGTTCATATTCATGTTTTGCCTATGGAGCTGTCTTAAACTCTGTGTTTCCTTTCTATTTCCTTAGTAGTTTCCAAGTTTAAGGTCTTACATTAGGATTCAATCCTTTTGAGTTTTTGAACAGTGAGAAGCAGAGATCTGATGTAAGTCTTCTATATGTAACTAGTTTTCCTGATGCCATTTGCTGAGGAGATTGTTTTTCCTTCAGTGTACATTTTTGTTGCCTTTATCAAAAATCGGTGGCTCCAGCTGGATCTTCTACTTTATTCCATTGGCCAACATATCTCCTTTTATGTCCGTACCAAGCTATTTTTGTAGCTATGTCTCTGTAGTATAATTTGAAGTCCAATAAATTGATGGCCCAGCATTGCTGATTTTGCTTGGGATCTTTGACTATTTTGGGTATTTTGTGTTTCCCTATGAGTTTTAGTTTTCTACTTCTGTGAAAAAATGACATTGGAATTCTTACAGAAATTGCATTAAATCTGTGTATTGCTTGCGGAGTTACAGACCTATTCATAATACTATTTGCGATGCTCCATGAATGTGGAAGATCTTTCCATCTTCTAGTATCTTCTCCTGTTTTTTTTTCTTTTGAAGTTGTCATATTTTTCATTGTAGAGGTCTTTCGCACCTTCAGTTAATTTTATTCTTTGGTACATAGCGTGTGTGTGTGTGTGTGTGTGTGTGTGTGTGTGTGTGTGTGTGTGTGTGTGTGTGTGTGTGTGTGTACGGGCAAGGGCATGTGCTAGTGTGGGGATTTGACTTCAGGACCTGAAAACTATGAGTTTTTATGCTCAAATCTAGTGCTCTACCATTTGAACCACATGATAGTTAATTGGGAATAAGGGTCTCATGGAATTTCCTGCCTTGACTGACTTAGAATGGTGATTATCAAATCTTAGCCTTCTGAGTAAGAGGCTAAGATACATACCCACATACCTGTGAGGTATCAAGTAATATTGGTGGGAGCCACTGGCACTTGGCTCATTGTTAGTTTTGAAGCTTGGCATACTCTGATTCCTCAGTGATGTATAAGGGATTGGCTACCAGTGTTTTCGAAGTGAGAAGCTTGAGGGTTATTAATTATGTAAATATTCACTTCACTTTCTTCATAGCATCCCACTTTTGGTTATTCCTGAGATTCTCATGTGTGAGACCTTCTCTAATCTGGCAAAGAAAACTTCCATCTTTGTGAACACAGTAAGGAACAGGTACCCGAGGGATACTATTGGGAAGAAATTATAGGGATATATGATAAATAAGTTGCAGTAGTTTCCTGGTTTATTCACTTGCTGTACCACTTCGTATTAGAGGTATTTGATATATCTACTAAAATGCATTGTTAGTTGAGTATATGTGATTAATTATGTACTCAGTACATATGAATATAAAATGTATGTGTAAATAGTTACATTTGAGCTTTATTGTGCAATAAACTTACTTGTTTGCTTAGCTAAATATACAATAATACTTATCTATTTTCTTTCTTTTCTTTATTGTCTGTGCTGATAATTGAACTTGAGGCCTCCCTCTTGCTTGTCAAGTGCTTTATTACGTGAAACATATCCTAGTCCATCTGGTTTTACTTTATTTTTCAGGTAGTATCTTGTGTTTTCCTTGGACTGGCCTGAGCAATGACCTTCCTGACTCTGCTGCCCACATAGCTGGGATTATAGACAGATGCCACCTTGCTGGGCCCTTAATAGTATTTTTCAGTTATAAGTTGTTTATAGTTATAGTTTTTTAGTAATCATAGAATATATAATGTGTATGTATATGATATGTGTGCTTGCATAATTGTAGCTACTCATTAAATTGTTTATTATACCTATATTCATATACTAGTATGAATATAAATATATATCTTTGCATTTCTATAGCTATATATACGCCCACATAGATACAAAATTGTGACTGACTTAATGAAGTCTCCCATGACTTACCGTTGGCTTCTATTTTATGCACTCACTTAAAGGAATCTTACTTAGATTTTAAGTCTCTTGCTAGCAAGCTTTAAAGCTTTGTTATATAATTTGAGTAGAATTAGGTACTGTAATATTAAAACTAAATTATACTGATAAGTGGCTTTCTTCAGAAGTGGTGACAATTCGATTAATAGACATCCGAGCAAGAAAGACTGTTGTATCCCCACAGCTGCATTTCTGTACGCTGCTCAGTTAGTACAATAAAAGCACAAAAAGTCTTTATGAATCAGTGTGGATAAGGTAGACTAATGATATTCAGCCCCTCTGCATATTTTTCAGAAGTTTTTTTTTCTTAATCTGAAAAACAAATGAATGGCTTCTGAGAATTTGGAAACATTCCCCTTCCTTTACAAGGCCATATGACTGATAAAATATACCAACCTGATCATCTTTTATTTGTACTTCTGAGAAATTAGAAATAAAATATAACTTGGTTAAATGCCACTTTACAGAAATTTGATTTCTTGCTTTTAATCTACCTAAAGATTCTTTGACCCATTGCTTTCCCTTAAGATGAAAAGAAATCTTAATACACTTTTCTATTTGTGTTAATCAAAAAGTCTATTGTAAAATATAAAATGGCTATTATTTATTAATTTATTTGCTCATGACTTCTCCTCTCTCCTCTCTCGCAATTTGTGTTAATAAAGTTGAATTTAAGAAATACTGATGTCTGCAGCTATTGCCTTGTTTCTTTAATCCCAAAAGCTTTCTTTCTACAGGAAAGCATCCTGGAATGAACTTGATTGTTTCTTGTTCTAAAACCCATTTCTTTGTCATCTGCTCTTAAAAAACTGTATAGGGAAAAGTCAGTAAACATATGCAAACAGATTCTTCCTTAAACTTTAAGAAGCTTTTGTCCTAGATCCCTATGTGTCTGATTCCTTGATTATTTTAAAAGCAATGGAGATGATTTAATATGATGTGCCTATTTTAAAAGTGTAAGCAGTATTTATTTATTTATTATTTAGAAGTCCAAGCCTTCTGCATGCTTGGTTTGTTTTCTCTTTACTGGTTCTCTGCCATTTAAGCCACACCTCCAGTCCAGCTTTTGCTGTTTGTTTTTTTTTTTTTAATGCTTGTTTCACTTTTTTTTTTTTTGTAGGTCCTGGGGCTTGAACTCTGGATCTGGGCACTGTCCCTGAGGTCCCGCCTTATGCCTAGAGCCATAGCCCCACTTCCCATTTTCTAATTGTTAATTGGAGATAAGAGTCTCTAGACTGGCTTTGAACTGCGATCCTCAGATCACAGCCTCCTGAGTAGCTAGGATAACAGGCTTGAATTGCCTGGCCTGGCTTGTTTGTTTTACTTTTGTAGACAAAAGCTTATAGGCTTTTTTTATGTGGGCTGGCTTCGAATTGTGATCCTCCGGGTCTTACCCTCCTGAATAGCAAGGTTACAGGAATGAGCCACTAGTACCTACCCATTGGGTGATTTTTTAATAGGCTTATTGAAAAGGTTTATATGAATTAAACCTAAATCATGTTTTTCATATCAGAATTTGGAACACTTCTAAAAACATTATTTCACATAGTCATGATGGTTTACTTATTTCATGTAGTTATGATGATTTACATTAAGTAGGAGAGATTTTGAAGGTAAGAGGAGATATCATGTTTATTTTGCTTTGCCTTTATAGACATAGTACATAACACTGATAATAGAGTTCTAAATGAATTACTTCACTGGGCTTGTTAACCTTTACTTTGGCATCTCAAAAGTTCACTTTATTTTCTGCCTGACCATTTCATTGTTCCACTCATTTACTTGAGAACCTGCAGGCACTATGAAAATTAATACAGCTTGACAATTTTCAGTGAAAGCCACTTATATACAAGCCATACTTGTATATGAATAACTGAGATTTTAATTCAAGATAGAATCTAAAAATTACAAGGAAGTTATTAACAGAATGAAAGGAAAGGAAACTCAGCCTTCATTGGCTTTGTTTGTTTGTAATAATGGGTTTGATGTTTTTCTATAAAAATATTAGATTGTGAAGGTCATTTTGTTAATTTTAGCATTATAGGCTGGAGACAGAATTATTTTGGAAACAGCAGCTATGTTGGTATGGTAGCCTTATGCCTCTGTTTAATTGTAGTTTATTCTCTCTGATCTATGTTAGTATCTTTAGGAAGATACCCACACTGCCTGGCATTTCTTAAGTAGTCCTTTCATAACCTTCTTTTTACTCTGAAGTAAAATAATGCAGTCACTATTCAGAGGGTAATTAATAAATAATAATCAAATAATAAATAACTGTATAGTAAATAAATAAGAAAGTAATTAATAAAATGATATTCTTCCCTTTTATCTTTTAACTCACAGCTACACAATGGTTGCTAATCAGTTACTTAAAAATTTTTTCAACTGATGATTGAATGAACAGACAGGAGAGCTATCCAATAATTTTTCAAGTTTCAGCCAGTTTTTCATTAGTATCAGGGTCATTTCAAATTGAATTTGGCTCCTTCAATCCCTTCGAGGGACATTACCATCCATCCCTCTGTTGTCACAGTTACCGGGTGCTCAGTTCATTTCCTTACAGCGTACTTGGAAAAAACTTAGGTTGATAGAAGCTGATCAGCAAGGCTTCAGAATCTTGCCTTTGGACTGTGGACAGAGTTCACTCTCATGTACTCACAAAGGGATATCCAAGAAGTATTGTGCTTATTCAACTTAAGAGATATTTAGGGAGTTTTTTCAGGCTCTACACTGTGCCTAGAAGCATATAGTTGTAGGTACTGTGATTTGTACTGAGTTTGAGAAAAGAGCCCATGCCATTTTCTTTATAATATTAATTATGGCATGGTGCAACACTGAAGTATCTGGATCTCTAATTATATACCAAGGGGAGAAACATTCCTTCAATATGAAATATATTCTGTGTGCTTCTTTGGGTTTTTATTAAGTGAGGATCTCTCTATGTAGCCCAGGATAGGCCTTAACTCATAATCCTCTTGCCTCGACCCGCTGCGTGCTGAAATATACCTTGACAAGTTGCTTTTTCCTTTATTTTGTCCTTTTTAAATCCAACTTCCTATCCTTCACACATTCTACTTTTTAAAAATTGAATACCAAGGAGTTGTACAAGGAAGTTGTATTTTGACGAGGCTATAGATATGCCTGTGATGTAACCTGATCAGTCATTCCTTCCATCTCTCTCCTTAGTTCTTTAAATCTAAAAATTTCATGAATACATTGTGTGTATTTCATTTGATAATAGAAATTCTTTTAAGTTACACTGAATGTTCCCATATAAAAACAACTTATTTTTATTTTTTGGCTAAACTTTCTTTTTTTAAATAATTTTTATTGTGATTAATAGAAGGGTTACATTATATTAACCAGATAGAAGGTGCATTACTTCACAAACATTGATACCCTTTCTCATGACATGGTCACCATTTCCCTCCCACCCTCCCCCCGCTTATTTTGATTTCCCCTCTTCCCTATCCAATTTCAAATAACCAATTAAGCACATATAAAATATATCAGATAACAAGGTGAAAAATTGTAACAATATGAGATAACCAAGGGATGGCAAAAGAGATGAGAGATAACATAGTACATTAAGGACAACAGTCATTCATTGTATGGCTTTTGTTTCCTTTTCCTGGAGGTCCTTACATTTAGTGACTCTAGATTTTGTTCTATTGTAAATCTCTGCTAGGAGAGCCCAAGGTTCCTACTGATTATGACAAATGAGGGAGACTATTGGGCCTATGTTCCTTTGAGTCCGGCTTACTTCACTTAATATGATTTTTTCTAAGTCTTTCCATTTCCTAACAAATGGGGCAATGTCATTCTTTCTGACAGCAGCATAGAATTTCATTGTGTATAAATACCACATCTTGTTGAGCCACTCATCAACTGAGGGACATCTAGGTTGGTTCCATATCTTTGCTATGGTAAATAGTGCTGCAATGAACATCATTGTGCTAGTGGATTTAGTATGCCCTTAAAAACAAGAACATATTAAAAAAATAAACTTCTACATAGGAAGACTTCTTTGGAACAAAACTATGGTTTCCTTGAACTACAGCATTTTTATCATAAGCTCTTGATCACTAAAGCTTTGTCTATTCTTATAGGTATAGAACATAGATATTGATCTGGTTTATATAGTTCTTTGTGTTTCCAGTATTGGGGTCTGAATTCAAGGCTTTGTTCTGGCTAGGTATGTACTCTACCTGATCTTTAGCTCATTCTATCTATCTGTCTTTCTGTCTGTCTTTCTGTTTGTCTGTCTGTCTGTCTATCTATCTATCTATCTATCTATCTATCTATCTATCTATCTATCTAGTACTACTCTTGGGATTGAACTTAGAACCCCAGGTGCTGTCCCTGAGCTTTTGTGGAGCCACAGCTCCACTTCTGGTCTTTCTGGTGGTTAATTGGAGAGGAGACTCATGGACTTACCTTGCCTGGGCTGCCTTCAAACTACCATACTCAGATCTCATTCTCCTAAGTAACATGGGCCTCTTGAATACCTGGCTTCTCTCTTGCTATTTGTTTTTTTATCTGTCATGGGGCTTGAACTTTAGGCCTGGGTGCTGTCTCTGAGCTCTTCAGCTCAAGGCTACTGCCCTATCACTTGAGGCACAGAACCAATTCCTGTTTCCTTTTAAACTACAATCCTCAAATCTGAGCCTCCTAAGAGGCTCAGATTACAAGCCTGAGCCACCACGCCTAGCTATTTCAAAAGTAGCATTTTTGAAGTTGGGGTCTTGCTTTTAACCACAGCCAGCCTGGACATGTTCCTCCTATTACAGTCCCTTCATAATTAGACTTACATGTATATACCACTGAATCCTAATTTTTATTGGTAGAGATGAGGATCTCTCTAATCTTTAGACTAGATAGGTTTTGAACCACTATCCTCAGCCTTCAGAGTGGTAGCATTACAGACATGAGCCACCACATATGGCTGATTTTAAAATATATATATATATATATATATATAATTCTTATTAATGCTTCTCAGATTTAACAACTCTGAATTTTGTTGCCAATAGTTTATTTCTGTGTTTTAAAACAGTAAACAGCATTACTTTCCAGGGATTTTAGTTTTAATTTAGCATGGTAAATTTAGTGCTTCATTTATAAGTACTGGAAAGTTTATGTTCTAAAGTAATATAGTTTGTATCATTTGACAGTTTTACTTTATTAAACATTTTGACAAACAAGCCCTTTCTAATAGCCTGTTTCATTGGTCCCAAATACAACAAAATTTTGATCAATATGTAGCTGGCAACATAAATGATTTATAATTTTCATGATACTTTGTAACTAGTAGTTTCATGCTATGAAATATGTTTCTGCTCTTCTATCATAATTGCATTTGAACATTTCTTTTAAAGTATCAAAGTTTATTTAATTTGTAATGTGTTAGAAAGTGAGGATGTATATTGCCAGAAAGATTAGCGAACTCTTCCTGAATGTTAGCTGTATTTCTTTTGGGTCGTACTCATCCCTGTCAGTGTATGCAAGGTTTCCTGTAATTATTTGATACTTAAATAAACACAAAATGGGAAAAATCGTTGTTTAAAATAAAAGTAGAATCCATAACAACTTTAAGGGGTCATGTTTGTCAGAGCATGGCATAGCATGTGGGAGACTTCAGGCTTACACAGTGAGATGTGAGAATGCTCAAATGTGAGAGTATGTATGTGTATGACATGAAATTTAACAGTTTCCTGGAGAAGTTAACTTTGACTTAACTATACCCTATGAGATTTTGAATTGAAAATGTACACCAAACAAGGTTTTGGTCACTATGTCTTCAGAGAATGGAGATTCCATTATCAACATCATATTATGCTCTCGATTGTCTCTCCTATGCTAGAGACCTTCCTTTCCAGACCATCTGTCTGCTTTCTTTCCTTTCTCTTCCTTCTTCTTTCCTTTGCATCTGTTCTAACTTCCAAATAATGGGGAGAATTATTGCTTGGTATGCTGGATTCTCATGGGCACAGGTTGTCAGCTTGTGAACTAAGGTTAAGGATTAATAGGGTTTATATACTGGGCTACCATAGGATCTTATTTTTACAAATAAGGGAGCCTTCAGTATCAAAACCAACAAATTTCCCTAGCAGAAAGTAACAAACCCTTTAAAGGGCTATTGGGCTATGTAACTAATGATTGAGGGATTGACTGTCTCATCTGGAAGTCTGGCTTTAAAAAAAAAGTTCTGAAGTTTTGTTATCTTATCTAACGCACATAATTTCTTACCATATAAAACAGTTTGGGAGCTAAATTTTTTCATAATTGTTGATGTGTTTCTTTACTACCTTATAATTATTCCCCAACCATTACCTATAACAAGAAGGAAGGAAAGAAGGAGAAAGACACGCTAAGATGAAAAGAGACAGAAGGAAAGAAAGGAAAGAAAAGAGAAAGGAAGGAATAGAGAAAGGAAGGAAATAAAGGAAGGAAGAAAAGAGAAAGAAGAAAGAGAAAGAATGATTTCTGAGGAAAGCTTAGTTATGCCCTGTTTTATCAAACCACTTATTATCTGGAAAAGGCTATTATGTGGCAGGGAATCAGTCAGCATGGTTAAGCTTCTAGATGGGCATTCCATTGTCTACTGCTCAATCCTTCCATCTAAATAATAAACACAAAATCTCTGCTTCTTGCGAATACGGCTTCAGCATAGGGAAGCTTGCCATGAAATACCAGATGGTACTGAGGCACAAAGTTCTTCCTGCCTGAGAACAACATCATCTGCAAAACAGTTACTCATGCTGCAGCTCAACAAAGAAATCCTTCGCTCCTTCTTTAGACCCCACGGAGTCTGGCTAAATGTATTATTTGGACAACATGCAAGCTATCTTGGAAATTTTGCCAGCTTCTGCTTCCTCCGCCCTACTCACTTACTTAGTGCTAAAATCTTTGCTCAGTCATTATGAAAAAAATACTGCCCAGGAAAGGAATAGTGAAGAGCTAATTTTTTTCTACTATAGAGAAATTTCCAATACCAAATACTATTTACCAGGAGAATATAGGTAGATATGTTTATGAGTCATAGAAGTGGCAGTGACAGGACATTTTGTAGATCAGAGTTTGGGCCTAATGTGTGAAATGAAATTCTAGGCAAAGTACTGAGGGTGTGCAAAGGTACGAGGGCATGGGGCAACATAATGGCAGGTATTCTGAAGGCAAAAGCAAAAACATACTTGCGTCTCCATCCCAGGTAGTCATATAATTGCCTTTGCTAGGGTTCTGATGGTCTCATGCACAGGTGGAATATGGACTAAGGGTAGCAAATAGGTAAAAGTACACCAGATATTACGGGCTCAGCAACTAAAGATTGTAATCTAGACCTCATAACTTCCCTGGGCCTTACCTTTCTCATTTGCAAAACAAGGAGGTTCCCTAACGCACAGAAGGTCACTGATACTAAAATTACCCATGTAAAGAAGTTAAAAATTGTGTTCATTAGGTAGTAAATGGTTGATAAGCTACTGTTTCTAGTTGTTCTACATCTGTATTAAAGTTTGTCAAGGAAGCATCATACTTCTTTAAAAGAGTAGTTATAGGGTGGACAAAGAGTGGACAAATTCAACAGTGATACTCACCGGCCACTATGTTAAAATGATCTATACAATCTGTGGGAGAGGGAAGGATAGGGAGGGAAGAGCCTGGAAGAAAAATTAGGGAGGGAATGACATTGTTCAAAAAGAAATGTACTCCGGCCAGGAGTTTGGCCTAGTGGTTAAAGTGCTTGCCTAGCATGCATGAAGACCCGGGTTCGATTCCTCAGTACCACATACATAGAAAAAAAAGCCGGAAGTGGTGCTGAGGCTCAAGTGGTAGAGCTCTAGCCTTGAGAAAATCCAAGGACAGTGCTCAGGCCCTGAGCTCAAGCCCAGGACTGGCAAAAAAAAAAAAGAAATGTACTCATTCCCTGACTGATATAACTATCACCTCTGTGTACATCATCTTTACAAGAATTTTTTACAATGTAGTTATCACATATCTATCTTGATACAGTCTGTTCTTAAGTTAGGAAAGCACTGGCTAGAAAGTTTGTCTGATGGTTCCCAGCAGACTCTAGTTTTCAGGATGGCACAACTGTGTGTGTACTTTTCATTTTCTGCATTTTTCAACCCCCAAATAAGGCCTCTTGGCCTTTGTCAGACTTTTAAGTGGTAGCTGAGTGAGACATAGATGTGATTTCATTGTAGTCAGAACTCAGCAAGTCTGGTTTCCTGGAAATCATTTGTTCCTTCACTGGGTTCTCATTATCCTTAATGAGCCATTTGATTGTATGGTCAGATGAATTTGGTATTTGCATTCTTAGATGGGAATAATTTAACTGTCTCAAGTACAGCTTGCATATCCCTTTTCTTGAATGGAATATGATTATGAGTCATGGGGTCAGAGATGTTTCAAATTTCAGTTTTATTTATGTTAGATTTTGGATTACTGGCATAGACTTTATAGGTTGAGCATCCCCGATATGAAAATGCGAAATACTAAATGATCAACCTGTCTTTATGAGTTTTGGAAGAGGGTCGGAATAGTTCCTTGTACACGACTCCAGTAAAATATATGTATGTCTCCTACAGGGTTTATCACACAAACTAGGTGGTTCCTAGTACTTTCTAATTCACTTTTTCAGACCTATGGCAGCTGTTGAGGGAGATTCTGTGCTCTTCTGTTTTCTAATACAGTTGTTTTAGACATGTGATACGGGTGGCTGACTTGCTTCAATAGTTTGATACATATATTTTTAGATAGAGTTTTGTTAGAAAGAGGGATTAAAAAATTACAGCATATCCTTTAACTTTCTTTCTGGTGATAACTTTGTGTCATTTTACAAACACAGATGTGCCCAGAGTAAGACAACTTACCTCCTAGGGAAAAAGCTTTGCTTGTTCCTCAAAAGACTAAACATAGAGCTCCCCTAGGACCCAGCAATTCCACTACTTGGCATTTACCCAATCATCCAGAAACAAGGACATACTAAATCCACCAGCACAACAATGTTCATTGCAGCACTATTTACCATAGCAAAGATATGGAACCAACCCAGATGTCCCTTAGTTGATGAGTGGATCAACAAGATGTGGTATTTGTACACAATGGAATTCTATGCTGCTGTCAGAAAGAATGACATTGCCCCATTTGTTAGGAAATGGAAAGACTTAGAAAAAATCATATTAAGTGAAGTAAGCCATACTCAAAGGAACTTAGGCTCAATGGTTTCCCTCATTTGTCATAATCAGTAGAAACCTTGGGCTCTCCTAGCAGAGAGCAAAACCTTGATACAAAAGGCCATATAGTAGGACGCTAAATGAAAGGATCTCTAGGATATAGAAACAAAAGCCATATAATGAATGATTGTTGTTCTTAAGGTACTATGTTATCTCTTATCTCTTTTGCTGTCCCTTGGTTATCTCATGTTGTTACAGTATCTCACTTTGTTATCTGATATATCGGATATATTTGTATTTGGTTATTTAAAATTGGATAGGGAATGGGGGAAAACAAGATGAGGGGTGGGGGCCGGGGGGAGGGAAATGGGGACCAAGACATGTGAAAGGGTAGCAATGTATGGGAATTAATGCACCATCTATCTGGCAAATATCATGTAACCCTTCTATTAAGTACAATAAAAATATATGAAAAAAAAAAGCTTTGCCTTTCTACCTTTGAGGTTTGGAAGAAAAGTGAACACCTAGCTCCAGTCCTGAAGATACAGTGTCCCCTACTCATTGGTAATGGTCTTTGCTTACAATGATGTTTCACAGCCCTTACTGTGAGCACAAAGCCTTATGAAGTGACAAGTCAGGGTGGGATCCACACAGCAGTAGTTGCTGGCTTCCTGTGCGGCATATTTGACATCCTCCTGGAAAAAATTGGCAAAGAAATATAAAACATCCTTCTGTTCTGGAATCTTGTTGGTCCCATTGCAGCCATTATGAATATCACAGCAAGCTGGTAGCTACAAAATTTTGCTTATTATTATACTTGTAGTATTCTTTTTTTAATAAGTCTAGCCTCTTGGATATATATTTACTTATTTACAAAATATACTTCTATTTTGGCCTCGTATATATGTCCTTTTAAATTTTTTAAGAGATACTACTCAGGAGACTGACATCTGTTCAGAGATGGTCCAGATAGGAAAGTATGTGAGACCCTTGTCTCCAGTTAAACATCAAAAAGCCAGAAGTAGAGCTGTGGCTTGAGAGGTAGAGCATTAGCCTTGAGCCAACAGCTCCTCCCCCGCAAAACCTGTCCCCCCAAAACACCAACAAAAGACAACATTCAAGGAAGCATCCAGACCCTAGAAAACTCCCTCCCTCTCTCTCTCTGTCACTCTCTGTCTCTGTCTTTCTCTGTCTCTGTCTCTCTCTATCTCTCTCTCTCTCTGTCACTCTGTGTCTCTGTGTCTCTGTGTCTCTGTCTCTCTCTCTGTCTCTGTCTCTCTGTCTCTGTCTCTGTCTCTCTCTCTCTCTCTCACACACACACACACACACACACACACACACACACACACAATCTATTAGATAAATTCTGCAGGTCAGTGTTTTTAGTTATATTTGAAAAATAATCTATCATTGATAAATACACAAGTCTGAATATAAAATATGGGGAAAATTGAAGAAGGCTAAAAAATAAGAAAATCCCCTTCCCCCCAAAATGTCAGTTGATGACTTCTTTCAAAAAGAAGGAGTGTGCATTGTACCAAGATTGGGCTGGTCTACTGTTTTTTATAATGACTTGCATTTATAATGACTTGTCCATAGGAACAGCACTTTATTACATTAATAGGTAAAGCAAATTAGCAGAACAATGTAGACATGGGTGGAAGAATCAGAATTTTAAAATAATCAACTGGAACAGTGGACCAAATGAAGTTAGCAAGATGAAACATGGCTTAATAAAGAATATGTAAGACTGTTTTAGAAGTTTGTGTTGATTATAAGCAGATGTGAGTCAGTTGATGTGACTGCCAAGAAGAGTTAATTGGTTTTGAGACTGAATTAATAGACAGTGTGTGCTTACAGTGTGGGAAGTAGCCCTCCCCCTTTTTTTCTGTACTGGCCACATTGTCTGAAGAGAAAAAAATTGTACCAGGACATTTAAGAGGGACCTCATTATTGGGTTTTGTTTTCTTAATCTTTTAGCTTTCAAAGGGCTTAAATGCTAAGTACTTAGCTTTATATGCCATGCATATTTTATAGGTAATCAAAATGTACCCTGAATGTATTGGAGAAAATAGAAATTTTACTCAGGAAAGGCAAAGTCTCTTAAATAAACCAGCCCTTGTGTTCTGATACTTGAATGGCTATGTAGAAATAATTTGATAGTACTATGAAGATCTAAGTAAATGGATTTTAACTTTTTATAACTGCAAGGTTAAAATAGGCTGAATTGAAGCAATATTATATTTTTATGTTTACAAGAAGTGATTTGTCTACTTATATTTATTGGGCTCAGATGGAATCTGAGAGGTCACTTTAAAGTAGATCTGTGACAGCACCATGGTTATAGTGTCATTAAATAGCACGAACCTTCGCTGACGATCCATCAATGTATCTTTGAGGTCCTCTCATTTGCAATATTAAGAGACAGTCCTGATTTTTCTTTTTTTTTTTTAGCTTGTTGACGTGATAGATTATAATTAATCATTTTTCAGTGTTGAACCAGTCCTGTCTAGGACAAATCTTGTGTGGTTGTGGTATATATTCATTTTATGTATTGTAGGATATAGTTTTAAAGTTTTTGTTGATGGCTTTTATATCTATGTTGGCATATGTTTATAAGAAAAGGCAGTCTACTGCTTTGTTTTAGAAGTCTTTCTCATACTAATGTTTAAAGAAATTATTTTTCTGATAGATTTATACTTCTACTTTATATATGGAAATTTTTAATCCATTTTTATCCATTAATGCATAATGTTAAGAACTATGGTGTAGTTTATTTTTTCCAGAGAGCTGGATATTTATGCTAATATTATTTCATTTTTTTTCTTTTTTTTGTCAGTCATGGGATTTGAACCCTGGGCCTGGGCCTTATCCTTGAGCTATTCAGATCAAGGCTACTTCCCTACCCCATGAGCCACAGTACAACTTTCCAGTTTTCTGGTGATTAACTGGAGATGAGTCTCACAGGCTTTGTAGTGTCCAGGCTGGCTTTGAACCGTGATCCTCAGATTCAGCCTCCTGAGTAGCTAGAATTACAGGCAGGAGCCATTGCACCCAGCTAGTTATGCTAATATTTTTTCTTAAACACATTATTAATTTTTTTAAGATGCTGCATTGTTTTTCTTTACATTTCTGCTCATATTTGGGTCAATTTCTTGGACTTTTCTCTGTTTTATCTCTTGATATATGATAGTTTGAGAATGCTATGTTTTAGATTTAATTTTTCTCTCATATCTTCTTCTAATATAGAAAATAAAGATCTTTTCTCTGTATTAATAAGGTAGCCATTTATTGACTGTGCACATGATTGTAATATTTGACCCTATTTTATTTCTGAAATGTACCTGTAGAATCATTCCTTTCTAAGAGTTGAAATTTGATAAATAGCCAAATAGATGTCTCTGGAATGTTTCGTGAACTAGAGCAATTTGGTGGGAACTTCGAAGAAAATGCTTTACCCACATCTACTTTGCTACAACTGAAGTACTGATGAGCTAAGAATTACAAAAGTAATACTTTAGGGGAATTTTAAATAAAATACACTTGAAATAAGAATATTGAATAAAAAATGCATGGTTTTGAGCAGAATATATTTTATTCATTCAGTGAGGGATTTGGGAATAATGATCATAAAGATCCTCTCCAGTTCATATTCTTTCCATTATTCTCTGGGAACTTTACTTTGCAGAGTGAAGCCTTCCCTAGAGACTCCCAGGACTTGGGACCTGCAGTGCTTTAAGCTGCCTCTCTCCTAACAATTAAGTGACCCAATTCCATCCCATCCCTGGTGTGAACTTCACTTAGGGAGCTAAAGTTGAACTTGACCTTTCTTGCTAGCACGCCCTGACAAAAGGTCCCTGCTTTCGTTTTCTTCATCTTATAGAAATTGCTATTGCAATATAATAGTGCTGTTGCTGCATTTCAGTTTGGTTTTCTTAAAATGAAGGAAATGACCTTAGGAAAGAAAGGGAATGCTCTTCTTCATTTTTCAGAGCAAGAAGCGTTTTGTGTGTGTGTGTGTGTGTGTGTGTGTGTGTGTGTGTGTGTGTGTGTGTATGTAATTGTTTTTTCTTAACGACCTGGGTACAATAGGTCATTTCTTTTTCAGTCTGTTACCACCAATACATTTATCAATTATTTTGTTCAACTCCCAGATAAAAAAGCTTATCTCTAAAATATGAAAGTCATTTCCATCACTTTTTTTTTTACTAGATTTAAACTGATTTTTACATCAGCCCTTTTGATTTTGAAGCTAAAGAATAGATTTTTCTCCTAATCCTCTAATCATTCCATCCTTGGAATATTTCCAAATGCTTCATATCTCTCTGGAGATTTTAGAACAAGAAGGATGATTAGAAGGAAACATTGCTCCTTTGTTGTTCCTTGTCAATTTCATATGTATCATTTCCAGAACAATGTTGTTCTTGCTCTAGTTAAGCTTCAGCACAAAGCTTCTGTATGGCCTACTGCCCTAGTGAAAGGAGTGTCCCCACAGTGATGCACAGCATCATGGGTATAAGCGGTGCCCTTGCAGAGACACACGCTCCAGACTGCACCATAGATTTAATACTCTCTTCCTGCTGTTTGGAAAGTCTTCATAAGTTTGTAGTAAGAAGAATTTGCTTTCAATTTGTATTGAATGTTAGACATTTAAGTAGCTTATCTTGCTTCTTGTCTATTGAGGGCATATTTAACGAATCTTTTGTAGTAATCATGGTGACTGAACCCAAGGAAATTTGGTTATCCATCTGCTGCTTAATGAGGCACTCACTTGTCACTGGTTATCTCACTAGTCTCTTTTAGATTTAGGTGCTTATAATGCCCCATCTATCTCAGCTCAGGCCTGGATGTATGATTGTACATATAATCCAAACTTTGGATTATTCATGCAACATTTATTCTTTTATTTTACAAAATATAATTTTATTGTTATTATTAAGATATTGTACAGAGGAGTTGTCATTTCATACGTCAGGTAGTGAGCACAATTCATTTTTGACAATGTTACCCCTTCCTTTACCCCTTCTTTCTCTCTCTGTATATTTTTATTGTACTTTATTGTTAGGGTGATGTATAGAGGGATTATAGTTACATTCATCAGGTAGTGGGTACATTACTTCTTGAACATTGATACCCCTTCCCATGTTTTTCTCCCACTTCTCTACCCTCCACCCCCAGAAGATTCTTTTTCAAGGTCCTTTCTATCCTTTACATCATTGCCATTTTATTCTCTGTTGATTATATGTTGTCTAACTATTCATTTTTAATTTTTTAAAGATTATCTTGGGTTTTACAAAGAGGTCTAAGTTGAACATGTCAGTTTATGAGCACAATGAATCTTACTCAGTGGCACTCCTCTTGTCATTCCCCCCCTTTGTTCCAATCATTTGGAGATTAATTACTCTCTCTGCTTTTTAAAAAAAAATCAGACAGTTGACAGTTTTGTACAATAGTAATAAGTCTGATCAAATTTTAGCTTTCCTCTCTCCCTGAAAGAGATTGAGATGCTAATGATGAAAAATCTACCTTGGATAGAAATTTGGACTCCATCTCTCTATCAATTCAAGGAAATAATGTCGGAAGCTTTCAAAGTAAAGTCATAGTTTTAATTCGATACCATCCCATTTGACAATTCTTGATCTTACATTTGGAACAATAAGAATCATATTTAGAAATAATGGCCTGTGCGTATATAACAATGTTTTTCCCATAGTGCTTTCAAAGTCTCAGGTTTTACTTTTAAGTTCCAAAAAAACATTTTTATTGTATTTTATTGTTGGAGTAATTTGTAGAAGGGTTATTTTTATACAAGGTGAGAGACAATGCTCCACTTTCAGTCTTCTCCCTGAAGATATCAAGCTTTTCCTTCCTTCCATGTCAAAGATCAAATCGTCATAGCTATGTGGGTTTATTTCTGAGTTTTCAATTCTGTTCCATTGGTCTCCCTGCCTGTTTTTGTGCCAGTATCACGATGTATGGAGTATAAGTTGAAATTGGGTATTGTATACTCTTAGCATTGGTCTTTCTCCCCAAACCACATCCCTAGGATTGACTTGTTATGCTTCCAAGTAAATCTTTAGTTTTTTTTTTCATGTCAGTGAAAAATGGCATGGGATTTTCTTAGAAATTGTACTGAATCTGTAGAATGCTTTCAGTAATATAGTCATTTTCACAAGCCTTCGCACATCAAAAGAACCAGTCTTCAGAATCAAGAGACAATGTGAAGAATGGGGTAAAATCTTTGCAAACTATTTATCAAAGGATTAATATTGAGAATACTTTTTAAGTCAATAAATTGAAGAGCAAAAGAACAAAGAATCCAAGTAATAAATGGGAAAATGAATTGAATAGATATTTCTTCAAGGAAGTACAAGATGGCTAATAAAATATTTCAGTGCTCTTATCCATAAAGAAAATGCAAATACAAACTGACTGAGATTCTTACTTTGGTCAGAATTTCCGAAGTTAAGAAACAACAAAGACTGATATGACTGTTGGGGAAAAACACCCTTCTATATTGTTGGTGGAAATGCAAATATGCTACCCATATACAGTCAGAATAGTGTTTCCTCGTAAAACTAAATGTAGAATTACCAAAGGACTTTACTGTACCTTCCTAAGATTATATCTGAAGAAATATAAATCAGCATAGAAGAGAGATACCTGCATACTCCTGCTTATAACAACACTATGTACAGTAGCTAAGATATGGAACCAGCTTATGTGTTCAGTACCTAAGGACTAGATAAGTCAAATGTGCCATATATGTATAATGGGATATTTTTATTCGGAATAAAAATGGGAAATTTGTCACTTGTAGGATAATTGATAGAACTGGAGATTGTTATATTAAAAGATATTACCAATCTCAGAAATACAAATATTTTGTTTTACGTTCTATGCAATGTCTCAGTCTATAAAAAATAATGGGTTTATGTGGATTACAGTAGTCAGTAAGTGGCAAGAAGGGGAAAATACAGGGTGACAGTGGGTGAATATTATAAAAGCATATTATATGTATGAAAATAATTTATACCCACCAAAGAACTGCTTACAAAGAAGGGGGCAAGAAAAAAATCATGTGAGCTTGGAGGCATGGCTTTGTTGGTATACAACTAGCCAGTGAGTGAAAACATCTGGTACCAAGTCAAGTTCCCATCTTGAACATTAAAAAAAAAGGGAAGGTGCTGGGAGTTTGGCCTAGTGGTAGAGTGCTTGTCTAGCATACATAAAGACCCAGGTTCGAGGCTCAAGTGGTAGAGCTCTGGCCTTGAGAAAGTCTCCAAGGACAGTGCTCAGGCCCTGAGCTCAAGCCCAGGACTAGCAAAAAAAAAAAAAAAAAAAAAAAAAGGAAAGAAAGAAAAAAGAAGAAGAAGAAAAGGTAAGTGGGGTGAATTTGATCAAACTACATTATGTGAAAGTTGCAAATATCACAGTTTAATCTCATTCTACAATTAGTTTATGCTAATACATATTTAAGTGTTGAACCATAAAGTGTAAGAATAATATTTTACTTTTCATTTTTCTTTTCCATACAACTGACTGTGAATACAAATCTAATATACATACAGCATATGTAACTTTTAATAAGCATCCTACCTATGTACTGCTTCAGGTATCAAGTTAGTTCTCATTTTTCTTTGCAGCTTAACAAACAACAACTACAGTTGCTAAAAGAACGGTTCCAGGCCTTCCTCAATGGGGAAACCCAAATTATAGCTGATGAAGCATTCTGCAATGCTGTTCGGAGTTATTATGAGGTGAGCTTCAGGAACTTTAGGGCATTGTGATGCTTTTTGAAAGATTGTTTGATTACTTTCTAACTCTATAGTTAGATCTAAATCACAAATACATGGTCAAGGGGAGGGGGGAGAAAAAATAAATGGAGAGAAAAAAGGTTGCAAATACAGTCATAATACTCAATGTATTTATGTGAAAATGTGACTAGATAATTTCAAGAGTGGATTTGTAAGAGATTTGGGAGAATGAAGGGAAGAGACATTGATCAAGATGCATTGTACTCATAAACAGATGTTGAACTCCTTTAAGCAACTACTAAAAAATTTTTTTTAATACCAAAAAAACCCACCCTGGTATAAAAGGTTTGTGCATTTGTCACCTTCTTAAAACATTGTTGCTTTTATTTTCCAATTTAAAAACTCTTTAATTCCATAGCCTGGCTTTGAGAGATAAACAGAATTGGAAATTATTCATTTCTTTAGAGAAGTAAACTATTTAGAAAAATCTTCTGGCAATGATTGATACAGTTGAATGTAGCTATCTTCAGGACTGCATGGCTAAATTATCCTTTCTAATCGGGAATTCAAATAGTAAATGGCTATCTTATTCTGTTTTGTTGCCTAAGCTTTAGATTAAAGCCAGTAACTAATTTCAACAGGAGAAACTGAATATCTTTTCTTCTGGAAGGAATGATACCACCAGTTCTGTCTTGCCATTTCTTCTGGTTTAGCTTGTGAGCTCACCAGGAATCCTTTGTGGATTTCCTATGTGCACCACTTTTCACACACAGGCATTAATGACTTCAGTGAGTTGCCAATAGGTGTTAAGTTGGAAAGGCTGCCTTTTACTTCTTAAGCCTTTCAGAGCCATTGGGAACCAGATCCTTCCATTGTGCATGGGCTTTTAACCTTTCAGCTGAAGAAGAATAACATGCAATCACACAGTAAATACGTAGAAATTGGGAAACAGGAGACAACATGGTACAAGCTACCCTGTGACAGGGATATTTTTATGTATGAGCAATATATCTACTTAATGGGGTTTGTAATTTGGGAATAGTATGGGTTCATCAGAAGTTCCCTGGTACATCTCCAGGAATGTGTACTTTAACCCTCTTGGCCAAATGGATTAGTAAGGGAAGTCAGGGAGCAAATGCATTTCAAATTCAATGTATATTCTATAAAATTCAAAAAAGTGAGGGAAAGGATGGGTAGAGAGGGAAGGGTAAGAAGGTTGAAAGGATTGAGACTAAAAAGTAGAATAAACATTAAAAAGAATGTATAGAAGTACAGCTTGTTAGGTATATATAAAAAGAAAATTGAGTGGCAATGGTAGATGTCTGTATAACTACCTATCAATTCTGTCTTACATATTTTTTTCTTTTGCCAGTCCTGGGCTTGGAACTCAGGGCCTGGGCACAGTCCTTGGGCTTTCCTCAAGGCTAGTGCTCTACCACTTGCACTACAACACCACTCTTAGCCTTTTCTGTGTAAGTGGTAACCAAGGAATTAAACCCAGGGCTTTGTGCGTACTAGGCAAGCACTCTACAGGTAGGCAAACTCGTGGCCTGCCATATATCTTGTAAAATTGAAAAACTTCATTTTTCCAAGGTAAAGTCAGGCTGTGAATCTTAATAAGAAAAAAGCAGGGAAGGAAGGAAGGAAGGAAGGAAGGAAGGAAGAAGAAAGGAAGAAAGGAAAGAAGGAAGGAAGGAAGAAAGGGAGAGATTTATATTTTTGCTGTGTGTTAAAGCAAAACCCAAAGCTTCATATTCAAGACTATAGAAATACAGCATAGAAATTAATTGGCATTGTATATTATATACATTTATTTATAAATACATTTATTTATATATACATTTATTTGTTTATTTGAAATAGGGAAGGGAAACAATAATTGGGAGTGAGGGGAGTGTTAAGTGGAAGAAGATCATGGGAAAGGGTATAAATGTTCCAGAAGTAATGTAGCTACAACTTGACAAATGTAATTGTAACCTATACATCACCCCAACGATAAAATACAATTAAGAGAATTAAAAAATAAAAATAAATTAAAAAAATTTTCCTTGAAGAAAAACAACAAAAAAAGTCCTGGTAATGGTGACTGTTGCAATCCTAACTGCTATGGACTGAGATCTGAGTTGTAGATTGAAATTAGCCAGGCAGGGAAGTCCATGAGTCTCTTATCTCCAGTGAACTACCAAAAACAAAAACAACAACAACAAAAAATCAAAAGTGGAACTATGGCTCAAGTGGTAGAGCATTAACCTTGGGCAAAAGAAGTTTGAGGGACAGCACTGAGGCCCTAAGTTCAAGCCCCAGGACTGGCATCAAAGAAAAGAAAGAAAAAGGAAGAAATATTTCAACTTTTCACATTAAATAGAATCTAATGCAAATGATCTAAGCATCTGAACTTAAAGCACATCTCAAAGATCAAATGTTGCATAGCACTAATACTAAATATTTAATATGAATTTGTGTGCAGGTTTCAATAATGAGATTTTTTATAAAACATTCCTTTTCTGTAATACTTTTATTTAATAAACTATTTGAGAACCCCAAACAGCAAAACAATGAATGCTCATGTTTTCCCTTGTATAATGAAAGAAAAGAGAATTCTTCAAATACATTAGAAAATTTATTTTCAATATTATTTTCTTTTAATATGAAATTTATAAGTATTTTAATCTCAAAAGACAGAGTTTGAGTTTTGATTCTTTGTTGCATTTTTTTTACAACTGTTGTAAAATTTTGGAACTTGTTTTCTGTTTGGACAATGCATTTTTAAATGTTCTAATAGAAGTAATGTATGTTTTGTTAGAGAATCTAAGGAACAACTAAAAAGAGCAAAAAGTTTTCAGAGTATTGAATGGGCTGCATTACAGTAGGGTAGAATTTATTTTATAAAAGAAGGCAATACCAATGTCAACAGAAAAATGGCTCTGAAAATGTAATCATCTGTTGTATACTTATAATATAGGAAGACTTTTCAATGTATGTGAATTAATGCACCTTCTATCTGGCAAATATCATGTAACCCTTCTATTAATTACAATAAAAATATGAAAAAAAAAGAAAATTAGGTGGCCTGATCTTTGGATTGATTCCTGGGTCTTCAGTTCTTTTTTTGCCAGTCCTGGGGCTTGAACTCAGGGCCTGAGCACTGTCTTTGGGCTTTCTCAAGGCTAGAGCTCTACCACTTCAGCCACAGCATCATTTCCAGCTTTTTCTGTGTATGTGGTACCAAGGAATGGAAACCAGGATTTAGTGTATGCTAGGCAAGCACTCTACCACTAAACCAAGCTCCCAGCTCTCTGGGTCTTCAGTTTTATTCCATTGGTCCCCAGGACTGTTCTTGTGCCAATACCAAGATGTTTTTATTACTATAGTTCTGTAATAGTATCCAAAGTTTGGTATTGATATTCCTACAGCACTGTTCTTTCTGCTAAGGATAGTTTTGGCTATACAGGGTCTTTTACTATTCTATATGAATTTTTGGATTGCTTCCTCTATTTTATTGAAGAATGACATTGGGATACTGATGGGTATTGCATTGAATTTTTAGATAGTGAATCCATTTTTGTTTTTTTATATATTTTTATTGTAATTAATAGAAGGGTTACATGATATTTGCCAGATTGAAGGTGCCATTCACATACATTGATACCCTTTCACATGTCTTGGTCCCCATTTCCCTCCCCCCGGCCCCCACCCCTCATCTTGTTTTTCCCCCTTCCCTATCCAATTTCAAATAACCAAATGCAAATATGAATACATTTTTGTATCTCTTCCTACTTCGTGTTATTTCTTGGTCTAGTAGAAATGAAAAACATAGTGTAATTGTATGGGGAGACTATACTCTACTTTTGTTGGATTCATTTTCTTCTCTAGGAGTCAATGATGACAGTGATTTGCCCTGGATTTCCCCAGACCCTTTTGTATTCAGCTCTCACCTCTCTTGTATTAGTAGCTTTGTGATGGACTTTATTCAAAGGTCATTCATGTACATTGGTGTGACACTTGCCACTTTGTAGACCACTTTGCCCACACCCACACAGGGAAGGTTATCTCAAATCTCCTTCTATTTACACAAATGTCCCAGAGTTATAAAAATCTGTCTGTGTACTTCTTTTTTTAATTGTTGGGATAATATATGAAGGGGCTACAGTTACATTAGTCAGATAATGGGTGCATTACTTCTAGAACCTTAATACCCCCTTCTCATGTTTTTGTCTCCCTTCCCTTCCCCCACATACCAATCGTCTTGTTTTCTCCATTTCATTACTTATTTCAAATAAACAAATAAACATATATATAGTATACCAGGTAACAGAGTCAGATATAGTAACCACGTGTGATTAAACATAATGGGAAAAAAAAGAAAATAAACTTCACATAGTGCACTAAGAACAACAATCACCAAGATAAACCTTTTGATTCCATGTCCTTGAGTTCATTTTGTTTAGTCCCATCCTCAACTGCTCTTGTATATTGAAATGTAAAAAACAACCCCAAAGGATCTTGACTTGTTACTGTAGCTGCAGAATAGATCTCCAGGGAATGGTATTTGAATGCTTACACAAATTCTTAGCCCAGAAGGTGAGGGAAGTTATCTTCAGCAGTCAGCTTCTGTTAATGGAAATTGGGAAGATCTGCTTCAACTCTCTCCCTAACCACACTTGGTTTGCATAACCCCTTTTTATGATTTGCTCTCTTACACCTAACCCAGTATTTATTTGAAAATCAAATGCAGTTGGCTTGTGAAAATAAAGCTTTTTGAGCCATATTTTGTTTTATCTATATAATAACATTACTTTTAGACTTGATCTAATACCATACTATTTAGTATTCAATGTGCAAGTTAGAGAGGAGAATCAGGGACAATTGTCATTGAAATGTTTTAGTGAAAATTTCTTGTCGTTTCACATTGCAATAGATTTGCTTTTCATATTTCAGGGGATGTTTAACCTCTCACAAATCTCTTTCTAAACTTAGAAATAAGGCTATGGAACAGGCCTTATTTATAGATGATCCATAACTAAATAAATAAACCAAGATTGGCAGCCTGTGGCAGGAAGGGATTAAAGGAAAAAAAGGTCAACACATTTATAGTTGAGATCCAGTAAGCAGTAATGAAAAGTGAGGTTTTAAATTTGCACCAAGTTCTTCATCTCACATTTTATTTATTATCTTTGATATTAGCTATTAGCTATTTGAGTTCACATCATGTTTCTTATATTCTAAGGAGGCATTTGAAATTAAGTATTCCGTAAGATCCTAGGAAATGACTTCATGTCTGAGATTCATGTTTCTTTTTTTGGCATCAGTTTTAATGCTGCATTGCATGTATGCTTTGTACACTCACCTGCATTAGACAAGAAAACTGTCTAATGCACACATTGGAGAATTTTGTTCACATACACATTACTCACAGATCTGAAGTGCTCATTGTTGTGCCTTTCTCTTGTTATTTTATTTTATTTTATTGTTGGGGTGATGTAGAGAGGGGTTGCAGACACATTCATCAGGTAGTGGGTATATTATTTCTTGAACATTGTTACCTCTTTTCATGTTTTTCTCCCACTTTCCCTTTCCCCATCCCCTCCCATTCATCTTGTTTTTCTCTTACCTTCCCATTTTCAAATAAACAAACCTATATATACTGTATACCAAGTACCAAAGTGAGATACAGTAACAAGAGATAAACCTGAAGGAGAAAAGAAGAAAAAAGAAACAGCTTCACATAGAACATTAAGAATAACAATCACAAAGATAAACCTCTTCTGGAAAATGCATTCTTATAATCTTGAGCATGGTGTCTTTAACCACTAGGGAGACAAATTCTCATGGTTCCTTAACTAAATTCAGCATCAACAAAGAGATAAGCCTTCTATTATTATGGGGAATAGTACTAAGGTTTGAGCCTGGGGCCATGCTCTTGTGAGGCAGAAACAATATCATTTGAGCCATTCTTGCAGCAGATTTGCATTTAGCTATTTACAAAATAGGTCTAAATTAGTGCCTCACCAGTTAAGATGACAGGCAAGTGCAAGTTCACCCAGCCATTGGTCAAGATGGAGCCTCACATACCTAGGCTGGCTTTAAGTCCTAATTTCTCCACCTCTTAATTTTCTAGGACTCTAAATTTAAGCCATTGTTTCAATTCTCATTACGATGTTCAAGCACCCTGAGGTGTCCTGAAGACCACAGGACTGAAGACCAGTAGTACCTCTGCTACAGATATCTGATGAGAAAACACATTTGGGGTATAGATTTTTTTTTGTCAGTTCTGGGCTTGGACTCAGTGCCTGAGCACTTGGCTTCTTTTTTCTCCACCCACCCCCACCCCCCCCGCAAGGCTAGAGCTCTACCACTTGAGCCTCAATACCATTTCCAGCTTTTTTTTATGTATGTGATACTGAGTAATCGAATCCAGGTCTTTGTGCATGCAAAGCCCTGGATTTGATTCCTCAGTATCAGACACATGCGTGCACACATACACACATACATACACACACACACACACACACACACACACACACACACACACAAACACACACAAAGCCAGAAGTGATGCTGTGGATCAAGTGGCAAAGTGCTAGCCTTGAGCAAAAAAGGGTCCTAAGACAGTGCCCAAGCCCTAAGTTCAAGCCCCAGAACTGGCAAAAAAAAAAAAAAAACAATTACTCTTTCATTAATGAACTATATGTTCTTTAATTTTTCAACATCTTATCTTCAGAAGTTGTTTGGATTGTAGAATGATGAACTGGTAAGTTAAGATTTGGTGTCTTGAATAAAGACAGCTGTTTTTTTTTTTAAGCTTGAACTGATTAAATGCCTGAAATTTTTATACATAGTTTATCCCGTACTGCATACATAGTAGACACTAAGCTTAGGTTCTTAATTGGTTTGTGATGAAGACTTTTTCTAATTAAGCAAGGCTTTAAGTGCTAGTCAGGAACTATCTCATATCATGGAAATGTAAAGATGAAGTGAGACAAGGTTACAGTCTTCTGGGACAAACAGATTTACAGACGTGAGTCACTAAAATGCTTCTGACTCTTCCTTAGATTAGAATGCAGCAATGACCGAACTGCCATTTTTCCTTTCCGTGTTGACGAAACTTAATTAGATACTGCACCTCCTGCTACATACGTAGAGGTGAAAGACTGTATAGTGACGCTGTATTAAATTCTCCTGAAGCTGTGATGAGTGGGGTTACACATGATACTTTTTACATGAATCATATACAAGTACTAATATTTTCCATTGTTTAATATAGCAAAAACCCAGCTTCGTGTCAATAAACTTAATTGTGTTTAAAATAGCAATAGTGAATTTTACTTGGTATGTCTTCTGGGTGATTGATGTGTGACGGGACTCTTACAAATATCTAATCAATGAAAATTGGTCAATGTTTAGCTGACTCACCCTCTAGAGATATATTGGTTTTGTTTTGTGCCAGTACCCTGCCTTGAATTCAGTGCAAGGGGACTATTCCTTTGATTTTTCACTGAAGGCTGGCACTTTATCATTTGAGCCACACCTCTGCTTCTGGCTTTCTAGTGGCTAGTTTAAACAAGAGTCTCAGGGAGTTTCCTATGTGTGCTGGTTTTCAACTGCATTTCTCAGATTTCAGCTTCTGAGTAGCAAGGGTTATGAGCTTGTGCCACCAACTCCTTAAGGATTTAGAAGATCATGAAATTTCCCATGTATATACACCAGTGAGGACATCTTTTGTATTTTCCCTGTCCAAAACTTTATTATCATTGTATATTTAGGGATATATACTTATATATATTTATATTAGCATACTGTTATTTCAGGTATCTAATTTTGTCCCCAAATATTTGATTTCTCCTCTCAGTTTCTGATAAAATAATAACTAGTTCTTATTTTAATTAAATATGTTGTATTTTAACTGATATACCATTAATGTCTAAGAGTTTATTCATATCTTTGTTTGATACCTTTGTTATGATGCTCATTACTTTTATTGCTAGTCAACTCAATCAATGAAGAGTTGAAAAATAGTGCTTTGCTTCAAAATTAGAAAGCACCTACAAAATATTTAATTCATTATTAACATTTAGGTGACACATGATTTTAATACTTATATTTTCTGTTACACATATTTTTTTTCTTTTTTGTGCCGTTATGGGGCCTAGGCGGAAGATGGCATTGTGGTTGGCAGAGAGACAACATAAGAAGATAGTATATCAGAGCGAGGCAAAGGGGTCACCCTTGCTTTTCTTAGTTTAAGACTCTTGAGAATTAACTGAAATGTCCATTTGACCTAACATCTTTCCACTAGTCTCCTTAGAAGTCTACCACAGTCTCACATATCTAAACCCATAGCATCCAGACTGGAGGGGAGATCAGAATAGAGTCCACTGATTTTGAACACGTTTTCTCTGCCTGAAAAAACAGGTTACTTCTATGATCTCTATTCAATTTTGTCATCGACCAGCTGATGGCCAGAGTTCAAAGTCAGATATTCTCTTAGAGGCAGCTATTCTCAGTGGTCAGGGCTTCAATTTCTCTGTTCTGTAGTGTTTTGGCTTTAAATCTCATGTGGTAATGCTTAAGATTGGAAAGGCCTTGTTGCAACCATGTTTCATTCAGTTCTTAACATTTATGTCCTATTTCATTAAAATTCCCTATACATATTTGGCTATTTAGCAATGGAGAAAAGTACACTTGATTACCTGACCATTCCATATATGGCTGATGAAAGGAAGTGGGAAGGCAGAAGACAAACAGGTAGAGGGATGGGAAACAAGTACATTCATCATGACTTTTCCACGTCAAAAACATTCAGATATGTAGGAATACAATAGAGTATACTGACAAGAATTTTTTTTTTTAAAGGTAAGATGTACTAGTTGATTTGTGTAATGACAGCTGCATGAATGGCTTGTACAGCATTTCTGCTTTAGTGAACTCTATGTTTGGAGATATACTCTTGTGATTAGCATAACTAAATAGTATTTCAGTATTGTTCCACAATAATTTTTCTACATGAGGGAAATAATTATGCCTTCTCCTAGGTGAAATTTGGAAGGGTCGAAAAAATTCTGATGGGTGAATGTTGTGCAGGTATATTTTCTACATTAGGGTATTGTCTGTTCTCCCTAGTCCAGAAATGACATGATGTTTGCTATTTACATTGATTATGAAAATTAATTGATACTTTCTCAGTTCTAAAGTAATTCCAGATAGAAAAATCCAAGACTTATTATATATAAGTGATTTATTTTTATTTTTCACTCAGAGAAAAAGGTCTTAGACATTTTTCTAATGTCATCTTTCTAGTGCCAGAGTGTCATAACATTTGCTAAAAAAATTTAAATGCTCTTATCTTTTGCCAGTCCTGGGATTTGAATTCAGGGTTTGGACGCTGTCCTTGGACACTGTTTGCTCAAGGCTAGCACACTTCCACTTGAGCCACAGCACTACTTCCAGCTTTTTCTGTGTATGTGGTACCGAGGAATCGAACCCAAGGCTTCATGCGTGCCAGGCAAGCACCCTACACCTAGGCTATGCTTCCAGTCCCTCAAAATTTAAATCTTATCTACAGTGTCCCCTTGTATTCAAAAATACTTTGTCATTAAGAATTATTTATAGTTTATTGATTTATGCACTCAATTTACACATTTTTGAAGTTGCCACACTACTCAAACATTGCTACTGTCATCTTTTCTTACTCGATGAGAATAAACTGATAAGAGGGAATACCTTTTTAATTGGATTCTGATAATGCTATTTGAGAAATTATCTGAAGATGATAAAAAGCAGAGGATAGATATTGTCAGATATGTTGATATGTGGTTGGATCAACCACATACTGAATTCCAAATATAAATACACTGAATAACATTTTAAGAGCCCTAATCATATTACAAAGGAACCATTTTACCCAGGCAGAGAGGTAGGGCAGTAGCCTTTAGCTGAAGAGCTGAGGGACAACACCCAGGCCGAGTTCAAGCCCATGACCCACATAAAAAGGAGTCTGTTTTGCCATTTAATTCTTTATAAAGTTACTTTCAAGTAGAAATTTTGTGGGATGGTATAAATCAGATATAATATATAAAGGTTACAGACTGTCAACATTGGAAATGCTATTTTGTGTTCCAGTAGAATCAAAAATATGTTCGTATTCCAAGATTAAACTCTGTGTTTTTAATTATGGAACCTGTTTTGTCACTTAAATCAGCTTCTCTTTCTCTTATATCCACTAACCTTCCAACCCTAGTTTTAGAACAGCTAATGCCATGGCCCCTCTCCACCTTTGACTTGCTCTTTAGTGATTTAGTTGGTTATTAAGGTTGGGATGAGATACCAAGCATACATCCCTTCCTTTCTTGATGTTACAGTAGCCTGTGCTTTCTGGTCTGATAGACTGCGTGGCCTTTTTTGAAAAAAAAATTCTGGAAGTGAGCAGAGGTAGAAATGGGAATGATCGAGGCAGAAAGTTTGAAGAGGGTAGAGAACCGCTACTTGATTGATATACTAGCTATACTTTGGAAAAGAACATTAAAGAAGAAGATTACAGGTCTATAATCTCTTCTCTAAAGGCTAAATGGTTGCAGATGGTGGAAAGATATCATACTATATGCAGTTTAGGTCAAATCCTAATGTGGCCTGGAACCATAAAACAAATACTTCTGTAGAAATGTTTATATATAACCAAGATAGATAGGTTGCAAATACATGCATCACTTCAGATTTTTAACTTACATCTTAGCTTTCAAGTGTGATATTTTTCTGATGTGTTGTTTGATGTTATGGGTGTATACATTCAATGCAGAATAAATAAATCAAATCAATCTATATAACCTTCACTTTTTATGGTGATAACATTTTGAAATTTACTTTCAGTAATTTCTAAATACCAAGTTTTATTCCTTTGCCTTGATGACTGTGCTGCAAAGTAAAAAGAAAGGCTTTAGGATTTTCCTATGCAAGTATAAATAAAGATTATGGTCCTTAGTAGTAAAATCATAAGGAACAAAACCAAGCCTTCACTGGCTCTGCCAGCATCAGGGTGGGTGACCTCAAGATTTACTTATGCCTCACTAAAAGTAGACCCTGAGAATTTTTACTCTAGAGTTTTGTACCAAAGTATGTGATTGATTGTTGTGATTGTACAATCTGAAGTTTTCTTGCTCTAGTCTTAGTTTTGGCTGTGGGTTATGTGGGAGATTTTTTAATTCGTTTGCTAGAAAAATTTTGATGATAGAAGATGAACATGGCCATCTATCTTCATAGGAAGCCAACCCTTCTTTTCTCCCTTCTTTCCTTTCCCTTCCTTTTCTTCCCGCCTCCCATTTCTCCATTCCCCCTTTCCTCTCTCCTCCCCCTTTTCTCTTCTCTCCTCTCACCTCTCCCCTCTCTTCTCTCTTCTCTCCTATCCCCTCTCTCCTCTCCCTTCTCCTCCCTCTCCCCCTATCCCCCTCTCTCCTCTATCCTCTCTCCTTTCTCCTCTCTGTTCTCTCCTGATGAAGTGCTAGGAATCTAGCCAGAGCTGCATGCATGCAAGGCAACTGTTTGTTCACTCAGCCATACTAGCTCTAAAGCATAATTATTATACACTTCAGACCATATTTGAGACATATGACTTTACTATGTCCTTTGTCTGGATGACAGTTTTTTCCTGATTTTTAGGCACAATAAGAACAATATTTACTGCTTTTCAATTGCTAGGCATAGAAATCTCAGGTTATTGAAGAATCAATGTAGCTTCACCAGCTTGACTGGGGAGAGAAAACCTTACTAAGGATACAGGGCTTTGAGGCCTGACCAACCCAACTAGGGACAGGAATTGCCAAAGATTAGAAAGGTAATGCATTGCTCATAGTCAACAAAAGCATAGAACTCTAAATTGTGTGCAGAATTCCTACATAGCACTGTGGAAGGAAAATGATCCCTGCAAAGGATGAATGAGGAAATGAATGGCCATTCAAAGAAGAGGAAGTCAGGGCCAGGAGTTTGGCCTAGTGGTAGAGTGTTTGCGTAGCATGCATGAAGACCTGGGTTCGATTCCTCGGTACCACATACATAGCAAAAAGCTGGATGTTGTGCTGTAGCTCAATTGGTAGAGCTCTAGCCCTGAGAAAAGTCTAAGAACAGTGCTCAGACCCTGAGTACAAGCCCCATGATTGGCAAAAAAAAAAAAAAAGAGGAAGTCCCGTTGCCAGTAAGCTGTGAGGCTTTCATGATGTTGCTATAACAAATTGTCACAAGCTGAGTAGCTTAAATAACAGAAATACATTCTCTTAGAGTTCTGGAGGAGAAATCTGGAATCAAGGCTTCAGGAGGGGCTCACAGCCCCCAGCAGCTCTAAGAAGCTTTCCTGTTCTCATCCAGTTTTCATGGCTGTTGATACTCTCTGCTTTCCTTGGCTTCTGGTAGAAACTGGGCTGATGCATATCAAAAACAAGGGATCCCAAAGACTCTAGGGAGCTACTAGAAGCAAGAGAAAAGTAAAGATGCTATGGAGCTCAGACACCGCAGCCAAAACAAGTCTTGCCAAAATCTTGGTTTTGAACTTGTAGCCACTGTTGAGAAATTAGGTAATTCTCATATCAAGCCATTCATTCTGTAATGCTGTTAGAAAAGCATCTCTTCCCCATCCCCTGAAAATATGTAACATGTTTACAACTCTCTAAAGTTGAGTTTAATCCATGACTACGTCATTATTTATACTTCTCTTTATAAAGTATTATGTCTTAGAAATATGTAGTGGTGCCTCACATCTGTATTCCTAGCTAATCAGGAGGCTGAGATCTGAGGGTTGAAGTTCAAAGCTAGCCTGGACATGAAAGTCTGTGAGACTCTTATCTCCAGTTAGCCACCAGAAAACCAGAAGTCAGCTGTGACCCAAAGTGATAGAATGCTAGGCTTGAGCTGAAGAGCTCAGGAACAGTACGCTAGCCCAAAGTTCCAGTCCCCATGACTGACAGAACAAAAACAAAATAAAAAACAAAAACAAAACTATGTAAAAGCAAATGCCCAGTCATTTGATTGACTGTTTTCTAATTAAATGCATGAACAAAATAGGTGTATGCATAATTGACAAAGAAGCAGTACTACAAAATTCACTGCTGGAATCACGTCTGACACTTGTTCGAAAAAATCACAATAGTACATTGGCTGTAGTAAGCTTAGAGTTCTAAAATTTTTTTTGTTTTTGTTTTTTTCATATATTTTTATTGTAATTAATAGAAGGGTTACATGATATTTGCCAGATAGATGGTGCATTAATTCCCATACATTGATACCCTTTCATATGTCTTGGTCCCCATTACCCTCCCCCCACCCCCACCTCTCATCTTGTTTTCCCCTGTTCCCTATCCAATTTCAAATAACCAAATACAAATATATCCAATATATCAGGTAACAAAGTGAGATACTGTAACAATATGAGATAACCAAGGGACAACAAAAGAGATGAAAGATAACATAGTACCTTAAGAACAACAATCATTCCTTATATGGCTTATGTTTCTATATCCTAGAGATCCTTTCATTTAGCGTCCTACTATATGGCCTTTTGTATCAAGGTTTTGCTCTATTGCAAATCTCTGCTAGGAGACCCCAAAGTTTCTACTGATTATGACAAATGAGGGAAACCATTGAGCCTAAGTTCCTTTGAGTCTGGCTTACTTCACTTAATATGATTTTTTCTAAGTCTTTCCATTTCCTAACAAATGGGGCAATGTCATTCTTTCTGACAGCAGCATAGAATTCCATTGTGTACAAACACCACATCTTGTTGATCCACTCATCAACTGAGGGACATCTGGATTGGTTCCATATCTTTGCTATGGTAAATAGTGCTGCAATGAACATTGTTGTGCTGGTGGATTTAGTATGTCCTTGTTTCTAGATGATTGGGTAAATGCCAAGTAGTGGAATTGCTGGGTTCTAGGGGAGCTCTATGTTTAGTCTTTTGAGGAACTGCCATACTGCTTTCCATAGTGGTTGAACGAGTTTGCACTCCCACCAACAGTGTAGTAGTGATCCCTCCTGGCCACATCCCCTCCAGCATCTGTTGTTATTAGTTTTCTTGATCCTGGGCATTCTAACTGGAGTGAGGTAGAATCTTAGAGTTGTTTTGATTTGCATTTCTTTTATGACCAGAGATGTTGAGCATTTCTTCATCCTTGGGCCAAAGACTTAAAGAGAATCTTCTCTGAAGAAGAAACAAAAATGGCCTATAGACACATGAATGTAATATATCTTTAGCATTTCTGTCTATACCTTTTATACTTGCTGAGCTGGATAAATACTTGTGGTCATGTTAGCCTAATAACACCTTAATGCTTCTGGGTAGATGAGATGGATCAGAGCAATCTAAGACACAAAACACAGGGGACATTTAGAATTTCCTTCTACTAGATATGTCCTTTCATTCTTTCTTTTTCTTTTACTGTCTTTTTTTAAATTGTTGATCATGGGGTTTGGGCTCTAGGCCTGGGTGCTGTCCCTGAGCTCTTCAGTTCAAGGCTACTACCCTATTCCTTGATCCACAGCATCACTTCTAGTTTTCTAGTGGTTAATTCATGATAAGAGTCTCGTGGTCTTTAGTCTTTAGTGCCCAGGCTGGCTTTGAGCCACAATCCTCAGATCTCAGTCTAATGAGTAGCTAGGATTACAGGTGGGAGCCAAAGCACCTAGCCTATTTCCTTCCATTCTTCATTCATTAAGAGTCCCAGGTTTTTTGTTTTTTTTTTACAATTTCAGAGATATGACAGATTTAAATAGCTCCTCCTTGACATTCTGATCTTGAAACAACATTAAACAACAGATACAGTGGAAAGAGATCTTAACTACTTTTTAATTAAACCATGGTATTCCCATAATCCCGAGGAAGATTGTGAGTTCAAGGCCAGCCCAAGTTGCATAGAGATTCTATCAAAAAAGAGAAGTAACTAAATCTCAAATTTAATCATCTCTGTTCCTCAGAAAACCATTGAAGGAACATATAAAATGTATGAAACAAGCCGAGTGTGGTGGCCCATTCCTGCAATCCTAGCTACTCAGGAGGCTGAGATCTGAGGATCAAGGTTCAAAGCCAACCTGGGCACAAAAGAGACTATTATCTCCAGTTAACTTCTAGAAAATGGAAAGTGGGTCTTGGTTCAAGGGTAAGGCATTAGCCTTGAGCTGAAGACCTCAGGGACAATGCCCTGGCCCAGGAGTAGGGTGATAGCCTTGAGCTGAAGATCACAGGGACAGCTCCCAGGCTAAGTTCAAGCCCCATGACCCACAAAAGAAAAGTGTATGAAACAAAGATTTGTCTTCAATATAAACTTGGAAGTTTTATGAAATCTGAGTAGAGGAGCTTTGGCTATAAAGAAGTGCACTATATTTCAGTTGCATAAAATTACTAAGAAAGTGGGGCCTTGATGTTAAAACTGTGTGACTTGGGAACTGTTTTTGTCATTGTTAATACAGTGGTCTTAAAGTTGAAATCCTATTCTCTTTCCAGGGGACAGAATTAGGAGATAGTACTGTGGGAGGTGATAAGTCATAGGGGCTGAGCCCACAGGAGTAGAATTAGAGCCCAACTCATGAAGACATAGCAATTATATGCCAAAACACAGACTCTCCACAAACACTAAAATGTGTCTTGATGTTGGATTTCCCAGACTCAAACACCATGTTAAGTAAATTTATGTTATTTATAAGCTACCCTAGTAAGTATTTTTCTGGTATTCAGTTCAAAACAGGTTTATCATATTTATCACATCAGAATGTCAGCCTCTTAAATAAAGATACAACCTTGACCTCCTCTGTGATAGATTCATGAGCACAGAGAATTGTTCTGTTTTAGTTATTGCTTAGCTCTAGTCATAGAAATGTGAACATACTGCGTTCTTAATAAGTATCTTGTATGCATGAGTACAAACATCAGTAGTGTAGGTATTGGGTAGGTAGTTTTTAGATTGTACTCTGGAAGGGATATGAAAGCCTCTGACATTGTAGGTGCTTAATCATGCCAGGGAATTATGTTTATCATTTCAAATAAAATAAGTAATAATTTTATTCTGTGTACTAAGCCCCATAGGACAACAGAGAAATCTATCAAATTCCTACCTTCAAAATTCTCACCATTTGAAAGATAAATACAATTTTCATAAAAGGGGGAAAGTAGACATTGTTTTAACACCTGCAGAAAAATATCACATGGAACTAATTTATTTGAAAAGGAGAAAAATAATATTTATTTCTGCTTTTCTTTTTTGTCAGTAGTGAGGATTGAATTTACAGCATTGCTCTTTCTATGGAAGTAAGTGCTCTACTGTTTGAACTACTCCTTGATAATTTAAGATGCATGAGCTTTTGATTTTAAAATTGTACACACATCTTAGATATTATGCTGTATAATATGTAATATCTAATAATATATGTCTATCATATTATATTTTATGTAGGTAATATATAACTATACATCTAATATATTATCTTATAAACAATGTATCTTAGATATACTGTACATCATAATATATTGTTCATAATGTATTTTATATATAGATAATATATTATTTATTATATATTCTAATATAAATACAAAGTTTATTGGAATTGGTGATAGTAGAGCGATCACTTGGGACTACATTAATCAAGGAAGCTTTGCGGGGACTGTAAAATTCTTGTACATTTGGAATGATAATTCTTTTGAGATGCAATTTGTTACAGTTAGACATTTTTGCTTTAGGCATTACTACTGTTATGATATTAAAGTCTATTTTTTGAGGTCCCAAAATATGTATAATCAATGTGATACAGTTTTCTGTGGATGATAACTATTTTTCTTGTGACTTGAGAAACAGATATTGAGTTTTATAGGTGGTTCTTTCTACCTGTATATGGAAATGTAAACATTTTGTAAAAATATGTGTATATCCTGTGACTACTAAATCTAGATTCATTCATATAAATATAATTAAAAGAATATTTTAAAGCCAGTAAAGGCTGCTTGTTTATAAGCAAGAGCTATTTTGTTACTTTTGGTTACATAGTATTGTATATTGAGTACACATTTTAAAAATAGAGATATGGATGGTATTTATTCTTGACTTTTGGAAAGAAAATGTAAGACAGAAGGCCTCTATCCTGTGATGTTAAATAGCCTTTTCCTGGACAACTGTTGTCAGTATGATTCTTAGCCAAGGAAAGATTTTTTAAATGGTGGTTATAAAAAATTAAAAGTTTCAAAAGCAGCTGATATAGCCAAATATTTTGATATGGAAGTTCTTAAAAAGCCCAAAAATTTTTTCAGGGCCTTGAGCAAGTTTTCTATGCTGATGTAGGGATAGGAAGAAGAAGACATTATTTTTGTCTTTTGTCTTCTGTGTTTCTTTAGGCAAGATATTCAATTTCCTTTACTGCGAAGATTATGATGTGACGTTTTTCCCCATCCCTTCTACAGGTTGTAATGCATTTCTACTCCATTTATGACCATTTGGTAACTTAACTTGGTGGATTGAATAAGAGGAAAAAAGCTTCCATTTATTATTAATGTTTCAATAATGTTAAAATTTAATGTAAAAGGCCTAATGTCATTTAGATCTTAACTTCAGTCCAATGAGTAGCTTTGATTTATGTTCTCTAAAATACAAAAGGTTTTGGTCAGATTTCAGGCACTCATTTATCTTTTCATTCAGTCATGGTTAATAAAAAAATAAAGTTTTACGAGTATTAAGTCTGTAGAAGAATTGAAGTTTGACCTCATTATTCACAATCTTAACTGTCCTTTACTTAATAAAATGGTCATTATTTTGATGATAAAATGAAGTACACACATTTATTTCCTAAACAATGTTGCATGAGGGGAAATAGAAGCTAATGACATTATTGATACAGTTGATCCTTCCTTGGAAATTTTATAGTCTAGATACCCTACTAGATCTTATGTTTTAACTAATCATAATAAGATTTCATCTCAGCTCTCCCCAATCTCATCAGTTTGTGGATCTACCTTAACTCCTAGGTTGCATAGTCAACCACTCAGAACGGAGAGACTTAAGAGTTGTCATCTATTCTTTCTCAGTAGACTTTGGGTCTATTTGGAATCTTTAGGACTTGACTAGACCTACTCAGATGTCACAGGTCACTGGAGGACAGCTGTTCATTCTGAGCACTCACACATTGACCTGTCTTATAAACTGATCTCATCTAGGACAACAATTTTTCCTCCAAGCAGTTTCTCATCTTTTGCTATGATTGCCCTGTTCAATTTAGACTACCAGTTTGGAAAGAGGGAGGGAAGAGTTCAAGACTTCCGGGATCTGAGAATTGAAACTAATGCACTATTATTCCTACTGGCTAGCTGTCGTCATCAGGTCACTGCAGACAGAGTCCAGCACATGAAAGTGCTCCCTCCCTGAATGGAGGGAGTGTCTAAGCCCCCTCATGAGGGAGTTCAGAGAAGGACGACAGTGGAGCCATTTTGCAGTGTGTAACACAGGAACAGACAGCTTAGGATTTGTAGAGGGGACACATTCTGAATAAGGTAATGTGTCTTGCCTGTTGTAACAGAAGCAAGTGAAACACTAGGCCATGTGAATGGAAGAAACAGCAATTTCAAGCCTGATGCTAGTCAGAAAAGAGGCTGATTGGAACACATATCCTCCTGTAGAAGCTTGAATATAATTCTTTAAGTAGAAGGAGGTACCTTAGATATAAAGCAAACCAGAATTATTATTGTGACTCTTGTTAACATTTTTTTTTCTGGTGAGAGATTGAACTTCATTATGGTTGAACTTAATTGTGTTTGGAAGTTTAGATATGTTGCTATTGTAGCATTCTGAACTGTGAGAATTGTTGTGAGGCAGTGTCCATGAGTGGAAAGTCTGGCCATCAAAATCCCTCAATCAGATCCTCCAGAGCCATCTTCTGTGTTTTGTGTTTAAACATCCTTAGTAGCATAGGTAAGGAATGTCTTGCCCATGAGCTCTATAGGGCCAACAAAGGTGTTTGGTCAATGACATGATAGGGTTAATATGTTACTTGGATATTTTGGGGGGATTGCCTAAAGCCATTTGCTTGTAATGACAATTTTATATTATCTGTGAATTATGTTATAAATGTCCAAGCAGAAAAGGTGCACTTCTCTTGGAATCTAGAAGCAAACCAATCACAATGATCACACTCTAGCTTGAGGCTAGAGACCTCAGAGAATAATTCTGATAAAATAGATGTAATTGTTCCTTTTTTTCTTTCTTTTCTCTCCCTCTTTCTTTTCCCTTTTCCTTTCTTTCATTCACCTCCCCCCTCTCTTTCTTTCCTTTTTTCTTTCTTTCATTGTTGTCAGTCCTAGGATTTGAAGTCAGATCCTGGGCACTGCTCAAGGTTAATCTGCTACCACTTGACCCACAATTCCACTTCTGGCTTTTTGGGGTAGCTAATTTGAGGTAAGAGCCTTACAGACTTTCCTACCTTGGATGGCTTCAGACCATGATTCTGAGATTTCCTCTTCCTGAGTAGCTAGGATTTATAGGCATGAGCCACAGCGCCCCCACTGATTTCTGCTATTTCTATGCCAGGGAAAACTACACAATGAGATTATCATCATTGATGGATGTTTTGGTAATAACAAAAGCTTGGTGGTAGCATGACAAGAGAAGGATTGTGTATGTTATTTTTTCTTCCAATATATGCTCCATAATTAGTATTTAATGAGCATGGTTGCTAGTATCTGCTTCAGTGATAAGGTTGAATTTGCCTAGCAAAATGTTCCTGCATCATGCTAACTATATACAAATTTTATTAAGCTTCCCTCATGTGGATTCCTTAGGTTTAATAATTGTATCTAATGTTGGAACGGGATGGAAATGATTTTCTCCCACTCCCCACAGAATGACAGTATGATTAATTGGCAAAGAGCCATACATAAAAACTGGTGCTTGGTTATGATTTCTATGAATGATTTCTGTCTTTACCTTCTATGAAGAAAAAACACATAGCATATCTTTCGATCAAAGACAAATAGTAATACATACCTTTTTTCAATCGACCCATACTTAAGAGACTCCAAGATTTTTGAAAAGGAAATTTTGTCTTTTTAATTTTTGCCAGAGAGGTTATTCACTTTGGTATCTACATCAATTTCAATAAATTCTGATGATACACACATCTATGTATGTATCTAGCTGCACTGCTTAGTAGCTTTTGACCAATAAGATGTCAGTATGCAGTGCACTAATATCAACTCCTGGATTGGCTCAACTCCCTCTGATGTCACAATTTCCCCATTAGGAAGTCATAGTTTTCTTGAAATCACATTACGCTACTAATAACTCTTGTTACCTTGTTTCACTGTAAGAAAGATAATCTACCAAAAATAAAAATGCTGGAAGGAGCAAGAAATCTTTGATCTGTGAAGACCTTTTCCCTTTTTGTGCTTCAGCAATCTACTGTCAACTACTGAAGCAAGAGCATCTTCACTTTCTTTGACAACTAATGTTGTTTTGTTTTTCATGTTTGATAGTTAATAGACAAATGCAGGAATGAACCCATTTGGACATACTCCTTCATCTCATAGGTCTCCTCTAGGTAGACTGTTGAGGCTTTGCATCTTTCTGCTACTTAGCCTTCCTAACTCTAAAGGAAAAGCAATATGGACAGCTCACCTGAATATAACATTTCAAGTGGGAAATCGGATTATATCGGAACTAGGAGAGAGTGGAGTGTTCGGGAATCATTCTCCTCTGGAAAGGGTGTCTGGTGCGGTGGTACTTCCTGAAGGATGGAATCAGAATGCTTGTAATCCATTGACGAATTTCAGCAGGCCTGAACAAGCAGACTCATGGCTGGCCCTCATTGAACGAGGAGGCTGTACTTTTACTCACAAAATCAATGTGGCTGCAGAGAAGGGAGCAAATGGGGTGATCATCTATAATTACCCAGGTACAGGCAACAAAGTATTTCCTATGTCTCATCAGGGAACAGAAAATATAGTTGCAGTGATGATAGGGAACCTCAAAGGCATGGAACTTTTACACTTGATCCAGAAGGGAGTCTATGTGACTATCATCATTGAAGTGGGAAGAATGCACATGCCATGGTTGAGCCACTACGTCATGTCTCTGTTCACCTTTCTGGCAGCCACGGTGGCATACCTTTTTTTGTATTGTGCCTGGAGACCCAGAGTTCCCAGTACTTCGACTAGGAGACGAAGACAGATAAAGGCTGATGTTAAGAGAGCTATTGGTCAACTTCAACTTCGAGTACTCAAGGAAGGAGATAAGGAGCTGGATCCAGATGAGGACAATTGTGTTGTCTGCTTTGACATGTATAAACCTCAAGATGTAGTACGTATTTTAACTTGCAAACATTTTTTCCATAAGGCATGCATTGACCCCTGGCTTTTGGTCCACAGGACATGTCCCATGTGCAAGTGTGACATTCTGAAATCTTGAGAACACTAGAGAATCTTCAGAAGATGTAGCCAGATCATTCTACAGTTTAAGATCAGATGAATTCTCTTCTTGCATCTTTAAGAAAATTTCCACTTCAACTTCTCTACCCAAATATTAAAGAGGGTGAGATTCGTGTTTTAAAAATAAAACTCCATATTGTGCCCAACTCTTTGAACTATTGTCTTTAAGAATTCTAGTGGTTAAACATTTTTGTCGCAGATACGCACATGAGTATAAGCTAAAACATTACCAGTCTTCATCTTCAAATTACCTGCACTATGACATTGACACAAAGGAGAGTTAACATTTTATGTTTCTTAAAAATATGAATTCCTATGCTCTTTTAATATTTTCATGTTTGTCTTAAAATCATTTATATCTGTTCAATAAATTTAATTAGATCCTCATTTAATTTGCCATAGCTAATTAATTTTATTAATAACCAGGAAATCTGGTTTCCACAGCTACTAACTGGGTGGGTAATACATTCCAAATAATTAGATAATAATACTTTTGTTTATGTAAGTGAAAGTTTTAAAGTTTATAGAACCATTTAGGAAAACATTGTAAAAATTCACTTTTGTTTGCTGGATCTCTTTGAATATGAGCATAATAAATTAGCTACGATAGCAGATATGCTTTCTAGAAGTGTCCCTAGTTGATGCCCTTTGTTTTTGTTTTGTTTTATTTTTCCTCTTTCAGTTGTAGTGACTGTCTCTGGTTGAGGTTGTGATAATAGGGAGCTATAACTTTGTTCCACTGCCTTCCCATACTCTTATTTCCTCTTGCTTCATTTTGCCCCTTCCTCTTTTCTAATTCAAAAACAAAAACAAAACTTATGTAACAGAAGAGCCAAAAGTTGAGTTGTTATGTTTCCATGATAATCTCTTTGAGGTTGCTATGTATAATCACTTTCATTCTGAATACCACACTTTTTTTAAGGGGTGGGGCTAGAAGTTATGTGGCAATAAAATCAGTGCAATGGCCTTAAAGAAAAAATCAGTCATCATAAGATTTTCCATCAACACTGTTCTTTTTTCCTCAAGGTTGCTACTCTGCCACTTGAGTTACACCTTCATCCTCCCTTTTTGTGTTCAGAACAGAGCTTCATTGGAGATGAGTATCAGGTCACAAAGATCTGATCCTCCTGAATAGCTAGGATCACAAACATGAGCCCCCAGCACCAGGTGATATTCTGTCTTCATGCTACTTTATGTTGGGCCCATAGAACACTGCTCTTTTCTGCCTTTTCTCATATAAGTATGGGCTCCTGATGTGGAGCAAGTAAAATGTTAGTATCATATATGTAGAATCCAGAAAGAATTTGTGTTCAAGACAGAAGCTTTGCCTTTCTCAGCTACTGAAAAAGAACCATCAGATACATACACGAGAAAGTAAGCAACAGTGGTTGTGGCTACCTGTCTTTTTATTTCACCCCCTAGTTTCAAAGTCATGTGTGCCTATTACCTGAGGATAACAAGAATGTAGGCAGAGCTGGCAGTGTATGGGGGGAGGGGGCAGTTCAGTCATCCACAAAAGTGTTTACTGTGTCTGGCCAATAATTCTATTAAATTTGTCTATTCCTAACTGTTCTGTTTGCTGCTGTCAGTGGTTTACTTTTAACTGTTGACCTTGCAGTTTTTAAAAAATAAATGACAAAAAAGGAATTTGCTGAGCTAGTACTGATCTATTTATTTCTCCATCTACCTTTCTTCATCTTCCTTCAGAGTATAGTTAGGTTGGTAACCGATGACAGGGTCTTCAGAGAAATGAACATCTCTTAAGTATTAGCCTTTGGGCCTTTTGTCTTCTGCTGTCAAAGTAAGTAGAAGTAAGTAAGATGAAAGTAGTTGTAGCAGAATACCCAAACAAGATAAAATCCCCTCAGCACAAGAAATTTTGAATTATAGTACAATGGTGTATTAAAAAAATCAGTGACACATTATGATATAAAACTAGGTTACCACCTTTACTTCTCATTTGTTCATGGTGCTAGTTTATAACTATTTACATTTTTATTTTTAAGGTTAACAAAGGTGTAGCAAAAAAAGGAGAAAGCAGGTTGATACAGAGTAGAAAAAAGCAACAGCCTTAGACAGGCTGGGTCTCCTCAGACATAGGATTGGGCCAAAGAGGTTATTATTCTTGAAACTTTTCATTTTGTTCAAATATATTTTCTTCACTGAGAAAAATATGAAATATAGAAATGTACTTATATATTTCTAGGTTTCCAAAGAGCATCTTAAGTTAATTTTTTGAGTAGTTTTTGATTTAGTATGCTACCTGTAGCCATTGTAGTAGCTCAGTGATTCAATGTGTCCTAACATAGAAACCACTCCTAATCCCGGAAACCTTGGAGCCAATAAATTTACAGCATGCTCTGAGCCCTGACCTAATTGGTTGGTTAGCCTTTTAGGTCATAATCACATCATGTAACAGTAAGCAGAACCTAATGTTACAGTAGTGAGGTTAGGAATTTTTTTTCAATCTAAAATTGTTCCTTTCTCTCTAATAAAACATCTGAAACTCAAGACATCTTTAAGAATTTCTTACAAAAGCATGCTGGAAGACAATGGATCTTGTTTTGGCCTGGAAGATTTATTTCCCTTTCTCCTTCTAAACTGATTGTCAGCAGATGTGGAAGCCATATCAATTTCAGGGGTTGGTTCTTAAGTCACTAGGCAGAGAGATGAATCTCCTTAAGACTGGCACTTGGCAAAACAAAGACAGTCCAGTGATCTGGCTTATGAAACTCAGTGTTCTTTGGCTTTTCAGTCAGAACTGTTGTAGGGCAAATGCAATTTGGACTGCTTACATGAACATATCACTTCATGTTGGGAACCGTATATTGTCAGAGTTGGGGGAGACTGGAGTCTTTGGGAAAAGTTCATCTTTGAAGAGAGTGACAGGCCTTCTACTGCCACCTGAGGGAAAAATTCAAACCTCATGTAATCCCCGAACCAGCTTCAGGAGACCAAAGAACGCAGAGACGTGGCTTGCACTTATCGAACGGGGAAGTTGTACCTTCACACAGAAAATTAAGGTGGCAACCCAGAAAGGAGCCAGTGGAGTGATCGTCTATAACTTTCCGGGAACTGGCAATCAGATTTTCCCCATGTTTCATAAGGCATTCGAAGACACTGTGGTGGTTATGATTGGTAACTTAAAAGGCATGGAAATTTTGCATTTAATTCAGGAAGGAGTTCGTGTGACAGTCACAGTAGAGGTAGGAAGAAAGCACATCATCTGGTTGAATCACTATTTTATCTCCTTTTTGATTGCCACGACTGCTATTTTAACGTATTTCATCTCTTACCATGTTCGAAGAATTTGGGTAGCAAGGATGCAGAACAGGAGGTGGCAACGACTAACCACCAATCTCAAGAGAGCTTTTAGCCAGCTTCAGCTTCGAGTATTAAAAGAAGGGGATGAAGAATTAAATCCTAATGGGGATAACTGTGTAGTCTGCTTTGAACCCTATAAGCCCAATGATACAATTCGAATTCTAACTTGTAAACATTTCTTCCACAAGAATTGTATTGACCCCTGGATCCTAGCCCATGGCACATGCCCCATGTGCAAATGTGATATTCTGAAAGCTTTGGGGATTCCAGGGGATGTTGAAAATGGAACCGAATCTCTGCAAGTTGTAATGACAAATGAATTGCTGGAAGCAATATCACCTAGGGAAGAGGAGACCAATAACGAACTTCCTCCTGCAAGATTAGATAAAGTGACCCAACTGGAAGAGCACACTACTTCTCCGAGTAATGACAGCCAGCCTGACTCAGTAGTGGGAACTGCTCATCCTTTACCTTGACATCTTGACCTTGGAGAAAGTGATTAAACCTGTCTGTCAAATCAGGTTCAAACAGACAAGTAGTTGAAGTGTTGTTTTTGTGTGTGTGTGTGTTTGTGTGTGTGCGTGCACGTGCATGTGTGCGCCCGCGTGCCCTTTTCTATTTTGATAACTTTTTACTTTATCAATCTTCAAAGAGACAAAAAGGCCTACTGAGATATTTTGATTTTAATTTTTGATTTATTGTCCAACTATGTTAATCTTATGTGTGTGCATATATTCATTTCTGTTAAAACCAAGGAAAGACTTTTTTGCTCTAAATATTTCTTGTGCTTATATTGAGCCACATTGTGGTATGAGAATTTTTAATGTAAGTTCCTGTGCCTTCTAATATACAAACCATCAATTTAGTTGGAAAAACTAAGTATAAAACATCATATTAATTTTTCAGTATATTCTCATGTCATTTTGTTGCAGATAATTTCATAGCATGAAAATTTTGTCATACAGAATTTATTACTGTTCAGTAATTCTATGTAAGTAGTATTAGTTTTTATTTGGTCTTCATCTTCCTAACTGAGGGCAAAGGTAAAAGTAAAATATCAGCATTTCTTAAGTAACAGCAACCATTCCAGCACTCAATATTACCTATGATAATTGTTATGTCATTGTAATATATTCGGGGTGGTATATTTATTTTCCATGTGTTTGATATCACCTAATTAATTTTCTTCCCATTAGGAGACATTTGAGATAGACAAAATTATTTTGGAAGTAAATAGTTCTATATGTAAATGATAATTAAAACCTCTTGGGATCATGTTAATTTTCTTCAGAATATTTCCAGGGACTTCTATAGTGTCTTGCACTCGAGTTTTTTTGTTTTTGGGTTTTTTTTTTCCAGTCCTGGGCTCAGGGCCTGAGCACTGTCCTTGGACTTTCTCAAGTCTAGAGCTCTACCACTTGAGCCTCAGCACCACTTCCGGCTTTTTTCTGTGTATTTAGTGCTGAGGAATCGAACCCGGGTCTTCGTGCATATGCTAGGCAGGCACTCTACCACTAGGCCAAACTCCCGGCCCCAAGGCCAAACTCCTGGGCCCGCACTCAGGTTTTTTAATGATGAATGAATATTGGAAAAAATTAAGGAAGAATACTTTTTACCATTTATTTTCTTTTAATATGATAAAATGGGCAGGTTTCTTCCAATTCTACAAAATAATGGAAAATTAATGTTGATATTTTTTTCCTAAACAACAGTGACAAAATACTAAATTAGAATTTGAATCCAGCATTCATATTATTTGTTACTATACCTTAGCATAACTTAAACGGCAGTTTAGCCATACATGGCCTTTTTATCTTTTTCATGCATTTTGTTGTTATAAAACTGATATGAAAGACCATGTCATGAGAAAGGATATCAATGTTTGTGAAGTTATGCACCTTCTATCTGATGAATATAATATAACCCTTCTATTAATCACAATAAAATTATTTAATAAAAAATTTTAAAACGGGTTATAGTTACATAAGTCAGATAGAGTATTTCTTTTTAAACAGTGTTACCCCTTCCCAAGCTCGCTCCTAGTTTTTCCCTCCTGTCCCCCATCCACAAGTTTTATAGTGCATTTTCAACATACTGTCTAGTAAGTACCACTGTGGTTTAGTCACCCTTTCTCCCACCATTTCTTTGTTCCCCCTTGCCCTCCAAAAGACAGATAATTGAATAAATGAGACCAAAGGAAAAATAAAATAAAAACAGCAGCAAAGAAAAGACCTCTTGCTTCCATTTCTGGAAATTTGATAAATGTTATTTCATATGATCAGATGCACATAGGTATTGCATCCATATTTTCTTCTCCTAAGTCTATCCTCCTTTAGTGTAGGACTGTCTAGAGATCTGTATAATTTACCCTTCCCAGTGTATTTCTTTAAACATCTACTGTCTTTACTTGTAGGCGCATTCTAACAATCACAAATGGTGGAAGCCATGCAACGATATATTTCTCTGCATCTGGCTTACTTCGCCTAATATAATTTTTCTAAGTCTTTCCATTTCTTTATGGGTGGTACATTAAGATTATTCTGATGGATGAATAGAATTCGAATTTGTATAAAGATCACATTTTCATGATCCATTTGTCCACTGTGGGTCTTTTGGGCTGATTCTATGCAGAATATGAGGAATTTTGAGCTCTGTCAAGCCAATCCTAGGCTTGGAATTGCTGGGAAATCTTAGAGGAAACTTTGCAAAGAACAATTTTATGGGCTAATAATACTAGAATTTGGAGATAGGCAGAAAGACTATTAGTTTCTTGCAACTATAGGAAAACTGTCAAGAAAACAGGGCAGTCATCTCTATACAAGAAGAATCAGGAAATAAAAAAAAACCTGGGCAGATGGCAGGTGGGAAATGCCGTGCCTGGTGTATAAAGACTTTCTTATACACAACTCTGGATAGATCTGATTATTGATCCTAACAACAAGTGTTTCTTTGAAAGAACTACACAACTCTAGGCTGCTGAACTCTTTCTCGGGAACAGAATTGGGGTATTGTTTGGAGTTTACTGTGGGACTCTAAAGCAATTCCAAAAGGGTACACTAAAGACAGAGACACTTAGGAACATAAAAGAGCAGCCTCCGGGAGAATCAGCCTCCAGCCAGGATTAGGTTTCACTCTTAAAACTGGCCACTGTCAGTGTCTGATGAGACTTACTCCCATGATGTCCACTCCCCTATGTCTACTCAAGACATATATTAGAGCTCTGTCACTGAACGTATTGGTCTGGCGATGGACTTTCCTGCAATGTGAACGTTACCTTGACTTTGAGCATCGGCACTAAAGAATAAAAACACCAATGTCTAGAAATGAATGTAAGTAGGGAAGTGGCTAGGTTGGCTGTCCCTGAATTTTTAGCGTCATTACCTCATAGTAAATTCATGTGGACTGCTTATTCTATGGTAAGACTTATTTGTTCTTCAATATTAGTGTCCTCTGCACACTTTCTGGCTTCTACTTTGCTTTCCTTTCCTTTCCTTTTTTTTTTTTTTGATCCCTCACTGATGTCATTTGTGCATCACTGTCAAGCTCAGGCTCAACTTATCCCCAGGTGTAAAAAATTAACAGGTGTTCATTTTTTCAAAAGAGACTTTGGTGAATGTGGTTATTTAGTACATAGTGTGCTTGTCTTGTCTTGAGAACCTTCAGAGAATGTTCCATACAAGGTGGTGATGAGAAGGTGAGTAAAGTCAGTGAACTTGGAAGCTGTCACTTCTGAGGCCCTCACATGTACCAGGCAGAAGAACTACTTGCACTTAAAACCCAGCTGTTTTAGTGCAGTAGCCTATAATCCTAGCTACTCAGGAGGCTGAGATCTGAGGATCAAGGTTCAAAGCCAACCAGGGCACAAAAAGACCTGAGACTCTTACCTCCAATTAACCTCTAGAAAACAGGGAGTCAGGAAGTGGAGCTTGGCTCAAGAGAGAGGGCAGTAGCCTTGAGCTGAAGAGCACAGGGACAACTCCCAGGCTAAGGGACAGCACTGTAGTCTCGAGCTGAAGAGCTCAGGGATAGTACCCAAACCCAGAGTTCAAGCCCCATGACGCACAAAAAAATGTACTTTATCAATCTGTTTACAACATCCCAAAGAAAAGGCTTAGAACTGCTTTTTGTACTGACACAAACAAAACAGTTGCATTTTTTGTTGTTGTTCTGTGGGTCTTGGGGCTTGAACTCAGCCTGGGTGCTGTCCCTGAGCTCTTTAGCTCAAGGCTACTGCCCTATCCCTGGAGCCACACCCCCATTTCTCATTTTCTAGTGATTAATTGGAGATAAAAGTCTCATGGACTTTTTAGTTCCAGGGCTGGCTTTGAACCACGATTCTCAGATCTCAGGCTCCTGAGTAGGATTGCAGGCATGATGATAAACTACTTTTACTCTGGCTTTAATCACCAGGAAATAAAAATAGTACTGCCATGTCAAACGTTAGGTTATTATTTATTGTGCTTGATTTTAACCAAATCTGTGAGTTATGCCAGTTTGAATTAGATTTAGTCATGCAAATATGTTTTGCCACAAGGACATTAGACTGTAATGTAAACTGCGTGTGTGTGTGTGTGTGTGTGTGTGTGTGTGTGTGAGAGAGAGAGAGAGAGAGAGAGAGAGAGAGAGAGAGAGAGAGAGAGAGAGGAGAGCGTGTATAAAACCAGCCTCAAAATAGGTTTCCCCTTATATTTCTCCTATGTTTGCATTCTCTGATGATAAACGTGATTCCCTTTCCACAGTTTAGTAGAGACTTGATACTTCATTAGTTACCGGGTTTGAATTGATTGTTAAACTTGTGCTATACTAATTCTGTCCTGATTTTTTTGCTGGTTAATTTTGAGATAGAGTTTTGCCCAGATCTTCCTCTGCAGGCTTCCAGACATTGCTGAGGATTCAGTCACACAAACTGTGTCTAGCTTCCCTCCATGGAAATGAAATCTCATGGACTTATCGGCTTAGACTGCCCTGAAACCACATTCTTCCCAACCTCAACCACCCAAATAGCTTGAAATGACAGGTCTGTGTCACTACAAACAGCTGTAAGTTGCAAAGGAGTCTAAATAACTTCTCCACATGGGCTTACTGCTTTTGAACTACAGTCTTCCTCTGCTTCTTCTCCCAAGTGGCTAGAATTGCAAAAATGAGCTCACAACACCTGACTAGGTTTGATGCTTTTATTTTTCTCAAAACTATTAAGCTAGTTTTTATACCATTTCTGAGATATATTAAGTGTAGTGTTCACTGAAATGAAAAACATTCTAGCAGACTTTGCTTGTTATTGAGTGATGTTATAGATGAAATTATTCAGTTGATGCAGTACTCCTGTAAGATACACCAATGACGGTGTATCTAAAAACCTATAAAATTGTAATTCTAATGAAATGTTGTGCTTGGAAGAATGTGAGCTCTTCAAATGAATTATGGAGCACAGGAATCTGACTTTTTTGATGGTGCTCAACCTCAGTGTTTATTTTAATTGATGTCTCCTTTTTCAGATAGAGTGAATTTTGAGACAATGGCAGAAATCTTGGAGGGAAGAAGTGTTGGCGGTGTGTGTGTGTGTGTGTGTGTGTGTGTGTGTGTGTGTGTCTGTGTCTGTGTCTGTGTCTGTGTGTGTATGGTATGCCTTCAGCTTGGTATTTAGAGATTTAGTTCTTTACTCTTCAGTTCTAGTAACCTTTGTTCTTATTAATAAAATATTAGAGCTATAGATTAGGACATGTAAAAGCACAAGAATATCATAAACTATTACCTGTCTTTCTAAAGAAAAGAAAAGCTTTTTATATTATGGTTTCACGGTGGGGCTATACTTAAACTTTAAAGAGAACAACTCCACAAATTGAGATAGTTTTCTCACAATCTGACCACCCAAACCTCCTTTTTCACAGACATACTACCAGCTGGTCTTCAGCACAGCTCCACAATGCTGTGTCTCTTGGATCATTTCAGATGCTGTCATATGAGCATCATTGTTGATGACCAAGGCCATTTGAATTTAAAAACTACAGCCTTGTAACCTTTATGTCCAATTCAGCAAAGTGAAATTGTTGCTACATATCATGTTTTGTCAGCTCTGGAAACTGGCCGCCTTAGAGCATCTTTGTCAGAGTTCCTTACTTGAGATAGTTAATGTCTCTTCACCATATTTCAGGCTCATTCTTGGCTCTTATTCCAAGCACTTTCTCTTCTCCCTCTTTTACCCATCCTTCTTTTCTAGCTTCTATGTAGAAACAATTGTAAGTCATCTCTACTTTATTCAACAAAACAGCATTTAATTTTTTTCTCTCCATCTTTCTCTTCAGTATAATTTATCTAACCTGAAGTCATGCCTGTTATCATGTTCCATAGCAGCATGTATTTCTCAAGTTTTGCTAACTGGTTATTATTTGATTGTAACTATTTTATGTGTAAAAAATACTATATTAATATTTTAAAGCTTCCTTCTATATTCACCAGATAGCAGTACTTCCTGGCTGCACATTAATCTCACCTGAATATTTTAAAATCAAAATACTTTGGCTGCACTGAACACTTCAGTCTGTACAGAGTTGTCCAGGGAATTCTAGTGCACAAAAGTTTGAGAAAACCATTGCAGAAGGCTCTAGCAAAAGCTTTTAGAGTAATCATGTCTGATGATTTCACACGGTTCCCTTTGGTATAGTTTGCACTATAGTGAAATTACTTATGTAGAAATAAAATATCAAAATAGAAAGGGTTAAATTTCTGAAGAGGAATTGATAAAGGTCCTGTGAGCCTGGAGACACATGGATTTCAGTTGGAAAAATAAGGAACACGTAAAGAACATTGGAAATGGAACTAGTTCTGGGTTGAGAAGATTATTCTCATGGAAGGAACAATGTGTCGAACAGTTTTGAAGAAGTTTCGCATATCCTAGGCAATTTTGACTAAGGAACTTGGAAAGGAAGATGAAGTCCAAGAGACTATTAGAATCAACAAAGAGGTGAAAATAGGGAGTTACTGTAGATGAAAAGAGATTACCTCCAAATAAATTCATTGATCATTTGTCAAATTTCTCTCTCTTCTCTCCTTGTCTCTCCTTTCTCTCTCCCTCTTTCTCTCCCTTCCTCCTTCCCTTTTTTTTCCTTCCCTTCCTCCCTCCCTCCTAATGGGTATGGGGCTTATTCGTAGGGTCTGGGTGCTGTCCCTGAGCTATTCAGCTCATGGCTAGCATTCTATCACTTTGAATCACAGCACCACTTCTGCTATTTGAGTGGTTAATTGGAGATGACAGTCTTGTGGAGACTTTTCTTCCCAGGCTGGCATCAACCTGTAATCCTCAGATCTCAGCCTCTTGAGTAGGTAGGATTAGAGGCATGAGCCATCAGTTCCTGGCTTGGCTTTCTACATCATTTCTTTTATAACCACAGTAACAATGATCTCAAAAGCTCCTGACTTTTTTATTCAGTATTCCAAAGCATTATTCTCATATATGAATGTTTTTTTCCTAAACCAAACAAAGCCATGAAATTACATTTTTTTTTCCCCTTGGGTGTGAGACTGAGACTAGAACTGGGTACTGTGATACTTTGGATCATTGGTTAGCACTCTACCAACTGAGCTACTCATTCAACCCTGAAGCCATGAAATTTCAAAGTATTAATATCTATTCTAGTATTATATAATATTTATCCCCCAGGGGGAAAACATTTTTAAAAAAACTCTACGTTTAAAAAAATAGTTTGAGTTGGGCACAGTGGCTCAGGAGGCGAGATTTGAGGATTGAAGTTCAAAGCCAGTCCCGGCACTACAAAGCCCATGAGACTCATCTCCAATTAATCACCAGAAAACTGGAAGTGATGCTGTGGCTCAAGGGGTAGGGTGGTAGCCTTGAGCTGAAGAGCTCAGTCTGCCCCTGACTTTTGTATCCATTTCTTTCAGCACATCATGGATATAAAAGAGGTAGAATAAGCTGAGTGCTGATGGCTCATGTCTTTTAACCTATCTACTCAGGAAATTGAGAATATGAGCATCATAGTCAAATCCAATCCTGGGCAGGAAAATCCATGAAACTCTTAGCTCCAGTTAACCACCCCAAAATCAGAAGTGGATCTGCGATCAAAGTAACAGAGAGATAGCTAGCTTTGAGCAAAAATGCTCAGGGAAAGTGCCCGGGTCCTGAGTTGAAGCCCCACAACCTGCAAAAAAAATAATAGGCAGAGTATAGACCAGAAGAACCCTGATTTGCTAGTAGGTTATGTAATGATGTCATTCAGCAAGACAGAAAATAGCGAGTAAAATAAGGTATAAAAATTCATATTTTTAGAAGGCCAAAATTGGAGAAAATTATAGAATTTTTAGGTGATGAATAAATAGCTGAGAATATAGTCATGTAGTAGCTAAATGAAGTAAAAATGTTTAGCAAAACAGTTGACATATGGTAAGTGCCAAATTATGATTTGCTAACATAATACAACCCACCCAGTTATTTTATGCTAGTGTTGACTTTATTGTTATGTAAAGTTTTATATTGCTGGCTTTGGCCCATCTACATTTGTTAGTATCTCAATTTGTAATGGTGTATGAGTTTTTGTCTTTCGGGATTACTTAACAACTTGGCAATTGTGAGGATGGTGTAGGGTGGTAGAGATGATAGTAATAATAGTTACAACATGCTGGGGTAATTTTCATTCAATTCTGAGCTTATCAGGTAGAAATTCAAAAGAATCATAGCTCTGTGAGAAGGTATGTATCTACTCTTGAAGGACATCAAGACCCGAGAGGTTGGGTAATTTGCTTAAATTCAGTGGCTAGCATATAAGAAACCCTGTATTCAGTGTGGATTCTGTGGTCCTGTAGCTCGTGGAGCTATGCTAAAGTATAATTATCTCGATGTATTGTTTTAAGCAAAGGAAAAAACATTAAGATGTCCACTGTTGAGTACCTGAAGCCCGTGGAACAAAAAAATCTCAGGTGCAGACAATAGAAATACCAGATCTCATAAGGTATCAACATGACCTGGAAAGATAAAGAGGTACAAGTTTGTGAGGACGAAAGTGGATGCAGAGTGCATTGAATTGAGTGCACAGCAAAGTAAGCTGTTAGAATGGATACATCCATTCAGGAACTACTGATTGGAGTGAAAAATAATTTTTCCCAGAGGAAGTTTTTATGTAGATTTTCTCTCCAAGTCTCAAAGGGGAGAAAATAATTTTCTTTGTAATTCCCTTACTAACTGGGATTAGTCCATTCTAAAAGTTTAGGTATATAAAAAACACAGCTTTCTTTCAAAAAGGGCATGTGCTTTTTGCATCAAAATTACCTGCCTTAACTTCCTGTCCCCACAGAGTGGCTGTGCTGAGAAAAGCGTCAGTATCACTAGGGATCTAGTCCTACCACAGACCTGCATGCAGTCAGAAACTTTGGGGACCCTCTGATCAGATTCAAGGAACCTTCCCTGATTCTGATACACTAGCAAGTTTAAGAATCTCATTTATATCAGAGAATCAGTTCATTTTTTTAGCTACAATGTGTCATACTGGTGTAAGCAGAAATAATATGTGAAAGTAATTATGAATCTTAAAGCTCTATTGAAATGACAGTTGCTATTCATACAGAAATTATCATGAAATACATTTTGGTATATTTCATGTGGGTAATTGGTCTCTGATTTATGCATACAAATGTGCATTTCTCAGTACTGTTTCCTCTGTCTACCATTTCTATCACAACAGCAAAGAAGACTTGTGAAAAACATAGATTTTTAGATAATCCACAACTTCCAAAATAGGACAGAATGCAATTGAAAAATCAGAAAGAAAGCAATACACATATTACTGTGAGCACATAATGAGAGAGAATAAATTTTAAAAATTTTTTACTGGCTCCATTTGTAAGGAAATGGAAAGTATTAGAAAAATCATATTAAGTGAAGTAAGCCAGACTCAAAGAAACATAGGCTCAATGGCTTCCCTTCTTTGTCATAATCAGTAGAAACCTTGGGCTCTCCTAGCAGAGATTTACAAAACCTAGATTCATAATGCCATGTAGAATGATGCTAAATGAAAGGACCTCCAGGATATAGAAACAAAAGCCACATTGAGTGATTGTTGTCCTAAATGTACTATGTTATCTCTCATCTCTTTTGCTGTCCCTTGGTTATCTCATATTGTTACAGTATTTCACCTGGTTATCTGATATATTGTATATATGCATATTTGCCTATTTGAAGTTGGATAGGGAAGGGAGGAAAACAAGATTAGAGGTAGGGATGGGGGAGGGAAATGGGGACCAAGACATGAGAAAAGGGTATCAATGTATGTGAAGTAATGCACCTTCTATCTGGTGAATATAATGTAACCCTTCTATTAACTACAATAAAAAATATATGAAAAAAATTTTTTACTTTATTGTTATTATAAGGGTGATATACAGAGGGATTACAGTTACCTAAGTCAGGTCATAAGTACATTTACTTTTGGGCAGTGTGTTCCTGCTCTCCCTCAGTCCCTACTCCTCATCTTTTTCCAGGAGTTGTGTGGTTCACTTTCATCACAGTATCGAGTGAACTCCACTCCTACTTGTTTTCACTCATTTTGCCTTGTGTTGTGCGTCCCCCTTCCAGTCCCAAAAGTAGATACGTAAATAAGCCATACATATCTTATATACATATCTTGGAGTATATATATATGTAGATGTATATACTTGTTTATATATATATATATATATAAAGAGGGCATAATAGGCATTCATATAAAGAGGCATATAGATGTTGTGTTTCTCCCCTAAAAGTATTCTCTTTTGGTCTAACTGTGTGTGAGTGTCTAGAATCCTGTATAATTTATCATATCCTAGGGTATTTTAGATCTAGCTTTTGCATATGAGAGAAAATATGCCATTTGTCTTGGCTTACCTCACTTAACATGATTTAGTCTAGGTCCATCCATTTTCCTGAAATTGATACAATATTCTTTCTAAAGGCTGTGTAAAATTCCATTGTACCATACTTTTGAATCCATCCATCTATTGTTGTAGGGCATCTAGGCATTTTCCATGACTTGATTATTGTGAATAGTACAGAAGTGAGCAAGGATGTGCACGTTTCCTTATGGTATACAGGCTTTTGGTGTTTTACAATATTGGCCATTCTATCTGGTGTGAGGTGGGAACACAGGGTTATTTTAATATTCATTTCCTTAATGGTCAGTAATTGTGAGCAGTGGATACCTAAGAAGATGTTATGGACTCTCAAGTACTGAAGGTCTAGCCCTAGCTATTAAACTGAAGTTTTGACTCCAGACCCCAACCCTTTAGGATTCGACCTGTCAATTCTGTACACTCTCCCCTATATGTGAAATAAAGAGGAAAAGCTGAAAAGGGATTTGTTAGGTTGGAGTCACATTAAGATAGAATGTCAGCACATCTTCAGGAAACAGACATGAGCTATAGGTTTTACATACAAAGATCTGGTGGCAAAGGGAGAAAGTTATGTGTAATTATTGAATAGTTCTGGTGAAAGGATGTTTGGTCAGTATTTTTGTCCTTGTTTCCAGAGGGGTTCTGGAGAAGTTATCACTTTATGACTTGAGAGGAGCAGACAAGTCATTTTAACAAGTCACTGTGGTCTTTCCAGAGGAGGCACTCTGGTTCCTTGGAGTTAGTAATGGTTCCTAGCCATCAGGATGGCATTGACCAGTGCTATCCCTTCCACACTCCAATGTGATTGCAGAATGATTGCAGAGAGGATGGCTTAGAGCAAAGGTGGATACTAAATGGAGACAGGGACGCCAAGTGTTTCTTCTGGTTCCAATTGATCTGTGTTTCCAAGTAAGTAGACAATGCTTTTTGGCAAAGACACATCCTAAGCACCTGTTTCAATACTGCTGTTAGTAAGTGGTGGGATCTTTGGGAGTAAATCTCATGGAGAGAAGGTGGGTTAGTTGGGCATTCTCTTGAAGGGTCTATCGTGAACCCAATCTACCTCAATGTTTTATTCCACCGAAGGTTTAAAGCCTGTGGAATCTGGTGACAATGACCTGAAACCTTTTCTAATCCTTATCAGTTATCTCAGGGACATTGTTCCAGCAGAGGATTTAATGGATCACTAATACAGACACTGGCATATCAGAAGGCCAAAGATGAAATTCAGAAGGAAAACATGTTGTTTCTTAGCTGGTGGTCTATGAGACAAACATGACTATACTAGAGAGATTCAGTTTACGTTCTACAGAAATGTATTCTATAGAAATGTAGCTGAAAATAAGTGTGAGATAAGTTATTGTGCATCTAAGTAGGCTAGTCAAAGTGAATGGGTGCCTTTTACTGAACTAATAGTGGGCTTACTTCTCTAAATTAATTACTGGCATTTTCTTCTCTTTGTAAGACTTTACCCATATAGTAGGTTCATTGATTCATTCAATAAATACTCCCCCAAATCCAGGGGATGAATCTCTCAGAATTGTTTATCCACATGGAAATTTGCTTTCTGCTGAGAAGAAAATGAAACACATAAGTACTGTTTGATAATTATAGTTACTAAAGTGGAAAAATGAGGCTAGAAGAGAGTTGCAGATTTAAAGAGAGGCTATGTCAACAAAGAAAGGAATAATCATTTACTGAGGAAGCAGAGCATGTGCTAAGGAGAACCAGCGTGGGACAAGGCTTTTCTCATCTGAGGAAAAGCTAAAATATATTGAGTCTAGAAGGCAGAGGACAGGGTTAAAACATGAAGAGTGGCCTTGGGACAAATTTAGGTTTTCTTCGTTATTATCAGGGTTACTAGGAGGTGAGAAAAAGACAGCTAGGAAAAAAAAAGAGTATTGGCACCTAGAAACAGCTTCTCTGAAGTTCCTTCTGCCACAGAAAGGTTGTTTAGAGAACAATTTTTCTTAAAGGAGATTCATAATTATATGTCATTTTATTTTGGGTAGTTGTGAGGGAGTTCAGGCTTCATGCTTGAGTTGGTGCCTTTGAGTTCCTTCACCATCCTGAAAATCAGATTCTGAGATTAAAAACAAACAAACAAAAAAACCCCACAACAACATCAGTGTTCCATGCATAGTTGCCATCTGGTGGAAAAATAAATAACTACAAGGCATAAATTACAAAATCTATTTCATGAGTATAGATTGAGAGCCATTGCACACCAAGGAAATTTAGTCAACAGGTTTTCAAATCATTTATCTTTGAATTAAGGCATGTTTGCTCTTAAGATTAATTTCCAGACATTTTCTTTCTTTTTATTTTTCATTTTCATGTTGGAACTCCATTTCCCAGATACAGATTCTTGGGTTATCAAGAATAAATAAATTGCTATCCTCAAGATTCCTATTTGTGAACATTGAATTTGAGGTACTAGTAATATCTCTCATGTCCTAGACATAGAGGTATTTCCTAGAAATACCTTCTCTCTCAGCCTCTGTGTTAGAGTTTGACCCATCTTCTTAAAGAAAGGCTTTTAAGACATTTGGTCTGCAGTCAAGGATCCCTAATGACTGATTCCAGACCCACTGAGAAATACTTTTATATAATACAAAATTATATATATTGCTTACTCCTCAGTACAGAACAAAAATATATAAAAGCCTGGCACCAGTGGTTTATGCCTGTAATCCTAGCTACTCAGGAGACTGAGGTATGAGGATCATGGTTTCCAGTAGCCGGGGCAGGAAAGTCTATGAAACTCTTAATCTCCACTGGACTACAAAAAAAATGCTGAAAGTGGAGATGTGACTGGAGAGGTAGAGTGCTACACTTGAGCAAAAGAAGCATAGGGATATAGCCTAGACCCTGAGTTCAGCCCCAGGGCTGGCACAAAAATAAATGGGCAGAGAGATGTGTATATAAATGAAATGAAAAGACTAAGCAATTGTAAAATGTAGATTATAGATATAAAAATGTATATTCTAACCTTTTTTCATTTTTTTGTATGTTGGGATATTTTCAAAATAAAATGTTGGTTTGGGGGCTAGGAGTGTGGCCTAGTGGCAGAGTGCTTGCCATGCATGAAGCTCTAGGTTCGATTCCTAGTTATCACATACACAGAAAAAGCCAGAAGTGGTGCTGTTGCTCACGTGGCAGAGCACTAGTCTTGAGCAAAACAATGTCTAAGGACAGTGTCCAGGCCCTGAATTCAGGCCCCAGATTGACAAGAAAAATGTTGATTTTTTGAAGAGCATGGCAATGTTGCATCACTTCAAAAGTTCCCATAATCCTTTATTAGAATTTTTTTTTGAAGTCCAGGGAATGGAGTACCAGTGTTGGATCAGCAGTCACACCTTGAGTAATACTGCTTTTAAAAGATTTTAATACATACCGTACTTCCCATATTTCTATATTCTGCATCATTAGATTCAAGCAATGATGGATTGATTGGCTTAACAATGTTTCTCGAAAGTACGTAAGTGTGTAAGGCCTGGTGTACAATCTAGATGCGCGCACACACACACACACACACACACACACACACACACACACTCCTGTCAATTCAAAATGAACATTTTATATATTATGAAAATGTAGAGAATATTTAATATTCATTATATAATAAACAACTACATACATAGCATTTACATTGTGTTAGGTATTATGAGTAAACTAAAAATGATTTATAATACATGGGAGAATCTAGGTACTGATCACTCACTAGTATAATCTTATATGCTCATGAAGCTGATGTCTAAAGGATTGAGTTTCAGAGCTTGCAGAAGTATTTGTCAGACTCAATCTCCAAAATAACCAGCCAAAAATCAAGGCTTGAAGAGTGCCATCTGCGCAAATGGGAAGCTCCAGGTTAAAAATCCTGTTATTTATACTAACATTTTTCTTCCCCTTTTTTTATTTATGCTATCTCCAAACTTTTGAAAACAACATTTTATTAGCATATTTTAACTACAAAACGTAAAGTGTTTTATTGTGATAGTTTTACATCTGCACAAGACATATCTAACAACCAAGCTGCTTTACAAACTACTTTAGACTCTTAACAGCTTAGGAAATAAACTATCATTTTTTTTCCTGCTTTTAAGTCTGTGTTATAATACTTTTTATGGAGAACATTGAACATCAAAATATAATGCCAGATTGCTTTAGTTATATTTTAAATTCCCTTCATTTAAAAATGCATGTAAGGGCCAGCAGTTTGGCCTAGTGATAGAGTGTTTGCCTAGCATGCAACAAAACCAGGGTTCGATTCCTTGGTAATGCGTACATAGACAAAAACTGGAAGTGGTGCTGTGGCTCAAGTGGTAGAGCGCTTGCCTTGAGGAAAAGCCCAAAGACAGTGTTCAGACCCTGAGTTCAGGCCCCAGGGCTGGCAAAAAATTTAAAAAATGCATATAGAGTAATTATTAGAACAGAAGGTATATCATATGATATGTTTTCTTTTGAAATGTTTTCATACATCTTAATATAGAAAAATTCAAAATATAGAAACTTATTTTCACTGATAAAGTTTTCCAAAAAAAATCTCAATGTCTATCTCACCTTTTTACCTTTCCTGTGGTCCACCTTTTTAACTTAATTTTTTATTGTCAAGGTAATGTATAGAGGGGTTATAGTTACATTTGCCTGGTAGTAGGTGTATTACTTCTCACACATTGACACCCCTTCTCATGTTTTTTGTCCCCATTTACATTCTCTTGAAAATAAAATTTCTAATTTTCTGTGTGTAAAAAAAAATCCTGTTATTTGAACTCTAGGAAGAGATGAGAGAAGGAGAGGAGGGCAGAGGAAAGGGAAGAGGAGGGGGGCAGGTAGGCAGGCAAGAAAGAAAAAAGAAGATGAGAAAGAAGAAGAGAAGAAAGGCATGGAAGGAGGAGGGATGGAAAGAGAGTGAGTGGAAGGGAGGAAAGCAAGAAAAATATGGAAGAACATGCATCTTCTCACCTAATAATAAAAATACATCTTGAGAGAAAATCACTATAAATTCACCACTCATGTTAAAATGTCCATATTTCTTTCTTTTATCATGTGTTATACTTGACATATAAGATTTTCTCATATCTCTCAAGCTTTTGTTAAATTATTTCTCACAGGATACGGGGAAGTAGAGGAACTGGAAGTAGAAGTTATAGGGTAGACAGAGTAAAACCATAAGGAAAAATGAAAGAATTTTTTCATCAGATATTAGAAGAAAACATGAACAGCTTTAAAACATAGATAACATAATGGAAAAATCCTGTCTTTAGAAAAGATAAGGCATTTGTGTTATTTGGAATGGGGACTTCATCCTTACATCAGACTGACCAGATTGGCTGGGTAGGGCTTTATGTTTGCTAACAGGGCTTTAGATTCTATACAAGGGATTTAGATTGATTCTAAGGTAGGGTCTTTTGAAACTAGCTATTTCCTAAATTTCAGATAAAGGCTTACCTGTAGCTCTTATCTAAGTATACATTTTTTTAAAGTAAAGATTATTTGTTGTCAGTTTTTAGAGTGATTTCTACACGTTTGATAAGGAATGAAATGGGTTTTCAGTAGTTTCCAAATCTTTGGAATGTATAAGTCAGTAAACATACTGGTACAATCGCTTTCTTTCCTTTACTACTTTTTCTGACCAAGAAAGATTATTAACTACTACAACAAACTTCACCATACATCATTAATAACTTCAAATAATAAAAGATGACTTGTGCCTGTAGTTTCTAACTGTTGTCATATTAAATAAACTCCACTTTGTTAAAATGGACCTTGATGTTCTTGTATTATTTTTTTGCTGTTGGTTTGTTTTCGGGGGGTTTTTTGGTTTTATTTTTGCTTTTTTAAAAGTTCTTGAATACAGAAAAAAAAAAATCCACCCTGATCAAACACCAGTCAATCTGTATCTTTCCTCTTTTTTCTTTTCCTCCTCTTGCTAGTCTTGTAGCTTGAACTCGGAGCCATGGTACTGTTCTTGGACTTTTTCAAAGGCTAGTACACTACCATTTGAGGCATAGCCTTTTCTGTATATGTGGTACCAAGAAATCGAACCCAGAGCTTTGAGCATTCTAGGAAAGCACTCTACCTCTAGGCCATACTCCTGGGCTCTCTGTATCTTTCTTAATTCAATTTCTCTTTCTCTAATAACTTTTATTAAATGTAATATTAAACACTATAGAGGCTCTATCATACTATTCATAAAGTTCAGAATTGAAGCAGAAGAGAAAAATAGTAATGTTATACAGTATGAAAGTACCAGTAATATCTTCAGAAGTACAGCCATGATAGCTCCAAAAGAAGAAATTACAAAGCTGTGGGATGCTTTGCAAAGCAGGTAGAAAATGACAAGCATGCATCCTCCCTCCTAATCCCTGCCAACTTATCTGTGCATGCCCTTCCCGGCTCAGTTTAATAAGTAATAAACTGATAAGTCCTTAGAACTGATTGCATGAGGGAAATGTTAGGACTTAAATGTTAACTTCTCCATGCTCTTGGCCATATATTTTCAGGATGCTTTTGATTTCCTTTATGCGATAAATGTTAGCAATTACAAAAGAAAGTTACAGGTATTCTGGAAAAAAGGTTTATCTTGTGACATTATTTTCCAAGTCCTGGTGATTGAACTTAGGCCATGGGCACTGTTTTGGGGACATGGTTTTGCTCAAGGCTAGTGCTGTGCCACTTGAGTGACAGCACCACTTTCGGCTTTTTCTGTGTATATGGTACCAAGGAATCAAACCCAGGGCTTCATACATGCTAGGTGAGCACTCTACCACTAGGCTGTGCTCCTAGCCTTATCATGTGACTCTTCAATGTTTCCATGGCATTCTGTGATGTTGAGATAAAGACCATATACCTTTTTTGGCCTTAGAAAGTGCATTCTTTTCCTCTAGGCTCCTCAGAACACTGTGGCCTCAGTCCCCTCATTCTGGCCCAAGGAGCTTAGTTAAGGGACACTTAGACCATCTGTGTTCCCTCCACTGTAGTTCACAAGTCTCCCTTCATTTCTGTAATTCCTGGTCATTAGATTTCTGTTTATCTCTTCAGGAATCCTCTCTGCCCTTCCCAGCTACAATGAAAAGTCTATTATTAACTATCACAGTACCAGAAATTCGGAGTTGTATTTACCAAAGTAGGAATATATTGGTTTGCTTGTTCCACTATTAGTAAGCTCTGGGATGACTGAACAGTTGCCATTTTGCTTACCAAGGTGTTTCCCAAATTTACCCAGCGTTTACTTTTTTTGGGGGGGGAGAAGGGGCTTGAACTCAGGTGCTTTCATTGAGCTCTGGCTCAAGGCTAGTGCTGTACCACTTTGAGCCACAGCTCCACTCCAGGTTTTGGGGTGATTAATTGAAGATAAAAGTTTTATGGCCTTTTCCTGTCCAGCCTGGCTTTGAGCTGCCATCCTCAGATCTCAGCCTCCTGAGTAGTTAGGATTACAAGCACATGGAGAGTATTGAACTCTAAACAAGTCTTTCTCTTAGAACAGACAGTATGTTCCCGGTAATAAAAGAAGAGAAGGCTGAAAAGGCAAGTGGGGAAGTCATGGGTAGATGAAGAGAATGAAAAGATACAGTGCCAGAGCAGAATCCATTAGCTAGCTTTGGTTATACAAAGAGATCTGACAAATATTGGTGTTTGTTTATACAGAAACAAAATTGTTTGACTTCTCATAAAATAGTTCACCATTGTTTCAAAGTTTTGTGAGTTGGTATTACCTAAACAAATTTTAAAGGACTGAATCATTGTTTCTGCAAGAGCAATATAGACTATCTCACCATTTTTAAAAGGAAAGCCTCTCTTGTTTGTGGGGCTCTTATACTTTCTCAATGTCTTCCTTGCCGAATACTGGCTGGCAGCATTTCCAGGAACCATCTCAGAGATACCCACAATGACTTGGCAAACAAATAATGTTTTTCTCCACATTATGAAATGCTTTTGAATCAGAGAAGCAATGCATGCTACAGCAGTGTGTGAACAATATGTGTTTCTGTGAAAAAGTGTACTTGAAATCTTATTTGGACAGCAGAGTAGACTGACACTGCAGATATAATTCCTTGTTCTAGTTATTACATTAACTCTGTTATTAGTTCCCATTGAGCTTGTTAAGGTATTCATTGAAGGTCTGTTTGGTATGTAACCTGAGCAGATAAATGGTCCAGATAATTGGGAGTTCTCAGAGAAGACATTGTACAAATTAAAACCCACTAACATGTCAAAAATATGATATGTGGGGCTCGAAGCACAGCCTAAGAGTCCCTGCCTAGCATTAATGAAGCCCTGGGTTTGATTCCTTGATACCACATATACAGAAAAAGCCAGAAGTGGTGTTATGGCTCAAGTGGTAGAGTGCTAGCCTTGAGAAAGCCCAAGGATAGTTCCCAGGCCCTGATTTCAAGCCCTAGGTGCTGTGTCTGACCTTGATATCTGGTACATTGTATATCCATTTATTTGTTTACTTGAAATATGGAAGTAAGGGGAAAAACAAGATGATTGGGAGGGGATGGGGGAGGAAAAGTGGGAGAAAAACCTGGGATGGGTTATCAATGTTCAATGTTAGTGGGTTTTAAGAAGTTATATTCATCACTGATGAACCCCTCTATACATCATCCTGACAATAAAATACAGTAAAATAAGAAAATGAAATAAATATACGTGTAGTATGTTGGTTTTCTGGTATTACATTCCTCATATCCACTCTGAAGTGAGAATTTTTATGGGATCACTGATAATGACACAGGTGGCTAGCATCCAGAAGGACACTGATTACCTGACAGCCCTTTAATACCGGGGCTATAACCATGGTAATGAGTAAGAGAAATAAGCAAAATGTCATTTGATTCCAAAAGCCAAGACTCTGTGATCGAGGGTCAGCCACTTATCTCCTCCGCCTGTGATAGAGAATGATAATCCAGAAAGCAAAGAGCAATTGAGTGGGTTTGAGAGATAGTATTTGCGATGTTCTAGGGAGACAAAGTCTGCCTGTTGGAGGCTTTTTTGGGGTGGTACTATATTTGTTCCTGTGGCAGCATCTAAACCAACATGGCTCCCTCTAGATCCTCCAGGCAAAATTTCATGAGGATTTTGGAAGTCAGAGCAGAAAATTTAGTGGACTAACTTGAGGCCAGCTCCAGGACCAGTTTCCACATTTACTCTTCTCTTGGGATGTCAGACATGATGCTTGTTTGCCTGTGGGAAGTTTTTTTTTTCGTTTTCCATTTATAGTGGCAAGATCTGTGTCTGGTACTTTTATCTTAAAAACATAGGCTATTGATAAACCTTGCGGAATCATTGATTATATAAATTATACCAGTGCATGAATATTTTTTTATTTTAATGTCTGCTCTGGTTTTGAATAGTCTTTCAGTATGCTACTTTCTCTCATGTTTGCTCCAGTGCCCTGTCATTGCCTTGAGCATTGGCCAGCACAACCTGTATTCAGCTTTCATTTCTACTTCAACAGATTTTTCTCACCATTTCCTTCCATGAATCCTGCACTTTAAGCTGTTGCTCAGCTTCTCCTCCTTATGGAGCTCTGTGATATCATGTATTGTGGTTCTTTTCTTTCTGCAACATTGTTCTCTCTCTGGTACAGACGACACCCATATCTTATACCATTTCTTCTACAAAAATATAATAACAAATTGGCACATTTAGCTCACTTATTCAACATTTAAATTCTATAGGAGCAGAGGCAGAAGTATTAGATCATTTGTTCAAGCATCCGGACTACCCACTAACTGCTCATTCACTGGCACAAGGGATATTTTATGAGTTTTTCATGTGCATCTTCCCAGATATTTAGGTGTTACAGATGTTATAGTAAATTATAGTTTGGTGGCTATGTGGAATTTACTGTCTTGATTAAAACAGATATAGATCAATTATTTTATTTAAATATTGCCATAGCAATGTGAAAATTACTTTAAATAGGAACAGGAAAAGTTTCTGTGATACCCTACAGTGCAGTATCTGGCTAAGGCAAGACTTCATTGGAAGGACTCTGAAGAGAACCAGCTGACCGGGATTTGAGACCTTTCACCATCAAAAGCTAGACAGATTTGGTGGGCTATTCAGAGTCACCTTTTCACTGTGTCTACACAGGGCAGAGTGATGAGAGGTTCTCTGCAATGCTTTTCAAACACTACTCCTATGCAGTCAAACAATACCATAAAGAATACAGTTGCAGAGTTGCCCCTGACCTTTAGGCAAGGGGCATAAATTTCAAGTCTGGATCATCTTACAAGCTGCTCAGCACTTCATATTTCCTCTTAGCAATGACTCACCATTTTAGAAAGATCTGAGGCTTCCTTTTTGCATGGAGTAACTATGGACTATATAAAGAAATGGAGTCATTGCAGCCTAGTTGGTGCCAGTCATAAGGCTGTATTTCTGAAAACAATTGGTCACAGTGACAATGGCTAATGTTATTTTTCTTTTCTTTCAGGTTTTTCTGAAGAGTGATCGAGTAGCAAGAATGGTTCAGAGTGGAGGGTGTTCTGCGAATGACTTCAGAGAAGTGTTTAAGAAAAATATAGAAAAACGGGTGCGAAGTTTGCCAGAAATAGATGGCTTGAGCAAAGAGACAGTGTTGAGCTCCTGGATAGCCAAATACGATGCCATTTACCGGGGTGAAGAAGACTTGTGCAAACAGCCAAACAGAATGACCCTGAGCGCCGTGTCTGAACTTATTCTGAGTAAGGAACAGCTCTATGAAATGTTCCAGCAGATACTAGGCATTAAAAAGCTAGAACATCAGCTTCTTTACAATGCCTGTCAAGTAAGTACTTTGTGAAATTCCCCCATTTGCTGTCTGATTCACAGAATAATCATCAAGTGTTTATAGGCCTATGATGATGTGCTTACATTCCTGTAATTGTTTTGCTTGGAAAGTTGAGTGAAATTGAATGTTAATAAATCAAATGGTGATATCTGAAAGAAGCTTTGAAGTGTTTAGTAGCAGGAGAAGAAAGTATCTCAACCCACTAACTGCTGGTTCCCATGGGCCTGCCTTGGGGCATGAAATTGGTGTGTCTCTAGGGCTTATTTGAGACATGTTCTGAATAGTAACACAAAAATCATCTATTATGTGAAGAACCTGGCCATTTAAAAGAAGCAGGTATCCCTCAGTGCAAAATAATTTTTCATAAACATAGGTTGCTAAGTCTTCAGAGTCTCCTGGCAGTAATTGAAATATCAATATTTTTCTTTAAGGAAGCCATATAGAAATGAATTGAGAATGATTGCTAAGCTATGTAATATAAAGACAGGAAAGTTAATAATATATTTTCTCTTAAATTGCTCAAGTCATCCACTGGAGAAATTGAATATAATCTTATGCTTCTTTCACTTTTTTTTAGACCATATGATTGGGTCTAGGAATATATTCATTTTGTAATTTGCATTTTGTTTGCTCATTTTGGAAAGTATTAACTCTAATATATACAGAAGCAAAACCATAGTTTTTATCATGAATATAAATTTTAAAAAATCTTGAATCTTTGAATGTGTCATGATGAAATAAGGAAAGACTCACTTGCTGTAATGTGAGCAAAAGGACCAGCATGTTCATGTATACCTTTAGGGAAACTTTGGTGTTATTAAAATAGGTGAGGTGGGGGACTGGGGCTCTCATTTGAGATGCTATTCACAGAGATGCATAGCTAGCAGTCCAACTGTCCAGAAATGTACTATCCTAAACAAGTAGAACCTGAAGAATGGACAACATGGCACCACATCTACTCTTGCAATTCATCTTTATTTCTGTATTTAGATTTTAAGAGGATTAAATAACTCAATTTGTACAGCTATCTAGATCCTGATCTTTTTCTAGCAAAGATAAACTCCATCAATGTTTTATGATCTCATTCCATTATCTGAATAAAGTGAGTCACCTAGATCTACAGCAAAGTCAAAGCAAAGTAATTGAGATCTTGTTTTGCTCTAATCCCTTATCCAAAGTTTTTCATAGTGTGAAAACTTCAAGAAGCAGTAATTAGTATCACAGAACTGTTTGTGTAGTGGTAAGGGATAGAGGAAAGAATGTTGTTTTTGTAATCCTTTTTCTGTAGAAGTTATAGACCTGGAGAAGAACATTGAGAGATAATTTGAAATTTCGCTTTAGGCCATGGGTCTGGGGTTTAATGAAATCTATCAATAGGCAATTGCCCAGTTTCTAGTTCCTCTCACCAGGAAGCCAGGCGCTATTAACAGTTCTGTACACCTCCATTGAAGGTCTATGAAATGAAAATAGAGGAGAGCAATGTGAATCTTCAAAAGAAGGCATGATCTTCCATCCACCAACCACTTTGCCCTTCTTTTATCTCCTAGAATACAGTTGATGAAATGTTTGGTTTTGCATAAAGTAATTTGGCTTTTTCATCAATAATAAAACCATGTTATATGGGGAGTTACACCTGATAACTTTCAAAATGACTTTCAAGGTAGAAAAATGGAAAAATCGTAGGGGAACATTTTATATGCATTTGTAATATGAGAATCTCAATGCTTAAGTATGTGTTCTGAAATGACAGTTTTTATATTTGAAGATACAGCTAGGGAGAATTGTAAGATCTTGAGAATAATTAAAGTTTATAAATTTTGATTTTGGGAAAGCCTAAAGTTAATCATTGTAATGGCCATGGTCTTTATATACATATTTACTTCTTTATAAATAAATGTATCATAATATAAATTGGATGGATTTGATTTAAACTTAACATATTTGGAGATCTGATTAATAATGCCGAGTAAAATTCCTCTCAAATACTAGATTTTTTTTCTTTTCTAGAAAGGGACAAGATGCAACTCTAGAAATTATAGAGTTTGTAGATTTTGAATGTTTGTTGACCAAGCTTTTATATTAAAAACATTATGATGGGGACATCTCCAACTGTAGTTTTTGGCTTTTTTTTTTTAACACCATGGCAACTGCCTATCAGTAGGCAGAGTTTTCGTCTCTCAATCTCTGGTAGTCCCTCTATGAAGCAACACTTTTTAATAGAAGTCTGAAAATCAAGAGTCTTGTTTTGTACACATTGAAATAAATTAGACATCCAAGAGAGAGTAAGTGATCATTGAATAGACAAGCCTATGTTTTCAACAGGAGGTAAGGTTTGCAGGATGTAGTTTACAAATTAGTAGTTTACATGATAAATTAGGGGATGTTAATATTTTAAGCTGTATCCAATCTTTATTTTAGCCTTAGGCTATAAAAAATAAATTCTTTCATTTACCCTAGTCATGTTAATTAGAACCAAGCAAATAACCTTTTTCCCATGAAGTCTCACTTATGCAGTGGATGGCCATGATGAATGTGTTATATGTTATACACTGATAGAAAGGTCTCCATTATTATTAAACATTTTAAATGATGTCATTTTGAGTTGTAAAAGTGTTTTCCAACTTCTCATATGGAAGTCTTTAGATGCACAAGGTTGGTCAGCCTGTGACTCATCATCAAAGATCTAACTAATAGTATGGTTTGAGCAGTACATCCAGAATCCCTTCTTGTACCAAAATCCATGGGTGCTAAAGTCCCTGTGGACTGTAGTGTGTACAGAAAAGTAAGACCTATTTTTTCATGGATTACAAAACTCTCAATGACATAATACTTTATATAAGATAAATGCTGTCTAAGTACCCATTATCACATACTGTTTAGGAAATAATGATAAGAAACAAATGTGAGTCCATGGGCAGTGCACACACAGTACAATACACACAGTACACATGGTACAATATGCAGATGGAAACAAAAACTGCAGGTACAGAGAGCTAACTGCATAAATGATCTTAGTTTAAGAACAATCAGGTTGAAAAATATAGGTAGACTTGCTCTGTCCCTGGTTTGAGAAATTAGATGCTATTTGGATGATTATATTAAGGTATATCCACTGGAAAAATGCTTCAATGTTTAAAAGCCAATGTTAAATACATTATTAAATGTTAATAAAATATAAGTGATATGAAGTCTTACTGTATATTAATTTTATATTAATAGTTTTAAACTGTGCTTTCTTAGGCATCACTGTTTCTATACTTGTTTGTCACCTAAGGAGCATGGTGAACTGAAGGATATGAAAACCTTCCATTTTAGTAGATTCAAATATGCTTTTAAAAAACAGAATCCTGACTGTCCTTCTATCAATGCCATGTTTGGGCCACTGATTCACAATCACTAGCCTTTTCCTTTTGATTGCTGTCCTAACTCTATTAACTAGTACTGCCACTTTCTTTGTGAGATGTATCTACAATTCTTATTTAATTTCTACAGTCATTGCCATAGCAAGATTTCAAGACTCAAGACTTCATTGACTTTGCACATGGAGCACGGCAGTATTTTATTACCTACTTCTTTCTTCCAATTCTGTAAATAATTGCTGCTAGATTAACCTTAGTGAAATACTGCCCTGGTCCTAGAACACTTGGGCTTGAAGGGGAGAGTGTACCAAGAGATGGTTCCCTTTCCTCAACATACTAAAATTCATACTCCATGATTTAAATTTTCAATCGATGTGGCAGCCATTTGGATGCCTATTTGCTTTCTTATTTCTCTTTACTATGTCATTTGACAGTACCAGCATTTGAGGGCCTTACACTTGCCTAGCTAGAGTTCTACCTTTTGAGCCAGGCCTCCAGTCATTCCCATTTTGTTGATTCACTGAAGGTAAAGACTCAACAGAATTTTCTACCCTATGCTTTCTTTGAACCACAATCCTTGGCATCTTAGCTTGAATAGCTAGTATTCATATACCTGCCTCCATGTTATTAATGCAGTGTTTTTAATCCCACCTAACAATTGTTTGTACACTCAAGTTTTCTGGAAGGGAATTAGTCCCCATTTGTCAGTCACACCCTGTACCTTCTTGAATTTTCAAACTTTTTTATTTACATGAAATTTCTAACTATGCATTTCTCAAGAACCAACCCCCATATATTTTTACTAAATGTTGCAGGTGGGGAGGGGGGAAAGAATGTCCATGAAGAATTATAATTTCTCATCACAAGTTCGAAACTTGTCATTGTTTGACTGCATATTATAGATATGTGGGCCTCCTTTACTATATTTTAACAACTCCAGCAGAAGATAGAGTCCATCTTTGTTCCATTATTATGCAGCTTTATATAATATACTTCTCATTGTAGATATTCCTATATTGTAAAGAAAAAAGCTGAAAAACAAGGGTTTGTTAAATGGCTCAGAAATAAAGATGGTGAGACCTAGAGCCAGATTGTGGGATCCATACCTTGGTTCTGCCATTTGTAAACTTTGACTGTAGAGAACTGGCTGAAATCAATCTCTAATTTAGATTTTTATCACTAACATGGGATGATAATGCATATTTCATAAAGTTGATCTGAGGCTTAACTGCAATAGTGTTTCTAAATCATTAGAACGGTTCCTGATTCATGGAGTGGTAAGTGCCAGATAAATTTAGTCCTTATTAGTCATGATGAAGTTAGCATTCTAATCTGTTCTCGGAAAGGTCTGAAAAAGCAAAGCCACCTGTCTAGAGCTAAGTGTTCAGTCCCAGTGTTACTTCATTATTAATGGGAATGTAGATTCAATTGATTTATTTTAGGTAAATGCAATTAAGTGGCACATGTTTTCTCTCATGTATGGAAGCTAGTTCTAAATTACATCTAGGCCTCATTACACATACAAGGCTCAGTGCATTTACACACAAACAAATTGACTAAAGGATATACTTCAGGGAGAAGTCAAAAGGTGTCACTTCCCTGAACCTAAAGCACTGTTTATCAAACTAAATACTAGAAAGTGGAAGCATGTTTTTTGTTTTGTTTGTAGGGCTGGAGCTAAGATAGGGACATGGTCATGGAAGGAAGAAGAGTGAGCAAATATAATCAGTTTACATTAAGCAAAAAACGAACTATATAACTTGTGGGTTGGCACCAGAGGGTAAAAATTGAGGAAAGGGTGAAGTACATCCAAGAAGCATGTACTCATAACTTGACTTAAAGAATTCTAATCACTTTGTAATAATAATAAATATTAGTGTGTTACATTTGTTCAAAAGATTAAGTGCCATGTTTAAATAATACACCAAAGAAATTTCTTGTACAAAAGTTTTCCAAGTTATATCTATAATTTTAAGGATGTATTGTGTGGATCTGTGGACATAAGTTTACATGTAGATATAGAATGTATATATTCTATGGAATGTACCTATAGAATCTCTAAGCTATAGAAGTCCTAAGGTTTTATGTTTGAAGGTTAAATTTCTTGTATTTTTGCCTATGAACATTTTGATCCATTATTTAATATAGTTCAGTTCAGTTCACATAAGGTAATTTTATATCTAATTAACTCATTCATCTTTTCCTGGTTTTAAGTATTCAAAAGAAAATGTGGTTAGGGAAATGAATATTTAAGACTCTTAGAACTGTTCTACAAGAATCCATGACAGAACTTCTATTTCTGAGTCAGATTTTTATGCATAATTTAAAAGAGAGATATAAGGGAGTTCTTGAAAAGACTTGCATCTAGAAGATAGAATGTTACCTGATTCTTTCATCCATTGAATCATGTAGAAATTGTGCTACTCTCAAAAGGATGAAATTTTTGTGTTATATGAAAATGTAAAAACCATATTAGTTACCCTGCCATTGCAACTACTAATACTCAATGATCAAAAAAGGGGAAATATGGATTTTTTTCCCTTGAGGGGAATTGTTTCATGGAAAATGAGTTAGTACTGAAGGTATATTAGGATCTAAGAAAATTCCAAAGGCTAGTAAAATTATTCCATTATGTATATATGCACTTTTAGTGTTAAAGTGTGATGAACAGAGGGTTTCTAGTTACATAAATCAGGTAATGAGTACACTTCCCTCCCATCCATTCTTTCCTTCTTTCCTTCTCTCTCTCTTTCTCTCTTTCTTTCTTTCTTCCTTCCTTCCTTTCTTCCTTCTTTCTTTCTTTCTTTCTTTCTTTCTTTCTTTCTTTCTTTCTTTCTTCCTTTCCTTCTTCCTTTCTTTCCTTCTTCCTTTCTTTCCTCCTTTTTTAACTCAGGGCCTGAGCACTGTCCTTGGGCTTTCTCAAGGCTAAAGCTCTACCACTTGAGCGACAGCACCACTTCTGGCTTTTTCTATGTATATGGTACCAAGGATTGGAACCTGCATTGTCTTTCATGATAGGCAAGCACTCTACCACTAGACCAAATCAATAGACCAAATATATCAGACCCAGTATATTTCTTTTTGAACAGTCACCCCTTCTATAGCTCTCTCCCAGTTTTTCTCTCCCATCCCCACCCACAAGTTGTATCATTCATTTTCAACGTAATGTCCACAGTGAGTATCACCGGTGCATTCGTTCACTCTTCGTCCCACCATTTCTGTGACCTTCCTCACCTTCTCCAAACAGAGAAACTTACATATATGACAAAAGATATAGAAAATAGAAACAAAAAGACCCTTGTTTCCATTTCTTGGAGTTCATTTTGATCAACATCATTTATATGCACATAGCTATTAAGCCTTTGTGATCATCTCCTATGAATATCCTCCATTGGTCTTACTGTGTGAATGACTAGAGACCTGTATAATTTATCATGTCCAGTGTATTTTTTGTCTTTTACCATACAGTGTGTTTACTTGTAGATTTATAGGTACATTGTAGTTACCACAAATGAGGGAAACCATGAAGCCTGTTTCTTTGGCTCTTGCTTACTTGCTTCTAAGTCTTTCCATTTCCTTACAAATGGTAGAATATCATTCTTTCTGATGGAAACATAGAATTCCATTGTGTATATATACCACATTGGTTTGTCCACTGAGGGGAAAATCTAAGAAAATTATATAAATCAGCTATTTAGCAATAAAAATAAGCTGTTCTATGACAAGTCATTCATAATTGTCTTTTCTTTGAACTGGAGTGTTTACTGCTACTTCCTGAAACTGTAGCATATGACTTTTAAAAACAAAACCAAACAAACAACAAAAAGAAAAATCTTAGGGGCCTGGAGTTTGGCCTAGTGGTAGAGTGCTTGCCTAGCATGCACGAAGACCTTGGTTTGATTCCCAAGTACCACATAAATAGAAAAAGCCAGAATTGGTGCTGTAGCTCAAGTGGTAGAGCTCTAGCTTTGATAAAACCCAAGAACAGTGCTCAGACCCTGAGCCCAAGCCCAGGAGTTGTCTTTTTTACTGTTGCTTATTTGTTTTGCTTTTTTTTTTTTGCCAGTCCTGGGCTTGAGCTCAGGGCCTGAGCACTGTCCTTGGACTTTCTCAAGGCTAGAGCTCTACCACTTGAGCCTCAACACCACTTCCAGCTTTTTCTATGTATGTGGTACGGAGGAATTGAACCTAAGTCTTCTTGCATGCTGGGCAAGCACTCTACCACTAGCCAAACTCCTGGCCCTGTTTTCCTTTTTTAAAAGCCATATATTACACTTTTAGGAAGTGGTAGTAAAGATCAAATTTATTTTATTTTGAGGTCATTATGACTAAAAAGAAAAGGTTTGTCATCAACTGGAAGTACAGAACTAGACACAACAGAAGAGAAGACAAGAAAGAGGGAGGGAAAGAGGGTGTGGAAGGAAGTGGGATAGAAGGTGGGATAAATTATTCAGGAAGTGTAAATTATATAGATTTTTAATTAAATAAATAATGTTTTGAATAAGAATAATATACACTCAAATCACACAAAACATAGGCATCAAAGATTCCTACATTTTAAAATTGTTACATAGTTTATCCCTTCGACTCTGTCTTAACACAATGTAAAATAAATATAAAAATGTGGAATTAGTAACCTTTATTACAAGGATTTTTGTTGTTGTTGTTTTATTTTTTTTCAGGTCGTGGGGCTTGGACTCTGTGCCTGGGTGCTGTCCCTGAGCTCTTCAGCTCAAGGCTATTGCCCTACCCTTGAGCCATAGCACCACTTCTGGATTTTGCTTTTGTTTTTGCTTTTCTTTAGTGATTAAGTGGAGAAAAGTCTCACGGTCTTTAGTGCCTGGCCTGGCTTTGAACCTTAATCCTTAGATCTCAGCCTTCTAAGTAACTAGGATTACAGGAGTGAGCCACTGCCACTGTGTTTAGTTAATTACAAGGGATTTTAAAATATATTTGGGAGTGTGATTTTATATTTTTATGAAATGATACCCACAATTAATACTCTCTTGGTCTCTTCACACAAAGAAAGTGGTTTTATGTAGTGAATCTTTGCTTTACCTACATTTTTTTTCAGACAGATGGAATTAAGGCATTAATTTTTAAAACAGTGAAAAACTGTCTCTTGTAGAAAAACACTTGCAATGCAGAAATAACTCAGACAGTTCTTAAAATTAAGGGCTGTTAATGTGAAGATATAAATATTTAAAGGTGTTAAACAGTGTTTTGGTGAAATTTAAAGAACTATAACTTTTTAAGATACTGAATATTTTGGTGCAACTGGGAAAGGATTTCTAACCATTTATAGGAATTTAAACTTTAGATGCAGTTTGTCTTTTTATTAATTTTCTGTTGAAGGAGTGACCTTCCTGAAAAGAAAAATAGACTAGCAGAAACTAAGAAAAATATAGATGAAGGAAACTTCATGATGCAATTCTGGGGAAACAGGATGCCTTGGATTAGAGTTATGAACACATTAGGCAAAGAATTATTGAATTATATTTCTTAGTAAACTGAATTATTGAATCCTAGAGGTTTATTAACTTTTCTTGAGATCAAAACCCACTGAAAAAGTAATTTAACTGTACTACAGTGTAATTAAGTAGCCTTCTACATTCTCAACAGGTAGCTTGGAGATTTTATTAAAAATTTTGAATTATGTAATTTTTGCTTGTCAATATATCATTAATAGATATCAAATAATCACATATGTTATTTCTTTTCTTTTTGAAGCTTGATAATGCAGATGAACAAGCAGCTCAGATCAGAAGGGAACTTGATGGTCGGCTGCAATTGGCAGAGAAAATGGCAAAGGTAAATTATTTGCATTTTCTATTATACAAAATTTTTACATTAGCTAGATTTTTATGAGTTGAGGCATATTTAATACAGGTAAAGGCACTTAAAATGAAAACTAGTCAGTTTATTTTTTAATAAAATTTTATTAAAATTATTAAGGTGTTACACAGGGGTGGGTACCATTTCACAGTTCAGGTGATGCATATATTTCTCTTCTGGACAATGTCACCTATTCTTTCTCTTTTCCACAGTTTCTCTTCCCATCTCTACCCACAAGTTGCATAACTCATTTTCCACATAATGCATACTGAATACCATGATTGCATTTTGTTCACACTTTCTCGCTCCCTTTCTGCTTCCATATTGCTCCTTCCTAAAAAAAAAACAAAAAAGGAAATAAAGCACATACAGACAGCATTACCAAAAACAACATAAATAACCCATGTTTATGTTCACTTCGTAACCACAAATATTTGACCCAGATATTAATGAAGTAGAACATTCTCTCCAGTTTGGACCTGTATTCTGAAACTGTGAAATATTTCCTTTTTTCATGAAGAAATCATTGATCTTCTCTAACTGCCATATCAAGAAAAGTTTCAGGGCTGAATTAAGCAAACTATAATCAAGGAGAAAAATCTCCTTATGAAGTAATATGATATAATCCAGTATATCCAGCACCAGATTTGGCAACGAGTTATACCAACTACGGTTTGATTATATTATTAAATATCTGGGACACAGTCTGGAATATAAAGTGTTTCTCTGTAATATCCTAGTTGTTTTATTCATATAATCACTGTGTTTTTGAAAATAGATTTCAGACATGTAAATTACAATAGATTTCAAGGAAAAGTGATCAATTTCTTTTTAAGGTGTAGAGTCTAGATCTCAATTATACAAACCACTTTTTGGTGTGAATGAGATTTACTTCAATATCTTAAATTTTTTTAGTCTTCCTAATGGAACTATATTTATGTTAGTTTAGGTATTCTCTCGTTACCTTCTGCTAAGGTAAAGCTTAGACTATTTGGTAAAAATTCCCCCATTTCACTCCTCATAAAACATACATATCAAGTGTGCAATGTTTCGTTAACAGCTCAATAAATGTATGTATACATATTTCATGGACTGAGTTCCAAACCAAGGTAGTGAACTTTACTGGCACTTGAGAAGCTCTGTCACATGCTTCCTTTAACAATTAAATTGTATTTGTGCTGTGAAAGACTTATATGACAGATTTTAGGACTATTAATCCTTGTTCATCGGAATTTAAAAGTGGAGAAAAGACTGTAAAATTGGAGGCAAACAGAAATAAGGAAAAGTGAAGAGAAATGGGTAATGGGAATACAGTAAGTTGTGAGAAGCAATATGGAGACAGACTGCAGATAAATGAAGATAAGAGATTATGTGAATTAGCAGGATAGGGTTATATCCACAAACAGAGAGTAGTTGTATAAGGTATATGTCTCAAGGGACTGTGTGTGTGTATCTGTTTGGTATGGGATGGGAGGTAGAGGCATTGAATTATTGTAACTGGAAGCTTTATTGAAGTTAGTGCTTTATCTGAAACACTAGACTCCAATCAACCTGGAAGAATGGAAGGTGTTTGCTTTTCTTAAATGCTAACACTAAGAACAAAGCTGGAACATGTGGCAAAAAGTACAGGGCAAACTCATAAAACTGTGATCCACACTGGTATAATGTCTCTAGTACCTGGTCCTTCAAGGCCTGGCTGAATATAGATGCTCTGGCACACAGTTTAAGTGATATCTCGTTAGTTATGGGATGAAGACTCAGGCTCAGGATTGTTCTCAAGTTCACATCTAAGAGGAAAATGTGTTTTTAAAAGCCCCGAGCTGGGTTACATGTAAAAATCAGTGAACACAAGAAGGTTATTCCTATGAGGTACCCTAGTGGTTTCATCAGAGCTCTTCAAAACCAGAGCAATGTCTGAAGAATAAAGTAAGGCACGGGGAGAGGGGGTCAGAAAGGAAAAGGAGCTCAAAAATAAGATTTCTTTCCATGGAAATATTGACAAAGCACATAGAACAGAGTTAATTTCTCTCTGCCTTAATTTCAAGAAATGGAAGCATTTTTATAATATTGAGAACACTCATGGACTCAATAAGGGTACTTCAACATATTATTGAATAACCTTATTGTGTTAAAATAAGAACATTTAAAAGATTATTTGTAAGATTTTCTTTTCCAAACACAGAAAAAATTCTAGTAAAATTATTTTCCAGGAAGCTTGAAAATACTGGTAAGTCAATTTTTGGAGATGTCTGCCAGTTTTCCTCGATAGATGATAATGATGAAGGATTTTGCACTAAAGCTAAATATAAATAAGTTATTTTTTCATGTACAAATGCCAGTATCTCATGAAGTAACACCTTGGAAGTTTGAAAGTGACACTGGTGCATTTGAACTTTCAAATAAGCATGTATTTAACTTTTATTTGGTGAAGATAGAATTTAATAGGGATAATTGTGAGTTTTGAAAAAATATAAAATGAAGACACAATGAAGATTCTGTTCAGTGTGTTAGTGAGGAAAGCCAGTTAAATCTTTTAAAGATAGTCCAAAGAGCATTTGAGAAAGGAGATGTTTGGTTATTGTTGAATGGCGTTTACGCCATATGTTATTGAAACTAGCCCTTGGCCCTTGTCTTTCTGCCTTATTTCTGAGTTTTAGTTTGTGTTTTCTGTTTTTTTTTCATATATTTTTTATTGTACTTAATAGAAGGGTTGCATGATATTTGCCAGATAGATGGTGCATTAATTCCCATACATTGATACCCTTTCACATGTCTTGGTCCCCATTTCCTTCCCCCCCACCCCCACCCCTCATCTTGTTTACCCCCGTTCCCTATCCAATTTCAAATAACCAAATACAAATATATCCGATATATCAGGTAACAAAGTGAGATACTGTAACAATTTTGGTCAGGTTTTAAAGTTAGTTCAAACATAGAAAATGGTATTTCTCATGGCATAATTTGCTTTCTCTATATTTTATAATTAAAAATCTGTTCCCATCCTAATTTGTCTTCCTAAAAAAACTCAAGGAATCATATGCTTGGGTAGTTATTTGTTTTTTTTTCCTGAGGATAATTTTGCTATTTTGAGCTATGGCATCAACTGTATCTTAAAAGCATACTTAGGAATATTCCTTGAAAAATTGATGATTTGTATAGCTATTTAATTCCCGTGAAGATGTATAACTAGAATATTGATCATATGTAAATGGTTTTGAAGGGAATATGCAAAGGCTATATTGAGGGCAAATGAAAACAGGTGGTCTGAGACTCTGGGACTGCTTTGTGAAGTGGAGCCAGATGTTCCTTCCTGTCCAGTGACTTCACTGGTGCGAGCCAGGCTCTTGGCCGGGTGCAGGTTGCCAGAGCAATCCGAACACAGAGTTATCCTGCTAGAGAGGATTTCTTAGGTGAGGCTCTGAATGATAACAAGGGAGCATCAGCAAAGGCAGTTGTTTTCTGGGGCAGTGGGTAATCATTAGAAGAATGTCTGCTCTAGGTCTCCATTCTTCAGCCAATGTTCGTACTGTGATAGACACATTTTCCTGAAGTTAGAAACCTGCATCACCTCTCCTTTTAACAGAACCATCAGGTCATATTGGCAGAGATTAACAAAGAGCTAGGAATATGAGAAGGATAATGCTGACACTGGCTGCTTGGAGGAAATTATAAATCATTACCATCTTCTCTGAGGACAATTTGATACTGTCTAAACATCAATATTTTTAATATCTTTTTAATTGAGTGAAAAACACAGAAATCTCATTGCAGAGATTAGTGGGCAGTGTTCAAGCATACTGATATATCTCAACAACAACCAAAAAAATGATCTTAAAAATTGACATTGTCAGGTTTTCAACTTAGATTTGTTCTTATCATAAATTGAGCTTTTGTTTTAAATTTAAATTTTTATAAAGTAAATTGGTACACTGGTGTGTTCTGAAAATTAATTCTAGTATTGTGTCCTTGTTGGTAATTAATGAGTTTTAATTTGAATTCTTATATGTGTTAAGTATACTATCTCAATACATATCTGTATAAGAAGACATTATTAAAATACTTCCTAACTAGAAAAGAAGTAGCTCCTGAATATTTTCTTATAGACTGTTACTTTTAAGAATTTCAACAAAACATTTCATATACTAAAGCTTTGTACATGTCTGGGTTTTTTTGTTTCTTTTTCTCCTACATAAATCCTATTTAAAAAGATAAAAACCACAATGATCCTCAATAAAATACACAAGGTACCCCTAAAATAATCAAAATTATCAGAGACTAAAGATTGAAATATCTAGAAACTAAAATGCTTGGCTGATAAATTATATGGAGAGTATCATAATTTCTAGAGTGGAAATTGAAATTTGACTTAAATAACACGATTTTAAAATTTGTTTCTAAGGAAAGAAGATTCCCCAAATTTATCGCAAAAGAAATGGAGAATATGTACATAGAAGAACTGCGATCTTCAGTGAATTTGCTAATGGCCAATTTGGAAAGTCTTCCTGTTTCAAAAGGTGGTCCAGAATTTAAGTTACAAAAATTAAAACGTTCACAAAATTCTGCATTTCTGGACCTAGGAGATGAGAATGAGATTCAGTTGTCAAAGTCAGACGTGGTCCTGTCATTCACCTTAGAGGTAAGTGATTTTTATCCTGTACTTCTTTGATAACTGTATAGTATAAATGAGGCTGTACAATAATTTCTACTGCCATCCGTGCTCACACTTAGAATTTAAAGCACCATAATAGGTTTAGAAGATATTGACTTTTTTGGATAAATAGGTAATATATACAAATGAATGCAAACTGCCCCTTACACTTAACTGTGATATTAGGATTAAATAATAAAATAATAGACCTTTTGAAGCACATCTTTAGCCATCCAGACTAGTATAAATTAGTGGGGCCAGGAGTTTGGCCTAGTGGTAGAGTGCTTGCCTAGCATGCACGAAGACCCGGGTTTGATTCCTTGGTACCACATACATTAAAAAAAAGCCGGAAGTGGTGCTGAGGCTCAAGTGGTAGAGCTCTAACCTTGAGAAAGTCCAAGGACAGTGCTCAGGCCCTGAGCTCAAGCCTAGGACTGGCAAAAAAAAAAAAAATTAGTGAAGTAAGCAAAATACACCTGGGTAAAAATAGGCCTCAGACATGGTTGTTGAATTCTCTCTACATTTGAAACTTGCCTGGCTTCCCCTTTCTAAGATACAACCTTAGGATCACCATTTTTGTAAGACAGAATCAAGTAAACCAGTTACAGTAGACACACTGAGACATGTAGGAGATGGAAAGGAGAGAATTCTTTTGTATTAATTCCACATTTATTACAGATACAGTAAATATTACAAAGAACAAGAACAAATGTCATGCATTTAAAATTATGTTCTCTAAAACACTAGTGTTTCATCCTTTTTATACATCTCAAACAATAACACTGATATTGTTAATATAGTGTCTATTAATGTCTTTCATGAATATTTTCTTCATACTAATCATACAAATGTCTAACCTAGAAATATGTCTGTAGATTCATATAACACAAACATATACAAATATGCACACACACATAGGAACCTAGGAGAGAGACCTTATGTGAAAGAAAAGATAGAATATTATATTCATAATAATGAAATGCCAAGTGATCATTTAAGATAGGATAAATCCCTGCTTTTCTCCTAATAAATTTTATTCTATAAGCAGATGCAAGCAATGTTAGCTTAAATTCTAGCTCTCTCAAATTCTTTTGTCCTTTTTTTCTTCTTTGTATTGCTATGTCTTCTTTGCTAGTTCCTGGTACTATATTTCCTGATTAAAAAATAAAAGCATATATAAGATTTTTATTTCTTGCTGATTTTAGACTTACTTTCAGAATTGCTTAGTTGAGAAGTCTGCTTTTTCTTCTGGGTAAGCTTGAGCATAAAACAACTGCTTCTCACTCCTTAAAACTCCAGGCTAATGATCTCTTTCTAGGTCAATAGATTGAATTTAGTGTCAGAGCAGAAATATGTAGGTTTCTTTGTACTCAAGATTTCACTCTGGGTTAAACTAATGGCATTGCCAAGTGGTTTTGCTTTTTGTGCTTCCCTCTCAACCTCTCTGCCTCATAAAATAATGGTGTTTAGGCGTCAGGAGTTTGGCCTAGTGGTAGAGTGCTTGACTAGCATGCGTGAAGATCTGGGTTCGATTCCTCAGGTACCACATACACAGAAAAACCTGGAAGTGGTGCTGTGGCTCAAGTGGTTGATCTGTAAACTTGAGAAAGTCCAAGGATAGTGCTCAGGCCCTGAGTTCAGGCTTCAGGTGTGGCAAAAAAAAGTAATAAGTAAGGTTGTTTAATGTACACGCACATAGTTTACAGCATGTGGATTACTTGTTTCCTCTAATAAATCTTTTGCAGACTAAAATGAGAGACACCAGCAGTTTTTAAAAAAGGATTTTCCACAAATGAAAGCCTTCATTTAATTACATTATAACATTTTCTCATAAGAGTTTAGCACTTAAGTTTTGCGATAAAAAAATGTCAAAATGTCAAGTACTCTTAAGCTGACAATTTTTATTATATATAAATCTACCATTAACTATATAGAATTAAACATTCAGAACAGAAGAACCAGTTCAGAACATTTTCTCATTGTCCGCTATTGTTCAGTCTTCATCAATTATATATAATTAACATCTTAGAAGTTCTATTTCCTCTTATGAAAATAAAATTAAGCTGACAAGTGAAACTGGGAATTGTTATTCTGTACTTTATTGCCAATATGCTAAAGCAAGCTGTTCAGTTATAAATGGTATTAGGATGAGAGTACTACTTAAAACTTTCCTTTGTGTTGTCTGAGAAGCTTGTGTGTTTGTGAAATTGCCTTGACAGCCTCTTTGGCTATTTCTGTCCAAGGCAGATATTTTGCCACCATAGTAAAATACAAATCTGTTCTTTAGTGTTCACAATATTTTATGGAGGGGTTTTATGTGTCCAGCAATAATAATGAAATTATGTTAGAGAGATGACAGTCCAGAATAGATTTGTGGGGCTCTGAGAAAACTGAATATTACTCTTCTAGAGGAGTCACAAGGCCTGTGACCATCAGCTAAGCCTTCTAAAACACTTATTCCTGAAACTCCAGATTTCAACTAGGAACACTTAAAGCTAATGGTTAATCCAATGAGAAGCCTCACACCTCATTCTTTAGGCTTAGAACTAGTCCGGTGGAGAAATCTCTTAAGTATTGAATCCTGAGCCTAAGACATAAATTGCAGATTTGAAAACATTGCCTTAATTTTACCGTCCCCTTCTTTTTCTAGTCAACTTTTGCTGTTGGTCATATTGCATCTATTTTCAAGTGGATTTTTCTTTACTAGAAGGCAGGCTGCAGGATAGGCCGGTTTTCTGGATATTTTAATTATCTTTAAGTTGTTGTACAAAGGAGTTCCCATTCACCAAAGCAATTGATGGATACACCCCTTTCAAGTTCTCACCCCCAACCTCAAACCACCTCTTCCCTTACTTATCTTAATTTTAGGTTATGCATTGAATTTCCTTGCCATTTAACAAAGAAGTTTATGTATGCAGTGAATCTTGATCTATGTCATCACTTCATCTGTCCTTGACCCACCCCTTCTTTTATACACAATGAATTCTTCCTTCATTCTTCCCTCATCCTCCCTTCAAGGTGCATTTTTATTATTTTCTTTTCTGCTGACTGATCTATGATAGTATCTGTTCCAGTGCTTGGCACACCATTATTTCAGTAAATAATCATTGAATTAAGATTTCCTTCATGGGAAACAGAAGCAGCAGTTATACAGACAGGATTATATTTTTCTCTCCATTCATGAAGCATTATAATGGAATACTTACGCAAAACATAAACTAATCCACAGAACACTAAGCCATCTAATGACATGCTACAATAAAGACAGAAGAAAACAAATGCTTCTGAAATTATGATTGGTGTGCTATGCATATGGGTTACCATGACTTGAATGTAGTTTGTTTGCACATTGAATCTTTTCACTGATTCCTTTGTTATCTAGTGATACATAATCTCCAGTTTCCCTGAACTGCTTCCTTTTATTTTCCCCACTACAAGTTTAAGAGCCCCATAACTCTCAAGTCATTGTACTGCCCAAAAGCAAGTTATCTAGTGGACCTCTGCTTGTTTTGCTTTTAGGACAGCTTTCTCTAATTTCCCCTTAGGGCATCAGCCACAGAGAGAATGAGAAGGTGCAACATAGATCAGTATTAATTTCCCTGGGTCCATTATCAAATTGAGGTTGGAATTTCTTGAAACAGTAACTTCAAAATATGTTAGCTGATGGTCTAGGGAATTCGTGGCTCTTTATCACCAATGATAGGAACTAGCTATATTTTTCTCCTCTTGGAAAGTGTATTTGTGGAGTTGCATTGTTATATTTATTCATCACAGAAGTCATATATTTTCAAAGTGATGAATCTACAGGATAAAAACCTTCTGGCACAGATGAGAGCTACAATTTTTAGGAACAGAATGCTATCTGTTGAATGCTATAGTAGGCCCAGTTTGCCAGAGCTTATAGAATAGTCAACAATAGTTAATGCTGAGCCTACAATTCCTCTTTTCTCTTCTACACTCTGACTTTTAAATACACTGCAGAAGAAATTATAGTGTGGCAACAACAATCTGACATGCAAACCAAGACTTAAGATTGCTATTCTTCCTTGTGGATTATAATTCTGTTTGTTTTATTCATATTAAGTGACCTTTAACTTTTTTTATCATTGATCTGGGCACTGGTGGTTCATTTCTGTAATTGTAGCTAGTCAGGCAGCTAAAGTATCATTGAATGACAATTCACTAGAGTAATACCAAGTTCAAATGTAGCTCGCCTTTACCCACTGTCAACAAAAATATTGAATAAAAAATATCTTTTCACTTCTTATGATTTCTGCTTTGGTTTACTAAAAGTAAATTTTATTTTTAGTTATTTTTTTACTTTTTATAAAAATTAGGAACCATTTTAAATGTTACTAGCAACAAACCTGAGTCATCAAAAATTGCTTTAAAATAATTCCCTTTTCCCAGAAGGTAGAAATACATAAAGCAATGGTATTTCCCATGTGCACATTGAATTAGTACATTCTTTAATGTGTAGATAACTGGTCTTTACCTCATCAAGTTAGTATTAAAACCTTTCAGTATAAATTATATTTACTACTCTATTTTGATAGTAAAATATACAGTGTTTATAAGGAAAACTATTTCATAAATAGCAAGCATCATTTAAAATAAGTTAATGTAGAAAATCTTTGCTATAAGGTGTTAGTATCAACAACAATGTCTATAATAATAAATACTATTTTCCTGTGTAATACTATGTATCTGTATACATATATTCCAATAATTTTACTAAATTTTCATCTGTGATTTTACTTTAATTCATTCATATAGGCTGGCATTAATTATTTAAAATCTGAGGTTAAATTTTGTTTAATTCACCAGAATCTGTCTTTAACCATACTTAACTTTAATAGCTATCAAGAGGTAATCTTCACTAGCTATCAAGAGTTACCTTTCCAGTAGCCAGATTTGTTCAAAGTAGTTGTAACTAGCAGTAGATAATGAAGGCAGAACATTCTAACAATGTACTCAGGTTAATGCATTGGTGAGTCTTTCTCCTTGTCCTTTATGCTATTTCCATGCATTGAAACTTGACATACTATTTACAAATCCTTTGATCTTCAGATTGTCATAATGGAAGTGCAAGGCTTGCGATCCGTGGCTCCTAATCGCATTGTTTACTGTACAATGGAAGTGGAAGGAGGAGAGAAACTGCAGACAGATCAGGCTGAAGCCTCCAGGCCACAGTAAGTTGGTTCCAAAAGATATTTGGGGTATTTTCTTTATGTGCAAAACTTTATAGTATGGCATGCTGAACCTGTTGTTTGGGTAGCTTTGTCTCCACTGTGTTGGAATTCCTGTGCACCTTTCTGTATAATAACATTCTGATTAGATCTTGACAGCTGCCCTGTCCGGGAAAGCCTACAGATGTGAAGCCAACCATTAAGCTGCAAAAGGTCTGCAGTAATCTATAAGGAAAGTACAAGTCAGTGCGATATTATATTATAGCTAGACCTTATAATTTCTATGTTATGAGTTGGCAGTGAGTAGATACCACACGTCTGCACTCCGACTTGGAGTATTTCAGTAAGTAACTCAGTGAGTTAGAGAGCCAATTAATGACTGCCATGCCAACATCATAGATGCTAAACCTGTTCTTTGTTCTAACCATTTCATGGGTCACATTCTAGGAAAACATGTAGTTGAATTTGGAGGATGTTCTATTTAGTGGATTTAAATTTGGAAAACATCAGAATGTCTGATAGAAAAGCCAGTAGGATCTTTAAGCCATTTCTAATTGAAGCTGGTACAAGATGACATATAAGGATGTGGTTTCAATTTTCTGCCTATGGATATCTTGTTTGGCCAACACCATTCATTCAAGAGGCTGTTTTTCTTCCAGAATGTTTTCGGCTCCCTTTTCAAATATTAAGTGGTTGTAAGTCTGTTGGGTTACTTATCCATCAGAAAAAATAAAGAGTTGGAAAAAAAAGTTTAGTAAGTCAGGCCTAAAGAGACAAAGGATCCATGTTTTCCCTTATGTATGGAAGCTAGATTTAGCTTACAAACTCAAAAATGAAATATGTTGAGTGATATGCAAGTGTATGCAAATGTAACTGAAATATGGCAGATTCAAGGGAGATCTCGAGTAATATCTCCCTTTCTCTTTCTCTCTCTCTCTCTTTTCTTTTTTCTCTCTTTCTCTCTCTCTTTCTTTCTTTCTTTTTCTTTCTTTCTTTCTTTCTTTATTGCTTTCTTTCTTTCTTCTCTCTTTCTTCTTTTTCTTAAGCATGTTGAACTCTGGACCTGGGAGTTGTCCAGCTCTTCAGCTCAAGGCTACCTCTCTACCACTGAGCCACAGCACCACTTCTGGTTTTATGGTGGCTAATTGGAGATAAGAGTCTCATGAACTTTATGCCCAAGCTGGCTTTGAACCACAATGCTCAGATCTCAGCCTCCTGAGTAGCTAGGATTACAGGTGTGAGCCATCACCGTCAGGCTCAAATAGTGCTGTTTCTTAGAGTGTCAAAAAATTCAATAAAATAAAGCACCAGGAAGCAGGTACTTGCAAGGAGTGTGGGGTTAAGTCAGGAAGAAAGGGGTACACAATGAAGAGAAGGAGGAACTATAAACAAAAATCTAATGTATATCCTACAAAATTAAGAAGCATGGGCCAGGAGTTTGACCTAGTGTTAGATGTTTGCCTAGCATGCACGAAGACCCAGGATTGCTTCCCCGGTACAACATACATAGAAAAAAAGCTGGAAGTGGTGCTGATTCTCAAGTGGTAGAGCTCTAGCCTTGAAAAAGTCCAAGGACAGTGCTCAGGTCCGGAGCTCAAGCCAAGGACTGGCAAAAAAAAAAAAAAAATTAAGAAGCGTGAGGAAAGCCTGGCTTGGGGAGAGTTGGGCATAAATGTTGGAAGGGATGATCAAGATATATTTACAAACTGCCTTGTTAAATGGCAACTAAGAAGCCAGTCAGGTCTGAAAGATCTGATGGACCTTGCCACTTCTTCATTTGAGCAGTGTTCTTTGAGAACATTTTTTATTTTTGGTTGGCCGTGGGATTTGAATTCTGGGCCTGGGAGCTGTTGCTGAGCTCTTCAGTTCAAGGCTACTACCCTACCCCTTGGGCAACAGCGCCACTTCCAGTTTGCTAGTGATTAATTGGAAATAAGAGTCTCATGGTGTTTAGTGCCTGGGCTGGCTTTGAACTGTGATCCTCAGATCTTAGCTTCATCAGTAGCTAGAATTACAAGCGTGAGCCACCTCACCCAGTTTTTGTTTTCTTTTACTCAGCCTTTGATCAAAACGTATTAACAGGGCTGGGATGTAGCTCAGTGGCAAAGTCCTTGCCTAGCAAGTGCAACATCCTGGGTTCGATCCCCAGTACCTGTAGCTCTCCAGCAACAGAGGTATGAGAGGGACACCCAGGGCCAGCCTGAAGTCCCCCAGAATGGAGCGAGATGACAAGTATGGATAACCCAGCCCTCCCCCAATTACTGGGGAGAAAACAACACTGAGCCAGGAGCTGTATCAGCCATAAAAGCGCAGCAGATCTCCCTTTATTGTGTCGGACACTTAGTTATATACTGTGGGGGAAAAAGGAGATGGGGAAGGGGAGAGCAGCCAATAGAAAGAAGGGTCACTAAGGGTCAAACTTTCAGGTACTGGGCCGTACCCGTGCAGGAAAGCGCACGCGGGCTGGGGGGTTCAGTTGAGTCACTACATAGAAATACCTTGAGAGGTGTACGAGGAATGCCTGGCCAAAGCCCTTTAATGGACACTGAGCCGGAATGATGAACAGGCCCTAGAGATGGAGACCAGGCCCCAACAAGTACGAAGAAAGAAATGTAAATATATATATAGTTAAATAATATTAACATTGTAAGAGAATTTTGCCTTACCCGTAAGTTGTCTGTTCATTTCAGAAACCTCTGTTAAGAACTTGGGTAGAACTGGCTAAGCACCAGATCTAAAAAAATGAGCAAGAAACTTTTGTGGCTGTAGAGCCGGAAGACTAGGAGAATGCAGAGGGTTAAGTCTAACAAGAGTGAGAGGCCCAGAGTGTTAGGGCCTTCTGAAGAAACACATTGAATCTACTTCTCTGGCCTTGCACAGTCCCACAGATCTGCTATGAGCTTTCTGTCAATGCCACTGGAAACTCACCGCCTCCTTCTCTTCCTAAAGTCTGCACCTGTCCTCTACTCTGCTCTTCAGATAGCCCCTCAAAAGCATCAACCTGTTCTGGATCTGGCACTTGCTTTACTCTCTGCAGTCTTTTTAAACATTACCTCCTAAAAACATCTTCCTTTGAGATAACCCAGTAGCAATTTGATGCTTTCTGGCTCATCACTTTTTAATTTTTGGACTGAATGCATTTTTCCCATCTGTTTCTTTTACATTGTGTTTCCTCTAATAAAAAAGCAAGACAGAAATATTATCCTATTTAATCTATCTTATTAGGCTCCTACTCATAATTTCTTAACTCAGTTAATTGAAATCATCTTATGGCTCAGTCACAGTAAGCATTTGGGGGGAAAGTCTTGGGGTATTCAGTAAAGTGAGTAGTCATCACCAAAATCAGGTTTGGAACATATTTATCATCTCAGAGGAGAAACTCTATACTCTTTATCTTTAACTCTTGCCTCTTCATCCTAAGAGACCATCAGTTTACTTTCTGCCTATATTAATTTATCTTCTGCCTGTATAGATTTTTGTTTTGTAGATTTTTCATATAACTATTTATATTTTGAAACCATTTTATTATGAAATATATACTCCAGTGTGTATCTTCTTTTACTTGCAATGTTCACATCTTATGACAGGTTTTGGGATGCAGCTTTCATAATTGAAAAATATCTACTCTAGTGTATCTATTATATGGCATTACCACATATGCACACTCCATACCACACAAACACACACACATACTACACATCTACACACATCTACACACATCTGCACACACACACACACACACACAATTTTCTTTTTTTTTTTTTTTTTTTTTGCCAGTCCTGGGCTTGAGCTCAGGGCCTGAGAACTGTCCTTGGACTTTCTCAAGGCTAGAGCTCTACCACTTGAGCCTCAGCACCACTTCCAGCTTTTTCTATATATGTGGTACCAAGGAATCAAACCCGGGTCTTCGTGCATGCTAGGCAAGCACTTTAACCACTAGGCCAAATTCCCAGCCCCACAATTTTCTTTTACAATATATATAATATAACAAATGTTTTCTCGTGTTCTCTGGAGTCTGCTTCCTTAATGTGTCTTAAGTTAATTAAATTTGGGCGCGGGGGGGGGTTTGGCCTAGCGGTAGTGTGCTTACCTAGCATGCGCAAAGACCTGGGTTCGATTCCTTGGTACTACATACATAGACAAGTAGAAAAGCCAGAAGTGGAGCTGTGGCTCAAGTAGTAGTTCTCTAGCCTTGAGAAAGCCCAAGGACAGTGCTCAGGCCCTGAGTTCAAGGCCCAGGACTGGCAAAAAATAAATAAATTTGGTGATGGCCAACTTAATTTTTCTTTATGGCTTTGCTTTTGATATAAATCTTATGAATCACCAAGATAATATAAAGCATAGAGGCATATCTATTTGTTTTCTTATTTGAAAATAATTTTAACAGATAAGTTTAGGCACCTAATCCATTTATTTTGATTTTTGCAGTTGCTGCTATATGCAGTTCTAACTTTCTCCAGTTGTATTTGAAGTATTTGAATATCCAGTTACCCCAATACCATTTGTTGAAAGAAATTTTTATTTCCTAGTACTTGTTACTTTCTTTCTTTATGCAAAGCAATTGACCATTGATATCTGAATTTATTTGTGTGCTTTCAATTTTTTTCATATATTTTTATTGTAATTAATAGAAGGGTTATATGATATTTGCCAGATAGACGGTGCATTAATTCCCATACATTGATACCCTTTCACATGTCTTGGTCCCCATTTCCCTCCCCCCACCCCCACCCCTCATCTTGTTTTCCCCTGTTCCCTATCCAATTTCAAATAACCAAATACAAATATATCCGATATATCAGGTAACAAAGTGAGATACTGTAACAATATGATATAACCAAGGGACAGCAAAAGAGATGAGAGATGACATAGTACCTTAAGAACAACAATCATTCATTATATGGCTTATGTTTCTATATCCTAGAGATCCTTTCATTTAGCGTCCTTATGTGCTTTCAATTTTATTATATGATTTATATGTACATCCTCATGCTAATACCACACTTAGCACACTTGATGACTTCGGCTTAATTGTAAATGTTAAGATCACTGCAAATCCTCCTATCATGTTTCTTTGCCAGATTTTTTTTTTACTGTATTTTGTTGTGACTTTTAAGATCAGCTTAATAATTCCTGCAAAATATCTGAAAACACAGCTTTGAAACTGCAGGCCAATTTGCTAATATGTTAATCTATGAACAAAGGCTTTCAGCAGTGTTGCATAGTTTTTAAAATATGAACTTTATAACTCCTTTTGTTAGCAATATTCCGAGTATTTCATTCTTTTGATACTGTGGCAGATAGATGTGCTTCTCAATATCATTTTTAAACTATTCCCTAGAAATATGTAGAAATTCACTTGATTTGGGGGCCAGGAGCATGGCCTAATGATAGAGTGCTTGCCTAGCATGCACAAAGACCTGGGTTCAATTCCTCAGTACCACATACACAGAAAAAGCCAGAAGTGTTGCCGTGGCTCGGTGATAGAGCTCTAGCCTTGAAAAAGGACAGTGCTCAAGCCCAGAGTTTAAGTCCCAGGACTGGACAAAAAAAAAAAAAGAAAGAAATTGATTTTATATATTGGTCTTAATGTGCTTCAGCCTCACTGGGCTCCTTTATGACTTCACAATTTTAGTGGATTTCTCAGACTTTACTATTTACAAAAGAATATCATCTAATTATATAGTTTAATGCTTCACATCTAAGCTGATTGCTATTTCATTTTCTTGATTACCAATATTCCTGTGCAATGTTCAATCGAAGTGCCTTAAAAAGAAATGAACATGTTCTGTGTGGTTGCTGGCCACATGAGGGAAAAGCATATCACCTTTAAAAAGTGAAGTATGATTCTAGCTATCCTATATCGGTTTGAGGAAATTCTTCTACATTCCAGGTTTGTGTATTTTAATCATGAAAAATGTTGGATTTTTGTGAAATGCTTGTCTTAAGTTTGCAGAGATGATTATATGTTTTCATTATTTTATATTGCTTTTGCATGCTAATTTCATCCCATGAAACATTTCTACTTCATCATAATATTTAATTATTTTGATTCCTTACTGCATTTTGTTTCCAAAAACTTTGTTAAGGATTTTGCTTCTATATCCTTAAGATACTTTGTTCTGGGATATGTTATTGTGATATCTAGGTGATTATCAATATCAGGATTTGGTTATTCGTAAAATGAGCTTGGACATGTTCCCTCCTCTTCTATTTCTGAAAGAATATGAAGACTCTATATGAATTCTACTTTAAATTCTTGGAGATTATCACTAATGATTCTGTCTGAACCTGAGTTTCTCAGGTCATTTATGAGCCATGTTCAGATCATTTATTTGTTCTCTTTTAACATATTGTTCTCTTGTGTTTTTGAGTCAATTTCAGTATTTTGTGTCTCTCCAGGAATTTATCAGTTTACCTGAGTTTTCTAATTCATTGTCCTACAATTGTTCATAGTATTAGTCATACTTTCAATTTGACGTAATGTCTTCTCACTTAAATCTAGTTTGAATATTTTATTTTCTTTGCCTAGCTAAAGATTTTTTTGTTTGTTTTGAATTTTTATAGTGGTTTCATTGACTTTTGTTTTTCTATTCTCTTTGTTATTAATTTTCCCTAACCTTATTTATTTCCTGCATGTCTATGTGTATATGCATGTATATGCATAATGTGTATTTTACAATATCCAGTATCTCCAGGTGAAAAGTTTATTTTGAACTTTTTTTTGTGTGTGTGTGTGTGTGTGTCCTGGGGCCTGATCTTAGCCTGGGCGCTGTCCCTGAGCTCTTCAGCTCAAGGCTACCGCCTTACCCCTGGAGCCACAGCACCACTTCCTGTTTTCTAGAGGTTAATTGGGGTAAGGGTCTCAGGTTCTTTTGTGCCTGGGTTGGCTTTGAACCTTGGTCCTTAGATCTCAGCCTCCTGAGCAGCTAGGATTACAGGCATGAGCCACTGCGCCCAGCTTGTTTTAAATTTTGAATTGCATTCTTTCTTCTTTAAAAATGCAGTTATAGCTGTAAAGTCCTCTATGCTCTGCTCTAGCAATACCTGCATGTATCAATTTAGTCTGCCTTCATTTTTATTCAAGATCCCTTTGATCTATCAGATGTGTTATTTGTGTGGTAAATGAAGTCAGTGGAGAAATTTCCTAACTGTAGAAAATTGAACCCTCAGTTTCAACCATGCTGCTGTAATGGCTGAGGGAATTAAGGTCTCACAATTCTGGAAACATTAGATGCACACTGATGCACACCATTCAGTTTGGGGTAGCTCTTTTGTGATACTTAACACTAGTTCATTTCTTTGACCATATAGTGTATGAGATGTTGAGGAAGGGCGACTCTCCTAAGAGTCTCTGCCACATTTCTTTCTATGGAATCCTTTTAAACAGCTCCATTTAGTTAAAATATACATATCATAAAAGTCATCTTTGACAAGTTAAATGATTAGTAAAATTTTCACTTTTTGCAAGTATCATCATAATTTTAAGAAAATATGTTGTAGTCTCTTCCTGTACCCATTCATACTTCTAGAAAATGCTACATCAGGTTTTCAGCTCAATCATGTAACTTTTCTAGGATATTTTATAAGAATGGAATCATGTCCTATTTGATCTGACTTTTTGTGTGCTTTGCGTAATTTATACAAAACCTTGTATTTAATTGACATTTGAATACTCAGTCAACAAAATGAATGACTTGAATAAAAATGAGTTAACTTTTGTCTGAAGCGTTACCCATTACCCTAACACTTTTTTCAAGTAATAAGTTTTTAATAGATTGTTCCTTATTAAAACTCTAGAACACTCATAATGGACTCATAATGAGATTCTGATAGAGGAAACATATAAGTGAGCAATTTAAATGAACTAAAGTTTGTGACTGAGAGAAGAAATGTTGTAGTAAGCCCCAGTGCTCTTTCTGATTACTCTTCCTACAAAGAACTTTGACCAAAATACACTTTGTATATTACCCTGAACACTGGATTAACTTTTCAAATGAATTAAAACCTTTGAATTCAGAGTTGTTTCCCAGAGGCAGATTACCTTTAATATGCATCTCCTCAAAGCTAACCAACTGCAGTTTCTCAGTAGTATGGTCACTGCTGTCCACAACTCATCTGGCACAACAGAAAGAGATTCATCTCCACTCCAGCATCATCACCATGAATTATGCCTCAGTCACGTATTCTAAATTTTATGGCTTCAACAATTTGTGCTTTGTAGGAGATCAGTTCCACCTTCTGTCTGATACTAATTGGTGTGTCTTATTTAGTCTATATTTCCAATAAACTTAGTCAAGGCTTCTTGTCACTGCCTACTTCATTCTGGTAGTTCAGAATTCCTACAATTAAATAGAAATGGCGTGTAACATTGGTATAAATCTCAGAATACAGGAGCTAGAATTCAATAAAATCCCATGTGGATACATAACTTGATTTATAATTTGGTAGTTTTATTTTAAATTGTATTTTTTTACTAATTGTTGCTAATATAGAAAGGAATGCAGATAAACTATATTTTTTCATTATATGATTAACCTTTTTTTTTCTCTTGATGTCAGTCCTGGAGTTTGAAACTTAGCCCCTGGGCACTGTCCCTTAGCTTCTTGACTCGAAGGTTGCACTCAACCATTATACCACAGTTCTACTTCCAGTTTTTGTGGGGTGATTTATTGGAGATGAGACTTTCAAAGACTTTCCTACCCAGGATGACTTCAAACCTTGATTAGATCTCAATCTCTTAAATAACTAGGAATACATACATAGGCTACAAGTGCCTGGTTGGATTGTTATTTTGAGTTATTGTATTATTATTATGTTAGTGAGCCAAAAATGCTTTAGTCTCTGAATGAGGTATAGATGTATGGTTGCTAGACTTTTATAGCATTTTTCTGTTTATAGACATTTCATTTGCTTCAGTGTTAGCTCAGGCCCTTTGTGATACCACCTAGTGGGAAATGGAGTAACAGACTGAAGGGGTTGGTGTATGACTGTATAGTATAGTAGTCAGAATTTTGGATGTGTTCTTGACTTTTTGGCCCATCCCAAAGAGGCAAGCATCCTTTGAGTGCCTGACATACAAACTAGCTCGTAATATTCTCTGGGGGTTCTAGTTAGACCTTGGTCTAAGGGAAATAAAGGCAAGGGAATTGAATGTTAATACAGATAGGAAGAACATATAGAACCAGATCTGACCTCTTCAAATGTTTGAAACGTTTACTATATATGGGAATCTGTGGCTTACACCCATGATCTTAGCCACTTGAGAAGTAGAGGTTAGAAAAGCGATGATTCCTAGGTGAGGCCACGCCAAATTTGCAAGGCTTCCTCTCCATAGAAAAAGTTGTATATGGTTTTGTGTATCTGTCATCACAGGAAGCATAAACGGGATTGTGATCCAATCTGGGCTAGCTCAGGCAATATAAAATAATTCAACGCAGTTTCACAAGAATAAAAAATAATGGCTTGTTAATCAGAAAATTTTACCTGTTAATCAGAAAAAGTAATGAATTCTTGACTGCATTTTTAAAAGCAGGTTAGTTGCTATATCTCTAAAATGAGGACTCAGTTACCAAGAAGCTGAGGCAGGAATGTTGTGAATTCAAGGCCAGCCCAGGTTACCCTATACAGTTCCAGGCAATCATTCTACATAGGAAGACTCCGTCTCAAAAACAAAAATAATTTCTAAAAAATCTGCTAAGCAATACAACACTTATACCACATGTCTGTGACTTCTTTGTCACTTAGAGCTGTTTTATTAGATTATTAGGTCTTTCTCTGCTTCTTATCTCCCCTGAAAATTATAAGGTAAACAGACAAGATGCAACAGGAAAAATTGATGAGCTGTATCATTACAGATATATATTTATGACAGTTTAAACAGAATATTCTCCTACTTAATGAAAATGATGGGAAGCTTTGTCTCAGTACCTGTTTCTGGAAACTTTAAATTCTTAACCAGACTTGTAATCATCTGTCAAATTGTACCACTTTGTCAAATAATCTGTCAATAGACTCTGGAGAGAATATTGCAAGCATAAATGAAAAGTTTATCAGAATGATGAGATACAGGGGCAAGTAAATTAAAAGGAGATTTTTAATAGCATACTTGTTTTTGTTTTATTAATGTCAGAATTATTTTTCCCTTGTAATTCATTAGCCAGCTATTATTAAACACTGCAAACACTGCAGCTAAAATATGCTAACTTTTTACATATCAAAAAAGTGACTTTTTAACAGACTGGAAAGGAAGTGTTCAAACTGCTTACAAGTTTTTTGTCTTCTCATTTCCATCTTTGAAATCATGACAGATTGTAGCTTGTTATTAACTTCGTAGAAGTCACATTTCTTTAAGTCTCCCATTTATAGTGGAGAACAAAATGAAGCCTGAAGAGACAAACACTGGCCAAATGCAAAAATTAGATTTATTAAGAACTTACTTGCAAGTAAAGGAAGCTCATCCAGGGATATTCATAATTAGAGTAAATAGTATAAAATCATGATGGATTAGGACTCCAGATGCTAACTAATGAGCATTTGTGAGCTCTAGTGATAATGTAAGAGAGTTTGGGGAAAATATGTGTCATTATAATTGCTCACATTTCTGTGGTAGGTTTATAGCTAGTAAATCACTCCTCCAGATTCTGTGACTTTTTAGAGTGATTGGAATGATTAGTGCTTCATTAGACACATATAACCAATCATTGAACTAGTTATTAAATATGACAGTGCACACAAAGTTAATTTAATTCTTTATCCTTGTATAGACCTCTAAAACTCTAGAATTCTCCTTCCATCTCCTTGAATGCATCTTAATATCAAATTTCTGATTGCTTATAAAATTTAAATAGTATGTCCCAGTATTAAAATGCTCCAGTTGGGCTGTTTATATTGTCACCTGCCAGTAATCCAGCTATTCTTGAGGTGACAGTATGAGAATCATTAGTTTGAGGCCAGCCAGGCAAAGTTATGAATGAATCACTCTGGTTTAGGAATATGTAGATGGGATGTAAATAAATAGATGGGTCCATCAAAATGTCCTCATGTACTTATTAAGCATTTACAACAGAAGAAAAAAAACACATCAAAAATGAGAGCCTATATTGAAATTGATGCTGAAGTCTTTCTATCTAGAGAGAAGAACTCGGCAACTATGGATTTATGAACTAATAAGGAGAGATCACTATTTATTTTATCAGGATAAATATCTAAATCATGAATTTACCTTTATATTTAATATTAATAAACATTCAAGAGATTATATTTTGTATCGCTAGAGTACTACTAGTAATTCTAATGAAAGCTAAAGATAAGAATTTAAGTACAATAACTGTGATCACAGGAAATTAAAATTTCCATATATGTTTGTTATAGATAACTATGAGAGTCATTAAGAAAACAGTCATTAATATATATTATAGATGAATAAAATTAGATATAACCGTTTGAGTCTATTGAATTTACTTCATGATGACATCATAGGTTTATGGAAAATGTTGGGGTTTGTAATGCAAGATACATTATACACTTTTCAGCTCACTAGATTTATGTTACAATTTTATGTATGCCAACTTACAAAGGGTTGAGGGAAGAAGGTTTGCAGCTTCTCAGACATACAGAAGCAGTTAGGCTAGAAGACTTTCTAGTGTCACATTTTATACCCAGTTTAAGGACTTCCTAGTGTCACATTTTATATCCAGTTTAAGGACTTCCTAGTGTCACATTTTGCACAAATTGTTCAGCCCATTTGTTCAGAAGGAATGCTTTCATTCGCAGTTTTACCCTCCCATCCCTAGTGCAGTCTAGTCCAGGAGAGATTCCTGGGGGCTCCTCTAATTTTGCTCATGCAAATCTTTTTTTTATTTTAAGCTTTTTTTGATATTTTTATTGTAATTAATAAAAGGGTTACATGATATTTGCCAGATAGAGGGCACATTAATTCACATACATTGATACTCTTTCACATGTCTTGGTCCCCATTACCCTCCCCCCCACACCCATCTTGTTTTCCCCCTTTCCCTATCCAATTTGAAATAACCAAATACAAATATATCCGATAAATCAGGTAACAAAGTGAGATACTGTAACAATATGAGATAACCAAGGGACAGCAAAGGAGATGATAGATAAGCAAATCTTTTTTTTTTACTTTTCCAATTTCTTTTTTATTATTACAATGTTGATGTGCAGAGAGGTTACAGTTATATAACTCGGGCAATGAATACATTTCTTTATGAACAGTGTCACCTCTTGCCTCATTTTTTTCCAGTTTTTCCCTCTTAATTTCCCTCTCCCACAAGTTGATTCATTTACTTTCTTTACTTTTAATTTTATTGTTAAAGTGATGTACAGAGGGCAAACAATTACGTAAGTAAGGCAATGAGGATGTTTCTTGTTGAACATTGTTAACCCCGCTTGTCTTTCTTCCACTTTCCTTCCCACCCAACCCCCCCACCCCCTAGTTGTAAAGTTCATAGTGTCTCATGAGTAAAGCTGTTGACTTGAGCTCATGCAAATCCTTTACACAGACCAGAACTATCCCTGTGGGACAAGGAGACAGATCTTGTCTCTGGACACAAGTAGACATAAGAGTGCAATTGGGAAGAGAGAATGGGGAAGAAGAGTACAACTGGGAAGAGAGAATGGGGGAGAACACACACATACACACACATTCAGAATCCTGAGAATAATAAATAAATGAATAAAAATGATAGTATACTTAGAACCATAGTTTAACAAAGCAGGTCTGAGTAGTATTTGATAGGAGTTAGTTAACAGCTCATAATTTAAAAACTGGCCAGAATCTATAATTTTTAAAAATAGAAATATATCAGATAAAAGTTAAGGAAATAGAATTTTCTCTGTTTGAAAACGTTATTTGTTAAAGCTAGTGTGTATTCCAGGTACACAAGATGTTACATTGTTGTGCATGTACCTCTACATTGCATAAAGATCACAATCACATAGGAGATCCATACTCACCCATGTTGTATGTTAAAGTTCCAGAATGTATTTATTGTGTGTGTGTTTGTGTGTATGTGCGCACACGTGAGCACATGAATGCATGCCTGTGACAGTCCTAGGGCTTGAACTCATGGCCTGAATGCTGTCCCTGAGCTTTTCTTGCTCCAGGCCAGAGTTCAATCACCTGAGCCACAGCTTCACTACCAGCTTTTAAGTGGGGGGGGGAGGATAGATAGGGGTTGGCGGTTAATTGAAAATAAGAGTCTCACAGATGTTCCTAAACAGCTCTTCTCAGATCTCAGCCTTCTGGGTGATTGGGATTACAGGACAGGCCACTGGTGCCTAGCTAGAATTTAAACTTGAGAGTTTTGTGCCCTTGATTACTATGCTGCCGTTTCCCCATCCCCCAGTCCCTAACAACCAACTATTTCTTTCTGAAAGTAAAATCATGCAATAGTAGAATTGTTGGCTAGGAATGTGGCTTAGTGGTAGAGAGCTTGCCTAGCATGCATGAAGCCCTGAGTTTGATTCCTTGGTACCACATACACAGATAAAACTGTGGCTCAAGTGGTTGAGCAAAAGAATTCCGGGAAAGTGCTCTGGCCCTGATTTCAGGCCCCAAGTCTGGCAACAAATAAATAAATAGTTGAAGAATTCAAAATGGCAGGCTTTGGAAACATTGATTTCTCATAATTACGATGGTGATTTATCAGGATGATATGGATTTTAAGGGAATAAGAAACATACCAGATTATAAATCCTAGGAATGGCATAGACTAGTTGTGTTGTTGTGGGAAAGAAATGTATACTCTTTGAGTGAATTTCCTGGTTGGTCTCATGGAGATAGTGGTTTCTATTTCTAGAATTGTTAGATGAATTGAGACAATGTGTGTTAAGAATACTTGAGCCACAGCTCCACTTCTGGCTTTTTGGTGTTTAAATGTAAATAAGAGTCTCCGAGACTTTCCCTTCCTGGGCTGACTTTGAACCATGATCCTCTCATCTCAGCTTCCTGAGTAGCTAAGATTACAGATGTGAGCTACCAGCTCATCATATATATATATTTCTTTTAACTTTTCCTTTATGCAGTTATTTATTTTCTGCACTCATCTATTTACTTTCTACTTAAAAAAAAAACAAAAAAATCTTTCCTCTGCATTCTAGTTTTAATTGTGGGGACATTCTAGGAGCTGTCCTCATCTTAATGAAGGATTAAGTGATTTATGAAATGATTTTAAGAAATGGAAAAGTGCTTTGATATACTGTCTGAAATTTTTGACTTAAGTATTTGTATTGTCTTACAATATTTCCTTGGTAAGCATTTGTCAAAGATTTGAGGGCTGGCTTCAATCAATCAGAGGTCATTTTTAGCATGAATAATGTGCTAGTACAGAGGGAAATCACAGGTTGGTTGTCATAAACTCACTAGAAGAATGGTTTTGGTTGGTCCTCCACTGATGTCATAGAAGATTTATATCTGCTCTGGCTAAACAGAGCTGTCAAAAGCTCTCAAGTGCTGTGCATTGGAGCACAGCACAATTGCCGGCAACAACCTTGTAGCCACATCTTCCATGTTGCACTGTGTTAATGCATTATGTGCAGGGCACTCAACTGTTACCTGTTCTGTGAGCAGTGGTGTTGAAATACAGCTGGGAATTCCTCCTGGGAGCATAAAAATGGGCAAAAGAATGATTGCAAATTGAATATAACCTTATGGGATTCTTTGAGGTTACAAGAAAGTCTAAGTTTGTAAAAAAAAAAAAAAATACCCTGGGGTCTTATATTAGGCCTTTCTGTATTGCCATAAGGAAATTCCTGAGTTTGGATAGCAAGAGAGAGAGTGAAAGACGGAGGGGGTAGAGGAGGGAGAAGGGAAGGGGAGAGGGAGGGAGAAGGAGAGGCGGGAGAGAAAGTAGGAGAGGGGGGATTTGATTAGCTCTGTTTTGGATGTTGAATATGTAAACCAGCATGCAGCTGGTTTGGTGATTGACTTGTCACCTTCAGCATCATACTGTGGAGAGTGACATCTTACCAGAGCCTTTGTGAAAGGTCACATAGTGATGTGGACAACTGGAGAGGAACTAAGGCAAAACTTGTTCTCCTACAGCAAATCCCTCATGCTAATTAACCAAGGTCTGGTTAATCACATCAAAATTCCTTCTGTTGGCAGCCCTCTCAGAGTTGGCTCGAGTGTTTGACTAGCAAACTCCAAAGCACTGCGTTCAAATTCTGGTACCACCAAAACAAACAAACAAACAAACAAAAACAAGCCAGCAAATGTTCCTGGAGGTTCTTAAGGTATACCTTCTAAATATATCTATATATTATCACCTTGACAAGTAACTTTTGCAGTGCAAGCTGTTGTTCGTTGTTTATTTATCCTTGTGAACATTTTTTTAAAAAATATAAAAACCTTTGCTATCTGGATGATACTATGCCATTTTTCCTGAAGTTCTGATTAGTCTTTAGTAAACAATACGTTTATATAAACTAGCATTTTTCTTTTTTTTTTTACTTTTAATTTTAGTAGTTTTAATACAGATTCTGAAATATTGGCAGACAAGTGATATTGAATCTGCACAAAAGTAAATCCAATCCTGAAAGACTTAAAACAAATCAAAGCACCAGACAAATGTTAACTTTTTGTGAGACTTCCGTTACTGGAACATGAAACCTATGCAGCACATAGTATGTATATTTAAAATTCTTTTTACAAAATACCTGTGCCATTTTGAAGAATACTGTTGAGATAATGATCTGAATTCAAAATGGGTTCATGGAATCCACTACATAATGACATAACAAAACATGCTGAAGCAGGACACCTGTAGCTCATGCCTGTCATCCTACCTTATTCAGCAAACTGAGATCTGAGGATTGAGGTTCAAAACCAGCCCAGGCACAAAAGGCCGTGGGACTCTTATCTCCAATTAACCACCCAAAAACCAGAAGTAGCACTGTGGCATAAGTGGTAGAGTGCTAGACTTGAGCTGAAGAGCTCAGGGACAGCACTCAAGCCCAGAGCTCAAGTAAAAAACAAAACAAAAAAACAATGGCTGAACAGAAGGTTTAGTCATACATAAAAATGATGCTAATTGTCAATGGTCTGCCAGTGATAGCCTGTGAATCCAATCCAGCTAATGGCCTATTTTGGTAGAGGCCCATTTTGGTATCTACTGTTAAAAACAAGAAAAGTAAACACCAAAGAACATGTGACAAAGGCACATGCATTTTTTTCCTTCCTTCCCTCCCTCTCTCTCTCCCTCCCTCCCTTCCTTCTTTTGTTTTCTTTTCTTCTTATATTTACACATCTTCTATATTAAGACAGGATCCTTTAGAAGCATGGCTGTAAAGATACTGCCATGGTATGACTTAAAGATTTGGGAAGACATGCCTATCTTCATTTATTTTCATTGACATGCAACTGCCAAAGATGTTAAGTGTGATAAAAGAATTAAAAATGGAGAGTTAGTCAATTCTTAAACAAGGAACACTTCTGCATTCCTGGCTCAGTTTTCCTTATTATGTTAAATGCAGGATGGATCTGTTTGGCAAAGATTTGAAATCTTTTGGCATATGACATAGAACAATTTTACCTGGAGCAAGTCTGTGAAATTCTTAACTGTGTTCAAATGTTTCATTTTCCTCTTTTTGCCACAATATAGCATTGCTGGCAGATGGCAGTACTTGGATCATTTTGAATTGGCAAATTCTCATAAGAATCTTCAAAATTTTTAATATGTGCATGTGAAAAAAATTACAAATTTGATGTAGGTTCTGCCAAAGATGTAATCTACATTTTTCTTATTTTAATGCCACTTCGGTTTAATTTGTAATGTGGTAGTTGTCTAGGAAAAGAAAGGGAAACAATATTTATCTGCTATGCACATATTTTAAAGATGTAAAAACTTAACCTGTCACCTTAGACATTTGAAAAATGTACCCAAGAAGTAGCAATCCTATGTTTTTGTAAAATAAAATTTTGATAGTTAATGGTTTATGTCAGCCTTTAACCATTTATCTTTGGGTTCCCTGTGAGAACTCAAAATGATTGGAACCATTGATTTACACATGAATATTGCTTCGAATCATCTCATTCTCCTGCAAATACTGGGTTCTAAATGAAGTCCAGTGAATCAGCTTCTGGACAAAGACTCATTATATTTATAGGAAGTGAAACCTCTGTTAAATAAGAACCAGCAGACAAAAGTTATCCCATGGAGGCATGGTGGCTCACGCTTATAATCCTAGCTACTCAGGAGGCTGAGATCTGAGGATCATGGTTCAGAGTCCACCCAGGCACTAAAAAAGTCTATGGGACTCTTATCTCCAATTATATACCAGAAGACCACAAGTGGCACTGTAGCTTAAGTGGTAGGGCAGTAGCCTTGAAATGAAGAGCTCATGGATAGTGCCCTAGCCCAGAGTTCAAGTCCCATGACTTACCAAAGTTACTCCATGTTCAGCTTTGAGCAAACTCGTGGCATAAGGTTTCATTGGAACAGAGTATATTACTAGGAAGACAAAGACTGATTTATAATCAGGGTTACATTAAGGGACCGGGTTTCTGTTGCTGCAAACTGATTAAAACTGAAGAACTATTTTCGGAAAGCCTGGAACAAGTTTTGGACTCCATACAATTAGCTATTTAGAGAATGTTGCTTTTTCAAGATGCATTTCCCTCTGTAACCAGACAGACTAGTGATTACATTAAAATTTCATTGTTAATATCATCTTGGGCCTATGTATCCAATGTCTCATGGTTTAGTTTTTCAGAGGTCTCCAACCTAGACAGTGACCTTTGCTGTTTTCTCAGTTGGTGGGATCTTTAGAAAGAGAAAGCTTGCTTACACCAAGCTGAGCTTGGTTCTATTGCTTTGACACCATGTGGCTGCTCTTTCTACACACAAAGAGGTTTATTCCTTTACTCAGCTATGGCATGTGTTTTTTTTCTTTTTCCTCTTTTTCCCTCCTCAATATGTAGCCTTTGATGGCCAGAACAAAAGGTGTCTATCCATTTTACATTAATCCTTAAAGTCAAGTTAATATGTGAAAGTCAAAATCATATTATTATAAATTGACCAAAAGATGTGCCATTCTGCAGTATCACTTGTATAAATTAGGACATATTACAAGAAGGATAATTAATTTTATTTCAGAATATTTATCCATATGGCACAGATGAGCAAGAATTCACAGTGAAGTAGAATCACTCTATCTTATTTGCTAGGAGACAGAATAAATTATTTTGTTACTTTAATATCTAATTCTTACAATAGTCCATTGTGAAAGAAATTTTTTACAAAGAACCAATGTCTACGAAAGAATGTGAAGAAATAGCTCTTAGGACCAGAAAGAAAAGTATTACTAAAAGAAATTCTACAATCAACATAATATACTTTTTTAGTTAGTCACATTAACACTAGATAGCATATCTTATGTCTGAGTATTCTCCCTTAGATTCTAATATACTCTTTCAGTTTAGGATGTTTGAAGTAATTAATTAAAAATATATCTTTAAACCTTTAAATTCATACCTTTTCTGTTTACAACTTAGTATAAGGTATTTCTGCCTATGCTAGCACTATAGCTAGAAACTTGGGCAGATCCTCATATTTAAAATCAGTTACTTCTCCTTTCTTAGTGCCAGACCTGTCTCCTCTACATCATTGTCATTTTGAGCAACTTGTTTGCACCTTACAAGGATTAACTCAGGTGCCCCTATTTGTAATATTCTATTTCCTCTAGTTTTAATTCTCTTCTTTAGTCTGCTTCTAAAACACAGACCTGAGGATGACTTTTTCTTTCTTGTGACTTCCCTTTCCTCCCTTTTTTTCTGGCCTGAGAGGTTCTGTCTGACCTGAATTCCACTTACATCCACTCCTCTTGCAACTTTCCAGCTGAGCTTCTTGCCCTGTGTTTCTAAGCATTTTCATGGTGATAGTTTCATCCAGAATACTGCTCTCCATGTGGAAACTGATTTAGTTCCTTCTTTGTCACATCCACATTTAAGAAAAAAAAAAAAAAAAAGAAAAGTCCTCATCAGGAATAGGTGCCATCCCTGGGGAGAACCAACAAGTGTGACCTGCTTTCCTTTCATTCTGCTCCTAACGATTTACTCTTCATCTTTCTTTGAAGGCTTAGGGAGGGGGATTCGTCCCTTTGAAGCTTTCTTTGTGTTACTGCTCCCTTTATCCCCAGTTTCTGTGACACCTTGTTGTCCATATTTAGTCTCTGGAACTCTCAGTATATATTTTCATCATCTTTCTCTAGTCATCTGAAAACCTCGGAGATCCCTGAACACAGAGGTAGCATTATGTCCCCAAGATCTCTGCCATTGTGAATGATCTCCATTTGATCAATCCTTTAACCCCTACTTATGTGAATTTATTAATGAAGCACAAGTGAGGGTAATCCACAGGAAGAGAAAATACTGAACAAAAATTAGAATGCATACAAAGCTAGATATGCACTGACTACCAATGGTTATTATTCATGCATAAGAAAGCTAAACACGAGTTTGAATGTATTTAACAGCAGTTAGAGATCACCCTGATTCCCACGCACTACATAATTAAATGCAATCTGCTAAATAACATCATACAAATCACTGTCTGTGGCCCAAAGTTTCCTTCATAAATTACAAATAATATGACATTGAGATCTCTCCTTATCTATTCAGTACATTTCTGCAGCAAAAAAGTACATATTATGAAATTCTGTTCTATAAATCTCAGAGAGTCTTATGACAAAATACTCATAATACTCATTAAATAGAAGTTGGAATTTTAATGTTCCTAACCCATTATTACATCGTAATTTCAAAGTATAGCATGTGGTACATACATACATAGATACATACATATGTACATTCATACATATATATAGCATCTTTGTAGTAAAGACAGCATGTAATTGAACCAAACACACAAATGTGCTTATTTTCACTTCAAATTCCTCCACCCACACCCACATTGCTTACTTCTAACGGTTGTTTCTGTATGAACAGACTAACAAAACAAGTAAGAATAAACCCATATTTGTAATATAAGGAAACATTTTCTAGTTCTAAAACAGTTTGATATCTAATTAGGTCACTAAATTTCATCTTTCTATAGGCCAAAAGACTCAGATTAGATAATGATTCACCTAGATGTTATTTCTTTTTACCAACAACATGTAACAAACATGCCATGTCTGCCTCTGCTACAAGTTCCATAGCTTTGATAAATATGGAAAATATAATTTATCTGACCAAATTAGAATGCAAATCTGTAGTTATATTATCTGACTCAGCCAAAGTTGTAAGCATATCATACATAATATTTGATTGATTAACTTAATGATTGTGAAATATTAAGATGCAAATTGGAGTAAACTGTTTTGTGACCTTTAAATAGCATGTGGTTTTACACTATGCACCAATGTACTTGGCCTCCATATGTCATTATTTCAGGGAAGAAATGTTTTAGTGAATTTAAAGAAACTGCCAGAAGACCTATTATGGCCTCTCTATACAATACCTTAATAATAATCATAAAATTATATGAAAATAAAATACTGCCAGAAATTTATCACATAGAGAAAATTATGGCTTTTTCTTAAGAAGACATGTAAAATTTAGTTCTTGTGAAATATTCTGTAATAATTCTACTGAAGCAAGCTAAAGAAGCTATGATAACAAGAAAAATGAATCCCAAAAGACAAATGGATGGCTGGGAATTTGGCCTAGTGGTAGGGTGCTTGCCTAGCATGCACAAAGACCAGGTTCGATTCCTCAGTACCACATACATAGAAAAAAGCTGGAAGTGGTGCTGTGGCTCAAGTGGTAGAGCTCTAGCCTTGAGAAAGCCCAAGGACAGTGCTCAGACCCTGAGTTCAAGCCCCAGGACTGGCAAAAAAAAAAAGAAAAAAGAAAAAAAGACAAATGGAAAAGAAAATGTATCAAAGCCAACTTTTAAGCACTGAATGTCTCAAATGTAAGCACTCAAAACAGTAAAATCCTTCATTGAATCATTATTCACCGACATTTGTCATAACTTTCTAAATAAAGTTCCACTTCTTGCCAGACATTCGTGGCTCAAACTTATAATCCTAACTATTCAGGAGGCTGAGATATAAGGATTGCGGTTCAAAGCCAGCCTGGGCAGAAAAGTCTGTGAAACTTTTTTTTTTTTGTCGTGGGACTTGAACGCAGGACCTGGGTACTGTCCTTGAGCTCTTCAGCTCAAGGCTACGGGCTCTATCAAGTTGAGCCACAGCACCACTTCCAGTTTTCTGGTGTTTAATTGGAGATAAGAGTCTCACAGACTTTCATGCCTGAGCTGGCTTTGAACCTTGATCCTCAAAGCTCTGCCTCCTGAGTATCTAGGATAATAGGCATGAACCATGAGCACCCAGCAAGTCTGTGAAACTCTTATCTCCAGAAAACCAGATAAGAAGCTGTGGCTCCAAGTGTTAGAGCACTAGCCTTGAACACAAAAGCTTAGGGACAAAGCTTAGGCCCTGACTTCAAGCCTATAAATGACCAAGAAAAACAACAAAGTTCTATTTCCTCCTAGGTAACTGGGAGAGATTGTGTCAAAATAAACCATTTCAGGTAAACACACTTAAAATATGTGTGTGAATTATCGGTGATAATAGATCTAATATGTAGATATTTGTCACTAAAATCTATATGAAGCTCTAAAAATCTGGTAAAGTCAATAAAGACATGTTAGATAAAAAAGTAAACTTTTAAAAGTACATTCTTTTAAAGTTGAGGAAATAGGAACCATATGAGCATAAATGCATTTATTAAGTTCTATAAATGGATAATTACCTGCATTTGCAATACAGTTCTACTCACTTTGGGGTCATGTAGTTTATTGTATTAATCTCATTCTGGGGATTTATGTGTATCACATCCTTATGCTTTAAAGCTAAATAAATGTATCTTATCTATAAGTTATTTGTTTAACTATACATAAAGTCTTTAAAAAATTGTTTTTTGATTGGGAGGGTCTAGGAGGAGAGAAAGAGGGAAAAAACATGAGAAGGGGTAGAAGTAATATAACTGTAACCCCTCTATATATTATCCAACAATAAAAATACAATAAAAATTTTGTTTTTCATCTTACGAAGTTATTCCCACTTTGATACTGTCTTGACCAAGTAAAATTGTAATGCAAAATATTGCAAATTGTTCTATTTGGACTGCTCTGCTCTGAAAAAAAGAAAGGAAAATTCTTGTGGGAGATTATCTCTTCTGTTTTTTCTGAAATCCAGCTTTATGCTAACATGCTTGCTAGACTTTCCCAGAAGAAAATGATACATGTATAATATGATTTCTCTACTGTGGATATGGAGGTTGAATGATATAACTACTTCACAAAGGAAATACAGACATTAGATGACCGTTTGATCCTATTATTCTTGAGTCTTTAGCAATCTTTAGAGCAGCAAAATGTGAAGGGGAAAGGAAACAGCTGAGAGACAATTAGAAAGAGAATGAAGGTGACACATGATAAACTTTTATTTTGAAATGTATCATTTTCCATACTGACCCAAACCCAATATTTTTCTGCCTTCAAATATGAGATGTCTTTCCATGACTTTTTTCTCTCCTTACCATGTTTGAAGGAGAGGATTAGCCTAATCAATAGGTATTGTATGTATAGAGGGACATGTCAAAATGAAATCCTTTTGTACACCTAATTGATGCTAATAAAAATATGGAAAGGTTAAATGATACTTTGGAAGTGTATGTCATTGGCATTTGACTCATAACAAATTCAATCCCTCAAATAGATTAATGATGATTTGTTAGAAAAGATAATTTGTGTGTATGTGAGGGGGGGTTGTGTTTGCTGGTCCTGGGGCCAGCATTGAAACTTTGACCTGGGTGCCATTCCTGAGCTTCTTTTGCTTATCACTAGTTCTAGTAGAGCTACAGGTCTACTTTCAGATTTTTGGTAGTTTACTGGAGATAAGAATCTCACAGACTTTCCTGCCTGAGCTAGTGTCTAACTGTGATCCTCAGATCTCAGTCTCCTGAGTATCTAGGATTACATGAATAACCTCAGAGTGCCTGTCAAAAAGATAAATTTTAAAAGTGCCAGCAAAGTTGGGAAAAATCATTAGAAAAAAAAGAAGAAATTTTGGCTACACATCTTATGTTTCCATACATACTCTTGTGAGGTTTTATTTAGGAAAATTTCCTAGAAAAACCTTCATTGGATAAAAGAAAGGCCAGGAATATGGGTTTTAGTTTTTAATACAGTTTTCCAGTGTATTTTATTTAACAGCGAATACGTAATTAATGTCAGTTATTTTCATTGTGTATGAACTACCCTGTGTTTTCAAACACAAGAATTCCAGGTGCTTCATAGATATTTTATTCATTTGAAGATTTATACTGGAAGTCTGAATCCTCATAAATAATATATTTACACATGTAGAGAAAGGCAGTGGATTTTGAGTCAAGCATATTGACAGCTATGGTATTATATTCTTTTATTATTCATTGCTGAGATAATAGTGGGACGATAATAACTGGTATTAATTACTAGTAGTTCGTAAACATGCCAATTAAGTAGGAAATAGCCAAGTATTGTGGTGAACACTGAGATAGGCATAGTATCCTCTTTTCTGCTTCTCTGCTTATTTGTAAGGGGATGAAAATACTCTGTATTTAATCCATTCATTCTAAAATGCACAAGTGTTTTTAACTGTACGTATTTTTAAACTTATTTTATCATGGGTGACATTATCAAAGCGGTGTCAATTAATGCCTGTATCCTGAGATGTTGAAATTTGTAGAGTGTTAAGTGCCATCATATTTATATTTAAGCATCCATCCCCTTAAAAATCACATATTTGTATATAAGTATCACTGAGCAATGGGGTTAGATTCTGAGAGCTCCTTTGTTAGGTGACTTTGTTATTGTGGGATTGTCATAGGGTATACTTGTGCAAACCTGGATAGTATAGACTGTGTATACCTAAACTTTATGTAACCATTGTTGTATATGCAGCATTGGTAGGTGGCCTGATTATTGTGTTGACCATGATTGTATGAACACCATCCCTACCCATACATAGTATGAATTTCCTTGGTCCATTAAGTATGTGTTACGTGATATGTGATATATACATATATATGGTGTATACATATCTTCTAAGCACCACCCATATGATGTCTATGATATACAATAGATACAGATAGTCATATTTATATGAAATTAAATATATTTATCTATATATACCATAATAATACATTACAATTGAATTGATTCCAATTTTAAATCTGATGTGTCTAATAAAGAAGTGTTAAAAATGTAGCTGAGTGATCATGCTTAGAGATAAAATGTTAAAAATACTGCCTTTAAGAAGGAATTCAGGGCTAGCCCATGCCTTTAATTTCCAGCTATGTGAGAACAGAAGTATGCCCTAGTTTCTGGATGGTTGGGTAAATGCCAAGGAGTGGGATTTCTGGGTGATATTGGAGCTCTATGTTTACTCTTTTGAGGACTTGCCACACTGCTTTCCAAAGTGGTTGAATGAGTTTACACTACCATCAACAGTGTAGTAGTGATCCCTCCTGGCCACATCCCTGCCAGCATCTGTTGTTATAGTTTTATATTTTTAACTGTACTTTATTCTGTTTTATTGACTTTAACTATAATTTACTTTATTCTCTTTTCTTGGATGCTCTGAGATATAAACTCAGGACTTCCCCATTGCTAAAAAGACATTCAACCTTTGAGCCTCTCTTGCAGCTGTTTTTGCATGGATTATTTTGAGATAGAGTCTTGCTTTGTGCTGTATGTAGTTCCTGGACCTTTTATACACTTCCTATTAAAACTGAGATGTCAGATATGTACCACCATGCTCAGCTTCTTTGTGATGAAATGGAGTCTAATGAAAAATTTTATGCCCCTACTAGAATCACAATTCTCCCCCCCATCTTCATCTCCCATGCTGAGATGACAAACTCATAATACCATAACCAGATATTGGTTGAGATGAGCTTTCATCTATCAGTCTAAGCTTACCTCCTTAAACTCTCAACCACCATACCTCTACCCCCACAAGAACCTAGAACTGTGGGCATGGCCCCCTGGCACCCATTTAAACTTACATTTTTAAGTAGAATCTCACTAACATTTTGCCTGGACTGACCGGGAGTTATGATGCACTCAACTCTCCTTTCTGTGTAGTAGGGTAGACGTTGTTTGCGTATAACTTCATGCCATGTTTGTGTATGATAACCACAAGAAGGTACTTTGACAATTCCATAGAAAAGAGGTTGTCATAGTAGACTGCAGAATCATTTTTGAAGAAATTTACCTGTGAAGGGTTAAATTGTAGAAATGTGAGAGAGTTTTAATTGTTCACTTTTGTATGTCTTACTGTATTTAATAAAAAGGAACGATCTACACATTCCCTTCTGAAGTGATGGCAGGAGCTAGATTCAAGGACAAAACCAAGAAGGTCTTTCAATGATAATGAATAGAGTCAGCCACTAATTACTCTCTAGAGAATATGGGAGTGTGTTGAGAATTTCAAGCAAACGTACAAAGTAGTATAAATGTCTTCAAAGGATTTTTTTCTAGTTAGAAGAGGAAGAACAATCAATTTTATTTACAAAAGAAATTTTAAAGAGAATTTTGTTTTAAAGATCTGAAGAGGGCCGGGAATTTGGCCCAGTGGTAGCGTGCTTGCCTAGCATCCACAAAGACCCAGGTTCTATTCCTCGGTACCACATACATAGAAAAAAAAACAGAGGTGGTGCTGCAGTTCAAGTGGTAGAGATCTAGCCTTGAGAAAGTCCAAGGTGAGTTCAAGACCCATGACTGGCAAAAAAAAAGAGTTGAAAACAAATAAAAATATCTAAAGAAAAAATTAAGATTTGACTAGGTCTACCAAGTATCTCCCCAGATTATTAGAAACTTTGGATTTTCATGGTAGCAATATTCCTCCTGCTAACAAAATGCATCTTGACAAATTTACCTAGTAAAGATTAAAGAAAAGTTGTCATCAAACTGTCTTACAGAATTGCCAACCAAGCTGCCTGACAAAATTCAAAGCTTAATGTTATACCCAGTAAATTGAATTCCTCCCCCTACATTTTGATTCTGTCTCTACTTTTGTTTTTATTCTTCTTTTGCCTCTGCTCTATCTTAGACCATGCTAATTCAATGAAGTCAGAAATAAAGATTATTTGCTAGCCTCTTTCTAGAAGTCTAAAATAGAAAATCAGTTGTGTTTCCATCCTAATTGAATCTCTCCTCCCTCTGGCATATGACTTTGTTTTAAAAGGACACATCCACAGAGATGCTAATTTTGCCAGTCACGGAAATGGTCTCTGTTTTACTGATAGAAGACAAAGACATGATAACAATTATTTAGCTTTTTTTTTCTTTTTTTATTGTAATTAGTAAAAGGGTTACATGATATTTGCCAGATAGAAGGTGCATTAATTCACATACATTGATACCCTTTCACATGTCTTGGTACCCATTTCCCTCCCCCCCACACACCTCCCACCCGTCTTGGTTTTCCCCCCTTCCCTATCAAATTTCAAATATCCAAATACAAATAAATTCAATATATCAGATAACAAAGTGAGATACTATACCAATATGAGATAACCAAGGGATAGCAAAGGAGATGAGAGACAACATAGTACATTAAGGAATTATTTAGCTTTTAATATGCTTGATTTCTTTAGTTTTATAGAGTTTCCAAAATTCCTGAATAAGGTATATAAAATAAAAATGAAGGCAGTGTCCCTGTGACTTAGTGGGTAGGGCGGTAGCTTTGAGCTGAAGAGTTGAGGGACAGTGCCTGAGCCCAGAGTTTAAGCCCCACTACCGACAAAAAAAAAATTAAAAAATAAATTAAGGTAGTATGGGAAACTTTTTTTCTTCACAACAGAAAAATACTGGCATTCTTTGTTTTATTTTCAACAAGAATCTGTATTTTGTTAAACCTCTATTTTTCTCTTGTGATATTTGGCTGGATATCATTTTCTTCATGCTGTGCTATAATCTCTCAGTTATAAGAAATATTGATAAGATTTTTTTAATACCAAGAATGTGCCAGTTAAGTTTGTCAATAAGCTAGGATGAATTGGTGTGTGGTAAAGACAAGATGCTATTAATTAAAAGATAAGCCAAGAAAATATGTTATTTTGTTCCAATGATTTGAAAAGCCAGATGTCGAAAGACTTAATTTGTTCTTAAGAGAATGTATTAGGAATTAACTTCAGTTCACTCCTAAATTTATGATCCATATTTTTCCTTTTGACAGGAACTATGAAAAGTCACATAATACATTAGATCTAAGAAAATTATTTCCACTTTTTGTTGTTTGTGGGGCTTGAACTCAGGGCCTAGTATATGTCTCTGAGCTCTTTTGCTCAAGGCATGTGCTCTACCACTCTGAGCCACAGTGCTGCTGGTATTTGAATGGTTAATTGGAGAAAAGAGTCTCACAGAGAATTTTCTGCCTGAGCTGGCTTGGAACCCTGATCCTCAGGTCTCAGCTTCCTAAGTAGCTAGGATTACAGGTGAGCGGCACCAGCACCCACTGTCTCTACTTTTTAAAAAGTAATGACGAGCGGCCAGGAATTTGGCTTAGTGGTAGAGTGCTTGCCTAGCATGCACGAAGACCCGGGTTTGATTCCTCGGCACTAAATACACAGAAAAAAAAGCTAGAAGTAGTGCTGAGGCCCAAGTGGTAGAGCTCTAGCCTTGAGAAAGTCCAAGAACAGTGCTCAGGCCCTTAGCTCAAGCCCAGGACTGACAAAAAAAAAGTAATGACAATATTTAGTGAAATCTTCCCCAAAGGAGGCAAAATAAAGTCCTCAGCATGTACGAATAACACCCCTAAAACAATGGTACTATGATTTGCATTCTAATCATTAAAACAATTATCTGCATTGATGCTGCTTTACCGTAACCTAAGTTCTTACTGCACATTTTAGACTCCAACCTGCCAGTATTTTTGAGCAGCTGAATGACTATTACAGCTGTAAAGCTTATTGTTATTACCCTTGTTGATGGTGCCATCTGCCAGGAACAAAAGCAAAGATGAAAATCTCATTGAGCCACAAAAGATTCTGTATTGCTTAATGTGCCTTTGGTGGAAACACACCTCTTCTGGGGAAAAATGAATGCTACAGGTTAGAATTTTCATTATTTCATTGCAGATGGGGAACCCAAGGAGATTTTACCACCACTCACCCTCGGCCTGTGGTGAAAGTGAAGCTCTTCACAGAGAGCACGGGTGTTCTGGCCCTGGAGGATAAAGAGCTGGGCAGGGTAAGTAGTGCTGAGCCCCCAGTTTCCAGGACAGCACAGTGCTAACTTGATACAGAGGTAAGGTGGACAAAAAAGCAACATAAGAGCTTTCTGTTTATAAGTTACACAGAATCAGTTCCTTGTCATTTCCCATGAATCTATATGAGGCTGTCAATTACTAAGCATAATAAGACTGTATTAGCTTTGCAGTGAGAGATATCCATGAGCTTCTCATCATGAACTCCATCATTCATTTCATACATGTGTTTCTCTGGCCAGGAATGTGAATGGACATAAACTGAGACATGAATTGAAACCCCTGGTATATAACTATTTGAAGATAATGTTAAAACTTTAAAAAGTATGTTAAGTGACATGAACCTTATGCTTCCTGATTAAAAGTTGTACTCATTTAACCTGTTTCTTAGCTGACCAAATATCATTGAGCTATTTTAAATGGATAATATGAGGATATGTTTTCTATACAATGTCATATTGAAGAAAAGTAGCTCCCTTCTTTCAAAATAACATTCACTTATACCTATGTTAAGTTTGTCTAATATTTGTATCATTGGTTTTGGGGGCAAGGCCATCTTTTTTTTTCTGTACTGAGTTTGAACTCAGAGCCTCATATTGGGGTTGTGTCGGCTTTTTCCTAAATTTTTTAGTGGGGAGTTGATTGTGGGACTTGAACTCAGAGCCTACTCACTGCTCTGAGTCCTCTCAAGGCTAGTGCTGTATCACCTTGAAGCACAGCACCCTTTCCTCAGCGTTTTTTTTCTAATTCTTCAGCATCAGACCTAGATACTCTTGTTTAGGCAGGCTGTCTAGTTAAAAATACTTTACCTCCCAACATAGACAAACAAAAATGTCCCCAGATATTGCCAGATATCCCCTGGGGCTATATATATATACATATAAAATCAATCCCATTTGAGAACCACCAAAAATCTCAGCAAGTTCCAAGATGATCATTTTTCATGTCAATGGGACTTTGAAAGTCATGTTTGTTCTTTGAGGCTTCACATGTGTGGTATACAATTTGCATACTTGATCTTGTCGGTTGTCTATTAATAGATGTCTCCAACTAAATATTTTCAAAGTAGAACTTATCCTTTACACTCTTACTTCTAGGGAGGTGTATTTCTAGCCAGTGATCTAGTCAGCCCTCTCATCTCTTTGCTTACCCTAGCAGCCAGTCTAGTTACAAGCTCTATTTTTCCTAAAGTTTTCCGAGTCCATCCACATCTGAGTATCTACATACCTAAATTCAAGGCAACTTAATTTCTCATATATATGATGAAAGCAGTCTTTTTACTTTTATCATAAGGATTTTTATGAATAAAATCTGTAAGGTAATCCTTAGCAATTAACTGAAGGTTTATATTTGATTCATTCAACACAGATTAGGGAGGGTCACTTCACTGACATCTCTAGTGGAAGATCTTCGGCTATTTATCTCTGGATCTCAGACCCTGGTCTCTAAACTGAACACAGTGAAATATAAATTCTTTTATCTTCTCTGGTTCTAGTGCTTTGTCCTTTATTGGTTCGTTGGCTGCTATTCTTGCTTGCTCTTCAAGTATAAGCCCATGCTATTCTCTTTGAGAATGACAATAATGTTCCATTTTTAGGTGTGGAAAGATTCAGGTTGGCTAAGACCAGTCAGCAAGAGTGAGCATTTAAAATTGGTTTGGGATCCTAAGTCAATTCTTCACACAAATCTTGACATGGACACACGTGGTAGTTAGAGGACATAGGAAGGTGCTTTATAGGTTATGTTATACAAAAAAAAACCACATTTATATTATTTTATCATTTCATAAAATGATTTGAGTCATATTGGTACTCCTACCAGCTGTCAATATATTTCTATTTGTTAATGTATTATTATATAATGTATCACTGTAATTTCTTTTTACTTTAGGAAATAATGCAGTAAAAATACTGTTTATCACAGCAAAAGAATTTTCAGACTTAACTTCAGGGTGCCAAACTTTAGTTTAGGGAATGACCATGAAGGAGTACTTTAGGCTCTCTGCAGGAAATACTAAAATACAAACTGGGTGAAAACCACTGGTTGAAGACCACTGCAATTAACAACCATCGTGGATACTAAGATGAAGAGACTAGTATGAAGTGTAAACAACAACAACAAAAAATGGATGCTGGCATAGAGACAGCGGAAATGATGTTTCAGGTCCAAGGAGCCCTTAATCGGGTAGTAGGTATGTTCTTCAGCAAATGGTGGACAAGCAGATTTCATTTCTAGATGGCAGATGCAAGTACCTATTTATGGATGTGAAGGTGACATATGGAAATTTTTCATCTGAATTGATAGCCAACTCTCCACCAGGTGTAAGGGAAGACCTGGAGGGAAAACAGGGATTTTTCCAAGGAAACAATTACCAGTATGTCCTAGCAAAACCACAAAATAATTTTGCCCTGAAAAACAAGGTTTACCTCACATAACCATTAAAAATCTATTAATCCCATTTTAGCAGTGTAGTTTCCATTTTGTGTTTCAGAATGAATTATCAAATGCCATTGCTTGATCAACTATTTTAACTTCCTGAATGGTGTTCTTGCATACAAAAGAAGTTTGTGGGAGGTTTAACAAAATATTTAACTGTCTTTAGAAATATTGTTCTAGGGGCCAGGAGTTTGGCCTAGTGGTAGAATGCTTGCCTAGCATGCACGAAGACCTGGGTTCGATTCCTCGGTACCCCACATACATAGCCAAAAGCCAGAAGTGATGCTGAGGTTCAAGTGGTAGAGTGCTAGCCTTAAGAAAGTCCAAGGACAGTGCTCAGGCCCTGAGCCCAAGCCCAGGACTGGCAAAAAAAAAAAAGAAATATTGTTCTATATATGCTTTTGTTGACTAATTTGGGACAAGGTCTTTCTAAGTGACTAAAGATGGCCTCAAACTTGCAGTCTTTCTGCCCCCTTAATGTTGGGATTATAGATGTATGCTATCATGCTCAGCACTGAAGACCTTTCAGAGAGCAGATGGAGAAAGAGCCTATTGTTTGTTCCTAGCTTTGTTGTCACCTCAAGAAGATGCTGTTTCTCCACCTCAGTGGAGATGAAGAAGCATACAGATCAGAAAAGCTATTTTCCTTTTTAATTCTGCACAGTCAGAATATCTTCTTTTCAATTTGATTTAATAATATTGACTATAACAAATGGTAAAAGTTTGCTCATCCTGGGGCTGGGAGTTTGGCCTAGTGGTAGAGTGCTTGCCTAGCATGCACGAAGACCAGGGTTCGATTCCTTGGTACCACATACATAGAAAAAAAAGCCAGAAATGGTGCTGAGGCTCAAATGGTAGAGCTCTAACCTTGAGAAAGTCCAAGGACAGTGCTCAGGTCCTGAGCTCAAGCCCATGACTGGCAAAAAAAAAAAAAAAGTTTACTCATCCCTTACATATTTTGAAAGTAGTAATACTATTAAAATTAAGATTTTTCACTTTTTCCTCAACATTTTTCTAAGAATCTACTTCTACATAGTATTTATTAAAATGGAACTCTTGGGGCCAAAGGTTGGCCTATTAGTAGAGTGCTTGCCTAGCATGCACAAAGATGGGGTTCAATTCCTCAGTACCACATATACATAGAAAAAAGCCAGAAATGGTGCTGTGGCTCAAGTGGTAGAGCTGTAGCCTTGAGAAAGCCCAAGGACATTGCTCAGGTCCTCAGTTCAAGCCCCAGGACTAGCAAAACAATAAAATGGAACTGTCCGTACCTACTTTGTCAGAATGACAGCTTCTGCATTTCTTTTGTAAGTATAAATACTATATGGAAACAGCAGGTGGTGGTTTATTTCTCATATAGTTTAAGTATTAAGATTAATTAGGGCTGGGAAAGGTGGCTCACGCCTGTAATCCTAGCTACTCAGGAGGCTGAAATCTGAGGATCAAGGTTCAAAGCTGCCTGCCTGAGAACAAAAGGACCTGAGACTCTTATCTCCAGTTACCCTCTAGAAAATAGGAAGTGGGGCTTGACTCAAGGGTAGGCTGGTAACCTTGAGCTGAAGAGTTCAGGGACACCCAGGCCCTGGAGTAGGTTGGTAGTCTTGAGCTGAAGAGCTCAAGGACAGTGCCCAGGCTGAGTTCAAGCCCCATGAGACACACACACACACACACACACACACACACACACACAAATATTGATTAGCATTGATTAGCCTCACTGAAGTGATTATCCTTTGACAAAGAACTATTATGTTTTAGGAAGTTGTCTACATCTTACTATGGAAAGTAAAAGTTAGCTTGTATGTTTGTTTTTTTTTTAAATTCAAGTCCTGTCTTTAGTTTTCTTTCTTGAACCTCAAAGAATTCCTTGGAATAATTATCAGAATGTTCATAATTTGTTTCTGAAACTTAATAAGAGACAAACTTCATTGTGATTGGAGCCAGGATCTCAGTCAGTTCTTGGAAGAATACAACTTAGGAACCCCAGTGAATCTAGTTTTTCTTATTTCTTTTCTTTTCCAGGATATCTTGTATTTGTTAGTAGAGTTGTGAACTTATATAGAACTACATAGAATTTTATGACTGTAAGTTTCTCAGGAACTTTACTAATTCTTCAAGCCAAAGTTAGTGTGTTTACCTAAATGGGTAGTACATGTAAGTGGACTATAATAAATTTAAACTATTTCCCTAATCTTCTAGTTTATTACGAACTAACCATTGTAGACTTTCAACATATTGAGAAATAGATCAGAAACAAACATTAAACATTTTATTGAGTAATGTTTCACAAATAAGGATACAGCTAAGTTGATGAAAATCACTTTAGGTCACACATTAACTCTGGTGAAATTTATGTTTGAGTATTTCAAAAGAAGTGCCAGCATTAGAGAAGCTGGCAGTGAATTCATAATCACAAGTATTTTTCCCAGTTGAAATCAAAATTTAATATCCAATTTTATTAATATAGCACCAGGAGATTCCTGCTTGAGCTAGAAAATTCTTAACAGTTGCTTTGAAATGGACTGGGAATTTGGTTCTATTTCATATATATCTAAACCAACTCACCATACACAGGAGAACTTGGAGGTATAGCTTTTCTTAAACTGAAAATCACTGAAAAGATCTCTTGCCTTCTTCAATTCTCTCACGTATGAGTTAATTACTGAAGAAAATAATAGTGAAATGTCAGTTGCCACAGTAATGAAAAGAAGCAGGATATAGTAGCTGAAAGAGCAGAGAAAATCATCTCTGGTACAAATTCTGAGTAGTTTTTATTTTGCTTTGTTTTTCTAATAGTGGTTGTGTCTGGCTTATAAAAGCATGTGCTTTGGGATATGACAGGAGATGACTCATTCTGATTTTGAAGAACAGTACCCACATCAACTCATTGTTCCTTTGTAAACTTACCTGTCATGCTCTGAGGACTAGGTGACCAGGATCCTCTAAAAGAGGCTGAGCAAACCATAATAGGCATTTGTGCATGGGGGTCCCTTATAGGTGACTATGGTAAGAAAAGATGACATCTTCATGCATCAACAGAGTTAAGAGAAGCTGTCCTATGGGGTAGAACAGATGTTATATATACAGCTAGATTAATCCCTTCCTCCTAACATGAACATCTTGGCAGTTCATTATAGCTTTCAGTTGTACTTCCTAAAACTTGCATGCACCATCTTTTAGGACACCTATGTGCCTTTTTATGATGAAGAATCCATTCAAATATTACCACCCCCTCAGGTTTTGATTAGCTTGTTTTCTCACTGTTGAGTTTGGAAAGATCATAATATGTAATTTACAACTCCTTTATCAGATTATATGGGCTAAAAGTTTTCCCCTAAGTTTTGACTTCCTCTTCAAACACAGTGTATTTCAAAGACCAGAAATCTGTAATTTTGATGAAGTCCAATTTAAGATATTTTTTTCTGTCATTGCTCATACACTTGTTGCTGTGTCAAAGAAAACATTGCAAAACAGAGAATGCTTTATTTTCTTCTGAACGTTTTGTTAGTTTAGGTCTTTACACTTAAAGTTTGGTTTCATACTTAATTAATTTTTGACTATAGTCATGTATTGATTAAAGTTGATATTTTTGTGTATGAATAACCAATTGTTCCATCACAGTTAGTAGAAAAGGATTTTTCAGCTGAATTTACTTAGCACCTTTCCTGGAAAATCAAATGTCTTTTGGGTCTATTTCTACACTATTATGTCTCATTGAGCTGTTTCCTGCCTTGATGCCAGTATTCATTCTGCCATGATTAAATTAGCTTGATAGTTAGTGTTGAAATCAGTTATTGACAAGTCTTCCATCTTGGAGTTTATTCCCTTCCTTTCTTTCTTTTGAAAGTTGTAATCTGTAGATGCTTTGTTTTGCATTATGGATTTTAGAACAAGATAGTACATTTAGGTTGAACAGGAAGGAAGGAAAGAAGGTTTTCACTGTGATTACACTGAATTTGTAGATCAATTCAGGCAGAACAAATTGAGTTTTCTGATTCTCATAGACAGAGTTTATTCCTCCATTTGTTTAGGTCTTATTTAAAATAAGAGCAGCTTCTTTTTTTGTTTATTGTCAGGGTGATATATAGAGGAGTTATAATTACATTTGTCAGGTAATGGGTATATTACTTACTGAATATTGATATTCCTTGCCATGTTTTTCTCCTACTTTCTCTTTTCACACCTCCTCCCAATCATCTTGTTTTTCCCCTTCCCTTCCCTATTTCAAATAAACAAATAAATGTATATACAATATACCAGGTACCAAGTCAGATACAGTAACAACATGAGATAAACCATAAGAAAAAAAAAAACAAGAGAAAAAAAGTAACTTCACATAGTGCATTAAGAACAGCAATCACAAAGATAATCCACTTCTTTCCATATCTTAGAGATCATATCTCTTAGCCTTATCCTATATGGTCATATGTACATAGCTAGGAAAATCCTAGCCATATACTAATTATTACAAATGAGGGGAACCATGAAGCCTATGTTTCTTTAGGCCAGGCTTATTTCACTTATTATGATTTTTTTCCAAGTCTTTCCGTTTCCTTAAAAATGGGACAATGTCATTCTTTTTGTTTCCTCTGACAGTCCTGGGAATTGAATTCAGGGCCTGGGCACTGTCCTTGGGCTTTCTCAAGGCTAATACTCTACCACTTGAGCCACAGTACCACTTCTGGCTTTTTCTGTGTATGTGGTAGCGGGGAATTGAACCCAAGGCTTTGTGCATGCTAGGCAAGCACTGTTATTCTTTCTGATGGCAGCATTGACTTCTATTGTGTATACATACCACATCTTCTTGATCCATTCATTTACTGAGGTATTTCTGAGTCAGTTCCGTATCTTAGCTAAGGTAAATAATGCTGAAATGAGCATGGTTGTGCTAGTAGCTTTAGTATGTCCTTGTTTATGAACATTTGGGCCAGGTATTTCTGGATAATAGAGGAAACTCTATTTTTTGTCTTTTGAGGAATAGCCATATTAATAATAGCAGTTTCTTACAGTTTGTAATATATAAGACTTACCTGTCTTTTAGCAGATTTATTACTGACTTTTCCATGTCTTCCATCAATGGGATGGAAGAAAGTTTAAGGATAATTTATCTTTTTTTAACCTGACTGTTGCTTTGAACAAAATCTTAATTATTAGAGAAAGGAGATACTGCAGAAGCAGATAGAAATGTCTTACATATGTACACTAGACCAAAGATAATGCTTTTGTGACTCTTAGAACCACAAAACCAAATAATTAGCCAAGCTGGTCAGTTCCTTTTGTTTCATAGATAAATTTTAGAGCAAAACAGCTAAGGATTGGATAACAGGTGACTTGAACATATTTCTCCATTACATATTGATGTTAATGAGTTAGCTGTAAAATGTACTTTCTAAACTAGTGAAATTTAAGATGTATGCTGAACTGGATATTTAGGAAAACTCCATTACACTGTTTATTTTAATTTTTAATATTCATATTGAGGTGATCTATTATCTGTAATTAAGAACCAAAAACAACCAGTTCTTGCCTTGGGATTTCTCTGTTTTGTTTATTAGTGAAATTTGAAGTTCAAAATGATACTGTAGCTCATTTATTCTAGTATCTTCATATTGAAGATAAAGAAATTATAGTACAGAGAGACAAAACAAATTCTTGATCATTGAATCTAGTGCATCATCATCCTTTGTGAGAGTAAACCCTATGATGTACTATCCAGCTTAGCTATTCTTTCTTCCCTATTGTTTAAGTGCCTACTGACTCATTTGTGTACATATAAAATTACATTTAGGAAGATTTTCAATAGTCTTATCATTTTTGCAGATTGTTCAAGCAATGATTTTAGCCTCTGTGAATTTCACAGCCAGACAAAGAATAAAAATTCTATGTTCTTCAGAGTGTGAGTTGATTTTTAATTTAAATACCAACATTCATCTGCAGTTTGCAAATTATCTAGTCAAACCTGAAATATTTTATTCTAATTGTATGTACCATATGCGTCTATTTAAAAATGTAGCTAAAGATACCGAAGATTAGACTTTGTGCCCCTCTCTCTTCATCATGTTATAGATTGACGGAAATTGACTTGGCTCTAAGAATTATTAGTGTACCTAATGAACAAAGGTAAATTCATTCAGGTAGTGTGTGCATAATAAATAAGGGAATAATGTGTTAGATTGGGGAGGAGATATGCAATTGAGTGTATATTGTTATCTTGTGGTAATTTTTCTTAGCGCTTCATTTAACTTCAGTGTCAAGTTACTTACATAACAAGATAATGCCTATCCTTTTAAGAGTAATGTGAGAATTAATTTAAATTTCACAAAGCACTCCAAGACACTCAGTTGAAAGGGTCTCCATAAATGGCAGGCATTATTATAACTAAGGTAGTACAAAGAAGCATAATGAAGTGGCTCATGCAGTGTCCTCTAATAGAAGCTGTATTAGAAAGTAAATGTAAAGGTTACTACAATTCATAATTTATGGCTGATGGGAATACATCAGGAATAATAATCATGCTATCCTACCTTAATAAGTCTTACAATGCAGATTTAGCTATGATAGACTATATTATTCCACCCATAGAGAAGTATGAAATCAATACTTTCAAGCAATAAAAGTGATATAATATATAAAGATGCATATTGTTAATTGAACCATGAAAGATATAACTGGCATACCTGGTTATATCTTTTTTATGTTATTTTTTATTGTTCTGGTAATGTATAGAGGGGTTAAGTTCTGTAAAAGGTTTTGAAATAGAAACGAGAATTCTTAGTTATTTGTTAAATGGTTTTGTCTAGAATAAGAAAAGTCAAAAGTTTAAATTTATTGAACCTCAGCGAGAGAAAAACCATATATTTTTCACAAGATTCTGTATTCACATAATCCTTTAAGAATGTAACAGAAGCATGCATATAACCCAAAAGAAAATAGGAAAAGCTAATGATAGTAATTTAAATGAAAGGGCAGGTTTAGCAGAAGACATTTAAATTTTAAGTTTGCATTTAAATTAGACCATACCTTCTCCTGTCTGTGTATAAATTTCTTGTTGCTGCTGTAACAAATTTCCAAAAATTAGTGGCTTGAAATAATACATATTATTACTTTATAATTTTGAAGGTGAGAATTCCAAAAATAAGCATCTGTGGGCTAAAATCAGGGTTTTTTGAATATTTTTATTGTAATTAATAAAAGGGTTACATATTTGCCAGATAGAAGGTGCATTAATACACATACATTGATACCCTTTCACATGTCTTGGTCCCCATTTCCCTCCCCCCTACCCCCACCTCTTATCTTGTTTTCCCCCCTTCCCTATCCAATTTCAAATAACCAAATACAAATATATCCTATATATCAGATAACAAAGTGAGATACTGTGACAATATAATATAACCAAGGGACAGCAAAAGAGATGAGAGATAACATAGTACATTAAGGACAACAATCAATCATTATATGGCTTTTGTTTCAATATCCTGTAGGTCCTTTCAATTAGCTTCATACTATATGGCCTTATGTATCAAGGTTTTACTTTATTGCAAATCTCTGCTAGGAGAGCCCAAGGTTTCTACTGATTATGACAAATGAGGGAAACCATTGAGCCTAAATTCCTTTGAGTCTGGCTTACTTCACTTAATATGATCTTTTCTAAGTCTTTCCATTTCCTAACCAATGGGGTGATGTTGTTTTTTCTGACAGCAGCATAGAATTCCATTGTGTACAAATACCACATCTTGTTGATCCACTCATCAACTGAGGGACATCTAGGTTGGTTCCATATCTTTGCTATGGTGAATAATGTTGCAATGAACATTGTTGTGCTAGTGGATTTAGTATGCCCTAGTTTCTGGATGATTGGGTAAATGCCAAGTAGTGGAATTGCTGGGTCATAGGGGAGCTCTATATTTAGTCTTTTGAGGAACTGCCATACTGCTTTCCATAGTGGTTGAACGAGTTTGCACTCCCACCAACAGTGTAGTAGTGATCCCTCCTGGTCACATCCCCTCTAGCATCTGTTGTTATTAGTTTTTCTAATCCTGGCCATTCTAACTGGAGTGAGGTGGAATCTTAGAGTTGTTTTGATTTGCATTTCTTTTATGACCAGAGATGTTGAGCATTTCTTCATGTGTCTATAGGCCATTTTAATTTCTTCTTCAGAGAAGACTCTCTTTAAGTCTTTGGCCCATTTTTTTAATGGGATGGTTGTTAATTTGGAGATTAGTTTTGGAGTGATTCAATTTTTTGAGCTGTTGATATATTTTAGATATGAGGCCTTTGTCCGCTGTATGGTTGGTGAAGATCTTCTCCCACTCTGTAGGCTTCCTAATTAATTTACTAGCTATGTCCTTTGCTATACAAAAGCTCTGCAGTTTAATGCAGTCCCACTTATCCAGCCTTTCTCTGATTTGTTGTGTAAAATCAGGATTTATACAAGTATGTGTCCCTTTCTAGATAGTCTACAGAAAACATTTTTTTCTTCTTCTCTAGCCTCTGGAATCTGCCTATATTTGATTAATGGCCTCCTTTCATTTCTATGGCTAGCAGTGAGTAGCCAAGTTTTTTTTTGTTTTTTATTTCACATCGTGCTTACACTTATCTACCTTTTCTTCCATAAAAAAAAATTAAGACACATTTTGAGAGCATTGGACCCACTTAGTGTAAGACAAGATAATGCCCTGAGTAGCAACTTTAATTCCATCTGCCAATGTAACTCCTAGCATATACAAACTCTAGGGATTAGGAACGAAGCACCCAGACAAAGCTAGAATTGTGCCTGTCACCTTCCAAAAATGCAAAAATGAGCATTGTCTTGATTTTTAAAGACTGACACGTAAATAACAAAAATTCTAAAATTTACCACCATCACTTTCTAATATCAGATTTTGGCAGTACTTCATTTGAGTTTTGACTCTTTTCAGTTCAACAGAATTTTCATTTTAGGCTTGCATTTTCATTTGTAATTTTCCTTAGTATCTCTCTTTTCAGCCATTCAGCCAAGAACCCAAATAAATGGCACATGGTGAGTATCTACAGTAGGATATGAGGAGAACTCTGGCTGACGGTGGCATAAAGATAATTTTTTAAAACAGTGTGAATCCAACTTTTTACATTTCATAGGTATTTCCATTTTTGGAGTTTAAGGATGTTGGCTTAATCACCCCTTGAGTCACAGCAAAATTACCCTATTGACTACAAACAACGTGCATACAAAAATACCCCTTCGTACTTTGTTCAAGTTAGAGATGTCAGAAAATAAAAAGATGGGTGAATCTTTTCACACGCATCTTTTTGCCTGATTCTGTACAAATTGTAAGGTTCTTAATTTCTCTTCATTAACAAATCTAATTAATACTTTTTATTGTTTTATTTTTTTCAAACAAAACAGCATTTTAATGTAAAAAGTAGAAGGAAGGATACATGGAGTTTCCTTTTAGGTCAAGTATACATTTGGTAAGGGGTTAGAAATTTGATCAAATTGGTATTATAAATTTCAGGGTTTTCTCCAGCCTCTAGAATAAAGGGAATTGGATTTAGCACACAGACAATGAGGTTGACAGAAGACAGGATGCTAATCTTTTGGTATACAAAAGAGCATTATGCTAGCCAAGGTGAGCAGGTGTTCTTTGTTTCAACTAAGTAGGACAGGAAGCAGTGATATTAAATCAAAGGAGAAACAATTTTAGACTAAGCCACCTCCAGTGTATCGAAATACTGGAAAATGTTACAAAGGAAAGATGTTGATTTCTCTCAGAAAAAAAAATCTACCCAATTAGTCTCTTCCACATTCAGTGGCTCTGAGGTTAGAGTTATTAATATCTACTAAGTAAAAATATTGGTGAAATAAAGGAAATTTGGGGAGTTCTTTCACAATGTACACTGTCTTAAGACGATTCACAGAGCAATCACAAGTTGTTAAACTGGAAAGTCTGTCAGTTGTTTAAGAATAATAAAGGTAGTTAGATATATAAGGCCATATAGGATAAAGGTAAATGAAAGGACCTCCAAGATATAGAAACAAGAGCCATATAATGTGTATTGTTGTTCTTAATGTACTATGTTATTTCTCATCTCTTTTGTTGTCCCTTGGTTATCACATATTGTTACAGTATCTTACCTTGTTATCTGATATATTGTGTGTGTATATATATATATATATATATATTTATTTGAAATAGGACAGAGAAGGGGAAAACAAGATGAGGGGTGGGAATTGGAGAGGGAAATGGAGACAAAAACATGAGAAAGGGTAGCAATGTTTGTGAAGTAATGCACCTTCTATCTGGGGAATATAACGTAACCCTTCTATTAATTACAATAAAAATATATTTTTAGAAAGAGTAACAAAGGTAATGAATTCGATCAAAATGTATCATATGCACATACAGAAATGTTGCAGGGTAGCCTCTATGCAAAACTAATTTACATTAAATAAAGAATTCATGCTAAAAAAAAAAAAAAACAACACAAAGAGTACTATTAGCTGGACCCAAAAGTCAAGGTTTCTCACCAACATTAAGTGACAGGCTCTCACAGAGATAACACTGTTCTCTGGAGACATCCTTGCAGGCAGTGGCTTTCACCCTGCTTCAAGGACATGCTAGTCAGCCAAAAAAAAGAATCTTTAATGATAAAAACTAAACATGAGTTCAGCTAATCGCTGTTCATCTCTTCTCACTCTGCCTTAAAGATGTTTTTAAGACCAGCACATGACATGTTATATATGAAAGCACTTGACTGAACACATATGACACCTCTCCAGTGTACATACAGTTACAAAAAAGTATGGAAATCTACTTATATCATCTCCCTGCTTAAAAACATCACTTGCCTACATAAGAAAGAATATACAAAATTCTTAGCAAATGCTTTTATTTTATTTCATTCTTTTATTTACCTACAGTCTCTCTCTGGTCTTCCCTCTGATCCTATCCCATATATACAGGCTTTTCATTTCCTTTTCAACTTACCTAGCTGGCTGTGTCCTCCTCCTCTACCCTGCCTTTGCCCACAGTGAATTTTCTGGCTGCAGTAATGTCACTCAACTTGCCTGAGCTTGCCTGCTTAACACTTTAGCAAATTCTTCCCTGCTCAAATTCTCTCTTGAAGTAACCTCACCTCCCTTTGTCATCTTGGTACTGGCAATGCTGCTCCTCAACCCAGCTGCAGCCACTCGGTTCTGACAGTGCGTGAGCTCCAGATTGTCTTTTTTATCCTGGGGTACACTTCAGATTCCTGGAAATTCTCTTCCCCTAGAACATGGTGCATCAAACCCTTCTGGTTTTCTTTCTTTCACCTCTTTGGCTTCTAATCCAAATTGTGGACCAAAATTTGATGTCATGAGGGTTGTCACCTTAGCTTTTAGAACTAAAAGAGAAGTTACATAGCAAAAACAACAACAACCAAAAAACCTATTTAATGTAATGACTGTATTGATTGAAGTTAACTCAGTGGCCAGCTGTGGAAACAGGTAACAACCAAGGTAGACTAGAACAATCAACCTGTGAACCTGAAGTGGTGGATAGAGTCTGCATTAACATCAGACCCACTATAAGATCTTCACTTCTAACAGTCTTTCTGTGTTTCAGGACCTCTGGTGTAACTCTTACTCCTTTAGATTTCCAAATGAAAGCAACTCCTTGATGAAGAAATTGTGGGGGGAATTGGTAAATTGTTTACCTAAATGCTCTGCTTTTCTAATTTTCTCCTCATTGTACTTTTCTATTTTGCTTTTGATTTTTAGTTATTAATTGAAAAAGCATTGAGGAGCATCTAGCTATAAATTTATTGGTCAAAAAGGCTATATACATCCAGAAACAAAGACATACTAAATCCACCAGCACAACAATGTTCATTGCAGCACTATTTACCATAGCAAAGATATGGAACCAACCTAGATGTCCCTCAGTTGCTGAGTGGATCAACAAGATGTGGTATTTGTACACAATGGAATTCTATGCTGCTGTCAGGAAGAATGACATTGCCCCATTTGTTAGGAAATGGAAAGACTTAGAAAAGATCATATTAAATGAAGTAAGCCAGACTAAAAGGAACTTAGGCTGAATGGTTTCCCTCATTTGTCATAATCAGTAGAAACCTTGGGCTCTCCTAGCAGAGATTTGCAACAGAGCAAAACCTTGATGCAAAAGGCCATATAGTAGGATGCTAAATGAAAGGATCTCTAGGATATAGAAACATAAGCCATATAATGAATGATTGTTGTTCTTAAGGTACTATGTTATCTCTCATCTCTTTTGCTGTCCCTTGGTTATCTCATATTGTTACAGTATCTCACTTTGTTACCTGATATATCGGATATATTTGTATTTGGTTATTTGAAATTGGATTGGGAAGGGGGGAAAACAAGATAAGAGGTGAGGGTAGGGGGGAGGGAAATGGGGACCAAGACATATATCAATGTATGGGAATTAATGCACCGTCAATCTGGCAAATATCATGTAACCCTTTTATTAATTAACAATAAAAAATATATGAAAAAGGGCTAGATATAGTTTATAAACAAATATACTTGGGTTCGCTTAAATCAAGGTATCTCATTAGAAGAAGAGCAAAGGTATGGGTGCCAATTTATAGAAGTACATGAAGAGAAGCTCCTTCTGAATAACCTATTATCCTTAGCAAATCTGTATGTATCTATTTGTATGTGTACATACACATGCATTCATATACAAATACAGATTATATCATTTTAATCTTCTAAGTTTTAATTCTTTAAAACAAAATCTAAAAATGATTATGTTTTTAACCACATCTTAGTAAAGATTTCAAGAAATGTTGCCATTTTCTTATGAAAAAGATACATTGACTTCATATTTAAAAGGAGTCATAAGAATTTTGTGTCATACTAACTGACAAGACATTTAAAGTGTTGGTGACAAAAATAAGCTAGAAGCAGAAATATATAAAGAAAGGTTAAGAGGAATAAGTAGCAAAGAACCAAGTAGTTTGATATATAATATAAGAAGTTAACTGTTTTGTACAGAGCTACAATTTAGGGTAAATATAAACTATGTATATGGGAGGATATGCGGGCAAATGTTTGCCTGTTAAATACTTTGGTTATGCTGATTATCAACACTAGGAAAAAACCTCTTTGTATGTGAATTAAGTCTTAGTGAAGTAGAAATTTATCATGAAGAACAGTCCTTTAGGCCCTTATTTAACTAGTGAAAGACTGAAGGAGCAAGATACTGTCTTAATATTCAAGTTGGAACTCCACTGAATTTCATAATGAGAAGCCACATTTAAGTAGTTCAAAACAATATTTCCTCAAAGACCTCATATCTAAAATGTATCAACAGCTCAAAAAATTGAATCACTCTAAAACTAATCTCCAAAGAAACAACCATCCCATTAAAAGATGGACCAAAGACTTAAAGAGAGTCTTCTCTGAAGAAGAAATTAAAATGTCCTATAGTCACATGAAGAAATGCTCAACATCTCTTGTCATAAAAGAAATGCAAATCACAACAATTCTAAGATTCCACCTCACTCTAATTAGAATGGCCAGGATCAAGAAATCTAATAACAACGGATGCTGGAGGGGATGTGGCCAGGAGGGATCAGTACTACACTGTTGGTGGGAGTACAAACTCGTCCAGCCACTATGGAAAGCAGTATGGCAGTGCCTCAAAAGACTAAATATAGAGCTCCCCTATCACCCAGAAATCCCACTACTTGGCATTTACCCCTCCATCCAGAAACGAGGACATACTAAATCCACTAGCACAAAGATGTTCATTGCAGCACTATTTACCATAGCAAAGATACAGAACCTCCCCAGTTGTCCCTCAGTTGATGAGTGGATCAATAAGATGTGGTATTTATACACAATGGAATTCTATGCTGCTATCAGAAAGAACAATATTGCCCCATTTGTAAGGAAATGGAAAGACTTAGAAAAGATCATATTAAGTGAAGTAAGCCAGACTCAAAGGAACATAGGCCCAATAGTCTCCCTCATTTGTCATAATCAGTGGGAACCTTGGCCTCTCCTGGTAGAGATTCACAATAGAACAAAATCTCGATACATAAGGCCATGTAGGACATTCAGGATATTGAAACAAAAGCCATATAATGAGTGATTGTTGTCCTTGATGTACTATGTTATCTCTCATCTCTTTTACTGTCCCTTGGTTATCTCATATTGTTTCAATATTTCACCTTGTTATCTAATATACTTTATATATGCTTAATTGGTTGTTTGAAATAGGAGAGGGAAGAGGGGAAATCAAGTTGTGAGGGGGGAAGGGGGAGTGAAATGGGAAACAGGACATGAGAAAGGGTATCAATATTTGTGAAGTAATGTACCTTCTATCTGATGAATATAATGTAACCCTTCTATTAATTACAATAAAAATATATGAAAAAAAACAATATTTCTTGTATAGCAGTTGACTGTGAGTGTTCCAGAGGCAAAATGGCCTCCTGCCTCCATGTGGTATCTCAGAGTTCTTCTTCCTTCCGTTTTATGCCTCTTTCACTTTCTGTGGCACTCATTTTCTCTGTATTTGCCTAGAATAAGAGTGGAGAAGGATGAGAGATAAATACCTCAATCACCTTCTCCCAGAGTGATTCATACCACATGCCTTTGGCAGAATGTTTACATGCTCCTCCTTAGAGCTAATAGAAGCCAGGACATAATCAGTCACTTACTAAGGACAGTTCTACGCTACTGAAAACATGAATCCCAATGGACAAATACTTGATCTGTCCTAGATTAGCCTTCAGCTGTTGCCCTTCCTCCTTTACATGGAACACTTTTACCTCTGCTCAAGGGAAGCAGCCCCAAGTCCCATGTCATCCTTACATCCAGTACAACATTACCATCAGGCTTATCTATGGCTCATCACAACCTAATAACCTAGGAACTAAAGTTTCTACTCCCTGTGGATTATTGCAGCCCCCCCCTCTACCCAGACCTAGCACAAATCCAGTAAAGTGGCACTAATTGCAGCAGAGAAAGCTTTCCCACTTGAAAAACAGGGAAATGGGAAACACGCATAGTAATTTACCAATTAAAATACTGAAATCTTATCACCTGGGCATTGTGAAAAGATCTCTCCCTGAAAGTGTTCAAGATCCCTTGATTAGGTCTCTGTTATGTTTTTGAAAAATAACACTCTTGTTCTGTAGTCTCTAGAAGAAAGGCAGGGAGGACAGAGACATAGCCTTGATGGGGACATAGAAAGTTTATGCTTGGGTGGGATCTAAAGGGAAGATTACAGATACACTGTTAATTATATTTATGCACACATATACATATGTAGTGCTTGTACCTTATCCTATAGGAATCATACAGTCAAATAATTGAGACCTTCATGTGGAGAATTTCTTTCTTGTCTAATAATATCCATGACTAGGCCACATAAAAATGTGCTCCCATTTTCTGCTTATGTAATTTGGGAATCTTGAGAATGTTTTTCAGACCAGTTTTAAAACTGTGTTCAGCATATGTTTCCCAGTCAGTCTACCCAGAAAACAGAAGTATTCAAAATTGAGTAAGTTTAACACAAGCCAGTAGACATACTGATGACAGAACAAAGAAGCCAAATGGAAAATGGTTATTAAACCCTCACAATATCAAAATCAAGAAGCATCTTCATGTCTCAATCATAGAAGGACAGTGGAAAGAAGTTATATTGCCAGAGCAGAGAGTTACAGTGATCAAAGGCTATGAGGGGATCACAGCCATTCATATGCTTTCATTGTGCTGTGCCCTACCTGAGATTTACTCAGTTGTTTATGTAGTAGAATAGGACTGAATCATAAATCCTTCTGCTGACTTTTTTTGCAAAATACCCATCAGAAAAGTGAAACACGGTGAAAATGATAACACTCAGTTGTAGTATGAGCTTGTATTTGGGTAGGTGCTGTAAATAATTTTTTTGCAGCCCCATTTGGGCATCAATGGTCAACACTTGGAGAATAAGAAATGGTCAAAAAAATTTTAAATGTACTCTTCCAGTATAAGACTTTTAGAGTTGTTGGAAGCATACAAATTTTATATAAGCATAGAAAGATTTTAAGTGATTATAGTCTATAGATGGCTCATGCTGAAATAATGATTTTAGAAGAAGATGGGTAGAGAGAAGGAAAAGGTTTTCTACATTTACTAGGAGTATTACAGTTGTAGAGAATGTGTAGATCAGTTAGTCTTTGAATATTGACTGAATGATTGAGTCTTCTTAAAGGTTGATGATCACATTCTTTTGTGGTGTGGGTAATGACTTAAGCCAAAAACTGTTGGTTTTTTAACTATCACTTAAGAAAGAATCTCTTCAATATTCCAGTGGACAGTTTAGTAGTCAAAATGAATTATTTCTAGAGTGTGTCTATAATTTTTCAATAATTGTAGATGCCATCGAGCCTCTTCTTGGATGCCCTTTATATTCTTAGGTGTGGAGATACTCTGGACTCATCTTAGTGATAGCTTTTAAAGAGGCTTAAAGAAAATCTTGACATCGTAGATAAGTTTAACATCTCTCACATTGAGAATAGTTTGAGAAGATTTTATAACAAGGTTCTCTTTCCTAGAGAGAAGGAGGACCTGTGATTTTGTTGTTGCTGTTCTGAATATAGGGAAACAATGAAAGGGGACGGGCATAGTGAATTTAGCTGCCTTGTGAATTGTAGAACATTCCACTATACCTGAGAACATTTATAATCCTCTCATTCATATCTTTATTTCAAGTTGACATACTTTTTGCTGGTGTAAGACAAGAATGGCATAAATCACCATCTGCTGTTCTCCATGTCTTTGTTTTGACTTCCAGGCTTATAGTGCTTCATTTTTTTTTTGCCAGTCTTGGGCTTGAACTCAGGGCCTGAGCACTGTCCTTGGACTTTCTCAAGGTTAGAGCTCCACCACTTGAGCCTCAGCACCACTTTTGGCCTTTTTTCTATTTATGTGGTACCGAGGAATCGAACCCGGTTCTTCGTGCATGCTAGGCAAGCACTCTACCACTAGGCCACACTCCCGGCCCCTAGTGCTTCATTTTTCAAGTGCCCATTAAAAGGCTTTGGGTAGGGCTGTGGTTAAAAGATGTTAAGACTCAATATAAAAGAAAAATATATTGTTTTACTTTACCTATATGGCACCTACCATCAAAAGAACAGGCTTTTTCTTTCGTCGATTGGCTTTGTACAATCAAGTGTTATGAATTGATCACTTAGCTGGTTGGCAGTTTTATGAAAAATAATTACTTTGTTTCAGTCATTATAACATTTTGATCATTCTGGAAATATATTACTCAGTAATGCAGTCTTTACTTGTTATTGATCTAGATCAGGAAATGTGCTATAATCATTCTTTTCCATTTGTAATTGAATTGATATCTTTTAATACTGTTGTGCAGTGAAAAGATTAGAATATGAAATTTGTAGAGCTTTAATAATTGGTTTTGCTTTTTGAGCATGTTATCTGTAATTTCAAATAGTGTTTCTTTCTGAACTTCTTTAGCCTGAGGAGTTTAGCATAGTCTTGAAATTATAGGCAACCGTGAAGTATTTTTTAACTGTCATTGGAACTGTTGCTTGTTGTGCTAATAATTTATTTTGAAGTGACACAGGAAGAAAACTCATTATGTGCTAATTTGAAAGCACACACTTGTCAAAAATAAATAAATCTGTATTGAAAATCCATCTGATATGGTGGGAGGGAGTCCACTGGTTTATTAGACACATTTGTGCTGTGACACCTTCTTTTCAAATAGGAAAACATATAGGAATAATTCTGTTTGTAATTCACAGACACTGTGTATCATGTATTCAAATGTTTCTTTTTTGTCCCTTACAGGTAGTATTATACCCAACTTCTAATAGCTCCAAGTCAGCTGAATTACACCAAATGATTGTTCCCAAAAATAGTCAAGACAATGACTTAAAAATCAAACTGGCAGTCCGAATGGATAAGCCACCACATATGAAACATAGTGGGTAAGTGTGTATTTGAAAATCTTTTGCCCTTGCATCATTGGATTCTATTGTAGTATATCACTATTGTCAGTTTAGAAAAAAAACAGTATATTAGCTTTTCCCAAGGAATTTTTTTAACTGACATGTGTGTGATACTTTTTTTTAAGTTCACAAATTCATCTATAACCAAAGGCATGAATATTTACTTAAAATTGCTATTTGTCTGCATGCTGACATAATATTGGTACTTGACTATGCTGGTGTCACATATCAGCCACACTGATTAAGATGTGGGTAGATAATTTTTGAGAAATATTCTTCACAATGCAGATAAGTTTAGTTGAAACAAGCCTGGCATTCAGGTCCCCAGAAATAGTTTAGCTTTACATAGGATTATGGAAAGGAAGTTCAAACAGATTCCAGAAGATTGGATAAGTTCTGACAGACAATGCAAGTATTTGTCCAACTTGTGAGTGAAAACAAATCAATGCGAGAAGGCTGTGACTGATAGATAAGCAAAAGTTCAGGACCTCCTCCCTGGGGATTGATATGGTCCAAAAAAATCTTCATCTCTGCCAACTTTCTTTTCTTTTCTTTTTAATCTGTAGCTAGTGAGGAAAATGGTCTGAAATCTTAAGATGATTTTTCAAAAATCCAGGTCTTACTCTGGAAAAAAACCCACCCTTGAAGTGGAATTATTAGGAAACAATGGGATCATTTTTCTTGCTACAGAGAGAAAGAGTTGCTGAAGTGGTTCATCTGAATTTAGCATCAAATTTAGCAGTCTGAGAAAGTGTCATTCCTACCAGAAGGGTCAGCTAGCTTTAACACTAAGTAAGAGCAGAGCTGGTTCAAAGGATAAGGGAGGATTTGAGGATTTGTTGGGTAACCTTAAGGACAGCAAAGAACAGAGCCCTGGTTGATTGTGCCTGAAATATCAGCTACTCAGGAGGCTGAGATTTTACGATCACAGCTCAAATCGAGCCTGAGCAAGAAAGTCAGTGAGACTCTTATCACCAGTTAACCACAGAAATGTCTGAAGTAGAGCTGTGGCTCAAGTAGTAGACTGCTACATTGAACAGAGAAGCTCAAGAACAGCACTAAAGCTGAGAGAGAGAGAGATAGACAGACAGACAGAGAGAGATAGAAAGACAGAGACAGAGAGAGTATCAAACAAGTGAAGCAATTCTATGTGGTTCTGCTGTTAGGATATTAACATTATGACATGATGACTTCCTTGGTTTTGGAGAGCAGGTGTATAGTTTCAGAACAGACCTCACCAAAGGGAAAGATATATTCTTAGAAAGGGAGGGAAGTATAGTTTGGGTAGCCTGTACTATGGCATCTTTATTGGCCTTCAAATTAAATTGTTTGAGCCAACTCATAGAGGCAGAGGCAGATTCTAATTTTAATATCTAAAGCTTTTATTCATTCATCCATCACTTGATAAAGCAAGAATGTGGTGGGCATTCCTTCAGTTCCAAGCAAGAGGTTTATCTCTCATTTCTTTTGCTGTCCCTTGGTTATCTTATATTGTTACAGTATCTCACTTTATTTGATATATTGGATATAATTGTATTTGGGTATTTGAAATATGATAGGGAAGGAGGGAAAACAAGATGAGGGGTGGGGTGGGGGGATGGAAATGGGGACCAAGACATGAGAAAGGGTATCAATGTATGTGAATTAATGTACTTCCTATCTGGCAAATATAATGTAACCCTGCTATTAATTGAAATAAAAATATATAAAAAAAGAGCTCATTAGTTTTATGTTCACACTTGACTATAATTACATGTTACTTTGCCGTTCTTACCTCTTCTTCCAAGAAGTTTCTCCTTAGCTCCCTTGCCCATAAAGTGATTGGTTTATTAGGCTGGGGGAGATTAGTTTCTTGAGTCTCTTGTATATATTGGATATTAGGTATTGCTAGTAAAAAAAAAATTCTCCCAATCTCTTATCTGTTTTTCTGGTTTACTATGTGCTTAGCTGCACAGAAACTTTTTTGGCGGGGAGGGGAATTTTTTTCATATATTTTTATTGTAATTAATAGAGGGGTTACATTATATTCACCAGATAGAAGGTGCATTACTTCACATACAATGATGCCCTTTCTTATGCCTTGGTCCCCATTTCCTCTCCCCCACCCCCAACTCTCATCTTGTTTTTCCCCCTTCCCTATCCAATTTCAAATAACCAAATACGCATATATCCAATATATCAGATAACAAAGTGAAATACTATAACAATATGAGATAACCAAGGGGCAGCAAAAGAGATGAGAAATAACATAGTACATTAAGGACAACAGGCACTATTTATATGGCTTTTGTTTCCTTATCCTGGAGTTCCTTACATTTAGTGTCGTACTATTTGGCCTAATGTCTCTAGATTTTGTTCTATTGTAGATCTCTGCTAGGAGAGCCCAAGGTTTCTACTGATTATGACAAATGAGGGAGACTATTGGGCCTATGTTCCTTTGAGTCTGGCTTACTTCTAAGTCTTTCTATTTCCTTACAAATGGGGCGATGTCACTCTTTCTGACAGCAGCATAGAATTCCATTGTGTATAAATACCACATCTTGCTGATCTACTCTTCAACCCCAGATGGGGTGGTTCCATATCTTTGCTATGGCAAATAGTGCTGCAATGAACATTGTTGGCCTAGTGGATTTAGTATGTCGTTGTTTCTGGACGATTTGGTAAATGCCAAGTAGTGGAATTACTGGATCATATGGGAGCTCTATGTTTAGTCTTTTGAGGAACTGCCCTATTGTTTTCCATACTGGCTGGACGAGTTGCATTCCCACCAACAGTGTAGTAGTGATCCCTCCTGGCCACATCCCCTCCAGCATCTGTTGTTATTAGATTTCTTGATCCTGGCCATTCTAACTAGAGTGAGGTGAATCTTAGAGTTGTTTTGATTTGCATTTCTTTTATGACCAGAGATGTCGAGCATTTGTTCATGTGTCTATAGGCCATTTTAATTTCTTCTTCAGAGAAGACTCTCTAAGTCTTTGCCCATCTTTTAATGGGATGGTTGTTTCTTTGGAGATTAGTTTTGGAGTGATTCAATTTTTTGAGCTGTTGATATATTTTAGATATGAGGCCTGTGTCCATTGTATGGTTAATGAAAATCTTCTCCCATTCTGTGCAGAAACTTTTTATTTTATTGTAGTCCCACTTGTAGATTTTCTCTCTTACCTGTTGTGCCCCTAGGACTGTTTTCAAGAAGTTTCTTTCTATACCTATAAGTTCTAATGTTTCTTCCGCTCTCTCTTGCAGTAATTTCAGATATTCAAGCCTATTATCAATGACAAACAGGTATCCACTTTAGTTTTCCGATGCCCAGTTTTCCCATCACCAAATATTGAGGAAGCTATTTTTTTCCACAGTATGTTTTAACTCCTTTATCAAATATCAGATAACTATAATTATATGGTTTTATTTATGAGTCTTTTAATCTGTCCCATTGATCTTTTGGGTCTATTTTTGTGCCAATAACAAGCTGTTTTTCTTATTATGTCTCTGTAGTAGAGTTTGAAATCTGGTATTATGATATCATCCACATTACTTTTTTATTTACCTAGAATTGCTTTGGCTATTTGGCTATTTGTTGTTGGCCATAAAGGAAATGCAAATCAAAACAACTAGCCAGCCGCAGTGGCTCATATCTGTAGTTCTAGCTACACAAGAGGCTGAGATCTGAGGATCGTGGTTCAAAGCCAGCTGGGACACTAAAGTCCTTGAGGGTCTTATCTCCAGTTAACCACTAAAAAACTGCAAATGGCACTGTGGCTCCAGTGGTAGGGTAATAGCCTTGAGCTGAAGAACTCAGGGAAAACCCAGGCCCAGAGTTCAGTCCTCACGACCGACAAAAAAAATTCAAAACAACTTTGAGATCATCTTACTCCAGTTAGGCTGACCAACATCGTGAATTTGGGCAACAACAACAAATGTTGGCAGGGATATGGTGTAGTCACATGTATATCTTCGGGAAGATGGGGTGAATACACACATCATAAGGGAAAAATGGTGAAAAACTGCAGCAGTGGAGCTCACTGGTGAAACTGACCTATATAACTCATGGATGAATACAGTAGGAAGGGGTTAGGAGAGAGTGATGAAGCAGTAGTTTGGGAAAGGAAATGTACTCATTACCTGACTCATATAGTTGTAATCCTTCTGTATATCACCTTCATAATTACAATAAAGGAAATTAATATAAAACCCTTTAATTAAAATCATGTGTTATAAATGCTATGAAACAGAACTGAGTTCTGATGCAAATAAGGCATGATTTTCTCTGGGGCTAATCCATTGAAGTCTTGTAAGACATCTGACTTTTGAGGGAGAACTGGAAGGATTGAATTCAGCTGTTGGACAGAGATGGGGCAAAGAACTGGAATTTACAAGGCAGAAGTCCTGGGAGGGCAAAAGCTAATGACAGGAAATTCATTGCAGTTGCTATAAAGTGCTTTGATTCTAGAGAGATCACTGGTTGTCTGAAGTGTGTAGAGATGAGTAGTTTCAAGTCAGGCATAAAAGAATACAGCTTATTTCAGGAACTTCAGGTATTTCACCATTGATTTTTTCTGTCTTTTTTCCTTTTATGATTGGCACAGTAAGAAATGAGAGCCTACCATAATGCCCTTATGAAGTTGGCCCTTTATATGCATTAGGCTACCACCAGGGTTAGTATGCCTTTAGACTGTCCCAAGAACAAAGACCAAGCAAGGGGGAGGACAAGGAAAGTTGGGTGTTTGGTTTTTCTGGGAAGAAATTCCTACTCTAATCTGGCTGGTTCTGGGTTTAGGATGATCCACAGCATACAGGTTATTATAGCTTCCTTCCTTCCAATGCGTGATTTTGGGGAAGCAAGACTAGAAGATAGTATATCATGCCTTTACACCAAAGGAGAAGTTATTTCTGTTACATTTCTTTGATAACTATGGCTCTGTAATTGTTTTCTGCTCAAGAAGATAAGAGGAGACAACATAAAAGAGACAAAATATAACATATTACAGTTTCTTGATTGAATCACTAAAGCTCAAGAACTCAGAGGATTCACACCAAGAGTACTTTATATCCTAGACATGTCAGTTGTTGCTTGCTGACCTAAGAGGTCCTAGCAGGCATCTCCAGATGTTTCTACATCTCTGTAGCTGATGGCATGGAAAGGAAAAAATTCTAAAAAGAAAACATCTGTGATGCTGTTGCATTTTGTTAGTACAGTATAGGACAAAACAAATTAAGAATAAAATTCCTCAACAGTGGTAGAACTACTTTAGTATTAATAGTAGAAGTAATGATTTACAAGAATTCAACCTTTTCAGCATGATGTTTGTTGTTGGTAGCAAGGAAAGTTTTAAATAGTGCTTCATCAGAGTGTCTGCTTAGGTTCTTTAGCGCCTACATTATAAATGGTCACTACTTTGATTATGAACTTCTGTATGTAGCTATATATTATAAAACTTGCCTTTATCCCCAACATATTTCCCAACATATTTGTCTTCTTCTGAGATAGATTTTCCTAAATGGATTTTCCGAAACATAATTACATTTGAGAAAGAACCTCAACTATTCTTTACTTTGCAATGCTCTTCCCTAGGAGAAAGCAATCATGTACCAGGAATGGTAGATGCATAACATTTTGCTTCAGGGATAGAATCTTTTCTATGTCAATAATTTATCTTGTAATGAATAATTAACATATAAATAATTAATAATTGAAAAAGAGACAAGCCAAGTTTAAAGACAGATGAATTCATCTTTAAAACAGGCAATTCACTTATCAGTTGAGTTAAGCAGATTAAACAATAAATTGAACAGTTTGGTATTTTTCCTTCAGAGCATATTTGATTTTTCTAAACCTCTGGGATATTGCTCCTGTAACCCTTATCTTTTTGAATAATGTTGGCAACGCCATTTCTAACATGGTCTCTTAACATTAGTCTCTGCCTTACCTACCACTTGTATGTAATTGCTCCTGAATTGCCTTTAATTAAATATTTTCTTATCAATGTTATCTGTATTTTGTTATGTTCTTGAGGACACCATTAAGTTTCTTAGGCCTGTTTGAATGTCTAATACCTCCCACCATGTCTAATCAGGATGAACAGTCACATGAATTTGATGATAAAATGATATTAGTATGCTCCTTAGAGTTTTAAGGAAAAAGTTATAAATATGAAAATAACCTTCCTTCACTTAAAAGATTCTAATTGCACGTTACACAAAATTGAGTTTAATTTTAATGTAAAAATAGTTTAAATAAATTAAATGGTGTTTGATTTAAATTGTTGCGATTTAAAATGATCTTTTTTTAGTTTTGAAGCCGAAGTAAAACATACCTGATCAAAGGCTCATTTTTCTCACAACTAATTAGTCCATGACATTACACTCCAGTTTGTTGTAAAAGAAGAATTAACTACCTGCAAATGAAAATAGATCATAATGTGAATGAAATGAGCCTAATAGTCATTCCCTTTAAAATACCAAACTAGGCATTACCAGAAGTCTTGCATTTAGGTAGACACTAGCTGCACTTACTCTTTCTGAGTATTCTATAGGACCTAATTCGAGAAGTTAATTCTAAGATAATGTGTTAAATGAATTGATAGATATTGGATGATTAAATAATTCACATCTGTCCTTTGAATTTATTTCCTTGCTTCCAGACAGCTGGAGGAGGGAACTGTTTCTGAATAAATAGACTGTACTTTAGCGTAGCCTAGTGGCTAAGTAGTAGTATTAACTTAAAACTCAGAAACACAATATCCAATTTTACTAAAAGAAATATTTCCCAATTCCAAAGTAATTTTCTCCACCAAGAGAAAGAAAAATCTAAATGGAATTGATGAAATAAATGACTATTTTTCACAAATCTCTGCCTCTTTACAAGCTGGGATTTCTGAGTGAGCTGGCATATTATTGTAGTTTTGATTTTAGATTTATTATCTATAGCTGTTTAGTGGGCACTCTAAAGTGTAATTATTTCCAGATGAAGCTGGCATGGAGGATCCACAGAAAGAACCCCGAAAACAAGTCTATTTTCTGTTCTTTGCTAAAGGAAGTTGCTTTCTCATTTGAAACTACCTTTTAGAATGAATTTCCTATATGTTCAGATCTGACATTAATCATATTTGGACGTTGGACCTTCACCTCCATATAGATCTGTTTGATTGCTCCAATAAGTTTCTATTGACTTCACAGAAAATGTACTGTTACAACCTTGGCAGGTGTTTATCGGGACCACAAGAAATAACCGAGTCTTTTTCCAAACACATCTTCAGAAGAGAAGTTTGTCTGTGGTCTCTATAAAGAGTCAATATTTTATGACACTTAGTTAACCCTAGAAGTGGAGCTATGACTCAAGTAGTGGAGTGTCAGCTTTGAGCAAAAATGCTCAAGGACAATATCCAGCCCATAAATTCAAGACCCAGGACTGGCACCCACACACAAAAGTCAAAAGCCATTTTCTTTCTATTCATTCCTCACTATTTATGGAACTTCCTGCATATTAAATTATTATGAACTTCATGTCTATTTGTGATAGTTTAATTGTGCATTATGTAATAATAGCAGAAGAGTAAAATATTGCTTATTGTCATTAAACCAGATGCCTCAACATATTAAATCCTTCTTATATCTACTGCAAATAAGTATTCACTTTAGCTAGAAAGTCAAGCTTCATCTATCATTCAATGTCCTATTAAGATTCTTTTCCAGGGGAGGATCATCTTGACATGTATCATTTGCTTTCTTTTCATGCCCTAAAGGACTACTTTTATTCAAAACCTTTTGGCATCATATCTCAACATCTTATAAAGCTCCCTAGGCCAGATATTAAAGTTAAATCACATCTTTTACTTCAAAAGTTTTTGCTTTATACCTGTTTTTTCTTATATGTATACATGTAGATATAAACAAAGCAGTATGAATGCAATATAACAGTGTTACTCCTTTCCGCATTCTCATCCCTCCTCCTTTATTCATCCCTTCCCTCACTCTTACTGAATATTTATAATATATATTTATGTATATAAATATGCATAGATCACAATACTTACAATTTCCCCATCCTTCTATTCTTCTCATTGCTTCCCAACCACTGGTCCATTTCCTAAAGTAATCCCCCGCCCATTTGTAAGTCATAGGGCTTGAACTCAGGGCCTTTTGGCTCAAAGCTAGTGCTCTACCGCTTTGAGCCACAGCTCCATAGATAGTTTTCTGGCATTTAATTGGAAATAAGAGTCTCATAGACCTTTGTGCCCAGGCTAGCTTTGAACCACCTACCTCAGATCTCAGCTTCCTGATTAGCTAGGATTATAGATATGACCAACCTGTGCCCAACTAGCAGTCCCCCTTTTCATAATCATGGCATATTATTAATTTGTTTAAGTCTAGATTCTACATATGAGCAAAACTATGCAATGAATTTGTCTTCTGACTTGGCTTATCTCACTTAACATGATGATCACGAGTTCCTTTTATTTTCCCTAAAATGTCATAATTTCCTTCTCCTTTATGGCATTAAGCCACAGGACTGTGTGAAGTCACAGAAGGTATTAATCTCTTTTTAGAAGTAGTCACAAGGTGTATATTATTTCCATAGCTACTAACATATTGTACCGTTCATAAAGAATATTACTAACATATTGTACCATTCATAAAGAATATTATCTACTCTCTCTAGAGGATCATAAGGAGAGGTTATGAGGAGGAGTTGATAAAAGGATGTACCATCATAGGCCTGCTCCCTGTGTAGACTCTAACTAAAATGGATGCAGACCCTTGTGAGTGAATGGTAATGGAGAAAATAGGGAAGTGAGCCATGTGTGAGCTGGGTACAAGTCTGCTGTGATTATAACAAGACACACCACCATTGCTTTAGCATTAATTAATGTCAATATTTATGATATAAAAAGGAGAGAGCAAAGATATTTTTTTTGCAGTCATGGGCTTCAGCTCAAGGCCTGAGCACTGTCCTTCAACTTTCTCAAGGCTAGAAATCTACCACTTGAGCCTCAGCACCACTTCTGGCTTTTATTCTATGTATGTGGTACCGAGAAAGCAAACTTGGGTCTTTGTGCATGCTAGGCAAGCATGCTACCACGAAGTCAAACTCCCAGCCCCATAGTAAAGAATTTTTAAGCAATAAAAGGTTAACAGATTCATCCTGGGATTACTTATATCCTTACGGACATGATATTATTAATCAACCATTATATTATTAATTAATCAGTACCTTATTAATGTGGGGAGAGCAAGTCCTATTCTTCTGGTCTTAAAACAAACAGTTTGTTAGTTTTGGAAAATAAATGCCTTTTTAGTGCTTTAAATGACTTTGTCATATAATACTTCTGAAGTTTTTATTTCTTTTGACAGATTAGAAGGATCTAGCAATGCCCCAAGTATCAGTTCAAGAAAAATTTATTACCAACTATTTGAACCTTTAAAATAGTGACAGTCTTACCTTTCTGGGTTCCAATCATTAAATCAGTACAAAGACATTCAAGAATGGAGGAAAAACTTTCTCTCTACCCATATCCTTGCACAAAATGTCTAATGTTTCCTCATTGGTTATGGGATTATATTCTAATGTTTTAATCTGTCATTCAAATTCCTCTCTACCATTCTAAACTTTCTTTTTGTAACCAACATAAACTTTAAATGTCAACCATACTGCTCAGTTTATCTATTTTATAAATGTGTTTACTAACTCAATGGGTTTCTTCCATTCTTTCATTTAGCCTAAATGTACCAATCTGACACCACGTTGCATGCTTTCTCAATTTAGGCAAGAAAAGTAATATATTTTCTTTACACTTAACCAAATCTATCCTGGTGCATGGACTCTCCTAACTGTAAGCTTCTTAGTCCTCACTGTCTTGTTCCTAGGAAAATTCTGGGTTTGATTTTGCACCATGAAATTCTGTCTCTGGTCCTCCTCTGTTCTCCTCAGGACGACCCTTCAGCCAAAAGGAAGAACTGGAATTGTGAAGTGGGCAAATGCTTTCTATCCTAGCTACTTTGCTTACTTCAACAGCAAGTGCCTTCTCTGTCTTTGGTCAATAATGGATGGATTCCAAGAAAATGGGCTTCACCCAGGTTTTTTCTGGCTATTAGGGCCTTCCTTTTTTCCATATATTTTTATTGTAATTAATAGAAGGGTTACATTATATTCACCAGATAGAAGGTACGTTACTTCACATACATTGATACCCTTTCTCATGTCTTGGTCCCAGTTTCACTCTCCCACTCCCACCCCTCATCCTGTTTTACCCCCTTCCCTATTGGATAACAAGGTGAAATACTGTAACAATATAAGATAACCAAGGGACAACAAAAGAGATGAGAGATCAGTAATACGTTAAGGACAACAATCACTCATTATATGGCTTTTGTTTCTGTATCCTGGAGGTCCTATCATTTAGCTTCATCCCATATGGCCTTATGTATCTAGGTTTTGTTCTATTCTGAATCTCTGCTAGGAGAGCCCAAGGTTTCTACTGAGTATGACAAATGAGGGAAACCATTGAACCTATGTTTCTTTGAGTCTGGCTTACTTCACTTAATATGATTTTTTCTAAGTCTCTCCATTTCCTAACAAATGGGTCGATGTCATTCTTTCTGACAGCAGCATAGAACTCCATTGTGTATAAATACCACATCTTGTTGATCCACTCATCAACAGAAGGGCATCTGGGGTGGTTCCATATCTTTGCTATGATAAATAGTGCAGCAGTAAACACTGTTGTGCTAGTGGATTTAGTATGTCCATGTTTCTGGATGCTTGAGTAAATGCCAAGTAGTGGAATTGCTGGGTCATAGGAGAGTTCTATGTTTAGTCTTTTGAGGAACTACCATACTGCTTTCTATAGTGGTTGAATGAGTTTGCACTCCCACCAACAGTGTAGTAGTGATCCCTCCTAGCCACATCCCCTCCAGTATTTGTTGTTATTAGATTTCTTGATCCTGGCCATTCTAACTGGAGTGAGGTGGAATCTTAGAGTTGTTTTGATTTTAATTTCTTTTATGGCCAGAAATATTGAGCATTTCTTCATGTGTCCATGGAACATGTTTGGTTCTTTTTCAGAGAAGACTCTCTTTAAGTCTTTGGCCCATCTTTTAAAGGGATGGTTGTTTCTTTGGAGATTAGTTTGGAGTGATTCAAGTTTTTGAGCTGTTGATATATTTTAGATATGAGGTCTTTGTCCATTTTATGGTTAGTGAAAATCTTTTCCCACTCTGTAAGCTTTCTAGTTAATTTGCTAGCTATGTCCTTTGCCATATAGAAGTTCTGCAGTTTAATGCAGTCCCACTTATCCAGACTTTCTCTGATATGTTGTATTTCTTGGTCTTTATTAAGAAAGGGCCTTATTAAGAAAGGGCCTTCCTTTTGATCACATTAACCTTGTTCTATGGAAGGATATGAATGAATTTAGGAAGTTCTTTACCTGTATATATAATAGTTATCACACCAAAAAGATGCCCAGTATGTTAATTCTCTAAAGGAATTCCTCTTGCCTCGTGTCTGTGTTGTCTTCTCTACCTTAGCCAGGTGTCTTCAATGATGCTTGGAAACACAACAAATTTGTCTATTTTCCCTTCCTCTCTTGATGTGTATTTCCATGATATTGCACATGGATTACAACAGTAGGGAAGCAACTCAGTTGTCCTGGCCAAGGTCCCAGACATAATAACAGAGCCAGGTAGCCAGCTGTTGATAACTGCAAAACCATAAGTCCATTAAGTCCAGCTTTGTTAGAACTGTGTAATTAATGTCTAGCTTATAAGAAATAGTAAATGATGATTGGGCACTGATGCTTATGCCTATAAATCTAAGCTATGTGGTTGGCTATAATTGGAGACATCATAGAATCTTTAATCTGATTAACCAAAAAGCCAGAAGTAGAAGTGTGGCTCAAACAGAGCAGCACCAGCTTTAAGCAAAAAAAAGCCCAGTGCCCAGACCTTGAGCTCAAGCCCCAGGATTGAAGAACAACAAAAAAAAACTCTTGTCCACTTTTTCTTTTCTTTTATGTCTCAGATGCATAGAATTAATCACTCTAGAACCATGTATCTATCCCATGGATTTATACATTAGTATATAAACCTTTCCTGTATGCCTTTCTGTACATAAGTATAATTTATCCCTTTCATCAAAGTAGACATTTGAATCATCCTCAGATTTCTATTTCCAACAGTTCTATAAATATTACATACATTCCTTAGTGCATATGTGCATAGGTTCTTGAGTTAAGTAGGAGAGTCAGTGACTGGGTGGAAAAGGTTTTTTTTCACATATTTTTATTGTAATTAATAGAAGGGTTACATTATATTCACCAGATAGAAGGCACATTACTTCACAAATATTGATACCCTTTCTCGTACTGTTTCCCACTTCTCTGCCCCCTCCCCCCTTACAACTTCATTTCCCCCCTTCCCTCTCCTATTTCAAACAACCAATTAAGCATATATAAAATATATCAGATAACAAGGTGAAGTGTTATAACACTGTGAGATAACCAAGGGACAATAAAAGAGATGCAGGATAACGTAGTGCATCAAGGACAACAATTACTCATTATATGGCTTTGTTTTTATATCCTGGATGTCCTTACATTTAGCGTTATACTATATGGCCTTTTGTATCTAGGTTTTGTTCTATTTTAAATCTGTGCTAGAAGAGGCCAAGGTTCCTACTGATTATGACAAATGAGGGAGACTATTGGGCCTATGTTCCTTTGAGTCTGGCTTACTTCACTTAATATGATTTTTTCTAAGTCTTTCCATTTCCGTACAAATGGGGAGATGTCGTTCTTTCTGACAGCAGCATAGAATTCCATTGTGTATAAATACCACATCTTGTTGATCCACTCATCAACTGAAGGACATCTGGGATGGTTCCATATCTTTTCTATGGTAAATAGTACTGCAATGAACATCATTGTGCTAGTGAATTTAGTTTATCCTTGTTTCTGGACGATTGGGTAAATGCCAAGTAGTAGAATTGCTGGGTCATAGGGGAGTTCTATATATAGTCTTTTGAGGAACTACTGTACTGCTTTTTGGTGGAAAAGTTTTATGTTTATGAAATCATGATTGTCCATAGGTACCCAGTAAGACCCTTTGTTCTGTTATTTTGGCTTTTGTCATAGTTTACGTTCTTTTGATACTTACATTTTCATGCTTATATTTTATACCAATAGGAGGCATTTTTTCCTATCATGGTGAAGTTCATAGCTAATCTCTTGAAGGAAAAATGCAGATTAACAAAATTAAAATATTGAAGTTTATATAATTAATGTAAATTTTACACAGCTGAGAAAAGTGTAGTTTTACAGAAAGTCATACAAAACTATGGGTGGATAACAAAAGTTTGACCTCATAATAAACTGGAGGAAATTAGCAGAATTGATTTGTTCAGACTGTTTTCTTGGTCTCTGTGCTTCACAGACAAGAGCATTCCTTTTCTTCAGGCTCAGGGATGACAGCCCTGAGTTAAAGGTTTTCTGATGTACTTTGGAGAAAGTTCAGGTAATTCTTCTGTGGCTTGTCCAAAAGGAGAAGCAGGAGGGAACAAGGAGAATGGTTTCTATTCCTACAGTCAAAGACTTCACATGGGATAGTGTATTTTGAATGCTATTCCAGCAATTTATTACTGTCATCTGAAGGTGACAGTACAAGGTGATCCTGACTAGTACATTACTTTGTCTACAGGCTTCAATATATAGTGGATACAAATCATTAACTCATAATTGATTGATTCCCTTGTACATTTTGTTCATTATAGATAATGACAACCTAAGTAACTCGGGCTAGCTTTGAATTCTCCATCAAGCCCAGATTAGCTTCCCAATCTTCTTGACTCTGTTTCTTGAGTCATAGGAATGTACCATCACTCCCAGGGAATTGTTACGTACTTTTAAATGTAGATAATGTGAAAATCCATTCCCAATCTTTGTTTTCCATGTTATACTGCTTCATGCATCCCAAATCTGTGCTACCCACAGTGGAATGTTGTCAACTATATTACAGTATAGCCATATACAGTGTCATGCCAGTTAAGCTACTTAATAGTTGTTCATCTAATCATATAGGCTAGGAAAAATGAAAATAAAACCTGTCAAATGAAATAACTTTCAGTGACAAAGGATAGCAAACATGATATTGCAAAGTATAATAAATGTTTAGGTGGCAATTTTCCTTTCCATGAATTCGATAGTAGTGGGGAAAATAACATAGATACAGTTTAGTATCTATTTGAACTTATAGTTTGAAATTGTTTCCAAATTAAAAAAAAATTACTGGCAACCTGCCAGTGGTTCATGCCTGTAATCCTAGCTACTCAAAAGATCAAAAATCTACCCGAGGATTATGGTTCCAAAACAGCCTGGGCTGGAAAGTTCATTTACCACTAAAAAGCTGGAAATGGAGCTGGTTCAAGTGGTAGAATGCTAGCCTTGTGCACAAAAGTTCAGGGAGAACACCTAGGCCCTGAGTTCCAACATATACACACATACACACACACACAGAGACACACACAGACACACACACACACACACACACACACACACACACACACACAATTATTAATCAGAATTTTTAAAAAAATATCCACCGGAAAAAAAAAATAATGACCGGGAGTTTGGCCTAGTGGTAGAGTGGTTGCCTAGCATTCATGATTCCTCAGTACCACATCATAGAAAAAGCTGGAAGTGGTGCTGTGGCTTTAGTAGTAGAGCTCTAGTCCTCGAGAAAGCCCAAGGACAATGCTCAGTCCCTGAGTTCAAGCCCCAGAACTGGAAAAGAAAAAAATAAATATAATAAATCAGGCACTGGTGTCTCAAACTCGTCATGCTAGCTAGTAAAGAGACTAAGATCTAAGGGTCATGATTCAAAGCCAGCATGGACAGGAAAGACTCTTATCTCCAATTAACCAGCATAAAACCAGAAATGGCACTGTGGCTCAAAGTTAAGTGTTAGAGCACTAGCATTGAGCAAAAGAGCTCAGGGACAGTGCCTAGGCCCTGAGTTCAAGACTCATAACCAACCAAAGAATAAAGTTTTCACTTAGTTTACTTGTCCTTGAAAGAGCTAATATACCCACATTCAAGGATGTTGGATGGTGGGCAAATGAACTGGTTATAATTCCATTTGTCATACTAGTTAGACAAAGAATAAAATTCATTAGCAGCATATATGGAAATAATACAATGAAAACTCATTGTGCAATTAATATATTCTAATAAAAAGAGAAAATATAAAGAAAATATGTAGTTATGGTATGAAAACAGTAACTTAAAAATACTGCCTCTATAAGGTAGGCTCACATCTTTAATACTAGTTATTCAGAAGACTGAAATCTGAGGATCATAGTTCAAAGCTAGCCTGTTCAAAAAAGCCTGTGAGACACGTATCTCCAATTATCCACCAAAAAAACAGAAATGGCACTATAGCTCAAGTGGAAGAGCACTAGCCTTGAGCAAGAAAGTTCAGGAATAGAAGCCAGACCCTAAGATCAACCCCCAAGACTGGTTTATAAACAAAACAAAAAGAAAAAGAAAAAAACCCTCTGTAGTAATTTTGAGAATCATATGCATTCATTCGGGCTTTTTAAACTAAGTAAGTAAGGGGCATGCATGGTAAAGATTGAACCAGTTCATTCCTGTATGTGAAATGCCAGTACTCACCAGCCTCATGGACTTTGTCTACCTGGGCTGGCTTCAAAATGTGATCTTCAAATCTCATCCTCCTGAGTAGCAAGGATTATAGGCATGAGCTATTAGCACATATACATATGTGTTACATATATGTACTGGTACATATATATAAACACAGGTACTTATATATGTATGCATATACAAATATACATATGTGTAATTTTCCTTCATCTCTATGTGCAATATTAGCAGCTCTCTCCATGCGTTTTTGTTTCTCTGCATGGTTTTTTTTTTTTTTTTGCCAGTCCTGGGCTTGAGCTCAGGGCCTGAGCACTGTCCTTGGACTTTCTCAAGGCCAGAGCTCTACCACTTGAGCTTCAGCACCACTTCTGGCTTTTTTCTATGTATGTGGTACTGAAGAATTGAACCCGGGTCTTTGTGCATGCTAGGCAAGCACTCTACCACTAGACCAAACCTGGCCCCTCTCTGCATATATTTTTATAATAATATATTTATAGTCATTTTAGATTATATTTCCAACACTACCAAAATTTTCTACCAAAATTAAGTGCTCTTTGTGTGTTATTTTGCTCATCAAAACTATGAATAAATGAGTTACAATTATTTCCCAATTAAAATTATCCCTATACCTTGCATTTGTACAAATTAATTGGATGCATGTAACAAGTCATATAATTTGAAAAAATTGAACTTTTTGATGCTGGGCACCAATTGCGTTAATGATTGATGAGTAATATTTGTCAGATGAAAAATTAGTAGACAACAGGAGGAAGTGTTTCTTCTGCTACTGAATATTTACTGAATGGATTGCAGTTACGGTCTTGCCTTTAATGTTTCTCTTGGTAATTGTCAGGAGGAGATATGAGGAATTGTGGGACCTAAGTAATATACCTTGCCATTTTAATTGCTGGAAGAAGCAAGAGAAATTTCATTGCAACAAGATGCATTAATAATTAAAGTGTCATTCTAAAGTAATTAGCTTGAATATTTGTACGAGCTGAGATATAAATTTAGTTCCAAATTCAGGGACATACCCACAACCGACTCTGCTAAAGTGATTTATGGTTAAGAAAGGTTAACAATCATGAAAGTTTAAATGTTTCTTTAGTTTGGTACAATTTAAATCTTTATTGGATTATTGAACTTGAAAGAATGGAGTTCATGGTATTTTAAAACAGTATGATTTGTAAATTGCTGTCACACTGTGTTAAGTTTCTAAATTTCTTTCAGATCTCTAGGACAATGTGTTTTAATTTCTGCTATTTTGTTAGGGCATTTATTACAGTTTGGGAAGACCAACTCTTCTGATAAATTATGACATTATCTATTCTTCTGGTAAATTATGACTTCAATATGGCAGGCTCTGTCACATTGATCTACAGTTCTAAATTTAAGTTTAAGTCTTGCAGTTTCAAGTGCATATATATTTCCATCAGCAATATGCTGCTATTTGGTCTACTTGAAGCAATGTTGGTAGGCATCAATAGATTAATTTGAACAATTAGGTCTTTTCTGGAAAAGTCGTTGGATAGCTAGAAAAGTCATTTAACCAGCATTATTTAAGAAAAATGTGGAAGTGTGGCTAAAGATGTAAAATGCTGGGTTAAAACCCCAGAACTGAAAATAAAAAAGTGAATGAATGAATGAATGATTTTCCCTTCATTAGCTGGTAGACAATTAGCCTTTTTTCATACTCATTTATTATACCATATTATCAAACTGATACCAGCTATAATTTAAAAAATCAGAATAAATACTTGAAATATACTTGAAGTACCTAAAATGTATATTCTTGTTTGGACTCCACAAGTCTATAGGATGGGTACTGGGACACAAATTTGCAAATGAGAATACTAAGGACATTTTTCAGAGTCATATAGCTAGTGACTATCTTTTGAACTTTGTCCAGTTCCAGAGTTTGTTCTCTTAGCCACTGGCAACACTGCTTGACAATGACACTACTTTTGTTCCCAAGCAGTCAGTCACACTGGAATTCACACTATTCAAGGACAGATGTGACTCAGGAAGCCAACCACACATGTGATGTGATTAGATAGGAAATGCAGAGGAACTGGAATAGTTAACATCCTGAGGATCAAAAGAAAAATACAGTATTTTGCAAAAAGAATTTAAAATGACATATTTTAAATGCTCTGCTTTCAGAAACACATCTGTAGGGATGGGGCAAACGCCTTGTCTGTCCAAGGCGTGGTCCTACACTCAAGCCCCAGTACCACATAAAAACAAAACAAAACAAAAACAAAAAAAATGACAAAACATAAACCGAAGTTCACACATGTGACCTTCATCTCAGAAGGTCATCACTGTTCATCTTTTGCTTTACAGAAATTATCCTTCCCATTATTACCTTCAAGTTTTTTTGATGCTCTACCATGCTCTATCTACTGGAAAACAATGTTTATTAGTGAACAAGAGACCTTAGATCATTGGATATGGCTAAACTGATTGTACTGAGTTAAGTGAATGGAAGGAATTGCAAGTTACACACTACACACTTTGAAAACGTTTCCTGGTGGTATTAAAATAATGGCCTTCTCATTGCAATATACATAACTCTTACCTTTCCATCTAATCAGATGTCTTTCTGCTGTATCTTCTGTGGTCACCAGACACCGAGTTTTGCAATACCTGGCCCTTCATTGAATAATGGATTGGCCAACTCTAATTACTAGTTTCGAATTTTCCATGGGTCTCAGAATTACATTACATCACCCTGTAGTTTAAATTGCTGAATATCTCAATAGAGGATTTCATCTTTTCTATTTGACACTTTGTGTGAGTTATGGAAAAAGGAAATCTGCATATCATTTAGTCAAATGAATATATTTGATCCTGTGCAGTGTCATTGCTTTCAGTTCACTTACCCGCTGTTGCAAGTTTCAAGAAATTAGGTATGACACAGTAAAAGCTTAGGATACTTTTGTGTAACCAATTCAAGGAGTTTACCTTACTACAAAACAAATGTTTTTGATTGTTTAAATCTAAAGATTGGGAAACAAAATCCCTCCTGTTCAAGTGCTCTAAGTTTTGATTTAAAAAATCAGAATCATCCTTTTGAAAGAATTCATATACAGTAAATAGAATTTAGGTCAGCAAATGTTCAACCTTCTAAATCAGTGGCAAGTTAGGTAACACCCAGGGCTAGAGATGTGAATATTATATAATGAGGATAATAAAGCAGTTGGATGTGCTGTGCATGTTAGGAGTTAATTCCAATCTGAATGCTTTGACATCATTTGTCTGCTGAGAGGCATGTGTTCTGCTAAATGGAAATCTTGGATGTTCTCTCATACACCCCATTATTTGTAATTGAACACCTGATTTCTATCATGCAACAAATTAACATCTGCACTAGATCTGTCTTTTATGCATATGGATACACTGATTAGAATTTTGCAGATAGGCAGCTACTTGAAAACAAAAAGACAACATTGTGAAACACTTCCAGCCATAATTTTTGATTACATATTGAGAATCGTTTAATTATCTTACTTCGTTTAATTAGCCCTTCTACTTAGGTCAATTGCTTTTTTTATTAGCATGACATGTTAGCAGTTTGTTAATTGACATAAAATAACATGAGACTTTTCTGGATGTTGCACATGAGAAAGCCATGTACATGAGCAGGAAAAAGAAAATACAGACAAGGCTGGTGAAGCTTATCATTAGTCCCTGCCAGCATGAGCCAGTGCCACAGCGTGGTAGCAGTAAAATGGGTATTATTGCCCTCTGTCCTTCAATGAGTTGGTTGATATGTGTGGCTATAAAAGTTTGAGATCATGATTTTGCATTTGAAATAAAAGTATCTTCTCTGAAATTAAGACTGATGAAAAATGGAGACATGAGTACAGATGCTAGTTGATGGGAAAAACAACAGATTTGTGCATGTAAGAATCTTATTGTTAAGCACAGAAATTAATCAGTTTCTCAAGAGGCTGAGATCTGAGGATGGCTGTTTGAAGGCAGCTCAGACTAGAAAATTCATGAGACTCACCAAAAGCTGGGAGAGGAGCTGAGGCTCAAGTGGCAGGGCCCTAGCCTTGAAGAAAGCTGGGAGGCTCTGTGTTCATGTTTGAGAAACACACACACACACGTGCACACACACACACACGTTCACACACACACACACACACACACAATTAATTAATATTTTAAAATCCAGGCTTCTTTCATTATTGTTGCTGTTTTTTTTCAATCCTAGCGCTTGGTACTGAGGAATCGAACCCAGGTCTTCATGCATGCTAGGCCTGCACTCTACCACTAGGCCATGCTTACTCGCCTTTGCTTTTTGTTTGTTTTGGTTATGGCCGACAGGTTTTCAGTATGTAGTTTGGATTGGCCTCAAAATCCTATCTTAATTTCCTGAGAACTGTGATTAAAGTTCTATACTATGACATCCAGCTAACTCTAACCCTCTTCTTCAAGAGTTTTAAATTAAAGATTACTTATATATATAAAATAGCAGAATATTGATTATGCTTGGAAAAAAATTTGATTTGCTTCCAAAGAATTCCTCTAGGGTCTGACACAGATAATTCCTGGAATTTTATATATAGAATGTGAACACTTAGCCCCAGAAGAGTCAATCTTGTATTCAATTATTTACATTTAAATCATTTTCTGAGTGAAAACTAAATTAGTTATTACTTACAATATAATACTTATATGATGTAGGAAGAGGACCAAGAGTGTTTGCCTAGCATGCACAAAGACCCAAGTTCAGATCTCCAATACCACATATACAGAAAAATTTGGAAGTGGCTCAGGCAGAGTGCTAGACATGAGCAAAAAGTATACAAGGACAGTGCCAGGGCCTTGAGTTCAAGCCAGAGGACTGGCAAAAGAATTTAAAAGTAAAATATGATGGAGGAAGAGAGGAAGTTATAGACACACAGTTGTTTACGTGTTATTTCTTTATGTTCTACATGTATTCTACTTATTTTCTATTCTATTTATTCTGTTTTATTATTTCTGTTATTTTTTTTATATTCAGAACCTAGAGTTCTTTAATCTCAAGTATAAAATTTAAGACTAAAAAAAGATTTGTGAATTATTTGGCCCAGAATTTATAATTTAAAGATTACATGCCAAGAATAAGAGTGATAAGCCTTTTAGTGATTATTGAGGGTTATTTTGTTTAGTACTGACTATATCCTGGACAAAGCTTTAGGTTGAACATTCTAAACACAACAGAGTCTAACCCCATCTCTCCAAATTGTTTTTCTTTCTTCTTAGCAATGCTTTCCTCCACTTGGGGGCACTGTGCTCAAATTTAAGAAGAAAAAAAAGAAGAAAACTTATTCATCATACTACCATGAAATATAACTAATTATATACTTTGGATTATTTGTGTTTGTTTGGTTTTGGTTCATCCTTGAGTATGAACTCTGGGCCTGTACGCTGTTCCTGAGTTTCTTTGCTGAAAGCTAGCACTCTACTACTTGAGCCACAGCCCACTGGTGACTTTTTCAGAGTAGTTTATTGGAGATAAAAGTTTATGGACTTTCTATCTAAGCTGACTTCACATGGCAGTCTTCAGATCTCATCTCTTAAGTAGCTAGGATTCTCTTTTGATTTATAAAAGAAAAGCATTTGCTATGAATAAAGATAGCTGTATTTTTTTTTTTTTTTTTTGCCAGTCCTAGGCTTGAGCTCAGGGCCTAAGCACTGTCCTCCTTGGACTTTCTCAAGGCTAGAGCTCTACCCCTTGAGCATCAGCACCACTTCCAGCTTTTGTATATATATGTGGTACCGAGGAATCGAACCCAGGTCTTCATGCATGCTAGGCAAGCACTCTACCACTAGGCCAAACTCCCCGCCAAGATAGCTGTATTTTTAACTTTCATAATAGGTATAGATTAAAACAGGGATTTCCAAAGTATTATCACCAGACCAGCATTACCTGAAAATTGGTTAGGCATGAAGTCTTGGCCAGATCCACCAGAGGCTCTGTGAGTGAGTCAGTGACCTGCCTTTCCCATGTCCTTCATGTAAGATTTTGTCACATACTAACTGTGGAGGACCACCAAGTTAGAATGAGAGACATTTTGAACAATATTCACTTCCAACAGTTGAAAACAATTAGGTTAGCAATTATATTATAAACTATGTTTGAACTATTGTGAAATGTTAATAATGGAGTGGGAGGAATTTAAGCTGTTTCATTGTCTATAAGAGTTCCTTCAAACTATAAAAGAGAACATCATTGTTGTTAGAGAAGAAGCTCCCAAGCATCTGATTTTCATCAGGAAGGAGAACCTTACAGAAGATTTCATGAGCCAACTGTGGAGCCGCAAGTTGAATTCTGAGCTCCCACTTCCACTACAGAAATTCTACCAAGGCATCTCCGGCCCTCTAAAAGAGCTCAGGTGTTCCTCCACTCCTCGCCATCTTCTTTCTCTTCCGTAAGGGACTCTGGCTCTTGTCTGGGGAGTTAAAGTAGCGGTCTACAACTTCTGAATACCTTTGCATTGAGATAAGGTGGCTTCATGAGAGATGACCACAAAAGATAGCATTAACCACTAATTAAGTTTGCTGCTGTTCTTGGGGTTTTGTCCGGGCACTGTCATGCAAGACTACATTTCCTCAAGGTGGCTGTTGATGGAAGAAAGACACTTCATGAACTTCTCTACTCTTTTATCTACTCTTTTATCATTAGCCTTTCTCCAAATGAAGTTCCCTAGCTTAAGACCTCATTATTAGGCAGTTGTATATAGAATGACCTTCTATATATACAGGCACTTTTTTATTCCAATCAGTCCATCTTGCACAGGGTAGACTTTACCTGGCCTACAAGGAATGATCTTGATTCTGTTGTGAGATTAAAACTGTCTCACATGAGAACACATGTGGACACATGTTGTTCATGTGTCATAGCAGTGAGATGTCCACTCATGTTTAAATGCAGTGCTAAAGACTCAAAGCCAGTCTTTAGCAGAGACTTCATATCATTAAAAGTTTCAGGACTGACTTACAATGTGTTCACTTATTTTTCTAGCAACATTTTGTAGGTACCTTATAATATTGTTGTAGTAACTGAAACATGGAAAGGATTAAAGTGCTGTGCTTTGAATTTAGAAATATGCATTTGAGAAAACTTACTATAAGGAAGCATAGCTTATAACAGTGAAGGTAAAATGCATGGGGGAAAGCTATTAGCATGAAAACAGAATGGTGTCACATGACAATACGTTATAATACAACCATCTATCATTTTGATCACGTTTTTAAATTTGTTTTTACTTTCAAGTAGATTCATGAATCATTTACTTGAATGGTGGTAACAAAAGATTAACTCCCAATATAATTCAGAACTTTTTAAACTTTCCAGCCCTATCATTGAAATTTTCTTAAAATTTACTAGAATTCCTCTTTCTTTTCCAATTAGAATTTATATAGATAGTATATTTTCATTTGACTGCTATGAGTAGTTTATTTTTGCCAGGCATGGTTGAGCACATGTAGCCATACAGAAGGCAGAAGCATTATGATTTATGTCATGAGACACAGACCAAGTGATAGAACATTTGCCTAGCATGCACAAGAAATTTGGCAAAGGGTAGTCCTGAAAAATATTTTTTTTCTTTTTGATGTTGATATTGAAGCTTGAACTCAGTGCCTGGGCACTGTCCCTTAGCTTTGTTTCTCAAGGCTAACAGTCGAACACTTAAGCCACAGTTCCATTTCTAGCTTTTTGTGCTTAATTGACGATAAGAGCCTCCTCTACTCAGGCTGGATGGGAACCAGTCTGCTTAGTATCTTGAATTATAGGTGTGAACCACCTGTTCATGTCATGCCTTTGGAGAGCATGGGAGAAACAAAATTCTTTTTATAGGAAATCCCATGCTAATTTATCTTTACATAACATCTTCAGCTTTATGTTGAGGTTAGAATGAGTGCATCTTGTGTTCTAAAATGAACAATGTAAATATTAATTGACCCAGTTATTGCAAAAGAGCACCAAATTGAAAATATGATGGTCTCTGAAGTAAGTATCATCTGGCTCCTTTTCTCCAATGGAGGAGGAGAAATTGAGAAACCATGGATGAGTTAGAAATGACACTTGAGTGTAATTTTGTGGACTCCGTAATTCCTGAGTATCAAGGAAAAGCAGATATAAATGTAGCTACTTCTGGATCTGACTCCATTCACAGAAATATAAGTTTGACATGGATCTTAGACAAGACCCTCCTATGGGTCTTACATACTTACTGGAAACCTTGACCATATCTCAAGTTCTTCAACTGTTTAGGTTGTACCCCATAAACAAAGGGGAAAAAAGACATGAAAAATCATTGTTTCTTGAGGACTCATATTTTTACTGTGTTTTATTGCTGTTACTCATCAAGAAAAATCTAGATTTACTACCAGTTGTCTCTCATTTGTTTCAATGAACTACTCTTGATCTACGAATTTGTGTGAGTAATGGCCTTTGTTTATACCTTTATATCTAGAAGGCGCAGGAATTCTGTTTGTGCTTATGTTGTTTTTTGTTGTTGTTGTTTTGCCTGTGTGCTTGTTTTAAAATCGGGACCTGGAATACTTTCAATCCAACATCAAATTAAGTGTTTTACATAACTTTTTTCTCTCAACGGCACTTATTATTTTTGTTTTGCTGCTGAGTATTTAATCCAGGCTTCTGCACATTCTAAGTACATTCTGTACAACTGAGCCCTACTCTCACCCCCTCACTACGTGTTTTCATATTATATCTGTATTAGCCTGAAATGATTCCGTTAAGATAAAACCATGGAGGTATTTCAACTAATGTCTGATAGGTTTCCTCTAGAGGAATTTAATCATCTACTTCTTATGGTTCTGCATTCCTTAAAATGAAAGAAAAATAAAGTGCAGATTCTATTCCAAGGTTACATTTTGGAGGAACAACTTTAGAAGCAGTGATTCATTTGACAAAAGTTGTAATATGTGTCCAGTAGGTGGCGCCAGCATTCTCCTAAAAGAGAAAATACTGTCCAGACAACTTGGTAACAGAAGTGGCAATATTTAAGTAGAATAAAATAATCTTCAAGGCATTTTCTTTAAAGAAAAATGTAAAAAGAAAAGGTTGGAAGAAGGTGAAGTGGCAGTTTATTTTGGACATATTGAATATGTCTATATCAAATTAATGTAGAAAACTGTAATATGTATTAGCGTATGGATACCCACCAATACCACAAGGTCAATTTGAATAGAAAGTATCTGTGCCTGAAACTTTGAATATGTTGGATAAATGTCAGAGATTTTTTTCTTCTAATGACTCTGAATTTTTTCATTTTAGTCTGTACACAGAGATAGAATTGCTATGAATACAGATTTGTAAGCAAAATAAAAATTTTAAATGAAGTTTTTGAAATTCACTTAAAAAAAGTGAACATTATAAAAATCTAATCAAGTGATTTCATACCTTATTCAGCATGGGTTCCTTATCCATTCACCTATCTTTGAATGGATATGAGAGGAACTGCACATCAAAAGTATAATTTTCTGTAGAGATCTAGTTTATGGTTGGTTAATACCATTTCTTAAGAACTTAAGAAATAAGGCTAGGCATTGGTGGCTCACACTGTCTGCAATCTTTGCTACTCTGGAGGCTGAGATCTCAGAATTTCAGTTCCAAGCCATCTTGGGCAGGAAAGTTTTAAGACTTATCTCCAATTTAACTACAAAAAAATTGAAATTGAGGCTCAAGTGATAGAGCACTAGCTTTGCACACAAAAGCTCAAGGACAGTATCCAGACTCTGAGTTCAGGTTTGGAAATGTTTAAAATAAAAGTACAGAGCCTAAAAAATAGCCAGGTACCAGTAACTCTGGGGACTGTTGTTCAGAACCAGTCTAAGGAGTCTGTGATAGTCTTATCTCCAATTAGCCACAGAAAACCTGGCAGTGGAGCTGTACCTCAAGTAGTGGAATGGGGGAAAAATGCTAAGAGATAGCACCCCCGGATCCAGATTTCAAGCCAGTATTGTCACAAGGACCTAATTCAATTTCTATATAGAAATTTTGTTTTTGTCTGATGAATAGAAAGTACTATATTGTTGTATGTAACATGGATATCCTTTATGTTTGAGAAAAGTGTACATAAGTTTTCTCTTATTGTTCCTAAAATTCCTTCTTAAATGAAAGACAAAGTTGAAAAGGTTATTATCGTCCCTAGTGCCAGTTTCCTGTCCTTAAATACCTCTCTGTGTGTTCTATCATTACTATTAATGATTGCTAATAATAGCTGAATTTATGTTGCACTCTGCAGTTTGAGAGGTTCTCACATAGACAGTATTCTAATGTTCCTAATGCTACTAGCATAATCAGAGCAAATATTATTATCCCTATCTTACAAATGATAAAAGAATGAACAGTTCCCAAGGACATTAGACCCAGAATAATCATTGAATCATTCATATGCATTGTCTCTTCTCTCTGTATTTCTCTACGTGTCTTCTTTTCTTCATCATAGCCTTCTGTCCAGATTATTTTCAGCTCTATTTTGGAAGAAAAATGTATGTATCCTATTGCTTTCATGATGAAGAATTTCTATTACTTAAATGCTCTCTGTTCTCTCCATCCCAACTTCTTTTTTTGTTGTTGGTATGTTAGTTGTGCCTTAGAGAGTAATTGCCCAGAGATGTTACCTGTTTTTCTGTAGATGGATAGATTTTTGTAGAGATGATAGATAGATAGATAGATAGATAGATAGATAGATAGATAGATAGATAGATGCATGTGTGCGTATGTACGTCTGTACATACATACATACATACATACATACATACATACATATATACATACATACTTACATGCATACATACATATGCCCCAGGCAGAGTGCCATCATCAATGGACTGTTCTAACACTGTCCGACACTGGCCTATGGAGATCAGATCTAATTATTTTTTTTTATCAGTATTACAAATGATGTCTTGTCCTCTGATTGATTTGTCAACTCTTTTACCCCAAGTGAGTTTGTTTAGAACTCAAGCAAAGAAGTGATGAATTCCTTGTGCTTTTCAACACTTGAAATAATAGATTCCAACAATCTGCATTAAGTCAAAGTTCTTTTCAAAAGCCCTTTGGTGTTAGAAATTTTAATACCATGTTGAGATGTTTAGACATAGAATATTCCCTCTTTCGTTTTTTTGGCAGAAGCACCCTTGTGATGCTGTGAAATTGGGGCCATTTGCAGCCCTGGCTTGGAAGCCTTAGGAGTCCCTTGTTGACACACGAATGAGAGGTTCACAGATACCTCAAACCCTGCCTGCTGTCACAGCAGCTGCTCTGTGCATCCTGTCTGCTTTGATCTTCTGCCTTATGTTAAATCTCAGGATAACATTCTGGGGCTAAAATTACATGAATATATGTGTTTCCAAATGAGTACACAAATACAAATCTTATGGAAAATCCGAAGGCTGTTCAAGACTTTGCCTCTGTTTTCCTATGTCATCTTCATTTTTGCCAAACACTTTATTCACTGTATTTTTATCATTGTTTCTAGGAACTAAACTAACATTAGTCACTTCACAAATGCTATGGAGTACCTGCCATGAGAAGCAAGGTATGGGAATGGACAGTGTGAGTGGAAGAAGCAGCCACTGACATGCTCCTGTCCTCACAGAGTTTTCCATCTGTGTTGGAAACAGACCTAGCTGTGGAAGCAATGTCCTCTTGTTCCTTAGACATGTTAGGCAAGCAGCCCTATGAAAATAACACTCAAGCTTAGGGGATGAATGGAGATGTGACAATCCAAAGCCACACTAACTTAAAGTTAGGGTTGAAAATAGGTGAAGCTGTAAGATATACCAGATCAGTGTGGAAGAGCAGACCCCATGCAAACAATCCAACGAGTGGGGGAAGCCAGGGAATATGTATACCTGATGTGAAAGTGAGCCCTGAAAGTATCCACAGATCTCATTTCAGGCAATGTTTGTAGATTGGAACAACTGCAGAAGTATCCACAACTAACAGAATCAGCCAGAAGGCAAAAGAGTGTCAGAAAAAGAGTTTAAAAAAGCAAGAGCAAAGCTAAGTCCGTGCGTGGGTGGGCTGTGGAGCACCTCAGCAAAATAACTTGAGCACAGGGAATAGAGAAGGGTATGAGCATGGAAGCCAAGGTACAAAGTTAGCTGGGATAACAGGTACCATTGAACCAGAGCTCTCCAATCTTATTTTTTTATTGTAATGTTATAGAGGGGTTACAGTTATTCACCAGGTAGTAGGTCCATTACTTCTCACACATTGATTCCCCTTCTCATGTTTTTGTCCCCATTTCCCTCCCCCCACCACCCCGCAATCATCTTGTTTTCCCCACTTCCCTTTCCTATTTCAAATAAACACATAAATGTATATGCAATATGCCAGGTAACAAAGTCAGATGCTGTCACAATATGAAATAAACCAAAGGGCAACAAAAGGGAAGAGAAATAACATAGCCCATTAAGAATAGCAATCATACAAGATAAAGCTCTTGTTTCTAATCTGACTACAGGTACAAATAGTCACATAAAACTGATGATCCTGTAACACTTTAGGTAAGATGGACCTGTTGGAATGAAACTTCCTTAGTACCAGGTACTCAAATAACTCTGTGAATAAGCCACATGAAGATGTAATAGGAAAGATGGACACAGCTAGTTTCCTAAATTTCGGTCTTTCAAACACATCCTTATTAACAAAGAGTTAAGGGCAATGTTATAGGACAAAAAAACTTTTAGATAAGAAGTCATATGTAACCCCTGGAACTTACCATCCAAATCATACGAAGCTGTTTTTGGGTTTTGTTTGTTGTCTTTGTTTTGTTTTGAAAATGTAAATATGCATTCGCCCATGGAGGGACATGTGAGCTGATTCCATATCTGACAATGCTAAATAATGTAGTAAACATGGTTGCTTTGTTAAATGGCAAAAAAAAACATATAACCTAAAAATAAAAAAGAGTGAGGGAGGGATGAGGTAGAAGGGATGTTGAAAGGGGTGACATGATCAAGAGGCACTGTATTCATAAACTATGTCATTGAATGGCATCTCCTTCATACGACTACTTAAATGCAATAAAAATATTCAAAGAGAAGAAAATTCCAGTCTTGATAGATTCTTAGAAAATGTTTGGCAGAAGTTTAAAAAAGATAACTAAGATATGAGTTAATTTCAAATAGAATGTTAAAAACTCTTAATATTTTTATTGCACACTCACTAGCAATAATCTAATTAATTTCTCAAACTTTATGTGAGAAAGCATGACTCCCAAAAGATATTTTAGACATACACACATACATACATACACATACACACACACGGGCACTGTGTTTTGGGGTCACATTTAGTGACCAAACACATCCCTTTCCTCCGTGATACCTCATATCTAGATCATCCAAAACACATTGTGGGGCCGGGAAGTTTGTCCTAGTGGTAGGGTGCTTGCCTAGCATGCACGAAGACCCGGGTTCAATTCCTCGGTACCACATACATAGGAAAAAAAAGCCAGAAGTGGTGTTGAGGCTCAAGTGATAGGGCTCTAGCCTTGAGAAAGTCCAAGGACAGTGCCTAGGCCCCAAGCTCAAGCCCAGGACTGGCACATAAACACACACACACACACACACACACACACACACACATACACACACACAAATCACATTGTGGAAAACACTGAATCCCCAACTGTCTTCTAAGGATTTTGTTTTTAGAGTGTAGCTAGTTCATCAAATGAACAATTCACTTGAAATTGTCACTCCAAGGAAGGTTGACTAGATAGAGCTATTTAAAGAGAAGGATACTGAAGGCTAATGTTTTATGGATCTGGGGTTTCCTATACAATGTACAATGTTCAACAATAGTTGATCATTTCCCTTTACTTCATGAATATGATACGCCACTCCATTTACAGAGATAGCTGAGCTTGAGAGAGAAGCATTTCCTTTCAGTTGTCAGGCTTTTTCAGATCCTTTGGCTAACACAGAATATTTTTCTCTTTAAAATCAAGCTGGGTCCTGGGGCGGCTGGGGAGTGCATCAAGATTTTGAGACTCCATCTTCTTGGGAACAGGACTCCAAGGCCTTCTTCTATGCAGATTTACATAGAATAGAGAAAGCAGCTCAGTGTATGTTTTACATCGCACCTTTCTTCTACTTCAGATGTATTTTAACATTGGCATGAAAATCAATTCACTTTCTTTGTTTTTTATAAATAAATAAATAAATAAATAAATAAATTTGAAACGTCTGCAGGTGAAAATAGTTTAAGACCACCTAAGTTGAGAAATCATGTTTTGATAAAAGACTCCATTTTGTAGTAAAATATATTAAGCTTTCTTGCACAGTGTGTGCACATTCAAAGCATATTATATGCCATAAATATAAACAGATTTATCAACTAATATATTTTCTAAATGAAAAATCTATATAATTTTGTAAATATTAGTGTTGGAGAGGTTATGAGCCATTAAATATATATATATATATATTAGGATTTGTGTGTGTGTGTGTGTTATGATTTTGCCTAACCAATTGACCAACACAGCATCATTGGCCAATTGTCAAAGGTAAAGATTAGGAAAATATTTTTTTTAATTTGTCTGTTGTGGTTTCATTTATCTGTAATGTGAGATTTTTCTGTATAGCCCAGGCTGTCCTGGAACCCCAGATGTTTCTGCCTCTGCCTTGAATTCTAGATTACAAGTAGATATCACATATGTCTAAGTAGGACAACTGTCTTTTTACAGATACCCTATCTGTAGAATTTCACTTGGTTAAATTGTTAGGATTCGATTTTACTTAATGTTTAAATGTAATTTTTATAAATCTCTACTTGTCTCATTGCCTCAGTTTGGATTAGTTTTCAGGGGACTGCCTTCTGTCTTTTTATTAGAATATCCTTAGCAAGAGAGAGCAGTCAGCAGCAGTCTTGATGCCCTGTCTCAAAACAGAATGGGCTTTTCTGGTCTTCCTAAGTAAGCAACTTACTTCTGATCTTTTCTTAAGTGGTTTCTCTGCACAGCAATTAACATACTGTGTGTGTGTGTGTGTGTGTGTGTGTGTGTGTGTGTGTGTGTGTGTGTGTCCCGGGCTTGACTCAGGCCTGGGCACTGTGCTTGACTTTCTTGCCCAGAATGGCTTTGAACTGTGATCCTCAGATCTCAGCCTCCTGACTAGCTAGAATTACAGATGTGAGCCACTGGTACAGGACCTTATGTGTCACACCTACCTGAGGATGCTGAATTCTGCTGAGATTTAACAGGCATTTAACTATAAGGGGAAACTTCTCAAGGAAAACAAGGGTGGCAATTTTTGCATTACTGATTCTGCAAAACATGGTATTTAAAGTAAATGAAAAGGGCTCATTTACATCTGCTATTATCTATCTTTTGTGTGTATGGTACAAATTTAACCTTTTGCTGAGTCATCAGAGTTTTGGGTTCTTTTAACAACTCATTCCATCTGTCCTGGAATTTTGTTTGGGGAAGAACCTTGCCTTTGCAACCCCAAGTACTCTCTCCCATAAACGTTCACAGACAAGTTATAGGGACCAAGTAAGGAAGTATTTACCTGTCGACTATGATGTCTAGGTCACAATGTTGTCTTGAATCAGTTTCTTTTCTGTCTTTAGCTGAAAACAAAACCAGAAAAAGGGGGAGGGAGCTTAATCTTGTGGAGTTAAAGAAAAGAAAGAATGTCATGAAAGGAAGATTCCTTTTATGCATCAGACAAACGGGTAGGCATGACTGAAAGTGCCTGAGGGCATTCGGTCCCTATTGGTTTTCACATCAAATGCAGTGGTGCCCACAGATAGCCTGTATTGTTGTCAGTTAAATGGGATCATGAGTGTCTGAAAGGTGTTTGAGAATGAACCGAAAATCATTTTCACAAGTGGATGATTACTTCTGCCACATGTTAACCGAACTCTATCAGAATGGAGCAGCTTTTTGAGCCTGCATTAATTGCTCTTTCAACCTTGACTGGGGTTTCTCTTTAAGAAAGCCCTTTCCAGGACTAAACTACTCTATATATTGATTTTTTTCCCTTTCTTTCTGTATTTTCCCTTGAAAAATGAAGCCTTGTAAAATAAAAGGCTTTATCATTCAACATGTAGATTGATTGTTCCATTTCTTTGAATAAAAAGCTAGAATCTTAAGTGATCTGCCCAAATAGTCCTTTTTCCCCCAAGCAATGAATAATTCCCATCTTCGGTATACAATTATGTTTTTCAAATATTCATTAGTGATGATTTTTCATCATAAAGTAAAACCATGAACTCTCACAGCATGGACTCAGAACAAATAAATTGTCATATTCTCCTTTCTATTAGAACTGTGGGCCACCACTCTAATTGAAAGGAAACTACAATATTTGGTAATACGTTTGGAGAATTTGTGTAGGTTGAAGTATCCGTTGAACAATTTTCGAGTTAGAAAAAGGTCTTATAAAGCACCTTTAAAGTGTTTGGTTATATGAGTTCATTATTTCACATGGTGAAATAGATTCTCAATAAACTAGATCCTCACTACTCCTAGAATACTCTTTATGATGGTTACAGCATATTGTGGGAGGAAGAGTGGAACCTGTCAAGTTTTAAAACTAATCGGAAAATGAGTTCCTCAAATTTCATTAACTGTGATGATTATATGTACGTCAGACAAGAATATATTTCATTTATAAAAATGCATTATGTATTAGTAAAACTCATTTGTGAAGGTTTGGCTCAAAAGAAGGAAATCACAGAATATGTAGTATGTTTTAATGTAGCTGTTAAAATGCGTTTTCAAAGGGGGTACTATCAAAAAAACAAGCATTTAAAGTACTTTATAAGAATAGAAGTGTTGGGGCCAGGAGTTTGGCCTAGTGGTTAAAGTGCTTGCCTGGCATGCATGAAGACCCGGGTTCGATTCCTCGGTACCACATACATAGAAAAAAGCCGGAAGTGGTGCTGAAGCTCAAGTGGTAGAGCTCTAGCCTTGAGAAAGTCCAAGGACAGTGCTCAGGCCCTGAGCCCAAGCTCAGGACTGGCAAAAAAAAAAAAAAAAGGAAGTGTTAACTTCCAATAAAAATGAAAAGATAAATTGTTTCTTCAAAATCCAATAAAAGTTGTTTAATAGTTATCTTAGTATATTTTCCCTTTAATCTTCCTTGAGGTTTATTCTTAGCCAACTTCATTTTATGGAGTACATCTGTTGAAAAACGCCATTTTACAGGTACTATAATATATTATTAATAACTAGAATATGTCTAAAGAAAAGTTTGTGTTTATTTCTCACAGGCTGTGCTAAGGGATTTCATAAAGACTGGGTTTTTTTGGTTTTTTGGTTTTTTAATTTTTTTCATATATTTTTATTGTAATTAATAGAAGGATTACATGATATTTAGCAGATAGATGGTGCATTAATTCCCATACATGGATACCCTTTCACAAGTCTTGGTCCCCATTTCCCTCCCCCCCACCCCCACCCCTCATTCCACAAATAAAAACCTTGAGAATTAACTATTAAATATTTTCCAGTTGTTAGTTGCCTTGTTAGCAGGTGATGCTTAAGAAGTTCTAAGAAATCATACAGAAACAGTTATACAATTGTTCACAAAATACTCCTATTTCACTGGTACTGTTTAGACTTGAAGATTGGCCATTTCCATAAAAGAAAATAATCAAATGGGTAAATATCCAAATTCTCTTATCTTCTCTTCACTTAGACTGTCCCATAACAACATATTTTCAATGTATGATCAAACTCTTGGAAGTAAAGTTTCTTCTGGCTATGCTATTTAAGGATATAACATCACCTTAGGATGGCTTAGAAACATCTAAAAGAAAGTCACAGATAAGTAAAACGTTAATACGTTGATTGGTTTTGTGCCTTGTTTTGTAGTCATTATTCATATATTTCTTTGAATCAAATAATGTCTTCCTTAGACATAAACCTAGCCAAGGCAATAATGCTTTTAGATTGTTGCTGTGTTTATTCTGACTTATGAAACCAAATACTCCAAGACTGTGCTCTTATGTGTTAATCCAATCATTGTGTCTGTGCTGCTAATTTCTTTGTTGCCTAATCCTGTGTAATAAGAGAAGATTTTAAAGTTAAGCGGGCAATTTTTTTTTCATTCAAAAGGAGTAACTTCTTAATACTTAAGTTGCATGTATGGATGAAAGCAAACACTTTTAAATAGCATCCGAGTTCTTTAAAAGAGCTCTAAATACTCTAGTTACATGGGTATAATGATGCATTGGAAATATTTCAATGTAAAATGTGTTATATTTAGTGCAAACTAACACTGGAAGTTGTTCTTATATAATTATTGGGAGGTAGGGGTATGGCTCAAGTAATAGAGTGCTTTCTGGGTTCAATTCCCAGGATGGTAAATAACCACAGCAACAAATATTGGATATGATTTAATTATGAAACTTTTTCCCCTAAGGCATATTCGGAGTACCAAATAATAGAGCATGATTATGAAAATTGCTTTTGTTTGTATTTTATTTTCCATATATTCCTGACTTTGACTGGAAGAATTTTTAAAAGATAAGTGGAAAAAAATGTTTTCTGTAAAACCAAAATCTATAGGTTGATGAAGGTAAGTACTAGTTTCTGTATCACTCTCCCACTCTCTGCACACACACACACACACACACACACACACACACACACAAATCCTGTTATGATTTTTAAAATAATGTGAAAAGTTTCATGTTATTGGATACCATAGGCTATCCTTCAAAATAAAAATGGTGTATCTCCAAGCTTGACTGGCTTTTGGCAGGTATGATTAAAATATTCTTAATAAAGTTTTCTCCAGATGATCATACAAGCTAGGGGAAGCTAACAATTGATCAACAAGTTGTAAGACATTCTAGAAGGGAAAAGCAATACATTAGAATCATTAGCAAATCCATAGGAGAAGAGTTAAGGTTCTGTCTCTCCATGTGGACACTTTCCTTGAATGATATCCTCATATTTTATAAGACACTTAGACTTAAAAATAAACTGGAATATTTTTTATGAAACAGAAGTATGACAGAATAAACAGCTGTCAAGGATTGTTTAATTAATGTGATTGCCACAGCCTACTTAGTCCTATCAGCTGAACTTTTTTCTTACGGAATTATACATTTATAATTGATGCATTTAATAATAACTCCAAGATGCTGGAAGGCCTGGAGAAAGATCTGGAGAAAGATCAAATTATGTTTAATGATGATATAAAGTCAATTTATTGTGTGTAAATTTTCTAAGAATTTGTGTGGAAGTAGGTACAGTGACTCATTTCTCAGTAATTAAGGAATAATCAGTAATTGTTATGTAAGTGCCAGAAATCTAATAAAATATAACATCAGAATTATACACAATTATTTCATATTTCTTAGAAATCATAAAAATTTTGAGGGCCTTTAAAACCTTAGAATAAGTAATTTGTTACCTAGCATTAAACATTTTAAGAAATTAAGAAGTGAATAACAGAAAGGTGCTTCAGTAACAGAAATAGATACGGATTATTTTAGAGAGAATGTATCTTGGTTTTTAGAGTATCATTCTAATAAGTGCATTATTTAGTGATTACCAGTGTTCAGAGAATTGAGCTTCATTTTCCCAGTCTCCAACCCTGTACTAAAACCTATCTAAATAACGGGACTGGATGTCTACAAAGAATTTAGTCTGTGTCCAATTTTAAAATTTGTGATTAGCTTTGAAAGTTGGAAATGTAATTAAACCTGTAATTCTTCCTCGGTCTTAAAGACAAAGGATTTTTTCTTTAGTCTAAGTATTCAATTTGCCACAAATACTTAGAAAGGAGTAATAATAACATCTCCTCACTAGTTGATCATTGTAAGTTTACTTTTCCAGTTACAATATGTACAGTATGTACAAAATGTACTCTCACATACTTTTAGTTGTGATGAAAGCACCAGACCTGCTTTGGAAAATAATTTGGCTGATGCTTATCCATTTAGACCTCTATTTTCAATATGACACAGTAACCTCCTTCTGTTAACTTGCACTAAGAAATGAGAACATGTGGCTCACAAACACATACAAATGTTTTCAGCAGCTTTTTTTTTGACAAACAAAAATGGAGAACGAAATCAATAGGATATACTGCTTATTGATAGAAAGGAATGGGCTCCAAAGAGCTTACCAGACTGGGGAACTATTACTCTGATCTGGGCCATTTGGATATTTCTAGCATCATTAGCAAGCCATACAAGATTGTCAATGCAGGCAGATGGTTATAAGTAACTAGTGAGAGCATACAAGAAGTATATGTATTTGTCCTGTCATGTACCAAATGATTTCCCTGGACTGGCTGCTTCCCACTTCTGCAAGAATTCATACACAAAAGGCTATGTAAAAAAAGAATTCTAGTTACATTTGTCCCAGAATATGAAGAATTATGAGGTGAGACATCAAATTAGGGGTTGCCAGAGCTGAGGATATTTGAAGGGTGAGGGGGAAGGATTAGTAACAAAACGCATGGGAGAATTTTAGAGCGATAGCAATGTCCCATAAATTGATTGTGTGTTGGGCGCTGGTGGTTCACACCTGTAATCCTAGCTATCAAGAGGCTGATATCTGAGGATTGCAGTTCAAAGCCAGCTGGGTCACTAAAGTCTGTGAGACTCTTATCACCAATTAACCACCAGAAAACTGGAAGTGGCACTGTGGCTCAAGGGGTAGGGTGATAGCCTTGAGCTGAAGAACTCAGGGACAGTACCCAGGCTCAGAGTTCAAGCCCCAGAATTCACAAAACAGCAACAATAACAACAACAAATAGATTGTTGATTATATGACTACTTCAAGCCATCAAATTGAATACCTAATACAGGTGAGATTTATTTTATTTAAACTATTCCATTAAAATCTTACTGAAAACAAGCAAAAAGACATGATCATCAGTATAGAAATTGTGTAATATAGAAAGGTATAAAGGCAGATAGGAAATGTGTCTGTAATCTCACCACTTAGATATCAACTGCAGGTTTAACATTTTAAGTATAACATTTTAACTTTTTCTAGATTTTTTTTTGCATGTATATAATAAGAGTTATGTGAGCCGGCCGAGGTGGCTGTAATTCTAGCTACTCAGGAAACTGAGATCTCAGGATCGTGGTTCAAAATCAGTCCTGGCACTAAAAAAGTCCCTGACACTCATCTCCAATTAATCACCAGAAAACTGGAAGTGGTGCTGTGGCTCAAGGGGGGTTGGGGGGGTCTTGAAGAGCTCTGGGACAACATCCAGGTCAAGGGGTACAGTGTTAGTCTTAAGCTGAAGAGCTCAGGGACAGTGTCTAGGCCCAGAGTTCAAGTCCCACAGTTGACAAAAAAAAATGAATTCATGTGATTACATTCTTTAGTTAAGAATTTTTCTGTATTAACAATTATTTCTCAGTATAACTTTTTATGATCACCAAATCATGGTAGTCTTAAATTGTTTAAGAATATTTGCTTTAAACTTTGTTGAGTATTTTTTGGCAGTACTCGAGTTTGAACTCATGGCTTCATACATGTTAGACACATGCCATATCTCTGAGCCACATCTCAACTTCCTCTCTTTAGTTTTTCTTCAGATAGGATCATGCACTTTTTATTGATAAGCTCCCTCCTTGGGTCACCTCCTCTTACCAGCATCTCTTAGTTAACTGGGGGTACAGTCATTCATCAGCTCTTGTCAACCTCCTTTTTTATTTTTAAATACTTCCCTTATTCCAAGAATCTGCTTTTATTCCAGTGAAGATGCAGCTAGACAATAATACTTGGTATGTAATCACAGAACTCTTTGTTATGGTGAAAGAAAAACCCAAAATTTTGAAGTTGAATTAAATGTATTATTCTTATTCAGCATGGTTCTCCATTCTGATGTATTTCCACTCATGCCCATGATTTACAACAGAATTTTTATCTAGCAAATAAAAAAAATACAAGGACAGCATATTATGTTGTTCTGCATAGCTTTTTATAACATTTCTTTATGAATAATCTTTTTTATTAAATTTCATTCTTGAGGTGATGTATAGAAGGGGTTATTGAATGACTTCTTTTCTAAGTGAAGAATCAGTTTGAAAAAAATAAAGAAAAGAAAGAAAGAAAGAAAAAATTCTTGTGACTAGTTAGTTTCTGGATATGTTTGTCCCAATCGTCATTTCTGGATTTGAATTCTTGTTGGTTGAATTATTTCTTACAGTGGAGCAGCCCCAAATTCTTCAAGGCCCAATATTCAAAGCCTAACCTTGGTTCCAGCTTCCAATGCTCATTCATTGTATATCTTATACCAGCTAAACTCACTCCTAAATGCAGCCTGTATACAGTGCCGGCCCCTCTGCTTTCTGTCTTCAGAAAAACCATCTCTGCTAAGCCATGATGGGCAGTACTGTTGCTACAGGCTGGTCCTCCTCGTATAGGAGTCCCACTGTCAGCAAGATGCACACAGACTTGCTTGTGGTGGTGTTGCTCTGGGTATCACTTTTCATCTGCTCTTGCATATGACCCCGCTGCCTAGCATCTGAAAAGGGAGCACATTGAAGGAGCTGAGAAGCAGGCTGTGGTGTCACAGACAGAGGTGATTTCTAATGCCTTCTGTGGCTCCTGGGCCGCTATTGGATGCACATCTTGCTAGTGCACTTTTGATAGAGGGCATGTGTCATGTCCACAGTAGCCAGCTCCTGAGGTCAGTGCTGTTAACCCTGTAAAAGGAGCTTGAGTGTGTGCATTTCAGGAGAGGGAAATTATATAGGAAAGACAGAAAGAGAGCAGCTCAACATCTATCACTAGAAGCACAGATGAGAAATTAGAGGCTAGAGCAAAGGTGCATAAAGAATTTTAAGAAGACCTAAGGAAGAAGGAATGGACAGGGAGAGCAAGAGCGGTGGGTAGCATCTCTGCAAGGCAAATGGCTTCCACAGGCATGCAGGACGATAGGAAAGGTGTCCAGAGAGCCAGATAGAAGTTCAGAAGTGCTTAGCCAGCTGATGTGTCTGAAAGAAAATATGGAATTGATTTGTGCCCTTTAGGAGAGGCACAATGCAAGAGCTCAGTTGTTTCTGTTTCTTTTTATAGCTCACTCCATGGGTTTAAAAATGTTTTTCTTGTTTTAGTTAAGGACTTGTACAAAGCAGTTACCATTTAACTAACAGTTTATAAATACAATGCATCTAGTCTCACCCATCTCTCCCCTACACACCTATGACGTGATTCTTTTTTACATAGTGCTTAAGTTTGTCTTTACGTAGTTGTATGAAGGGCATGCCTATTGAATAAAATGAATGTTGACCAGTGTTACCTTCTTCAGTATTTATACATACAGTCTATCTAACACAAATGAGAGAAACCATGCAACTTTTGTTTCTCTGGGCCTGGCTTACACTAATTTTACCTAATTCTGGATTTATGTATCATAAAGGATAAGAAAGGCAAATTTTAAATATACCACAACTCTGTTACTCAAATAGACAGCTATTAATATTATGAAATATTTTTCATGTGCCCTTTTAATAAATTTTGGATTATTTATGTATTTATTTATCTATCTATCTATCTATCTATCTATTTATTTATTTATTTAATGGGTCATGGGACTTGAATTCTGCCTGGGCACTGTCCCAGAGTACTTCAGCTCAATGCTACCAACTTACCCTTCAGCCTGGGCGTTGTCTCTGAGCTCTTCAGCTCAAGGCTTCCACCCAACCCTTGAGTCAAGCCCTGCTTCCCATTTTTTCTAAAGGTTAATTGGAGATTAGAGTCTCAGGTCCTTTTGTGCCCTGTCTGACTTTGAGCCTTGATCCTCAGATTTTCAGATCTCAGCCTCCTGAATAGCAAAGATTACCAGCCAGAGCCTCTAAGAAAAATATTTAACTTTAAAAATTAGGTGTATATTTTCACTTTTGCAGAAACCACAAATATATGTGTATATATATATATGTATATATATGGTTTCATCACATAATTTTAATTGCTCTCTCCTCAATGAGCTTACCTTGATTAATTTTTCATTTTACCTAGCTTGGATAATTCAGTGTGTCTTCTATATGATATTAAAAACAGACATTCTGAGCTTGGTACTCATGGCTCACACTTGTGATCCTAGCTACTGATATGGCTGAGATCTAAGGATTGCCAGTGTGTGCAGAAAAGCCCCCTTAAGACTTGTATCTCCAATTAACCACGCAAAAGCCAGAAATAAAGCTGTGGCTCCAAGTGGTTAGAGCACTAGCCTTAAGCAAAATAGCTCAGGAACAGTATCCATCACAACCAACAAAAAAGAAAAAACAAGAAAAAGACATTCTGTTCTCAACCAGTTGACCACATTAGGCACTTCAATTCAAATTAAAATTATTTGATGCCGAATTAAGAACCATGGCTGTTGTGGTGGCTCATGTCTGTAATCCCATTTAGAAGGCTGTGAGCAAGACAGTTTTGTTCAGGATACTTTCAGGACTCAGTATCAACTAATAAAAAGACAGGATTGGTGCTGTGTGCTAGTCATTCCAGAGGCACATAAAAGGATTGTGGTTCATGCTGGTCCTGGTTAAAATATTTTTATTTAAAAAAAAAAATAAAAGCAAAAAGGACTGAGGTTGTGGTTCCAGTGGTTAGAGTGCCTGTGCAGCAAGCTCATAACTTGCATTTTAAATCCCAGCACCCCCAAAGAACAAGGAATTCAAAGTAATGGCTGCAATTATACTAAACTGCATTCTATCATCTTCAATATTAGCTGAATTTCATCATTTAAAAATTGTGAAGTGAAATCTTAGTGTTGTTTTGATTTGCATTTCTTTTATGACCAGAGATGTTAAGCATTTCTTCATGTGTCTATACGCCATTTTTGTTTCTTCTTCAGAGAAGACTCTCTCTAAGTCTTTGGCCCATCTTTTAATGGGATGGTTGTTACTTTGGAGATTAGTTTTGGATTGATTCAATTTTTTGAGCTGTTGATATATTTTAGATATGAGGCTTTTGTCTGTTGTATGGTTGGTGAAGATCTTCTCCCACTCTGTAGGCTTCCTAATTAATTTACTAGCTATGTCCTTTGCCATACAAAAGCTCTACAGTTTAATGCCTCACTCCAGTTAGAATGGCCAGGATCAAGAAATCTAATAACAACAGATGCTGGAGGGGATGTGGCCAGGAGGGATCACTACTACACTGTTGATGGGAGTGCAAACTCGTTCAACCACTATGGAAAGCAGTATGGCAGTTCCTCAAAAGACTAAACATAGAGCTCCCCTATGACCCAGCAATTCCACTACTTGGCATTTACCCAATCATCCAGAAACAAGGACATACTAAATCCACTACCACAACAATGTTCATTGCAGCACTATTTACCATAGCAAAGATATGGAACCAACCTAGATGTCCCTCAGTTGATGAGTGGATCAACAAGATGTGGTATTTGTACACAATGGGATTCTATGCTGCTGTCAGGAAGAATGACATTGCCCCATTTGTTAGGAAATGGAAAGACTTAGAAAAGATCATATTAAGTGAACTAAGCCAGACTCAAAGGAACTTAGGCTCAATGGTTTCTCTCATTTGTCATAATCAGTAGAAACCTTGGGCTCTCCTAGCAGAGATTTGCAATAGAGCAAAACCTTGATACAAAAGGCCATATAGTAGGACGCTAAATAAATGGATCTCTAGGATATAGAAACATAAGCCATATAATGAATGATTGTTGTTCTTAAAATACTATGTTATCTCTCATCTCTTTTGCTGTCCCTTGGTTATCTCATATTGTTACAGTATCTCACTTTGTTACTTGATATATCGGATATATTTGTATTTGGTTATTTGAAATTGGATAGGGAATGGGGGAAAACAAGCTAAGAGGTGGGAGTGGGGGGGAGGGAAATGGGGACCAAGACATGTGAAAGGGTATCAATGTATGGGAATTAATGTACCATCTATCTGGCAAATATCATGTAACCCTTCTATTAATTACAATAAAAAATATATGAAAAAAATTGTGAAGTGAGAGACTTTCTTAAGTCAAGGAGATTCTAAGGTAATTCTGCAGAGTCTTGGAAATGAGCAGATCCAGTGCTGATGGATGACAAGGCCAGGAATGGAGTTGGGAGTGGTGCAGGCATGTGTTGTGGTCATCTGGCTGGTCACTCTGACTGACTACAGCTGATTCCTCCTCCAGAAACCCTCCTTAGCATTGTCATCTAAGGGGGAAAAAAAGATGATTGGGAGGGGGTTGGGGGATGAAAAGGGGCCAAAGCATGAGGAGGGGTATCAATGTTTGAAAAATAATACACCCACTACTTGATGAGTGTAACTGTAACCCCTCTATACATTACCCTGACAATCTCCCCTAAGAAGAGAGGATATGAATAAAATTCCAACTAGCTTTTTTATTATCTTTTCTAACTCCTACTTGGCTCAATTTGTGGTAGGACTGACAAATGAATAAGCCATATCAATCAGTTCCTTTTCGAGAACGTAGAACCTGCTCAGTTGCTTTGTCACACAGAACCACCAGGTTACCTCAAATGAATTCGATTTTGCCTTTAGCAGGTTAGTCTCCAAAATAAATACCTGTGGAAGAAATGTTACTCTACAGAACCACTAAAGTATTCATTTTATGTAAAATGTTATTTTGCTTGTTTGTCTTTCTTACCAGGTATCTCTATGCCCTTGGACAGAAGGTATGGAAAAGATGGAAAAAACGCTATTTTGTTCTTGTTCAGGTCAGTCACTTTTTTTTCCTGTTTCCTCTTTTTCTTCACTTTAAGACAATGATTGTTAAATATTTATCTGTCTTGCTTACATTGATTAAGAGTTCCCACATTCAAAATGTAGACTGGGGATAATTTTTAAATTATTTTAACCATAAAACTCACAAATTCTTTGTGTGTGAACACAAACATTTTACTTCAAATACCTGTTCACTATTGCAAGCCAATTAGTGAGGTAATCATTGTGTATCACTCTTTCTCCAATTGTGTGGTGTAATAGAAGGTAGCTGTGTGTGTTCTTCTGTAGACTTTTATGTTCACCCTTTTTCAAAATCAGATAAAATATGGTCTGGGGAAAGCTCCACTCAACACTCATGAGAGAATAAGTGTGAAAAAGCAAAAACCCTTCTGAATATTGTGGTAAAATAGTTTTGACCTGGAAGACCTACTGCAAGGATCTGCAGATCCTGAGACAGTTCTTTGCACATAGGAGTAGCATCCTGATATTCTAGAGGTAGATATTATCTGTTTAATTACTGGTTTCATACAAATTTACTCACAGAAATATGTTTTTCAATTAACTTGACTGAGCTGTTTGTTAGGGACTGAATTCAGCACCAAAGAAGCTTATTGGAATATAAGTTTGGGCTAACTTGTTAAAAACCACAGAAACCTTTGTTCTTAAATTATGCTTATTCAGTTAAAGATATATGTTTGAAGTATAATGTTCTAAGCATCAGTCATTCTGTCCCAAGATAAAATCAAGTTATTTCATTCGCAGTAGAAATGTAGGAACAGAGTCTCACTCTTGGAATTCTTAACAGTCTGTAAAATCTCATTGATTCCGACTATACATTAAGCAAGCTTAAATGTGCTAGTCAGAAATGACATGATGAAATATCAAGAAAGGGATGCTACCATTTGCTATCTTCCAGATATGTAGCCTTCCATCAATTGCTGGATAAAATTACTTTATTGATGTCTTATAATAACATGACATCTTCATGAAAAGTGTAAAATTTCAGTCAAAAATAATTTTATCCACATGGCAGAGAGACAGTCTACATTTTTCTTCAGTAATCAAAAGTATATGTTCACACTTGCACACAGAGACCACCTTTGTATATACAGCTCAAGCTGTAAGTCAAGTTACCTTTTTAGAGTTCTCAATAATCTGTCTTCCAAATTCTGTGCCCCCCTAAAACAGTAATTTGGCACAGGATTTAAATGTATTTACAGAGCAATTTGATTGTAATTTTCCTAAAAATTTTAATTCCAATCCTGTCTTGGATTGACAAATTTGTCCTAGTGATTTGTTTTTGTCAGATCCTTCTAAAGCATTTGCCTTTTTTTTTTTTTTTGAGTCAGTTGTGTGGCTTGAGGCCTTGGCTCTGTTCCTAAGATCTTTAGCTCAGGGCTAGTACTCTACCACTTTGAGCCACTGAACCACTTCTGGTTTTCTGGTGGTTAATTGGAGATAAGAGTCACAGATTTTCATGCCTGGGCTGGTTTTGAGCCTCCATCCTCAGATCTCAGCCTCCTGAGTAGCAAGTATTACAGGCATGAGCCACCAGCACTCGGCTTGCCTGATTTTTTTTTTTTTTTTTTTTTGGTGGATCAAGGCGTTTGAATTCTGGGCCTGGTGACAGTCCATGAGCTCTTCAGCTCAAAGCTATAGCCCTACCCCGGGGCCTGGGCATTTTCCCTGAGCTCTTCAGTTTAAGGCTATTGCCCTACCCCTTTAGCCACAGCCCCACTTCCCATTTTCTAGTGATTAATTAGTGCTTGGGCTGGCTTTGAACTGCAATTCTCAGATCTCAGCCTACTGAGAAGCTAGGATTACAGGAGTGAACCACCTCCCCTTGCTCTGATTTCTTTTTAATAGAAGCAAAAACTTAATGTTATTGGATGAAACTTGGAGCAAACTTAGTTAATTTGTAGTAGTAAACAGTGTGTGTGTGTGTGTGTGTGTGTGTGTGTGTGTGTGTGTTTAAACCAGTAACCATAAATGTTTAACAGCTCGTTTGAATTCAATGTCTGACTAGAAGGCTAAGTTAGTCTGCAACGCTTGCTAAATGACTGTGGGCTAAAAGAATTTCTAATATATGGATTGTTTTCAGTATTGATAACAATCTGATGACTGGAAAATAGGCTTTCATAGACCAGCATTGAGAGGTCATATGGAAACCTCTGTTTATAGCCAAGGAAGATTCAAGGTCATTTTTACTCCTTATCTTCCTTTTAAGCACATGATCTCAAGAATAAAAAACTAAAGCACAAACAGGAATACTCTGATTATCACTCACTCGAGTTTAGAAATGACAGAAGGAATTAGTGTACATTGAGATCACAAATTGATCTGTCTTTAGGGAAGATTAACTGTGAAACTGAAAAATCTGCAGATAACTAAAATATGTATTTGACATTTTAAAAGGAAAAATCCAATTTAAATCAAAGTAGGTGGTAAGCCTGTGTGCTCTACAATTGAAATTTAGGGGAAAAAGTATCACCACAAATATAACAAATTTGGATTTATTTTATACATAATATCATCTTAAAATGTAAAGTTCATATCAATAGCTATAACACAAAATATATGTGCATATGTAGACTCCTACTCACACAGAGAACTCCATATTCAAAACCCTATATTCAAGGTTTGAAATATACATGCCAACCCTGACAACTTGTTGAAGTTTCCAACACAATTGAACCTTCTTTTTCAATTCCAACTGTAATAGAAAGACAAATTGAATGCTTTTACTTTGAAATCAAGATGGGTATATATATGGAGATTTGATGAGAATGACCTATTGGGAGGAATTGGGTAGTTTGTATTAGTATTTTTAAAGACAGCTCTTGTTCTATCCACACACAGCTTGTAGGTCCATACCTGCAGGCTGCATTATTGAAAGGTGAAGGAGTCGTTATTCCTAGGGAGGACAGAATGCCCCGCTGTGTCTGCTGCTGCCATCGGCAGAATGGTGCTCTAGTGATAATGTGAAACTCATCACCACTTGTGAGTGTGGATTATAGGAGCCATGTAGTTGGAGACCCAGCTATCAGCCAGGAATTTGTACTCACAAAAATTGAGGGAGAATCCAGTTTGGCCAGCTGCAAAGTCATTGTTCAAAGTGAACACTCGAGGAGCCTCTGAGGTGAAAAGACTTTTCCAAGACACATATGAACATGGGAATTGGAGGAAAACATGTCTATTTGAATTAGAGGCAAAGTAGGGAAAAGTAAGTTGTTTGTTAATGTTAGGTTCTTGTGGAGTTTCCTAATAAGATGAGTTTGTATTCACATTTAGGGTCTTTTTAGTTACAATACTAAATTAGTATTTTCTAAGAGATCACATTTTTAATGAAGATAAATTTTAGGTTAAGTCAAATTAGAACTGTAATTTTGAAAAATATACTGAAGTCTTATCAAAATTATACTTTTCCTTGGGGCTGGGAGTGTAGCCTAGTGGTAGAGTGTTTGCCTAGTATGCATAAAGACCCAGGTTCGATTCCTCAGTACCACATACATAGAAAAAAGCTGAAAGTGGTGCTGTGGCTCAAGTGGTAAAGCTCTAGCCTTGAGGAAAAAAAGTCCAAGGACAGTGCCCAGGCCCTGAGTTCAAGTCCCACAACTGGCAAAAAATTATACTTATCCAGTTTTTTCATATTGGGTTTGGGTAATTGGGATTCAGTATCCTTGGTACAAAAGACTTATGAAACTAGTCTTTGTAATAAAAGCATTTAGTAGCTTTAAATTTTTATTTATGGTTTAACTGAATAGAATTATTTCTTTGATATTTTGCTAACATCTATTCAAATTACTATCTATATTGCATATTCTGTAATATATCCAAAATTATTTTATTCTATTTTTATTATCTGAAGCAATTGTACAAAGGAGTTGCCGTTCAACCAATAAGTTTATAAATACAATGCAACTTGATCAGTGTTACCTCTTTCATCATTTTCCCCACCTTTTTCAACCCAATCCAACCCACCCCTTCTATTTTCCTAGTTTCATAGGAAAATTAAATGCTATGTATTAGATACTAGGACTGCAAAAATTTGGATGTTACATAATCATTCTCTATCTGTAACCTGGTACTTTTTAAGCAATTGTTTTGTGGCATAGCTAAATCACTTTTAAAGTAGACTTATTTAACACTAAGTGTTAGCTATTTGACTCTGTTATTGTTACCTCCTTAAGAAACTAAGCATTCTATAGTGCTTAGTATATTTATTTAGCCTAGGTTAGAGTCAAGCAAATCTAGCTCTGTAGACTATAAAGATAAAGCTTTTATTTCCTCAGACTCTGATTAAATTAAAGCACACAAGTACAGTGGGTCTGAAGAATAGCACATGGATGAATACCCACTGTAGATCATTCAGCTCATGACATGCAAAGCAATGCTGCTACATTAGAGAAATAACCAGGGAGTGATGGCATGGAGAGCCCTATGCTCAAGATAGTCACTTCCTGTATGACATCACTAGAAACTGAAGTAGACATCTATGTTGTTTTGGCCCTGTATCAAGCATTCCCTGCTTGTTGTCAGTGTGTCAGAATCATGACTTGAAGTTGGTGCAAACAACAGCAGGCTCTCAAGACAAAATGTTAATTACATATCAGCTGAGTTGGCACAGGATGTAAACAGCCAGCCATGCCACTGCCACTGAGTGATCTGTGCAGACTGCAGACATATGAGTGCTGTTACTAAGATGCCGTCAGGATTTGCCTTGAACATAAAGAAATGACTGTCCCTGCTTTACTGGTTTCTGTAAGTTCCAACATCCATGCAGGCTCACTGAGGCAGTGAAGACTCCTGTGCTGGTATGCCATTTTCTACATGTAGAATGTGAAGTTAGTTACAGGGATCAAGATTAGTTCAGGACATCCTCCGATACTTATTTTGAGCAGTAGGATAATAGGAAGTAAATAAGGACACACTTCTGTCACAGGAAAAGCATATGATTTGCATTTCTTTTATGACTCAAAATGTTGTGTCTATTGGCCATTCTTATTTCCTCTCCAGAGAAGTCTGTTTTACACTTTAACCCACTTATAAATGGGGTGGTTGTTTCTTTGAGGATTTGTTTTTGAGGGATTTAATTTTTTTAGTTCTAAGTATACTTTTGCTATGAGGCCTGTTGGATAGCTAGTGATGATATTCTTTCAGTTTGTGAGCTTTCTGTTTATCTTGCTACCTATGTCTATTGCCATGCAGAAGCGCTATAGTTTAATGCAATCTCATTTTATCTAGACTTTGGTTTGTTGTGATTCTGTTTTTATTTAGGAAATTTCAACCTTTGCCATGGAGCCCTAGTGTTTCTCCTATAGTATTTGTGCCCCTGTAATATTTTCAGGGTATCTGTTCTTACCTCAAGGTCTTTAATTCATTTGGAATTGAGTCTGATGAAGTTTGATATATACGAGTCTAACCTCAGTTTTCTACATGCTTATAGCCAGTTCTGCCAGCATCATCTGTTGAAGAGACTGTCTTTTTTCCATCTCATATTTTTGGCTCCTTTCTCAAAGATTAGACGGGCATAGATCTGTGGGATCATTTCTGGGGATTCAGTTCAATTCCGTGGTTCCTCGGGCCAGTTTATGTACCAGTATCAAGCTGATTTTTTAACTATGGCCTCAAGATTCTACCTCACCTCAGTTAAAATGGCCATTGTCAGGAAAACAAATAATAACAGATGCTGGCCTGAGATGTGGCCAAAAGGGAATGATACTACACTGTTAATGAGAATGTAAACTGGTTCAACCACTCTGGAAAGCAGTATGAAGGTTCCTCAAAAAACTAAACATACAGCTCCCCACTCTTGAGCACTTACCCAAATGATCAAAAAGCCACACTAAAGCTACCAGCACAACTATGTTCATTGCAGCATTATTTTTTCCATATAATTTTTATTGTAATTAGTAGAAGGGTTACATTACATTCACCAGATGGAAGGTGCATTACTTCACATACATTGATACCCTTTCTCATGTCTTGATCCCCATTTCCCTCCCCCCTACCCCTACCCTCATCTTGTTTTCCCCTCTTTCCTATCCAATTTCAAATAACCAAATATGCATATATCCAATATATCAGATAACAAAGTGAAATACTGTAACAATATGAGATAACCAAGGGAAAACAAAAGAGATGAGAGATAGCATAGTACATTAAGGACAACAATCACTCATTATATGGCTTTTGTTTCTATATCCTAGAGGTCCTTTCATTTAGCGTCATATATGGAATCAATCCAGATGCCTCTCAGTATATAAATGGGTTAAGAAGATGTGATATATATACACAATGGAATTCTATGCTTCCATCAGAAAGAATGATGTCATATCAATTGTGAGGAAATGAAAAGGCTTGGAAAAACTCATACTAAGTGAAGTAAGCCAGACCAAAAAAAAAAACATAGGCTCCATGGTTTGCCTTGTCTATAATAATTAATATATGCCTACAAAGTCCTAGCCGAGTTTCTCAATAGTACAGTAGCTATGTACATGACCATATAAAATGACTCTCATTAAAATGATAATGTGGAAACAAGAGGATTATTTCTGTTATTTTCTTTTTCTCTTCTTTTCTTTTCCTTTCTCTTTCTTTCTTTCTTTTTTAGTGTAATGTTTGCAGTTAATTCTTTTGTGTTTTTCTCCTCTGGTTTATTCCCTGTGGTCACTATTTCTGATTTTGGTACCTTTTGTCTTGTATATAAGTTTTTTTTTCAACCACACCTTGGGTTTTATTTGCTTTTGCAAATAAAAAACTTAAATATTATCTAGATTTTGGCATAAATACATTAGGTACTATATAGAATATATTATAATTATAGCATATCATATGTAATGTGAATATAATATGATGTATAATATATTCACATACATATATGGGTACATCTTTGTCTTGTATATAAGTTTATCTGATTTGGGGAGGGAAGAGGAATGACAGAATCAGCAGGACAAAAGGTGATACAAAGCAACAATGATACTCACTAGACAGTATTGTCTACAGCCTGGGGGAGGAGGGGACTCAATGGAGAGGAAGCAGGAGGAAATGAGAGAGGGGTAACACTGCTCAAAATGCAATGTACTCATTACCTTACTTACCTATCTGTAATCCTTCTGTACATCACCTTTACTCAAATGGTAACAATTTGCACAAAAATCCTTCTAGCAACTTGCTTAGAATAACCAATAGACTTGACCTAGAGAAGACCTTGTATATTCTGGCTACAAGCCTTCCTATCAGTAAGGGTCACCTTTACCTCAATAATTCTGATCCAAACTACGTGCAGTGCTTTTGCATGGTTTAGATACTCACAGAGCTAATCCTCCACATCTAGAGTTTTGCTAATTTATTGGAGATGAGTTTTTTTTCTTTAATTAAATGTTTTTATTTGAAAATACTAAAGACAGAAAAGTTACAGTTACAGAAGTCAGGCAAAGATTACATTTCCTTTCGGATAATGTTCCCCCTTCACACACTCCCAGTTTTTTCTTCCCCTCCCACCCAATAGTTGTGTAGTTCATTTGCATTAAAGTGTCCAGTGAGTACCATTGCTATATTTGTTTACCTTTTGTCCCTCTGTTTCTGTGCCTCCAGTAACAGAAATAAGACTCTTACCAGACTTTTCTGTCCTGGTTGGCTTTGCACCTCAGTCCTCAGATCTCAGATTCATATATAGCTAGGATTACAAGTGTGAGCCATCAATCAGCACCTGGTCATATTTGGTTTCAAATGTCCAGAATTCCAATTCCAATTATATTTTCTTTATGCATTTAGATGTTTATCCTTATTCTACCTAGAGTGTATGCTGCTCCATTAAAATAAAGTTGTTATCATTCTTTTAATATATTTAACACTACCTGGCACCTCGGTTATGATCTACCTACACTCTTGCTAATCACTGAATATATGTAGATCCCTCTAAGCATTTTTTATAAACACCGCTTTTACATTCTTTAATTTGTAAAATGATTGCTGGATCTTTATTATGCCAGTCAAGACAGTTAATAATGAATATGTATTCCCTTCAAATCTTTCAGTCTAGAAAATATGTTCATTTTTCTTGATTAAATTAAGCTCTTGGATTAAAAAAAATCCTCCAGCAGCACCTTTGGCCTCTGCCAAGAACATTTCCAGCTAAGGATTTTAAAAGCCTTAATCTTTACTGAAATTAGATGTCAGCAGTTGCTAAGCTGCCAGCTGTTAACATGATCCCTGCAGTCGTAATATGACATACAAATTTGAATGCTGTGGTCTCTAAGATCCCATAGTTAGCACTTACATGCATGGAAATGGACAGGTGTTGAACAGGTTGGCAATTGAGAAAAAAATGGGAGGATTTCCATACCAGATGTAGGTACCTTGTAGGACTACAATAACGGAAGTTAAGATGCCTGGTTGGAAGGAGTGATGCTGAAAAGAGATTTGATGCTGTCCTTGGCTTAAAAGTATGTTTACTCCCCAAGTCTTAGAAAATCTATTCTTTATGGAGCTCCTAAGGGTAGAATGGTTAAGGATATTCAATGTTTATGATTTTGCTGCACTTTCTATCAAAGACATTTTTTCAATGCCTTTCTAGAAATGTATGTTAGCTTTGTTTAGTAATACAAAAAGGAAGCCTGTATGTGAAAGTCAATCCTGAATCAGAGTTGGCCAGGCCACCTGTTTGTGTAATTCCCTGGCTCATAGTGATGTTGGTGATCAAGTGAAGGCTGTAGAATTTCTCCTAACTGGGAGCCCAGGGAGCAAGGTAAACCCCTGGTTCCCATAGCTAATCTTTTGGCAGCATGCTTTAACAATTACTGCCAACTGACACTCTTCATTCTAGCAGAGTACAGTGGTCCCAGATGAAGCTTTCACCTGGTCTTACGCTATGGATGGTTTGTAGAATGGTCTTAGGAATGAGAGTTAGCATGACCTTGAAAGAGAAGCAGGTAAAATTAGGTGCTGTTGGAGATGCTAGAAAAATCAGAAGAAGAATGAAATGTATCATTTTAAGAAAACAGCTTCAAGCAACAACAGCAACAGTAAGCTGGAACAATGGTATTTATAGAAAGTTGCCTCTGGAACACATGTATTACAACACAAGGGCCAAATTATGCTTTTTTTCTTTTTAGTTGCTTCAGAGTTCAGGTGACAGCTGATAGTCAGTGACAGCTCTGTTTCTTGTCGTTGGTGTTTTGTTACTCTCCCATCTGGACTCTGGATTCTAGGTCTGTTGAATGAACTCTGAGGTGTTAAAATAAACAAGATATTAAAAATAGTTCTCATCATAATAAAGAATGACATTGATATTTTCATGGATTTTTATTGAATCACTACAGATTTAAGACGGACATTTTCTTAGAATAATGCACATTTTAACACTACTAATTCTTCTAAAACGAAAGAGATATTGTCCCCTTTGTGTCTCCTTGATCACTTCTGTCAGTGCTGATTAGGTTTTGTTGCAGAAATAAATTGCATTTTATTCCAGTGTGATTTATATTTTTATTGTAGTTACTGTAAATTATATTTAAAAGTATTTTATGCAGTTTAGTCATTGTTAATATATAGAGAGACATTATATTGATTTTTGTGTTCTTTGTGTCCTATAACTTGTCAAATTGATTTATTGGTTGTAACAGTATTCTAATAGGGCATGTAGGATTTTCTATATCTACTATGTCAAGAGACACCGACAATTTAACTTCTGCATTTCTCATATAAAGGATGCCTTATAGTTCTTTTTCTTTCCTAATTGTTCTTCCTTGGATATAAGTAGTGAACACAGACATCCTTGTCTTATTCCAGATTTTCCCTCTTTTTTTCTGGTTCTGGGGCTTGAATGTGGTCTTGAGTTTTGTTTTGTTGTTGTTGTTTTGGTATATAGCTATCACCATATCATTTGGACCATGCCACCAGCCAGGCCCTATCTAGAACTTTTAAAGTGAATATGCAATGCTAATTTTTTTAAGGAGCCAATTACTAGGCAATAGAATGGGTCTCAAAAATAGTAATATTTGGCCGGGAGTTTGGACTAGTGGTAGACTCCTTACCTAGCTTGCATGAAGGCCCAGGTTCATTTCCATGATAGCACTTACACAGAAAAAAAGCTGGAAGCGGTGCTGTGGCTCAAGTGGTAGAGCTCTAGCCTTGAGAAAGCCCGAGGACAGTGCTCAAGCCCTGAGTTCAATCCCCAGGGCTGGCAAAAAAAATACTAATATTCTAAGTAATTTTTTGATGGATTGTATGGATGGTCTTAGTTGTCATTGCATTTTATTATGTTAATACAGAAGCAACACACACTTCTAGGTGTGTCTGTTAGAGCATTTCCAGGAATACTCAACTAAAGAGAACAAAGACCCACTCACCAGGCCTTACATACCAACTCAACAAAATAGAAGGGTAAAAGTGAGCTTGCTAGCATATGTGCTCTCTCTCTAATCCTCTGTGTGTGTGTGTGTGTGTGTGTGTGTGTGTGTGTGTGTGTGTTTCTTTATGCGCAAGGTTAACTTTTCTACTCTGCCTTGCTCTCTCACTGTGATGGACTGAAAGTTAAAAACCCCAACCCTAAAGTAAGCCTTTTTTTCCCTTAAATGCTTTTTTGCTTAAGCATTTAGTCACAGTAAATTGATTTTAAAACTGAACTTGTGGCTCCAAAGGCTTCAGAAGTATCTGTGCTCATCCTTTGCAGGTTCAGAAGTATAAAATGTAAACTAAGTGAGAAAGAAAGGAAAGGAACATAAGGGAAAATTCTCAGCCCCACTGGCACAGGCCAAAACTGTTATTTAGGTTTATAAATTTAAGTAACAGTAAGATGCTATTGCTTACACATTGAAATGGGCAAATATATATATATGTATATATATACAAATATATATATTGAAAACACAATGCTTGGCAAAGACAGCTGACACCAAAAGCTCTCATATTCTCTCATATACCACAAAACTGTATGGCACAGATATTCATGTTAATATATTATTGAGCTTTTTTTTATGGGGATTGAATTAGGGTACATTTACTGTCTAGGTAAATGTTCTGTCAAATTAGTCCCTGGTTAGAACTGTGTGCTATTATTTATCCTCCACCATTCATTCCTATCCAAAAAACAAACAAAAGAAAAGAAAAGAAATCCCCACATGTACGAAAAAGGTTCCTTTCCTTGTAAAGCTAAGGAACAAATCTAATACCTTATGCAGGCTAGGTAATTATCCTGCTTGTGAGTCTTATTCCTAGCTCTCCTAGTCAGATCTTTGGACAGAAGGAAACTGGAATCTTGTGGGAGCCAGTAGCATTCATTTGTCAACCTGCAAAATGAGGAAAGAGAAGAAAGAGACATCGGTCTTCTTACTTTCTTCGAATAAAACAATGACTTCATTTTTTCAAACTGGAAATAGCTTTATTCTCTTTTTTTTTATTAAATTGTGCCCCTATTGTTTTTAGAGAAAAAGCAGAATATTGAAAAAAATTGTACATGACCGATACTCTTACCATCTACTAACCATCTATTATATACAATGTTTTTTTCTGTTATGGTGATTTTTTTGTATGTTTTACTCTATCTTAGAAATGTTTATACCTATCTTAGAAATATTTGGGAAATCCTGTTTTATTTCTTTTTTTTTTTTTTTTTTTTTTTTTTTTTTTTTTTTGCCAGTCCTTGGCTTGGGCTCAGGGCTTGAGCATTGTTCTTGGGTTTTCTCAAAGCTAGAGCTCTACCACTTGAACCACAGCACCACTTCTGTCTTTTTCCTATGTATGTAGTACCAAGGAATTGAACCCAGGTCTTCGTGTATGCTAGGCATGCACTCTACCACGAGGCCAAACTCTTGGCGCCTCCTGTCTTATTTCTTTCAAGGACTCGGAGTATTATAGTCTTGGGGCATGCCATAATTACCCACATAGGTCTCCAGGTTTTTTTTCTTCTATGCAATATGGTAGTGAGCTCATTGCAAATATATCTTTGAGCACTTGTCCAGTGGTTTCCCTAGCCTGTGATTTGAGGAGATTTTCTGGATTAAAGAAATGCATACCAAACATTGTTGTATTTATTATCAGATAAATTCATGTTCTTCAAAGAGTTCAGTATACAGGCAATATTTCTTCCTCCCCAGAAAATCTCCATGTGTACTTGTATTCATTAAATATAATTCATGTTGATTTTTTTCATAATGACATTCTTGGATTAATCATTGTCTCTTGAAAGGTATTCTTCTGTTTCCTTCATTTTACTTCATGTTTTAAAATGGAAAGGTGAAATACTTCACACTAATCTGTTTCTTCAGAATCATGTGTTGCCAGATATTTTGTTTATTAATCCACCAAATATCTCTTTCTCCTGCTGGGAACAACACCTTTTTTCTTCTGTCTGGGGTGAACTTCCAAGGGTTTACCTAATGTAGCATTGAGCATCTTTTGCTGCCTATGTGAGCTCTTAAACCAAACTGATGGCGTTTTCTCTCCCTGGACACCGTATTTCATTCAAATATATTTTAAAGTTCAAGCCAGATTATCTGAGAGGTGATCTCTGAGCTGTGGCAGCTGTGGCAAGCTGTGGGCAGCTAGGATTCTAGCCAAGCGAGACTTCAGCACAAGGAAATAAGGCCAATTAACAGTAGACAGGGTAAATCCTGTTGGGGCTACCACTGGCTTTCCCCACCTTTCCTTCTTTTGTAGAGTTATATGGGAAATAGCAACCCATTTTGTTTTTATTCATGTCCATTTTTTAACCTGACTTAAATCACTTGCAATAAGCATGCTTTTAATTGTGGCTACTGAGTTTGGGAATACTATTATTATACTCAATTTACAATATGTGTTCTCCTCAAAGATTCTAAGAACTGCTCAAGTAATAGGAAAAAAATTTTCTTTAACCTACTGGTTCCAAACATTTCCAACCAGAATAATTCTTTATAGTGTTTCTATTAATACTCGCAGAAGTTTCACCAGGGAGTCATTGAATTGGGAAATGCTAGACCCATGGAAGGCTTAACTGCAAGGTGAAAAATGAAAGGTGCTTTGATCTCTGAAATGTGTTTGAAAAATATCCTGGAATAGAATCATTTCTATGTAAGCTATGGATCGTATTATTTATTTGGGAAAACAGTCTCTTTTTGGCAGAATAGGGTTTGAACTCACAGCCTCCTGCTAGGCTAGGCAGGAGCTCTACCACTAGGCCAGGCAGGAGCTCTACCACTAGGCCATGCTTCTAACCCTTTTATACACTGGCTATTTTTGAGATGGTATCTTGCTTCCTGCTGAGGTTCGTTCCCAGACCGTGATCTTCCTGCATTTTGTTTCCTGCCATACCCAGAATATAACAGACTTGCGCTAGCACATCCAGCCTCTTCCACTGAAATGAAGACTCACAGATATATTTTTTTCCTTGTCTCACCTGAAGCTATCAAACTCCTGATCTAAGTTACCATGTAGTGAACATGACAGATAACTGCCACAATGTCCAACTTTTGGATTGAGAAAAGGTCTCATGTGTGTGACTTCAGTCCACCATCCTCTTGATCTCAGCCTCCTGAGTGGTTATTATTACAGGCCTAAGCCACTGGTGCTGAAGTCTTTTGACAAAGCTAAAGCTAAATTTGATCAGTTTGACATGAGCAATCTATAAACATTTTGCCTTTTTTTCACAATCAGGTCAGCCAATACACGTTTGCAATGTGCAGCTATAGAGAAAAGAAGTCTGAGCCTCAAGAATTAATGCAGCTGGAAGGCTATACTGTAGATTACACAGCACCCCACTCAGGTAAGTCTAGGCAAAGCCACTTCTGCTGGCAAGCCTGGGGGCAGAAGGACCACAGGAAACCTATGTTTTCTCTACTTTCAAACTCTGCTTGATAAGTGCAGGTGTGGATTTCAGTTGAATAACTAGGCAGAGCACTAGCCTTCAAATTATATCCTTTAGAGGTTACATTTAGTTATGATTTGCCTTCTCTAATATTTTAGTACAGCGAGGGAAATATGTAAAAGTGACAGGAATGGAGAAATTGTATGAGGACATCAGCAATATATGAATAACTTCTGCACTTCCCTGTGTATTGACAGTAAATATGCTGGCATGAAGGAGTTCTTCCTCTGACATGACATGTCAGAGTACATTGTCCTTTCTGTAAAGTATGTTTACTTCATCTTACAGAATACCACTGTGTCATAGACTGTTTCCCTGAGCTAATGATGATTTCCAAGTTGATATAGCTACTTAATCTGTAGTGTTCTTTCTTTTCAAAGTATGGGGGGTTAGAATCTGAGCAGCTGTTTCCCTTCAAGTATTGGATGATAGATTTAATCCTCAACTGCAAATTAACTAAGCAGCTTTTTACAAATTCATTCATACCCAAGGAGCCAATTAGTAAGTGAAAGTAAAACCTTCCAATCATGTGCCTTTTAATATCTTTTTCCCCCCACAGGCCTTCAAGGAGGACAGATGTTTTTTAATGCTGTTAAAGAAGGGGATACTGTAATATTTGCCAGTGATGATGAACAGGACAGAATATTATGGGTTCAGGCCATGTATCGAGCCACTGGTCAATCTTATAAACCAGTTCCTGCAGTCCAAACCCAGAAGCTGAATCCTAAAGGAGGAAATCTCCATGCAGATGCTCAGCTTTGTAAGTTATGCTGAAAATAATTTAGCAATTAATAACCTTAATAAGAAATAAAACAGAGATTTATTTAGTCTTCTAGTTTATGTCATTAACAAGAGTCCTTATTAACTAAAAATAGTTTCTATTCTTTGTCATAGAATCAGTTATCTAATTTTTATATTTTGTTGGCAAAATGACACACATGTTTCTAATCATTGGTATGCCAAGCATTCGTATGTTTCTGGGAATCTTAATAGCACATGAGAAAATAACATAAGGCTTCTTAAGTGTTATTCAGTTTATTGAAATTTCAGTTTACATGTCCTGTAGAAAAGAGGTATGTACTTCAAAATCAGATTTTATTGATAAGATTACATATTACCAACAGTGTAATCATTTTGTACAAGTGTTTTCAACTGCACCCATGGATCATAAAGCTTTATTCTCGTGTAGAAGGATAGAGTATCATGAATGCCATGCTTCTTTTTCCAAAATACAAATGTCATTTTCTGTGTAATCTAAATCAAGATCTGTACATTTTCATTTTAATTTCTTATTGATTAATTGAAAGTTGTGTCATAGTGGAAGATACAACTTCAAATGGAGCTTTAATAGTCACTAAGCCAAATATCTTATCCTCCTTTGTAAAACTTCTCTGATTCTCCCTCTAGTAAATCAATGTGTCTTTATCTTTAGCCTCCAAGTTATATTTTTTAATTGTCAAGATTCCACTCTGGGGTAGCAACATCTTGACATGCATTATTTTCTTTTTTTACTTTTCATAAGCACTCTCTTTTTATTGAAACACCCTTCAGTATCATAGCTGAGTATCTTAAAGGCTCTTTAGGCCAAATAAACAAAGGTGAGTATGGATTCTTTTTCATTATTTTCCCGTAAAAACTTCATATCGTGTCATAAATTATTTTAATTCATCTGGAGCACATTTTTAAATTATAGTAGACTACTTGACAATAGTTAATATTAATTTTAATTGGATATCAAACATCCTTATTCCTATGTTTGAATTAGTGCTATTGTCATCTTGAAAAAGGAAACAAAATGAGTTCATTTTAGTACCTATTTTCATTTCTGCCTGGTCCTACAACTAGACCACAGAACAGCAAATAAGAATTTCCATCAAAACTCAGGAGAGTAGACTGTTGTCTCTTTGATCAGTGTTCCAAAACTTGAGCTCATCCATTCAGAGAAGCTCAGTCTCAGATGTCAAGTCAGTCAATACATCTTCCCTTCCCTTCCCTCCTTTCCTTACAACCTGAATAAACTGAAAAACTCTGGAAGGGTTATATAAAATAAATATATGGATGGATGGATGTCTATAAGTATATACATATGTATATATAAAGATTATATAAAATGTATATATAATTATAGAAAATAACATGTACATCTAGATTGCTATCAGTCCATAATTGCCTAGGGCATATGGTTCATATTGCTCATAACCATGGACTGTCTAGGTCCCATATAGTCTGTATTCACTCACTCAAGTCTAAACTCTTTTACTTCCCTTACACCATGTTTACCAAACTTTTGCACCTGGGGATAGAAGAACATGGTTCATGCTCCAAGTATAATACCCACAGTGAGGGAAACACTGGAAGGCTCACCTAGGTCTTTATGTCCCAGCCTCGCCTGATGCATTGTTTTTCTACTTCTGCAAGTGTTGACTGGATGTGTATCTATTGGCCATGAGTTCATGGCGTATCAAGGTACAAGACTCTGTCAGCATTCTCTCTATCAGAGAGAACTTTTGTCTCTCCCTATTTTTTATTTTTTTTTTATTTTTCAACCTCCACCACAGCATAAAATAGTCAGAGCTCTTACTCTACCTCATTTTCCTCCTCTAGATGATTGATGCCTTTTTTTCTTCTGATTTTATTGATATGCAAAAACTGCATGTTTTCAACTTCACTTTCTTTCTGTCTTCTGTTTGTTTGTTGCTTGTTTCTTCCCCTCCACCCCCCGCCAGTCCTGGGCTTAAGCTCAGAGCCTGAGCACTGTCCTTGGGCTTTTCTCAAGGCTAGAGCTCTACCACTTGAGCCTCAACACCACTTCCGGCTTTTTCTAAGTATGTGGTACTGAGGAATAGAACCCGGGTCTTCGTGCATGCTAGGCAAGCACTCTACCACTAGGCGAAACTCCCAGACCAACCCTGAGCTCTATCAGTTGAACCACAGCTTCTACTTCTTACCGTATTTCCCGCTGAGACTGGCTTTGAACCCTGATCCTCCAGTCTCAGCCTCCTGAGTAGCCAGCATTAGAAGTATGAGTCAGCGGGTAAAGGCTATCCTTATATGTTCATCTTAAGTGCTTATTTGTTATCTGATTATCATTTATCTGCTTTGTTAGTTCTCTTCAAATATTTTATTTTCTCTTTTATACCTACATTCTTTTGTTCTTTACCTCCCACCCTCCCTTCTTTCTTTCTTCCTTTCTTTCTTTCTTCTTGATAATAGCTTGTGCTTTTTCCAGTCTTGTACCAAACTGTAATCTTGCTATCTTCACTTCCCAAGTACCTGGGATTATAGGTATGTGGTACTATGCCTAGACCATAATGATTTTTTTCTCATTACAATCTGGTTTTGAAAGTCCCTAAAAGACTCTTAATATTTATCAGATATATAATTGGCAAATATTTTAATTCATCTGTGCTTGTCTTTTCATATATCTTAATATCATCTTTCAAAATAAGTAATTCTGAATTGTATTGAGGTTCGTCTAATTGTTTATTTGTCGTTGTTTGCTTTTGCTTATATCTTATGATCTATGATGGCTTCAAACTCACAATTCTGCTGACTTATCCTCCTAATTGTTAAGATTATGACATCCTATTTCCTTAAGCAGATGTGTTTTCGATGTTATTCTTAAGACTTTTTTGCCCCATGTAGAATTAAAAGATTTGCTTCTGTACTATCTTCTGCAAGTTTTTGACTTTCACGTCATCTACCTATTTGGAGTTAACCTGTCTACATGATGAGGTGTACATCATCACCTCTGGATCTCACATGGATACCCATAAATTGAAGCTGTTACCCACTTAGTTGTCTTTGTACATTTGTCAGAATCAACTGACAATACAAGTTTACTTTTGATCAGGTTGTTTATCTTGCTTTTGTCTCAAATACTGAAGCTTAGTAAATCTTGAATCAGGGGATGTAAGAACTCCAAGTTGATTTTTTGAAAATGTCCTGGCTAGTCAATCACTTTACATTTCCATCCTTTTTTTTTTTTTGGTGTTTTGCATTTGAACTATTTCTGTGGCCTTTCATATATTACAGTCCTAGTATTTCCATCAACTTCTTATACACATGTAAAGTCTTTATTTACCTGTGTTTGGAATAGATTTTTTTACATTAAAGATAAATTCTTACCTTTCTTCTAGCATATATTTTGCTTATAGTGTATGGGATCTGTGGTCACTTTGGTTTGTTCCTCTCTTCATGTTTTCTTTCTTCCTTTCTCAAATTTCTATAAAGATTTTCTTTTTGATGATAGTTTTTGAAAAATCATAATTTCTTATGGTAGCTTTCATCGTGAAAATATTGTGAAGCTTTGTTCAGACGCAGAGATAAATAGCTCTAACCTTTTGTGTTTTGCATATCAGTTTTGTTGAGTGGAAGAAGCTGTCTTTAATCTCAGATTATCATTCTCCACTTCTGGATGCGAAACCTTCTTAATATTCAAAATAATAAGCTATGAGGTATGAGGTTTTATATGGTGACTGCTGGAAACAAGCAGGATTCCAGGCAGTGTGAGAGTTGAACACCCTTCTCATTAGTCTTGAATACTGAGGTTTTCCTACTCTCTACTACTTCTCACATATGCATGAGCTGATCCCAGCTCTGCCAGAGACACAGGTAGCAAGATGATGATCCAAGGCTGACCTCAGACAAAAACATAAAACCTACCTGAAAAAAAAAATAAAACAAAAATGGACTGAGGGTATAGCATAAGTGGTAGAAGAAGCATAAGGCACTGAGTTTAAAACCAAATAAATTGATAAAAGTAAACCAAACAAAGACAAGGAAAGAGGGAAATGTGTTTCTTCCTGATCAGGAAAATGCTGCTCCTGACCACTATCAGAGAGTTGTCCTGAATTAGCTCCAGCTCAGACCCTTCCTTCCCTGCTCAATTGCAGTAGAATTCTTCTCCTTTCCACATCATCTCTCAAAACCACCTTTGGACTGATCCGTAGAAATTGAAAAAGTAACATAAAATTAAAACAGCTACTCATATAATATGTGTGCATGGGTGTATACCTTACTTATTTAAATATTCCCTTCTCTTTGCTGACCTGTAGCTGGTAAAGGTAAGTATTTTTGTTCTTTTTATTCTCTTTTGCTTAAAGATATTATGGTGACTACCTTGATTCTATTGCTTGAATATTCTAATGATTCAGTTTATAGGGTCAGCCACCTCCCCTGTGGTCAACTTCAGAACATTTAGAGCAGCATAACCATTTAAACAACCTTTTCCACACTGGAAGATACAACCTTGCATAAAGCATTTATACAAGTACAAAGAAAATGATTACAAAGACTTAATAACTTGCCAAGAAATAGTATATTTTAAGTGAAGTAAAAGTTACATTATACATATGGTACTATTTTTACTGTTAACAAACCTATTTGTAAAAGAAAAGAATAGGTAGATTCATAGCTGACATACCCATGGTTGATGCATTTCATTGGAAGGTCTTACTGCTACTTTATTTCTGAGTTTTATTTGAAATATGTTATTTTACAGCTTTTGTGAAAAACCTGAGTTTTGAAATGAAACACACTGAATACTAAAGAACAGTCAAAACAAAAGTATCAAATCTATAACTTCAAATTTATTAGAAGAAAGCCTTGTCTTTTTGAAGCTCTAAATGCAAATACATTTTTTTTGCCAGTCCTGGGCTTGAGCTCAGGGCCTGAGCACTGTCCTTGCACTTTCTCAAGGCTAGAGCTCTACCACTTGAGCCTCAGCACCACTTCCAACTTTTTTCTATGTATGTGGTACCAAAGAATCAAACCCAGGTCTTCATGCATGCTAGGCAAGCACTCTATCACTTGGCCAAACTCCTGGCCCCACAAATACATTTTTATGGATATATGTGCTAATGGAATTTATGCTACTCCCCTTTTTCCATGTCTGTGGAGGTGTATAAATTCTTGGGATATGCAGTAAGCTGAAGGATTAACTAATGTCCTGGCTATTACTTTTTCCCTTTCTAACAGAATATGCTACCACCTTACTGGACTGACATGCATGTTTTTCTTACCTTTGTTTGCTTTCTCTGCCCCCAAATATCCCATATTTCATTTTCTTTTACTGATTTTGGAACATGATACAATTAGTATATACATGGTATATGATCATATAGTATTTGATTTTCAATAATAATGTCTAAAGCAAACCATTAAAGCTGCCATCTTTTTTATTTTTAGACTACATTTCTTTTTTTGCATTTTTTATTGTAATTAGTAAAAGGGTTACATGATATTTGCCAGATAGAAGGTGCATTAATTCACGTACATTGATACCCTTTCACATGCTACATTTCTTAATACTTAAATACCAGTATAAACTTCCACTTAACTTTATGAATTTACTTCCTCATGCATCTAGCATGTAACAGCAGTCCATACTCTATAGAGAAAGCATTTGTCTTCTTTTACTTGAGTATATTATTTTTAATTATTTATTCTTTTGTCAGTTGTGGGGCTTGAACTCTGGTCCTGGGTGTTGTCCCTGAGCTCTTCAGCTCAGGGCTACCACCCTACACCTTGAGTCACAGCACCACTTCTGATTTTCTGGTGGTTATTTGGAGATAAGAGTCTCATGATCTTTAGTGCCCAGGCTGGCTTTGAACCGAAATCCTCAGATCTCAACTGCCTGAGTAGCTAGGAAGGATTACAGTCATGAGCCACTGCACCCAGCTGAGTATATTATTTTTTTTCTCCTATTGGGTTGCTTTTGCTTATTTGTAATTCCATTTTTCCTATGCATCAATTTCATTTTCTATATGAAAATATCACTTCTGTGTTGTTAACTACAAAAAACAGTTACATCCTAATGTCAGGGGTTTTTATTTTTAATAATCCAAAGTTGTTGTGTAAAAGGGTTTCAGTTCAACATGTCAGTTTGTAAGTGCAGGTCATCTTCACTGTCACCCTATTTTGACCAAAGTAGAAATCTAAGAAGCCAGGCACCAGTGATTCATGCCTATAACCCTAGCTACTAAGAAGGCTGAGATCTGAGGATCACAGTTCAAAGCCATCTTGGACAGGAAAGGCTGTGGGACTTATCTCCAATTAACTACCAGAAAAAGCTGGAAATGGAGCTCTGGTTCAAGTGGTAGAGTGCTTGCCTTGAGCAAAACGGCTCAGAGACTTTGCCTAGGCTCTGAATTTACTCCTCAGAGTCAGCCAAAGAAAAGGTGGGGAGGAAGCTAGAAATTTATTTGCTTCAATAACTGAATTGTGAACAAATTACATATCAACCATTACTTTTCAATCTTCATTAAAAACATGCATAAAAATAAGAATGCATTGATTATATATATGTATATTATTTCTTTTTGGTGGGCATTAATCAGGGGTCCTGAACAATATCTGGGTGCTGTCCCTGAGCTGTTTTGCAGAAGGCTAGTGCTCTACCACTTTGAGCCATTTTGATCCACAGTACCATTTCTGGTTATCTGGTGGTTAATTGGGAGCTACAAGTCTCACCAACTTTCTTCCCCAGGTTGTTTTTGAACCATGATCTTCAGATCTTAGCTTTCTTAAGTAGCTAGGATTTATGGTGTGGACTACCAGAACCTAGCTAACTCTATGTAGCATTTTAAAATCTTAAACTCTTCCAATTCAATGCTACATGGCTGATGTAGAAACAAAAGTAGTACCCACTCCTTTACTGTCATTTCTAAATTCTTGTACATTTTTAAGCTCTATGAAAGTTTGTTGTAAAGAAATATACAACCAGAATGAATAGTGCATGTGCACCTTCAGAGAAGCTCCTAGACAGAGAATGATCTATTGCATTTCAGACAGTTCATTTACTGCCTTAGTTATGTCCAGTTTCACAAAGGAGACCTGCTCCTGGCTGGTAGATGCTTCTTCTTGGTCCTTGTCCTACTTCAGCACACCTCATGGATCTCACCAATGGTGATTCAATGCTGCAGAGCACCCCTTCCTTCTTTCTTGCTCTCTCCCCACATCACCAGGGTAGATGGTGCCCATTCTGTAGCTGATAAGTACTTTGCAACCATTGTTTTCTAGGCTAGCTAGTTTTAAATCAATGTTAACAGTTTAAATGGACACCTTCAACCTCCATATCCTTTCTCCTAGACTCCCTACAGCTGTTGTTCTAACGAGACGTTTATATGTTCAGGTTTCACTTAAATAAAACCTCTATAACTTCTTAAATCTTTGGCAAATACTAATCTTCCTCTATTTAAGCTTTGTGCTGTCCACTGTTCACCCACCTGGTGACAGAACCACCTAAAGACACTGAAGCATATATCCAACTGTTGCCATAGAAACTCCATCAGCCTCCTCACTTGCCATGTCCCACGTCTGTAGTTAGTCCGTACATTAATCATCACAATTTGTGGCAATATTGTGGCACATTGTTTAAGCTCATTTCACCTTGGCTTGATTCTATTGTTTTCTTACACTGTCTCAGAAGAAAAACTGAGCTGAAATTTGTCATTATAAAAGAATATTTAAGTGGTATCATGAAGTTTGTTATTAAAAAATCTGTATTTGAATACTTATTCATTGAAGATAAAATGATATAATGAAATTTTTATGGTTCATGAGATTTAAACTCAGACTGGTCATTGTCCCTGAGCTCTTCAGCTCAAGACTACCACCCTGGGCATTCCTTGAGCTCTTCAGCTCAAGGCTATACCTTTGAGCCAAGCCCCTCTTCCCGTTTTCTAGAGGTTAATTTCAGATAAGAGTCTCAGGTCCTTTTGTTCTTGGGCTGGATTTGAGCCTTGGTCCTCATATCTCAGCCTCCTGAGTAGCTAGGATTACAGGCTTGAGCCACCACACCTGGCTATAATAACCATTTTTAAAGTATCAAATTTGGTAATGCTAATTGATTGAAAGTAGATTTTTTTTCAGGTGATGCCTTTTGTTGTTGTTTTGTTTTGGCAGGATTAGTGAATTAACTCAAGTCTATACTTCTTAGGCAAGTGCTCTATCATTTGAACCACATCAGGCATTCTGTGTCATTACACATAAAATGTAAGTCAGGCACTAGCACTCATGCCTATAATCCTAGTTACTCAAAGGTATTTGAGAAATTGTTGTGTTAAGCAAACCTGAGCAGAAAAATCCAAAGGACTGATCTCCAATTAAACAGTAAAAATCTGAATCCAATGTATGACTCAAGATGTAAAGTGGGAAAGAAGTAAGTAGAATGCCAGCTAATCAAGTTTGAGGCCCCCTACTGAAACCTCAGTTTTGAGGGTTGGGGGGTAAGTAAAATATGAATATGTTATGGCAACATGAAACTATACAAAATGTGCTTTTATGAAAACAAACCAAAAACAACTTAGACAGAAAGCAGGGGAGAAACTAGGAATCCATGGAACATTCCTCAGTATAACAAAGGCTGTCGATGACAAACCTACAGCTAACATTATACATAATGGCAAAAAGCTAAAGCTGTTTCCTCTAAAATCAGGAATGAGACAAGGATGCCCACTCTCCCCACTCCTCTTTAATATAGTATTAGAATTCCTAGCCAGAGCAATAAGGCAAAGAAGCAAGCCAATGGGCCGGGAGTTTGGCCTAGTGGTTAAAGTGCTTGCCTCGCATGCATGAAGACCCGGGTTCGATTCCTCGGTACCACATGCATAGAAAAAAGCCGGAAGTGGTGCTGAGGCTCAAGTGGTAGAGCTCTAGCCTTGAGAAAGTCCAAGGACAGTGCTCAGGCCCTGAGCTCAAGCCCAGGACTGGCAAAAAAAAAAAAAAGAAGCAAGCCAAAAGGAATCCAAATAGGGAAAGAGGTAGTGAACCTTTCCCTCTATAGACTCCACTCCCAAGTTGTTTGAGCTGATTCAAAACTTTTGCAAGATAGCATGGTATAAAATTAACCCTCAAAAATCAACTGCTTTCCCAGTTTGGAGTTTTCTTAAAGAACTGAAAATAGACCTTCCCTGCAATCCCACCATACCACTCCTGGGCATCTATCCTGAACATCATAACCCAGGGTATGATAAGGACACCTGCTCAGAAATGTTCATCTTTGCACTATTCACAATAACCAAGCAATGAAAACAACCCAGATGCTCTACTGCAGATAAATAGATACAAAAATTTGGTATAGATAGATAGAGAGAGAGACATATATATATATATGTTATTTCTCTTCTCTTTTGTTGCCCTTATAGGTCTTTCCACTTCATTATGAATGGGGCAATGTCATTCTTTCACATGACATCATAGAATTCCATTGTGTATAAGTTCCATTAAAAAAAAAAGAAAGAAATGGAAAGACATGGGAAAATCATATTAAGTGATCGAAAGGAACATTGGCTCAGTGGTTTCCCTCATTTGTAATAATTAGTACACATCTAGGATTCTCCTTGCACAGAATTACAATAGCTCAAAACCTGTGTACAGGGGCTGGGAGTTTGGCCTAGTGGTTAAAGTGCTTGCCTAGCATGCACGAAGACCCGGGTTCGATTCCTTGGTACCACATACATAGAAAAAAGCCGGAAGTGGTGCTGAGGCTCAACTGGTAGAGCTCTAGCCTTAAGAAAGTCCAAGGACAGTGCTCAAGCCCTGAGCCCAGGCCCAAGACCGGCAAAAAAAAACAAAAAACAAAAAAAACCTGTGTACATAAGGTCATATAGGATGAGACTAAATGAAATGAACTCTAAGATATGGAAGCAAGAGCTTTTATCTTGTGTGATTGTTTTTATGTACTGTTATTTGTCTTCTCTTTTTTTGCCCTTACAATTAATCTCATGTTGTTACAGTATCTGCCTTTGTTACCTGGTGTATTTTATATACATTTATTTGTTTATTTGAAATAGGAAAGGGAAGGGGGAAAACAAGATGATTGGGAGAGGGTGGGGGAGGGAATTGAGGTAATAAAACATGAGAATTGTATCAAATGTGTGAGAAGTAATCCTATTACCTGATGAATGTAACTGTAACCCCTCTGTACATTATTCTGACAAAAAATATTAGAAAAGATATATTGATAGGATATAAAAGGATTGCAGTGTGTGTGTGTGTGTGTGTGTGTGTGTGTGTGTGTGCATGCATGCCAGTATAAGGTCTTGAATTCAAAGGCCTGGGTATTGTCCTTGACCCTTAGCTTTTTTGCTCAAGGCTAATACTCTACCCCTTGAGCCACAGCTTCATTTCTGGCTTTTGGTTGTTAAGATTCTCAAGAATTTCTCTTTCTAGGCTTTCTTTGAACCACACTACTCAGAGAACTAGCTAAAATTATAGGTATGAGACAACTGACCTCACTTTGTTTTCTAAGTGAAAATATTACAGTGTTCTGTTTCTCCCACTGTCAAAGTAGAGTCTATACTGTGACTTAAAATGAATATAATTCCTGTCACTAATCTAATTGTTGTAAAAGTAATTTTCCATTCTTGTGTTCATTTGTCATATTAGTAAATAATATGCTTTCAAGTTGTATTTCATGAAGAAATTACATTTTAAATTCAAAAACTAATTTAATAACAGAAGTGAACTTTAGACTAATATTTCCAAAAACTCATTTTTATTTAAAGACTCCCTATTTTTAGAAGAAAATGCACTCCTATAAACCTTTATAGTAAAAGAACTACAAAATTTTCTCAGAATTTTGTTACATAGTCTGTTCTCAACAGATAAGCTAAGCTATTAAAGAGTGTTATTTTTAGCTGCTTGCTCTGACCTTCTCTAGGGAAAGAACTAATGAATAAAATTCAGCCAATGTTTTCTATTACTAAGAATCATTTTATAAAAGTCATACAAAAGAAAATTTTAGATTAAAAAAATGAAAACTATAAGTTCCTTAACATAAAATAATCTTCCAATTTTAATGTACTTCTCCTATTTCAATCTTCTCTGACTCATGTGATTTTTTCAGATTTTTATACCTATAACTTTATATTAAAATACTCTCTGAGAGAAAAATAAAGTGCAAGGAAATTTGAATTCTCTCATTTCTTGGCTTAGGAAAATGGGTCTAATATGTATTCATCCAATAAACACTGAGTTAGCCATTGTAATATATACAGTCATTCAAGAAGTAATCATTAACTATAAGGGAAAGTATCTGCTACATTATCCATGTGTCACAGCATCATTTCTCATGTCTTCAATAAACTCATTCATTGCTTTCTTTCCAAGTTCACCTTTCGATAACTGTTATCGATGTGGAACATACATTAGTTTCTTATCTTTTTTGAAAATGTGATTTCTGAAGACCCTTCAGCTTGAATTATATAGTTCTCCCATCCATAGATATGGCTGAGAGTTGAACTTGACATGGATCAATAGGATCTGGGCTAAATATCTAAATGTGACTGATTATGTTAGCATCATGTCCACAGATCAATATTGAGTTTATTATGAGCCTGACTCTATAATTGGGTTTAATCAATAAACTTTTGTCTCCTTCCCTTTACAGTTTTTAGGGTTGTACCATGTAGATTTTAGAAGCTACACTTAGCTTGCATTTAGGTCTGCTTTTCTTTTGATGATAGAAAGACATCTATCTATGAGTTTTAAGGAACAATGGCACTTCAGCTTTGCCATTGTGAGAAGAGTCCACTTTTATTCAGATAACTGATTGCTTGCCCAATATGCACTCTGTTTCTAGCAGAGCTAATGTAGTAACACCCCAGCACTCCTTTTGGTAGTGTGTGGCTTTTTCTCTATATATTTAGTAAATCACATTGAAGACTTTGACAAAACATACCATTAATGAAAGCAATCATAAAAGCTTGCCTTTTGATAAACCCGCAGGGTCTATAGGCGTTGAAAGATGCAATCTGTAAAGAACAATGAACATGGACCTTTGATTGAAGTGCCATTTGGGAAGTTTTGCTTTGTCTGCATATTTGCACAAACATGATGCTCCCTTTTGTGTGTCTCTTAAACTTGAAGCTTGAGAGCATTCATTGCCATTTCTGCATTAAGGTTGGTCCCATTAAGAGCTCCATACAAAAAAGGAAGACTGGAAGTGATCCAGCTGAAGCTTGTGTGTTCATTTCTGCCCCAGTTTGCCATTTGGAAAGCAGGCTTCTGGCCATGATTGCTGCTTTTCATCAACAGGCCTGAGTCTTTTTTTCCTCCAGTTGTTGCCTTCAGTAAATATATTTTACGTAGTGCAACTTTGCTTCTAGTTAAAGAATAAGATGATTCCTCTGATACCTATTAGAAATAATTGGAAGGGAAGTAGTGTTTCTCCATTCTCAATCATTTGTGGAATTTATTTACTTGATGCATTTATTTAGATTTCAAGAATTTGCAAATTATATTAATCTGCCGAATTCTTTATATCATGTTTTCTTTGATAGTAGATTACTGTTCCTTTCCCCTGAGGGCTGAATTCTGTGTTATTCAAGAACTGTATTTGCCACCATTAAACCAGAAAAAATATATTATGAATGCTTTTCTGACTTTACAGATGCAGACCGTTTTCAGAAACATGGTATGGATGAGTTTATTTCAGCTAGTCCCTGCAAGCTTGACCACAGCTTCCTTTTTAGAATACTCCAGAGGCAGACTTTGGATCACAGACTGAATGATTCCTACTCTTGCTTGGTGAGTCCAAATCTCCCTACTCACCTACATATCAGAATAAAAGATTTAAGAAGCTGAGAAATACTTTGTTATCTAGTAACATTTTATTCTTGACTCATTTGATCACTCAGTCAGAGCAAGGGATAAAGGATTCCAGTTGATTGCTTCCCAATTTGGAAACTATATATGCTTAAAGACCAGGGCTGTGCCACTCAATGAAGGAGGGAATTAGACTCAAATAAATGCTGAAATGTGTTCACAGAAGGTTGAGTGATAACAAAACTCTTTAAATAAAAATTAGGGGAAAAAAGAAACAAAGAAACTTCTCTTACAGACTTTATTACTACCTGCCCAAACAATTTTAAAGTTTATATTCTCTTCCCCAGATGTGGACACCTTTTTTTATCTTTGATTTTTAAAAGAACAACCTAAGTGACAACACACACACACACACACACACACACACTGGAAGGAACAACATAAAAGATTTATTCAAAGCAGAGGAAAGCTTAGTTTCATCTCCCCTCCAATTGAAAGGGGTATTACTAAGTCGCTAGTATGAAACCTGACATGATGTTCAAAGTGTAACCAAATTGGAGATTAAAAAAAAAACACCATTTCTATTTAGAAGAGTGCTTGACATCATAGAATGTAGGAATTAAACTTTATAGTCTCAGAATCCTAGGTGCCCTTCCAAATGTTAAACATTGAAAATGGAAATTTCTATGGAATTTTTCCCACCAGAATATGCCTCTTTATATCACCACTTGAGTTTCTTAAGCAATGAATCAATGTAACAGTAATAGTTACAAGACAATATGTTGGAAATGAACTTTACAGCTTGGGGTGCTGGGGTGGGGGAAGGGGAGAAAAATGTGGAAGGGGTAACAATGTTTGAAAAGAAATGTACTCACAACCTTACATATATAACTGCAGCACCTGCCTCTGTACATCACCCTGACAATAAAAGAAAAGTCTTTTAAGAAAAGAATATTAGTAACTAAATGCAGTAAAGTAAGAGTTTGGACAGAATATGCTATCAACTCACAAGAGATACCTTGAGTAGACAAGAAGAAATTGCTATACTGAATGATCATGTTAAACTTTCACTAATTTATTTATAAAATATTAGTGTCTTGTAAGAAACAAGCCTATCAAACTGAAATTTCAAAGTTGAATGGTAAATCAGATAAATGATCACAGAGTCCCTTGAAATCTTTCTTTGGAGAGAGACAAGTGTCATTTGGGTTCCACTCAGAGTGGTCAGTTACTATTAGTGATGCTATAACCAAAAATTGTTTCCATCATGCCAATGACCCAGTGTTTGATAAAGAGTGATAAAGATTGGGAAGGGAGCCTTTTACTCTACTAGCTAGGAGTGTGCATGATGTGAGAGACAGCTTCACACTGCGTGTAAATTGTGGCTCAGCAGCTGGTTTGCATTGTCATCTTAGCCAATTCACTTAACATCCCTTTACTTTTATCTGTCCCATGCAAACCGTATTAATTACCACACATATCCTTACCAATATTTCATTGCTATGGAGGCCTTTACTATCTCCACAGTAGTGAAGTGTTCTGTTGGTCTTCCCATATCCCCACCCTGTTCCTCCATTTCTTTAAAGCCTTCTCTACATTCTTCTTTTCTGATTCTTGCTCTTTTTCATGGATCTCCTGCCTCAGTTTAAAACTGTCACTTCTGGGGCCAGGAGTTTGGCCTAGTGATAGAGTGCTTGCCTAGCATGCATGAATACCTGGGTTAGATTCCTCGGTCCCACATACATAGAAAAAAGCCGGAAGTAGTGCTGAGGCTCAAGTGGTAGAGCTCTAGCCTTGAGAAAGTCCAAGGACAGTGCTCAGGCCCTGAGCCCAAGCCCAAAACTGGCAGGAAAAAAAAACTGTCACTTCTTTCCTGTCATGATTCTTAACTAACCTGTGCAGATGCATCTAAGCATTAAAGATACTTTGTAACCAGGTCTACCTGACCCTGCCCTCTAAGCCAATCAGGCAGCCTGGTGCTTCAGTTGGCAACAAAAACACTAACCCATCCCAAACTCTCACTTTAGGAGGATCAGAAACTACTACTGGGAAATATCTCTCTCTGTGATGGTCATCACAGAAATGCAGAACAAGGGAAACATCTTAAATGGTATTTAAGTATCAAAATGATACATGTACATTTATTGCTAGAATTACTGAATATCCAGTGAGTCTCCTTTATGAAATGCTTTCAGAAAATAGGTAATGGCTAAAATAGTGTCTGCTTGGCTTTCTTCTTTACAGTTGATTTATAAATAGGTTGAAGTTTGAGGACTACCCTTCTTTGTGACTGGCAAGTAGAATTATTGGCTAAATTAGACTAGCTTTTGAACGCCAGTGGAGAGCAAAGTGTCTACTCATTGACCCCAAAGATCAAGAGAGAATATTAAGTTGTCATTGTCCCAAATCAGTTCCTACACTGAGGACACTGAAGCTGAAAAATTCCAGTAAGCACATTACTAATAACTATCTAAAGATTCTCTCATTCAGCTGCTTCTTATAATGACTGAAAGTACCTGTAGAAAAGAAACTCGGTAGTTATTGGTGAAAAATATTTGCTTTTCTTTTTTAGGGTTGGTTTAGCCCTGGCCAGGTGTTTGTCCTAGATGAATATTGTGCCCGCTATGGTGTGAGAGGTTGTCACAGACATCTCTGCTACCTTACCGAGCTGATGGAACATTCAGAAAACGGTGCTGTCATTGACCCAACCCTGCTTCATTACAGCTTTGCATTCTGTGCCTCTCATGTGCACGGCAACAGGTATTTTGACTTGCAAATGCACAGTGAAAGGTATAGGGTAGACTGGGAGGGAGACGAGAGGGAGGGAGAGAAATACACTTTGCCATTATCACCTAGTAACGGATTTTAAATAGCAAATACTTCTTATAAAGGAAAAAGAAACCAATGAAGGAAAAATGTACATCAATATGCTGTTGAATTAGGTGAGCTGCACTTTACATTTCTTTTTGCTGGAAAAAAACACTTGAGAGATAGAGGAGGGAAAAAAAATATATGAGAGTACAAATTGTCTAGGAGTTCTTCTGCACTGCCTGGTATGGGGATCTTTAGAGTTTAAGTGTTTAATAGTTTCATTGTCATGCATATGTGTTCCTAAGTGGATTTGTGCATAGCTCTGTGCATACTTAATGATCCTTGCTGTTCCAAGTGGAATAAATGTTCACCGATTAAGCAAAATAAATGATAGGGTTTAACTGGGCACTGAAGGCTGAAGCCTATAATCCTAGCTACTTTAGAGAGGCTGAGATATAAGGATCACATTTCCAAACCAGCCTAGGTACAAAAGCCAATGAAACTTTTATCTTCAGTTAACCAGAAAAAAAAAAAACAAAAACAAAAAAACAGAAAAAAAGGCTGGAATTGGAGGTGTGATTCAAGTGGTAGAGAGCCAGACCTGAGTGAAAAAGTTTAGGGACAGTGCCCAGACCAAAGTTCATATCCCAGTACACACACACACACACACACACACACACACACACACACACATATATTATGGGTCTTATGATAAGGTTCCTTCAAGTAGTTTCTCTCCTATTTCAGAGATCTCACTTTTTCACAGCTTCAGTCATGACCTCCCCATATTAAGATAACTCCAACATAATCCTTCTAAACTGCCCTCTACGAAAATTCGGCAAAATTAGTAACATTTCAGTAAATCAGGTCCTGTACCTCTTGGAGCTCTTAGCATGCTGCGTGGCAAACAGTATAACACTATGGACACAGAGTATGTGTTTAATAATCATTTGATGAATTAATGGCTTCACCATATGAGTGTATCACATACATTAATGGCCTATTGGCTTTCAAGTTATCTTTTTATTTTATTCCCTAGATCCAATTTGTAACCAGTGTCAATATTCTTTTTTTTCCCCTCTGGTCATTTATTTTTTATTTTTTTCATATATTTTTTATTGTAATTAATAGAAGGGTCACATGATATCTACCAGATAGAAGGTGCATTAATTCACAAACATTGATACTGTCCACATGTCTTGCCAGTGTCAATATTCTATCTCCATACTACACTTCTAATTTCCCTCTCTCTTTTTTATTTAATTTCAACTTACCTACCCTAATTCTGGCTTTCCTTTTTCCTTGTTTATACATGTTTATCCATCTCTCTATTGATTACTTTCTCCTTGGAGAACTCTGCCAATAACCCTCACAACTACACCCTGACTTTCTCCAAAACAATCCCATAATTCCCATTTGATTATTCAACTTGTAGAGATTTTGCTCCATTGTACCACCATTTTCCTACTGTCATCCTATCTTGTCTTATAAGTCTTATTTACATGTATTCTTACCTCAAATAGTCAATCTATTCATTTCCCGTGGGCTATTTCTTCTTTGCATAATCTTAAACAGTCAAGTACCGTGAAAGTCCTCCAAGTCTATTTTTAACTCAAAAAATACTTTTACCTGAACAATTGCAGTATCTTTCTCATGCATGCTTCTAGGTTAGACATGTGCGCACACGCACACACACACACACACGCGCGTGCGCATGCTTCTGTTCCTATAGGTCATATTTTGAAAGCATACACTAGTTTTCAATCACCTATTAACTGTCAATATCTTAACATGGTGCTTTGCCTATTATGGTTACATATTGGAGATTTGTTGAAATCTTTGTTGCTGTCATTTTTCAGTCCACATAAAATAAGCTTGAGCCTAGCCTTAGACTCTGCTTAGGCTTTTGATTCATTATGAAAATTCAGGAAATGTCACCAGTTTGTCCTTTTGATTTTGCTGTTGTTGCCATTATCCCAACCACCCTATGTAGTCAGTGTATGCAGGTATGCTAAGTGAGCCAGTCATATTGGTTAATCTGATCACCAGTGTCAAAACTCATTCATATAGTTGGGCACAGGTGGCTCAAGCCAATAACCCTAGCTACTCAGGAGGCTGAGATCTTGTTCAAAGCCAGCCTGGGCACAAATGTTCATGGGATTCTTATATCCAATTAGCCATTAGAAAATCAGAAGTGATGCTGTGGCTCAAAGGGTAGAGCACTACCCTTGAACTGAAGAGCTTAGGGACAGTGCACAGGCCCAGAGTTCAAGCCCTACAACCAATCAAAAAAAAGGTCATTCAGCTAAAGCTACCTCTTGTCTTTTGTCTTTTGGGGAATAACCCAACCAGTATATATCAAAAGAGAGGCATTAATGTTGGCAACATTCAGAAATAAAAATAGATGGGAAGATTGAAGTGAAACAGACAAGCCCAAAAACTATATAATCAGATTAGTTTAGTTATTGATACAGAAAGGGAGAATCAAATTGTGAACACCAAGTAAGAAATTCAGCTAACGGGCTCTTAGAATGTGTGTGCTTGAGACACATGGAAAGTTCCTAACGTACCTAGAATCTGTTGCTTGTGCCTGAAAGATGGCTTGATTTGAATCATAGGTTGCTATAGTTACCTTTATTTTACCAAACTATTCTTTATAATAACTTGTTATTTAAAGTATGTTTATGTGTTCATACCTGTTTTATCTGGAATAGTCACATTAAATCTAAAGTGAAAATAAGCATATTGAGTTAGTCTCTGATTTAACATTACATTACCTGCAACCTGAAAAAAGATGTGCAAGTTTTAGGGAAATTTGAACCTTTTTAAGGTAGAAATTAGCTAAGAAAAGCTGAACATTATGATGAAGCCAGTAGTATTCAAAATGCCAGGCTGTAGTTACAGGATGAAGAGAGAGAAAGATGACTACTCGAACCTGGGCCCTGAAATTTGCAAACTACTCAGGTCACTTAACCATCCTGAAATTTTAAAGTGTTCACCTTTCAAAGAAGGAAAGAAAAGGAAAGGAAATAAAAATGTGAAAGTGCCAGGGAATTCTAAGGACTGTATCAGTACTGATTATTATTATGATCATAATAGGCTACTCATAGCCCATGCAGATACAGATCATGAGGAGAAGTGTGCAAAGCAAATTGTGAGCCGCCTCTGCCCCATGCTATGCAGAAATGTTTCACTGTGTATGCGATTGTATTGCTAATTTTTTTTGCTAATAGACTATTCATGTCTTAGCAGCCTTCCCTTTATGAGAGCAGCATCTGATGTTGATTCAGATTCTTGTTAAAAATACCTTCAATGTCAAGCCCGACTTTTCTTCAGTGTACATCATGGTCTTTTATGATCATTTTCACATCTGTCAAGACACACATTCGGGGAGTCATTTTGCTCGTTCCCTGAACCACCTCAGACAAGCATTGAAAGGAAGAAGGATTGCCTTTTGTTACCGATTGAAGTGAAGGCCAGCATTACTGTCTGGATGTGGAATTTTTCCTATTACACAGCATTGAGCTCTCTAGGTGTGGGCTGTCTGTACATCTTCTCTGAATAGCTGAGTGTCTCAGAAATAAAAGAACAGAGTTAAACAGAAGGTCTGGCTGGTACCAAGACTGAGGAGGAGAGAAAAAAGAAAGGAAGAAAGAAAAAGTGAGTCAAGGACAAAACCAGACTCTCTTCTGTAGGATGATAGCCACAACACACCCATGAATAACACACAGCCGTTCACTCAGCAAGAGTGCCACTAAGAACTGACAGGATGGGGAAAAGGGTTTGGGAACAATGCCTTAAAGGGCAAAGTTCTAGGTTGATAGGTGTGTATATGCAACTTGGGTTTATAAGTCAAGCCGTGGGTAGTGAAACTTAGGCAGCAACACAGCAGACTGGCTTTTATGTCCTGGTTCAATGTAAGCCGTTTATTCATTAATTCTTCTACCATTTAATAGGCCATCTTAGACATGAACATGCCAGACATAGGCCAGTTCAGATGTACTGGCTTTCAAGTATAAGGTAAAAAGAGTACAAAATGTTTATAACAAGTACAAAACAGCCTTCTAATTTGATTTTTGTTTTGTTTTGTTTTGTCATGTCTTGGAATTGACCTCATATACTTTCTTGGCCAATGCTCCACCACTGGTACCAACTCCACCCGTCTTTTGCTTTCATTTATTATTTTATTGACTTCTGTTCATTCCACAGGGGAGAGATTTCATTGTTACATCTTCATACACTTACACTGTATTATCACCAGTCTCACCCTCTCTGTCAACATCCTTGGACCCCTCTCTCTTAAGAAGTATTTTTCAGATAATGTCTTATTTTATCAGGCATTCTCCTTGAGCTGTGACTCTCGAAGATGCTAACATTTTTCTTGACTATAGCTCCAGAAATCATCCCTCAATTTTCTTGATTCTAATTTTATAGATAGTGATGCTTGATTTTGAATATATGGCATCAAATGGTATTATCAGAAATATTTGTTACTATTCTTTCATTCCAGTCTTAGGTGACTTATAAATTAAATATAAATACCACACAAATTGTATGGATCAGATAGATAACCAGATTAAATATCATTATCAAGAGAATACTCATGTACTGTGGGTGATCTGACAGATTCAATTCTCTTAGATTTCATTTTATATGCTAAGAGCATAAAGCAGAGGTATAGTATCAGTGAGTACCTTTTAAATCTGTACCAGGGATTCTTTGCGCATATGTTTGATATAATGTAGAACAATTCAGAATTTGCCTTAAGCAGTCTTTACCAGCATTGATGTCTATTTGACCTTGAGTTCAATATTGAAACGAATTAGTTGTGCCTTTTAAAACAGCAGAAAAATAGAATATAGGATATAAGATACAGCAGACTTAGTATGTTGCAAATTGCACTGAGCTAAGAATTAAATCTCTATTCTTGTCCTGGTTCTTCTTATAAGCACTCTGAGTTTGAACAATTGGTATTCATTGGTATGTGTGTCAATTTTCCATCTGTTACTGTAATAACACCAGTGCTCCCTTCTATGCTGTGGTTTTCAGTGGATCAGTTAAAATTCTTTACTTTGTTCATGATAAAGTATTGCTTAAAAATGGAGTGGGGGTGGCGCAGGAGTTTGGCCTAGAGTGTTTGCCTAGCATGCACAAAGGCCCAGGTTCGATTCCTCGGTACCACATACATAGAAAAAAAGCCAGAAGTGTGCTGAGGCTCAAGTGGTAGAACTCTAGCCTTGAGAAAGCCCAAGGACAGTGCTCAGGCCCTGAGCTCAAGGTCCAGGACTGGCAAAAAAAAAAAAAAAAAAAAATGAAGTGAGGATGTTTAAACACCGTGTGTGGGTGCAGGAGTGTTTCAGATGTCAGAGGTGGTGGTGGTATTATTTGGGGGTTGTTATTGATAGTATTGCACAGACTTTATTAGTTGAGTATGTCTAATTCTGGTGGCGTCGTGATAATCATGTGGATGGAAAAGATCATCATGTTAATTGAAATGAAGCAGTCCAACAAGACATGAGTCCTCACATTTGTGGAAGAAAATTGTTTCATTTGTTTCAAAACCAAGTAGAAATCCTGTCATGACAGTAAGCCAGTGACTTCTAGGGAAGTGGAAAGGGAAAAGACAAGGGAAGAAAAAAGTAAGAAAAATGCACTACATGATTGGCTCACAGTTGACTATGGTGTAGAGATATTAATAATTCCACACACTACTAAATGAGACGCTTTCAAAAACAAGTTTGCATTATATTTCAATACTTGAAAATGTTGTGCATTTAATTTAGCATCATACTGCCAGGAATTTATCCTAATATATGTTCAATATGAATAAAATTTATCAAGAGAATATAAGGTTAGATATTGAAGTGGTATAGATGAAGTAGTTATGGCATATATGTATAGTGATGTTATCTGTCCTTTTCTTTGGAGTATTTAAATGACATAGTAACATGTTTATAGTTCTTTAAGAATCAAATTAGGAAGCAGAATGTACAATACATCTGCATATTCAGAGAAAGCAGGAAAGAATTTTATTACCATTTATATCTAACTGCAATATTTAAGTACACTTTTATTTTTTATTTTACTTTCCTGAATTCCTTCTCTCAAATTTAGTTGTATCTGAAATACTTATTTCAAATACAATAGTAGATACATGAAAAACAGTAATGTTTGTGTCAGGGAACTCTCTATGCCAGTATTCTTTTAATTCTTTTGAGTTTTGCTCAGTCTTTTATTCTAGAATTTTATATATCTTACCTTGACTTTGTCAGAGAAAATTTGTTTCTTTGGTCTGAGGAGAAGCTGCCTGTGAAACCCCTTTCCATCCTAGGCATGCCACAAAACAAAGTAATAAGACCTGTGCCTTCAACACAAAATCTAAGTTGTATATTCTCATATCTTCAGAGTCAAACTTTGCCTTCTCCACAGAAGCATATCTTTAAAAAAATCTTTAAGTAACTTTGAATGGGGTACAATATCCAAATTAGGAAAGTGTGGTAAGGGAGAAATATGTCGTAAGAGAGAGAAGGATTTCCAACTACATCTTCTCAAATATTATTTATAGAAAACCTTCCTTTTCTCCCATTGAACAAATGTCAATAAAATTATTATCTTCTGCGTATGTACAACTTCAGAAGAAGAAACTGGACACTGATTATGTCATACATGACCACATAACTGATAGATCATTTTGGCTGAAACAATAGGAGGTGTTGGAGGTTAGGAAACAAAAAAAGAGAAGGGATTATTGTTTTCTCCCTCATCATGTTCTGTCATTTCTTATTCTCATGCTGTGACTTCCTCTCCTTTCCATTCTCTTCACAAATGGATATTGGTGGGAAATACACGAAGTGCAAAGTGACTTTTACCTGCTGTGCTGCAGGCAGAATTGGCAATTCAGAAATACCATCCTTTAGGTGTCTCTCCCTTCTCACTCTCTCTAGAGGAATCTAAGATGTCATGCAATCCTCAGAGAAGAAGGCAGGTGAAAAAAGCCTATAAGAAACTCAAAAGCTTCATGAACTTTGGCATTTGCCTACTCATTGCCTACAAATTAGGTTTTTACATCAATTTACCAGACTTCTTAGGCAAGCTTACTTAATTAGAAGGGGAGAGTTGGAAAGAAATCCATATCGTCAATATAACTGGATTGTTCTATACAATGATAACCTCGGGTGTATTTATGTACCCCACAAACTTCCCAAGCACTCAGTCCTAAGCAGCCCTACAAATTTAGGGCTCATTTAGCCCTCAAGTATCTAGAAGCTGTCCACGTAAAAAAGAGTGAGAAAATCACCCCAGAAGATACTACAGTTTGCAATAAATTCCTTAGCAAATGTTCATTAGCACCAAACTGTGGTTTTTAAGTAGGAATTGTGAGGCTTTCCTATGAGTAATTTTAGGAGTTGCTGTTTAAACATAGTTCAGAAGATTTCATCATTAGTGAGCATATCAGATTTCTTAGTAGTTACAACAACCTCTGACAGGCTCCTGTACTTTATAGAATTTGAAACATATTGGGTGCTTTAATCTATGTTCCTGAAGCATTTCTCAGATTCATGGCTCCTTATGTCTTTTGGAAAAATGTTTAACAGGCAGTAAGTAATCTTAATATAAATGTATGAAAAATAAATGGTATTACAACTACTGAAACTGGTTTTTTTTATTCCTGTCATGATCTCTGAGGGTGTTTTATTTGGGGAGAATATACTGTAGAAAGGAATCATGTGTAAACTAAAAAATAGTAAAAAAAAAAAAAAAACACAGAAAGTAAAGCTACCACTAGAATTTTTATCTGAATGTTTAAATGGACTTTTCTTTATTGTGTTCTTTTTTGCTGAAATGCCCATTCTGTGATCCAGTTTAATCGCATTTTTCTCTTAGCCCTTTCTTAAATCGTAGTTTGAATGGACATTAACAACATCTTTCTTGGTTTAGAGCTTATGTTGTACTTCTCACTGAAAAATTTGGTGTGAATAGCACAAATCCATTAGGAGATATTTTTTTCTAATTAATATATATATATAAAACTTCATGAATTCTGTCTATGAATGAGTCTACCTCTCAGAAAAAGCTGTGTGTGTGTGTGTGTGTGTGTGTGTGTGTGTGTGTGTGTGTGTGTGTGTGTGTGTGTGTGTATGGATGTATGTGTACCTCATGGCTTCTCTTAGAACAGAACCGATAGGCAAATATGGGGCTAGGTTATGTGGTATTGGAAAAAGTGAATTCTATTGTAAGAATTGTGATTTTGAAGGTTCTGTATTTTCCAGTTACATAGAAGGCAAAAGTAAGATTGTAGTCTAAGATTGCCTTGTACATAAAAACAAAAACAAACAAAAAAAAAACACCTGTAAGACCCTCTCTGAGAAACTACCTAAATCACAAGATACTGGCTAGGAGAGCACATCCCAGTACTAGAAAAATAAAACAATAACAAAGAAAGAACTTTTGAAGTATAGCAAACATAGAAATGAAAATACTGTGTTTTCCGCTAGGTAATTCTAGAAGAAAGTCTGTGTATCTGTTCTGATTTTGTCTGTAGTGACCAGAAGTGTGTCTAGTTTTTATTAATTGTATTTTGTTGTTGGGATAATGTATAGGGAGGTTACAATTATGTTTTTCAGGTAATAGGTACATTTCAAACCTTGATACCTTCTCATGTTTTTGTCCCTCTTTCCCTCTCCCCACCCCTCTCAGTTATCCCATTTTCCCGCTTCCCTTCCCTATTTCAAATAAACAAATAAGAGTATATACAAATATACCAGGTAACAAAGCGAGATACAGTAACCACATGAGAGAAACTATAAGTGGAAAACAAAGAGAAAAGACATAACTTCACATAGTACGTTAAGAGCAACAATCACAAAGATAAATCTCTTGTTTCCATAATATGCCTAGTTTTAATCATGTTTTATCATGTGTTCATATCTTAGACTTCTGTCTCAGAAGATTCCTGTTTTAATTGAAATGCTGTAACTTCAATAGCTGCAGACCCCAGGATAAAATGGAAATATCAAATTTTGGGCCATGAAGATACCTTTTCTGCTCGTTAGTTCTACCTTCATATTTAATAATCAGTCCAAGTAACACATAAACCAGAAATTGTTTCTGTGTGTGTGTTAAAATTTAAATGACCACTTTTTAGCATACTTCCTAATCAATGCCAGTGGGGTGTTGTGTGTGTGTGTGTGTATGTTCATTCACATCTAGGGGAAAAGCTCCCAGGTACATCAGACAACACATGGAAAGGTCCTGAGGTTAAACATTCTATCTGGGGAGTGGAAAGAAGTTTGGAAAGAATGAAGGGGTAGGGGAGGTCAGACAATCAGGGAGGAAGCAGCGGTTACCACTTAAGGTTATGTAGAGGCTTGTAAAGACTTTGGCTTTCATACTGTGTCATCATTGCAGAGCCTTGAGTCCAGGAGTTTTGCGTTAGGATGCATATGCCTAAAGATGCCCTAAGTGGTTTGCTCCCAGTACTTGACAAAGAAAGGGCCGGAGAAGAAAGTTGGAGAAAGCTGTGGTGGTACTCAGGATAAAATTGATGATGGTTGAGTCCAGTGGAGTCGTAGTGGAAGGACTAGTTGGGAAGATGGTTTAGATATGGGGCATAAGAGTTAGCAGTTCTTAGCATTCCATTTTTGGGTAATAAAAAGAACAAGGCAGAGCCAACAGAAATTACAGTTTTAAAGTCTTTGCTACTCAAAATTTTCTGAAACTCTTGCTTGTACCTACGTTTCTTTCAAGGCTTCTAAAATTGCATATCTTGTAGTATATGGAGACTTCTACAGAAAGCTTCTTCTTCAACTGAGTCACATAGTCTTTGAGAATTTTCACACTTAAAATTTTTACTAATTTTTAAGCTTCTACTTTAAGTAAGGTAATTAAAATCTATACATAATAATACTTACAATCCTCTGAACACTGTTGCTTCCATGGCTTAATAGGGCTTTTTAATTTATGGGTATTTTTTTTGCCTGTCCTGGTGCTTGAACTCAGGTCCTGGGCTCTGCCTTTAAGCCTCTTTGTGCCCAAGGCTAGTGCTCTACCACTTGAGCCACAGTGCCACTACCAGTTTTTTCTGAGTAGTTTATTGGAGATCAGACTTTCCTGCTCTGGCTGGCTTCTAAGCATGATCCTTAGATCTCACCCTTCTGAGTACCTAGGATCACAGGAGTGAGCCATCAGTATGCCGCTATGTTGTGTTAAGGATTGAGACTTGGTCATCGAGGGCATTGACTTGAGAATGTCAAAGATCCAGGTTCAAGTCCAAGTCCTATCTTCAGCTCTTCCCTTCTGAGCTGTGTGACCCTGGAAAATAACCCAACCTTCCTGATTCTCAGCATCCTCCTCTTTTGGATACTAGAGACATGACTGTTTTGATCATTTTCCTAGAACTGTGCTACATGCATCCTAATCATTGCTATGTTGTTTTTGTTAGGTTTTTTTTGTTGGTATGACAAGGAAAAAAATGTTATTCACACAGGAAGTATTTGCACATTTGGCAAGAATTAGCACAGTAGAAACCAGTGCTTTTAGAATTGATTGAAGCAAAGTTGCCAGTCATTCCCAGTAATTATAATTACAAGGTCACTTTATAGACCTCATATTCAGGATACCGTTTGCTACAAACAGTATGCTAATAACAAATGGCTCAATACTGTATTTAACCTGTCACAATTATGCCACAGGTAGTAATAATCCCAGTAGCTGATAGACCTCCCATGTCTGTTGCTCTTATCTTAGTGAAGCTTGACACTAGCACTACCTCCCCTGACTTACCATTCCTGCCCTTGGCTCCGTGTGGTGAGGCAGGCAGCATGCCCCTCTGAGGTTGACTGCACCAGGGCTTCTTGTTGTCCCACTGTGAAGCATGATCTCAACAGAAAACTCCTCAAATCTACCCAGATGGCACATATGGAGAGCTAAGCAAAAGCATCACATCAGTCATCAGAATAGTAGGATAAAACTCTTGCTGTTTTCATTCTTAAGATCACATTTACATAGGCATGTTCAGAGATATAAACTATTGTAATTAGCCTTTTATTGATGTCTATAAAACTAATAGTCATAATCACAATTTTGGAATTGTTTCTGTCTAAACACCCAAGTTACCACATTCATGTTTTCATATAAACTTTTGTGATCATCGTTAGTATTTGTTTATAATTTAGTCTAGATCATGTGTGACAAGTTAATATGATTCAAGTAAGGCTTTAAAAGTAATTGCTGTTGTACTAATTAACTAGATAATAAGCCACAGATTTGCATGTGTTTGATGAAAACTGATTGTGAAACAATCTATGAAAATCCATTACTAAGTATACAGTATTGGAATTAGATCATAGTTTACTACTATTTATGATACCTACATTGGGGCTTTCCTTCCCTTCTAAAAGTATTCAACAGACTAGTATTTTGTTAGTAGTTGTTTTCATAATTAAAGCATGTGGAGTGTATTCTGATGAAATAGATATATTATTCTGAGTGTTAAGTTAAATAAGTAGTACTTCCTTGTTTAGAAATGAATTGTGAGTGTAAGAAATGGTTTCAAAGTGTAAATTCCAACAGCATATTAGTTTCTGAAGTAGCTTATTCTATGTGGGTTAAATTTTCATACTTAAATGATTATTAGATACAAATAAGAGGTCATCATGTCAGTATGATTCTGCTAAAGCTTTAAAATTAATTGCTTTTGTCCTAATTAGCTACTTAATAAGCCTCAGATTTGCAATGTACACTTGTACATAAGTTTTCTTTCACTGTCTTTCTCTCTCATACACAGTTGTTTAATCTCTTTCCCCAAAGTTATTTTAAGCATTTCATCTTTGTTTGCTTTTAATTTCTTTCTATTTTATGTGTAATATTAACACTTTGGGATAAGTACACAACTTTGGTAATTATAGTATAGTCTTTAAACAAATTAACCAATGGGGAGAAAAATACCTCTTGTCAGTTATCAAGTGAAAAATATTTGTTTGATTGCTGAAGAACATAAAAATGGTATTAAAATAAATATAAGATTATTGTGTTTTTCTTGTGTTAATAAAAGCAAACAGCTTAAGTCTGAGTCTTCAAAATTTTAAGTGATTGCTATATACTAGATCCATAAATTAATACAGAATAAGTTCAAAGATCCTGCTATTAGACATATTTATATTTTATATACTAATCATAGTATAATAATTTTATACCTGCTTGTCAGAACCAGTAGAAAATCATATTGCTCAAGAGGCATATTTAATAGCTAAAAATTTTACAGAATCATAACTAGTCCTTATATTCTGTGTGAATTTCTTTTTAATCTTTATTGGCCCACATATTTAAACAATGGAGCAGTATTCACTGCCAATATATGCAATGTTTTCTTACAGCAATGAAAATTATATTTCTGATATCATGTTAGGTTAAGTTTCATTTTGAAGACAACCAATTAAGATACTTTAGTTTTCAGTCCATGCATTTTTATAATATTCCCATTGAGGAATTCATTTCATTGGTGAAATGTTTGGTACCACTATAAAACACTTTTCACTGCTGTTTTCAAGGACTGGACGTTGTTTTCTGTGGATCTGGAAAACATTGTTTTGTCATCCTTTACCTTGAAGATTGTCTAAAAGAGAATTAATTCTATTCCATTCAATCTAGATCAAAATATGAAGTAAGTGGCTGGCTGCAAATACCTCCACTAAATTTTCACTATGAACACAATGTGAATACTGTGGACTCATAGGGATTTTCTTTGATTATTTGGTTTTTAGCATTGTGAATGTGTATAAAATCTATCAATATAAATATTCCATCAATGTATACTGCTGATTCAAATGTTATTTTCCAGGCCCGATGGAATTGGAACTGTTTCCATGGAAGAAAAGGAAAGATTTGAAGAGATAAAAGAGAGACTTTCCTCCCTCCTAGAAAATCAGATAAGCCACTTCAGGTGTGTATTCTGCTCATTAATACCTATATTTGTCTTTTCCTATCCTGCCCAATTTGCCATTGTCCTGTAAATTACTTATGCTGTCTCCCTGCTACTACTCCACAATTAACAGCAGTCCCACATCATCTGCTTTGTGTGATCCACATGCTTCATCTGTGGGCTGCTTCCCAGCCTGTCCATTTCCACTTCTCCTTTATATTAGCTATTTACATTGTAATACTCATTGTCCTGTACCCCTTGCTTGCCTTTTGCATTTTTAATCCTTGGGTAGCCTTGTCTCTCCAGCTCTAATTTGTATTCCATCCTTTCTCTGTTATCAAGCAAGGAGATTCACATATCACAACCTTCCATGGTAGAGACTTTTTCCTTTATTCTATCAAAAAAAAATGTTCTGAGGTTTTGTTTTATTTTTTTCGTAGTTCTTGTCTATACTTTTCATGGAGCAATTTTGTCAGGTTATCGTTTATTGACATTCTGTGAGGACATGAGTCACTCTACCTAGCTAATGTTTTTCTCTGCCATTGATTCCTCTCCATTCTTATATTCATATGGGCTTAGATCTGTCTGGAAAGAAGGTATTCTCAACAGAGTTGCAATATCAGCTCATTTTTTTTTCCATGTTTCTTTTCGAGCTGCCATCTTTAACCAAAAGTTCATCATTTACATATACATTCTTTCATTTACTAAGCCCAAAGTCCTTAGTTCATACTTGAGCAGTGTCAAAACAATGTGTCAAATTATACTTCATTGAACACTTCCCTACTTGAGTATCTTAGCAGAATCTAACTAAAATGACAGAATAGGATTTCTGATGAAGACAGAGTGAGAAGGAAGACCGTAATAATGAATAGATGACATGCACTCCAGAGTGCCAGCTACATGGGAGAGCAACCGTGTCACACTCAGTCTTGAGAAGTGATCTACACACTTGGCATAATTGGGAATAGTATTAATTGCTTCTGTGTATTTGGTTAACTGTGTAAAATTTTAATTAAAATTCAATATTAAAAACAAAGTCTTGAACAGAACATAGAAAGTACCCATAGTAAATATTGTATCTCATTTGCATAGGTCATTTATATAATTAATGTAAGTACTAATACTGTCATAATACCCCCCAAATGATACAAATAGTATGAAATTAAAGTGATAGGGATTGGAGAAAGCTGTCATTTAAAGACAAAAACCAAAAATAAATGTCTTGATGTCTAAGATGAAGAAAAAATTAGGATTAAAAGAGATGTCTCTGGGTGCCGGTGGTTCATACCTATAATCTTAGCTGCTTAGGAAGTTGAGACTGAAGACTGTGGTTTGAAACCAGCCTAGAGTCCATGGAGCTCCTATCTCCAATTAACCACCAAAAAACATGGAAGTGGAACAATGGCATAAGTGGTAGAGTGCTAGCCTCAAGAGCAAAAGCTCAAAGACAGTGCCCAGGCTCTGAGTTCAATCCCCAGGACCAGTAAAATGAAAGAGAAGAAAAGAAAGGGATATCAAATATTTTCTAGAGATTAAGTTAAAAACAATGATTTATCATGGGAAACAAATGAAGTTGCCTTTCTTACAGCCACAGAGGTTTCAGGCCAAGAAGCATGGAGAAGAACTTGAAGAGACAGACAGACCTGTGGGTACAAGGAGGTCAAGGCAGGCAGAGTTTTCATCTCAAGTGTTTTGAAGAAGAAAATGGGGATGGGCAAAGGATAGGGAGAAAGAGAGAGTGCAAGCCCCCACCCCCCCCCCACAAATCTCTAGCTAAGTATTAAGCACAGTAGTAAAACCATGCAAAGGTGGTTTTGAAGATTGTGGGGAGTAGAATGGGGAATGTCACAGAACTGAGAAAGTCAGGTGTTCTAATTTCTGTTACCCATAGTAGAAAATGTTCCAACTCACTGGCATGAGACAGATTGTTCATACAGCCTTGAGCAAAAAAAAATAAAATTAAGGCTGCTCCAATGTCCCCTAATGAAGATTAAAACCAACACTCAAAGACATCTGTTTCCTCATAATTGACTACATTCTTGAACAGAAATCAGGTATATTTAAAGGAATATAAAAATGTAAATTTTTATATTATAAAAATATAAACATCAACAAAGTAGAATTGAATCTCTAGCATTGAGTCAAAATATTCAGGCATATAGAAGAGTATTAAAATGTGGCCAGTGAAGGTGTGCAGTGGTGCATATCTCCAAAATAGTTTATTTTTTAAAGGGAAAAGGTATTAGAAAGATGATTTTTACTGTGTGTCATGTGTTCTACCAGCTAGGGACATGTATGAGTAACCTACACTTGGAGGTGAAAGAGTGAGTGTTTTCTATCCAAAATCAAAAATAAGACAAGAATGTCTCCTGTCACAATTTCTGTTCAAAATAGTAGTGACTAGCGCTATCATAATTTTAGCTAGCACATTCATTCAGAAAAAAAATGAAACAACCACATCTACACTGGAAAAGAAGAAGCAAAACTTTCTTTGCAAGTAACATGATCAGCTATGAAGAAAATTCTATAGAATCTTAAGGCATGTTCCTCACAAAAGTCAGTTTTGAAATGCTGAAATTGTAGGATAAATATGTAGGTTTCAATTTATTTCTCAGGTCACCTGGAATGAAAAGAAATTCTTTGAGTCTATACATTAGTTTGCTTATAGTAGTTGTTTCACAAGTGTAAACATACATCAGAATTTCACTAAAATATATAATTTATAGGCACTTCCTTGTATATCACCCCTACAAAACAAAAAAAATGAAAAAAGAAAAATAAGAAAAGTAAAATAATAAGAAAAAGTAATGCTAAGGGTTTCTCATTCGCAGTGGGATGTAAGTAGCATAAAACTGAAGAATGGAGAAGTAAAAATATTAGGGTCCAAATAAGGAATATGAGATTTAAATGTCAAAGGAATGAACTGAAAGTTGACTTTTTTATTGTTGCGGTAATGTATAGAGGGGTTACAGTTACATTCACCAGATAATAGGTGAATTACTTCTCACACATTGATACCCCTTCTCATGTTTTTGTCCCCATTTCCTTCATCTCACCCTCTCCCAATCATCTTGTTTCCCCCCCTTCCCTTTCCTATTTCAATAGACAGATATACAATATACCAGGTAACAAACTCAGATACTGTAACAATATGAGATTAACCAAAGGGCAACAAAGGAGAAGAGAAATAACATCATACATTAAGAACAAAAATCACACAAGATAAAGCTCTTATTTCCATATCCTGGAGATCCTTTCATTTAGTCTCATCCTATATGACCTCACATACCTAGGTTTTGAATTATTGTAATTCTCTGTAAGGAGAGTCCTAGATATGTACTAATTATTACAAATGAGGGAAACCATTGTGCCTATGTTCTTTTGGGTCTGGCTTATTTCAGTTAATGTGATTTTTTTTCCAGGTCTGAACGTTGACTTTTTAATCTTAAGAATAGTATGTACCTGGCCTAGGGTGAAGCATTATAAAGGAATTATACTTTTCATTATAAAAAGCATATTAGAGGCTGGGAGTTTGGCCTAGTGGTAGAGTGCTTGCCTACCATGCGCAAAGACCTAGGTTCAATTCCTCAGTACCATGTACATAGAAAAAAGCCAGAAGTGGTGCTGAGGCTCAAGTGGTAGAGTGTTAGCCTTGAGAAAACCCAAGGACAGTGCTCAGGCCCTCAGCCCAAGCCCAGGACTGGCAAAAAAAAAAAAAAAAAAAAAAAGAAGCATATTAGAATTTCCTCTTTAGGCTATGTGCATATATAATTTTGATGATAAATACTGGATTTTAAAATGGATATGGAAGAGAGTATTTGACCATAGGACAGGGCTATGCAGACTTATTTAATCTTGAAAGTTAATTTACCAAAGTGAGAATGCGTTAACTTCATTTTACTTGGCTTAACTATTAAATGTGGTTAAATTTTATTTAATAATTGAATGTTTTCCAATTTGTTTTGCTGGTTAAAGATCTATCCAAAATATTTATCCTGAAAGTGGAACAAAATGATCTCTTTCTTTGAGAACTTGTTTTGTAAAGATTAATTAAGCTTCTGTGTAGTTATTTTCTGTACTTTATTGATTCAGGATTACTTGTACTCTGTAAATGTGCTAAATTATTTACACATCATGGGCAGCTAATGCTAATTCAGAACATACCCAGTGGGACCTCAGAGCCCTGAAATGCTAAATGTAATCTGGGGATCAGTAACATTCCATTCAGAAAATGTGTCACCCACAGGTTCATGGAAATAAACAATAGGAAAGACAATGGATGGATTATGCAAATACACTGAAAAGATTAAGCAGGGGGAGGGAACGACAAGAACCCAATTTGTGTTTTATTTAAAAGTGGATTAAGCCTTATAGTATACAAAATGATTAAAGCTACTTTGCTAATTTGCTAATGCTCTAAAAGCAAAGAGAAAACTCCATTAAAATAAATTGGTTGTGGGGAATAGGCTACAGAGAGGCCATATTCAGCAGGGATATTTTCAATATCAAATAAAGTAGCAAATACAATATTCTGAGGGAAAAAAATAAAAGAGAGGGGAGAACATGTTTGTAGACTTCATTGGAGACTTTTTCTGTGACTAGAGATAATTTTATAGAACTAAAACCTAATTCTCAGATAAATCCAACTCATCAAATACTTGCTTTGAAAATGAAATAGAAGAGGATGTAAAAATCATTTCTTTAGAACATGGTTCTGTGAGACAAATTTAACTTTGAATACATGGGTTTCTTGGGGAAACATGTTCAAATTACTGCATGAAAAAAAATTTATTATATAATCCGAGAAATAGGATCAGTAAGCCCCTGCATAGTTGAAAAGGACTTAGAAGTAAGTAAACTTCTTTTCCAGTCACTGATTTGCAGATTTCTTTTTTTTTAATTGTATGTTATTGTTGGGATAATATATACAGGGATTACAGTTCCATTCATTAGTTACATTGTCGGGATAATGTATAGAGGGTGTACAGTTACATTCTCAAACCTTGATACCCTTTCTCATGTTTTTGTCCCCCATTCCCTTTCCCCATCCTCCAATCATCTTGTCTTCCCCCTTCCCTTCCATATTTCAAATAAACAAATAAGTGTATAAGAAATATACCAGATAACAAAGTCCGATACAGTAACTGCAGGACATTAAACATAGGTAAAAAAAAGAGAAAAGAAATAATTTCACATAGTACATTAAGAACAACAATCGCAAAGATAAGCATCTTTTTTTTCCATATCCTAGAGTACCATATGTATGTAGTTTTTGAACTATTGCGATCCTCAAGTCAGAGCCCTGGGATAGCCTAAAGACAGCCAGCAGCCCATAGACAGACATGAGGAGATTGCTGTAGGACCGGACGATGTGTTTTGCTGAATCTAATTCAGCAAAGCAAGGGTCTCCAGTAGAATGAAAGGGCTCTGATGTTCAGTGTTCTTTAAGTGGAAAGTGACCTGAAGAAGGACTCCCTTGTCAAGAGCAATAACCTGTTACCACTATGTGGCAGCCATCTTTAAGAGCAGCACACTTACACCCTGGCTGACCCTCATTTCAGAGCATCCCCCTGCAATTTTTGCTATGTAATGGGACTCCATGGGCCTAGACATGCATGGGAGAAATGCCTTTGCTGTTGGAAGCAATTCACAGGATTCCCATGTGTCATATGGGGAGACAGACAAATCTAAACATCATAGTAACTAAGCCAGTGTCAGTGAAAGGCAGAGCTGGAACTTTGTTGGCCTCTTAGGTTGTGGATACATCCAACTTCAACTATACAGGAGTATAAAAGGAATTCTAAATCTTTAGAAATCATTGGCTATTGAATATTAATTATCTCTTTCTATTTGAGCCTGAAGTTTTTTATTGATTATATTTTTGTGCAGATATCTTTAAAACTTTAGAACCATTTTTTAAATCATAATTACTTCCATGAAACTTTTGAGGTTTTGAAATCAAGGACTAGGGCAATATTGACAGTGGAAATTTTTCCTGGATGATTTGATGTTGTTTAAATATCTGTTTGTGTTTCTCTACTAGTGCTAAGTATAGTAAGCTGGAATTGTTGAGCTCTTAAGTACTAAATGATATTTTTTTGCTTTCTTTCATTTTCAAAGATACTGTTTTCCCTTTGGACGACCTGAAGGTGCTCTAAAAGCTACACTTTCCTTACTTGAAAGGGTATGTTCAAACACTGCAAGTAATGTTTGCATTCCCAATTGCTGTGTATTTTACTTGTGGAACTTAGCAAAAAGAATCATTCCTCTCTCTCTCTTCCTCTTTCCCTCCCTGTCTTTCTCTGACTCTTTCTGTCTCTGTCTCTCTGTCTCTGTCTCACTGTTGTCACTCTCTGTCTCTGTCTTTCTCTCTCTGTCTCTCTTTCTTTCTCTTTCTTTTTCCCTGTCTCTGTCTCTCTGTTGTCTCTCTGTCTCTGTCTCACTGTTGTCACTCTCTGTCTCTGTCTTTTTCTGTCTCTCTTTCTTTCTCTTTCTGTCTTTCCTTTCTCTGTTTCTGTCTCTCTCTCTCTGTCTCTCTCTGTCTGTCTCTGTCTCTCTGTCTCTTTCTGAGTCCATCACATGTCATGAGCCTCTCATCAATCTTTCTACTTCTGCAGATTCTCCTGGCTTTTTCTCCTTCTCCAAATCCCCTATTATGGCATCTTTGGGGAGTTATCCATTTTTCCATCTTTTTTTCTTGTGAAATAATGTTTTGATTTTAGTTAGTGATCTCATTTTTTTAGACTTCACAATTGCCTTCTATTATGCTCTCAACTTTATTTGTGTTTATTATTTATGGTATATACCTATTTGTCTATCACAATCCTTATATCTGAGTGAGTTTATTTAATATGCACAAACAGTTCTTTTATTTAGAGTTCATTTCAAAATTTCTTACTCCAATTTGTGTTACTTTAAATGAGTTCTACAGTGAATTGTGGGTATACATTTCTCCTATAAAAACAGATGGAAAATAAGATTTTAATTCCATGCTATGAACTGTCATAAAATGAAAATATTTACTGCTTGTGTTTGAGGCCATTGAGACTTGAAAGGGAAGTAGCTTTTTCTTCTATCATCTATTCATATGCTGGTTAGATGCTAATAGTTCATAAAATAAGGTGATTGGGACTGCTTTTAATATCAGAATTAGAAAGAATTAACAGATATCATCTATAGCTCATGGCTTTATTACTCTGGTCCTGATTTATTCACTTATTTTTATGTATTTTTCTGCCACATTAACTTTTGAGTTTAACACTATTTGCTAGAGTCACTATTAAAAGTAGAAAAGATGTACAAATATTACAGCTTCATTTTAATTTCAGATGGGGATATAAGAGAAAGAGAGTTATACAGTCTTCTCAAAGTATTTATCTTTTTCTTTATGATATATTGAATAAAATACAATCCTTAAGGATTGTGTTACTTTTTAGAATTGCATCCTATCATGGGTGCTGAGGGTAGCCTGGTTGTATCCTGGTTTCCATGGCAGAGCCTCTCTCCTCCTCATCCCAGCAGGGAAGGGTTAGTCACAGTGGAGATGCCCTGTGCCCTGCAGTGACAGGTGACAAGATGACAGTGACCTGTATTCCTGTTATAACCACTAATCACATCTCCTTCTGAATTGAAAGAGAATTGTTAAAGGCCACTTCTTTCTTTTTTAAAAAAAAGTGTCCTTTAATGCCAACTCAGAAAAATAAAATGAAATCTGTATATAATTCTTAATACTATAATATTATAATTCTATAATATTTGGAAGAACACAGAAGTAGGAGACAGAAAGAACTTGGTGACTCTCTTTTTGCATGTGCCAGTCCTTTTATTTTCACTTTGCCAGAAAAGTGAATTCAGTCTCTTTCATTCCAAATTAAGATTCTAGGCCCTGAGATAATGTAAGATACTATCTAATTTAAAACTTAGACTCTCCCTTGGGTAGACACATGCAGTCTAACTTCTAGGCACTTTTTCTTCTACTTAAAGTTTGTCACACAGGAAGACTCATTGTGAAATTCATAATTTATGAATTTTCATGATAAAATTTAGTCAAAGTCACATTTAATATAACAGCATGTTTACCTGTATATATTTCACTATGCACAAAAGGATCCCTTGACTATCAGGGGCTCTGATATGCAGTTGTAGTCAAAGTACCAAATTTATGTGAGAATAATGTACGAAATAATTAAATTTGCTAAGGGATGAACATTTTAAATGATCAAATTGGCTGGGAGTTTGGCCTAGTGGTAGAGTGCTTGCCTAGCATGTACGAAGACCCGGGTTCAATTCCTTGGTACCATATACATAGAAAAAAGCTGGAAATGGTGCTGAGGCTCAAGTGGTAGAGCTCTAGCCTTGAGAAAGTCCAAGGACAGTGTTCAGGCCCTAAGCTCAAGCCCAGGACTGGCAAATAAATAAATAAATAAATAAATAAATAAATAAATAAATAATCAAACTTTGCAGTTCTCAAAAATGAAATCCTACCTAAACAAATTTTGAAAGGTTGTCAAGGATTACTGTAATCCCAGGATGACTGAAAAGAGCTAGTGGTTGCAAAAGTCTCTAAGATAAAGACTAAAGCAGATAGTATTCTTTCAGTTCTTTCATTGCATAAGACAAGTAAAATACTTAATGAAGTATTGTTTTTCTCACAATAACACTCTGCCTTGAATTTTACCCTTTGAATTTAAGCAGTACATGAAAATTGGCAATAATATTTAGAACAATAAGAGTTTGACTATCGAGTATCATGAACAGTTTTATCACTAAGAAAGTTTGAGTGATAATTATTGATGGATCACTATAAAGTACTATATTAAATTTTAGCTGTCAAATACTACTCTGTTTTCTCCTTGTCAACAACAACAACAAAAAGCTTGTTAAGGAAAAAAGTCTGAAGAACAGATTTTAGGAAACAGACAAAGAATATTCCATTATTTTCTTCAGAACTACAGAATGTCTTTAACACCTGATAATCTATATTACTAAGACAAAGTTTTCTCCTCCTATTTTCAGAAAATCATGATCATTGAACTTGAAACAGTGAGATTAGTGTTCTTGATTTTTTAAACAGCAGAAGAATTTTACCAATTTCTTTTTTTTTTTTTAACCTCAGGGACTGAGCACTGTCTTTGGGCTTTCTTAAGGCTAGAGCTCCACTACTTAGCCATAGCAGCACCACTCTAGCTTTTTTTTTTCCCCTTATGGATGCTGCACCATGGAATGGAACTCAGGTCTTTGTACATGCTAGGCAAGAACTCTTACCACTAGGCCAAACTCCTGGCCTGAATTTTGGCAATTCTTAATTAATTTTTAGAATTTTTTCTAATATGTTGCTCAAAATATTTAAGGCTTTTGAATGGAGGATATGCAAGATAAACTTTAATCCTTGTCCCAAGAATTATAAGCATGATCTGAAACAGCTGCTCTCGTGGTGCCCTGAGTCCCTGGAAAAAAGTAACAGTCACCCTGAATGGTAGCCTGGCCTGTAGGAGATTTGACATGCACAAATGAGACTAGACAGGAGGAGCCAAGATGGCAGGATTCGATTTCCAGTTGTGAAGCACCAACTTATTACTTTCCCCATAAGTTACTGCAGACCCCTCCCCTATTCTTAGGAATAGTCAGGTCTAGGCCAATTCATATAATTTGGTTTTAGTGTTTTATTTTATGCAACATATCTATCTTCACTCTGTGTGTCTGTCTCTCCTTACCCCACTCCCCTCTCTCGGTAGGTTTTAATGAAAGATATTGCCACTCCCATACCAGCGGAAGAGGTGAAAAAAGTGGTCAGAAAATGTCTGGAGAAAGCTGCCTTGATCAATTACACTAGACTCACAGAATATGCCAAAATAGAAGGTCAGTGCAGTGAGCAATTGCCAACGTGGCCGTGAGCACCAACAATGCCTATTAACTGAATTTTCTATGAGAAGGCCTCTCCTTTCCTGAACAATCCTGTGCCATGGCAAAGGGAAATGTCTCATTAAAATCTCAGCTGGTGAACTGAAGAGCTTTTTCCTATTCATTGCTTTAATATGCCTCCTGGGAGTCTGCTTGAATGAAAGACCCAGGATTCGTGCTTAAGTTGTCCTTTGTTCTTATTTTGCGTTTTCAAGAAACCAAAAGGTGTTTTCATGGGTTGTATTTTTGAAATTACTGTAAGTATTTCTAACATTTAAACTATGGGCTATGCACTCTTTCCTGATCAGTATCAGGATAGCATTATGTAATTTTATTTTCTGCTCTGTATTGCCACTCAGAGAAGGAAGTAACTTGTTGATTATTGTAAGAGCTCACATAAACCCACAAAACTTCCTGCAGCTTTTAATTGCTTGTAGTATATTGATGCATTTGAAAGATTAGATCTCTTGAGAGGACTGTGCACTTTTTTCTTCACATTTTACTCATTAAGGATACTGATATTTAAAATGTGTTGAGATAAGTAGACTGGAATTTAAGGCAAAATCAGCTTTTCTGCATCAGTCTTTGGATTGATTTTTTTAAGTACATAAAAGGAAAGCCTTCAAATTCTTGACTTGATTACCACAAAACTGAAGGGAGGGGGAAAAGTTTGCAATTAATATTAGATGCTTACATCTAAAAATAAAAATGAGGTCATCTTTTAGAAAACTGTCAGTAGCCAATGTGAAACTGTGTTTAATGAATTATATATTTATGAAGTAACTGATAATAGGGTAGTTTTTGTAAAAAAAAAAAATCCCGATTGGAACCAAAGATTATAATTGGTTGGGTTATCATTCCTTCTTTACTCCTCTCCAGATCCGGTCAAGCACTCTAACAAGCATGTGATAACCATCCTCCTGAGTGATTAACAAAAAAGCCATCTCATCACTATAGCAACCAATATTATATCATGAGAGTAACAACATGAAGCCTCCTTAGTTACCAGTTTAACATCATTAATTATGATATCATGTTGTGTTAAAGCAAAAGCAATGAATATTAGATCATTTAAGGAAAGTAGAAGATAAACACTTTGGTTTCCAGTTTTGAATACTCATTCAAATTATTTTCATGTTTTGGAGAGTACTGATTGTTCTGGACACAGATGGAAAGAACGGTCACGTTAAAGCCTTAGAGAAAACAAGTTTCATATGCTTTTGTACAAATGTTATATACTCTGTTCAAAAACACAAGAATTATTTATTCTTAAATGGTTTAGCTATTTTTTTACTATGATGTATACGGGTTTACTAAAAAGAAAGGCAGTAAATTTATCTGTATATCTCTTTATTTTATGAATACAGAGTCCATTTTTTTCAGAGTCTATTTTTAAATGAGTAAGGATATGTCTTTTATTTGGCAATATAAAATTAAACCTGCTCTAGGAAAACATCTATAGTAGAACCAAGTGGAGGGTATTCAGGGGATCTACTCTTTTATCTCTAGTCTACTGTCAGTAGTTCCAAAAATGGATCCTAGCAATTAATTCAGGAAGGACTTTCCAGCAGTCTCATTTCAAAATGACAAAAAATTGCTCATAGTTGAGGAAAAACTTTCTATACATATTCACTGTGTATTATTCCTCCCTTTAGTTTTCAGGGTTCTGTTGTTTTATAGTCAGAACCAGACCAAGAAACAGTTAAATTTAAGTTAGAAATAGAAGGATGGCTTAATTTTCTTGGCCAGTCTAGCCTTCTTTAGTGCATGAGAAACTTGGCAGACACTGTTTTTCTCTTAAACTCTCCTTTCTTGTGTTTTAGGCCTAGCGGAAAAGGAAACAGGTAATTAACATTTCTGCATGCATGTGCCATGGTTCCTAATGTGGTGCTGTGACTTTTTAAAGGCCATTTTATTGAGATATAATTGATAAATGCATATAAAAATCTGCATGGATTTACTATACATAACTTGATATGCTTAGAATTAAATGTATAGCCAGGAAATCATCACTAGAATCTATGGAATGATCCTATCTGTTCCAAAGCTTCCTCTGCTTCCTTTCCTTATATTGCTAATGATAATTATTAATTATTATGTGCTGAAAATAAAACACTTAATATAAAATACTTTCTAGTAAGTTTTAAGCATACAATAGGTGTACTGCTACATTTTAGGTATATAGGACCTCTGAGACTTTGTAACCTATGATTAATATCTGCCTGTTTTCCCTTGCCCTATAGCAATTAGTCTACTTATCTGTATTAGATTGTTCATGTAAATGGGGTCATGAGGTACCTAAACAACTGTATATGATTTATTTTACATAGAGTAATGTCTTCTGGGTTTATCATATCGCAAATGGAAGAATTTTCTTATTTTCTGAGGCAAAATAATAATCCATTGTTTCCATGTCAGTTTCTTATCTGTTCAATATTCATGGGCATGTGAGTTGTTTTTATTTTGTGGTTCTTGTTAATAATGCTACAATGAATATAGAAGCGCGTGTATCTCTTAAGAGATTCTGATTTTCTTTGGTTATGTGATGGAATTGAGATTGCTAAATCTTGTTGTTGATGGGTTTGTTCAAAAATCCCCATACTGGGGGCCAGGAGTTTGGCCTAGTGGTAGAGTGCTTGCCTAGCATGCACGAAGACCCGAGTTTGATTCCTCAGCACCACATACATAGAAAAAAAAAAGCCAGAAGTGGTGCTGAAGCTCAAGTGTAGAGCTCTAGCCTTGAGAAAGTCCAAGGACAGTGCTCAGGCTCTGAGCTCAGGCCCAGGACTGGCAAAAAAAAAAAAAATCCCCATACTGTTTTCCAGTGTTCTTCCAATTTACATTCCTAGCAAACGTAATAAAGGGTCTCTGTTCTTCACCTCTTTACCAAACATTTAGTATATATCAAGAGAGTTGTTTTTAGGATCAGGCATCTTAACCAATGTGAGGTGATACTTCATTTTGGTTTGATTTGTGTTTCCCTAGAGATTAGTGACGCCAAGCATTCTTGATATATGCTAGAAAACTTTTGGCCATCTGTATATCATTGTTTAAGAAATGTCTAATTCAGTTCATTTATCCACTTACATGGAGTTGTTTTTCCATTGAATTGTATGAATTCATTAGATTGTCCAGCTAATAATCCTTTGTGGCATGTTGGTGATTTGCATATCACTTTTTCCATTCTCTAAATTGCCTTTTCTTCTTGTTGAATTAGTTTTTATTGGCTATGTGCTAATTTGACAGTAGTAGAAAGCCTTTCCTTTTCAGGGTACCTGTTAGCGCATTTCTACTAGAATACTGAAAATGTTTGGACATTTTCAGAACTATTACTACTGTTCTGTAAGGAAAATGCAAGCTGTTTCTCTCTGTGAAAGTTCATCCATATTTTTATGTGAGTTGAAAAGCAAGAAACCTGGGGATATATTAATGCTATGTATTATATTTTAAGCATGGACACTAATCTTATTTGGAAGTGCTTGCCAATATGTGAAGGGCTCTCACAAAAGACAGGACCATACTCATTTATCACTCTTGTAAGATAACATGAGAGTAAAAGAAGCATACTTGTTATCAAATAAAAGGAGGCAGTTCATCACTCTAAAAGTTGTTAATGATACAACTAAGTAAAGGTTATGAAATTATGTTCTCAGGAAATAGCCAGAAAATAATGGTTTGAATGAGCCTCTGGAATTTAATAGATCTTCATTGTTTATCTCTTATCACAGGTGTAGTTACTTTAACTTTGTGTGCTATTTTCTTTTTCTGGTGCATTCTGCCTACCTCCTCAGCCTCTTGTGGTCATGGTCCCTAATGGCTGTGTACTCATACACAGCCACTGGGTCTGCTGACAGAGACAGGGCTCCTAACTTTGGAAGGAGGCCAAAGGTTACTTAGTACCTTCTGACAAGGACAGAGCAGGAGACAAGTGATGAACCTTTGCAGTCCTAGTTTCCTCATTTGAGTCCTCTTTGCATACAGTATTACAGAAAAATTTGCTTGAGTTGTTTTTGTGTTTGGCAAGCCGTACCATTTACAATCAGGACCAAACAGAGCATGAAAAAGGGAAAGAAAATAATTTAACAATATTTGCTAACTCCCTTTAAAACTAACCAGAAAGAGACTATCATCTCATCTTTGACATCCCATTGCAATAGCATCAGTCCTATAGATGTGAAACTTTTTCAAAATCTATTTGGGGCATTTTATACCACACAATATTGCTAATATGAGACTACACCTTTATTATCCTTGTTTACAAACAAGAAATCCAGGAGATGGTGCTGCTTTGGGGACTATTAAAATAGTCAATTAGTAAGCCAGCTGGGAGTATAAACTCACCTGGCTCTTACCTTTGAAGTTCTGCTCTTCCCCTGTGAAACAGGCACCATGAGCCTCGTATAGGCAGAGTTGGCTGTAGAGTTGCCCTATTCAGCCAGAGAGAGGCAGGAAGAGGAAAGCTTTCCTCATTTACCTAGCTAAAAGTCTTCTCCACACTCCCTACTTAGCGTCTATAGTAACCACTCACAAGTTAGCAACTCTACGAAAGACTCCTATTAAAATTAAATGCGTATAAAGAAAAGAGAAATTTAAGGAAATGCTTATCTCAAGGGAAGATTGCTCCAAAATTTTTAAGAAATAAGTTTTTTTTAAATATGATTTCATCCTTTTGGTTGCATTCAATAGTTAATTCAACAAGACTGCCCACTGGCTATCCTTGTTAAGGGCTGCTTTTGAACATGGGTCAAAATGATAATACCCAGTGTGTGTTGGAGAAGCTAAAATGTTTGATGATTTTTTTGTCAAATGTTATCCTTTCTTTAAAAGAACAATATTTAGCCAAACTTTTGTTGTGATTTTATCCTCTATCAACTGTCCGTATCACAGAGGTTTTCTGCTTCCAGTTTCTGGTTGTTAATTGGAGATAAGAGTCTCACAGACTTTTTAGTGCCCGTGCTGGCTTTGAACTGTGATCCTCAAATCTCAGCCTCCTGTGTAGCTAGGATTACAGGCATGAACCACCATGCCTGGCTGTATTCATTTTTTAAGTAACCTCACTAAGTAGATGTTTCACCAAGTAGTAACTAAGAAAGATCCTCAGGAAGAGTTACAAACTTGTGCATGGCTGGGCATGAAAATTCAGCAGACCTAAGATTCACACAGTGACTGTCAGACTCCAGAGTTCTCCATATGCTCTACCTGTTGCTGTACTTCCAAGACTGTAATGACAGCCAAAGGCGAGGGTTGATAGTTGTACAGACATTTAAAAAAAATGGTAATTATTTAATAAATATTATGGCCAGCATCATTTTAAGTAGTTTATGAATCAACTTGTTTTTCCTTATATCATTTTAAGTTATTATTGCCATTATTCCTTTAAAAGAAGCTGAATAAAAATAGATACAGAGCTTGAGTGTAGTCATATATCTAGTAAGTAGGAGATTAGAACTCAACCATCTGTTACTATGTACTATCTACTTCCATTCTCTGTCTTTCACCCTCTTGAAAGTTTGCTCTTGGAGTCATTTCATTTGAATTCATTTCGTTTAAATCTTTTTCATTAGCTCTTGAACTTATTTTGGTTTTTTCCATAGGTCTTATAATGTTAAGAGCTGAAAATTATTAAAATTTTCAACTTCGTATTTATTTATTTAGTGGCTCATGGGGCTTGAATTTGGCCTGGGCACTGTCCTTGAGCTCTTAAGCTCAAGGCTACCACCTACCCTTGCAAATCTGAAAATGTAGGATGTGCTGAACAAAAGGTAGTGTGGATGGGGCAGGAGAGTCTTTATGCAGTTAGGATCTTTCTCAGCCACCTGGTTGCCAGGTTCCCAGCAGTAAGTCCCAATGCACTCATTTTCAGAGTCTTAGTTGAACAGAACAGAGAAGTTTTCCCAGGGGGCCAGGGTGCTTACTTACTTTCTTTGAGAAGTTCCACTGTGGCAGTTCTTACGTCATTAGGATGTGCATGCCTGGGTGGCATTTTAATTTTAGCACTACATTGTGAAAGGATGGTGATAAATAAAAAATAAACAAATGAAACCTGTCCTGCTTATGAACTACTGTGTCTGAAAGCTGAGTGTGCATATGTAATGCTGTACTTGATGAAGGCTTGCTTCTGCAGTTAATTGTTTCTTAGTAATGCATCTCAGATAATATAAGTATTCTCTCATCAAAGATTTTTGACTATTGCATGTCACCAGGAACTAAGATTTCTAAAATTTAATGACAAGCCCCAAATCCTGAATCCCTTCAGCATTTGACAGTACTTTGCAGAAAATGATCTATATGTTAAAGGAAATTGAACATTCACCCAAAAGAAACCAATAGGTAATTAAAGAATATCTATCTGGCTTTTTTGGTAGGTGCCTCAGGGACCTACATTGGACAAAGAATAAAATGTCAGTGTCTAGACTGGCTGCTGGTTAGAGGAAAGATCAGTAGATATAGATTCTAATTCTAAAATATGCAAGATTACTCTCTTTTGAGGAAGTCATGTAAGTAAGCCTTTGAGAGCTATTGGTGTTAAAGTACACATTTATGGACAAGCTATAATATTTACGGTTGGCTGGATAAATGATAATACTTCGATTTACTTTTTTTGTTGGTCCTGGGGCTTGAACTCTGGGCCTGGGCACAGTCCCTGTGCTCTTCATTTCAAGGCTAGTATTCTATCTGAGCCACAGAAGCACTTCCAGTTTTCTGATGGCTAATTGGAGATAAGAGTCTCAGACTTTCATGTATGGGCTGTCTTTGAACTGCATTCCTCAGATCTCAGTCTCCTGAGTAGCTAGGATTACAGGCATGAGCCACCGGCACCAGAATGAAATTTAAAAACTGAATATTTTATGGTGATTGGATTATTGAAATTAACTAAGAAGGTAATTCTTTTTTACACAAAAAATCATAAATTTCTTTTGTTCCATTATCTAATAAGCTGTAATTAAAGTTCTAAATATGAGCTATTATTTGCCAAGATAGTGGATTAGGCATCTTTAATACTATTTCTAGGCCCCATAATTGGCTTTTCTGTATTCAGTGTACATGCAATAAAGAATATATTCCATTTTCAGTACTCTACAAGTAACACTGACTCACTTTGGCTGTTTCCACATTGGACGTGGAGTGAATGAGAATTTCTTACTATATTTATTTTACCTCAACTTTTCTTTTCTTTTCTTTTTTCCAGTCCTGGGCCTTGAACTCAGTGCCTGAGCACTGTCCTGGGATTTTCTCAGGACTAGAGTTCTACCACTTGAACCACAGCACCACTTCCAGCTTTTTCTATGTATGTGGTACCAAGGAATAGAACCTGGGTCTGTGTGCATGCTAGGCAAGCACTCTCCACTAGGCCAAACTCCCGGCCCTCACCTCAGCTTTTCTCCTATCCACTCCCTAAATTTGTAAGAAAATAACACTCCACTATGTACTTTATGTTCACTACGGATTACATCTTACATATCAATAAACATTTGTGGAGGCATAATAAGCTAGGGCTGCAGACATGAGTAACTAGAAATTGCAGAGGAAGACATCATTTTTCACAGAGCCTTTCTCTGTGCCTTCATTTTTTATTTCAGGGGACTATCTGAACTGTACAGAGGCCCAGTCACTGTTTTATACTCGAATAACTAGCCAAGTTAACTAGAAGGCAGATGAGGACAGGAGGAGCATCTTTCTTAAAAGTTTTTATTAATTTTTGCTATTATTATTTTTTTTTTGCCAGTCCTGGGCTTGGGCTCAGGGCTTGAGCACTGTCCTTGGACTTTCTCAAGGCTAGAGCTCTACCACTTGAGCCTCAGCACCACTTCCGGCTTTTTGCTATGTATGTGGTACCAAGGAATTGAACCCGGGTCTTCGTGCATGCTAGACAAGCACTCTACCACTAGGCCAAACTCCCGGCCCCAGGAGGAGCATCTTTCTATTCTGTCCTTCTATACCCAAAACACAGTGATTAGAACACTTGCAACCCTCATCAGGAGTTCTGTCCCATGGGTTACCCTTAGCTTTGGTGATCAGAGGAAAGAACGAGGGTACTGTCAACCTTAGACAGACTGTGGATATACTCCAAAATTGCGCCGGTATATGCATTTCTTCAACATCCCTCCTGAGGAAAGAAATGATGTGGAATTTTCCACTTCACCCTGTTGAAAGCACTTCATGCTAGCTCTGCTTTTGGCATTCCACTCATCATAATGGAACAAATCTCCCTGGAACTGACTCATTTGTCATGCCTCTGTGGAGGTGTTCTGTGACTTCAGCAAGTAATACTTTTCCTGTTCTACCATAGGTCTTCATGAATCATCCATCTTGCCCTTTCTTTACTAACACAATTGTATTTATTTATTCCAAAGTATTAGTTGTGACAGATAAGGACAGCCTCAATCCGTGTTGGTCATAGCTAATCCTCAATGTAAAAGTTAAAACTTGGACTTGATCTCAAACAATGGCCCTTTTCTAAGTTAGGAACTTGGTCTGACATGTACTTAAGTGATACATGTACTGTGATAATTGAGGGCAGTTTCTCCTGACAATCTTAGATGTGTAATCATCTTCAGTTTTCTAGCTCTTTTGCTACTTTTCCCTATCTCCAGCTGCCTAGGAAAAAGAGGAGGTTTCCTTTTCAAAGCCAAGTCATAGTCCTATAATATTGATCCCAGTTCCTCCTACTTCTTTCTGGGTGGATTTGACTCCATTATGAAACTTCTCTTTCTCCTGTGCTTCTACCTCTATTTTCTTTCTAGATTTTTCCCTTCCATCTGTAAATACCATATTTTCCTAAAATTATGCATATCTCCAGCTCTATGTCTTCTTCCAGCTGCCCTCTAAAGAGAGTATACTCCCCTTTAACTTCCTCTGCCTTCATTTCTCATGTCATAAAGTTATGTAATCTTGCCAGTCTGCCTGGTGGATGAACTAGATTACCTTAAATGGGGGAAAATAGAATGGGAGGGAGAGGTTTTAAAATTATTTTCCTGAAGGAGCTCAGTGGCAGCACGCCTGTCTAGAATGTACCATTCTAGGACCACAAAGGAAGGAAGGGAGGAAGGGATGAAGGAAGGGAGGGATAAAGACAAAGAGAGAAATTATAAACAAGTAAAAGATCTTCCGGTACATCTGTTCTTTCCTATCACTTCATTGGCTTAAACCATCACTGCCATTAAAATTGGTGGCACTAAGCCAGATTTCCAGTGTTGGGAAATAATATTAAGTCGAGTGCAATCTCTGCTTTAGTTAGATGTTGGTGAAAATAAGAATGGGCTGAGGGAATCACCTCTCTATCATTCAAATCCCCAAGCTCTGTGTATTTCAACCCAAAGCCATTGTGTCCAGCTAGTGCTGCTGTGAATATGTAGACTGAAGGTGATTTTTTTCTTTCTTAGTTGTCCACAGTTGTGTAGTGGTTGATTAACAGTCACAACAATAATCAACATATGGCTTTGTATTTCCTGAGGCTGCCAATCCTAATGTTTATGCTCTCTGCTCTGTAGACTCCAGCAAAGATCATGAGCAGGACTATCCCATCATCTCATTCTCAATAGCATCAAATAGCCTGAGTTCTTATGCCACGATACCGACTATTGAAGAATAAAGACATTAAACAAAATACCCTCTACCAGGAGGATAGATGAAGCAAGTATTCAAATTAAGCTCAATATTTCAAGAGAATAAGGAAGATTCTAGAAATTTGATATAAGAGTAAGAGCAAAAAATCATGAAGTAATTGAATATGAAAATAATATGGCTATATGAAAGATGAGAATCAGGATGAATAAAGCTGAAAATTATTAAGGATGTAGGAAATCAGAATGCAAGTAGCAGTAAATGAGAATTTAAGGGAGAGTATATTTAAAAAAGCTAAACTTACGCAAAAAAATAGCTAAAATTTCCAGAAACTGAGGAGATGAAAATATATGTATATTATGTATATGTATATATGTATATGTATATATGTATCTTCAGATTAACTGGAGCTACAAGAGACTGAAAATAATGGAGAGATGTTGTAAGTGAATGTAAAAATTAAAGTTCAATCGGAACTGACACATTTGCTAAACTATTATATGTGAGTTAAAAATAGCACAAGGAACAAAATTCAAATGGGTCAGTAAACCTTAAAGAAACTGAAATAATTATCAAAGAGCTCCACCCAAATCCTCAAGCTAAGTTAGTTTGGAGGGTGAGCTCTACCAAACTCTTAAAAAGATGTAATTTCTATTCATAAAATGGGAGAGAAATCAAAGCTGCTGCCTCATTCATTTCATTCCAGATGAATATCATCTTCATCCCCAAGCCTGCTAAATAATAGAAAAAGAGAATTATCCTATGCCCTGTTTATGATAGAAATATAAGTTTCCTAAATATCATACTAGCTCACAGTAACCAACCATGCACTGGGAAAATAATATACCACAACCAAGGAATCTTGTCCCAGATATGTGAGAGTGGTTTAACATAAAACTCTAACCAAACTCAAAGAAAATTCATGAGGTCAATAGATGCACAGGAAGTATATGGAATAAAGGCTGGGAGTTTGGCCTAGTAGTAGCATGCATGAAGACCCGGGTTTGATTCCTTGGTACCACATACATAGAAAAATCTAGAAATGGTGCTGTGGCTCAAATGGTAGAGCTCTAGCCTGGAGAAAGCCCCAGGACTGGCAAAAAAAAAAAAAAGAAAGTATATGGAATATGTATAGGTCAGTCTATACACTTAAAATTGTGATGAAATACACATAGTAAAATAAACTTTTTAAAAACTGTGCAGGGGACTCAAACCCAGTGGAAGAATGTTTCACAAGCATTTACAAGGATCTGATTTTCCCAGCTGGCAGAATTATTTACTGGGGCCACCAGTGCCTGAGAGGTATAGCAGTCTTTTCTTTGGTCAGTCATAGGGCTTGAACTCACGGTCTGGGAGCTGTCCCTGAGCATTTTCGCTCAAGGCTAGCGTTCCATTACTTTGAGCCCCAGCACCACTTCTCGTTTTCTGGGGTTTGTTTGGAGATAAGTCTCACAGACTTTCCTGCCCGGGCTGGCTTTGAACCCTGATCTTAGTCTCCTGAGTAGCTTGTATTACAGGCATGAGCCACCATCTCCTGGTGGTAAAACACCTTTATAAAGTGTCATCAGAAAAGTCTTAAGCTATTGGAAGATTCTCAAACTTATGACAATACAAGTTTTCTCTACTTTTATTTGGAAGGTATAATATCCCTGGCAATTACACTGTCTGTTGTTTTTCTTAAAGAGATGTATTTATATCATTCATTTAGCAGAAAATACCTACCAAATGTTTAAATATGAGTTGGGCATTGGTGACTCTCTCCTGTAATCCTAGTTACTCAGGAGCCTGGGATCAAAGGATGATTCAAAACCAGCCAGGGCAAGAAAGTCATTGTGACTTTTATCTCCAATTTACCTCCAAAAAGCTAGAAGTGAAGCTGAGGTTCAAATGATAGAGCAAAGTGACAAGCAGGAGAACAAACTCATGAGTTAAGCCCCAGGACTGGCATAAGAAAAAAAATCCCGATTTAAATAACCATATTTTATCTTTCACTGTTTTGAACATAAACTTGTTCTGTATTAGAGTGATCAGCTCCCCTCTTGATTCTAATAAAACAACAACTCTGTTTGCTTGAAACAATTGCTATACTTTAATATTCAAAAGTATATCATAGAATATTCCTCCTTTGTCACATATATTGTTTTAAAATGTGTTTCTAAAAGGTCAGATATATCATAAATTCAATAACTGCACTCCTCCAATGACAACCTAGTGTTAACATTTTCTTTTTCTTCAATGCATCATCATAAAGAATTCAGTGACAGTTATAGTTCAGCACCACAGATTTTATTCATGCTCAGACAACAGCAGTCTGATCGCACATTGCTTTTACAACATTCATGTAAATGTCAACAGAGTTCAAAAGGAAAAGAACACTTTAATAGTATTTTGATGGTGGCTTTGATCTTTCATATCCCTGAATGGTTTGAGAGACCCCTAGAGGTTCATAAACCACCCTCTGAGAACCACTGTAGTTCTCCATCCATCGATTATATAGAAAATAAATCCTTTCACAGTCATCACCAGGAGAGGGTATTTAGAAATTAGCTGCCCAAAGCGTAGAAAATTTCACAGATATCTATGAACACAAAATTGAAACTCAATGGTCATAGAAAGTAACTTAAACAGTCTGTGACCTTTGATGATAACCTCATGCTGTAAGATGTAAATATCCCCCAAATGAATCTACTGGATTTTTAACCAGAATTTTGAGATTCTTTTTAAAAAAAAACTCAATAAATGTATCTTAGAAATTTTCAATCTTGGAGTGAGGCTTGCTGGCCATGTGCTTGTAATCCCAGTACCTGAGAGGCAGAGTGAGGAGGATCATGATTTGAGGCCAGCCTGAGTGGTATATCAAGATGCTGTCTTGAAAACTAGAAAGGAAAGGAAGAAAAACACTCAATCTAAAAACATGCAATTAAGCCTTATCTTACCAGATACTATGATAAGTTGCTCAACTATAGGCAATGTCCATGATCACACAGGCAATAAATGTACAATTAGACCTCTGTACATAGGAGTCTGGTGTGTTTCTTCTGGGATGAAAATGGCACTGAGTCCTGTGGAAGCACAGATGGGATGCTGGGAGGTGATGATGGAAGGTAAAAATGGATACCAATCAGGTAGACTCCACTCTGCTGTAATCTAAGTCTGTAAATATACCATTCTTCCTTTAATTATCCTCAACTTTCATTTTTACCTTCTTTCTTTAAAATTTTCCAGTGTTGTCATATAGCTGCATTGAAATCACACTGTTTTTAACTTTCCATTTGGACATTGCATCTTCTACTTCAGTACTTTCATTTTCTACATAGAAATGGATGAGGCACGACTCACGTGGTAGAACACCTTCTTATTAAGAAAGATCTAACACCCCCCACTACAACAAAAATAGAAACAAAAGAGTGAAATGTATAGCTACTACATCAAGAATTTTTAATTCAATGTACTGCAGTTTTCCCAAGATCTGGAATAAGTAATACTCTTCAGAATATTTCCTTCTGGTAAATTCTTGTTCTTGGAAAAATTCTGTATGAGAAAACAAAGCATTTGTGTAACATCCCTTTCATAGTCCTCCTTACCAGGGTTTATCCCCTCAGCTGTGATCTATGACTCTAAGAGACACTTTGCTACAATCCTTCCCTTCCTCCTCTGAAGATGCATGGAAATCTCATTATAAGTGTCCAACACCTGCTTCCTAAAAGGTCTCAAAAAGGATGTCATTGCGCTCCGCTCACTTGACAGTGTGTTATGGATTTGTTACTGTTGGGTGGCTTTTAGTTTTCTTCATAATTTTACTTTTCTGTGGAATGCACTTCACAGATAAATGCAGTCTTGAAATAACAAGCTTCCTTACTTTCACAAGGAATTTTGTAAAATTTGTCATTTTCTGGAGCTAAAACTGGAAAACAACGGATTGGTGACCTCTTGTTTATTTACTAACATGTGTCAACAGGTAAACCAAGTGACATATATCAGCATGACTCGGCAGCACCTTGCTAATCTGAGCAGTTTAGATGTATTGAGAGGTCATTTCCAATTGTACAAAATCAGAGTAATGCAAAGTGACAGGTTTCTACTGCTCCCGCAACAGAGTTTGCACGTGCTCTAAGCCTCTAGCAGTAGCATAGTTTTAGAAATTAGTGGTGATTCATTATTTGTAGACCATGCCTAAGTGATCATATAGTCTCAAATGCTGAATTAAAAAAGTCCTAATTTTAAAGCAATATCTAATTCTTATATATATATATAGGTACCTGAATATATACATATATTATTCCAAAGAGGATATGTCTAAAATATATGTAAGGCCTCAGTGCACACACACAGTTTGCACATGTATACACATCTACACACACACACACACACACACACACACACACACACAAAGTGGTTGATGGACCCAGGGTATTAAAGCTGTAGGAAAATTCAAGGTGACACCGAAAGCAATTCTATTCCACATACCTGGTTTTTACATATATCAACTACTAAACTTTCTCCCCAATCTTATCAGCAAATGATTATTGTTAAGGCATGACTTGGCTGTCATAGAAAATCTTGATCATGTATCAAAGCAAACAAATACATTCAGCTACCAGGATCATTTCATCCAGACCAACGACAGTGCTCACAGCTTGTAATCTCAGGTACTTGGGAGGCATAGATAAGAGGATCACGATCCAAGACCAAGCCCAGGCAAAAATAGATGACCACAGTTAAATAAGGGCAATATGGTTCAAGTGGAGGTCAAAATATAAGGCCCTGAATGTCACACCTCTCCCAAAACAAAGAAAGAAAAATCCTTTGAGTAACTTCTTATGGACCAAGGTTACTTAATTTTTCCAGTGATACGTTTTACACTCTAGTTTCTTACACCAGTAAACGTTAAAAAAAAAAAAAAAAAAAGGTTTCTTCCATCTGGCTGCTGAGCTGGCCAGCCTCTGAAGTCATTTTCACTTTCCTGGTCATCACATCTCTACCTCCTCAGCCTCACTGACCTTGCCTCCCTTATATCTTACATGCTTATGTTTCATGCTCACAGGCAGAAGTTCTCTTCTATGACACAAAAGTGAGTTACAGGGAACAAGACACAGATGTGGGAAGATGCTGGGGCCCTTTCATGTGTGACTGGCATTGAATGGATGTTTGTGATAAATAACCATTGGAAGACAAAAGGAAATCAGCTTTAAATCAGAGGTGGGATGGGACCTTATTTGAATATTGGCAGGGCAGTCATCAAGACTAATGTGGCAATTTTCAGTTTCTGAATTTAAATTATATCTTAAAGTAGATGTATGCATGCATGTATGTATGCATCAATCAGTACAACCAGGAAGAACTATTTATCAGCTTCAGGTATTGAATATATACATAAATATGTACACATGTGTAACTGTATGACAGGACCCAAGAGTAGTTGTCTAAAGATCTGTCATTAGCTGGAAAAATTACACTGAAAATCTTTTGTACTGTCATCAGACTCCAACAGCCTCGTTCTATCCAGAGCTAACCAGAGCAGTTTAAGGTTTCAATACAGGAAGCTGTGTCTGTTCTTTACACCTTCAGAGACTTTGCAGCCCACAGCATCATGAAGTGTTTTCCTTATAAGAACACAGATGTCTGGGGATGGGAGTTTGTCCTGGTGGTAGAGTGCTTGCCTAGCATGCACGAAGACCTGGGTTCAATTCCTCGGTACCACATACATAGAAAAAAGCCAGAAGTGGTGCTGTGGCTGAAGTGGTAGAGCTCTACCCTTGAGAAAAGCCAAGGACAGTGCTCAGGACCTGAGCCCAAGTTGAGGATTGGCAAAAAAGAAAAAAGAAAAAAGAACCACAGATATCCTGCTTTGCAACTTTACAAAACTGAAATCAAGGGCCGGGAGTTTGGCCTAGTGGTTAAAGTGCTTGCCTAGCATACACGAAGACCCGGGTTCAATTCCTTGGTACCACATATATAGAAAAAAGCTGGAAGTGGTGCTGAGGCTCAAGTGGTAGAGCTCTAGCCTTGCGAAAGTCCAAGGACAGTGCTCAGGCCCTGAGCTCAAGCCCAGGACTGGCAAAAAAAAACAAAAACAAAAACAAAAAACTGAAATCAGGGTGCCTCTTCTTATAACACATGATAAAAAGCAATGTTAATTTCTGTGAATGCGTGCTAGTAACCTGCCCTGCTTCATCCCATCACCCCAACACCTATTTTAAGGTCTTAAGGAGAAGATCCTGCTTTGAATTCCCCCCAAAGAAAGACTCACATAGAGTGAGCTGTTGCTTATGTTGCCCAGACTGGTTTTGAGTTTGTGATCTTCCTGCTTTGACTTCCTGAGTGCTGGGATTACAGGCACCGACAGCCATGCCTGGTCAGTCACTAACTTTAACCTCACATGTATTTCTGACATTTTATGTGCCCGCTCATGGTCACATCTTTTATGGAGATTGCTCAATTTAAATCTAGCCCAGCTGCCAAAAGCCACTGGCTAACTCTCCTTTGTTCTGCAGTTGGTCATTGACATAAACATGTACTTATTGATGTGTGAAATCACCCAGGTGAAGTGTTTGATATGACTGTGACCACAGAACAATTATTCCAAAGCACTATATCATTAACATGGCTAATTCCAAAGAGATATTAACTGAAACTTACCTTTAAATGACAAGGTCATTAAATGAGTCAGTCCCAGTGGGACCCATGGAAATACAAGGCTACAAGCCTATTGTTTCCAAACAAGTGTGGCATTAGTATCTTAGTGGATTCTAAACAGCTGTAGATTAATTGTTCTCATTCATACAAAGAATTGTTCAAATAAGAGCAACATCGTATCTACTAATAATCTTGCAATAATATAAACTCTCTCCAGAATCTACAAAGTCACCTTTGCCTTTGCATAATGTTGTGCATAATGTAAACGCATAACATCAAGCATAACCTGCTTAGGTTATTTCAGTAAAGGAGAAAATCAAATTTATGAGAGTCTCCTTTGTTTTTAGCTGTGTCGCTCATAAGCACTATTGTTCTCAAAATGCATTCTCTCATGAGCATATCACCTGACAATTTAGTAGAAATGCAAATTCTCCGGCCTAACCCACACTGAATCAGAAACTCTGGAGATGACACCAAGGAATTTAGTTTTTTTAGCAAACCCTCCAGGTGATGCCTGCTGACATTCAATACAACAGAGCTGCACTCGGCATACACCGCAGGCTGTGGAAAGCAACATATATTAGCATTCATAGAAACAAGCATTTAGCTTTCATGGAGTCATTCAGGGGGCACAGACATCCATGATGCATCTGAATCTTAAGCTATCAGCACCCGGTATTGTCCTAACTAAATAGATCCAGGTGGAGTTAAGGAACCACCTCTTCTTCACCCTCCCCCTCCCCACTCTAGAAGCAGTTATCATGGTTTGCTACCCATTGTAACCCAGTCACTTCCAAGGAAGTGGCAGGCAGGTGGGGGAAGGTCTGTTTTGCTTAATGGGGAAGAAAGTATCTGATTTCTCACCCTCCATCCCTCTTGGGCTGAAAAGGCCCTTGAGGATTGAGATCTGGCCAGGATTTTTAACTCCCTGGAGCCTAGCTGCCCTGGCTTTCTGGCACCATGTCCCTTTCTGCAAGTTCTTTGTCTGGAACTAGAGCCTCTCCTCTATCAGGATATTTCAAAAGGAAAAAAAAAATGAATTTTCTGAGTCATTAATCTGGGCCATGCAAACAGAGGGAACAAGTGACTCCAAAGAAGAGTTAACATTCAAATTACAACAGGTTTGGGGTGGGAGGGGGGCAGGAAAATTTTCATGAGTCAGCAAATGTGGCATAAAGGGGTTTAGGTATATAAATGGGCAGAAGGATTTTCATAGAGGAGTTTGCTAGCACTGTCTTTGCTGATAGTTCTAGCAAATTATTGTCCAGAAGAGTGGATGGATGGTGTATATAGTACTGTAATCCTCCCTATTACTCTCTTCTCTAGATAGGCCTCCTCTTCCTCTCCTTCCCATACTTTCTCATATCCCCCATACTTGTTCTGCGCTTCTCCATTCATCTGTCACTTCAATACCAGGACATTTTATCTCACTCATTTCTTTTGGGAGGATTAGACAACAGAAGAGTGAGGTTTTTCTTTGCATTGCATGAGGGAGAAGGTGGAGGATTTGGTGTTGGGCTGCTATTAGCCCTCTAAAATCAAAACACACACCTACTGAAACTATCCCTTCTGTGGAACTACATAAGCCATTCAAGAATGACATGAATCCTTGCTGTTGGTGCATCTATGATCTTTTTTTTGCCAGTTTCGGGGCTTGACCTCTGGGCCTGGGCACTGTCCTTGGACATGTTTTTGCTCAAGGCTAGTGATCTGCCACTTGAACCACGGCACCACTTTCGGCTTTTCCTGCATATGTGGTACCAAGGAATCGAACCCAGGGCTAGGCGAGCACTCTACCACTAAGCTACGCTCCAGGCCCTGATCTTATGTTTTTTACAAGTTAGTATCCCAGTTGTTGAATTTAATTGATCCTCTATTCAGTCTATTCAGAATTGGTTACAGATATTCTTCATATTAACCTAAAATGGATACCATGTTGCCATATAGTACTTTATAGTCTGGTTAGAGGATGCACACAAATTCTTTGAAATCAAGAATACTATCTTGTTCATTGTTGCACCTCTTCAGTTGCTAGGTTACTACATAGTAGCCACCATGTACTTGATCAAATTCAAGAACACAAAAACAAGGGCACTGAGAAGGACAGGAAATCTGTATGCATATGGAAGAAGTATTTTTTTATTGCCTAGCAGGTCATTATGGCCTAAATGCAAGAAATGAAAGGAAAGGCAATATTGGGATGAGATTGTTGTCATAGCATCATCTTGAACATTTTTTTTTGTTTCACTGAAAATGTAGATACAACCAGTCTTTCAGAAGATGTGAGTGTGTGTGTGTGTGTGTGTGTGTGTGTGTGTGTGTGTGTATCTGGGTATTTGTAAGTGTCAAGGACATTTAAAAGTTGGACTGTGTTTAGCCCCTGGTGGGGACTATAATCCTAGTAATTCATAATGTTGAGATGTGAGAATAGCTGTTTGAAGCCATCTCGGCAGACAATCATCAAGACTCTTACCTCCAGTTAACTAGTAAAAAGCTGGAAGTGGAAGGATGGCTCAGGTGGTAGAGTGCCAGCAATAAAGCACTGAGTTCAAACTCTTTTATCAGCAAAACATATACACACACATACACAAAACAATCGACTATGATAATCATTATATATGCATATGAAATCAAAATAATTATTTGGAATATATGTTTTACTTATTAATGAAATACTTTGAAACAAAAAGCTAGTAGTCAAAAGCATTTTCAAAAGTATGTCCCAGGAAACATTCAACATGAACATCACTGATCTTCCATCATTAGGGACTTGGACAGGAAATGACAGCAAGGGAAGCAGACAAAGAGAATGTCTTGGGAGTATGGCCTCTCTTTGGAGCTACAGGACAGAAGCAGAATCTTCCAAGACAAAACTGTCAATATGTCTTACAGTTTTCCCTCCATTTCCCCAGCAAGAGCACTTCTTAAATATAATGAAAAAGAATTGCTTTTGGAAGCCAGAGTTTTATCATAGAAAACTTAAAGTGTTCCAAAATGAAAAAGGATCCTAGCCAAGAGCAAAGCATTTAAAATTCATCAAGAAACCTTGATGCTTCTGGCATATTTGTTTTAAATGGCACTATTTGAAATGTACTACAACAACCAGCAGTTTGGTGTGAAGCTTGAAGAATACAGAGACCATCTGCAATGCTGTGGAAATGTTTCAAACGGAGTGGGGAAAAAACATCTTAAAAAATGCTCATTCACCATGATCTTATTTTTTAAATGCAGCTATTGATAACCTTGTTATATAGTAGCATTCTGACTAAGGAGTGCATTAAACTTCTTGCTGTAGTCAAATGGGTGAAAGCCAACAACGCCATACATATTGTGCTTGATAAAATGCCATGTTTTAAAAAGTATTAAGAGTAGCCATTATGTTCAAATACAAAGTTTCAATCCTCTCATTGAACTTAGTGGAATAAAATGTTTTAGACTTTAAAATTCACCTTGGAAAGAAGGTACTCTAAAACTTTTTCTTGAAGTTAATATCAATACAACAGCTAGTTTTTAACACACACTTAGAAATGAATCATGAGATTGTTTCTTTCATTTCCCCCCAATTTTAGCACTTGTGGCTAAGGATACTTTTTTTTACGTGTGTGTGTGTGTGTGTGTGTGTGTGTATGTGTGTTCATATGCACTGTCTTTCATTGACTTCCATTCTTAATTTTCCAATCTCTAGGATGCATGTGTGTGCGCGCGCACATACACACACACACACACACAAACACATACAATCACTACAATCACCACTTACCACTACATTTTCCTAAAGTTTAAATTATTCTGAGGCCCTGCTAAGAAACATTTGAACTAAGCTGTCAATATAGTCATCCAAACTATGCATTGCCATACTGAAAGCCTGCTATGATATCCTATCCTTCCTAGTACATTCTTGCCAGAGCAAGGTTAAGTGTTGGCTCCTGAGATCCAAGATCCATGTGTTGGGGGGGGTGGAACCTCTTTTCTTCTGAGCATTCATTTCTCTTCCTTACAACCTATTGAACAGGGCACAGAGAGCACTTGTGAATGTCAGATGATATGACTTTGGTTTGGTTTAGATAAGGCCATATGTGGACCCTGAAGCTTCACAGGCAGGAAGCATGGCCTCTCCTCTACTTGTGTAGAACATTTTGGTAAAGAAGCCTAGGGGGAAATGGTTGGATCTTAAGGCCATGACACTCAGAAAGGATTAACACTGATCTGGCAACACTAGTTCTTGGAGCTCGAACTCCAAAGAGTGATTTATCATAAAGCAAGGCAACCCTAAATATCCATTCCCTTTTTCTACCTAACTATTTTCATTTCTACTTCACCATGCTCCAATGAATGCTGAAGCTGAACCAAGGAAGACTACCTGATTTTCTGATGTTCAGATGCAAAAATATCTTTTCTTTACAACTAATCCAGTGTTGAGTATTCTGATACAGCAACACAAAAGGGGCAGAGACAAGGAATTCACCTTCAATGCTTCTACAGAAAACTTTTTTTTCAGATGAAATGGGAAACAACTTTCATCTCACGGAAAACATTCTGTATCTGTCTGCTGGTTTTGCATCTTTGAAATCAACTACATCCTTTTTACTTTTGCCGGATTCATCTTATTATAGCCTATTCTCTTTTTCTGCATCAATTTGGCTTAAAACTGCAAGAAACTTCAGCTTCAAAAAATGCTCTGCCCACGTATAACCCCCACACCCACAGTGGAAAGGTAGGCTGGAATGGTAGCGGGAATGCAGAGGAGGAAATCAGTTTACCGCAGGCTGTCAGAGGTGTATTTCTTGAATTTAAGATGAACATGAACTATAGACATTCAGGCTGGGAATTTAAATAGCAACAACAACAACACAAAGCCTGAGTTTTGCTAAAGCCAGGAATGACTCATCTGGTGAGAAAGCTATTATATCCACAATACAATACAGAGAGAAGAAAAAGACTGTAGTATCTGCTCTCTTTGTGTTCCTGACCTTGAGGAGAATTACAACTTGTTTGTTGCAGAAGTTGAGCATCTACTGTGTGGTTGCACCTGTTAGTTCTTATGTACTAAATGGCAAAGCACTTGCAGATCCCTGTAATTGCTTTGTGGGTACAGCATTTTCTGCAGTCTGGTGAACTGGCTTTAAAAAGAAAATAATGTATTCAGTTGTGTTGCTTGCATTCCTTATTTATCCAAAGTAGGGTTTCCTGTGCTATTTTGACACTGTAGTTGCTTCTTAGGATAGATTTGGCTTTTGTGTTTTCAAGGTAACATTATGCTTTTCTCTTTCTATGCAGAGACCATGAACCAGGCTATGCCTGCCAGGAAGCTGGAAGAGGTTCTTCATCTAGCAGAGCTCTGCATAGAAGTCTTACAGCAGAATGAGGAGCATCATGCGGAGGTGATGACTTGTTTTCACTGTAGTGCAAAGCTCTTCTTAAAGTTTTGTTGTAATAGGAGCAACATTGAAACAGTAGCCTGCCCAGAGTCTTGCTACACATCTGGCCATTCACCTGGGAAAAGCTGAGAGCCTGTGTGCATTTCCTGGAAGTGTGTCTCCTAAATATTACAAAGCAATTGTATATGTGTCTGTAATTTCATATACATGTGTATATATATATATATATACATTCCCAACAATAATCATGGTTTGTGTAGAGCTTCTGGGGACTCTCCCAGAACATAGTGAGTTGTAGGCTGACTGGAACACCCTCACCCTCTGATATCAGTCTGCTTGCTTTTATTCTTATGTGATGATCCATTTAGTCTGGAAATGCCTCTAAGATGAAACAGGGAAGTTTGTGTTGACATTTAAGATAAAATTAAAAAAGAAAGTATTCATAGTTATATAGTGTAAAAACTCTGTACTTGTCTTCTAACTACCACAAAACTGTAAGATTTTATCCAGCATTATGGGCACACACACACACACACACACACACACACACACACACGGCATTAAAACTTAGAGCTCCCTGCATGATAAGGAAGGATGTACTTACCCAATTTTTCAAGTTATAATTTACTACTATAATTCACATAGTAACATTCACTACAGTAGTTTTCACCAGGCAAATACTTACTTCAAGACCAGCACTTTAAATTCTCCCTCTGTTAAAAAAAAAAAGTCATTAACTTTTTTTTTTTCTATGCCAGTATTAGAGCATATACTGGGAACCTCATACTCTTGCTTAGTTTTTTTTTTTCACTAAAGGATGCTGCTTTACCATTTAAGCCATACCAGCTCTTCAATGGTTAATTGGGAATAAGAGTCTCTCAGATTTCTCTACCTAGGATGTCTTTGTACCAATATCCTCAAATCTCAGCCTCCTGAGTTGCTAACATTGTAAGTGTGAACCACCAACAACCTGTCCAATCATGAGCTTATTTGTAAAAAGGAAAGGAAAGGAAAGACTTAAAAATAGAAATTCCTTAAATTTGAGTTCGATTGTGGAATTAAAAAAATGTAGTAGACTCCATACTCCAACAGTACATTTATTCTTTTTTATTAAAGAATTTATTAACATTGATTTTTACATCATGTTTCAAATGACATATTTAACAAAGAAGTATTCAAGAAGGGAATCTCTATATACAATCACTGGCACTTAAATTTTAGAACATAATTGAAATTAGGCTGATGATTTGTATGTCATAGATACATATTAATTTATGTATTAAAACATTACGTCTATAGAGTCACAAATTTTTATGTCTATGTAGCATATTTATATGTCTAATACCGTGTCCATAGCATTGGGTACCTGAATAATGAGTCCTCGCTCTTGCACTGTTTGGATCTAACAGTGCATTTATTCATAAAGAAGCATATGTAAAGTACAAGGGGTAAACAAAATACAGATATAAATGAAGTTATAACACAATGGAATTCTATGCTGACATTGCCCCATTTGTAAAGAAATGGAAAGACTCAGAAAAAATCATATTAAGTGAAGTAAGCCAAACTCAAAGGAACTTAGGCTCAATGGTTTCCCTCATTTGTCACAAATCAGTAGAAACCTTGGGCTCTCCTAGCAGAGATTTATAATAGAACAAAACCTAGATACAGAAGGCCATATAGAATGATGCTAAATGAAAGGACCTCCAAGATAGAGAAACAAAAGGCATATAATGAGTGATTATTGTCCTTAATGTACTATGTTATCTCTCATCTCTTTTGCTGTCCCTTGGTTTTCTCATATTGCTACAATATTTCACCTTGTTATCTGATATATTGTATGTATGCTTACTTGGTTATTTGAAATAGGATAGGGAAGGGGGGAAAACAAGATGAGAGGTGGCGGTGGGGTGAGGGAAATGGGGACCAAGATATGAGAAAGGCTATCAATGTTTGTGAAGTAATGCACCTTCTATCTGATGAATATAATGTAATCCTTCTATTAATTACAATAAAATATATGGAAAAATAAATCCTAAAAAGAAAACAAATGAAATTATAAAATATTTGTACTTAATGATGCCTAGTTTTGAAAAAATACAAGAAACTATAGGATCTATATTTTTCACAAATTGTTCAAAAGGAATATTCATGAAGCTGTACTGTAGGTAACTAAGACGTATTATATCTAGTTATAAATGTGATCATTCAAAGCATCTGCTTTTAGCTCACACTGTGGAATCTAGTTTTTAGCTTACATCTGTCATGTGTGAACTTGTTATGGATATTTTATTTTAAACTGAAGAAACAGCTGCTTCAATAATTTGAAATGAATTCCCAGGAGAATTTTTTCTAGGCTAGTACCCATTGCTGTGTTACAATGCCTATGATTATACGATTTTTTAAAACACACTTTTTGTCTTTATCCTTTCCTAAAAGACATTACCATAACAGTATTAAGCCTTTCTAAGTAGAAAAAAGGCTAGATATCCAATTGTAGCTAAATAGGTATATCTTATATTTTCATATATTTTGTAGGAGTTAAAAACTATACTTCTTGTGATCACGTTAAACCACAATATAGCAAACACAATGAAAATAAGTATTATTTATTTTTGAACCCACAAAAATACATTAGGCTTTATTGGAAGAGGTAATGCTAACACAGAAGTGTATTCTTAAACTAAGCTTTGGATGATGAATTCTTGTTAAAGATATTGTGTAACACTGTGGCCTTTTTCTCACTATGCTCCCAAATTCTTGGAATATCTCAGGGAAGAGAGGTGAGTACAATGCTTCCAGGAATTTTTAGCAAAAGATAACTCTTTCATGCACTTTCAAGGGGGAATCCACCTTGATTGTAGTCATCTTAAAACCAACTTGATCATTTCCTTGAAATTATAGACCGTTTTCCTTTGAATGTACTAATCTTTGGTGTATCTACTAATGACTGTGAATAATTACTGCCAACTCTCTAAGTGATACCATTGAAGAGATGCTAATATTGTCTGTATGTGTATTTGTTGTGTCTTTTTCTTTTCTTTCAACTAAATCTAACTTTTTCCCTGAGCAACACTGAGAGTGAATTGGTGTGATTCCAAAGTCATTTCCAGAGTGCACTGGTAGCCAGCACTCTACACTGAGATTTATTTTGTAGACTGTTCAAGCCAGAAATTTTTCCACCATGAAAGTATACCTAGCCCAGCTCCCTTGAGTGAGGTTAATGTGTCTGACTCTGACAGACCTTCAAGTGGCTCGCGTGTCAGCTCCTTCTATCCTTGTTCTGCTTTCCTCCACAGTGGCCGTTTGCTTTATAGGGCTCAGAGGTTGTTTCTGTCCTTCAACAGTTTCCCAATGAAGCAGGTTTGTGTCCTTAAGATGTTTGACAGTACCTTGCTTATAAGGCAATCTTTCCTTTTCTCTGAAGGCCTCTCAACCTCTCCTCTCAGGCTTTTCTTCAGAATTCCCGTTGTCTCCTTAGAAAATGGCGTAAGCAGCTGTTCTAGAAAAATATCTAAGGCTGTCTTCACATTTTAGTGACCAAACCATGTCAGACCAGAATTTCAGTTAGCAATGTGAGTTCTCCTTCTAAATCCTCTAATGTCAACAAAACTGTAATGTCTCCATGGCTGGTGAAACTATAATGTATCGAACGCAATTCAAATACAAATGTTATTTATCTTCAGACACACAAAACATACAGTTAACTTTATTGAAAACTGTATCTCTAACACAGATAGCCATTGGCATCATGTGTGCATGCACACACACAACACCCACAATGACCATATTGTCAGTTGTGCATTTCTTTTTTTTTTTTTTTGCCATTCCTGGGCTTGAGCTCAGGGCCTGAGCACTGTCCTTGGACTTTCTCAAGGCTAGAGCTCTTCCGCTTGAGCCTCAGCACCATTTCTGGCTTTTTTCTATGTATGTGGTACTGAGGAATCAAACCTGGGTTTTCATGCATGCTAGGCAAGCACTTTAACCACTAGGCCAAACTCCCGGCCCAGTTGTGCATTTCTATTTAGTGACATTTACTACTAAACCACATGTTATTTTCCTGTTGAAGCAAAATGGCTAAAGTGGTCACTGGGTCCTGTGTGATTCACTGTCACTATCATTACAGGGTTGTAATGTGGAGGCAAGATTGCAGTGGTAGGCCACTGTCCTCTCCTTTACTTGTACCTGACTTCTCCCAGGACTATTAGAGTTCTCAGAGACTGAAGGAAGTAGCATAATCAGTAGAAATCATGGTTCAACTGTTACTTTGCTACTGATCATTACAGCAAAATCTTGACAAAAAAAGTCTCTAATGGGTTTTGAATATACTATATCCACCACATCAGAAACACTTGAGGCAGAAAGGGGACTTGACAGTAAGTAGAGTTTGCACTGTAAACAGCTGTTGGGTTTGTGTACCTGATGGTTCATCTTAGTTTCAGCTGACTCTTTTCCAGGTAGCTCCAGCCACAGATCCAGGACACAGACAGGAATTCTACAAAGGCACACATATTTAGACATATATACTCATTCCCATATACATCAGTATTTGAATCAAATTTAACTCCTGAGTAGATCCAAGCATTTCAAAGCAGTTGTTTGATTTTTTTTTACATTTGCTTTTGCTTGTTTCTCTCCACTGTCATGCATGTCTAAAATATACAGATCCCTTAAAATCAGGTTATATAAGAGAATTAGCTATGAATGGTATTTTAACTCTACTACTAATGATGAAATTACAATAACATTAACATTCTACTCAATTATATATTGCTTATCTTTGGTTAAACTTGTAAAAAACATTCTGGGTCTTTAGAATCTACTTGATTTGGATTCAAACTAAATACTCTTTTGCATAATAATTCTGTGATCCTAGGAAAATTGTTTTCTCTATATTTGCTAACATATAAAATAAAGGTAACTGTTCTACCTTGTTGAGAGGTTTGTTTCAGGAATTATCTACGACTTATAAAATTTACACAGTAGTTCTTGGCATCTAGAGATGAATATATGCTGTTATTTTAGGAGCACATACATTCATAGAAGATCTATGTGTGAATTTCAACACATTTTAGTAATTGTTAATAACAATCTGCATTTACATTTGGACAAGAACTTTTCCTATTAGTGAGGTTTTCACAGGAGCTATGGGGGAGGGTAGGCAAGTGTGGTGATAGTCAATTAGCAGAAATGGAAACTTAAATGGAACAGATCTCTAACTTTCTAATCTTAACCACCATGTTCAAAGTGTCAATCCTTTGCTTCCACCTCAGGATTCATTATTTTTTTTCCAGTCCTGGGGCTTGAACTCAGGGTCTGAGCACTGTCCCTGGGCTTTCTCAAGGCTAGAGCTCTACCACTTGAACCACAGCACCACTTCTGGCTTTTCTATGTATGTGATACCAAGGAATCAAACCTGGTCTTCATGCATGCTAGACAAGCATTCTACCACTAGGCCAAACTTCTGGCCCTCAGGATTCATTCTTGTCTCCACTGTTTTCAACTCTATTCCTTAAGCAGATCAGTCAGACAAAGTACCCTCAGCTTGCTATTTATTTTTTGTTCGTTGTATAAAAACATATTGGTTTTGTAACTCCCCCTGAAGAAAATTTGTCATCAAATTCTTGATCTACTACGTCATTTACACTCATCAATGGCTTAGCATTAGAACAAAGATAGGTTTAACTCAGCTAAGAATGACCTTCTATTGGTGGCCTACCAAGACATACATCTCAGAGGGTTTTCTTCTCTCTGGCAGAGCCTCAAAAGCTGCTGAGCTTCTTCCCACTTCATGAAGCAGTAGCTTAGGTAGGACATGATGCAACTTTTTTTGTTGTAAGCAAGTCAGGGTAGGATAGCTACAAGGTCAGAGAGAGAGGAAGGGATGGGCCCTAGACTCCAGGTCTGGTTCTCAGAGTGAGTACAGTTCTGCCCTTGATCATCAGACAGTAGTTGTTTGATGCTTTTCCAGTGTCATTAATGAATTTGCTTCCATTTATCAGAAGTACAAGTTGAAACACAAATATGACTGCAAGCATAATGAAATTAGGTAGCTGACAGTAAAGTCAGAAAGCTAAAATTTAAAAATTGGAATATTTTGTTATATATTATTCACCACTTGGCTCAGTATTTCAAGTCCACTTTAAAATGAGCTTTCAGAACTTTTGTCCTGAAACAATCCTGACCTCAAACTACTATTATCATCTTAATTTTGAACTTCTGTGTTTCCGTGCTATTTTGTTTTTGTTTAGATTTGAGTGGGGTTTTTTTTGTTTGTGTGTTTGTTTCTAACATTTTTTACTGTTCTGAGTCTCAGGGAGGAATCTCAGGTCCCTACATTTCCTGGTCTATAATTATTCCACAAGACAAAACCAAAGTGTTTGTAATGAAATTACATATGCCAGACTAACCCTTTAGGATTAGATTGTCATATACTATCACAACACATTTTTTTGTCAGTCCTGGGACTTGAACTCTATCCTTGGGCTTTCTGAAGGCTAGAGCTTTACCACTTGTGCCACAGCACTACTTCTGGCTTTTTCTATGTATATAGTACCAAGGGATGGAACCCAAGTCTTCGTGCATGCTAGGTAAGCACTCTACCACTAGGCATGGCCACACACTTCACCCCAACAACACATATTTAAACAAAAGTTATTCAGATACTAATAATATTTACAAATGAGAATATGTTCAGTTTATATAGAACGTAGTATTTCCAGAAAGTGTTCATGTTCATTTTGTCACATTACTGAGGTAGACATTCAGATGTCTCTAACTTTTAAATCCACAATGGACATTATGTTCTTCTTCATAAAGTTAATTTGTAATCAATTTAATATTTACTAATTAATTATATGCCTGTTTTTCCTCTTTCTGTCTTTCTTTCTTTCTCTTTTTCCTTCCTTCTTTCTTTCCTTCCTTTCTTCATTCCTTCTTTTTTTCCTCTCTTTCAGCAATACCAGAGTTTGAAGTCCTAGTCTTGTGCTTGCTCAGTTTGTATTCTAGGCTCACATACTGCTACCTGAGTCACACTTTTAAAAGTTCTGCATTTTGAGATTTACAATAGAACAAAACCTAGATACATAAGGCCAGATAGTATGATGCTAAATGAAAGGACCTCCAGGATATAGAAACAAAAGCCATATAATGAGTGATTGTTGTCCTTAATGTACAGTGTTATCTCTCATCACTTTTGCTGTCCCTTGGTTATCTCATATTGTTACAGTATTTCACCTTGTTATCTGATATATTGTATATGTGCTTGATTGGTTATTTGAAATTGGATAGGGAAGAGGGGAAAACAATATGAGTGGTGGTGGGGGGAGGGAAATGGGGACCATGACATGAGAAAGGGTATCAAAGTATGTGAAGTAATGCACCTTCTATCTTGTGAATATAATGTAACCCTTCTATTAATTGCAATAAAAAATATAAGAAAAAAAGTTTTGCATTTTGCTAGTCATTTTGGAAATGAAGTTAGCAATGTGTTCTGTCTAGGCTGACATGGAACCATGATCCTCCAACTCAACCTCCAAAATAGGATGACTGTCATGACCCACTGCTGCCCAGATAATTATACGACAATTTTTATTAACATGTTATTATGGGCTGTTTTCAACAGACGTTTTTAAGAAAATTTTGTGTAAACATTTTATAATATGATTTAAGGTTTGTGATTTGTCCCCTCCTCTTTAATCCAATTTATAGTTGAATAATTGAAGTCAAGTTTGAAAGTAAATATGGACTTCTTTGGCTGTAGTGTTTATTTGTTTATGTGTTTATGGCTATTTGACAAAAAATTATGATGCTACCAAAATCTCCATAGAAAAGATAGGGAAGACCAAAAATGCTACTTGAAATGATTCTTTTTTTTTTTTTTTTTTCTGGCCCTGCTCGCTGGCTCCGGCCCCGCTCCGGCCCGCTCGCTCCGGCCCTGCTCGCTCAGGCCCGGCTAGGCCCTCTTTCTAGCTCAGGCCCCGCTTGCTCCGGCCCCTTCTCACTCCGGCCCCTTCTCGCTCTGGCCCCGCTCGCTCCCCCACGCTCCGGTCCTGCTCGCTCCGGCCCCTCTCGCTCCGGCCACCACTTGGTCCGGCCACCACTCGGTTGGGCTCTGTTCACTTCAGCTCAGCTCGCTTCTTTCGCTCTCTGTCACCGTCGCAGTCTTGTCTCTGCCACTTTTCCGGTTTGGTTGTGTATGTGGGATACCGAGGAATCGAACCCGGGTCTTTGTGCATGCTAGGCAAGCACTTTAACCGCTAGGCCAAACTCCCGGGCCCCCTTGAAATGATTCTTAAAGGGATGAAAGTTGTGGCATGTGTCTAGAATCCCAGATACTTGATAAGCAGAGGTAGTAGAATCACACTCTGAAGCTGGCACAGGCAAATGCATGAGACCCTATCTGAAAAACAAACTAAAAGCAAAAGGACTATAGGTTTGGGGGCCAGGACTTAAATGGTAGAGAGCTGGAGTTTACTCTCTAGTACCATACCAAAAATAATCCATAAATTATTAAAGCCATTAAAAGTGAAAACTGAAAACAGAGAAGTCCCCATTGTTGTCAAAAACAATCTGAAAACTATTATTGTTTCCTCTCAGAACAGCTTAAGGGCTGGGTACCTGTAGCTCACACCTGAAATATCAACTCCTAGGAAGTTGAGATCTAGAAGAGTTTGAATTAAAGCTAATCTTGTCAGAAAAGTCCATAGGACCCCATCTCCAATTAACAGTAAAAAATCTTACTGGAGGTGTGGCTCAAGGGGTAGAACACCAACCATAAGCAAGCAAGCTGAATGAGTGCAGCACCCTGAGTTCAAACATGGGTACCCAGAATACAAGCAAATAAACAATAACACCAAAATAGCCTACTTTTTTTTTAAATGATTGTTTCTATTTCCCAAGAGGCCAAATAAACTGCTTAATGGAATTGAAATAATAGACTATCCTTCTACTGTTTGCAGTCTAAAAGGCAGATAACAAAGTATTTACATATAAACAGCTTCTATTTTTATATATATGCAACAAAGTATTCACATGTATTCACATGTAAGCCTATGAAATAAAAAAAAATATTGTCATCATGGAAAATATCACCTAGACTTAACTTACATCAGAAAGTCAGGAAATCCTCTTTGTGAAAGTACATTTTAGACCTGGAACAGAGATTTCACTCAAGGCTTTGTAAAATGTTTACATGTTTTTGGAGAAACATTTCGTGTCATTTTGCTTTTGAATTTGTTTTTGGGTTTCACCCTAAGTATATTGGAAAACTGAAAAGAAAGTTTAAGCTGAGAAATAGTGTTTCATAAAATGAGATTTAAAAAGAACAAGGATTTTCTTCCTGGAGAGCAACTGATGTGTAAAGGCTCCAGCATATCTTTTAATCCAATAATATTTAAAAGTTTATCTAAGGAAATAAGCAGTATATTAAATGTTTATATAAAATCTAAATGATTTTTATCACACTGTAAAAAGGGAATTGAAAAAAATTGTAAAAGCCATTTTAGTAGAGGAATGTTTCAATAAATAATATATACTTTTTGTTTATTCTTACTATCTTTGTACAAAGAAGTTTTAATTCAACATATCAGTTTGAAAGTACCTGGAGGACTATGAGGCTGTCATTAAAATAAAATCCAATGTATTTATTTTAGATCATGTTGTCAGCTATGCTACCATTCTTATCCACAGAAATAAATATTGGAAATAAATATACCCAGACATTCGTAATAGTTATGTGTAAATGATAACATTTACAATTTTCTTTTAGTTTTATATTATGAATTTGCCAAATGCTATAAATTAATCTTATGAATCTTTTTTTTTTTTTTTTTTTGCCAGTCCTGGGCTTGAGCTCAGGGCCTGAGCACTGTCTTTGGACTTTCTCAAGGCTAGAGCTCTACCACTTGAGTCTCAGCACCATTTCCAGCTTTTTGCTATGTATGTGGTACTGAGGAATCGAACCTTGGTCTTCGTGCATGCTAGGCAAGCACGCTACCACTAGGCCAAACTTCCGGCCCCTTGTGAGTCTTTTCTATAAAACAACAAATGTCTATTGTAGATTTTATATCTTACCCATCAATTCCAAAGTTACTTATGCAAGTGTGTTTATTAAAACTTTCCACCCCATTGAAATATATGTGTGTGTGTGTGTTTTGCCATTTTTTATGACAAAAGACATATTGCCAATATTCTCACGTGTCACCATATTTGTGTATTTCTATATGTTTCCACCTAACAATGTGTTTCTTTATCTTGTTTCTTTGTCTTTCTGCAGGCATTTGCCTGGTGGCCTGACTTACTGGCTGAGCATGCAGAAAAGTTCTGGGCTTTATTCACAGTAGATATGGATACCGCACTGGAGGCTCAACCACAAGACTCCTGGGATAGTTTTCCTCTTTTCCAGCTACTTAATAATTTCCTCAGAAATGACAGTGAGAGCTTCCATTTCTTTGGGTGGGGATGTGGGGGAGAGGTGAGGATGTTGCATATGTAAACGTGTACTTTAGAGCCCTAGCACTTCAACAGGAGCTGAGGAGGGTAAGCAGTATGTGTGTATGCTTAGCCTCTCTGGGTGTGTCACACCAGGGTCTGAAAGAAACAAGTGAAACAGTGCTTCACTGAGATTTAGCCCTCCTTAATTCCTATTCTCCAACCTTAGTTGAGGACTGATAACATACACATCCTTCTCTTTGCCCTTGTGAGTTGGGTTAAAAAGTCTCCAAAGCCCTTGAGAGTGCTCTCATCTTTGAGAGACACCTTAGAATTCTGTCCTCATTCTAAAAAGTATCATTCTAAGCTCCCACTAACAGGGTCTGAGGTTACACTGTTAGCAGGAGCATGGATTTATCCCCTCACATCACAGGAAAATATTGCTGTGTGGTATGACTTCTCCCTTCGGTATTTCAATATTTAAAAGAATGTAAATAATAACTCCTATAGTTCTACTAGAGAGTCGAGCAGCCAGTGTAAAACCAGTTATTATGAAGATTTTACCATACTGATTCCTGTAATGTGTGATTCCTGTTATAGTGTGATTTCCTGTGGTATTATGTGTGTGACACAGAGAGAGAGAGACAGAGACAGAGACAGAGACAGAGAGACAGACAGAGACAGACAGAGAGAGAGGAGGGAGGAGAAAGGGAGAGAGAGAGGAGAGTGAAAGAAGGAGAGGGAGACCTACTGGGGCATTACACTCGCATTCACATTTCCCCCCTTATGACTGGATCTCTACCACTTGAGCTATGTCTCCACTTCAGGCTTCTTGGTAGCTAATTAGAGATAAGAGTCTCAAAGATCTTTATTGTACGGGATAGCTTTGAACCACAATCCTCAGATCCCAGACTCTTAAGTATGTAGGATTACAAGCATGATACTTCTTTTAGTTTCCTAGACTCGGGTCTAGATGGTACTGGCATTCTCCGTTGCAATACTTGCTCTTATCATGGAATCCAAATCTCTTTGTTAAAAAGAAAAAAAAAACTTTTCCAATTGTAGAGCAGGTTAAACAATGCCTCCTTCCGACCTCTGGTTCTAGTTTGTTTTACATGATCCATGCTACTTGTTTTATATCCTTCTCCAGCTTTTAATCAAAATCCATGTTTTCATACTTCTTTCTTCATAACTAACACACTGGCTCTTATCACTCTCATTCACTCTTTCTTACCTTTCTTGGTTATTCATCCCCATGAGTCTCAGCTCTGATTAGGGAAAAACCTTATTGAGATATGAAGTTATAGAAGATACCATTGTCTCCAGAGATATGCCAGACTTTAGATATCAAGCAGGTTAAGAATCTTTGTGCTAACATGTGGAAGGGTATCAGTGTATGTGAATTAATGCACCTTCTATCTGGCAAATATCATGTAACCCTTTTATTAAATACAATAAAAAAAATCTTTGTGCTAGTATGAGAGGTACCATGTTATAGCACCTAATAACATGGTGTGGACATTTGTGCCAGACATTCACACCTCTCCCTCACTTAACCTTTGGCAATAATTTCACCTCTCAGTTTTAGATTCATTTATGAAAATATAATAATAGCACATACAGAGTTGTAAGCATAAATTCATAAGCTGATAATTCATACTGAATAGATGCTATTTATTTTGTTAGTTCTTTCTTTCTAAAAGATACTTGTCACATTCAAGCTAAAGAACAAAGCAATAGTTCCTCCTTCAGATTCAGCCACAGTACCTGCTCTCAGAAGTTACTCACATTTAATTATCCCCTTATGAATCATTTACTCTGAATATTAGCCTCTCCCAGTTTTGAGGATTCAATTTGAGGCCCTCACACACTTCCAGTGGCTCTCTTCCTTTCCCAGTCTCCTCACATCTATTATGTTCTGCTAATGAATTGCAAGACTGCAATTTAAGACATGCATAACAATAGACTGTCTACCAAAATTTAAAACAGATATTAGCTATAATGCCTCTAAATAGGGTAAATGGTGTTAGATTTTTGTTTTAATACTGCTTTCTCAATTTGAATGAAAACTTAAGAATCAACCATATTCGTTTATGTTAGGTTTTAGTCAAAAGTAGATAGTCATTGCAAGTAATTAGTAAACTTAATGAATCACTGATCTTACTTAAACTGTTAGAATTTGCTTTATAGAAGAAAACAAAACATTGTGTAGATGCCTTAGACATATTCCTGGCAACCACTACTACAATCAAGCATATTAACATCATATTAACATTATATTTGCTTTTAAGAAGAATTCTTACAAGTGAATATTTAGGGAATATCAAAATGAGAAACCATGAAATGATCACCTTTAATGAGATTTGCAATTTTTTTTTAAATTTGGAACATTTCGCGAATTTGCATGGCATTCTTGCTCAGGAGCCATGCTAACCTACTATATTGTTCCAATTGTGTAAATAGGCTGCTGATGAGAGCACTAATCCTCCTCCCTGTTTGGGGTTATTTATATAATATTGACCAGTACTACATATAAAATATTATGTAATATGATTGTTGTGTAATACTTATAAGATTGAAGCATTGCATTCAAGCACTCTCAATTTCGACGATAAAAAGAGATCCTGTCTTTGATTTTTGCAGTGATTAGCAGATTTTAGAAAACATCAATTATTTCTGAGAAAAACAGCTCCTTTGTGTAGTGAGATAAGTAGAAAAGTTCCCCCGTGCCATAATTTCCTCTTTGGACTGGGAGTATGGAATGAGCTAGGGAATTGAAATAGAGCTCAGTAGCCTCCACCTATATTCACGAGGTCTTATCATCACCATGAAGTTGGTGAAACAATTTTTCTAGGCATTATGATGCCCCTTGATGATAATGCAGGATATTGTTAATGTTATATATTTGTTTTATTACATGCTTTTGGTACTCAAGTGAAGAGTTAGGAGATTTCATTGTTTGATGTCAATATAAGCTGTCCCCAAATTATTTTTCACAAACTCATTTCCTAAACACTGTGTATACTTTTAGTTCCATTTAAGAAGAGATCTTTGCATGATAGCTATGGTATTACAGGGTTTGCCATATTGACCCAATCAGACATTAACATCAAAATCACACTTCATTACAACTTAAATTAGCCACGGGCACTGGAAACAGAGAGATGGATTAGAAGTTCTATCTTGAAAATTTATTGAATCACAAGACTTACATGGATGTGTGTGTGTGTATGTGTGTGTGTGTGTCTGTGTGTCTGTGTGTGTGTGTCTGTCTGTCTGTCTAAGTCTGTGTTTATGTTTGTATGGCTGTTTATCTGTGTGTGCCTGTATACATAACAGAAAGCACACCACTAATTAGAGATTTTAAACGATTGTGATTCCTTATAAATACCAATTCAAAATAATTTTTAATCATTAACAAGATGAGGGGGTGGGGTGGAGGGAGGGAAATGGAGACCAAGACATGAGAATGGGTATCAATTTATGTGGTGAATATAACGTAACCCTTTTATTAACTACAATAAAAAATATGAAAAAAATTGCTAATCACCATATCAAGAAATAGTCTTATATTTTATGTTTGGTTTTCTAAAATTTGAAATTAACAAGACCCCTCAAACACATAGTAATATTAGAATTTGTACCTTATTTGTGGCTGTAACAGATTACAGAAGGGATTTTTGTTTTATTTTTGGTCAGTCCTGGGCCTTGAATGTTTCTGAGCTTCTTTGTCTCAGTGTTTGAACTTCAGTCACAGTGCCACTTTTGGCTTTTTCTGAGTAGTTTATTGGAGACAAGAGCCTCACAAACTTTCCTGCCTGGGCTGGCTTCAAACTGCAGTCCTCAGGACTTTGCTTCCTGAGTAGCTGAGGAGTACAGACATGAGCCACTGATACTTGACAGAAGGGTTTGCTTTTGGTTTTGTTTTTGTTTTTAAGCTGTTTCCGTGAATGATTTACTGTCTTTTATTAAAATCTTTATGCTTGGGCCGGGAGTTTGGCCTAGTGGTTAAAGTGTTTGCCTAGCATGCATGAAGACCCGGGTTCGATTCCTCGGTACCACATACATAGAAAAAAGCCAGAAGTGGTGCTGAGGCTCAAGTGGTAGACATCTAGCCTTGAGAAAGTCCAAGGACAGTGCTCAGGCCCTGAGCTCAAGCCCAGGACTGGCAAAAAAAAATAAAAAATAAAATAAAATAAAATAAAATCTTTATGCTATGATATATTTAAATGGCTGTTTATCACTGGGTGAGTGAGAAACATTTTAAATAAGCCTCATCACCTTTCCAGATGAGGAAGGCTTACCGCTAAGAGGCAATGAGCCAGTAGGGGCTTTGTCCATGAGGAGAGCTGGTGGAGACCAAAATGGATGGGATCTAATCACTGTCATCTCATAGAAATTAACAAAAAATTAGCAAAGGAGGTTCTTGGAGGAATTTAAAGAGACTCTTAACTTAAAAAAAAAATAAAACCAGTAAAGGCTTAGAGTTCATTGTAGAGGGCTGAGAAGAGTTGAAGAGCACTGTATGGGGTCAGTGACCTTGGACCTGCACAATTGAGTACACAAGGAAGTAAGTTGTACGAAGGTACAGTCTGTAGCACCATTTATTTCAAGTTCCAACCTTAAATACTTTTCTTAAAACCAGGAAACTGCCAGAGGTTACAAATGAGAAGTGATTGACATCGCCCAAAGTCATCATGATAACAGCTTACTTCCTTGTGTACTCAATTGTGCAGGTCCAAGGTCACTGATCCCATACTCGGTCCCCAACAGAGCACAAAGGTGGATGCATGGTTTTTGCATACATACATCTTGTCACCACGTCTATGACAAGGCCTTTGTGACTTCCAGGGAGAGAACAATTAGTGAAGAAAGCCAGTGAAATCTTCAAATTTGCTTTCCATTTTAAAGAATGAAATACATGTTACATGTGATTAGGACAAGTGGTAGCTTTAAAAATCCTTGGAGGTGAAATGTGGGTGTCCTCCAGGGAAGCGTATCAGCTGTACCACTGTCACCACGGTGTTAGTGACTGTCCTCAACTTCCCACCCCTCACAGCCTCACTCACTGGTTCCCACAGCAATGCAACTGATGAAAACAAACCAACCTCCACTTCTGGCCAAAAAAATTTTTTTTTAAAAAAAAAGACCCAAAGCTTGCTCACCTTCCAACCTTCCACTCAGCCTCCCTAACCAGCCTCCTTTCCTCCACTAGAGATAATTAGATGGGCAATCACACATTAAACGGTATCTAAGGAAACACTTTTGAAAGAGAGATGTATTAAAGTTGAGGGGAAAATAAAATGTTTTCATAATGAAGTAATTAGCATGATAGTGAAACGATACTAAGTGGCTATAAAACTACCACAAATAGATTCTACCCCGGCTTGCTATGTTGTACCATTGTCCCAAGGAGAATAGACATGGCAAGTGACCGCTTACGACAAATGCAAGCCATCATCTGCAAATGGCACAAATCGCTTTCTTTCAGCACTTACTGAAAGGCAAGCCCTCAGAGCCAGTCACCTTTTAATCTGTGGATATGCTAGCAAGTGGCAAATGACCATTCTATGGGGAACAAATTCCCCAGTGAAAAATCCCATGATGCTGCTGCTTTAATTAACAGCCTTTTCACATTGCTAGCACATTAAAGCCATCGTGGATCACACTGCTTGTAATCACCGCCTTTGCCTAAACGAATAAATGATCGGGCTCCACACTAAGTGAAAACCTGTTCTCCAAGACTTTCACCTTCATAAAGATGGGCTCCTGAAAAATCTGGGGGAGGGAGGAAAGGGAAAAAATTGGAATGTGGTCTCATGAGGATAAAAAGGCTAGTGTTAATAATTAACAAGGAGAGTGAAGTGGAGTCAAATTAGCCATAATAGAGCCCAGAGTGACTGGCAAAGTCACCTCTCATTATCAAAAAACTCATTAAGAAATGAAGAGGTGGAAATCCCGCTGGGTTATTCTCGCACTTAGGCTGTATCAGAGATTATTTTTTAGATTTCTTTCAAATGAAGAATCGCTAGGTCACCACATTATATATTAGGTTAATCTTCAAGATTTGAAATATACAGGGCTGACATCTGTGTGTTATTCTCCTCCAGTGCTTAAATGAGCTGTCGATCTGAAACTCATGAATTGGTGCTTATAGATATATCTGTATACACACAGACGAGGAACAATGCAAAAAGCTTGAAGCTTCAAAATTATACCAAGTGTGTGTGTGTGTGTGTGTGTGTGTGTGTGTGTGTGTGTGTGTGTGTCAGCATGGCTTTTTTTAAAAAAATTTTAATTGTATTTTATTGTCAGACGTCGTTTCTTGGACATTGGTATACCTTCCCATGTTTTTCTCCCACTTTCCCTCCTCCCATTCCCTCCCAATCATCTTGTTTTCCCCCTTCCCTTCCCTATTTCCAATAAACACATGTACAGTATATCAGGAACCAAAGTCAGATATAGTAACTACATGCACAGGTGCTTTACAAATAATGCCATGACCACCAAAATGGGGAAAATGTATTTAACTCTAATCCCCAGAGTCGACTGAATTTTAAATTGTATGTCAGAATTTGTTTTACTAATCAAAATAAAAGGAGAAAAAAATTGAAGAGCAGAAACAACAGTTCTTTTCCCTTTGATTCAATTCTACAGTACAGATAGAATTGAAATCTGCTTTCAGCATTCTCTTAGAGTTTAATGGTTCAAAGATAATAAACAGTTCTAAATTTTCTGTGCATCTTTCATAGATTTTCAGAAACATCTCTAACTTGTGAAGACCCAGGCTTTTCAGAGCTCCACTCTGCACAGCTGTGGATGAGGTTAGAGGTGTAGTTGGTATCTGCCCTTACTGGGAGCAGAGATTGTGGAATGCAAGCCCTGAGATCAGGAAGCTCAGTGTAGATGGAGTGGCTTACAGACTTTTGCCTTTGGCTGTAATATTGTCATACACCTTGGTTAAAGTTTATATTGACTTCTTCATTTGATTCTTCAAGAAACAGGTGTTAAATACATATAATCTATAAATCCCAATGAGCCTTGTTGCTATGTCAATTAATAAGAAATAATTCCTGCCTTAGAGAAATATCAGCTCAGTGGAAGGGGTAGAAATTTTATATGTGTATACATGTATATATACATATATTACAATAGACTGCATACATAAGGTGTATATGTATAGATAAATCTATAATGTATGCATATATGTCTACATTATATACATATATTATTATACACATTATTTATAAACACATGTATGTGTATAAATGTAGATATTGCATTAGACTGCATAAATAATTTATAGGTCTCATTTTGGATACTGTCCTGTGAAATTTTTATTACATTTTCAAATTTGAATTTGTTGTTTTTGTATTTTTGTGCAAAATATAAGGAACAACAATGCACTCTCTTTTTACCTCTCTCTAGATACATACTACATACAAATATGTGTGCTATGTATTTTTTTAAAGAAACACCTCTGGGGAAAGAGAAAGTTAGTTATATCGTTAGGAAGTTGCTGCGGTAGTTAAAGTAAATACTAAAATATGTAAAAATGCTCACCGTGTTTTTAATTAAAAAGGAAAAAGTCTAATATGTTTTCTATTCTACTTAAACTTCTTGAGACATTCTTAAGATTTCCGTTAGAAGGCAGTTTTCTTTTATTGATAATTATACAACTGAAAGATGTTTATTGGGTGACTACTTAAGAGGCCAGATTCTTGGCTGGCTGCTCTTCGTCAGTCTCGGGGTTCATTCAGTTTCCTTTGATATCATGCTACTCTAGGCTACAGTGTTTTTCAACCTTCTCTTCTGAAGCCCATGTTCATATTTCTTGTTAAGTGTATCTTCATTAGTTGTACTGATCAGCATGGAAAACAACCTGTTGTATTGTATCTTAATCTGTTACATTTTTCTTGTTTGGAACTGACAGAATTCGTAACTGTTCATATAGCAAAGACTGTTAACTTTGTTGTAGTTGGTGTTGTGTTCGTCCATTGCTCATGATGTAATCAGTTCCTTCTAAAATACCTAATTAGAATTTTAGGAGGGGAAAAATCATTTCCTTGTAATCTAGACAGACTAATTGGAAGAAGGTATAGCAGCATAAAACTGGATTATGTAGGTTTAAGGTGCAGCAGCATATTTTTGCCTCAACAATAACACATGAATTCTTTTGTGTATTAATTTTACCCACAGATTGTTATCTCAATAATTGGTATTAATTGGATCATAATTTAAATTCTCTGTTGAAATCTTCCTATTAAAATCCTATGACAAGTCCTTTTGTAAATGTAACACTTTGGGGTATGTAAATAATCAACACTAATTTATTAATTATTAGAGATGTTCAAAATAATTGGACCCATCTGTGTCCTGAGTATAGCTCTCATATAAGCCTTTTGCTTTCTTTTTGTCATTTGTAGCTGTTTGATGTCATTGATTTTCATTATTTTCTGCCGAGGTGATATTTGGGAACGTGGATTCTTTCAGAGGAAGAGATGGCTATTTTGATCAGCAAAGCAGGTTATTGCAACTGCTTTTTGAGATTCCATAGCAATTCTTTTTAACTTTCACTGCAAATAGCACCAGAAACCTTTCTTGGATGAGTTCACATTGAGAGCTTATATCTCTCAAGAATTGTTACTCTGGGTGCTTCACAAAGGCTTGATTTAAAAGACAGGTGACAATCCCAAATCATAACCAGATGGGGAAGGTGGAAGCATTCCCTCTAATGCCTCCGGCTATGTGTTAAGAGGAGCTTTTGTCATTGTCTGATAGGAGGAGGATGCAACTGGCATATGGGCAACCAAGACAAAGCATACATTTGCATAGACAAGTAAGATGCAGTGTCATTTCTGCAGCCCTGCCCATTGAAGCCGAGGGTTTTCTCCTTTCTCTCCCCCTCCCCGTGTATTTCTCTTGATTCTCCTATCTCTCCCATTCCTTGGAATATTTCTCTCATTCTTTTTCTCCCTTCCTTTGTTGTCTTTCCCTTCTCCTTTCTCTACTAATTACCAAATGAAAGTCAGTTTCTCAGGATTTTCAAATGTGGGTTCATGGTTACTTTTAGAAACAATTTTTTAAAAAGTGTGCTAGGCATGTAACACATGATTAGCATAGCAGTCTAGTATCTTATATATATATATGTATATATATATGGGTTTAACCTCTACTAACATAAAATAAATAACAAAGTAATGAAATGTAATGAAGTGCAATAAAATAAAATAATATAATGAATTTGATTAAATAAATGTAAGCATAATCTGAAATAAGAACAAAATTTTGGACAGAATCTAGGTAGTCTCCATTTCCTCCAAATTCTGTGAGAATAATTACTTATTATAAAGAGGGATGATTAAAGAAAAATGCGTGTACAATTAAAATAATATATACAAAATAACCAATCTTCATATCCAACAGAGTTTTTAGTAATGTGATCATACTTATGGATAAATAGTGTTTAGTTTTGTTTTGTTTTTGTCAGTTGAGGGGCTTGAACTTTGTGCCTGGGCGTTGTCCCTGAGCTCTTTAGCTCAAGGCTCCTGTGCCTGACTCTTGAGCCTCAGCACCATTTCTGGTTTTCTAGTGGTTAATTGGAGATAAGAATCTCACATTCGGGGCCGGGAGTTTGACCTAGTGGTAGCGTGCTTGCCTAGCATGCACAAAGACCTGGGTTCAATTCCTCGGTACCATATACATAGAAAAAAGCTGGAAGTGATGCTGAGGCTCAAGTGGTAGAGTGCTAAGCTTTGAGAAAGTCCAAGGACAGTGCTCAGGCCCTGAGCCCAAGCCCAGGACTGGCAAAAAAAAAAAAAAAAAGAATCTCACATTCTTTAGTGCTCAGGCTGACTTTGAACTGTGATCCTCATATCTTAGCCTCCTGAGTAGCCAGGATTATAGGTGTGAGCCACTGTGCCCAGCAAATAGAATTTTTATCACATTATTTTTTAGCATATTTATTTTACATAAGGAGGAGAGGATATGCAAACTTGTATGGATTCTGTGGCTTATATATAATGCCATCTCTTGAGTTATAACATAGAAATCTTATTACTGAATACAAGTGTTCCTTTACCCAGCAAACAGACATTTGCTCTGAGGTAGGTACTTAGTGTGATTTTGAGATACAGTCCCTGCCACAAAGAGCTTCAACCCCAAAGGAAGAGAGAAAGATGTCAACAATGCAGAAACAATGTGTATATAAAGGACCCCAGTAGAAAACTGTTCAGGCTAAGACACAAACAAGGGAAATGTTTAACTGGGAAAGGATTTGAACAGAATCATAAAAATCATTATGACTGTACTATAAGAAATAGAGGTATGCTGCACGTGGTGGCACACACCTGTAATCCTAGCTACTCAGGAGGCTGAGATCTGAGGATCGAGGTTTAAAGCCAGCCCAGGCACAAAAGAACCTGATATTCTTATCTTCAGTTAACCTCTAGAAAATGGGCAATGGGGCTTGGCTTAAGTGTAGGGTGGTAGCCTTGAACTGAAGAGCTCAGTGACAGTGCCCAGGCAGAGTTCAAGCCCTATGACCCACAGAAGAAAAAAAGAAATAGAAACACATTACCTGGAGAGGCCATTTTGAGAAAGATCTCAGTGGGCTTTCCTACCATGCTAAAGCTTTTAGAAGTTGTCATGAGTAATCTAAGAGATTGTAATCTTAAGGAATGTTACATTTTACACTTTAGCAGCTTAGCTTTACATTTTAGCAGGTCCCTTTGTTTGAGATTTTGAGAAGACAGGCTATATATCATAGGGGCAATGCGGATCTTGAAGGTCAGTCAAGAGACTACTGCATGAGACTAGAAGAGCAGACTTAGTGCAGCAGCTGTAGTGACGAAGATTGGAGAAAGGTCTAAAGAATAGAAAAATACACATTTGATCACTAATTTGGTGGTGGGAGGGAAGGGAGGATGTGCTACCATCTCCCTGTTGCTTGTGTAGTGATCAAGTAAGAAACCACCAGTATTGCCCTAAGTATGGGAATGTAAGGTAATTCATTGCTTTATTTTGGTCAAAATATTCTGATAAGCGATGAATGCAATGCTTATCCTGAGAAATCTCTCTTTTTTGTTAAACAAATGCATTTAGATCATCTGACACTTAATCTTTAAACCATTATAGTACTTAGTAATAGTGAATATAATTTTTCTTTTAAGATGACTTCACTAACAATGCACATAATCTCTAAGAGTATAATGAAGTGGAGTTTTAAACAGTGAAGCACAGTGATCATTTATAGATACAATAATTTGATACATGAATGTTTTGGGGGTCTCAGTATAGATAAAAAGAATAACTGGTTACAGTACCCATCAAGATGGAGACCCTAAGTGCTTTGTATTTTTATTGTTAAATAATCCAACATATAAATTAAGCTTTGGGCAGAGAGTATTGGAGTATGGCAGCATAAAACTTTGCAGCTTTCAATAGTGATAATATTATCAGTACATGGAGTATTGTCACCATGTTAATTCTTCTTTTACTTTAATTTTATTGTAAGGGTACTGTCAGAGAGGTTATAGTTGGTTATATGAGTAAGGTAAGGTAATGAGTATATTTCTTGTCGAACATTGTTACCCCTCCCTCTTTCCCCCAGTTTTCCTCCCCCCAGTTCCTCTCCAACATAGTTCATTTCCAACATATAACTTGTGCATTGGTTAACCCTTTGTCTCACCATTTTGTTATTCCCTATATAAGAGAGAAAATCAGTGTTGCTTATCCTTTTGAATTTAGATTGTTTTCTATACCATTGTTATAGGTCTACTGTTGTCCACCCTCTGACAGATTTAATAATCACATAAGTATCAAGTGCATTTTCATATATACACCATGATAATAAAAGTGATACATTTTCTCCAAGTATATTTTTTTCTTTTCTTTTTTTTTGCCAGTCCTGGGCTTGAGCTCAGGGCCTGAGCACTGTCCTTGGATTTTTTTCAAGGCTAGAGCTCTACCACTTGAGCCACAGCACCACTTTCGGCTTTTTATCTATGTATGTGGTACCGAGGAATCAAACCTGGGTCTTCGTGCATGCTAGACAAGCACTCTACCACTAGGTCAAACTCCCGGCCCCTCCAAGTATATTTTTGCACAAAAGAAGATAAGGTACGAAACGGGCATAGTTTGAGTATTTTATAAAAGATAGGAGTTGTTAATTATTAAAATCCATAGAAATGAATGAGATGTCTGAGATGTTCTCCCATCCTTTACATGTACCACTCTAATCTAAACCACTCTTTATTTACAGTATCTAGTAGGTCACTAATGTCCTCAGCACTTGGCCACTTCTACTTTCCACAGAGCAGCCAGAGTTGTCACACTATGCCACTCATCTATGTCACAATAAAATGACAAATCTTCTCATCACATTTAGTAAAACCTCTTCTCTAGAAGATTCTGAGATCCTAAACACCTCTCTCACTTCCAGTAAAACCCACACTAAGAGTATACTAAGCTCTACACACTTCTGTGAACTATCATCCCCCAATTCTTCCCATCCCCCGCAGATGCTCCTCTTTCTAGGACACTAGCTTATCCCAGCTTATTCTTCTATATAAAGTGTATACTAGCTGCTCCCTTGCCCTGGAAATCTTCCCTGCAATTCTTCCATGGGAACTTCTTCTGTTATTTATTTTTTTATTCACACCATAACATTTTTTAAAAATTGTTTGCAGGAAGAAAATTTCTTATAAAAAAAAGAATTTTCAAAAAACAGAAAGAAATTTCAGAGCCAGGCGTGGTGGCTCATGCCTATAATCCTAGCTATGCAGGAGGCTGAGATCTGAGGATCAAGTTTGGCCTAGTGGTAGAGTGCTTGCCTAGCATGCAGAAGACCGGGTTCAATTGCTCGGTACCCCACATACATCGCAAAAAGCCGCAAGTGGTGCTGGTGCTCAAGTGGTAGAGTGCTTGCCTTGAGAAAGTTCAAGGACAGTGCTCAATCCCTGAGCCCAAGCCCAGAACTGGCAAAAAAAAAAAAAAGTTCAGGTTTCTTTTCATTGGTTTATTCAGTCATGTACCATTAATCTCTTTCCTGATCCTTTTTTTTTTTTTTTTTTTTTTTTTGCCAGTCTTAAGCTTGGGCTCAGGGCCTGAGCACTGTCCTTGGACTTTCTCAAGGCTAGAGCTCTACCACTTGAGCCTCAGCACCATTTCCGGCTTTTTTTTTCTATGTATGTGGTACCGAGGAATCGAACCCGGTATTCATGAATGCTAGGCAAGCACTCTACCACTAAGCCAAACTCCCGGCCCCCTGATCTTTTTTTTTTTGTCTTAAATTTGTTCCCAAAGTCCAGACATTGTCAGCTGTGGTTAGAATTAGTTAGGTCAGAGTGTGCCTTCCAATCATTCTACAATCTGTGCATTCTCTCTCTCTCTCTCTCTCTCTCTCTCTCTCTCTCTCTCTCTCTCTCTCTCTCTCTCTCTCTGTCTTTCTCCTTCTCTCTCTCTCTCCCTCCCTTTCTCTCTCCCTTCCTTCCCCCTCTCTCCCCCTCTTTCTCTTTGTCTCATTGTCTCTCATTTTGTCCCCCAAAGTTTATCTTCTAGCATTAACCTCCCATTTTTACATACTATATTTTTAGTTCAATAATCCTGACAAATAGGATCTTCTTGTCTCTCCCTCTCTTTCTCTGTATTTTGAATATTTTTATTATCTATAAGTAGTTGTACAATTGTGTGGCATTTACCAAAGCAGTTTTACAGTACAATGCATCTTTTTTTTTTTTTTTTTGCCAGTTCTGGGCTTGAGCTCAGGGCCTGAGCACTGTCCTTGGACTTTATCAAGGCTAGAGCTCTACCACTTGAGCCTCAGCACCACTTCTGGCTTTTTTCTATGTATGTGGTACCAAGGAATCAAACCCGGGTCTTCATGCATGCTAGGCAAGCACTTTAACCACTAGGCCAAACACCCGGCCCAGTACAATGCATCTTGATCAATGTCACGTCTCTCAAAATTCTCACCCTCCTAACCCACAAATTATATTATGAGATGTAAGCCAGACCTAGAGAAACACAGGTTACATGGTTTCTCTCATTTGTGGTAGGTAAAAGGTACCAAAATTCTACAATTAAACCAACCAGGTGGTAAACAAGAGGTTACAAATGGATTAACTAAAATTTAATAGACTGTATGGACAGAACTAATGATGTAATTCTTTTAAAAAGTCTAAGTCAATGCCCAACAAAATAAGAAACAGGAAATAGGTACTTGCAAGAGTGGAGGTTAGGACCAAGGGCAGAAGGGTAGAAGAATGAAGGGGGAGGCAGAGAATGTTGGCAAGAATTCAGAATTGAGAAATACAAGGAAAAGGGTGGGTAGAGGGGAGGTGAAGATGTTGAAGCGGTGATCAAAATTCATCGTACATATAAATTACTTTGCCAAATACCAAAAAAGAAACCCTCAACTTTCTGTTATTTACATTTGACTGAAATACCATGGCTTCTAGGAGTGAGATAAAATATTTTTTGCCAAGGATCATTTAGATATTTATAATATCATATGAACCATACATAATTATCAGTACAGGAGGACAAGATTACAAAACTATCCTGTTCATGTATCATATTTTTTCGCAAGTATTAAATGGCCTACAGGCTCAGTGTACCTTTCCTGATAATGGAGGGTTCTTTAAATGAGCGAGTTTTCACTTTGAAGGTCATTTTAAACAGTCACAACTGACTTTAGAATATGTTCATTTGAGAAATCTCAACCACTAAGTTGAGTACTATCTCCCAAACAATTAAAAATGCTTTGTTGAATATTGCTGATTTATCACTGCTTAGTATCTCCCTGCAGATAACGCTGTTGCTTTCTATGTGCCATGAAGGTACACACTGATGAATTGATCATATTGTATTTTGTGCGTGGAAAACATCCATCTTTCAAAGGAGGCAGATTCCCTTGACCACACTCTTTTTCCTGCAGCACAAATTCTAACACCATAGGTGGGGGCTTATACCATCCATTAAACTATCACCCATTAAACACTAAAACAAAACTTCAAAATGCAGATGATTTTCAAAAACAGATGTGCTTGAGAAGGGGTAGCTCAGTAGTAGAGAACTAGTCTAGCATGTCCAAGGTCAGAGGCTGTGCCTGTTTGATCCTTAGAACTGCCATGAATGCAGGGAGGGAGTGAAAAAGGAAGAGAGGGATGAGGGAAGAAGAGCCAAAGAAAAGAGGAAGAAAAGGAAAGAGAGATGGAGAAAGGAAGCAAAAAAATAAGGAAAAGGGGAAGGAGTAAGGAAGTCAAGATGTATGAAACTAATGTCTAAAAAAAAGTGTATAGTCAGAATAGATTTTCCCAAGGCCAGAATCACCACCTAATTGATTGACGTTAATAAGTATAGTTCGTGGATATAATCAAGTGTACTTCCTATAAGTGTACAGATTTACCATATCTATGATGGAAATCCCAGCATAAGGAATCTGTTCCATTGTTACAATTGTATGAGTAAAGGCATTCAGGGAAGCAGTAGTTACATTGAAGTTCCTGCAAGTCGTCATGTGCCTGTGCATGAACCTCTTAGGAAGTACAAACACACTTTATTTACTGTGAACATTATCGGTGTCAACTATTTCTGTATAGGTAGCCATCTATAGAAGGCTAATGATATTTTTGGTCTGTTTCCACAATACTCAAGGTAGAGAGCTAAATCCATCATCTTCTGCATTGTATCTGTTCTCTTGTATCAGGCAATTTCAGGAAAAGTTTCTCACTCATATCTTTTCCCCCCCTAGGAGGACACAATCTCTCTGATAAACACTATTTCTTCTTGGCTGTTTCAGTGCTTTTGTGTAATGGAAAATTTCACAAACACTTACAAGAGATGTTTGTACCCTTGGTTGTTCGCTACGTCGACCTCATGGAGTCCTCCATCGCCCAGTCAATTCACAGAGGTTTTGAGCAAGAGACATGGCAGCCTGTCAAGTAGGTACCTTACCCAGAATCCACAGAGCACTCGTCTCCCAGTCCTGACCTTATGACTTTACACATGGCCATCTGTAGTTATTGCTTATGGTGGTCCCTTCCCACGTTGTTTGTTTCTTTACAGGAATATCGCCAACAGTCTTCCCAATGTAGCTCTTCCAAAAGTTCCAAGTCTGCCTCTTAATCTTCCACAGATTCCTAGCTTTTCTACTCCTTCGTGGATGGCTTCTTTATATGAGTCCACGTGTGTATCCCTCACTTATTTCCTGGTGGTGTGTTAGCTAGTGCATGGCCTGGGCTGTGTTCTGTGCAGACGTGTGTAGATTGCATGGCATTTATCATCATTGGTGGAGGAGTACTGTGTTTTCAGTTTTTATTTGTTTGAGTGTTTTAAGCTATTACACTAAGCGTAGCAAATCGATGCTAAATGATGCAGACTGAAAATGAAAACAAAAATCAGACATTGATTTGATATAATTCATATGGCATCTGTAACTCAGAGGTCATTTTGTGACCCAGGTTGCAGACTCTTCCCTGAGTAATAGGACCCAAATTCTCATTTCATACACAATCAGTGTGGTAAATAGCATATATTTTATGAATGCTTAGATATAGATTTCTTACCACTCACATGTGTTAGCTTTTGCTAGCATAAACATTATTGGAAGGATTGCAAGAGCATAATATTTGTCAATTTTTATTCTAGTCTGGATATTTAAGAAGCATTGCTGAGTAGGGAGTTTGGTCTAATGGTAGACTGCTTACCTAGTATGCATAAAGACCCATGTTCAATTCCTTGGTACCACATACATAGAAAAAAGTCAGAAGTGGTACTGTGGCTCAAGTGATAGAGCTCTAGTCTTGGCAAAAGCCCAAGGACAGTGCTCAGGCCCTGGGTTCAAGCCCTAGGACTGGCAAAAAAAGAAAGAAAGAAAAAAGAAACATTGCTGTACCTTTCAGGGAAAGGATTGTCCTTTATTTCCCAACATCATGAAAATTCTTCTTTTGTTCCTTCCTGTATCACTTATGAGACTTTGGTATTTTAAGATAATCATTATGTCCTTAAAAACTATGCTGATTAACTCCACATGGTGGTGAGCCTGATTATTGTCGATTCAGTAACAAGAGTTATTACTGTGAAAAGTTATGAGCTTTGGAATGGATCAGGCCTTCTCTTGTGACTCATAAATCTCAATCTCATTTTCTCAACTATGAAATGGTTATGACACCCATCTTAAGGATATTATTGAAGAGATTAAAATAAAAATGCTGGGCACATCCTAGATTTTCAATAATTGCTATTATTAATACTCCCTAAGCATTCAATAAATAGAAATTACTGCTATACATTATTACTATAACTTCCAATATTTTTCCATATTAAAACTATGAGCGTCTCATCAATAAAATGTAACAGATCTAGATTGCAAATATATAAACTCTGGGGCAAAAACTTTGTTTTCCCAAGATTTCACATGAATTCAGTTTAAAAGAATGAACAAGCCAGGCACAAGTAATTTATGATTGTGAACCCAGATACTCAAGGCTGAGATGTGAGGATCACTGTTTAAAGCCAGCCCAGGAAGACAATTTCAAGAGACTCTTAGCTCCACTTAATCAAAAAAAAAAATCCAGAAGTGGAAATATGACTCAAATGGTAGAATGCTAGCCTTCAGCAAAAGAGATCAACAAGAATACAAGAACCTGAGTTCAAATCCCCTTACCAATACAAAAAAAGCTATAGTAGAAAATTCTCTATTGAGAATTTATCCATTTATTGAGAAGATGCCGTGCTCTATTTAGAGTGATAAACTCTTTATCTCATTTAAATTTTTTACCACACTGCTGTGAGCTTCAGTGTCACTGTCTGCATTTTATAGTTAGGAAACTGCATTCACAGATGAGTTAAAAACTAAAACATGTTCAGGGCCTGGAGCATAGCCTAGTAATAGAGTGCTTGCCTCACATGCACAAAGCCCTGGGATTCCTCGGTACCACATACATAGAAAAAGCTGGAAGTGGTGCCATGGCTCAAGTAGGAGAGTGCTGGCCTTGAGTAAAAAGTGTCCAAGGACAGTGCCCAGGCCCTGACTTCAGAAGTTCAAGCCCCATGACTGCGGGGAAAAAAATCAGTGTTAATGAATTTAAAAAAAAAAAAAAACTAAAAAATGTTCAAAATCTATAGCACATGAGTAGTGAGATAAAATTTGAATCCAGCTTTGCTCAACCTTTACATATCTCTCAGTTTTCTTCAGTTTACTCTGAGAATAGAACTGAACTAACTTCATTGCTTTCTTGCCAACAGCCAAATATTAGGCTAGCACATACATAATCAAGAAGACAAGGACAAAAAAGAAGAAAACAAAGAGTAATTTGTAGGACAGTTTTAGTATATATCTCCATGTCAAAAAAACATTGTTGGACCTCACTGAATATTATTCTCATTTTTCTTCTCATATATTTTATCATGGTTCATGAGCACCTAAATTTTGTTCTTCAAATATGACTATTCCTTTTCTCCACATTCTCAGCTAATGGTAGTAGAATTTTCCCCAAAATGTTGATCAGGGTTATAAGGCATGGTCTTGGAGAAATAAACATAACTACATAGACATAAAAATCTATGATGGGCTATATACTCTATAGACATAATATGTATCTATGACATACAAACCCTCAGCTTAACTTTAATTATGTTCTAAAATCTATGTGCCAGTGATTGTATATAGAGATTTCCTTCTTGAATACTTGTTTGTTAAACATGACATTTGAAATACGATGTAAAAAAATCAATGTTAATAAAATCTTAAAACAAAAAAACAAAACAAAATAACATTGTTGGAGCAGGATTTTATTTTATATGTGGATTGTTTCTTACTGGCAAAAGTTTTGTGCAATTAGAATATGTAGAGTGATATATGTATGTGCTAAGAAATTATGAAAAGAAGGATAATAAACCTAAATTCATTTTTGTTGCCTTTTTATATCACTCATAATATAAATCTTTTTATTCTTTATCTATTTACCACCTTGGATTCTAGCCAATAAAATTACTATGGGCTTTATCCCCTAAAATTAATTTTCTGAAGACTCCTTTTTTAAAAGATGTGAACCTTACACCAAGGCTGCTGACAAATGGAGCTTTCTCAATAAAGCAACTGTGCTATTAGGAAAAATAAAATAAATTATTTTCATGAGCTTGCCACATTATCTTTCCCTTTCTGGTTATCCATGTTGGTTTTTTTGTGCCCTAAATCCCTCACAAAGTTAGATTGTTGCTGCAATTCCATTTTTGTTATAAATATCAAATAACAAAAATATTTCTATCTCCTAAAAAGAACTAGGTGTGATTATTGCTTAAGATACGGACACACACACACACACACACACACCACACACACAACACACACACACAACACACACACACATATATGTGTATGTATGTATATATATTTTAAAAGGTCTATGTATTTATAAAAAAAAGAGTAAAGCTCAATGGTAGAGCAAAGTCATGTGTTCAGTACCTAACATCACACAGATACTGTGGTGATCATCTTCATGTACTCGTGTTAATGTGTTCCTAAATAAAATCAAGAGGTAGCATGTCTTCATCGCTCCCTGTTCATAAAATTGTTAGTCTACAATGAATGTCAATGATTAAAATTTCTGCCTGGCATATTGAGAAAATGATCTTGGGGTCCATTATTCACATTTGACTTATTAAATCTGTTAATAATACCTTTAGGAATTGGTCACTGATTAGAAATAATTTAAAATGAAAGGTTTCTGAATAAATTGCAGGTTACATACACCAACTCCAGAGAAAACCTACTTACATATTTTTCATCTATCTATTAATTATAACAAACACTTGTTATCTTAATTACATTCCCAATTAAAAATATTTATTGTCTAGTCTTAGCATAGCTTCAAACAGAAGAAAAAATTATAGAGACTCATGTTCTCTACAAAGACTTGTGACATATTTTGCAGAAGTCAGTTTTTGATAGAATATTGCCTTTAATATTTACAACTTTGTTTTGATGTTGGTCTGTTGTTTTCATTTGTTGTTTTTAAATAAATTTAAAAACTGGTATGTATCCAAAGTAGAAAATATTACATGAAACAGATTAGCTTCTTTGCCAATTACATCCAACTAGAACATATGTCTTCTAATTTACTAACCTTTGCCTTATGGATATGCGGGAAGGATTTTTATCTGGATTTTATTCTCATATTTTTGTTTTAGATTGTCAGAAGATAAATAAATAAAGGTAGTTTTCTTTCCAAACATTTTTACAATAATATCTGCTGGGTACTTTCATGGAATAGTCTATTTGATGCATATTTAGAAGAGGAAACATTGAGTTGCGTTCTCTGGGTCCCCTAAGAACTTAACACCATGGCCGGACCAGGAGATCACAAAGGAGTGACTGACAGAATGAGAGAGAGAAAGCTACTTGGTTGGGTGATGGAACTGAGATATAGAGGTCAAGGTGAAGAGCAGAAACAAAGCTTTTAATTAGTCAGAGGAAAGGATGGTTTTTCTAAAACTAATTAAAGATATATTTAGCTATTTAGCTAAAGAGTGTGATTATTGAAAATATACTGTCTTTCATATTTTTCCACTGTGCCCTTATAATAATTGAGTGTTTGATTTCTTTCAGTTTCTTTGTGAAAGGAACTATAACTGTTAGTTTACTATTTGTAAGGCAATTGTTAAAAAGCTGTTAACAAATGGCGCAGTCAGCAGCTTTTTTTTTTTTGCTTTTGCTTTGTTCTCAGTATGTTGAGTCTCCATTTTTGTAGAAATATTTTGCTTTTAAATATCTGTCATTCTACTAACCTGTATACTTGAATAATGGAAAGTAATAGCATTATTCTTATCCTCTTTTACAAATTACCTTTATGTACATCGTGGCAAATCCTGATTCCACAGTTAGATATAAAGACTTGATATGCATGATTTCCCCCTACTTCAGAACACCCAAAGTATTATTTCTCTGTCAGTCCATATTTTATGCTGAGTTAGATTTTACTGATGAGCTACAAAAGGCACAAATAATTTTAAAATGCAAATGACTGCTTCTGCCCCTAGTCTATTACTTCTAGTCCTTGTTCACTTTACGTGTAATGGAGTGATGTGAGGGCCCTATGTGCTGCACACCTGCAGGTAAAAGCCATTGGGAAATCAGGGCATATAGATATATCGAACACTAAAACACTGACATATCAATTTTCTTGCATAAAGCATAGCTTTGAGACTGCCTCATCTTTATTTTGGAGATTATTTGAAGAACATTTTTAAATGTCTGTTTTGTATACAAACTTATTTATTTCTTTTCCTTAGTAAAGTACACTTTTCCCATATTATCTATTGCTTTGTATGAACGCTTCTGGTTGCATTTATTTCTATTTTGTTCTCCTTGCCTTGCCATTTTAAGAAGTAGGAAGGAAGAATTAGAAGGCTGAACAAAGAAAATACTGGATCATTAAGATATTTTATGCGGGTTTTTTTTCACTGAAGGTGATAGAAACAGAAAGGAAAAAACGAAAAGTGTTGGGCCAAAGAATGAAACAGTAGTGAAGTTTATAATATTCTTCATTTTTCCTTTTTCTTCTAGTAATGGCTCAACAACATCTGAAGACCTGTTTTGGAAACTGGATGCCCTGCAAATGTTTATCTTTGATCTACACTGGCCAGAACAAGAATTTGCCCACCACTTAGAGCAGAGACTTAAACTAATGGCCAGTGATATGATAGAGGCCTGTGTCAAAAGGTAGAAATGCATTCTCAAATTATTGCCTAATACTCCAGCAGCCAACATACCATATTTCATCAAATATCTGTCATATAAATTGTCTCAAGAGGATTCTGTTTGTACTACAGGTCTAAAATGGAATAGGCATTAGGTTTACAGTCATAAACTCTAGGAATCTATGTAATTGATTCAAGTGATCTGCTGATACTTTTTAATTCAGTTCTCCCATCTATTCTAGATCAGTAGTGCCCAAACTATCTTAGTCATTATTTCTGTGGGAATATTGTGCTTTAAATTCCCAAGGTGCCTTTTACTGAGACATAAAAATTCTGCTGAATCTTATATATTCATTCTGTACCGTGTCTATGTGTTGTGAAATGACACAGCAAACTAAAGAGAAAATCAGTTCTGGGATTACTCGCTTTATTCTGCACTCTCAATTCACTGTTAGGAATTTCATATGTCTATTTGCTTTCTTTAGCACGTAACAGGAAATAAATTATGAGAGTTCGGAATCATCCCAGTGGGCTTTCTTTTGTTAACAGTGCTTACAAATTGACCTTATATTATGTTGTTCAAACATCATTTTCCCACATTTTCTGTGTTAATAATTGCTCAAAACAAAGTGGGTTATCCCATTGGAAGAAGAGTGGGTAGGGTAACTAAATGTTTCTGAATCCTTTTTTTTTTTTCGGGTGGGGGGGAGGTATTGGTCCTAGGGCTTGAACTCAGAGAGCAATCTCTGTTACTGAGCTTTTCGGTGCTCAAGGCTAGCCATCTTTCTCTTGATCCACAGTTCTACTTTCAGCTTTTTTGGTAATTAATTGGAGATAGAAGTCTCATGGACTGTACCACCCCAGGCTAGAACTGAACCTAAATCCTCAGTTCTCAGCCTCCGGAGTAGCTAGAATTACAACTGTGACCCCACTAGCACCCAGGTCTGTTTCTGAATTCTTTTTTTAATTAAAGAATTCATTAACATTGATTTTTACATTATATCTCAAATGTCTTATTTAACAAACAAGTATTCAAGAAGGGAATCTCTATATACAATCACGGGCACTTAGGTTTTAGAACATAATTAAAATTAAGCTGAGGGTTTGTATGTCATAGATACAAATTAATCTGTGTAATAAAACATGTCTTGTTTCTGAATTCTTAAACAAAACAAAGATACAAACAAACAAACAAACAAAAAACAAAAGTAAACCTGTCCTTAGAATAATGTTTAGTGGTCCTCTGAGGCAAGGCTTGTAGATTAGTTTGTTAAATTTAAATAAACTAATTCTGTTATCTCAAATCTGTGAATATTTAGTCTTTGAGGATGTTAGCACAGACAATTTCAAACCTCCTACTAGGCACTTTCTTTCAAAAAACTACAGGCAGCTTCAAGTGTTCTCAAAGTAACAAGTGAGAAACAAATTGTATGTTCTCATTATACATTCTTTTCAAACTTGTGCATTTTTTAATGTGGAAAGTTCTCACATAGAGGATTTGTTCTGCTTTAAAGTAGAGAAGTATGCGATTTTTCTACTTGGAAATTAATTGAAGCTGTTAAGTGAAGCTAATGATTTTTCATTAAATAAGATATTAGATATAAAAAAAACTTCATTTAGATAGTTTTATTGTCTTAAGTGTCTGTTCTAAACCTGGTGTCACTTGGTAAAGAATATTTAAAATGCTTGCTCTTATATTTTTCTGACCTTTTTTTGTGAGGAACATGAAAAAGAGACCAGCTTACCCGCTGGCTCCTGGGCTCTGCCACACTGTTTAACCCTTATTTGCATGTTTTAAATTAGCATCCTGTAGTATTGATTTCACTTTTACAAAACAAGTGGGAAAGTATGTCAGAATTTCTTACTCTAAATTTGTGTTTTAATACCTAGAACAAGAACTGCATTTGAACTCAAGCTGCAAAAGGCAAACAAAACAACTGACTTGCGAATTCCTGCTTCTGTGTGCACCATGTTTAATGTGTTAGTGGATGCCAAAAAGCAAAGCAACAAGCTCTGTGCCCTGGATGGTGGGCAGGAGGTAAGGGGGAAGGCCATCTCCAGTGCAGAGAGCTCTGGCATGGAGAAAATTCAGCTCATGACAATTCTTCCTGTTTTGTTTTGTCTAATGAATGCTGTCTAAAATTTTTACAAATTGCCTTTGAATTTCAGATATACCTTTTAGGTGTTGTGTTTAGGTGTTTACATAAACCTTACTTTGTACAAGCAAATGAGAAAGGTAAAAAGCAACCTACTTTGTGTATACAAATTTTGAGTATTCAGAGTTTGCATCCATAAAAGCAAGCCAACAAAAGAATAGCATGTGAAATACTTACTTTACACAAAAGTTTCCACTTTGTAGAGATCAAGTCCAAATGGACTTAAAACTGAGGCCTGTTCATTGTCAAATAACATTCCATTATGTCACTGACACGTATGTGGTTTGGTTTTAAATTCAAAAGCACCATTTTCTGTTACCTGTGATTTATTTTTGTTGAGAGTTGTGATTGGGTAAAGATTATTTTTCATAGGTTATCTGTTTAGTTGATATTCTGTTGTCTTTTCTCCATTGTAGTTACTTTTCATCATTTCTTTATTCTTTCCTCATGTTATCCTCCATTGTCATTTTCCCCCATGGTGTAATCCAGTTTGGTAGTCAATGGGTAAGTCTCTCTCTTTTTTTTTTCTTTTTTTTTGGGGGGGGAGGCACATTCAATTATTATTTTTAGAAATCTATGTCTTAAATTTCATCTTTTCAAGTTAAAATGCTGTAATTTTATTTTCCAGAGATTTGGCTTGTGTAAGGTGAACAGCTGTTGTAAAGGCAATAACCCAAGCTGGGCACTGGTAGCTCACACCTGTAGTCCTAACTACCCAGGTGGCTGAGACCCTAAGATCATGGTTCTTGGCCAGTCCAGGAATGAAAGTCCATGAGACACTTATCACCAATTAATCAACCAAACACCAAAAGTACAGCTGTGGCTCAAATTGGTAGAGTGCTAGCCTTGAGCACAAAAGCTCTGTGATAGTGTTCAGTTCCAACACCATGAATGATTTAAAAAAAGCAAATATCCCAATGACATATTAAAATGCATGTAAATACAAAATACACCTCAACTACTGTCAAAGAAAAACTTTTTCCTGTTCAGCAGCAGAATTTACAACCTCCCCTTAGGATTTTAAAGATAAAATAATTTAAAGCCAGGATGAAAATGAAAATCTAGATAATCTAGCAGCAGTGTGACTTTAACATTTTCAAGCATATATAGTCATAAGTGTACGCTTTCTTAGGTACAAGAAGAATTTAGTTTGGAACTTTAGATTACAAATGAACAATATGAGTTTAACCCCCAAATACTTGATATTAGGAGGCCACACATAAGGTCCTTCATACCAGAGATCTGGGACAGATAGGAAAGAAGCCACCTGTGTCATGAAGCTTTCATCCTTGCTCACAAAAGATTATCCTAGGTATCACACAATACCTCTGAGATACATGATTTCCAATCCTTTATGTTTACAAGACTGACTAGATTATACTCTGCTATTGTGGTTGTTATTGCCCAAGGCTTTTTCTTCTTGTATGACCAGGGTAATTCTTGGAAGTCTTATAGCTATCACCTAGAAGTCAGTGGGATACAATGCCCAAACTGACAATTCAAATACAAGGACTTAGCTAACTGCAAAACAGATAAGAAGGCCAAGTCTTTGTGAATTATATACATGTGTAGCCCAGGCATCGACATTTACTATCTGGTCATAATTTTTAATCATGTATTTCATTATTTGAGCAATTCAGGAAAATTTTTCTTTTAGCACCAGAGCATATAATCTTACAAATACATGCATAAGTAACTGACATGTGTTATCGAATGTTCAGTAATTATCATTCTTTGGTCACATATGACATGATATATTATTTCTAATTATCTGAATGAGCAAGCAGCTGGCTTGCACACCAATGGCTTCTAATCATCTCTTCCTGATTTTCAATACCCAGATGTCAGCCTGAAAATGCCTGTCTGAGAGTGTAAGATTTTTTTTATACACCCATTCTATTCTCATCTAGATTGTAGAATCATCATGCCTTTTCCTACTAATATAAGCTTTATTCATTTGTTCTTATTTTAATATACAACACAGTACCTAACACATAACAGACACTGAGTAAATATTAAGTGAATAGACAGACTGATTTGTCGTCAATGCTTTCAAAATTCTGCCCTATTAGAAAACAACTCTCTCTAGTACCGTAAAGAAAGAGGAACAGGCTGACACACACAAATGACAGTGTTCTTTGGCCAAATGGTTCTTTACATTACTAGGTGAATGCTTCTAAAGAGAAATCTGCTACTGTTCATTATGCCTGCACCTGTACCTTCCCACCAGAGACAATTAGTTCCCCACAACTTTCACACAGTTCATATAGTTCAAAACGTGCAGGTGTAAAACCCATTAGCAATCTTGAAAAGTGCAAAAAAAAAAAAGAGAGAATTATATACTTTGCTTTTCTTCAGTAAATATGACCATATAATTTCATAAGCCTTGCCTCTCTTACTAGCTAAGTTTTGCAATTGTTGCAAATTAATAAATATATTACATGTACCAGTGAATATCATTTTATAGAAAGCAACAGAACTCTGGACTAAATTAGATTACTGGACAGTTTGGAACCAAGTAAAATAAATAATACATAGTTAAACTTAGCAAAAATGATTTCTACAAGGAAATCACCTTTCTGAAATCTAGAGTAATTTTGTTATATTGTCATTACTGGGATAAAAATACCATTCCTTAAGCCTACCACCACCACAGCGTCTACAGTGCTCTGAAATTACTATTCTGTTTTTTCACATGCCACATGATGATGTAAATATGCTCTCCAAGGCCCCAGAATAGTTTAATGGAGTTATTAGTGAGTGAATGATCTGTTCATGTGACAGCTGTGTGTAATGAGTCAGCAATCTCAGGCCAGTTCCTCAGGGACAGATGTTGAGATCACAAAACCACCACAGTGTTTAGAAACCTTGTTATTCTTTGCTACAGAAAAGCAGACTGTAGGAGCTGAAGGCATTGCCTGCCCACAGAACCACTTTATCTCATGGTTGCTTTAAATGAGGATGAGAACACATTAATGGAGCAACTCAAGGGAGCAGGGGACCTATATCTATAGGATTTGTTCTCCATTAACGTAAAAGGTTTCCATTTCCAGAATTAACAATCCAAGCCTCTTAAAATGCATCCCAAGGGGAAGAAGATCATCTTTAAAGAAGTCTAAGATACCCTCACATTTGCTTAGTGTTCTTTTTTTTAATGTGTTTGTGTAAGAACAATCAGGGGACATGATTATCCACCTACAGGTGTGGGGGGCAGATTTGTAGGTATGTATTGACTCTCTGAAGCAAGGATTCCTCAATGGTTATCTTAATGTAAGTTCAGGATCATTTGCTGAAAAATCAGGATAGGACAGTTTGCTTTTGAGTAGACGTGGACAGAATTAGTTTGAAAAGAAGGCTGGAGCCAAGCACTGGTGGCTTATGCCTTTAATCCTAGTAACTCAGGAAGCTCACATTTGAGGGTCATGGTTCAAAGCCAGCCCAGGCAGGAAAGTTTCCACTTAACTACCAGAAAACCAGAATTGGCACCATGGCTCAAAGTGATAGAATGTTAGCATTGATCAAAGGAGGTCAAGGACAGTGCCCAGGCTCTGAGTTCAAGCTCCAGGAGAAACACAAAAAAAGGAGGCTGGAATCAACCAACGTTATGAGATATGGGACTGGCAATCCAAAATCTTCTAATAAAAATTGTGTAGGTATTTTTTTAGAGAAAGACCTAAATTTTTATTGATAATGCCATCTGAATTAAAAGTAAAATAATAATTTCAATGTTGGCAATGCAATAGTGTAACAAATTATGGTGTTATTTTTTATCTATTTTCGGTTGTCTGTGTTTATCTTTGGGATATATACACACATATATGTATATGTGTGCAAATTATTGCCTTTACAGAATAACTATGTAAAATAGGATTTTTTCAGTCCACATCCTGATGCACTTCCAGATAACCTCCACCAACAGTACAGCCAGAGCAAATTGTAAAAGTTTCTGGCAGTTTTACTATTATAGAAATCAGATCTAATTCTTAAATTATGGAAATCTAACTAACCTCCTATTCTGTAGGCTTGCCTCTTAGCTAAAGGTGAATACTTTGTGTATACATTCCCAATATTACCCTCTTCTCTCCTCCTTGCCCTTATTCTATTTGATCTCCACTGTTTTGGGACAGAATGGGAATCACAGAGAGCAACAATGTAAGGATATGCATTGTGGCATAATTTCTTGGCTCCATGTGTCAATTGGCTTTAGCTGATTTTTCAATAAAATGAGTAAAAATGATCTGTTTAGTGACTCATCATGGAATTAACCCATCCCAAAAGTTCACCAAGTACAAGTTCTAGTTTTTGTTAAATAGCTTTCTGATGATACCGTTCTCCTTTTGAGTTAAAAAAATGAAATTGTTGAGAAATGGAGCTAAGCATTAAGGCTAAAACCTATTTTAAAAACAAAATAACTGGGGCTGGGAGTTTGGCCTAGTGGTAGAGTGCTTGCCTAGCATGCACGAAGACCCAGGTTCGATTCCTTGGTACCACATACATAGAAAAAAAAAGCCAGAAGTGGTGCTGAGGCTCACGTGGTAGAGCTCTAGCCTTGAGAAAGTCCAAGGTCAATGCTCAGGCCCTGAGCTAAAGCCCAGGACTGGCAAAAAAATAATAATAATAAATAAAATAAATAACCTTTTTGCAGATATGGGTGCCTCAAATACCAACTCTGCATTTTGGAATGCTTTTTATGCTCCATGGAAATAGGAGTTTGGACTCAATCTCCTGCACCTTTTCTGCCTCCACTGCACAGTGGAGCAAGGACAGGATATTTCATTTCCTGTTTCTGCTTGGCCACACGTTTGGAATCAAGGGGTCTGAAAGGAATTTAGTGGAGTTCATTTGAATAAGCCCATCAGCTACACAGTTAGCTGCAGAGCTGTCAGCCAGGTACTATTCGCGGTGTGTCCCTTAGGATCTCACCCTAGACATTACAGTTGTTCAGCTGGCTTCAAGCATGTTCATGTGACGGCCTGCCAGACTCAGACTGATAATTTAGATTGGGTAGAACCTTAACTACCAGCCAGTTTGCTCAGGCTTTAGAGGTGGGGGGGGGGGTTGTTGAGGTTTTTTGTTTTGTTTTGTTTACTTGTTTTTGTTTTCATTTTTCCTTTTTTGGTTTCTCTTCAAGGTATTCCTAAAGGTCTGCTGTAGTAGAAACCCACCCACCCTCTATGTTTTTAATCTATTTATCTTCTAAGGATCACAGCTTTGGAACTCAGTGGGGCTTTAAATGAGCCAGACAAGCTTCACTGGGTCTCAGATCTGTCTATGAAGCTTGACTGTCATACATTGTGGTTAATTTTAGACCACTGTCATTACACATATGCAGTGAAAAAGAAAATAGTCCAAAAGCTCTAAGATGATTCTTGCTTTGTTATTTACTCAAGTGGATGATAACCACTTAAAACTGTCAAAGCCCTTGAAGGAGCAGGGATCGTTCTCAGTGTTCCAAGGCGGGCCTAAGTTGGTGTTTTGTTCTGTGGGGAAACTTTGAGACATGTTTTCAGAAGGCAGAAAAAAATAGCCTTCAAAAACTTACATCTTAGGAAACCATTCAACCAACAGCTGTTAAGTTGGGCTAATGTTTATGCTGACCTGAATACTTTTTACTCCATGCATTATGTCTGCTGTTCTAAGAAGGCTTGAATCATCAGGACAGGGTTAGTCTTTACAAGTCACATTTTCTGTGAAGTGGCCATTGGGGACAATCTGCTGACAGATAAATGCTTCTGTGGCAAGAATTACAGTTTAAATGGATAGGTTTCCATATTCCATGTAGATCCCGGCTCGTGCTCCTGCCACTTTTTGAAAATTGTCCCTTCTCTCATCTATTTTCTAAAGAAATCAAAAATAAATAAATAAATAAATAAATATAAAAGGGAGTTTTTCAGGCTTATTTTAAATTCATCTTTTTGTATTTATTTAAAGGCATCTTTCTCATGAAGAAGCAGTATTTAAACTATGGGGTGTGAGTGCTGTTTCTTTATCCCCTTTTATGGCCTATTAATTTACCATTTATTCATCTTTGTTGATGAAATTTTAATTTTGCTTTTGCTTGAGTATATTGTCAGAATTGTATAAGCCGCTGCTCCCTGTGCTGACAAAAAGTTCCTTTTAAGGAGGACAATAGTGAACTCATTTTATTTCTAGAGCCACATTTTAAAGTAACTTATGAATGAGAGTTGTCAGACATGAAATGCTGTATTAATTAAATCTTTTTCTGGTCTTTTTCTTCTGCAGCTAAACCAACCCTTTAGAAAAATACAGGGCCACCTTAATTACAGGGGAGAAGACAAAAAGTATCCTTCACATTCCTCTGCCTGAATAAGACTAAGAACTCAATTCATCTAAATAATAACCCCATTAGCTGCTTAACGCAACAGTGCACATGGGAAAAATTTCAGACCACAATGTAGAAAGTGTTGATTGGGTAGATCGTTTTCAAGGTTTTGTTCTTTTCATGTTCCAAATGATCATTTTAAGTAAATCTGATATGTCATAACTAGTAGCTTTGGAGCATTTGTGACATATGACAAAAGATTTGTGTCGATATCCACTAATACATCTTTGTCTTTGAATGTCTAGCAACAGTACCATTCGAAAATAGATGACTTGATTGACAACACCGTTAAAGAAATCATTGCAATGCTAGTTTCGAAGGTAATATGTTATTTATTCACCTAATTCAACTTACCATGATGATTATTTAAACTTAAATATTGCTTCCCTTGTTCCAAAAATTCTGACTCAGAATGATTGGTGCATAAGACATAGCAATCTGCAGCTGACAGCTCTGAGGTGATTGTTATGCTTGTAAATATTCAGAAAACATTTTCTTCACCTAAGGAAATAAAGATGTTTGTCCAATCTACTCCTTTAATTAAGATATATATTTATTATTCTTATGAAGTTATTATTTTCTTTTGATTATTTTGAATAACCTGTAGGTGTTTTCCCCCTTTATTCATCTTTAGAGGGGATGGTTCAATGAATTAGTTATGTTTGATTCTTTCCTAGTGGTGATTGCTTCTCTGCTCTCCTAGGGAGATTTATGCTTTCCTACACTCTCAGTGTTTGTAAACCCATACTTCCAATAGCTTTCTACACATCTCCACCATTACCAGCTCCACCGTGAGTTTTCTTGTCTTCTATTTCCTGTCTCCACTGGTGTCAATAATCATCCCACTGTTAAACATCCTCATCCTGGGATCCTTTATTATAAAAGAGGACCCTGGGGCCTAATGACTCACCCTTATGTGGACCCTAACTATTCCAGTCCATTCTCATTGGCACTGCCCCTCTTCTGCAGACCCTCATCTCTTCTCATCCTAAGTTCTCTCCTTGGTGCCAGGAGTGTGGCCTACTGGTAGAGTTCTAGCCTAGCATTCAGGAAGCCCTAGGTTCAATTCCTTGGTACCACATACACGGAAAAAGCTGAAAGTAGCTCTGTGGCTCAAGTGGTACAGCACTAGCCTTGAGCAAAAAGTGTCCAAGGATAGTGACCAGGACTGGCAAATAAATAAATAAATAAATAAATAAATAGCTCTTGCCTTACTCAGTCAGCATGTTCTCCATCCCTCCATTAGCTCTTTACCTTGGTAGCCAGAGTACCATTCTAAATGTAGACATGATCTGATCGTACCACAGTATCATGCACACTTTAGGTGTTCCTTAACAATTTCCTAAATTGTCTATGAGTCTCATCAGTATCTCAGTAGACGAGGTTGCTAATTCATTTGAGATACACTGGGTTTTTAAAGTTCACAATAAGGAATGAAGAAAACTGAAGTACTTCTCCATTTAACCTATCCCATAACCCCTTACTGCACCATACCTAGTAATGTCGAATACTGCCTTATCAGAAGTGAAAGTTGCCTAGAATTCAGTTGTTTTGTTTTTGTTTTGGTTTTGGTGGGTAATGGGGCTAGAACTTGGTCTGGGTGGGCGCTGTCTCTGAGTACTTCAGCTCAAGGCTACCACCCTACCCCTGGGCCTGGGCATTTTCCCTGAGCTCTTGAGCTCAAGGATACCACCCTTCCCTTGAGCCAAGCCCCACTTCCTGTTTTCTTGAGGTTAATTGGAGATAAGAGTCTCAAGTCCTTTTGTGCCAGGGCTGACTTTGAACCTTGATCCTCAGATCTCAGCCTCCTGAGTAGCTAGGATAATAGGTGTGAGCCACCATGTCCAGCTCTGGCTCTGGAATACAGTTTGTAAGAGGCTGAGCCACAAGGAAACATTCTAACATCACCTCCAAGTTCCTTCTGTCTCATTGCTCAAACTTCTGAAACTCTTATGGGCATCCTAAGCCCTTGTGCTTCCCTCATTGTTATTCAGAACTCAGTGCTGTTTTCTTCTTTTCCTCTTACAATTTGACTAGAAGACTCTTCTGTTTTACTGAAACCATCTCACCCTGCTGGGCGAAGTTTGCTTCTCACTCAGTGCCTTCCAGTAGTTACATACCATGTGGTTACATACATCTCCCTGTGAGAATAAGAGCAGGAATCTTATTCTGTTTCTCTGTGGTGCTATGTGCATTGCTTTTCATGTCACAAATGGTGACTACTTTCCAATGGGGTGTCATTAAGAGAAGATGAAGATATATCTGGAAAATGATGAGGAAACCTCTGCTACCAATATTCTGGCTCTGTTCTATTTATAACAGACCATATAACAAAGCACTTTTCATAAAAATTCTATGTTATTGCTATATATTATGTGATTAAATTGATAATGCAAGCAAGGAAAAAGGAAAGGATTGGAATTCATGGCCATGAGGCATCACAGAGGCTTACAGAGTAGCTAGATGTGTGCCAGGGGTAAAGTACTGAGCAGAACAGATAAGATCACTTTCTTTGGAGAATTTCCTGACCCTTGGGAAAAACACACCAACAAACATACAGTTGCATGCAGATAAACATGTCAGGTTATCAGAAAAGCCTGTGATAAAATGACTTCCAAAAGATGAAAGAGTTAACCAACACAAAGAAGTTCAGAGGGCCAGGAGTTTGACCTATTTGGTAGAGTGCTTGCCCAGCATGCATGACGACCCAAGTTCGATTCCTCAGTACCACATGCATAGAAAAAAGCTGGAAGTGGTGCTGAGGCTCAAGTGGTAGAGCTCTAGCCTTGAGAAAGTCCAAGAACAGTGCTCAGGCCATGAGCCCAAGCCCAGAACTGGCAAAAAAAAGAATTTCAGGTGTAGTAATTCTGTAGGAGACAGTGAAGGCACCCAGATCTAGCTGAAAATGAAGCTTCAGCTAAGGACATTAAAGTCTATCCTAAGAGCCATGGGAAGATACAGAGGGTTGTGGTAGTAGAGAACAAGGTAACATTTGCAATATGACTTTCTCATCCAAACAGACTGGAGAAGGAACATGTCAGGAAATTGTTACCTTGGTCTCTGGAAAACCAGTTAGAGGTAACATAGACATAGTTTAGAAATGTAGAAAGAAAAGTCATTAAGAATTACTCTTAAGGCTGTTGCTTAAGAGATTTGGAGAAGGCCCTTAATGGTTGCTCACACCTGTAATCCTAGCTACTCAGGAAGCTGAGATCTGAGAATCATGGTTCAAAGCCAGCCCAGGCACGAAAATCCAAGAGACTCATGTTCAGAAAACCAGAAGTGGTGCTGTGGCTCAAGTGGTAGAGCACCAGGCTTGAGCCGAAGAGCTCAGAGTCAGCACCCAGGCCCAAAGTTGAAGCCCCTTGACTGATCAAAAGAAAAAAAATTCACTAATATCAAGGCTAGGTGGACTGTCTTGGAAATTGTCTATATAGACTGTGTAGAACAAAGTATATTTTGAATAAATGCATAGTGTAAACACTATCCATCTTTCAGAATCTGGAAAGATTTCAAAACACTAAACCCATACTTGGGAAAAGAGCATGGATAAAGACCATTGCATTATATCATTGGCATTCTCATTCTGACAGAAAAACTTGTTTTCTTCCAGTTCATAATATTCTGCTCCCATGCCAAATTTAGATAATAGTATCTAATTTTAATCTTAACAGCAAAAAAGAACATCTGCTGATAGCTATCCCCAATCTCATAACCACTATACCCAAAAATATACTCAGTATTTTATGTCTTCTCTGTGGATAGTTTGATGATTTGCAGTGTAAATAAAAGGACCATCCCTTAATTACTTCATGAAATAACATGATTAGTAGGAAATGATCATACTGTAGATTGCACCCAGCAGTATGTAGCTAGAGTCGTTTCCCATCATTGCTTAGGATCTATAGTTCTACATTCCATATCAACAGACAATTTAAACTAATATGCCTTGTGGCACTTCCCATGTTCACTCTACCAGTCCTTTCAGAAGGCTTTCTTTCATTTTTAATTTTTAAAAAATATGTATCAAGAGACAAGGCAATATTTACAACGACTCTGGACCTCAAATATTATTTAAGAAATCTAGTTCATGGCATGTATAATTTTTAATAAGGAAACAAAGAGGTTACAGTATTTGATTCTAGCCCAACACCCTCAAGAGGACAGCAAGCACAAGACAAATTCAGAAGGATTTCTATAACTTCCTTAATCTGTCTACAGAAAGTTCATGGGCAGAAGTTAAAAATGCAGCAACAAAACAGCAACTCACTAGATGCCTTTAGAATCTAGCTGCTTCATGAAATTAAAAGCCAAATGGAAAATGGCATGACTCATCTTGATGTGAATAGAGTTTAAGTTTGAAGGTAACACTTCTAACCCCTGGGCCTCGCTAGAATCCTACAAAGAAAACCTTTCTGCAGGAACTGTGTGGCTCATCTGCTTGATCCCTGAGGTGCAATTGCTATAATCCCTTTGAGTCCCTCCTGTACCATTCCTTCCTGGGGCCATTTGGGATAAGGACCCAGAAAGAGGCTCCCTGATGAACAGGCCATGCTTGATATAAACCACTACAGTTTTAAAATATATTTTTATTGTCTTCAAATAATTGTACAAAGAACTTGCCACACAACAAAACAGCTTATGACTACAGTGTGTCTTGATCAATGTTATCCCTTTCCACACTCTCATCCACCCCTCCCAACCCACTCTTTTTTTATTGTAATTAATAAAAGGGTTACATGATATTTGCCAGATAGAAGGTGCATTAATTCACATACATTGATACCCTTTCTCATGTCTTGGTACCCATTACCCTCCCCCCTACCCCCCATCTTGGTTTTCCCCCCTTCCCTATCCAATTTCAAATAACCAAATACAAATATATCCAATATATCAGATAACAAAGTGAGATACTGTAACAATATGAGATACCCAAGGGACAGCAAAGAAGATGAGAGATAACAGTACATTAAGGACAACAATAATTCATTAGATGGGTTTTGTTTCAATATCCTGGAGTTCCTTTCAATTAGCTTCATACTATATGGCCTTATGTATCAAGGTTTTGCTCTATTGCAAATCTCTGCTAGTACAGCCCAAGGTTTCTACTGATTATGACAAATGAGGGAAACCATTGAGCCTAAGTTCCTTTGAGTCTGGCTTACTTCACTTAATATGATTTTTTCTAAGTCTTTCCATTTCCTAACAAATGGGTCGATGTTGTTTTTTCTGACAGCAGCATAGAATTCCATTGTGTGCAAATACCACATCTTGTTGATCCACTCATCAACTGAGGGACATCTAGGTTGGTTCCATATCTTTGCTATGGTGAATAATGCTGCAATGAACATTGTTGTGCTAGTGGATTTAGTATGCCCTAGTTTCTGGATGGTTGGGTAAATGCCAAGTAGTCCAACCCACTCTTTCATTCACTTTTCTTTCTTTGTAGGATAGTTTTTGAATACTTTTGCCATTTATCAAAGCAATGTAAACGTGCAATGCATCTTGGTTTGTGTAACCCTTTCAACATTTTTACACACACCCCTTCAGCCCACACCTTCCCTTGTTTTTATTTTTTATTATTATTATTGTATTTTATTGTCGGGGTAATGTGTAGAGGAGTTGCAGTTACATTCATCAGATAGTGGTTACATTACTTCTCACACATTGATACCCCTTCTCATGTTTTTGTCCCCCTTTCCCTCCTTCCCCACTCCCAATCATCTTGCTTTTTGCCCCTTCCCTCCCCTATTTCAAATAAATAACCGTATATATAGTATACCAGGTAACAAAGTCAGAAACTTGTTTTACTTAATTTTGGAGAATCTATTGTGAATTCTTGACTGCATTCTTCCCCCTTCCCCTTCCGTTCCTTGACCCCTCTTCCTTTGGTCCAACCTCCCCTCTTGCAAGTACCCCTTTCCTGGTAGCTGTTTTGTTGGGCTCTGGTTTTATTTTTCTAAAGAATTATAGTATTTGAGCTCTCTGCAGAGTCTATCATACTTGAGTTAATTCATTTGTAGCTGCTTGGATATCACCCAGTATGTTTACTTATAGATGCATCGGCATGTTATGGCCACCACAAAGGAGGGGAACTTTGTTTCTCTGGATTTGGTTTTCTTTCACTTATTATAATTTTTCCAGTATTCCATTTCTCCCACCCACCCCCACCCTGAATCTTGTATTCCATAGAGCTCTTGTCTCTACCTTTCCTTTTCCTCAGCAACAGGTCCAATAGAATCTTACTTGGAAATAACCCAATAGTGCTACATACTCTACACAGAAGACAAAAGCCAGATGGCTCAGTGAAGAAACTTATGGTATAAATTCATCTATCAGTAGGCTTCCCAAGCATCATTTCTTCTGCTCCTGTCTGCTGTCATATAGACTTATTCCTGTAGCCCCTTGGATTCTAGTCCAAGTCATTCTTTCTGTCTTCCAGTATCAGGATAGCCTGTACCCATTGGCTTAAGCCCATAGCACCTCTACCTTGTGTTCATACTTCTATTTGTGTCTGTCTCTTCTCCATGTAGTTTATGTTTATAAGAAGAAAAGCTGAAGTGCTTTGCATTTTTGCATTTCCTATCTGAGGTGTTAGAGGAGAAGGATGATGATGATGATGATGATGATGATGATAAAAATGTCATCTATTGAATACTTCTATGATATATATCATCAAATTATGTTACTCCAATTTTGTAGATTCTGGGGCAAGACCACTTGTGTCCAAAGACATTTTCCCGTGCTGTCCATCAAATGACCTTGAAACAGGCAGGACTCCAGCAGTAGTGGACAGCCTTAACTGCATTCTGCCTCCATTGCTAACCTCCATTCATGTCATTGAATTAGACTCATTTAATTAAGAACCAAATTTTTTAACAGTCATAGACATGGAACATATTTCAATGTTTAGATCAATAATGGATAGAGATTTAACTTACAGCAGTCCCTATGCTTTATATTTCTTTCATATTTTGCCATTTTTTCCAGTCTTGCCATATACATCACCTGAACAGATCTCACACCATCCTTGTAATGTGAGTGGGATGGATTTCTTTCCCCCATTTCACTGATGAGCAAAATGAAGAGAAGTGAAATGGCCTGAATCATCTTCCAGTCAGATAGTGACAGAGCTACAACTTGACCGCTCCCCAACCCCTGTCATATACACACAAGGCTCTTGCCTCACCATGCCTTTTCTTCAGCAACATTCTCCCACTGATGGACAGGTAGACCCAGTGAAAGGCATCAAGAACCAAGTGCTTTCTAGAAGGCTTCCATACTTTGGGTTGTCTGGTTACCATAGCAATTGGTGCTCTCCTCATGGCAAATGAGATCACCCAGCACACATTTGCTCTCAAGATTTGAGTTACAAGAGATGATGCATTTTCCATAGAGGGCCATTAAGTGTGGAATTCCCTTCCCCTGATCTGATATAGCCCTGGAGTATTGGCCTTCTGTGTCTTTGCTAACCATACCAAGTTGAGTTAGGCAGTTGTGAATGGTAAGAAATCCTAATGAGGAAGTAAAAAGGACTAAATTGACTTTCAGTTATGAGCAATTTGTAATTTTGTAGGAGGGTTTTGCTGCTTTTATCCCTCAGGATAGCTCTACGGCTGGATATAAATTCTTTAAAAGCAAAACTTTCATTAGCAGTTTACCTGACTTTGTTTCTGTGTTCTTACATCATATCACAAATGATGTGATGGAGAAATCTACAGGGAAGTTTTTTTGTTTCTTTTGCATAAACTATTTTGCAGTAATTGATCCGCCATAGAGAAAAGGTGATCTCCTGTGCACTCTCAGTGTGTTCTGTGGTCACTGGAGACCAATAAGCTGTGTCCCTGGAACTATTACCACTTTGATGAAGAAGCTGCTATGTGAACAAAAACCAGCCTTCGTTAATTTCCCTTTTCGTATTTAAAAAACCTTGTCAGGACTTTCCCCTTGGGAATGTGTAATTTGTCAATAGTGCATAGTATTTTTGGTCTGAAGGGGAGAGATGAAGGAAGTAAGTCCTTACTCTGTTTTCATATTTCACTGATCTTCATGTCAGAAGTCAGCTAGTACATTTCCACTCAGTAAAGTAAAATCTTCCACTTAAATATGCCTTTTCCATCTTATAGAAATACTAGAAATGCAAACTACTTTAGGGAATCATTTGAATTCCATACCTACATCTTCTATTCCCCAGCAGCACACACTTAACAAATGGAAGAATTGAGTATTGAAATGTATACAGGTCAGAATTAGGATGTATATTCTCTGTCCAGTGGACTTCTGACTGTACCCTTCAGTTGTATAGATTTGTTATAGCTCCCAGTCTGCTGGGTAAGCTTCTGGAAAGAGAGATGATTCTCAAATATCTCAAATAGAGCATCATAAATGCTCATTAATGGGTTAAGGATTCTGGATACCACATCTCCCTTTCATTATCACATCTTTAGTCAGCTTCCTGTGGGAGGTAGAAAAATTAGGAGATGATAAAGTAATATATGATAGAAGAGAGTTGGACCATCTTTGTTTACCAGCATCTGTATTAAAGATGAAGCATACTTTAAGAAATAGACTCCTGAACCTAAGATCATTCATTAATGGCTTAAACTGCCTGCCATGTACATTAACTAGAATCCTGTTTTATGTTTCTCATATATATATATATATACACATATATATGAGATAAAAATCTATATAATATGTAAAATACATGTGTATATAGAGATAGATAGATAGATAGATAGATAGATAGATAGATAGATAGATAGATAGATTTCCAGCAGTGGCAAAGAATCTTGGAGTTTGTGTTGAGGATGAAAAGAATAAACATTATGATTTAACCTGTCAGTGTATTCTCTGTAGATTTTTGTGTTTGGGAAATGTTGGGTCATGAATTTTTATTTTTCATACTGTTGTTAGGTTTTCTGCCCTGAAACCTGCTAAGCACTCACTGTAAACTGTATTGCAGTTTGTTTCAGTGCTGGAAGGGGTGTTGTCTAAGCTGTCACGGTATGATGAAGGTACTTTCTTCTCGTCCATTCTGTCATTCACTGTAAGTATTGTAATGAGTTCTCTTCTGTGGTCTTTTCATTGTTACCTTAGCTCTTATATAGCAGTTAAGAACATAATTCTCACAATTATCTCTTTCCCTTTTAAGGTGAAGGCAGCTGCAAAGTATGTTGATGTTCCTGTAAGTATCTTTTTGTCTGCTTTTCAAACAATACACAATTCTCTCTCTCTCTCTCTCTCTCTCTCTCTCTCTCTCTCTCTCTCTCTCTCTCTCTCTCTCTTTCTCTCTCTCTCTCTCTCTGTAATTATGGTTCGCCACAGGTTTATTTCAAATCTTTATACCAGTGCCATTCCCCTAGGGGATAGTTTATTTTCCTCAAGCAAGCACTAGTCCTCATAACAAGGTGTGGCACGTTACTCCAATGTATTTTATCTGTAGTACTTATGAGCTCTTACAAGGCTGGATTGGCATGAAAACATAAGACCAGATTTGCATAAAAAGCCATAGCATTTTGGGATGGAACAAAAGATACCTAAAAATTTCTTACTGTTCTTTGCTTTTATGAGAAATTCTTCTTATAGCAATAAAGATTAATGAGCTGAATGAATTTGTTTTCTAAATATAGAACAGTTTAAAGATCAGTTGTCACATGTTTAATATTTCATATCACATGTTTTAATGTCATGTTTTGTTTTCCTCAGAATTTTTGGAAAATAATATATAACCTATACATGTGTTGAAAACTTAAGAAGCCACTCACAGAAATCATGAAACTTACTTAGCTAGCTTTAGTGAACAACTTATATGGGAAATATAACTGAGCATTTGGGATAGCAACTTAAGTTGATCATTGCATCAAATTAATTTTAGCATTGCATATGATCAAGATAGGATGCTCTGTATGCTTGAATTTTTGGCATATATACAGATTTTCCAAGAATTGAAAAATAGTTACTGTGGAAACTACTTAAAATTTAAGACTTGACCGAATGCAGAATAACTTTATACTTAAGAAACATCCCAAGTGTTGTCATCATTGTGGATGTTAGCAGGTTAAATGCTAGAAAGGCTTGGATCTTAGTTAAGATTTGAGGATAGTGGTTCAAAGGCAGCACAGGCAGAAAAGTCCATATGATTCTTATCTGCACTAATCACCACAGAGCTGAAAGTGAAGCTGAAACTTGAGTGAAGCTGAAATTCAAGTGGTAGAGCACCAGCTTTGAGCAAAAAGGCTAAGGAACAGTGATGGAGCCCAAGCCCTGAGTCAAAGCCACACAGCTGGTATACACACACACACACACACACACACACACACACACACACACACACACAAAGAAGCATTTGTGTGGTGCATTGGTGTATATCTCTTATCCTGGCTCTTTAGAAGTCCCCAGTAAAAGGAACATCACAAGTTTGAAACCATCCAGGGCTACATAGTGAGACTCTCAAAAATAAAAGTCAAATATAATAAACCAGTACTTCACACTTTTAATCCTAGCTACCCAGGCAGCTGAGTTGTAAGGTTCCCAGTTCTAAACCAGCTTGGGCTTAAAGGTTCATGAGATTCTTAACCACCAATTAACCAGCATAGAGCTAGAAATAAAGGTATGACTCACGTGGTAAAGTGTCCACCTTCAGAGAAAAAGTGATCTCAAGCCTTAATGTATCAACATACATAAATACATATGTACATACACACGTAAATTCATGCATGCATATACATAACTGTATACATACGTGCACATACATGTATATGTATCTATATATTATATTGAGGGGCAGGACTTAACAATTGCTGAGATTTTAATCTTCAGATAGCCCTGACTTGGACATGGGCATTAATTCACTTAAGTGACCTCAATTTAGTCATCTGTAAAGTGTATCAGTCTATGTGTATTTTTAAGTTTTTGAGAATATATCTTATTTAAACTTCTCCAGCATTTGAAAAATTTACATTTTTATTCAGCTGTGAAAACATAAACTAACACATAAGGACCACAGTAATGAGTAACTTATTAAACAGAGAAAACATATAGTGTTTTTAACAAGCCCTGAGATAAATTATGTGTTTGTAAAATGATGACCTGAATTCCCTGATGATCAGTTATTAATGATTGCAGAATCCTACATGCTAGAGCTGTAAGACATTGTGCTACAATTTCAAACTTAGAAGACACTCATCTTACATCTTGTTAAATGATAATGAAAAAGCAGATGCAGCTATTTCATTAGTGAAGCATGCAGATCATCAGAAATAAGGACATAACAATTTTGCTTTTGATTGTTTAAGGCAAGTTTTTCTAGGGTGTATGAAGAGCACTTTTAAATTAAGGCAATTACACCATAGCTTCTAGTTAATCTTTGAGACTGGTGTTGTTGATTTAAAAAATGTGTCTCCTCGTTAAACAGGTACCCTGACAGTGTTTGTGTAGTGTGTTGTGAACTTTCAGTTGCAGGTTAAGCGAATCTTACTGTGTTGCTGTGAAAAATGTCTGCAGTGTGGTAGCTTCCACCTGCCCATGAATGGAGAAGGCAAAGGCTTGCACCTGTGGGATTAGACATAGCAGCAGGAAGTCAGAGCATTTGCAGCATATAATTAACCAGGAATTTTTTCCCCTCTCCTTTTTTAAGCAGCCTGTTCATCTTGCTAGGTTAACTAGTAATTAACACATGAAAAAAATGTACTGGAGTTTGCACCCTGGCTTCAACTCATTCACTCAGTGATGTATTTAAGTACTTTTGTATCTAGCGTTATAGGCATGATCCACTTAACCTTAAAATAAGGCACCTCCTCCCATAGTTGCTGACTTCTTTCTGCTCACAGAGGAATTTGTTAGATCTTCATGTCCTTTTGCTATAATTTTGTGAGACCAAATCTGTTCTTGTCTAGTCAGATGTGGACATGACTGCCTTAACCAGCAAGATAAAAGCATAAGTGAGTAATGAAGTGAATCAGTCTCAGATTTAAATGGGAAGGTAAAAATTAAGTCATTTTCCCTAAATGGTATTTAATACAGAAGAAAACTTGCTTTGTGATTTTTTAATTGCTATTTTCTCCTAATCATTAAGAAGGTATTATTAATTTAATTATCAATTTAGAAAAGATTTCTAAATACAGTTCTCTAGGATACTGTATTATTGATTTAAACTGGCCATAAACCATGGTTGAAGTTTAACAGGCTTCTCCTTTGATAAAATTGGATAATATCCACTTGTACCAAAATTTGTATACATCTTCCATCTTGCCATGCAATAGGCATGCATTTTACAAATCAAACACACACACACACACACACACACACACACACACACACACACACACACACACACACACACGCATGCACGCACCCCTAACAGTATGCTCAGTTTGGATTTTTATTTCTGCTGTTTGGAATTTTTTTTCTTTTATGCACACATTGGAGCTTGAATTTAGGACGAGTTCCCTAGAGTTTTTTTTTTTCAAAGGTGATGCTCAACCATTTGAAAAAAATCTCCACTTTTTGTGGATTGATCGAAGAATCTCAAGAACTTTTTTATCCAGCCTAACTTTGAACCATGATCCTCAGACTTCAGTCTCCTGAGTACCTAGGGTTACAGGTGTGAGCCCCGACCCTGCAGTTCTGGGATTTTAAAACTACATTTAATTTTCTATAGAAATCATTGCATAATAACATTCGATGCAGTGACTTTCCAAGTGCAGAATTCTACTTCCAGAAAACAAGCATCTTAACACAGAGGAGCACTGAACCAGTGATAATGTCTTCTATCCAAACACATTTGTACTGTATGTAAAAACTGTTTAAAAGGAAAATTACATCTTTTTCAGCAATTTATCAGAGATAATTACCCTTCATACACCAAATGAAGGATAAAGTGTTTTAAAGAACTATAACTCTAATTGGTAAATGTCACCAGCTGTTGCGGTTACTGTTACTTGTGTATATTCTTTTAATGATTATAGTCTCATGCCACAAGCTACATGAAAATATATTCACTAGGTGTGAAATTCCCATATGTCACAGTTTCAAGAATAAGTAAACAGCACAAAGATAAAAGAAGAAATAATGCTAATGAGGAATGATAAGAATTCTAGGTTTTGTTTTCCAAGCCAGTAGATCTTAATTTGCTAAAATGGGAAGGAATGCAATTTCAAAAGGAAAAGGAAAGAAGTAAATTGTTGAAACAAACTTTTAAATGAACTTTATCTCATATCCTCCACCAGAGTTTTGTTTCCTTAGAAAGTGGTGGAACTGTTGGCACGTGCAGCCTTCAGTGCTCTGTCTCTTGAGTCTGCCTATTGAGATCATTTTGTTTTCTTTTGGGCTTAACTGTCAAAGTGTTTGTTGATTTTAGATGGTGAAAGTAAACTCTTTCTGGAAAATATTGCATGACATCATCTTGGAGTTGGCAAGGAAATTGAAAATAAAGTTCTTTGCAAGTCTATAATGTCATTATTTCCCTTTCTCCTAGCAATAATCTCCACAGATTCTGTTGGGTCAAGTGATTAACTGGACTATACTTCTAAGCATGGTTTTGCTTTGAAAGGTAGAATTTAAACAACAACAAAAAAACACTACAGGAAGCCAAGCCACTCATTTGTTTGTTCAACTCCCAGTTTAGCTACCCGAACCCAGTGCCTATGTATCATGTGCATTAGAGACTGTAGTTTCTAGGCACCTGACAGAAACTCAATGTTGAGCTAACTCACAATTAAGTATAAAAAATTGTCCTCATGTCATTTTCAGCTTTCTGAATGTTCTCATTTTCAGTGTTTTGACAAAATTTGAAAGGCACGGAGAGAAATACTTACCTTATAAGTTAGTTTCCCCTTGAGGAAAAGTAGTTATACTTTTTTACCAATTACCCTGCCTCTTCACTCAAAAATCTGATATATAAACTTCCCCTCATAGGGGCCGGGAGTTTGGCCTAGTGGTTAAAGTGCTTGCCTAGCATGCATGAAGACCTGGGTTCGATTCCTCGGTACCACATATAGAAAAAAGCCGAAAGTGGTGCTGAGGCTCAAGTGGTAGAGCTCTAGCCTTGAGAAAGTCCAAGGACAGTGCTCAGGACCTGAGCTCAAGCCCAGGACTGGCAAAAAAAAAAAAAAAAAAAAAAAAAAAACAAATAAACTTCCCCTCACAAAGCAAACAACCTATTTTTATTCACTGCAATCCAAGCATTTATTCATTGTAGTTACTTAATCTTTCAAACACTGATTATGAAAACTATGCAGAAAAATAATGAAGGAATGAATTTTTTCAGTAGCTTACTTAGGTTTGGAATATATTGCCTAGTATATATTTCATATATATCTTTAACTTACCTTAGTTACACAAGGATTACATTGTAAAAATCCTTGAATTTAAGCTAAATAAAGGAGTTAGAAATTTTAGTGATGATTATTACATGGAAATTCCAGATTAACTGTAAAAAAAACTCAAATTTTAAGAAATGGGATAAGATAGCTTTATGTCTGTACTATGCATTTGATGACCATAAACCTAACTACCTTATTTGATCATCCATTTCACTGCTTTGTTTTGATCATTTCTACTGTTAATCAGATAAATAATACAGAGAATCAACCCCAAATATATATGATATTTTTTTCATTGACTACCTATATGAGACTAATTTTCATGCATATGGTCCTTCCTAGTACTTATTAGTATATGGCAAGAAGGAATGTTAAATACTCTCTCCTCTAACATTAAAGACACCAATATGTAAGCTCAAGATTTCAGGAGGCTGAAATCTGAGGATTGTAGTTCAAAGCCAGCCCAGGCAAGAAACTCACTGAAAGTATTATTTACAGTTTACCAGCAAAAAGCCAGAAATGGAGCTATGCCTGAAATGATAGCATCCTAGCCTTGAGCACGAATGTTCAGGAACAGTATCCAGGCCCTGAATTCAAATACCTGGACCAGCATACGTGCACTCATGCATTCATGCACACACATGAAACCAAATGTTACAAATTGAAAAGTTAATCAGTTCACTTATCTCATTCTATACAGGAAACTTGTATTTTATATTCCTCTGCTTTTCTAATAAGACAAATCCTTAAAATAACATTGATAATTAATGGAAGCAATGGACAATTGACAAAAAAATTAGTTTTTAATTAAAGATATAAAAATATCTTAACCCAATATCCTTCTAGTAGTATCTTACTCAGCTTAATAAGAAATTTGGTTTTCAATTCCTCGAACAAACGCTCATGATAGTCAAATGACACAGCACACAAGAAAGCTAATACCTTAATAATATTGATAAACTAGTAAAGGCTGTGATAAAAAAGTAAATTATGCTTACAATTGGGAAATAAGAGTTGAATTGAGAAGTTTTTGAAAATTTCACTTATACTGCTTGGCTATCTTGTAATTTCAAAGATAGTCACCTAAGAAAAGAAACAGTATCTACAGGTTTTCATCTATGCATTCATAATCATTGAAATAATAGTGACTATGACATCAAGTACTCAATAAAATAAAAATTAAGTTTAATAATTAACTTCTTTATAAACTTACCTTGCTTATGGAATCTTTGATACCAAAGATAATCATTGTTTATTTAGTATTGAGCATATATAAGTAGGGTACTTTTAAATTATTTCCCCAGCCATGTCAAACACTAATTTCACAAATGAGATCTGATGATGTTTTGTTCCTTGTGTTTTAACCTCACATCAGAAACCAGGAATGGACCTGGCAGACACCTATATCATGTTCGTTCGGCAAAACCAGGATATTCTTCGAGAGAAGATCAATGAAGAAATGTATATAGAAAAGCTATTCGATGTAAGTAGCTGCCTTGGCAAGGTATGTCACGAGATGTACCCAGCAGTGAGGAATGTTGTATTTTGATTGACCATTTGCAAAGCCAGCTGTCCTTTTCGGTCATGTTTTTTTGTGTCAACTATTTCTGTATTTCCTTGATGGCTGATGGAGGCTTCGATTCTCTCTCTTTTCTGTATGAAAACAGTTCCCCCCAATTAGTCTCAAAACCTTTCTAGGGTTTATTTTAGCAAGCAGAGTCTCCTAGAGCATACAGTACCATTTCCTTTTCAGCTTCCATAAACAAAATTCATTGGGCAATGGGTCTGGTTCCAACATTATTGTAAGCCTAAATAGTAAAGAAATAACCTGCTTTTTCCAAGCTAGAGTATCTGCCTTACCACTGTTATTGAACATTTTAATTTTGATTTCATGTACTAATAACATGCTGAAAGATATGATATTTCTGTGAGTACAAAAGTCTTCATTTAGTCATGACAAATAAATATGGGGTATTTTCATTTTAGATACAGTGATAGTAGAGTTGTATTTATTGAGCATCTAGAAAAATAACCAAGAGAGCAGTCCATTTAAATAACAGTGTTGTCATTCATTTGCAATTATCAACAGTCATTTCAAAGAAAATGGCATTGTGCTTGCAAGGTAACCTTGTATTATAACTCACTACAACACTGATCCTGAAATGTGGTATTTGTTTTGAAGTTTATTCATTTATGTACATCTTCTCTGCAATTTTAGAAATGCTTTTCTGGCAGTTTCATTTTAATTATGCAAGTTACGGCAAATGTTTTCATAACAGCAATTCACGGGCTTGCTGGTGACATTTCAGCTGTGGCAGCTCCAGAAGGTCCCAGAACATCATCATAATCTCTTGCCACGGTCTGTCATGTCAATATTCACTGTCAGATTGGGTGGTCAATATGAATCTTATTTTTCTGACTTTAAGTTTCCAACCTCTACCCAGGCCATTTCACAATAAAAGTATCATCTGTTTTAATAAGCTAAGTGTTAATATGTGTGAAAAGAATGATTTCCTAAAAGCTTTGATGCCCTGCAGGGGTAGAAAAATTATCATCCATCCAGCTGGCTCTTTTACAAAATACTGCAACCATATTAGCAACTTCTGCTTCCATTTGCTCTTGCTCTCAACTTCCAAGCATATGTTGCATTTCTGAGTTCTCTTTTACTTTTTTCCTTAGGTGGTGATTTTCAAAACTGTTGAACAGAAAGAGTTGGGTTGGATGTCATTTCTGATATGCTTCTTTTGAGGAGAGCCAAAGGACATGCTGTTTAGTAGAAATAAAGTAGAATCATTTTGGAAATTGTCCACTCTAGATCAATTTTTTTAGGAGCTGGGAGAATGTTCCCTTAACCTAAATTTTTGTCCTGATAACTTACTACAAATCTTAGCCATTCTTACTGTTAGTTCATAATGAGGAGATTTTTTTCACCTCAAAAAAACTCCCCAGTTGAATAGCTTTATATTCCTGAACTTTCTTAGAAGACTGTTGGGTAACAGTATCAATATGACTAACCAAAGTGGACCCAGGGAGGTAAAAATTGAAATAATGTTCACCACCTTAATGGTCCTTTAGACTTGACTTTTGATACCTAAGCTTCAGATATAGCTGTGGGTTTGCTTTTAACCACTCTGTTTCAGGTGTGAAGGTTTTGTCATTTTTTTACGTCCCCAGTAGAACATTAGACTTGTTATTTGCAAAATCATTGTAATGTCCTTAAACATTTGAATGTTTTTAGGTTGCACATTTTTATTTAATTAAAAATAAAAATAGTCCTTAATTCTGTTGATATGTCATCAAGAGTAACATGCATAAAGGGGGACGGAGAGCCCCTAATTAGCCAAGACTGAATTTGTCTCAATTACAGTTAGTAAATGAGAGGTTATCAAGTATGTGTTGAAAGGTAAAGTTGAATGTGTATCTTAAGCAACAGATCATTACTGAGAGACATTATATAATTATTGAAAATCCCCTTAGCTGGAGCTTAAAATAATATTGTTAGGTGTCAAGAAACAGTTGAAAATAATGATCTTAAATATACTGTTAGCAACCTTAGCCTATTAAAGATAAAAAGATAGAAGAGAACAATTGTACTCAGGCAACATGACAAACTTTTGATATTCCAATTACAGTGCTTCCTATGTACATAAGTAAATGGATCCTTACAAGTTCAGATGTAAGAGAAAACACAGACATGCAAATACCTATTAGAATGGGTGAACATGGAGTAATTTTTTTAGACAACTAAGGGGCTAAGAGTCATTGCAAGAATTTACCTCATAAGAATTGAAATGGTAAAATCAAATTATGGAAAGAGCAGTGGATTGGGAGTGGGAAACCATAGTTCTGCCATGAAATTTCTGAATGACTTTGGCAGGTTCTATCATTTTTTTAAGATTTGAGTATAGCTACTTATGTAAACTGAAACTGCTGGTGTAGAGCTTTCAATGACTTGAACTCCTTTCAAACTTCACACTATGAGTCCTTTCGTTTTAACTTCCTCAATCACGGTAGAAATTACTGGGATATTGGCATTGTGTTTGCTGGTAAAAGCAAGGTGTCTTACGTAGGAAGCCATAGTAAATGCACAAGCTAAGTAGAAAAAATGAAGGTCTGTACAACATTACACCTGTGTGTCATATGAAATTTTGTGTGCCTAGCATCATAGTTCTGAAATCCAAATTTAGAAAAGTGCTTGGACCTCAAATCAATCCTCCATATTCAGGCCAAGTTTTTCTGTCCAAGCCAGCAGGATATGTTGAACAATACTAACCTCTGCCTTCCCAGAGTTCACTGAGAGACATGCTAAGTTTGAAGTTTGCATTGACTTCTTTAATTATAATGTTCTTTCTGGGTTAGAGAAGTCTAAATGAAGTCTACCTGAAATAGGAAAAACTAGTTTTGTGGTGGAAAAAATAAAATAAGGCAGGTGCCTGTGACTCACACCTGTAATCCTAGATAATAAGGATCCAGGTTTCAGAACAATCCAGATTCCCCCAAGAAAGCCTATTTTTTTTTTACGAGACTCAGTTTCCAAGAAAACCAGCAAAAAGCTAGGCTATAAAATATAGCTCAAATGATAGAGTGCTACCTGAGAACAGAAAATTGATAATGTATGGGACCCTAAATTGAAACTCTCATACTAGGAACAAACTAGGCAGGAATTCTATACGGGAAGCAATCTTCATTACCATACATAACACCCATTTTCTAGCTTAAAAAAATCTTTGTCAATGGTCTTTACAGTTTGTATCAGATTTGTAAACTTGTTTCTCCACAACTTAAAACTAATGACAACCATTTTGTAATTCTTATCCAGTGTTTGGTGTCATGTATAGTTTTTCTCCTTGCCAAAGTGATTACCCAACTCTTGCAGGTTTCTAGAAAGAGAGCACAAGCCCCAGGTGTTCTAGGTCTAGGAAAAAAAGATATGAGAGTCATTACTAGAGTACATTGATTCTGTGGAGTGGGAGGCTGTATAATGTAAAAGAAATTAAAACTAGTTATCCATAAAAAATAGCCAAAACAGCACTTTCTTCCCTAAGTCCCAAAAATATGACAAAGCGAAGTAGGTAGGCTTCCTAAAGCATACCTGGCACAACTCACCCTGCCTCAAACTGGAGATTGCCCATCTTGAGTCCCTTTAAAATGATCTCCTGCTCGCTTCCTGTTGGTGAAGTCACACCAGGGTGCAGCATCTAATTGGTAAATCATGCAGATTAAACATTCTCTTGTGTTATAAACTGATTAAATATTTAATTGTAGAGGGGTTTCATCTCCATGAGATTTTTTTACATATTGTAAAATGTCTTATAAAATTAAAAGTAATTATTTAAATGATAGTTAATCAGTTATATTCGTCTAAACAGTGTTTCATAAAGGATTAATTTGTAAGGACTCTTCAGGAAAAGAATTCTATCTTTTTAATAAAGCAACTCTAAATTAAACATTTTGAGCAAAATTGACCTAAACTGTGCAGAGAGGACCAGTCGCCTATTCATGCTATGACAAGAAGGGAAAAAATGAAAATACTACAAGTGAATATGATTCTGAAAACTGATTTTGCACTGGAATTCTAAGTGAGAAAAGGGAAAAATGCTCAGATTTTTTAAAATTTAGTTTTCCACGTTAGTACCCCAGATTTGGGGTACAAAGGTTTAGTCACTGTTGGCAACAGTGACATTTCTGTCCTTAACTTATTTAAGGATTCAGTTTGTTGCTAAATTTATTTTCCCCAAAACAGCTTAAATCAACAAAATATACATTTGATTGGCAAGTAAGCCAGGCATGGCAAGATACACCTGTAATTCTCACTCTTTGGAGGCTGAGACTGAAGAATTTCAAGTTCAAGACCATCATAACTACATATGTAAGACCCTGTTTCAAAGCCAACAAAGTGACTACTAAACAAAACTTTATTTATGTGATAACTTTGCTCATGTGTACTTAGACAAATAGAGAGGAAGGGTAAGCAAACACAGTCATAATATTCAGTTTATATGTGTTCAAATGGAACTAGGAAAATTGAGGGGGTGGATACAGGTAAGAAAGAAGGGAAGATGAAAAAGATGACAATAACCTATAAATATATATGCAATATATACATATATATATTGGTTATTATATATACATACACACACACACACACGCGTGTGTGTGTGTGTGTGTGTGTGTGTGTGTGTGTGTGTGTGTGTTCTGGAGTTTGAACTCAGCACCTAGGCACTGTTGCTGCACTCTGTGCTCTAGGCTAGTGCTCTACCACTTGATCACCTGACGCATAGCTCCACTCCTGGCTTTATGGTGGTTAATTCAAATTATAAGCATCTCATGGACTTTCCTGTACAGGCTAACTTCAAGCTACAATCCTCAGATCTCAGCCACCTGAACATTTTAGGATTACAGGTCTGAGTCACCAGCGCCTGATTTAGAAGTATTTTTTTTTAAGTTGGACTTAAAGTTGACTGTATTGTATAGGAACAGCATCTGATTCATCACACCTCATTTTGTCAGGTGTTTTTTTTTGTTTTTTTTTTTTTTTTTGCCAGTCCTGGGCTTGAGCTCAGGGCCTGAGCACTGTCTTGGACTTTCTCAAGGCTAGAGCTCTACCACTTGAGCCTCAGCACCACTTCCGGCTTTTTTCTATGTATGTGGTACCGAGGAATCAAACCCGGGTCTTCATGCATGCTAGGCAAGCACTTTAACCACTAGGCCAAACTCCCGGCCCTTGTCAGGTGTTTTAACACTTCATTTCCCAGACGTTGTGTTCTGTTTTAAGTTGCATATTATGCCTACTCGGTTCATCTACAGTATCTGGATCCATACTGGAGTTGTTTTACCTTAAATTACTCATCATTAAACCTATTCAATATCATTGTATCTGCCTTTGTCAGTGCTGTGCAAAAAAGCTTATCTTAGATTTTCCTTTAATCCTCCACTCAAAGTTTATTTCTCTTAAAAAAGCACTCTCACATTACAGAATTACAGATGTCTGGTTCATGGGAGTTAATAATCCTCATTTCAGTGTTCGGTTATTATTTGTAAGTGTAAGAATTTATAGAAGGAAGGATCTACTTTTGATGTATGGTGTATGCCAAATTAGCTCTGACAAGTCCAGACATTGTCCAGAAAGGCCAAAGGCCTTGATTTAAATCTAAGCTGTTGGTGAATTATAACCTGAGAAACTTGAGATAAGCGTGCCTAATTGCCTAAAATGAAAACTCAACGAAAAAAAAATGTATTGTAGCTTGTTGATCTTATTTCTTTGATAATTCAAAAGAATCTTCAAGGAAAAAAAAAGTCATGTGGACTTATTAACTTAGCTTCTTGAAATGTGATCGTGGCACACAATTGTCATTTGGCACATTCCCAGAAATCCACATCTTTATTTGAGGCACCTGGACATATGTGGCAGGTCTGGTAGAATCAGCTAATTAACAACACAGGCTTAAACAGGCACCTCATCTGGCAGTGCAGTTAGTTGCCTGATGGTGCTCAGCAGGATTTGGTAGTGCTTTTTATTTTTCTATCCTAATGGTCTGCTGCCCACCTCATTTTGTCTTATTGTCAGTCACTACTTACCGCAGCTTGGGGCCCTCCCAGGAGGCTAAATTATTATCAAAGGATTAGGGAGATGTAGCCTTGCAGCTCTGACATTTCTGATTACTTGTCTATGCCAGAACACTAATTAGCTGTGACTAATTAAGAAAAAATGTTCCTGCCATAGAAAACCATTTAAAAGAACCGAGAAGTAGAAAAGCAATTCAAAAGCTGAGCAGTGTTCAGATTTGCCGATGCTCTTTAGATTTCCACCAGAGCCTTAACTCACCTTTAATTGTGCTCAGAATTTTTTTTTAAATCCTTCGTACATACATACTGATTGGAGAATTTTTGCTTGAATAAGGAAAAAAAAACAGTTGCTCACCTAAGCTCCTTTAAGACTTGATGGTACACAACTTGCATATTTGAGAAGTCGCTTTTTCTGAACAGCAAATCCATTGCAGAAAATGGCCTTCACATTCATCCACCCAAACCATAATTGTCATTTTGTTGATTTTATAAAAGGGTGTTGAATGGATTATTAGCAACATGTTGAGTGTTTCCACAGATGTTTAGTATTGACTTCATGCTTCTTTCACCTTACGATGATCTGGAAATGTTAACTGGTATATGTAGAGTCACTAGACCTCTGCATACCTGCACTTCCAACTGGCCGCTTCTGACTCATGGGAATATCCACACCTCCCTGGGGACCAACTTCTCTCTTGGTTGATTAGTGCAGTGTTTTCATAGAACTGATGTCGACAAGCTCTTCTTTCCTTCACTCAACTTCATCAGCAAATTACGCCTAGGACTTTAAGGCCATGGGCTATGGTGGATTTTTAATATCCCCCCTCCCAGTCACCATCTTTGCACAGCCTCCTTGCAGCATGCTCAGCATTGCACAGGTGGACATAGCAGCGGAATCCAGGTTGCCTCTACTGACTAGCCCTCTAAAAAACCAAATGTGTGATAGGGAAGCAGCTTTTTTTGACCAAATTTTTTTAAAAAAAAGAATCTTTAAAAAAAAAACTTTATAAATAAATTTGTAAACTCTCAAGCCAGCCCTATATTTCTTCATTTTAGCTTGTGAAGGGATGCAATCTAAATTTTGCTATGTTAATGTGGGGGAAATACTTTGCTGAGAGAGAGAGAGAGAGAGAGAGAGAGAGAGAGAGAGAGAGAGAGAGAGAGAGAGAGAGAGAGAGGGAGAGAGAGAGAGAGAGAGAAAGTTCTAAACTCTGCATCTCCTAAATTCTTCATGCTGTATTTTAAACCCATTTCCCCCTTTCCTCTCTTGTCTTTCTGGAGAACAAAAAGCAGGTAGCCAGCATCCTCTAGGGAATAATCCTTCCTATATATGAAGACTGTTATTAAGGTACTTGTCATACTTGTCTACTGCCTGATAAAGAATCCCTGTTTGTTTAGCTTCTCTTTATAGGCCCCTTTTCTAGCCCTTTAATCATCATTGTGATGTCCTTTGAAAGTTCTCTGTCATGCTTGAGGTTTAGAGGCAGGGAGGGATACCATGCAGTGTTTGAATGTGGCTAAACAGGATTCGTCCAGACTGATGCCTATTGATGTATCCTAACACATAATTTCCCCATAGCCTTTCACTATGGATCACCACAAATTTACTTCAAGCTACTTCTTGTATTTCCTTTGTCATGCTCCTCTCAATTACTTCTGTCTATACACATTTACTGATAGAGAATATCAATTCCGCTGATCTTACACGTATGTGGATTTCACTGTTTGATTCCGAGGTATAAGAATGGTGGTGATAGTTAGGATTCAAGTGGTTGGTATTGGGTTTTTGTTGGTTAATTTTTTGCCATATTATTTAGCTTTTAATCTTCAAGTAATTGTACAAGAAGGTTACAATTTGACATGCCCATTTATGAGTCCAATGAATGTTGATTAGTCACCTCTGCCGTCATTCCCTCCCCTCCTTGCCTGTTCTCCCAGCCCTACCCTAAAGACACAGCACATTTCCCGCTTCATTTTTTCACATATGAAGACTGAATATTCTGACATTATGAAAGGGAATATGGGATTTAATAGGCATTTTTGCCAGTGCTGGGGCTTGAACTAAGGACTTGAGCACTGTCCTTGGGCTTTCTCAAAGCTAGAGCTCTATCACTTGAGCCACAGCACCACTTCCAACTTTTTCTATGTATGTGGTACCAAGGAATTGAACCCCGGTTTTCATGCATGCTAGGCAAGCACTCTACCAGTAGGCCAAACTTCTATCCCCTAGTAGGCATTTTTTAGTTCCACATAATTGGATGTGTGTCATAATGATTCTATAGGATTCAAATTAAAATAAGAAGTTCCAGTCCTTCTCATACTGTCCTTTTATTTTCCCCTTCCAACTTGTGTTCATTGAACATTTCTGCAGATCACACATCATCAGGAAACAGTGTTAAATAATATGGAGCAAGTTTCTACTCAAAGGAAACTTACATTTTGATGATCGAGCAGGTCATCTGGAAAAAAATGGGTCATTTCCATAATGAATGAAGAGAAGAAAGAAGTGGGGGGGGGATCATGCAGTTAAGAATTCAATTTTATCTCCAAGAAATAGAAGCAAACAAAACAAGAATTCAAGGCATATCCTACAAAATGAAGAAAAATGAGGGAAGAGGTGTGTTGGGAGGGATGACTGAGAATGTTGAAAGGAGGAGTTATATTGATCAAGACATGGTATTCATTGAATACTTCACTGAATAGCAGCTTCTCTGTACAGCCACTTAAAGATAATAAAGTGAATAGATATTTGTAGATATCTCCATTTTTGAAATGGAGATAGTAAAGGAAACTAAAATGCAATGCACTTATTACCCATATTTATTTGTCTCTTTTTCTTTCCTTTTTTCTTCCTTTCTTTGTCTCATCTATTTACTTATTTTCTCTGTTCCCAGTGGAAACTGGACATCTGTCTGATATTTTAGACACAGTTTGTGCTTAGCTACTGTACTTGTAATTACACATGTCAGGATGAAAGACCCACCCACACGCTCCCTTCTCTGTCCTTGACATCTGCACTCAGAAGCCATAAAAGTTCTACAACTCTCTCAGACAGAAGTCAACTCTTCCACAGCAACTATATATATATATATATATATGTTTATTGTATATAATATGCAACTATATATAATACATATAACTATATAAGATATAACAGATATGATTTGCTTTTTTTTTAGTAGGTCACAAAGTCAACAAATGTAGAGGTTTCTCCAAACATGTTACTTAGTCATGAAAATGCATAGGCAGCACAACCAGTCCTGATTCCAAATATACCCCCATCCTGAGCTAACCTTTGGAAGGGCTATCAGCACATCTTAGCATATGTAGAGAGGCAGCTTGCTGTTCAGGTGACAGTCTCTGGAGGCTAATCTAGATGTGAGCACAAAAACATCTGAGCTATCTCACTCGCCTGTCTTCGTGAGTATGCATATATGGACATTCATCTGTGCATGGAGATTTATTAATTTACTCTCTCTTTTATTTAACTCACCACCTAAAATGATACTAATTGCTTTCTTTTATATAATTTCTACCATTTTAACATCTACTAAATTGTGTGTGTGTGTGTGTGTGTGTGTGTGTTGTATAATGAACATGTAATTCAAGCCAATAGAGAATATGGCTCTGGTAGAAATCTCTTCCTTTCCTATTGAAAAGCTGTTTTGCATCTACATATTTAAAATCACGTTTAAAAATTCAATTCTTCAACAAATAAGTAGTGCCTGCTATGTGCCACACACTTTGCTAAATTCTGAATTTATCAGTACAAATAAGATTCAACTAATGCCTTGGATACACCAGAGTAAGATAGACATTTACTACATTTATGAAGCATTTTCATAGACACTTGGATTGACTCTTAAGGGAAGAAAATAGAAGCACCTAATTCTTCCTGGTTAATAAAAACCACTTTGGGGATTTTTTAACATACATAATGATACATGAATTTTAAAAGCTAACATGAGTCTGGCAAGAGGAATGGCATTGGTAATAAAAATGGAGACTGAGATGCTAACAGGTAAGGAAGCCAAATGGACAGAGAATCCCACCATGAGGCAGAGCTATAAGTCATTTGGATCATTGCAAATGGTTTCTATAGAAGTGTCATGGCTCATATAGAAAGGCAGCTGTTTAGTCCCCATGACACTCTCAAAATGCAATGTTGCAGTGTTCCACATTTTCTATAGGAAAGCTGAATTACAGAGACCTACTAACAGCTAAGTTTAGCCTGTATTTTACCTCAGAATTAAATTGTGCCACTCCAAAAATTCACTATATATTTGTCTACATCTGATGTTTTGGATTTAAATTGCATTACTGACAAAAACTTTACATACAGTGCCCAAATGGAGTTACTAAGTAGATAAGAGGACTGAATTATTCTTAGATGATATCTGTGCCCCTGAGATATAAATAGATATATAGATATAGATATAAATGCTATTACAATGGTATTGACTACTGAGTTTTCAAGCCATTAATTAGTTATTTTACTCAAAAGATTAGTCAAACTAATAAGCACGCTATTGAATTGGGTCGGATGCTACAACTCACTACTTGAAATTTTCAGTTTCTAATCACTAGTAATTTAGCACCAAGAGAAAAGCTACAGAATAAACCTGTGGAGGCACCTGTCTACTTGATGATAATCAATAATACAGAATAATATTGATTTTAATACCCTTCACATAGAGCAGAGAAAGATAGGCTAGTGTAACATTACTTTCAGGACATTTTGAGATGAAGGGGATTATCAATTAAAGAAGTAATGAACTGAATCAAGCTCAAGTAACCCCACTCCAGTTTCTTTTTTATTAATTACTCTGTTATATAAGGTGAGAGCATCTAACTCATTGGCTGTTCTGGTCATAGACTTTTTACAAAGCAAGCACAGAACCCTATAAATATAAGGCAGTTTGTTTAGTATTCAGCTAGCATTTATTGGGCATATACTATGTTCTAGTACTCCTATATTTTCACCTTCTACATTCTCTTAATAAGTGTCATGATATTCTCTATTGACAAAACTTCCTGATACTGTTAAAAAAATCAAAATCATCCTGAAGATGACTTTATCCATATAGAAAAATAAAAAGACATGAGTCAAAAATTAATCTGTTTTGTAAAATTTTAATAAATGAAGAAAGCCACATACATAATTGTCATCTCATGACCTAAAGATTTTTCCACATTATTTTCCATATTGTTTTAGTGAAAAGAATATTTCTAGTGTTTTTAACTCATTAGGGTATATGATATATGAACAAGCCTTAAGAGAATATAAAAAGGCACGTAACATAATAGGTCCTCTAACCTCATTAGTTATACTAATGAAGTGTGGTTTTTCAAAGAAATTTGTTTACAAAAGATAGTACATTATTGGGTTTGAAGATAGTTTGATCTTTGGAAATGCAGATTACTTTTACTTGCAAGAAAATTTGATGAGCATCCTAGAAACAAATAAGAGGCATAGTGTTATACAAATAACAGCCCTGTGTCATGATAGCTGTCAGTACCTACTAAGGATGGTAGGGTTTGTTGTCTTAGTTTTCTGCTAGAAGTATTGAACTGCTCTTAAGAATCAGATATTTTATTGATGGAATAGAAATCCAGATTGTTTCCAACGGGGAAAGGCAATAAAAGTAGTTTGAAAGATGGACTCCGGTGTGTAAATATGATACAAATCTTAACCCTGACACTGTATTTATATAATCTTGAATAAGTAAACCGCATAATCTAATCTCTGTTTCCTACCTATGAAAACTTAGTTTTCCAATATGCAAAATGGGGATAATAACATCTACTTCATCAAGGTCATGTATGAATTAAATGAAATTTTAATTAATTCTCTTCCTCACTTTCTTACTTCCTTGTGAAAAAGAAAACACCAGATGCCTTTGAAACCTCAATTATAGTAACAGTCATATAAAATAACAATTGTAATAAAAAATAATTTACTTCTCCAAGACATCACTTTTTATTAATAACTATACATCCTTTTTTTTCATTTTTATTTCTGTACTTCAGTGAGAGGCCAAAACAGATTAAGAGGAAAAACAAAATAAAAGAAAATAGAAAGCTCTGGAACAGAAGATTTGCATGTTTCTCTTTCTGGAAGCATAAAACTATATTCAAGCAGCATATTGAAATCCAAAGAATGACAAATTGCTTTTCCCTTCAGTCCATTTTTACAAGAATGACAAATTTCTCTTGCACGTTCCTATGCCATTTGTACTCAATGGGGATTTTTGTTGTGTTTTGCTTTACTTGTTTGATTTTTTTTGTTTCATTTGTGGTGCTGAAGATAGAACTCAAGCCTCTGTATGGTAGGCATATGTTCTACCTTAATATATTAAAGCCAGCTCATATAATTTGTTCATCATATTACATGTGAGAAAACTAAAGTATAAACAAGGCTAGAGAAGAGCTCAATCTTGCAAAGAGTAATGTACTGAGACTTTGCAGCAGGTAGTAATGTTACTGAGACTTTCCCTTCCAGGTTCTTCACTCCTGTTCTGTTGTGTGCTGTTGGTACACACTCCTCAGCTGCCATGTCCAGAAACAATCTCTTCTCCCAACTCTCCACATGAATATCTGTGGGCCTATCTGGAAATGTTGGGAAATGTCAAGCAGGTTGAACACTTTCTATGTTTTTAACTAAAATAGTCCAGTTTCCATTTATTTTCCTTAAATATAGGACTTTCATCTTATTCCAAGGCATCAGAAAGTCACACAAAATGGTGTTAAAACCATTTGAGTTGGAAATCTATTCTGTGAAGCTAGGTATGATAGTGTCAGTTGGATGCCTTGAAGAAAAGGGGAAAATGATGACTATTGTATCAGAGTTAAGACTTGCATTTGAGTGTTTAAATTGGAAGCAAAATAGACACATACATTTAGTTATTTTAAATGGGCATAATGTGGGCATAAAAGAACACTTTAATTAGAAATTTTTTAAGTGTCTGCTTACTTTAGAATCTAGGGTAAAACTATAGGCTAATAAGTGTTTCTAAATTTTGTTATTCTCAGAACTACTAAATGACCTAACGGGTGATTTCTATTTCTCATTCATATTAGATGCCTTTAACACTTGAAGGAAAATATTGTTTATTCTTTCACTTGGTACAACTTCATATTTAAAAAGTTCTATGTTTTCTAAGTTGCAGTATTTTTTAAGTATCATTCCATCTCAACACAGGAACTCAAAACTCAAAAAAAAAAAAAACAGCTCTACTTGAAGTGAAAAAATCACATCTATGCTATAGACATTTAGCCATTCCCCAGATTAGTGCATTGAAAAAAGTGTTGGCTCTTTCTTTTCTCTTCCCTCCTTCTTTCCTTTCTTTACCTTTAATGCTTTCTGTTGTTTATCTATTGCCACCAACCTAGCTGAGGAAGAATGAAAATAGACCAACTAGTTACGCCACTTCATAATCAATAAAAAAAAAAAAGCTAAACACTTAAGCAGAAAATACATCACAGATTTGTGCCTATGGCAGCAACTATTTTTACCCTGCCATCATCATCAGAAACCATATTCTGACAGAAATTTGCTTGAAGCAGCCATGATATATAAACCCTATGGGGTCTTGTGATTCAGATTTAGGAATATCAGCCATGGAGGTTCTAAAGGCATTGTGCATTAGTATGTATTGAGACCTCATTCCAGGTGGCAAGCAGCTGGACTTTAAAAAATAAATAAATAAAACATCCAAAATAAAACATGAAGTGCTTGTGCCCAGGCGGTAAGTGTTATGTTTAATAGAATCATCTTCAGAATGTTCTAAATTAGACCAAAAGAGGAAGTTGTGCATATTTAATACATTTGTTTTGTATCTCTGCTAGTGTCTTGAATAATGAAATTCCTTAACTACTTCTCTTTAACTTGCATGAAGAAAGCACGGTATGTTGCTAAATCTCTTTTCAGCAGCTCTGCGGAGAAACAACTTTAATCCTTGTTAGAAAATTGCCGAGTCTGGGACTGACAAAGAGCTCATGCTTGTTCTATTGTTAGTGCTCCTGAGCCCCAAGAGCAGAGCCCTTTACAGCTGCGTGGATCCCGTCCGGCTCAGCTGCACTATTTAGGAGAGGAGGTTTGTCAATTTCTATTGACAATGGAGAGAGTTTTTCAGGGCCTGTAGCAGTGCTGACACAGTTGGGGATCAATGCCAGCCATTCAGGCTGCACCCTCTTTCATTGCTTTGGTTTGTTAATTCAAGACTAAAGGTCCACTGAGGGGGTTCAGGGTGTTTAAGAAAGCTGATGAACTGTTTAAGAAAGCTGATGAACTGCAAGCGTTTATAGCCCTGGTGTGGCAATTTCCATAGTCAGTGGCAACTCCTGGCACTGAGGGAGCTGTGCCCTTGTTGACCCTCTTGTTATTAAAAATGCACAAGGGCTGCGCTTCTCAATATTTCAACACTCTTTCATTGTCAATACCACCTTCTGAGCCCTTCAGCTTGTTGCTTGCTCTAAAGATCTTCTTAGATTGGGTTTGAAAACTTCACCTTAAACACTAGATTAGACTGATGTTCTGTTTTCCGTGCTCCTGTTGATTTGTTGAACCTTCCCAGGGCTGGAAAGCAAGTAGCAGCTTGATGGAGAGACGGGCTGCTAATATGATTTACCAGTCTACAGTCATGCACAATAAGTGTGAATAAATACAAGGGTCTCACAGAGTCAACCCTAGCCTTTCCTTCTCTTTTATTTTTGCTTTAAAGGAGAAATCTCAAGAAAATGAAATAATGCATGCCCTTACAGGAGCTGAATGAACCACACACAAAAAAAGATTTTTTTTTTAAAAAGCATATTTTTGTTAAAGTGGTAGGCTGTTGTTCTGGATTGATGTAATACAAAAAAAGCTGTAAAATATACAGTTACTGCTTTATTCTAGTGTAAACCAAAGCTAAGTCATAGCCAGGGCTTAAATGCAAGCACCAGCACCTTTCCCGGTCATCTCCTGAAGGGGAAAAGCGAGCGGTTAACTAAGTTGCTTTATAAAATTAACCTCTCCAAAATGACAATGTATTTCCTAACACTCAGACTTTACTGCATGTTCACCCTTCACAAGTTTGTTGTTGTTGTTTGCTTGTTTGTTTTGGTTGATATTGATTGATTAGGAAAGGGAAGGGTTGGTTTAGTTTGGTACAGGAAATGAAGCAAACCTAATTTTGACTCTTTTTTGAAAAGGCAGAAAAGAAATGGAACCTACTATATTTTCAGTGCTCTCAAGAAGGACATATTAACTCCAGCGGGAGAAATAGGAAACTGATAAAGATTTTTGTTTGGTGTCTTTGTGTGTAAAGAATAAAGGGTTTCATGGTTTCCTTCTGTATGTGAAGCAGCAGTGTCCTTGGCTGGGTTTTCTTGTTCACCCCTTTTTAGTGACTATATAGGCTGAGCTCCAAAATATGCCACAACTTTACCCCTAATCATTTGCTCAATTTGTCCACCATTCATCAAAATGACTTGATTTGGGAAACAGAATTATACATTGTTATCTAATGGGATAATTTTTTTTCTGAGAGCTTTTTGTGTTGAATAATTTGCTTGCCTTCAAAGTAAGGTGATAGTAAAGTAGCTGAACATTTCACTCAACCACGATTCTCTTTGTCTCTCTTTTTATAATTAAGATTAGTTTCTTCCCAAATTCCTCTTCTCTTACTTTGTAATTTGGGCACTGTGTGAAAGAAGTTAGACTAATGATTTTTGTGTTACATTAAATGTTCTTTCAATTATCATATAATCATAAGTACCACTTATACATAATGGGAAATGAAGTTAAATTAATTTTAAATTATATAAAGATATTTTAAGAACATAAAGATGTAAAGATGTAGTAATTTTATGAAGCTATTTTCATTTCTGTCAAATTTATATAATTTACCATGAATACAGTCACCCACCACAGATTCTAATGGATTAAATATTATGTTCTGCTAGACTTTATATAACCTATATTTGCTCTCCAACAAAACAGGAAAATTTATTGTGTCATACAGATGAACTACAGTTTTTAAGATATTGATCCATTTTTGACATTTTAGCTTTTTAGATCATCTGGAACATGGTAGAGATGTGAAAATTTTATTTTGTAATACTCATTCAGTATTTCCAACCACCACCTGAGTGTTTACCTATTTAAAAGAGAACTCAAGAATCTCAGACCATAAATAATTTTGGAAATTAAATATGGCATTAATGTTGGAAACTATTGTATGTGTTTATAAAACATTTTGAGATTCAGTATGTCACTGGCGTTTTATTTTTTTATGAACTTAGATGTGTAGCTTAGTCTTCTTTCTGTAATATTTCCAAGAGTAAGTATATAGAGTTAAGTATATATTACTAAGATAAGCCTTGCATAATATTTAGACAAAAATTTAAGCATTCCTGCAGCATCTCCCCATTCAAACCTTGAAAGTCTCTCAATACACAAAAGCTAAGGAGACTCAAGACTGCTAGACCTCTTCAAATTCAGCAAGGGTTTGTGTGTATGTGTATATATACCTGTGTAAATAAATATTCCATATATTATCACATGTGTATGTGGTGCTAAAATGTAATCTAATTCCATTGAGATATACAATTATGTCAGACATAGTGTTGTATGACATTTCATTAAAGAAATTTTCATTTTGGAAAAAAAGAATTTAAATGTGTAGATACTTCTTTTTATAAATAGATTTGATCATTTGAGCTATTTTAGAAATAGAAAGTATTTATCAGGGAAGAGGAAAACCAATTATGCAAATAGTATTTTTTAAATCATGGTCCAAAATGCAGTTTAAAAACATGACATTTTCAATAAACTGCTTATTGATATTCTTTAGTAATTTACTTACCCATTGTAAAGTGCTTATTTCATTTATTATGTGTATTCAGTATAGTGGAAAGTAGAAGTAAATGACAAACCAGGAAGCTAACTCATTTTAAATTTCTACCAAAAATACCATCTGTTATATGAAATTGTATTACAATGTTAATTATCTCCAGATGAATTTTAAACTTACATTACTTAAAACTTCTCTTACAAGTTGAATTCATTATTTTATTTTATAGAGGAAAAATATTTCAGATATTTTCTGTTTTGAATGACTAAAGCCAGGTACATGCATGCACACATGTGATCTGTCATCATATGTGTATAGAAACAGGGCACAAAATCCCCTCTTTTTCTGAAAATCATCATTTCCTAAGTGCTGAATGGTTGGTGGTATGATAGCTCTCTTATCTGAGTAAGCAACATTGTCCTCAGAATATTACCAAAACCTAGCCCTGTCACCTAATCATCAGTGTTGCAAATTATGTAAGAGCAGGAAATTCCCTTACAGGATAGTTTCAAAGCTGTGATGAACAGACCAAAACAAAATGAACCCTTCAAAAATGTCTAGAAAGCGAAAGGGATTCTTCTCAGAATCTGATGAGCGTTAGCTGTTTTGTGAGCCTTGTTTTCTTAAAGTTTCTTCCTGTGACCTCAATAACTCTTCAGTTCAGGTGGTCTTAAAGCATCCTGGCAAATTCTTACCTGAAAGGAGATGAAAGTATGAGTGAGGATTACTGTTTTGTAAGCTGTGAATATTGTTTACTATTCCTACAAAATGTTATTTTGTGTATTGATTACATGACTTAGCTCTTAACACACCTACTCTTTGATTTTTTTAACTTGACATGTGGGCTAATAAGAAATGTTCCTTTGAAAAATAATTTACCTGTTCTTTTCCCCCGGCTGCTTGGCCATCCATTCATTCCCATAATATATATTTAGTACCTATTGTTACTCATAAATTGCAAAACAAGCCACCAGGCTACAGAGTGCAAAAACACTTTCTCATGAATATGTTACAGCTGAAAAAAACTGTAATGCTAATTCCTGTAAAGTACAGCCTAGGTCAATTTAGCAGATTTTCTAGCAAAACATACAATTCTGTTAACAGGAAATTATAGCGTTATTGACTTCAAGTGCTTATCTGTGGTCATTTCAGAGTGTTTCATTACCCCCTCATTACTGAATCTGTTAAATGAACACTACAGAAGCTGTTTTCTTTCTTTCTTTCTTTTCTTTTTTCTTTCCTTCTTTTTTGTTCTCTTCCCCTCTGTCCCCATCCTGCTCTCCAGCAATGGTACAGCAATTCCATGAAAGTCATTTGCGTGTGGTTGGCTGATAGACTAGACCTCCAGCTTCATATTTACCAACTGAAGACGCTCATCAAGATTGTCAAGGTAAACAAAATGTGTTTTGATATGAATCACTTACCAAGCTATGAAGAACAATAGTGACATAGTGTCGCATAAGATATAAAGCATGGCGACCTAACTGAGGGAATGTTAGAACTTAAAAATTATAACTCTTTACTTTCCATCTTTACTTTAGATAGCAAACAAACATGATTTCTTAATCCTTTTTGTCCTAATAAGTATTTATTAATGGACAATCACATCGTAAACTAATGTACGTGGTAAGTAAATTCCCTAACATAATTGAATGTAGTGGATCCTCAAAGATTTTACATTGGCTTTCTTAAGAATAAAGTGTTTTCTCATTCTACATTTACTCCATATTTATTAGGATCATGAATCATTTTAAGTGACTTTGAATTGTGTTTACCAATAGAATAGAAGAATCTGTTATTTTATTATATCTGAATACAAAATTAATACAATGCTACTGTCCAAGTTCCTTTGAAAGTATGTACCTTCTACATAAAAGATTACTAATTTAAGGGGCCGGGAGTTTGGCCTAGTGGTTAAAGTGCTTGCCTAGCATGCATGAAGACCCGGGTTCGATTCCTCGGTACCACATACATAGAAAAAAGTCAGAAGTGGTGCTGAGGCTCAAGTGGTAGAGCTCTAGCCTTGAGAAAGTCCAAGGACAGTGCTCAGGCCCTGAGCTCAAGCCCAGGACTGGCAAAAAAAAAAAAATTACTAGTTTAAGTGTTGGAGACAGTCCAAAACTTAACACAGGAGTCACAGAAGTTCAATAAGCCATTTTGATTAATGCTCTTCAAAAGAAAATGTTGAAATATGTATTTAATGGTTAATTTGAGTTGATTACTTAAGATATTCATTTGTGTGTTTAATATAATATTCCAAACTTGGAAAATTTTAGTGGAAGCAAAAGTATATCACAAGTACAACTTTTCTAAAATAAATGGACAGAAATTCTATATTGTAGCTGAGATACCTATCTGTAAGCTACTGAAAGCCAATCGTTCCTTTAAATAGAAACCCTTAACTTCCATATTAGCTGTTAATTAATGGTACACAACATGTACACATATGCACAGTATGTGCTCATGTGTTATATATGTTCTCAAACACATGTATACACGCATACATATATACATACACACATACATACATACATACATACATACAGCCAGTGGTTCTCAACTTGCCATTCCTGACCTGTATTTTGAGCACCATTAAAAGAGCTGAGCTCGTGGGTAACACTCCATACTTAAGGATTCAGGAGCTAATATGTGTAATAACAAGAGGATTCTAAAACACACTAAAGTTTGTAAAGAGCTTCTGTTACTATATTATCACTTAAAAGATGTTTCTATCTCTCTCTGGTTCCTGCAGTCTAATTCTTTTTGCTAGATATCTAGGTTAGCACAAGTTACAAACAAACCACAAATAGAAAAGTTCTATTAGAAAGTCAGGAGTTAGCAAATCTGCCTTATAAACCAGATGTATAAGTCACAATAATGTTCATCTTGATCAGTCATCAATGTTTGTAAAATTATTGCCACCTACAGAATTTTGATACTTAGCTATGATAAACAAAATATTTCTAATCTGAAACAGTTTCCTATGAAATATTATTTATTTTATATAGAAATCATGAATGTAACTTTGATAACTTTCAAGCTAAGACTATTTTCATGAAAGGAGGATAGGATAATGTGTTTGCTTTCTATATGCATGAATCTATACTCTGATTCCCATTGGGAATTATCATCTGTACCATCAGCCTTCTTTTCATGGTGATGTCTACTTCATTATACATATCAAAAGTTACAGGGGGCCGGGAGTTTGGCCTAGTGGTAGAGTGCTTGCCTATCATGCCCAAAGACCCAGGTTCTATTCCTCAGTACCACATGCATAGAAAAAAGCTGGAAGTGGTGCTGAGGCTCAAGTGGTAGAGCTCTAGTTTTGAGAAAGTCCAAGGACAGGGCTCAGGCCCTGAGCTCAAGCCCAGGACTGGCAAAAAAAAAAAAAAAAATTACAGGGCCAGCATTTGGCCTATGGTAGAGTGCTTGCCTAGCATGCATGAAGATCTGGGTTCAAGTCCTCGGTACTAAATACATAGAAGAAAAAAAAGACAGAAGTGGTGTTGTGGCTCAAGTGGTGGAGCTCTAGCCTTGAGCAAACCCAAGGACAGTGGTCAGGTCCTGAGTTCAAGCCCAGGACGGGTAGAAAAAAAAGTTATGTATTACTTAATGGACTTCAAGCTTTTGGCTTTTTTTTTAAGATTAAAATCCCCATTTTTAAATTTGCTCATCATTTATCTCTAAAGTTATTCATTTCTTATATTCACATGTCTGTAGTTAATGATCAAGCACGAAGGAAAATTGTTTTCACCTTTACTGAGTTTAATTAACAAGTTCTATATGATCAAAGTATACAACCTGAATGTACTGAACAATAGTATACATACATAAACTTTGCTGATATGTTTACTCAGATCATAGGATTATACTTAATGATTATCTTTACAATGAAAATCAGTGGAAATTAGCCACTTAACATTTCAATTTTGTCTACTTTGACTATAAACAGCATTTATGAATTTCATACAGAATCTGTGAATTTCTTTTTTTTTTTTTTTTTTTGCCAGTCCTGGGCTTGAGCTCAGGGCCTGAGCACTGTCCTTGGACTTTCTCAAGGCTAGAGCTCTACCACTTGAGCCTCAGCACCACTTCCGGCTTTTTTCTGTGTATGTGGTACCGAGGAATCGAACCTGGGTCTTCATGCATGCTAGGCAAGCACTTTAACCACTAGGCCAAACTCCTGGCCCAGAATCTGTGAATTTCATACACAGATTTATCAAGTCTTCAGAACCAAATAGGTTATGAAATGATCATTTCCCAGTGATTAATTAAGAAGCCACGAAATAGCATGGTAAGAATTGTGAATAGTCCTTCTTTCCAAGCAGCAGATCATTTGACATTGCCTGCATGTTATTGCAGAGATTTGCATTCACACCAGCATCTAAGCTACTGTATCCACTGCCAGCTCTAGTTATTACTTCTCACAGGCATTAATGTTCTTCTGAGTCCATTGAAGTCAAACATCAAAATCCACATAACAGTTAACTTTACCCTAGAAAGACACACACACATCATTCATATATTTCATTTTTAAAAAAATTAAAGAGGGCTGGGTGTTTGGCCTAGTGGTAGAATGCTTGCCTAGCATGCATGAAGACCCAGGTTTGATTCCTCGGAATCACATACATAGAAAAGGCTGCAATTGGTGCTGTGGCTCAAATGGTAGAGCTCTAACTTTGAGAAAGCCCAAGGACAGTGCTCAGGCCCTGAATTCAAGCCCCAGGACTGGCAAAAAAAAAAAAGTTTAAGGAGGTCCTAGTAAGAATTGTATACAGAGTTCAGATCTATAAAGGTTTGGTGAAATTTTAGCATGAATGGATTTTATTTGAAATGAGATAAAGTAGAATTCTCCAGAATAATCAAAGTGGCTATTAGATTTATATTTTTCCCAGGGATCATAAGATGTTTAAAAAAAGTTAACATCCATCAACTCCCTCATTTGCTAAGAGAAGTCAAGTGAGCAACACTGAGGATATCCAAGTGACTATAACCTTATATGGGGGGGGGGGGTTGCAAGGATACATTTGCCTTGTCCCTCACTGAGCTAGCTGTTGTTTGCAAAATAAGGAAGTAGTCTCAATGATATACAAATCAGAAAACACTTGGGATTGCAAATCCATGATTCAAATCAGTCATAGCAAATTTAGGGATAATTAATTCTAAGGCAAATCAATCCAGTTACTAAAAAATGTGAACCCAAAAACTCAGTTGTATGATTGTCTGTGATAAAAGGCTAGGGTTATATTGTATGTACTATCTGTAAGTATTTTCTGTGCGCAGTATATTTAAAACCTAATTATAAGGCAGTAACAAACTTGAGCAGTCACTCTTATGATAACAATGCCATGTATATTGTTTACCAGATTATCTAGACAGATTTTACTCATTAGATTATTTCCCTGGTTCTAATAAGAATGACCATGAATTTAGTGTAAGACTAAACTACAACTCTGTTAGTCATAGTAAGTTATGAATCAGAATATGCTATGAATTTATCACAGGGTTCTTGTTCAGCTTTAAAAAAGGTACATGAGTTTATATGCTTGGAAATAGATTGTTAAATTTTAAGTTAAAAGGTATTGAGTCCTTTAAGAAAACAAGTATTTTGTAAATCTAACTTGCTTTAGAGACATCAGCCTCATATACTATGAAGTATTTCTGAGAACTCTGTTTACTCAGACAATGTTAAGACTTGTCTTTATATTACCCAAATTTAAAAAAAAGAAAAGTCATATTTTACTAATTTCCTATGACTTCTGAGAGTGGGAGTGGATGTCAGATGGCAACAGACAGAAAGATAAGTCTCTATTTCGACTACCTCAGAATGATTCTAATTTCCCCATAAGGCAGTTAGTAGAGATAAGGGAGGTTAAATGGAGGGGTTAAGATGCACTTCCTGATTCACATAATCATTAGTTTTAGTTCAAATGTCTGAATGCTCTAATTGTGAATGTGATAGTAGAAGTGTTTTGAACCTGCCTGCTGTTTTTAACAAAATCAAGCATCCTTTACTGTTAATCCTCAGCTAGTAGACTTAGGATATTAGCTTTTTATTTGACCTTTTTCATCTACTAAGTGCAAACAACAAGACTGTAACTACCAGACATCACTTAGAATAAGGGTATATTGACATTGCCAGTACGCTGGGCAGTACATTGGGGTCTCACCATTTAGTATTCTAAATCTAACTAACATAAGAAAGTGAAGATTTAAAAAGTAAACATAAAGGAAGCTTTCACAGATTATGCATATGAAGTACACCAAAGTTTTGTTGAGTTTTAAGACTCTCTAAAAGAAACAACACTACAGTATTTGTGGTTTTATTTCTGTGTGTGTCAGTGTATGTGGTTCGTCATCACAATATACCATGTTCTACTTCAATGAATTTGTGGCTAGGCACTATCCCTGAGCTTTTGTGCACAAGGCTATTGGTCTACCACTTGAGCCACAGTTCTGCTTCCAGTTTTTTCTCTGATTAATTGATGTTAAGTATCTGAATGATTTTCCTGCCCAGGCTGGCTTTGAACTGTAATCCTCAGTTCTCAACCTATTGAGTAGCTAATATTACATGCACATACATGTTTGCTATTTATCTATACATATGATTAATTTAATGCTCTATTTATAGAATCTTATTGCCAGAACTTGGCATTTTCCATTTGAAGGGAATTTCAAAGGGAAAGAGCAAATTTCTCATAGGCATCTATCCAGTGGTACAAGTAAACACATTTTATAATTCAAAACTGCTTAAAATGCTTCTTGTACTAGTAATATGATTAGTCCACTGTTTAGTACACTTGCTTAAAGCTAATGTATTTTATTAGATGAAATATCTTTTTTCAGTATTAAAGTCTCCTCTGTTGAAAACTACAGATATCTTATTAAAAATATATTTAAGCAAATGAATGTTTATCATCACCACAGTTTATTCCAATAGTAAGTCCTATGTAATGAATAATATTTTAATTTGTCATTCAATAGTAACAACACACTGAGCTTTCGTTGTGATTGTAGTTTGACCAGTACTGTCCAAACTCACTTAGTCAATTTTCTCTCCAGAAATACCGCAGCAGCATGACTGACATAAGCAGCCACAGTCTGAATCCATTAGTGCATGTTCCAAGATGACTTTCAAAATGCCAACTGTGAGGACTGAGTTGTGCCACAAGTGGTAAAGCACTTACCTAACATGCACGAGACCCAAGTTCAATCCCTAGTATAGCTTTAGAATAAAAAATAAACAGCCCACAGAAATGTTGGGACAAAGGAGGAACAAATGCAGTAACAGTGCCCACTGGACACTATGTTGAAAATGAACTCTACAACTTGTGGGTGAAAATGGGAGAGAAAATCTGGGAGAGAGCAAAGGAAGCAGTCAGTGACAGTGACCATAAAGAAATTTACACTTTACCTGACATAGGTAATGGTAACCCTTTTGTACATCACCTTTACAATAACAATGAAAATGTTAATTTAAAAAGTTGTAAAGCCAACTGAATACATATGTCTCTATATAGAGTCGCAGCCATATGTGCATGCATGTAATCTAACTTACCTGTGCAATTCTTTCTTCTTCCTCCAGAAAACCTACAGAGATTTTCGATTGCAGGGTGTGCTAGAAGGAACACTGAACAGTAAGACCTATGATACTCTGCACAGACGTCTGACAGTGGAGGAGGCCACCGCCTCAGTCTCAGAAGGAGGAGGACTTCAGGGCATTACTATGAAGGACAGTGATGAAGAAGAAGGTTGATCATGCACAGCACTGGAAAAGGAAGAAGGACCTTCCAAAAATGGTTTTGTGTACCTTGTCATTGTGATTATACTTAACTGTCTTAGCTGAAACAACCACCATCACCACCCCAACAAAATACTTGTATTTCTTTGGGAAGTAAACTTGAAGATATAGTAAAAGGGCAAGAATGCCAAATATTTTTTGAAAGAAGATCATCCTCTTTTGTGTAGCTTGCCTAAAATGAACTTTGGCTCTGTTTATAATTAGAAGATGAATTTTCCTTCATAATCTTTCTTTTTATTTATTTTTTAGCAAAATTGATCTGCTTCTTTTTCCTCAACCACATCAAAGTAATGTCCTGTATGTATTTTCCATAATATTACTTCTGGTCACTGCACCAACTCTATTGTACCTGTGTTAAAATGCTGTGCACCTTACTGTTGTAATGTATTCCCCAGACCCATTTTGTAGTTAATTTGCCAGTGTTGTGGTGTGTGTAACAAATTTAACCTTGGGTTTTATTACCCCAGATGGTACTGGTATAATTCTGGGCATAAAGGACTTCTAATTCCAAATATAAACTAGATTATCCAATGAATGTGTGTCTTGTTCTCTTCTGACCAACTTTCAAATGGAAAAAAATCCCAAGGTGAGCTCCCATCAATATACCCATGTTCTTCCTAGAAGTGTAACAGCTTGCTGGCCATAACAAGTTCTGTATGTATTAGATTTACACAGATTAAATGCAGTAAAAGATACTTGTGTAATTTCAAGCACACCAATTGTCTGGATGTGTTTTTCTTTATTCTGTGATATCTCATTTTTTACTAAACATATAGGACTACAGGCATACATACAACCAACTAAACTACCTCTACTCAGAGACAGTTTGCAAATGAAAGTTATCTATACAAAATAATGGAGGTGTCTCTACATTTATGAAAGCTTCAAGCATGAAAACATCTTACACCTTCAAATTTGTTCTCCTATGAAACTATGAAAGCATAAACCACAGTTTAATTACCTAAACTAATCAAAAAAAAAAAAAAAGCTGGATGCCAGTGGCTCACACCTGTAATCCTAGGTACTCAGTAGGCTGAAATCTGAGGATTGCAGTTCAAAGCCAGTCTGGGCACAAAAGTCCTGTGAGACTCTTTATCTCCAATAAACCACCAGAAAATGAATGGTATGGTGGCTCCACTGGCAGAACCTGAGCTGAAAAGCTCAGAGACAGTATTCAGGCCCAGAGTTCAAGCCCCATGATGGATGAAAAAAGGAAGAAACCTTTTTAATTCAACATTATTCTATAGTCATGTCTAGGTCCAACTCTTAGTTCCTGAAAGGTGAGATAATAATAATTTTTTATTTTTTTTATTTTTTTTAATGGCTTTCTTTCTTTCTTTCTTTCTTTCTTTCTTTCTTTCTTTCTTTCTTTTTTGCCAGTCCTGGGCTTGGGCTCAGGGCTTGAGCACTGTCCTTGGACTTTCTCAAGGCTAGCACTCTACCACTTGAGCTTTAGCACCACTTCCAGCTTTTTTCTATGTATGTGGTACCGAGGAATCGAACCCGGGTCTTCATGCATGCTAGGCAAGCACTCTACCACTAGGCCAAACTCCCGGCCCAATAATAATTTTTTAAAAAGGAAAAAGGAGAGCCTGGAGTTTGGCCTACTGGTAGAGTGCTTGCCTGGCATGCACAAAGACCTGGGTTTGATTCCTTGGTACCACATACTTCAAAAAAGCCAGAAGTGGTGCTGAGGCTCAAGTGATAGAGTTCTAGCCTTGAGAAAAATCCAAGGAGAGTCCTCAGGCCCTGAGCTCAAGCCCAGGACTGGCAAAAAAAAAAAAAAAAAAAAAAAAAAAAAAGGAAAGCAGCTTTCTCCCTTGCACTTGGGGAAAAAAAAACTACTGAGTTTTTTAGGGCAATTTGTCTTATATGCCTTTCCTCCCTTTATTATCAACCATCTCACCCAGTACCCTTTTCTTCAAACCCTCAGGCATGAGCCACCAATGCCTGGCAAGAATTTTTTCTTTTTTAAAGGAGTATTTTCTCACAAAAACAGTACAGTTGAGAAATCAAAGGAAATACAGGGAAACAGGTAAAGTATTTGAAGCCATGAGAACCAAAATATGTAGAGGTAGTCCTTCCTGTTTGTCTTATCCTTGTCCCCCAACCCTGGTTGGTCCCCCTGCTGAAGCACAGATTCTGCTGTTCTCTGTTCACTGCCTCCTTTTATTCTGAGGCTATTTCTCAGAGCCCCATTCCCTGCCTCCCACCCCAGGATTCCACAACAAGGACAAGAGAAGTGGAAGGTAGGTCAGAGAGCTGGTCACTGGGTTTTATTGTGGTTATATTGTGTTTTTTGTTTTTTTTGTTTTGTTTTTATGAGTCATGAAAAGGTATGTGAAAAAAACTTATAAAAGCAGTTTCAGACACTCCAGCTACAAATTTCTTTGAAATAACAATAATTGTTAATTTGGTGTGGAGTGATTAGGATGGACTCCCTTGCATCTATCTATTCAAGGAAGCCAATTTTTTCATAGCAGTATTCTTTAAATACTTAAGAAAAAAAGTGAAAATCTCACATGTTTTAGGACATTTTAAAATTCATTACTATATATCCCATCCTAGGGCTTGAACTCAAAACCTGAGTGCTGTTCCTGAAATGTTGTGTTCTGTACTTGAGCCACAGCTCCACTTCCAGCATTTTAGTGGGTAATTGGAGGTCAGAGACTCAAGGACTTCCCTTTGAACCATCATCTTCAGATCTCAGCCTCTGAGCAGCTAGGATTGATTACAGCCCACCAATGCTGGGCCAACTAGGGGAGAGATCAGTCCTGGGTCTTAGGCCTAGGCACTGTCTCTGGGTTCTTTAGCTCAAGGCTAGCGCTCTACCACTTGAGCCACAGTGCCACTTCCGGTTTTCTGGTGGTTAATTGGAGATAAGACTATCATGGACTTTTGTGTCAGGCTGGCCTTGAACCACGATCCTCAGATCTCAGGCTCCTGAACATCTAGGATTACAGGTGTGAGTCACCGGTGCCTAGCAACTAGTTGATTTTTTATTGATTTATTTGGTGTGATTATTAGTGTGTGTGCAATCCTGGAGGTTGAACTCAGAGCCTGAGTGCTATCTCTGATCCCTCTTACTCAGGGCTAGTGCTGTACCACTTGAGCCACATCTCCACTTCAAAATCATTTTTTTTTTAAAAATCATTTCAAGTAGCTATACACTCCTAAATGATTTGGGGAAATGGCAGGAATTACATTCTTTGGACAGTTGAGGGGGGGTGGTAATGGCAGGAAAAAAAGCCCCTATCGTCCAGCCAGAGTATGTTTATTACGTAATCAAAAAAAAATTCTCCAAAGACCTGTTGAAGGAAAAAAAAAACAGTAATAATGCTTTTTACAGAAAAGCAAAAGCGCCACACGGAGCTCAGTGGGTTGGTTCTTGCACTTGTGTTTTTCCACTTGAATTCCCTTTTGTCTTCACTCCGGGGAAGAGATTTCCTGTTACTTTTGTCAGAAACGCCCCCTGCAAAGTGTCTTAGGGTCCGCGGTCCACCGCCAACTCTCATCCCGCCTCCAAGGGTCGCAGCCTGGCCCCGCGCCGCCCTCCTTGGGCCTCGGGGCGGGCTGAGCTCAGCCTCAGCTTCCCACTCAGACGACTGAGTCGGACAGAGGTCACCCAGCCCAGCCCAAGCTCCCCGCCGCCGCCCCGAAACCCTTCCGACGCACAGAAGTTTGCAGCCCCCGGAGAGACTCGCCAGGAGGAAACCCTGCTGGGACCTCGGGATGCCAGAAACTGTCCTCTGGGTCCCAATGTCGCCATCAGTTCCCCAGGACCCTGGCATCCCGAAGCGCAGCCCGTTGGCCTTTTGGGGCCCATTGTCTGTCCCGAATTTGGTAGAAGGACCCCCAAAGCGGGAGGTGAGATCAAGCTCGGAGTCGCCGTCGTTTACGATTCCCCAAACGCAAAGTGGCGACTTCCCGCTCCGAGTCCCCGGAGGGAAACTACAGACGGACAGACGTTGGCGGAGAGGTTGGTTCTCGGCTGGAGGTGAGAGGGACCGGCGCCGCCCAGCCGCCCTCTGCGCCTCGCCCGCGCCCGCAGAGCCCGGCCCGCGCCCGTGACTGTGCAGGGGCCGGCGAGGGGACGAGGTGACCCGCGAACCTCTTTTTTCCCTTCCAGGGCTACTCGCTGGAATCTTTGGGAAATGCCTTCGTCTAGGTGGCCGTGGAGATTTCTTTTTTTTTTTTTTCTGCAAATGGGGTCGCGTCCACCCATCTAGCAAACCCAGGGTGGTCTCGAGTGTCTGGAAACAGAGGCAGACACGAAATTCGTACCCAGCCCTGAAGACAGCGTTCCCGGGGCCACCCCCACTGTCCTCATACGGGGCCGTCTAACTCCCTTAAAATGCGCTCCACCAAGACACTGACGAAGGTAATTAAAGCGGTGGAAATCACAATCTAGGCTGAGTGCAAAGCTCAAGAGGAGCCTAGATTCCAGAAGTCACGAACGCCAGCCACGCACGGACTCTGTACACAGTATGTGAATGAATGTTTTCAGGGAGAAGTAGACTCTGGAGTGTAAACACTCACTATCAAAGAGAGGAGGGCAGAGGAGAAGAGGAGAGGGGAAGAAGATCTGTTCCAAAATAATGAATACTCGTGAGTTACAACGCGAATCAGAAGCGGGTGCCTCGTCTGACATCATCTTGGGCCATGGCAAAGAGTTCACAGAGTCAGACATCTGGGTCTGACTACAACAGGCACTCCTCTGCTGTGTAATTGAGCACTGTGGAGTTGGTCCTGGTCTCTTACACTATCTGTAAAAATTTAATACGAAAAATCACTGTAATGATTAAAGACATTAAATGAGTTATGACCTCTGAGTCTTTTTTTCCCCTAGTGTTAATAATGGAATCCAAAGAAATATTGGCGGTTCTTCCTTATCCAACAGGTACCTCCAGTCACGCAGCCAGTCGTTCTGGGGTTGGAACTGAGTCCTTTTGGTTCATAGCACCAAGAATTTCCAGCCCAGCCCCTGGTGCCTCTATAAACTGACAAGAACCATGCATTTCCTGGACTATCAAGAAGCTGGGTGAGGGGTAAGGAGGAGAGGGGGCTGAGCCAGTGAACTCCAGTCTCTGGAAAGAAAGGCCGTTGTCCTAGCAGTCCCTGAAGCTGAAGGAGGGGAGGAAGGCAGCTGGAGATGGATGCATCCCACTTGGGAATGGTGGTGAAACTGAGATAAGAGGATCCTGTGGTCAGTGCATGAAGTTCAAGGCAACGGGGGATGCTCATAAACATGTGCTAAGGTGTAAGGGGGCCTAGAATGGCATCCTACAGTCCCAAACAGGGGGGCAGCTGGAGAAAGTACTGAACAGGGAAGCTGTGGGTAAAGAAAATGACCGTCGGCACCCCAGTATGCCCTGTGATGGTCTCAACCCAACAGAAAAGCACTGAGAGATTTGGCCAGATTGTACTTGGTGGGGGGGGGGGGGGGATGCTGTTAAACTGCAAGCGTTTCTTGGGTTCAGGAAAAACTCCAACACCACAGAGCCCCATAGTTCAAAGGGTGCGTCCCAGGATCCTTCTCTAAACATCAGTGTCCTGGAAGTTAGGAGACCCGGTGATGCTGGATACTGCGCCGCAATGGGTTTGAACAGACAGAAACTGAACACAGGTGGGAAAGGAAACTATGGTACCTTGTATCTGGCTGGGACTGGAGCTATGGGTTTAAATGGAATATTAGTTTCTACCCTCCTCTTTACCATTTAAGTGGCCAACCAAGTGCTTCTGAATTCCAGATGAAAGGGCTAAATACTCCTAAGTTTTTGATCTTTCTGTATCTTGTTGTTTAATAATAAGACTGTGGTATCTGTGTGCTTATTTTTGAGTGACTCTAGACGCCTGTCTCCCTCTACAATGTTGATCCTAAGTTGCACAATGGCCACTTTGAACAGGAAGTGAAGAGTTGATATTTAAATGAACAGATGATTTTAAAAGTCCATTGATACAAGGAGTATTCTTCACACCTATGTTTGCTTACAGAGACTTTATGCTTAGGTAAACATCAGTTCATCCTGGTTTAAAAATTTAAAAAGGAACATCAAATTATTTTCTTTGTATCTGTAAATGAATTCTGATTTGCCTTTTAGAACTACTTTCTTCCTCTTAACCCACATGTAATAATCTCCCTTGAGTGTGATGGAAAGAAAGAAACTTTGATTAAATGTCAAAATTTATTCTTCAGGGCATTTCCTAAACATGCCGTTAACAATATTAATTGTGTCTTTAGGAAAAACTTTGGTAGAGAAGTAGAAAAGGTTTTGTTTAAAAGGGTCGCGTAGTGAAAGGTCAGAACACAGTAGGACTGGAGCTCAAAAAAAAAAGAAAGAAAAGAAAAAGAAAGTGTAGCAAGTAAGGGGTAAGTTGCAGGTCTGCAAGATTTGTTTGCTAGGTCTTCCTACCTAGATAGCCTGGTTCAGAGTTACTGTGTTGAAGAAACTCACACATTGCCATTTATTCAAGCAACAGATTTTTTTTGTTTCATTTTGTATTTATACGACTAATTTTAGAAATGCACAGTTGCTTCTTAGGAGATTAAAAATCTGCTTTAGTCAAACTAATTTTTTGAGACACTCTTGTAAAAGTTATTCCTGAATCTACAAAAGACAATGTTCCTGGGGAATGCAGGACTGAATTTGAGCACACACATTCCCAACGTCCTCCTACACTATATTCTTGGAAGAACAAATGGAGCCATTCAGGTGGCAAAAAGAATCATCTAGCCAATGTGATTCCTCCATGTCTTTTAACACTTCCATACATTTGACCTACAACCTCTTATTGAGTTGATTTTTTTTTTTTACAAACTCAGTTTTCTATTTTGGGGAAAGTTTATAGCTAACTTTTTTAAAGACACGTGCATAGCTTTCATATGTAAAGTCATTTTCTTATTTAAGAAAATATTTCTCAGAGCCCAGAGTTTGGCCTACTGGTAGAGTGCTTGCCTAGCATGCACAAAGACCTAGGTTTGATTCCTCAGTACCACATACATAGAAAATAAAAAGCTGGAAGTGGTGCTGAAGCTCAAGTGGTAAAGCTCTAGCCTTGAGAAAGCCCAAGGACAGTGCTCACGCCCTGAGTTCAAGGCCCAGGACTGGCAAAAAAAAAAAAAATCTTTCTCAAGGCTCCTAAGAATGAGGTGAGTTTTGATTAAGTCCCATTTTACAGGAAAAAAATATTGAGGCAAAGGGTGAACCACCAATAAGCTAGTTGCATGGCCTTCCCCAAAGGTGGATGACCTGGTCTAAGAGGTCAGACAACTGGAATCTTCTTTTTTCCCTAGTGCCCAGAACACCAGAAAGAACTTTCTTTGAAAGAATTCAAAATAGAAGAATCCAATATCGATAGGATAGGGGAATGGGGAACAAGGGAGAGAAAGACAAGGGTCTCATGTTTAATTGTGAGTGGTCGCAATTGAGGTAAGGAGGGCAGAACAGACTGAGGATGTTTGAGGGGGAAAAGGCCAAGGTCTTCTCAACTTAGATTCCCCTGAAAACTAGTTTCAAATAATACCTGTGTAGTACCAATAGATTGGATTCATCACAGAGAATATTGCCAACTATGTAGAGGCACTTGTGTGTAGGAGGGGGGTGGGAGGGAGAAAGCAGTAAAACACAGGAGGCAGAGAAAGTGGGAGGGGACCCGTCCTTGTTTTCCCTTTTCCAATGACCAGTACTCCCACAATTTTTTTTTAAAAAGAGGGGAGCTGTCAGTAGCGAACCCTAGACCGAGCTCTTGAGTGTTTAAGGAGATGGTGGAGAGGGATGAAGGTGTGGAAGAGACTTCTGGCAGGACCCTTTGAGTTAAAATATGGAGGACACTTGAATTCCACAATCCCTGCCCCGTCCATCTTTCTCCTGGCCCCGTGTTTTATAGGAACTCTAAGAAAAAACGCTGCGAATTAGACCTCTGGAATTTGAATTACTGATGATATTTGAGTCTAAGGCAGGAGGAAAAATAAAAACTCAAACACTTGTTTAGAAAGCATGGGAAGCAGCCAGCTGCATTTTGTACCTTCTAGTTCTACTTTCTTTCCTATATTTGAATCAGCACATTGGAGCCCTGTTGACAGGAATCGCTCTTTGGGGCGACTGAGAGCCTCACTTAGGAAAATAGTAAACTGGATTTTTTAAATTAATAATAAAGCGTAACTACCTTGCATAAAACAAAACCTTATCAGACAGATGAAAGGAAGATAGGTCTTATGAAAAATAGGGGATCCTATTACCTATCCTTGCTACGGTTGGTACACAGCTTATGCTTTTCATTTAGAGTACACATACACACACAATTCTTTTGCAGTTATTTAGAAATCCAAATCAGACCCATTAAAGCCAATTTCTCCTTTCCTCTTTCCCCCACTGATCCTTTCCTTTCAACAATGGTGTGTGAAAGTTCAGATATTCTCCGTTGTGAGTTTTTAAAAAAAAGAAAGAAAGAAAAAAAGAAAACCCTGAAAAAGCAGCTAATGTGCCAACACCGGGAACATATCCAGGTTCATGGTGCGAAAATGGAATATGTGCTGTTGAATTATTATTTTTGTCCTTTAGGTTTACATCTCCGCCCTTGTATTATGTAAATTTCCGAGAAGCTGTGAATCACAGGGTTAGGTAGACAAGGCTTCCCCCTCCTCACTGCCTTTCCAAGCTTACGGAGCCGACCCCTCTCCGTCTCCGTTTTTAACTCTAGACACAACTTCCCTTGCCAGCCTCTCTGAGGCTCGGGGCTGCAGCCCGGGCCGGGGACGTCGGGGTCCCGCCGCGCCCGTGACGTCACTCGACCCACCCCTGAAGGTCACCTTGGGCGTGGGCAGGCCGCTCCCGCGTGTCTGCGTCCACACACCGACGCGGGACCTTCAGGCTTCTGGGGAAGGGGGATGCCTCCACGACCCTCTTTCCAGGTGAGCCTCATGGAGTGCACGGCCCCAGAGCTGCGGAGATTCACCGAGCTCGAATAAAAGAGGAGAACGTGGAGCCGGGACGCGGAGAAGGCCTTCCACATCAATTCTAACGCCAGGAGCGACCCTTTAACCCGAGCCCTCGCGGCCCTCCTCAGCCTCTTTTCTTCTAGGGAAACCCCCCCCCCCCCACCAGCCTGCACATTAGCATTAAAAAAAAAAAAAAAAAAAAAAACAACTCTGGGAGGACAGCCCCGGAGAGAGAGTAGGGTCTGGAAGAGGTGTGAGGGGGTGGGTGGAGAAGAGGGGGGAAGTCTACCAGAAAAGCGCCCACCCTCACGCAGCAAAGGGCACAGCCAGTGTGGCCGGTGGCTGATGGCCGCTCGCCCGTGGCAAAGGCAGAAATCCGAAGGACAAATGGAAGGGCGAAGCCCCTGGCGCTGCAATGGAGAGAAAGTTGTGGGGACCGGAGGATCTAGTTAAGAAATTCTCTAATTCCTTTCCCTGGGGTCAAAGGAGAACATAGGGTTCTCCGCCTACCTCTACTTTGAACAGATTTGCCTGGAGTGGAGCGAGGACACACACACACACACATACACACGCACACACAAGCGCGCACTCGGCAGAGAGGATCGGACGGCGTGGGGAGAGGGCAAACTCTCATTTCACTGTATTTTTAGACAGAAGATACCGCCAGGATGGTTCCTTTCACCTGACATCTAGAATCAGTGACCCTTCAGTTAGCCCCAAGCCGTCAAAGCAGAGCTACTGGACAATGTTTTGTCCTCAAGTTTTTCAAATAGAAGCTGTCTCTGTCCCTGTCTGTCTGTCTCTCTCTCTGTCTCTGTGTCTCTCTGTCTCTGTGTCTCTCTGTCTCTGTGTCTCTCTGTCTCTGTGTCTCTCTCTCTCTCTCTCTCTCTCTCTCTCTCTCTCTCTCTCTCTCTCTCTCTCTCTCTCTCTCTCTCTCTCTCTCTCTCTCTCTCTCTCTCTCTCTCTCTCTCTCTCTCTCTCTCTCTCTCTTTCTCTCTCTGTTACTTTAGCCCCTTCCAGGAGTCCCCTCCCAAAACTTTGGAGCCTCCCTCTCCTTCTCTAAACCCCAAGGGGTGGGACCGCTCCCGGACTTGCGGGGTAGACGGAGCGGGCAGGGAGGGGGGCGTCGGGGCCCCGGGGCAGTGGCGGGCCGGAGGTTCCACTCAGCTCCGCGGCGTGGCGCGCTGATCGCCCTCGGGGGCCGGCGGAAACTTGGGGGCCGGCGGAAACTTGGGGGCCGGCGGAAACTTGGAGGCCGGGGTGGACTTGCAGAGTCCGGCGGGCGTAGCGCCGCTGCCGGCGTTCGCCCGGGTCCCGGCCGCACCTCGGGAGTCGCCGCCTGCGTCCCCGCCGGCCGTCTGGCCGGCGCGCGCTCGCCCGCAGCCCCCGGCGAGGCTCTAACCGGTCGGGACGGTGCGGAGCCAGGAGTCCCGAGGTCTCAAGTCCAGTTGGGGAAGAGTTTTCAGCTTTTTCATTTCACTTCGGTCTTCTACTGGCGTCATCGGATTGACAAGGAGGCTGGGGTCGGGGTCGGGGGTGGCTCTGTTCCCCGGCCTGGAACCACTGCGACGCGGTTCCCCGGACAGCCTGAGACAGGGTGCGTGGAGGCCACGCGGACATGGAGGCGGAGGCGGCCCAGAGCCGTGGCCCCGCTCCTGGCGCCCCCGGGTCCCAGAGGCTGTCCAGAAGATTTCAAGAGGTAATTGAATGTATAAATGGCTCTTAACGGATTTCTGGCTCAGAGATTTTTTTTTGTAATTATTATTACGACTTCTATTACTTCTCTATTTCCGTATGTTATTGCTTTGCTCTGTGCCATTTCCATTTCCATGATCGACTTTGATTGCTTAGAATTGTTTAAGGAAGTTTGAAAAATATATCAAAACTGTTTTAAACTTCTTGGCCAGGATCAAGGAAACAAGTCATGCTGCGCTGAATATGGGTTAAAGAAATGTAAACTACGAAATGACTTTTAAAAATTATCTGGGGATTGCTGGGGGAGGGGTGGGAGGATAATCAGTCTAAATTTTCCTTCCACAGTAGCAGGTTTTTTGTTTGTTTGTTTGTTAGTTTTTGTTTTTTTTTTCCAGTTAGCACTTTTGGGTCTTCAGAATTGTTCACTTTCTAACTTGCAAATTACTAGCAAAACTTGGCTGAGTCCTGTTGCTTGACTTTTTAAAGCGAATCCAAGTAAAGGTTGGAAGAACTATGTTTCTTCTTTTTAAGAAGCTTCTTTTTCCATATATTTCAGCCCTGCGGAAACGGATGAGAGAAATCTCAGCGTTAGTGTCAGGTAGGAACAGAAGCCAACCGACCTGCTCAGCTTGCTCCTGGTTGAGGCACTTTGTTTTCTTTCACCAATTAATTTAATATGTAAATACCGTTTGGAAAGGAATAATTTTGCTGGGATTAAATAAAATCATAATATAAAAGAAATACTAACAACAAAGGTCTGGAAACAAACAGCAGATGCCACTTATCCCCCTTCCCTTACCCTTCACCCCCAAAAGAAAGCAGGGCTCAGCAAATTCCTATGGTCTTAACTGGGTGATTGGGTCCTTCGAAAGCTGTATGGTGGGATTCTCTATTTGTTATCAAACTAAAGAAAACCACAGTAATCGCCTTAAATGTGAATTTCTTGCCCAGGTGCTTGTTATTGACATGGAACGTTAGTTGCCACTGCAAATTAGCTAATCCAGTACTCAATCTCTTTTCTTCAAAGCAGGCAGATTCTTCCTACTTGTGTCCTATAACTTTGCCAGGGGTCCATCACACACCATAAGTAATAAAAGTAAAAGACCAGTCAGAGATTTGGGGGCAGAAAAAGACTACCAAGAAGCTGAGGAATGATTTTCCTCTTCTAAAAGTCAGATATATTGCAATTTATTAAACAAGAAAAAGTATAGAAGCACCTGAGTATCTGTGCATGTCAGATATTGATAATGCCTCTATCAGTGCAATGCAGCTAATAAAAAAATGAACAGAAAGTCAGCTGCTCTTGATGAAAAACCAGATCAGAAATATATATCAGGCCTGAGAATCCTAAAAATATGATAAGTCAATGTACTTGAAAGAAGACTGAAGGTGTAACTGGGTTTTCCAGCTTTAATTTAAAAAAACAACAACAATGTGACTTACTAAGAAATACATATTACAGGAGGATTATAGTTTATTTGACAATTTTGGCTCTATTATTTTATTTATTCCACACTACAGTCAAGCTGGCCAGAAACTACATTTGCCTGTGGCAAGGATGTAAGTAAAAAATATATGTGGAGAAATTATGTAAGTTCTTCAGTAATAGCAAGGGCAGGATTTAGAAGTATTGAAATCAAGTTATGTTCCCTAGGGATAAAAAGAGCTTAATCATTTGCATGAGTGGGGATTATATTTGATGTTATTGTTTTTAAACAAAGTCTTAATGCAACTTTGTTATCTAGCCTCTTTGTATCAAAGAGGCTCTATCTACCTTAAGATATTTCAAGCAGGATAAACCACTTAAAATTCAATTTCTACCACAATAGGCAAACGAATATTGCCTTTTTATGGTTGGAAAGTGGGGAGGACACTTAATTATTATCTCTGAACAATGACAACAGAGAGAGAGAGGGAGAGAGAGAGAGAGAGAGAGAGAGAGAGAGAGAGAGAGAGAGAGAGAGAGAGAGATTATAAGATTCTTCCAGAAAATCCAGAGGAAAGAATCTATAAAAATGTCTATTTTGTCATTAAAAAATCAAGGCTCTTTCATGTTCTAAACATTGTAAACATGAAATCACTTAGCAGCTTTTAAATACGAGTGGATTACTTTTCGGTTATTTTCTAAATCGTCAGAAATAAAAAGTATGACTAGGTTTGACAAAAAAAAGGGTGAAACCCTTCCTATCTACAGTTTGTGTTTAAAGACAGTTTTCAATGATATCTTACAAAAAGACGACACCATTTTTCTTATATTTTAAATGGAAAATACTAGCAGATATTAGCATATCAAGGCCCGGAGTTGTAAAGCCCCTCCCGTCTTGGAGATTGGCAAACTCAGGGCTTTCTCAAAGAAGGAAATAATAATGCATGCCTAGCTCTATTGGTTTTACTCAAATGACATCTTCATACTCTTTGCCAGAAAAGGCAACCCCGGAAAACTAGGGGAGAGCACACTGTTGAAGTGTTAACTATTCAAAACATGTACACTCTTTAGTCAGTCATTTTTTTTCCTTAGATTTAATGTCCTTTGAAAGAGAAATTTCTCGAGGTCAAATGAAGGCTCTTTCGCCATTAAAGAGAGGAGTAGGAGGAGGGGGGAGGACAGAAGAGGGAGGGACACACGACAAACGTAAAACAAACTGGAGGCGTTCAGTCCACACGGCCGGTTTCGTTCTGGAGGCCGGTAAGTTATGCAAGTCAGCTGGGCGCCCCTGGCTTTCCAGAGCTGCGCTGTTTAGTATTTCTTTGCTATTTTTCGTTTTCTTTTTCTTTCTTTCCCTTTTTAACCTGGCCCTGGGGTGAAGAAGTGCGCAGGAGGGGGAATTTTCCGCCGGTGGGAAGCTTCAGGTAGGAAAGGGAACCCGATCTGCCCCCAAAGGCAGCAATTAAATTCTTAACCGCGACCCATCTGTCGTGGGACACGGACCCCACCCCCTTCCTCCATCAAAGCTTTCCCGGTGCCTTTTGTCTGAGCAGGGGAAAGGAGTCCGGTTTTGCCCACCCCAAGAGTAAAAGTGAGGGGGGGATTTTCCAGTTTCTGGAAACCCCGGTGGATGGGGTTCCGAAGCGCTTTCCAGGTTGTGTAGAGCTTTTCCCGGTTATTTCCTCAGTATTCTCCACGCACTCTGCCTGTGATTCTCCCCAGCTTCAGGAGCCGTCGGGAGACAAGCAGGGAGGTGGCCCCCAGGCCTAGCTACTGAGGTGGGTCTCCAGGCCAAGCTGTCCTCCATCTGGTTTCTGGGCCGCCACCCAACCTCAGACGGGTCCCATCCCTCCCATTTCCTTCAAGTTTCCCCACCACCCACTCGGCTGCCCCGCTGGGCCGTCCGGCATCCTCGGGGCTTTGGATCGCACCCTTTCTGGCTTCCTTCTTGGCTGGGTTTACTCTAGTCCAGAGCAAGGTGAGGCTGAGGGCCTGGGTCCCTGACCTAGTCTGCGCTGGGGATGAGAGCATGTGTTACTCTGAGGTCAATTCCTTCCTTCTGAGGTCCAGCTTCGCCTGCTCTGGGTCAAATTGATCCACCACCCAACAACCCCAGAGTTCCCAGTCCTCGTTCGACCTCCCACTGTTGACCCTTTCCAGGGCTCTCTCCCAGAAGGACCTTGTCTAGACACTCGGCCCCCGTCGGCCCACACTCCCACGCTCGGGGGTTGACTCACCGGAGTGTGCGGGAAGATGCTCACCCCAGCGTCCGGGTCGTGCCGCCCGCCCGGGGGACTGCAGCCCTGTGCGCTCTCTCCACCGCCCGGCGCGGACTCCTCGCCTCAGGGTTTCCCAAATACCTGCCGCCCCGAGGGCGCATTCAGCCCCGGGGCTCAGCTCCACGCGGTGGCGGGCTCCTCACCCGCTGCGCCAAGGCCGATGCGCGCAGCGGTTCCCCGCGTGGGTCGGCCACAGCCTCGGGAGCCAGCGCGATCCGAGCCTCTGGCGCCGGCGTCTTCCTGGAGCCTCACGGCACTCACAGGGATCGGCCGCGGCGCTGCAGGAATCTGGGTCCCCGCACCAACCCGTGGGACTCCAGCTGGGGGGCGGAGGGACGAGCTCTTTGGGAAGCGGGAGCGTAGCGGTGACCCGGGACCTGTGCCTGCCGTCGGCCTGGCAGGAGGCTCAGTAGTGCGCGTCCGGGATCCCGCCCGCCCTGCTTCTGGGGAGGCGTGCAGACTTGGGCAGCCAGGGTGAGAAACAGTTTTATTTTTCGTTTCCTCGCGACATAGTACTTAAGGAGTCCTGTTCGGACCTGTAACTGAGCGCAGGTTCTAAGGAAGGAAGGAAGGGAGGAAGGAAGGAGAGAGAGAGAGAGAGAGAAAGAAAGAAAAGAAAAAGCAGCTGAAGTTATTTCCTGGCCCCCAATGGGAACCCCTGGAAGGGCGTACTCCAGTGTGTGTGTGTGTGTGTGTGTGTGTGTGTGTGTGTGTCCGGGTGGGGGTCCAATCTGAGTCAAGGTGACTTGTGGTGGAACTTTGTGATGGCGAGAGAGGTCTTTCTCCAAGCCTATTGCCAGGAGCATCGCCTTTACACACACACACACACACACACACACACACACACACACACACACACACACACACACACACACACCCCAAGCCTCCCAAGGCCTTTAATTCCCAGGAGCATTTTTGAAGGCCAGTTACCTGCTGGCGTCTTCCAAATGGTCCAGACTTGGTTCAGCCCGTGGGAGGCCGGGAGGCCCCGGAGTTGGTGCAGCCTGGGGCCCCCCCCGGAAGAAGAAAAGAGGACTGCGGGAGGAGGTGGCCCGGGCCAGGATTCCAACCTGGCGAGAAAACCTCGGATTTTGCTGCCAGAGGCTCCCTGGCCGAGGAGGCTTTTCTGGAGTCTGGCGTTTGATAAATATAGCCTGGCATTTGCCCCTGAGTTAGACTCTGTTTCCTTATTTAGCCCTTGCACAATGATTTTAGATGATGTCACTTAGAGCTAAACGAGAAAATTGATCTCAGATTTGCTTGGCCTCTCAAGCCTGGTTAAGCAGATTGAGAATTAAAAAGACAGAGGAAGCTCGGGGGCTGGGGGGTGGGGAGGGGGCGGCCGGAGGGGAGCGCGGGGTGCGCGGGCGGGGAGAGCGTGCGCCGGGGGGAGGGCGCGGCGCGCCGCCGGCATCGCCCCCGCCTCTTCTGGGCGGGGGAAGCGCATTCACCAATGAAAAGTAGTCAGCGACCGCCGAGGAGGGGGGGAAAAAGTTTTCCTGTTGACTGTTGGAAGCGAATTGAGCAATTATCTAGTTTACCTTCTCCTCTTGGAAGTTAACGATTGGCGAGATCTTGGCTGCGTTATTGACACAACACTTTCTATTGATAGAAATAAGTAGTGATTGTCCCCAAGTCATTGGTGCGCCAAGAACTCTGCGATGGGCTGGCAGGAGTCCATTGGGCTGGGCAGGCAGGTTCGGCTGGTGATGCTGGGGAAGAGGAGGAGGAGGCTGCTGGTGGTGATGGTGGTTCCCGTCCTCCTCTCCGCAGGTCTGTGACGAGCGAGGAACCAGACGACGACCGCGCAGCCCTGCCCCAGCCCACAGACGCTGGCGACTCAGACATGGACAGTAGCTGCCACAACGCGACCACCAAAATGCTAGCGACCGCTCCGACCCGGGGCAACGTGATGAGCTCATCCAAACCCTTGGCTTTCTCCATCGAACGAATCATGGCGCGCACCCCCGAGCCCAAGGCCCTGCCGGTCCCACACTTCCTGCAGGGAACCGTGCCCAAGGGGGATCCCAAGCACTCTCTGCACCTCAACTCGTCGATCCCGTGCATGATTCCCTTCGTTCCCGTGGCGGCTTACGACACCTGCTCCAAGGCCGGGGTGACGGGCTCCGAGCTGCGCAAAGCTAGCCTGGAGGCCCCGGCGGCGCCGGCGGTGGCGCCCTCGGCGCCCGCGTTCAGCTGCAGCGACTTGCTCAACTGCGCGCTGAGCCTCAAGGGCGACCTGGCCCGAGACGCGCTGCCCCTGCAGCAGTACAAACTGGTGAGGCCGCGCGTGGTCAACCACTCCTCCTTCCACGCCATGGGCGCCCTGTGTTACCTGAACCGGGGCGAAGGCCCCTGCCACCCGGCTGCCGGCGTCAACATCCACCCGGTGGCCTCCTACTTCCTCAGTTCCCCCTTACACCCACAGCCCAAGACGTATTTAGCCGAAAGGAATAAACTGGTAGTCCCGTCCGTGGAGAAGTACCCCTCCGGAGTTGCTTTCAAAGACCTCTCGCAGGCTCAGCTCCAGCAGTACATGAAAGAGAGCGCCCAGCTTTTGTCGGAAAAAATCGCCTTCAAAACCTCGGATTTTAGTCGAGGATCTCCTAATGCCAAACCCAAAGTATTTACTTGCGAAGTATGTGGGAAGGTAAGTCCTACGTGGAAGGGAGATTCTCTCTCTCTCTCTCTCTCTCTCTCTCTCTCTCTCTCTCTCTCTCTCTCTCTCTCTCTCTCTCTCTCTCTCTCCTTGTTTTTGCTTTATGCGGGGTGTGTGTGTTTGATATTATCTGCAGACATTTGTGAATTACTCCCTCTCTGCCCGGTTTGAAGTTCCATTCCTCCTTTGACTAACCCGTTATATGTGTTTAATTTTTCTTAAAGGTCTTCAATGCGCACTATAACTTAACCCGTCACATGCCGGTGCACACAGGAGCCAGACCCTTCGTGTGCAAAGTGTGTGGAAAGGGTTTTCGGCAAGCCAGCACCCTGTGCAGGCACAAGATCATTCACACGCAGGTGTGTGCATCTGTGGACGTTTCTCTGGGTACACTGCAAAACCGTTTGTGGCAAATGGTCTATAGAGCTTTTTATTCTTTAGCAAAAGATTTGTTCAAAAGTGCTAACTGGATGGGGAAGATGCCAGGGATATATTTTGTGTCTTTGGTCTGCTTAAAAGTCTTAGAGAATCAATTGCTATGTTTTTGCTTGGAGAATTTCACGTAATAGTAAGGAATTACCTGAATTTTTGTCTTTGTCTCTCTTCCCTTCTTAGGAAAAACCTCACAAATGCAACCAGTGTGGTAAAGCATTTAATAGAAGTTCCACTTTAAACACTCATACCCGGATACACGCAGGGTACAAACCATTTGTGTGTGAATTCTGTGGCAAAGGATTTCATCAGAAAGGTATGGGACTCAGGAGATACATTTCCCGCCCTCTCATGGTAAATGTTAGTGAAAGCTATGCTTAACCTTTCCACGAGGTTAAAACATTACAACTAAGTTTCCTGGGGCATAGGTTGCTATTCTAACATTCTTCCCTAGGTCTGATTAGTGTTAGAGAAAGGGCTGGTTTGTATACCAAAGGGATACTTCCCTCAAATCGCAGCCCCCTGTTTTGCATAATTGGATTAATTAGGGTGCATTAAAATGTAGAGGAATGGCCTCTCTGTTGATGTTTGAAAATAAACTAGGGAAACCATAGTGCTGCACCTCTGGTCTTAGCAGAGCAATTCTTCAGCTGGTCTCCTACTTTCTATGCCTTTGGGTCCTTCCTTTTCAAGGTCTTTCATCTCAGTCATTTGCCTGTTTCAGGGAATTACAAAAACCACAAGTTGACCCACAGCGGGGAGAAGCAGTTCAAGTGCAATATCTGCAACAAGGCTTTCCACCAGGTTTACAACCTCACCTTCCACATGCACACGCACAACGACAAGAAGCCTTTCACCTGCCCCACGTGTGGCAAGGGCTTCTGCAGGAACTTTGACCTCAAGAAGCATGTCAGAAAGCTGCACGACAACAGCCTGGGGCTGGCCCGCCCGCCCACGGGGGAGCCAGGCAGCGACCCCACGCCTTCCCTCCAACAGCCTCCGACTGCGACTCTGCCGCCCCTGCAGCCTCCTCCCGGGCCTCTGCCACACGGGGTCCACCAGGGCCACCAGTGATCATGAACCAAGCCAAGGGTCTTTTCAACTGTAGCCGGAGGAGGCTCTGTCATCGAGGCAGCAGGGAGACTGGAGATGCACTTTCTGGTCCTAGCTCATCTGCAGACCCCAGAACAAGTTGGGCTTCACACTGGAGGATGGACCGGAAGCCTCTGTATTCCTTGGTCACTTACTTACCTCTTGCATGCAAATCTGCTACATGATTTTGTGTATTATATTCTATATAGGCACTAAGTAACAATTATAAGAAATTTGGAGGGTTTCCTTTCGTGTTTTATTTTTCTCCCCAAATTAGAAAGACTCCTTCATCTCTGGTGGAGAGATGGTGTTTGTTTTATTTTTTAAAGGAATTTCTGCTTGTATTTATTGACTTGTATTATTTTACCCAGGAATGTTGCACCATTTTAAATTTATTATTGTATATATCTCCACTGTGTCGATTCTGCTGCCTGCTGATTGTGTATCATTTCCTCTTTCCTCAAAGTAACAAAGCACTGTGTGTATGTTCTTTATATCTATACACACAAGCACATCCATAGATGTGTTTCTCTAAAAGCACATTGCATCTTCATAAGCACCCATCTACACACAATAGATAAGGGTGGTTCATTATGAATGAATTATTTTGATTCTTGCACGTGGAAGTTGATTCATTGACTGTTGGAAATAAATACCTGGAACATGCTTATTTAATCAAACTTAAGCAAAGACTGGTTTTACCCTTCCTTATCTGTGTCCTTTCTTTTTTTAAAAAAATGTTCAATTTAAGTTAATGACAATACCTAATGTTTTGGTCAAAACATTCATCAAAAGCAATGGCTATAGCTTAGAAAATTTGGTAACATTCAGAGACAAAAGCTTCATATTTTTGTATCAGCAACATGCCTTTGATTTGGGTCTTCTGATAGATTTTTAGTTCCCAAGCGACGTGGAAGCAGCTTATTCTATACAGGATATGAGCCACATTTCTAAGAACCCTTTAAGGTAAAGGTGTCCATTATTTCCATTCGGAAAGCACACACTGACTTGCACCCAGTTGGCAAGGAGACTATCCGTGTTTTTGTATGTGCAAGTATGTTTATAGACGAATATACTTCCATTCAAGGAGGAAACATGGATGGAAACCAAGCTGTGGCGGGTGCCAGGTCCTTGAAATGCTTCAAGTGTTAATCAGCAACTCGGCTGTGAGCTCAGGCTCTGGTGTTTTCTAACGGCAAGACTCTCCTGTTTTCTTGCCAAAACAGTGAAACAACTGCTAAAGACTTTAATTAAGAGGGGTAATTAGTTCAGATTTATCAAAGCCGGGTTGTTATACCATTAGCTGCTCAGTAGAAGCTGCCAGACAAACTCACAGCCCAGCCCTGCAGTTACTGGGGCGAGGCCACATCTTGAGAGTGAGGTTGGGAAAATGGTCTACAGGGGTCCTCGCTCCACTGCAGCCTTCTGGGCCGCCCCTCCAGGTCAAGGGTTGAGGTTACCAGTCCCTCAGGACTTTCTAGGTCCCTCCGGGCACCCTTGCTCCCCTGCCCTGGCTGTGGGCAGCCAGAATCCATGGCCAGGCTTAGCATCAAGAGAGACCAAGTGCTTTTTTATCATGGTTGGAGCCGGTGGCCTCGCCAGCTCCAGACCCCGCGACCTTTATAGGAGTGGAACAGGAGTGAGTAGTACTTGCCGACACGCCCTCGTGCCTGTGTGTGTCCAGGAGCTTCTAAGGAAAGGTGGTGCCGAGGGGCCAAAGGCCTGGTGGAGACTGGAGGTGAGCAGGGGCCAGGTCGGGGGAGCACTGGCACTTTCGGGGGGGACGTCCCCGAAATCAGCTCTCCAGATCGGCTCCAGGGTGGACAGCTCTGGGAGCCACGAGTAGCCTGTAAGGCGGCAGGTGACAGAGGTGACTGGGCTGGGAGTGAGCGACTCCCATAGAGAGGGTGCCTTCAGGGCTGGAGGGCCTGAGAGTCCTGAAGTGAGGGTGAGCTGGCCAGGTCGCACTGGCCTCACTCAGCGATACTTGGGGGTTCAGTGGTTACCACTCTTTGCCCATTATGGACCTCCAGCCAAGAAATCATTTGATAAACTCCAGACGTTTCTTCTTCATTCATGACCCCACGTTTGTTTTTTATTCAGAGTAAATCTACTGTAGATTAACTCCAAGATGTCTTGCCCTGTGTGTCCTACCAGAAGCCCCTTTCTCTCTGATTGTGGCAGCAGAGTTGATGATTATATCCCAGGCTCTGTCCACATTCCCTCACTGCTGCTGCGCAGGGAGTTTTAGGGCGGGGGTGGGGGGAAAACACGCATCTTTTTAAAGTAGCTTAGTTGCAGTTTGAAAATATTTGTCTTTCTTCTGAGAAAACAGAACGAGGATGGAGTCATCGTAACTTTAAAAATATACATTGAAATTAAAAGATAGAACATGGCCTTTGCTTCTTGAACCTATTCTCAATAAGTATTTGCGTTTACTCCCTGTTTCTCTACACATTCAAGGTGACAGAATTGCACTGGGGAAAACAAAAAGAGCATTGTGGAGGGGGTGACCGAAGCATAAAGTACTTTCAGTTAGGAAGAATCTGCATGTGGCATTTGCACCTCTTCACGTTTGCCTGGGTACATTGATATATGGAATAAAGACTTTTTTCATGGATGGAAAGAATTCGTTTAGGGCAATAGAGGAATAAAAGAGAGAGTGGGAAAGAGAGAGGGGATAGTTTTCTGCCAGCTCACAGATCTGAGCAGCCTGGAGTGATGGTGATTAAGCCAAGGAGGCCAAAAGTAAATTCTTGAAAAGCAAACACTCAAGAGAATTAATAAATGAATTATGAAAATTTTTGACTTAAGAAAAAGCGCTAATGGCTTAATACATATCAAAATGTACCTCTTTAAAGTGGAGATGAGTTTGGGGGTTAAATTTGCTCATGCATTTATGGGGGAAATATTGATAAAGTAGGGTAAAATACTGATTGGACATTTACTGATAGTCAGTGGAAGATCTTCACAACTCTTCCTGCTCCAGCATAAAGTAAAGGGTCATTTTCCCCCCTGACTATCTAATGCTTCATATATGCATGCATAATTTTAATGTTTATTCATAGAACAGACACCCCAAAATATGAACAATAACTTGCCTATGTCCAACACCACTTTATACTTATTAGAATTAGCCAGTCAGTTCCATGTTTTGGGATAACGGAGCTCAGAATCTGGATTACATATTTTCATCTTCTTCCATTGGAATTTGTTTTAGAACAGAGCAAGATGGCTCATGGGGCTGCTGAGGCCAATCGCAGAAACTTAGTAACCCACTAAAACCTTGTCTTTATTCAGGTTTTTTTTTTTTTACATCGCAATATTATAGAAAAGAACTGAAAATGTAACTACTTATATATTGTGTGTTTTGAACATGGACTCTTAATGCTGATTTCTAATAATATCTTCTCAAAGGTAACAATTTGCTCAGATGTCCAAGACTTTAGATCAGTAATAAACTGCTGATCAAGAACAGGACTAAATTGTGACATTTCAGTACTAAATGACAGCATTTTGATGGGAACTCATCAAAGCATCTGTGCTAGTGAAGTTTGATGATTTGTGCGTGTATTTCCACTTATACTAAAGGACGCTACTAACACCAGATATCATTTTGTTAGAACTACTACTGATTTAAAGAGTTAATTAGGATGCAATTATAAATGTGTATTTTTGTCTTTGTAGAAATATTTACCTCAAAATGGAAAATGATAAAACAATAAATGATCTCAATTTCAAAACAGAGACAGAAATAAAAATGTCATTTTCATCATCACTTTATAAACATTTATATTGAATACATTTTGTTATTCATGAGGTTTCTTATTTTTTAAGAGATCATGCCTTGTTCAGAATGCATTTTAAAGGATATAGAAAACAAAGCCAAATAATTTTGTAGGTAAGAATATAAAGTTATTGACTGTAGACAGGAAAAGCAATTTTTAATCCAGTGAAGCAGCAGCCCTTTTCTGTGTTTTACTGAAATCAGATTAATCTTAAATGAACAGTTACCTGTCTCCATTAGATTATTAAAAACAAAAAAATAAGCTATATTTGTAAGTAGAGGATTCCTTGCTATAAACTGTATTGCTTGTAGGAATTAATGCATGGATCTACTACCACTTAAGGAAAAAAGAAACATTAATAGCATTATATCAATTAACAAGTTGGTCTGTTTTGAATCCTGGTATTAAAGCCAGTTTGAGCCAGTCAATGTTATCTTACTCTATACAACACAGAAGAAAGAGGAAGCCTGTCTAAATGACCTTGATAGAAAAATATCCTTCTCTTGGTAAATTCTTTTGCATGTATTATGACATGTTATCCATAATGAGCTTTGAGAAGAAGTCAAAATTCATCATTCAGTAGAACAGGAAGAAAACAATAACTAATCATACATATGAAACTATATAGTTTTATATATGTATTTATATGTATATAAGTATATACATATATATATATATAGTTTCTGATCAGGATTGAAGGGTCAATGGTATCAAATGAAATCATATTGTGATTGATCTTAGAGAGATTAATAAGTAAATTTGGAATAAAATTCTGCCAATACAAATCTCCAGGATTAATACTTAATATTTTGCTGCCATTCAAACAAATGTCATTCTGGGGTACAAAGGCACAGGAATGGAGAGAGATTGCATCAAATATCATTTCCTAATCAGACCTAGACATCGATCATAAAGTCAAGAGTAAATTTTCAGTCTTTGGTAGAGAAGACCTAGATATTTTGTGAAGAGAAAACTGGAAATTCAGACTAGTCCATGTTCCTCTAGTTATAGTAACAAGGTGATATCTTTTGATTATGCAAACAAGTGTATTTTATCAATTAAATATGAATAAAATTTAGAGTGTGTGTCTTACTCAGCAGTAGCTACGATAAGAAAACATAGTTGGTGGATCAGAGTTGAAATTTATGTTTTCATAATTTTAATATCTACAATTCCTTGATTACCATGCTAGCCTGCCATTATTCTGGTGAGGGCTCTAGATGTCTGCCTTTTTGCTATGTACTCATATAAACTCTTTGTACCTGACAGTGGTAGGAGCAAGACTAAGAGGAAGAGAAATGAAGCAGTGTTTTCTCTTTTCACAAGGGCACAAATCCTATCAGTAGAACTCCATCCCTATGACTTTTTAAATCTAACTTATCTCCTAATGATCCTGTTTCAAAGTATGCAGGATCAGGGCTTAAATGTAAGAATTTTCAGGGGGCAAAACATTAATAGCAGTGACAAAATCTTTTAAAAGTCAAAGGAGAGAAAAAGGGAGGAAAGGGGGAGGAAAAGGGAGAAAGGAAAAGGAGGGACAGGAGGGAGAGTAGAAGAGGAGAGGAGAGGGAGGGGAATGTGTGTGTGTGTGTGTGTGTGTGTGTGTGTGTGTGTGTGTGTGTGTGAGAGAGAGAGAGAGAGAGAGAGAGAGAGAGAGAGAGAGAGAGAGAACAATTAGAACAAATTTTTGAAAAAACAGAATGTTTGAATGTGCAAATTTCATTTCAGTTCTAATTCCATCAAAATACTAATAAAATAAGAAGTAATTTATGATATCTGAGATTACTGGGGATTTTAATTCTGACTGGATTTCTAATACAACCAAGAAATTATGTTTGCTTTGTATATATGAAAAAGTATTAGGGTTGTGTTAAAAAATAAATCCTTTAGACATATGTATTCAAATAAAGGGTAAAATAAGATTAGATGAGATTTGCTTAAAGATAATATGAAAGAAGAAAAGAAGATGTAATTACAGGTCAAATAAGATTGAGCATGTTGGCTCATATCTGCAATCTCAGGAAGATCAGAAAGTCAAGGCCAGTTGGATTTTGTAGTCTCTCTCCCTCTTTCTCTGTTTTTTTTTTTTAAAGATTGACCATGAATTTGTAATTGTTGAAATGTGATGGCAAGTAAAATTATGTTATAAAGTAACTTGGAAATTTTACATGATTAAAAGGAAGTTACCTTATAGCAAGTTATCTTCCATGTCATAAAGTTATGAACACAAAGTTATGTACCATGTCATAAAATAATTTTCTCAAAGCTCTCATAATCCTATTTCCTACTGGCATTAATTGAAGTCTTTACATGATTATGTTTGATTTCATTCAAGTGTAAGTATCAATACAATGGGAAGTTTTACAGTTTGTAGAAATTTAAAAAACAAAAACAAAAACAAAAACAAAACTAAGGTAATAGCCAGGCGCTGTTAGGTTACATCCTAGTTACTGAGGAGGCTGAGATCTGAGGATGGAGATTTGAAGGCAGCTTGGGCAGAAAAGTCTGTGAGACTATCCCCATTTAGCCAATAAAAGGTTCGAAAGGGAGGTATGGCTCAAGTGGTAGAGTGACAGCCCTTGAGTAAAAAGCTAAGTGAGAGAGTGAGGCACTGAATTCAAGCCAATAATATCAACGCGCGCGCACACACACACACACACACACACACACATTTTAAAGCAAGGTGTGTGGAAGGACTTGAAATGGGACAGGAGATAGGCTTTTGACATTTTTATATCAGACAGTGAAGTAAAGAAAGAGAGCTCTGAGGTGATGGTGACTCATACCTGTAATTCAAGTTATTCAGGTGGCTAAGACCAGAGCATCATGATTTAAACCAGCCCAAACAGAAGTTTAAGAGCCTCTACCTCCAAAATAACCAGCAAAAGCAGGGTTGTGGTGAGGCAGGTCAGAAAGAGAAGTTGGTGGATCAAAGCTACCCACCTTGGGATGGAGAGGATGCAAAAAGAGAGAGCCCAGGATTCTGGAGAATGTATCCTGGAGAATGCCTGCAGTAACCTACTTCTTTCGGTTAAGTGTGATCTCTTAAAGTTTCCATCCTCTTTCTACAATGCCAGACATGGCTTTCAGATCCAGTGCCTGACACATATAAAAACTCTGTGATTGAGATAATCACAACACAGTATGTTGGAATGAACTTTACAACTTGATCAGGGGGATGAAAAGTGTGAGAAAAATGTGGGAAGGGGTAACAATGTTTGAGAAGAAATGTATTCACTACCTTACATATGCAACTGTAACCTCTCTGGACATCACTTTGACAATATATATGTAAAACTATGTGATTGAACCCCAGCACTAAAAGCAAATAAAAATGCCAAACCAACATTGCTTTTTTACTATTCTTATAATTTATCTGCCAGAAGGGAAAACAAAGTCAAGTACTGATTACAAATGTTTCTAAGTATGAATTAGAGAAGTAAATGTTTATATACTGAGAATATGGTAGGCTACATGAAATCAAGTGTTTTTTTCCTCTCTTTATTCACTTAGAAAAGTGTTTGCAATTTTGTGGTGATTGTGATTATTTGGCAAAGAGTGAAGATGTTTTGGTGTTAAACTTGGAAGTGGGATGAAATTACTATTTACTGAACGAAGACCTCAGGTTTTGGTAGGACTCCTCAAATGCATGAGACAGTCACCAAGAACAAAATGTATCTGCCACAAGATGCAGAATGCTCAGATTTTCACCTTTATTTTGGCAATGTTGTGTGACTAGTACTCAGTATCTGAAATAGTACTTTTCAGGTCCTTACATATTGTCTAGCCCACCAGATGCTCAACTTGACTGCAGCTGTTGATAGAAAGGGATGAAATCAGGTGGCTTCTGATGAATATAACTGTAACCCCTCTATAAATCACCCTAACAACAAAGTAATAACAGAAGAAATCAAAATTAAAAAAATAAATCAGGTAGATTTGTGAAAAAATTAGTTTGAAAATTTCTGATGATAACACAGGACATTTATTCTATTTTTAAGCATATTTATATGTGCATATATATGTTGTATATATTTGTAATATATGAAACAGCTACAATAATAATGGCCAACATATTAAAATAGATAAAAATAAATGACAAAATGAAACTTACAGAAAGTGGGTAAAATATATCTTTTCTCTTGGTGACATTGAGCACTCACTCGGGGATCTGATGTTAGGCAAATGCTCCATCATCAGCTAACACCTCTAGCCCATTTTTACTTCAATTCAGATGGGGTCTTACTAAGTTAGCTAGGTTGGCTTCAATCTTACCTTCTTCCTGCTTTAGCCAACCAAGGAGCTGGAATTATAGCCATGTGTTGTTGTGCCCCTTGATGGGTAAGATCTGAAACAAAAATTACACAGGGGAGAAAATTTAAAATGATCTTAGAAATCACAATATGGAAATGATTACAGTGAGGTGTTTTCATACCTAACCTACTAGAAAAATTGCAATTTGTAATGTTAATAGTATGAGTATGTAGATCATAACATTCCTAGGTATGTAGATCATAATCACCTAAGGAGGCACTAACTTACTTAAATGATTTTTAAAACATTTTGGCATGATCCAGTAGTTATTTTCCCTATATACTGTCATCTAGAAATTCTTCCCTTAGGGTTTTAAGAATGCAAATTCCTAGAGATATGCATAAAGCTTCATATCAGCATAGTTATAATTATAAAGAAATATAGGAACACTAGAAAAATATGAATGACATTGTAATAATAGAATGAAATAGTGATCAACAGTGCAAACAAATATATTATTACCACATGCAAAACATGAGTAAAGTTCCAGAATGTAATTTGAATGAAAACGCATGCTGTTGAGTAACTCACATTATGTGAATCCATTAATAAAGAAATAAAATATATGTGAAATTATTAATAAAACCAAGAAATAAGGATCAAAATCTTTTTTTCAATCTTTAATTTTTTAAAAGATTTAATGCTCTGTCTTCTTTATGCATGCAGTATTCATCTGTATATCTTCAGGAGCACACAGAACTCAAGGCCTAAAGGATGAAAAACTGTAGCAGTGGAGCTCACAGGACATGGGTGAAAGTGAAAAATACATCTCATGAGTGGAGATACAGGGAGTGACTGGAATAGAGTGAGGGAACAGGCACTGTGGGAAAGGAAATGTCCTCATTACCTGTCTTATGTAATTATTCTGTACATCACCTCTGTAATTGCAATAAATTAAATTAACTATTAAATATTAAGCAAAAATAAATATTTCCCTCAATGGGCATCCACTGGTAAAATCATCAGGACTCACTTACCACATTTTCACATTTCAGTTTTAATTCTTAAAACATAGGTTTTCCACAATGTAAATGGTACATAATAGTAGTATCATAAGGAGAAAATCACAGCAAAAATATGGGAGTCATAGAATATAGCTTTCTACCATATTATTGCTTTTTGCTTGCAAAATTGCCAGGAATTCTCAGTACATAGAGAGTAGTGTCAAAAAGAAAAGTTTAACAGAATCACATGCTGCATTGTGACTTTTTTTTGTGCCAGTCCTGGGCTTGAGCTCAGGGCCTGAGCACTGTCGTTGGATTTTCTCAAGGCTAGAGCTCCCCCACTTGAGCCTCAGAACCATTTCCAGCTTTTTTCTATGTATGTGGTACCAAGGAATCGAACCTGGGTCTTGGTGCATGCTAGGCAAGCACTCTACCACTAGACCAAATGCCTAGCCACCTTGCACTGTGACTTTTTAAGTTAAAATAATTCAATTACTATGAAAGTAGATAGGTTAGAAATAAATATGACTTTGGAGACTGATGAACATAAAATATTTATATCTAAAATGTTTGAAATGCAATAAAGGAACAAAATCTTTAAAGTCAAGTGTAATGCTTGGTTTCTGGCTTACCATTTTTATAAAGAATCGTTTCATCAAGTCACTGAGTTTGAGGGATAGATGATGATAGAAATAGGGGAATGTGGAGATGTAGTAAAGGGATCCTAAATCCCTAGATGAATATCAGCCACTAAGCTGTCAGGAAGCCTCATTTGAACTGATACAGAAATGCATTTTGTTGAAGCCATTAGGGACATTTTTATTCATATTTATTGGCTTATCAACTTTAAATAATGTAGAAATTGGAGTTAACATAGGAGCTGGGTGTTGCTGTGATAAAACTGTTAAATGTATGGCATTTTAAGAAACAGTGTGTTAAGAAAACTGGCACCGTAGGTTGTGCACAAATGGAAGCATTTTCTTATGCAATCATAAAACATTCAGAAGAACATCTCTTCAACAGTTATTAGGCAAATCACTTGCCTGTTGAGTCAGAGTAGTCTTGACATTGGCTTTTATTGCTACTTTGAAAAAGTATAAGAATAAAGATGAATTTAGAATAGTTAAGATGAATCTTCAGATCAAAGACCTAGAGAATAGATTAAGCTAATTACTTAAGATGGGGCATCATTAAAATGAGGGACAGACTTGGTGGGGCAATGATCTAAATCATTTAACCAAGTACAAAAATTATATGTGAATTATATTGTGATTGTGGTTATGGTAATGTCCAAACCCTAAATAGCATTTCCTTGTTTTGGGATTCAAAATAACGTTTGGATTTTCCAATTTACATGAGCAAAACATTGACTGTAAGAAACTGTATTTTCCTAAGTAAGAAGATAAGGACCAGGTCAAACTTTGAGGGGTGGGTTATTAGGTAAGGCCCTTATTCTAGGCTTAATGTTTGAACTTTCCTTCTCTAATGAGTTTTCTGATGCAAACTGTCTTCAAACATAAATATCTCCCGATTTCTAATTTCATTAGTGGAAGAGGCTTTCAGCATCAAGCTTTCCATAATTGCTTGAGGCAACTATTTCCTGTTTTACATGAAGTGTTACAGGTGATTCTAGCAGACTGTTAGAACTTTTGTTCAGTCTTAGACAATGGGAAGGCTCTGACTCAATGACTCCATTCATTACATTTAAAAAGAGGGATTTTGGTTTTGTTTCCATTCTTTGGTTTAATCTAAGTCTTGGGCATTTATTAAAAGCACAACCTGTATGTAAGTAGAATATATTATGACTTAATTTTATTTATTTATTTTTGTTGGTCCTGGGGCTTGAACTCTGAGCCTGGGTACTGTCCCTGAGCTGCTTTGCCTCCACTTAAGCCACAGCACCACTTCTAGCTTTTTCTGAGTAGTTTACTGGGGATAAGAGTCTCATGGACTTTCCTGTCCAGACAGGAAAGCTGATCTCAGCTTTCTGAGGATTACAGGAGTGGACCATCAGTGCCTGGCTATGACTTAACTTTAGAAATAAGTTAAAAACTCAATTGTTAATTTGCAGGAAAAAATGGCTATTTTGGCATGTATATGAACAAACATAAACAAATTGCCAATGTGAAATTAAAATGGTCAAATAAATGAAGTTTGATACACCTCAGGATAGACATAAAGATGTAACATGATAATTTTGTCAATGTGTGAACAATGATGAACCAATAATTTCTTATTAAGATATATATATAGTACAATATATAGGACAGAGAGATTACTCTCTCTCTCTCTATATATATATTTTTTTTCTTTTTTGGTACTGGGGATTAAATCCAGGATATTTTTACTTGCTAAGCTAGTGTTTTGCTACTGAGCTACATCGAAGTCTAGCATACTTCCTCCTCCTCCTCCTCCTCCTCCTCCTCCTCCTATCTTTTTTTCTTTTTTTTTATGCCAGTCCTGTGGGTGTGTGTGTGTATGGGAGACTTTGCTGCCAAGGCTGGCTTTGAACCATGATCCTCAGATCTCAGTCTCTCGAGTAGGTAGGATTATTTTTTTAAATCTCCATACTGTAACATACATTACAGTATGAGGGAATGAAAAAAATATTCTTATATTGTGTAGCACCTACAAATTTGCAAGTTTTTATCTAATATCACCTTGGTTGATCTTGGGTTTTGGATATGATTTAGGTGATTCTGAGACTCTATATAGCTCGTTTTAAATCTATTGCCTTTCTGTACATTTATAAATGGAGGGAAGATCTGTAAAGAGGGTTTGGTTTGTTTGTTTATTTATTTATTTATTTATTTATTTATTTATTTATTTATTTTTGTGACAATACTGGGGCTTGAACTAAGGGCCTAAGCACTGTCCTTGAGCATTTTTGCTCAAAGCACAGCACTCTTCCATTTGAACCACAGCTCCACTTGGAGCTTAGTTAATTGGAGAAAGTTTCACAGACACTCTGCCTCGTCTGACATTGGTTTGAAATTCAAATCTCAGCCTCCTGAGTAATTAGGATTACAGGTGTTACAGGATTATAGCTCCTGGTTAAGCTTAAGAGTTTTAAAAACAGATTTATTCACAAATCATGCAATTCACTCATTAAGGTACATACAGGTAATCTGCATGTACATTACACACATGTGTAATATGTACAGTGCATATATACACACATATTTTATTTACAGAGTTATACAACCATAAATTAAAATTAAAGTTTGGAAAAAGTTTCCCGGTAAAAGACACCACACACACACACACACACACACACACACACACACACACACACACACTTTCTTTCTTCTCCCATGTGTATCCATCCCTGCCTCTACTGACGTAAGAGATTTAGTACTATGAGTTAAGGGGAAGGGAGGAGGAGGAACAGGCTAAAACTTCTTTGTCCCAGTTCTAGGAGTAGAGGTTCTGTAGAATGCAGAGGGAGAGGGATGAGAATTGCAAGTTGTGACTTCTGGGGGAAAATTGGAGACTTAGATGTGGAACTATAAGGAGAGGGAGCCCTTCTGTTCTTGGCTGTACCTAAGTCAAATGGAACATCTTGGGCCGAACTCCTATAACTAGGACTGAGCCACTACTCAAATGTCCCCAAGTCTTATCTTTATAAGTAGATTTTAGGTTTTTTTTTTTGACTCACTATTCCTCTGCACATTCTTAAGGACAATTTCTAGAGATTTCTAATCATTAGAGTTATAATTATGTATGTATACACATACTTTTACATATAATTTGTATTCATATTAAATGTTACATATTGGATTTACCAACAGCATTGTTTTTCTGAGGAAGGGGGCTTTCAGACCCCTACCCCTATTGCACTGTGAATTCACTACTACATTTTTTCTGCATTCTTAAGAGTCTCCCTGACTCTGCCTTTTGGATAGTGGGAAAGTCATATCTGACTCTCATTACTACTGCCTTTTTTTTTTTTCTTCACTGCCCTCATTCTGGCATTTTCACTTCCTAAACCATGAAGACAAACACTATACACACTAAGCCCTTTCTCTCCTCAGGGCTTTGGCTGTGCTCTTTGTTCTAATGGCAACAACTGCTCCTCCTGGCAAGGACTTACAGTCTTCACCTTATGTTCTACCTTTTGAATCTCAGATTGAATATCAATTCCTTGAGGAATGAAGCTTTTCTTGAATTACTAAGACAACACCAGATCCACCTTTATCCTTTATGTTTTCTTAGCTTTTGATAGGTTACCTTCATAGCATTCACTTATCATAAAATAAATAGTCCCTAAGTTTTTTGATTATTCTTGCTCTGTCCCATAACACCATAAGTTTCTTCTGACAGAGATGTTTGCTTGTTTTTGTTGGTCATGGGGCTTGAACTCAGGGCTTAAGCACTGTCCCTGAACATTTTTACCAAAGGACAGCTTTCTAACACTTGAACCAAAGCTCCATTTGCAGCTTTTTGATGGTTAGTTGGAGATAAGTCTGAGACTTTCCTGGCTGAGATGGCTTTTGACCATGATCCTTAGATCTCAGCCTCCTGAGTAGCTAGGATTACCGATGTGCGCCACTAGTACCTGGTTGAAAATGTCTATTTTAACACTCGACCCTGGGAAAACAAGGAAAACCTATGGGATGAATAAGTGTTTTGTGTGCCATGTATGTGTGCATGCACACACACACACGCACATTTATTGCTTTTCAGAAATCCGTTTTCTGGGTAAATCTTCCAGTGTCCTCTTCATATCAGGTATGATCTTCACAATCACTGGAACAAATACTGGGAAGTATTTTGACTTCACTTTTCCTGGCAATGAGTTTGAATAATATTTATAGGCTTATTGGTCATTGACATATTGTTGCAGCTAGTACATTGTCTTTTGATGTTCTCTATCCATTTATGTTGCCACTACCCTCTTGCCATTCTTCCTCAAGGTTCTAAGGAACTGTTGACGTCAAGGAGTGGAACTCTTCTTGATCTCCATCTGGAATGTGTCTCGTTCACACACAGTCTTGAGTAGTTCTGACATCCTGGGTTAGCAAAGACTCAAACTAGGAGAGGCAGGCATGCTTCCTGTGAAGGTTTTTGTTGTTGTTTGTTGTTGTTGTTTGATTTTTGCAGCTGCCTCTCTCCATCTGCCAGCCACTACTTGGGTTTCTGCAGATTTTAACTCCTGTGAGTTTCCTGCTTCCTGGATATTTGCATAACTTGGGAGTTGACTAGTCTCTTGATTTCTATTGACATATTCAAGTTTCTGCCTCTCTTCCTTCACTAAGGTATTGTCTTATGAAGTCTGGGGCACTCCAAGCTTCCAACTAATATTAAAATGGTCTCCCGTGGGCTAGGAGACAGAAATTAAAAATAAATTTGAAGGAGATTTTCATATTGCTTGCAATGGCAATGCCTTCTTTCAAGTACACTTCTTCCCCTGATAAGGGTATTTTGAGTGGGTTTAGATTGATTATCTGAAATTCCTCTATTCTTTGTTGTTGTGGTGGTGGTGTTTTAGTTAACATGGAATTATTTTGGACTCTAATCTTTCACTAGTCTTTATAATGACTAGTGACAGTCTCACACACATTGTTTTTTTCTGTTTATTTATTGATTTAGTCACATTTATGTTTGACAGTATGAATTGTTAGACATTTATTTTATACTTTGGGTTATTGTTCAGTATTACGTTATTTATTTTGCTCATATCAGTCTAGATTTAGCCAGAAGATGCTGTTTCTGTTAGTGTCCTATGTCACTTAGACATGTATTTTTTTGTGCATATATGCCAACGTTAGGGTACTTTTATAGACACAGGTAGTAAAAGCCATATATTTTCTCTCTATTTCTCGATTGAATTGTTTGGGATTTGTTCTTTTCATTTTCAGATGCCACTTTATTTCTTTTTTAAAGTAGAGAGTGCTATTAGAAGTTGAGATTTGGGCATCCTGTTAGTTTTCTGTTGCAGGGATTTCTTTTTTACTGTTCATAATCTTTTAAAAACTGATAGAGAAAAGATAAATATGTGCACATAATAACTGGAACTGCACAGAAAATTGTAATTAGTTTCTTATCTTACCACATGCACCTCTATTAGGCAAAATATGAATCACATTGATGTCTCCAACTTCAGTCAAGTAACATGTGGGTCTCTCAGCACTTCCTTCTTTTTCATTCTGTAGTCTCCTGATTGGATATTGATCAACCCCGATATATCCATGTGTTCCTGTTTACTGATTTCTCAGTTGATAACCTGTGAATACTATCATGCTTTTGCCTTTTATTTACTGAGTCCATTTGTTTCCAGTGTCACTTATTACTGCACATTTCCCCCATCCTATTCAGTGATATGGTTTTGTGTGTTTGGAATACTGTTAGATTTTCTTATCTCAGTCTGTTTGCCTTGCTGGAATTCCAAGATCTCCTAAGTGATTTTCAAATTTTGTACACTCCGTGTTTTGTGTACTTCTATGAATTCTAGAAATGCTTTAATTATGTATCTACCACTGTAGTACCATACCAAATTATTTAGTCACCCACAAATCTCCTATACTTTTCTGCATTAGTTACTTTTTATCCCTCTGGCCAAAATACCTGACATAAACATCTCAAGGGAGGGCGGATTTATTTTGGCTCATGATGTCAAAGCTATCAATCCATAGAGGCTGGAAGGAAAGCACTGTTTACTTCTTAGTAGTCAGGAAGCAGAATGAAGGAGAAGACTCACAACCAATAATAAACTTCAGAACCTGCCTCCCACAAGTAACCCATATCCTGAAGCTAGGCCCATGTTCTAACATTTCCAGAACCTCCCAAAATAATTCCCCTAGCTAGAGACCCAGCATTTAACACTTGTGCCAGTGGGGAATATTCAATATGCAAATTATAACACTCACTACTGTCAACTCTCCTTACTCTTCAATTTTGTAGAATTGAGAACCAGATTCCACTCAATGCACACACATTCTATTTCTATAAATTTTAGTTTTTGTATTTAAAAAATAAGTGTTTAATAGTTCTGTATGTACAAATTCTTTATATGTTATATTTATAGTTACATATTCAATTTTGTTTGGTGATAGTCTAAATGGTAGCTAGGATTTAGATGACAGTTTTTCAATGTGGATATATTAAAGTCATTTCATTTTGGGGTATAGTCCTTGTTTCTTGTAACCTAGCTTATGAATTTTGGAAGATTTTTAGTTCCAATAGATTCTTTAGAAATTTCTCAGTAGATAATCATAAGGACAGCTTCATTTATACTTTTTCTACCTAAAGTTTTTATTTATTTTTGTTGTCTTACTACAGTAGTTACGCTGCTAGTGCATTTTTTAATAGGAGTGTTGAGTCTTTGCCTTAGTCCTTCTCTTAAGCAAAAAAGAGTCATTTTTCACCATTATGTTTGGTATTGGCTGATATAATGATATTTATTAGTTCAAAGATGTTCTCTGTTTCTGTTTTTCACAAATGGATGGATGTTAGCTGTTGTCAAATGCCTTTTCTGAATCAATAGACACGGTCATATAGTTTTTTTTTCTAGCCTGTGAATACAGTGCATTGTATCAATTAATTTTTGAGTATAGAACCAATTTAAATATTTAGAATAAATCCCATGTGACTATATACATTGTTAGATACAAATGCCTCCTTATAGAATTAGGAGATATAGATATAAATGAAAACCATCAACTACTGTAAAGGATCTTGTATTCCATTAGGAGGAAATAAAAAACTAGGTACACATTTAGCTACAAAGTCATACTAAAACTGGGAAATCCTACAGGAGGATTATATTTGGTTTAGAGGACTTAGCAAGCATACAGGTAAAATGTGGCTAATGTGCAACTAGAATTTGAGATGTCCAAAGATTTTTTGTCTGATCTAATTCAGACTTTCCCTCTTTAATAAATGAGATAGCATATTATCTACTCTTGAACTGATAAAGCACTAGGATTTGACCTTAGGTGTGTCATAATAGTTTTTATTCTGCCTCATACAGTCACTCACCAAAATAAGTAATATGAAACTGCTTTGCCTGACTTTTAAATTGCTTGTTTAGAAAATGAGCATGGCTTTTTCATTGAATTTCCTCATTCCTTCAATAGAAAGAAAACGACAGCACAAGGTGGGTATGGAATTGCCTAATTCTTCAATTGAGTAACTCCATCCTGTTCTTGTACTTCAGTCCCATAAAGCCAAACAAAGAAAACCTAATCCCCATCTGCTACAATCTGTAGCTGCCCTATTTCTCCCTCAGGGAGCCAATTCCCAACTGATGCAGCCATTACTCTATGTTCTCTGTGCTGACTTGCCTTTCACATGTGAGTTAAACCGTTTTTCTAGTCTTGAGCCAAACTTTTTTTACCCCCACAGAAAATTTACAGAGCAATTTCTGTTAACATTCACCTGTGTTTGTTCTCGACAATTTCAAGAGGTAAAGTTCACTTTGCCTTAAGGACATTTTCTATAAGGAATGTGTTGCAATGGCGCAGGCTTACTATAAGGCTTACTATACATGTTTTTAAAAGGCTGCTTAAAATAAAAATATCATGTGTCATAGTTACTTCTATTGCTACTGATTTTTTAAAGTTATTTTTCTTCAATGCTGAGGATTGAGTCCAGTGTTTTGTGCATACATGCTTTACATGATTTCTACAACCAAGCTGCATCTCTCTATTCTTTATATCATGTCCATGCCCAATGAATGTTCCTGTTACACATTTAGATTATTAATTTTCAAGAAAGAATAATTGTAATAATGTAGATAATAATATAGAAGCTAATATTTTTACTTTTGCTAAGTCTGATACTTTATTTTTTTTATTATTTATTTATTCTTTGCCAGTCCCGGTCTTGAGCTCAGAGCCTCAGCACTGTCCTTGGACTTTCTCAAGGCTAGAACTCTACCACTTTTGCCTCAGCACCACTTCCAGCTTTTTTTTTCCTGTGTATGTGATACCTGAGGAATTGAACCCTGGTATTCATGCATGCTAGGCAAGCACTCTAACACTAGGCCAAACTCCCGGCCCTAAGTCTGGCACTATCTATACATCCTTTTATTTAATCAGCTCACATACTTCGTAGTTGTGGGATTGTTACTATCATCCATAGTTTAATGAGAAACCATATTGTTTTGGGCAAGTCTAGTAACTTGTTCACAGATGCATAGTCAGTGAGCCGTGGAGTCAGTTGTCTGAGGTGTAGTCTTTCTGACTGTCACCCTTCAATTTTGATCATGGTGTTTCAATGACTTACTATCTCTCTGGTTAACCTTAGTTATCCTAAGTCCTTAGATAAAAACCCATTCTTTACCCAGTGACTTCCAGGTTTTCCAACATTAAAATTCCTCTACATACTGCCTCCTCCTCTACAACTATTTCTCCATACAGACAGATACTTTAATCCAGCTAAAGAAATAACTTCCCTCTCAAAAACAGCAAAAAAACCAAAAAACAAACTTATCTTTCCTCCAATATCTCCTTTCAGTTGCATTACCCACCCTCACTTCCTCCCAATTGTCTTCATTCTGTGTGGGTCAGCTCACAAAACAACAAAAAAAACCCCACTTCCAATGATGGAGAGAAGACAGGCAGTGGGTGGCTGAGCCCAAGGTGAAATAAAAATAATGTTTTCTTTTATTGATTTACTGATGTTTGTCTTTTAATTTCTGGAGAGCCTCTATTGCATGCAAAATGTTAATAGCAGTTGAAGGTCTCTTATTCATACAGTTCCAATCTATTCTGCAAATAAAAAGCAGTGAAAATGATTCATGCATGAATAATTCCCCCAAACCTTTGCTTATTGAAATGGAGCAGAGATAATTATCAGGTTGCAGAATTTGCATCCACACAATTTTCCTGGCTCACAAACATAATTTTCTTTAGAATGAATAGAAAATATTTGCTCTTTTAAAAGCTGTTGAGAATGGTGGCAGTGCCTTCATTCTGTTTCTGCAGGATCCATGGTTGCTACTCTTCATGTTCAGAGCTTTCTGCGCCTTCCATTCCCTCCAGCTTTGAAGACCTCCACTTGTTTTAAACTTCCATCTGAATTCATGTCCATGTGGACTGTATCTACTTATTCTGTTGGTTATTATCTCTACCATAAAGGAGTCAGTGTGATCTTAATACTTTGACAGTTTTAAACTCCTTCCTGAAAGATGGCTTCACATTCTCCTGCATTTTGGGAGGAAAAAGGCAACCTGAAACACCTCAGTAATTTATGTAACCACTTAACTTTTAGTATGTAGCTGAAAGTCATAGGGAATTTTAGTCAGAATTGCTTTAAGAAAAACAGAGGTGGGGACCATTGCTTTTTTTTTTTTTTTTGGTCCGTGATCCTTCAGAACCATCTGGAATACACATGAGATTCATTTTCTGCCATTGTCTCTCCAAAGCATCAGGCTGTTGTTCCAGGTGTGTGAAGTGCCTGCATGGCTTAGCTTTAATACTTGCTTTTCATTATGCCCAACAGCTTGGTCCTTTATTCTCCGAGGGATGTGTTTTCAATACCACAGGAGATTTCTTTATGCCCAACCAAATGAATCTTTACAAACAGCTCAACTGGTGTAAGGCCTCAGGTGGGCTTAACGGAACCACAGAACAAGGTTGATGTGTGGGCAGAGGGGGAATTTAAATATGGCATTATATTAAAGGTATTTTGAATTTCTCTGTTCCGATTTTCTAGAAGAGACAAGCACTCTCACTCCTGCAACTAGGCAAGTAATTGCAGGGTTCCTTAAAACTGCTGACAAAAGAAAAAGAGAGGTACTGAGTAATGTGGGGATACTTTGCAGGTACAGAGAGAACTATCTATTAAATTGAGGAACAATAGATAAGGAAAACATAGTCATGTCCACAGGTGGGACTTGCTGATTCATGTGACATTTTCAGATTGCTGAGCTGATAAATTATCTTCAAAATAGAAAGATAAATAAGGGAACAATCCACATTGGAATTACATTTTGTGAGAAATGTCCAGTAACCCCCTTTTATTATTACACTCAATAAAATGAAGATATTCTTTATAGAAAAGGTAAAATAGTCACAAAAAAGTATATGCTATTATTAGCACACAGAACTGCAATAGAAATGTGTCACAGGGGAGCTAAAACAACAGTGATCTTAAATCTGAAGATGACAGGCAATGAAATAAGCCGAATAAAGATACCATATAAGCATAAATTATTGTCAGAGTTTTGGCTTTCTTTTGAGTAATGATTTCAAAATAGTTCATTTTTGTATTAAAATCAAAAAGGACTTTCTTTGCAAATGAAGAGAAAACCTATACTAAATTTAGGATTATAATCAATTGAGTTCTGTGCACCTGAGGTCCAATTGAAAAGTAAATCTGACAAGGAATATGTGGCCTTTTGGTTGGATGCTAACCCTTTTGTACAATTACTTAAAGATAATAAAAACATAATTAATATGCAAAGAGCATTTTCCTTTTGAGTACCATCCTTCAAGTATGGCTGTATCTGTATTTTTTTCCCTCAAGAATGGATGTTAATTGTCTCTCTTTAAATAAGATTATATGCATATAGTTCTCTAGGTTTCTAGAGAACTTTCCATTCCTTTAGCAAGGATGACCATTTGAGAACTACTTTCTCCTTGTTACTAAATAACAGTGTAAAAAAAATTGGTTCCCATCTGTTCTAAACCAAACCATCCTTTGCCATAAGGTAATGAAATAGCAGTCTCACTTAGAATATCATCAAGTCTGTACTTGAGTAGTTCAAGGTAGAAATCTCTACTTTCAGAAAAACTAACAGTGAAAATGCACATAATAACATGCATTCCTCCCTGCAGCTCCAAAAACTTTCCAAAAAAAACCAAAACAAAACAGTAGTTTAACTTTTCTAATCAACAAGAAATTGAACACAGAGTTTTACTAGGCTTTGTCGCATTCCCTGTCCTTTAGCTTTTGGTTTGGTTTTCAGATGGGGGTCTCATATTAATCAAGCTGGTCTCAAACTATGATTCTCCTACCTCTCTCTCCTGAGAAGCTGGTACCATATACATGAGCAACTATAATTGAATTTACTTCGACCATTTTTTCATTTTTTATTAAAGAATTTATTAACATTGATTTTTACATCATATTTCAAATGGCATGTTTAACAAACAAGTGTTCAAGAAGGGAATCTATATACAATCACTGACATTTAGTTTTTAGAACATAATCAAAATTAGGCTAAGGATTTGTATATCATAGATACATATTAATTTATGAAATAAAACATTATATCTATAGAGCCATAGGTTTTTATGTCTATGTATTAGTGTTTATATTTTCAATACCATGTCCATAGCATTGGGTATGCAAATATTGAGTCCTCACTCTCGTATTGTTTGGATCTAGTAGCCACATATTCAGGATACCATGCGCCTTCTGTTCCTTTGGTCTTGACTTGTCTCACTCAACATGATTCGCTCTAGATTCATCCACTTCTCTGCAAATGCCATTATTTTATCTTGTCTGTTGGCTAGGTAGAATTTCATTTTTTATATATACCACATTTTTCTGTATCCATCATCTGCAGTAGGGCATCTGGATTGTTTCTATCACCTGGCTATTGTGAATAATGCAGAGATAAACATAGCTGAGCAGGTGTCCTTATCATATCTTGGGTTATGATATTCAGGGTAGATCCCCAGAAGTGGTATGGTGGGATCACAGAGAAGGTCAATTTTCAGTTCTTTAAGAAACCTCCATACTGCTTTCCAGAGTGGCTGAACTAATTTACAATCCCACCAGCAATGTAGTAGGGTTCCTTTTTCTCCACAACCCCGCCAGCAACTGTCATTGTCTGAGTTCAGAATCTTGGCCATTCTTGTTGGGGTAAGGTGATATCTTAGGGTTGATTTTATTTGCACTTCCTTTATGATCATGGATGATAAACATTTTCTCATATGCTTTTCTGCCATTTTAATCTCTTCTTCTGATAAGTCTCTCTTTAGTTCCCTTGCCCAATTAATGAATGGTTTGTTGGGTTTCGGGGGGAATAGTTTCTTGAGTTCCCTGTAGATACTGGATATTAAGCATTTGTCAGATGTATTATTGGTAAATATCTTTTCCCAGTTGATTGGCTGTCTCTCTACTTTTGCAACTACGCTTTTATCTGTGCAGAAACTTTTTATTTTTAGGTAGTCCCATTTATCGAGTGTTGTGACCCTGGAATTCTGTTCAGGAATCTTTTGCCTGTGCCTATGAGTTCCTGTGTCTCTACTACTCTATCATGTAGCAGTTTCATGGTTTCTGGTCTGACATTGAGGTCTTTCATCCATTTTGAGTTAATGCTTGTGCATGGCGAAAGGCTAGAGTCAATTTTTAGTTTTCTGCATGTGACTGCCCAGTTTGCCAGCACCAATAATTGAATAGACTGTGTTTGTTCCACTGTATATCTTTGGCTTCTTTATCAAATAGAAGTTGACTATAGGTATGTGGTTCTATTTCTGGGTCTTCTATTCTTGTTCCACTGATTTTCTTGTCTGTTTTTGTGCCAGTACCAAACAGTTTTTGTTATTATGGCTGTATAGTAGAGTTTGAAGTCTGATATTGTAATACCACCAGCATTTCTCTTTTTGCCTAGAATTGTTTTGGCTATTCTAGGTCTTTTTTTGTTCCATATGAACCTTTGGATCATATCTTCTATTTCAGTAAAGAATGTCTTTGGGATTTTGATGGGATTGCATTGAATTTGTATATCAATTTTGGCAGTATAGTACTTCAATCATTTTAAAAAACTTAAATATCTTCTGTAACTTCCTTTGGAAAAGGGTTGCAAGGTTTTTTTAGATTATTATTATTATGCACACTTGTCAGAGTTTGCAAGGTTCTTTCTCACAATACTCTCCTTGACTCAAACTTACAGAAAATTGTAGGATATTGGCATCAGAACATGCTAAAGGGTTTTCAATTCATTTAGTTTTATCAAAGAGAATAATAAGCAACAGAAAGATATTTCATTGCTGCTTTCAACTTTTACCTGAGGTAGACTTCTTCAATCACACAAGGATTTTTTTTAAAAAATTTGAATCATGTTTTATTTACACAGCAGTCCCAAAATGTTGTTCCTTCAACATGAAAGCAAATAAAACATATTTATATGATTTTTTAGTGTTTTAAATGTCTTTGAACTGTACTTTTTACTTTAAGTGCATCTCTAGTCAGGTTGGTCAAATTTCAGTACTCAAGGCTGCTTGTGTTTGGTTGTTCCCATAAAGGATAATTTGGAAAAAATCTCTTACTGTTCAATTCCAACTGTCTTACAATGCAGACACTCTGATTAATGATTGTCTATGTATCGCTATTAAAGTCATATGGTTTTAGAGTTAAATATTTTTGTGTTTGGTTTCTTTTGCTCAAATAAATTTGTGAGACTCCTCAGATTTCAGGTGATGGTAGCTTGTTTTATTGATTACACAATAGTATTCCATTGTATGAATATATCACACTTACCTGCTTTAACCACTTTAAAAATGACTAGAATTTTTAAGTGAAATTTCTTCCCAAATACTTCATACATCTGCTCTTCTGGGTATAACATTTTAAAATATTGTATATCCATAAATACATACAAGGATATTTATGGCAATGAAAAATTGGAAATCACCTGATGTTTATTGACATGTTGCTTTCCATTTTACTTTGCAGCTATAGGAATTCTTTCTCAACTCTGAGATGAATGTTTTGTCAAGTGCATTGGTGTTTTTGTTGATATTTGGCTTTGATGGTTTTGTTTAAGAAAAACCAACACTTTTATTTATTTAGTTTGCTAATTCTTAGAATAGGTTTCCATTTGAACGGCTTTAATTTCTGTTGGCAATAATTTATAGTTTTAAGTCTGGAGAGTTCATATTTGTCCTTTTTATTGTATTTGATTATCAGGATAATGTATAGAGGGGTTACAGTCACATTCATCAGGTGGTGGTTACATTACTTCTTGAAACTTGATACCCCTTCTCATGTTTTTGTCCCCCTTTCTTCCCCCGGCCCTTCCCAGTCATCTTGTTTTTCCCCTTCCCTTCCCTATTTCAAATAAACAAATAAGTCACACATGGATTATGGGCCCTGAGGTAACATACCTTGTTCTGTTTGTTCATTTATAAGTCTCTGGGAGTGTAACAGAGGCACAGAAATGGAGGGACACAGGATGAACAAATGCAGCAATGATTCTCACTGGATGCTATATTGAAAATGAACTATACAATTTGGGGGGGGGGATGGAAGGGAATGGGAGAGAGTGAGAGAAGAGATGACATTGCCCAAAAAGAAATGAACTCTTTACCCGACTTATATAATCATAACCCCTCTGTACATCACATGTATAGTAAAATTTTAAAAATTAAAGAAAAAAACCTAAAGACTAGGTTTGCATAATTTTTATGCAGAGAAGAATTTTCCATAGGATTTTTGCAAATGTTATATGGTTTCTTCTTTCAATGCAATAGGTAGCGTATCTTCTTGGAAATGAGCTCACACACCTTAGAGTAATCAGTCTTAGTCCCAATGCAACCTATTAAACTTATTTCCTTCTCAAGCATGAAGTGACTGTTATATGACTACCAGAAAACATTAACTTACTTGTTAGCCAATACTCCTTGAGAGTCTTCAGTCACCTAAGTGTTGGGGTACTTTTGATGAAAGACACCAAAGTCTCCAGGTATTTTTAGAGATTCAATTCCAGTGAGAGGAGGCAATCAGGAAATTAGCAAATCTATAAGTGCTGCATAGCACTTACATAGCAAGGATGAGGAAGAAAGTGTTATGAAGCTGAGCTCCTTGTGGTTACAATTTCATGAATAGTTAATATCAATAAATAGGTGACCGTAAAGATTCTCTGGGGTCAAGGAGTCTTAATGGGATCATCTCCCTTAACATAGAAGAGGCAAGCTGGGAGCATATTCAGGTATTGTCATCCTCTGTCCATGCTTTGTGTGACACTGTTATAAGGCTCATAGGGGAGTCACTGAATACTGTATCAAGCAATGTGGAGTAGCTGTGAACTGTTGGCAAACAGGAGAGGCAAACAAATTAGCCTAACAAGTCCTTATTGATTACCTACTGCTCAGAGAAGATCTCCAGCCCCCCAGGGACCAGAGCAATACACACTGGATTTTCTGCCTCCAAGAAGCTAACAACATGGGCTGGGGCTGGGTAGGAGGAAGCACAAACAAGGAAAGCAGATGTTTTGAGAATGCCATCTGAACAGTACTGACACAGAAACATAACCCAGGATGTTCTTAAGACAGGCTCTTTTGCCAAACTCAAATGACATTCTTCACAGGCTTGCTGAGTGACAAAGACGTCTGTTCAGTCACCTTCCTTTCAGCCTTGCCCACACACATGGATTATCATACTGTCAACAGCATAATCTAATAAGAAGGATGACAATATATTGTCTTTTGTTAGCTGGCTGAAACCCAAGGACTGTGCTGTTGAATACAGAAGGGCAGACAGATGGATGTTTCATGCTGTCCTATAATTGCAAAGTAGACTTACATCTGAGAGTTCTTCCCAGAACAGCATCTATTACCTGTGGATACATTGGGATGGTTAAAAACAATATGAAATGAAGCTACTGATGAAAGTTAATTGCTATCAATTAGATATAGCAGAAGGAGAACCTTTACCAGGCAGTATGACTTACCAAACATGCTGCAAAAATAGAACTATCATCATATAGAGCTATGGCTATACTGAAGATAGCAAGTTTTCACACTGTAATAAATAGTGGCTATGAACCTGAGCATTATATTGCCGAAAAGTGTCATTTCCAAGGATGCCAGAAGGAATAAAAAGACAATTTAAGAGGTGTTAAGAAAGTGGCTCCGGCTAAAAAATAAAAATTCAGAAAGCCAAGGATACCTCTGTTTTGCAGCAAACTGGATTGTTAATTTGATCGAACAAATCCCTCCAGGAAATACGTAGCTGAATCAACCGTTTGTCCTTGGATTGTTATAAAAACTTACAAGTAATGTGTCCTGAAGATTGTCTTTGGTAGTTTAAAAGGACTCAGTGTCAGTTTTGAAAATGTGTAGTGTTTTAATGTATTGTGTTGACTTCCCCTTCAATTTCAAAGAAAATGTATACTTATAATATATGAAGGTTTTATTATACATTTAAACTTTCCCCTTTCCATCCTATTTCCTAGTTAACAAAAATAATGAAAGGCTGGGGTGATCATTGTCATATAGGCTTCAATAAAGCATTGGTTTAAAGGTGGTTAAGTGTTAGGGGTTTCAAGCTTAATTCACCCCTGGTTTGATGTCTGTTTTTCAATAAGCATAAATTGAATCTTAGGAGGTCTCTTATTAGAAACATCCTAATTTACATATACTTATGATATTATGCACATATATAAAAGCATATATTCTTTTTTTTAGTTAGCTCTGATCCTTTTTAGATTCCAGGAGTAATGTTTCTTTTTTTAAATAATTTTTTATTGTGATTAATAGAAGGATTACATTATATTCACCAGATAGAAGGTGCATAACTTCACAAACATTGATACCCTTTCTCATGACATGGTCCCCATTTCCCTCCCACCCTCCCTCCGCTTATCTTGATTCCCCCCCTTCCCTATCCAATTTCAAATAACCAATTAAGCACATATAAAATACCAATATCACATATTCTTAATTGTAAGATGTTAGTGATGTACCACATTTTCCTATTATTAGTGATAATTTTCTACTTTTTATAATTTGAATTAACTATTTTCAGTGCTAAAGATAAACCCAAACAAGGTTTTGTGCTTGCTAGAAAAAGCACTCCATGTTTGTGCTATATTCCCTGCCAAAATGTCTTTGAGGAAGGGTCTGTCTGTAGTTTAGACTGATCTTGAACTTGGTTTTCAAGTCATGCTGACCTGGAAGTAGAGATCCTTCTGCCTGTGCCTCCCAAATGCTAGAATTGCAGGTAGTGCTGTCATGCTCAGCATATAAAATTATTTTAAATACTTAGAACTGCCAAGTAAAATTTGGCATCACATTTTTGGAATTTCATTGGGAACTTTATTTAAATTGTTTTAGAGTGATCTGTAATATGTCTGAGAATAAACCAGCTTCTGACTGCGTTCAAATCAGACTAGATTCAGTAAAGCATTTTTCTATGGTTCATGGAATCAGACATCATCAAATTATTTTTTTTCTTCCTTTCTTTCTTAATTCTGAACAAGCTTAATGTTTGTAAGTAACCAGAAAGGCCAGTTCTAGTACTCCAAAAGTTATAATAATGAATCATGGTGAGTTAGAATCAATTGGAATAGAAGATTCATATTTTGCATATACAAAAACAGGCACAGAGAAGCAAGACAACTTGTCTGTAGTCATATAACTAGTAAATGGCAGAGAAAGTATTAGGAGCCAGGAAATCTGGTTCCACAGTCCAAGTTCTTAGTCATCATTCTACATGCTATGAAGTAGCAAGGTACTTATGTGGCAAGAAGGCTAAGACAATGGACCTTGCCCAAAAGAGAGGTAAAGAGAAATAGGTCAGAGAGAGAGAGCCCAGTAGAGCCCAGTATCTATCTATAAGTATCTATCTATCTATCTATCTATCTATCTATCTATCTATCTATCTATCTATCTATCATCTATCTATCTATCGTCTATCATCTATCTAGTATCTATCTATACTATATTTGATGTACACAGGATTCTTATTTGGGAATTTCCCACCCTACCAACTTAGGTCCGGTCTGAGTCCAGGAGTTTAGGTCCTGCCTGAGTCCAGGATTTTGTGATCCTATGATGGAGCTAAATGGTGGAGAGTCTATGTAAAGGATACAGGGCTGGGGACATGGGTGGGAAGTACATGTTGGTGGGGTCAGGCACATTCCTGTCAGGAATGAGTGAGTCACAGTTTGTGTTCACAGAAGGCATAGTTCCAGCCTATACATGGACATTTTCTCACCACTCTTAGCTGGGATTAAAAGACTAGCTGATCCTGTCAACTTCCAAAGAAGCTCTCTCTGCTCCATGTCCTTTGGATGATTCCAGTGGTTACTAAAATTTCCTTTTAGCAGTGCTTTTTAACATCTATTTATTTATTGATATCTGAAGGCTTTACGTGTTTCCTTTGGCTCCAGCACTTAGGGTTATTCTAAACAAGTTGAATCTGTTTTCTACAACATAGACTTTCAGCCTGCCTGTTGGGTTTCTTCTGATGAATCCTTGCCAGTGTCTTTAGTATTTTTTCCCTAGGGTGAATGATGTAAGATTTTTTTCATCATCTTGGTAATTTTCTTCTCAGTAGAATCTAGTCTGGCAGGAGTCCTTGGAATGTGGTACTCATACTTAGCACATTAGGTGTGGTTTTTCCAGAGTGGAATAGAGCAGTAAGATCATCTCTTTCAGTTTGGACTTTAATAGGGATGCCTAGATCGCCATAGTTTCTGAGCAGCTTCTTTATACAGTGGACTCATAGTGAGTTTGTGGTCAACAAAAACCAATGAGCCATGCTTATACATGTACTTATTTCTCATCTATACCTAAACTTTTAAAACAAGGACATGGCATTTCAACTTTTTTAGTGTTATATTCCATCATCTAGGTTTAACCCATTGTTTATTCTGTTTTGGACAACAGTCAGCCTGCAAAGCTGATTGTTCATCAGATTCTTGTTAAGTTCACATCTCTTTCTTAATCTACATTATGCAAACAAATTAAAACAACACAACAAAGCCTAGTGGCATCTTTTATCAAAATCATTTTCCCTTTTATTTTCTGAATGATAAAAATTCTCAACATATAAGAACAGAGAATTTTTTTTGAATTGTACCAAAAAAAAAAAAAGAATCCTAGCAAAGGTCTGGAAAAGCCTCACTATGGCCTCTCCATCTCCTCCTTGTACCTGTGTATCTCTCTGACACTGTGATGAATCATGAGTTGTGTGTGGGTCCTGAGTAAAATCTAGTGAACAATCTCTCCCATTGAGCCTGTTGAGTAATATATAATTCCAACCTACCAAACAGGTAGAAATGCAGTCAGCCACTTTCCTTGCCTCTTTGTTAATTCTCCACCGAGGAGAGGATCTATCCTAGATCCTATAGCTCTATAATGCCTCAGGGGACTCTTAATTCCTTTAAAATCATCTTGAGTTTCAGGATGCCCTTAGGTATTGTCATTGTTGCTCCAGGTATTTCCCTGAAAACTTCATGCTCTGCTTCTCCCATTTGTCTTCCAGAGTCTGTAAGGAAGTCATCCCTACACATTAGCTATGGAGCCCTTGCCAGCTTTCCTCCACTCCAAGCAGTGTGGATGGGAAGGCTCCAGACACAGGGAATATTGTTGGGGTTTGAGGGTACCATGCATAACTTCTCACTACTTCCTCTAGCCATCTTTTCAGAGATTTTACTCTTCATAGTGGCATTTTTCCTTTTCCACAGACTTTTCACCATCCATTAATGTATAATTTTGTTTCCATTAAACTGCTCTGAACTATTAGGTATTTGTCAACCATTACTTAGAATCTATTGTTTAATGAGCATCAATCTCTTTGCATCAAACAACTTTGATGCTAAGCAAAAAGATGTCAGTAGATCTCTTTAAGGAACATCAAGTAATCTTGTACAGGTGTAAATTTTTGTCATCACAGCATCGAGAGAAAATTTCTACATGAATACTATCTTATAGAAATACAGTGTGTGGTCTGGGAGTTTGGCCTAGTGGTAGAGTGCTTGCCTAGCATGCACGAAGACCCGAGTTCAATTCCTCAGTACCACATACATAGAAAAAAGCCGGAAATGGTGCTGAGGCACAAGTGGTAGAGCTCCAGCCTTGAGAAAGTCCAAGGACAGTGCTCAGGCCCCGAGCTCAAGCCTAGGACTGGAAAAAAAAAGAAATACAGTGTGACTCATAGTACAAAGATAAAAATAAATGAATACAAACACATAAAATTAATTCCAATGTTTTATTTATACCAAACACCAACTACATTATCACCAATTCAATTCATGGTAAATTATCAGTATACTTTATGTGACTGTTTTTATATGGAGTCTTTAAAATTTGGTGTGCTAGAAAAAGCCAGAAATGGTGCTGTGGCTCAGGTGGTACAGTACTAGCCCTGAGAGAGCTCAAGGACAGTGCTCAGGCCCTGAGTTCAAGCTCTAGGACAGGCAAAAAATAAAAACTGTGTATATTATATACTTACCACAGATTTCCATTGAGACCAGCCATATTTCAGGTGTTCAGTAGCCAGGAACTGCCATATTGGATGGCACAGAGCTGTGCCACTATGGTCTAATTCATTTTATGTCTATGCTGAATTTGTTAAATAGAGAAATTTCATTTACTGGTTGTTGAGTTTTATAGACATCTTCCAAAAGAGATGTCATGTAATCCATATGCTATCTTTCAGGATTCCATGTAAAAGAAGGCCAGAGTTTTCAAGCAATCACGTATTTTTTATTTTTCCAATGATTTCCTTTTTTCCTCATATATTTTTATTGTAATTAATAGAAGGGTCACATTATATTCACCAGATAGAAGGTGCATTACTTCACATACATTGATACCCTTTCTCATGTCTTTGTCCCTATTTCCCTCCCCCCCGACCCTCATCTTGTTTTTCCCCCTTCCCTATCTGATTTCAAATAACCAAAATATGCATATATACAATATATCAGATAAGCAGGTGAAATATTGTAACAATAAGAGAAAACCAAGGGACAGTAAAAGAGATGAGAGATAACATAGTACATTAAAGACAACAATCACTCATCATATGGCTTCTGTTTCTATATCCTGGAGGTCCTTTCATTTAGTGTCATACTATATGGCCTTAAGTATTTAAGTTTTGCTCTATGGTAAATCTCACAAGCAATCATATTTTAAAAAATTCCATTCACATGACATGTCACCCTTTTCTACCTGTAGATTTCAAAGCAAAAGAAAGACTCTTTCATTGGTACCAATTAGTAATAACTTCATCCAAATAAGTATGAATTTGTTAGAGCTAAAATAATGGGGCCACAGAGTGGCTTGCTGGATTAAAAAATGCCTTATAATTCTAGATACTGAAGATGAAGATATTGGCAAGGTTGGTTGACTCTAAAGATTGTGAAGATTGTTCTATGCTTCTTTCCTTGCTTCTGGTGACTTGCTGCCTGTTCTTGAGATTGCTTGGTTGATAAAAGCATTGCTCCAATCACTGCTTTCATTTTCACATCAAGGTCTCCCTGTATGTACTCATCTTCAGGTTTCTGACTTCCATAAGGATTCATCTTACGCCATACTGCAAGGATGCTTCTTATTAATTACATCTTTAATGATCTGATTTCCAAATAAGGTCCTATTCTGAGATACTAGTTATAAGAAAATTAACATGCAGACTTTAGGAGTGTGCATATTTTAATCCACAGTATACAAGCACGTGGTAGAGTGACCAGACATCTAGCAGCTTCCTCAAATAGTGCTGGGTCACCTCAGCTCCAGAGACTCCTGTGTGGTTAGTTGAAGTCTTCCTGATGGTATGGCAACTTAGTCTTTCTCTGCGCCTCATCGTTCTTCTACCCCTTTCCTTCCGCTGTTGTTGACTTTACCTCAAGGCACTCCCTAGCAGAGTTCACTGCAGACTATCTCAGCCCGCTTTCTGTGGATAAAGCTAGGGACCAAACTCAAAGCATGAAACTCAAAGTTCCAAAGCATTTTGGGTATGGGCCATCTCCTGAGCATAACCATAAACTAGCTAGAGTGGATCACAGATACTTTTGGTCTAATACCTTTCCCATAATACCTTTTCCCACAGCAAATTGTTGACCATATTAGTTTCCTAGCTTGCTGTCTGGATTATCTATGCCTAATGTGACTTATAGATTTAGCTGTGTTACAAAGATTTGGAGAGTGGGTTAGAGATGATGATGTATGAGGAAAGAAATGTTAGACTCCTGGCAACTGTGGTAGCTGGGAATGCTAGTTTGTTAAAAATTGGTCATTAAAAAGAACTCACTGGGGCCGGGAGTTTGGCCTAGTGGTAGAGTGCTTGCCTAGCATGCACGAGGACCCGGGTTCAATTCCTCGGTACCACATACATAGAAAAAAGCTGGAAGTGGTGCTGAGGCTCAAGTGGTAGAGCTCTAACCTTAAGAAGGTTCAAGGGCAGTGCTCAGGCCCTGAGCTGAAGCCCAGGACTGGCAAAAAAAAAAAAAAAAAAAAAAAAAAACTCACTGGAAAAATGGAGCCATCATTTCCTCTTTAAATTATAATAAAAGTTACATTTTAAGCTGACTTTTCAGCTCTGATGAAAACCTAAACTTACACAGGAGTGATGCAAGATTGATGAAGAAGAGATTATTGAGGTGATTAGATTCAAATTCAAAAGCAAGAGTTGCCATTTTTCTGGTATTTAAACCTCAGACAGGAGTCTTAAGTTTCCTGCCATTTCATTTCCTCACCCGAGAAGTGTACAGATTTAAGAATGTATATAAGACATCTACCAGTATTGACTCCTGCTAGAAAAATCTACTTATATAATATGATAAGCAGATATACTATGATAGCTACTTTTATCTGAAAGCACAATGATAAAGTATTCAAGGCAGTCCCAGCTCAGATGAATATTTAAAATGTATTCTAAAGTCTGAGAATAACTGTATAGATTATTCTAGAAATATTGCATGCTGTATCTCCTGTCTGGAGATCCTTCAGTTGTGGATGGAACTCTGTGGACAGTGCAAGAATTACACAGAAAGACTGAAGTATTTGTATTTCTGCTTTTGGTTTTCTGTAGTGTTTCAGATAGCATCTTCACATCCAATCTCCTGAATTGTCATTTTTAACTGTTAGAAGTGAAAGAAGTAAATGATCACTTGAAAAGAATGTAACATAAAATGTTATTTCTAAGGAATGTGAATTTATTTAAAAAAATCTTAGCATTCAATTTGTGAGTAAAGTACATTATTTCCTGTAAGTAGGTGGCTCAGGAATGCAAACTTATCCATTAAGTGCTAAAGATTTCACATGGTACCAGATTATTGAAAAAAGGGGATTTTGAAAGGATATCTGAAAGCACCAATGACACCGCTTATTCTGCGTGTGTGTTCAGAGTTAGAATACAGCTTTTGACAAGATTGTCATTGCGCTGACGTTATTATTAAAGGTCCTTAACCTTATTATGGAATGGTTGAACAATGCTTGCTTGTTCATCTCAGAATCAAGTGGCAAAGACTGTTGGGTGTCAAGGTTTTCAGGTGCTTTTTTCTTTTCTGAACTAAAAGTGATGTTGGCAAAGACAAAGAGGAGAGTGATAAAAGCAGATGGTTTCTGGGAAAGTAAGTTCTGTAATCATTAGCGATGGTATGAGTTTCTAGCCATGGTCATATTTTTTTCATACCTATTATTTTTAAGCAAAGCACTTGCATGAACTTTTTTTTTGCTTTTGGAACTTGTACTCTTCTCTCCAAAGCTATAAAATAGCCTGCTACATAAAAACCTCTAAAATGGGAAATAGTTAAAAATGCTCTCTGCAATCTTTCTATTGTTGTAAGAACTTTCTAAATATCTGCAAGCTTTTCTTTGGATAGTCTTTGTTAAAAGAATTCTAGTCATTCTTTAAAAATTACTTATTATACTTAATCATTTTAAAATTTGATAACTTTAAGCCAAAGCCTTCCTTTTAGAAGAAAATTAACAATTCATATTCATAGTCCCTCTTCACTCTTTTTTTCATATATTTTTTATTGTAATTAATAGAAGGGTTAAATTATATTCATCAGATAGAAGGTGCATTACTTCACAAATACTGATACCCTTTCTCATGTCCTGTTTTCCATTTCCCTTCCCCCTCCTTTCTCACAAATTGAGTTTCCCTCCTTTCCTCTCCTATTTCAAAAATCTTAAGATTTAAAAAAAATCTTCTCTGTCCTAATATCAGTTCCATTCTTAATTTCAATCTTTTTGGACTTCTTTTGGTATTTTAAGTAAGTCATGCTTTATCAAAATACTAATATTTTAATTTGTGAAGAAAAATGCCCAAATCATAGGATTTCTATATATTTCCACATCCCCTTTAAAATTCAGTAGTGATATAAAATATTTGAGACCGCAAACTATTTAAAATTGGTGTGTGCTTTGGACTTTTGATTTTTGTCAGTCGTGGGGCTGTTTCTGAGTTCTTTTGCTAGCGCTCCACCACTTGAGGCACAGTACCACTTCTGGTTAGTTGAATGTAAGAGTGTCATGGGCCAGGAGTTTGGCCTAGTGGTAGAGTGCTTGCCTAGCATACATGAAGACCCTGGTTCAGTTCCTTGGAACAACATACATAGAAAAAAGCCAGAAGTGGTGCTGAGGCTCAAGTGGTAGGGGTCTAGCCTTGAGAAAGCCCAAGGACAGTGCTCAGGCCCTGAGCTCAAGCCCAGGACTGGCAAAAAAAAAAAAAAAATCTCACAGACTTTCCTACCCATGCTAACTTTGAACTGCTACCCTCAGATGTCAGCCTCTGGAGTAAGTAGGATTACAGGAGTGAGCCACCAGTGCCCAACAATATTTTTTTAAAAAACAAATCCCTTGTGGTTTTTAATCTTTCTTTTTGTGATTAATTGTAAACATAATTGCATTTTGAATTGTGATCAGAAAAATGTGCTACTTACAGATGACAGGTGTGCTTGAGAAGAGTTTCAATCTCGTATTTGTACACAATGGAATTCTATGCTGCTGTCAGAAAGAATGACATTGCCCCATTTGTTAGGAAATGGAAAGACTTAGAAAAAATCATATTAAGTGAAGTAAGCCAGACTCAAAGGAGCTTAGGCTCAATGGTTTCCCTCATTCGTCATAATCAGTAGAAACCTTGGGCTCTACTAGCAGAGATTTGCAATAGAGCAAAATCTCGATACATAAGGACATATAATGTGAAGCTAATTGAAAGGACCTCCAGGATAGTGAAACAAAAGCCATATAATGAATGATTGTTGTCCTTAATGTACTATGTTGTCTCTCATCTCCTTTGCTGTCCCTTGGTTATCTCATATTGGTATCGTATCTCACTTTGTTATCTGATATATTGAACTTATTTGTATTTGGATATTTGAAATTTGATAGGGAAGAGGGAAAACCAAGACGGGTGGGGGGTGTGGGGGGGGAGGGAAACGGGTACCAAGACATGTGAAAGGGTATCAATGTATGTGAATTAATGCACCTTCTATCTGGCAAATATCATGTAACCCTTTTACTAATTACAATAAAAAATATAAAATTAAAAAAAAATCAGTCACATTTTGTCTCTCTAAAAAAAAAAATAAATAAAAATTTCCAAACACTTTTTAATTAGCATCTATTAGTTGGAGAAGGTAGTTTCATTTTGACATGTCCATGCATACATACAATATACCTGGATCAGATATACTTCTGTATTATTCTCCATCTTCCTTTCCCCCTTCCTAACCCTGTCTATACAATCTTCCTTGTTCCATTTTCATGTGTACAAAAAATATTTTGACCACATTTACCCTCTTACTCTCTCCAGTCTGCTTCCCCATGCCAATAGTAGTACACCCCAAACACAACCTGTTTTACATTCTTGTCATTCCTTTAAAAAATGTTTGTTAGTTGCTCAATGGAGTTTCACACTTGCATATACCCAGCTTGAAAACAGTGATCCTTCATTTATTCTCACTATACCCATCCTCCCTACTGTCTATATTCATCAGTGTAAATGAATTTCATTTTGATAACTTCACAGATGCCATATATTTTGATATTGCTTACTCTGTTCCTCTCCCAGTCCCCTCAAATAGGATCAAAAACATATACATGTTTATAATTATACATACCTATATATATACATATATATATGTATATTCTTATAAGTGTTTCCATATATGTTCTTTTATTTTTTGGTTGATTGTGGGGCTTGGTCTCTGGACCTGGGTGTTATCCCTGAGCTCTTCAGCTCAAGGCTACCACCATACCCTTTGAGCCACATTGCCACTTCCAGTTTTCTAAGTATACATCGTTCTCCTTTATGGCTGAGTAATAATACTCTGCTGTGTACATATACTACATTTTTGACTCATTTATGCATTTGTCCATTATGGGACATCTTGGCTATTTCCACAGCATGGCCATTGTGAATAGTGATGTAATAAAAATGGATGTGCAAGGGCTGGGAATTTGGCCTAGTGGTAGAGTGCTTGCCTAGCATGCACAAAGGCCCAGGTTCAATTCCTCAGTACCACATACATAGAAAAAAGTCGGAAGTGGTGCGGTGGCTCAAGTGGTAGAGCTCTACCCTTGAGAAAACCCAAGGACAGTGCTCAACAATGCTCAGGTCCTGAGCAAAAAAAAAAAAATGGATGTATCCCAACTTAAGATTCCTTTGAATGTATTCCCAATAGTAGTATTCATGTATGGTATGGTAGTTCTAGTTTTATGTTTTGATGAACACTAATTACCATAGTAGTTCATTAGTTTATGTTGCAGCATAATATATGTCATGTCCTACCAACAGTATAGAGGGGTTTCTCCCGATACACCCTATATTCAACAGAATTTATTGTTGGTATCCTTGTTAATGGCGATTACTAACAGAGTGAGATGAACTCTCAATAGTTTCATTTGTATCTTCTTTAGGGATGTGGATGTTGAAAAGTTACTCAGGTATTTATTGGCTACTTGTACTTCTTCATTGGGAAATTGTCTACTCAGCTAATTTCTCTAGAAACAAATTGAATTATTGGTCCTTGGAGGGCGTAGAAACAAATGCATACAGCTATGAACATCTTACTGTTGACTATAGAGTCTGAAATTCACATAGTTAAAGGTCATTTGGGTTAATATAGCTCACATTGGATTTTTTTGCATTATAATCTAGTACCAGTTAATCTTTGGTAGGTAGTTAATAAATATGCTGCTATTACCATCTTATGCCCTCATGATATGGAAAGCTCCAGACTAATTTTTAGCAATGAATCTACTTGCAGACCTGGAATCTTGCTCTGGGACATTTTGGAAAGAATGAGAAGGCGGAGAATGTTGATTACAAATCACAATGCCATGGCACGGAGACACAGGGAACTTCCCTTGCATGTTGATTCTGAAGACTTCCTAGCCATAATACAAATTATTCTTGACAATCAGAACGGTGTTGCTTCTTTTCCCAAGGTTCTGAGCTTCTCTGGCTGAAGAAGAGCCATAAACAACAACTGACAATCTGGTTTTACTTGAATGAGTTCGTTTCAATTGCTTTCTAAGTAAATGGTTGGCAACTGAGTATTGTTCTGTCCATATCTATCATCCACTAAAGAATTTTGTCTAATAACTGTGCAGCTGAGGTGGAGATAAATACTCACTATGGTTTGTCTTTTGACACCTTATACTGGGAGACAAACAACCTAACACTCTAAAAAGATTCTCTTTCTATTATGAAACATATTGTTTGACATTATATTAAGGAGCTTGATATTACTGTAACTATCAATGCATGTTGTTGCTAAAAGTACCTTAGAATCCATGAAAGAAATTAATAAACAGAAAAGCCAGTCTTAGGTGTTATCTTCTCATGGTTTTCTCATGAAGCAAAATAAATAAATTAGCACTCTCAGCAGGAGGAAAGCCAGAAATTGCATGGGATTCCTTTGACAAAGAAGAACTTCACTCTCAATATTAATTTAATTTGCATGTATTTCTGGAGTAGTCATTTATCACCTTCCTAGGCTTATACCTTGAATAGAATTTATACATGTATGAAGGCTTTTAAAGAAAACATGCTAATATCTCTGGAAGATCAAATCACAATGTGTTAATGTGAGAAAATGATGGAAATAGTTTTGAAAAGAATTTATCATGTATCATGTTAGACATGATTTATCGGTGTTACCATCAAAGTTTGAGAACAAGGAATTTTCCCTTGTGTTTTGTCCTCTCTTGGTTTTGTTTATGATGTCTTTCTCTTTGATTCACCACATGCATGCTGTTATCAAAATATGGACTCTATTTTCAGCAGCCGTGAATTTAGGGAGCACAGGTAACATAAAAAGAAGAAAAGAGCTGATTTGCCTGCAGAATCTAAGCACTAAAACTGATGTCAGCAGGAATGAGGGTTTAATCAGAAATATCCTTAGCTTTCACATATCAGCAAGTAATCAAATTAGAAAATGAAGCCCATTCCAAAAACTTACCATTGGATTTATGAAGTTTGTGTTTCGTGAGTCTATGGACGAAAGAAAAAAGGGAAGCAAATCTAGTATTAAGTGCACACTAGTTTATCAAGAAAGTAAAGTATATGAGTCTATGATTCCTTTGGGCCCTTATATTTCAGTCCTGAAAGTAAATCTGAGTTTTCTATCTTTGATATTCAGATATCAAAGTTAGTTCAGATAACAATCAATGGTGTTTCCTTTGTAATGCTAATAATTTCCGTAAGTCAGACTTAGGAAATTTCAAATGTCAGGAGGGTAGCACAATTTTCAGTAGAGGTCAACTATTGGAATTTCTTCCTTGTACTGGACAATATCTTCTCTCTCTACCTTTGCAATTCTTGCCAACAGCAGCTCAATGGAAAATGTTCTCCTTGAGTCAAAATGGAATTCATTATTTCACATAGATTTCTCTCAAGGATTCTGCAAAAGGCTTTGAAAATTCTGCTTTGTAATTAAGTGCATTTCTTCATGGCTCCAGAGTTTTATGCCTTCAGTCTTTAGGGACTTTACATCTCCCATTTGAATTTCAAATGAAAATGTAAATTCTAATTTCAGACTTTTTGCATGGTGGTAAAAGAGTCTGGACTTGATTGATCTAAAGAATTAGAACTTCCCGACAAATGTTTTATGTCTATTTTTATGCACACGTGTTCATCTTTATCTAGTCACAGTGATCAGGACCTGCTTTTTAAAACAGTGTTCCAGAAGACTCAGTATCAGGATCAGTATGAGATTGATCAATAACCTTTAGTAGTTGTGATTTTATGCATTGTCTAATTTTCTGTTTTAGATTCAGTGATGTGATTTCATTGGCCAATCCAATATCTAGTTCATTTATGTTTTCTTTTTACTCTCAACAAGACAGAAAATTGCCTACATTAGAAAATTCTATAAGATGTGTTAGGCTTTGATTTTCCAGCTGCCATTTGAGTAAATAATGTTTTTTTCCTTAAAATAAAAAGATTGTGTAAATTAAAGGTCACATTATAAAGACTCACTTTAGCCTTTAATATGATCAGCTAGCAGAGATGAAGTTAACAGTGAGATCTAGATATAAAAGATCTACAATTCTGATTTTCATCTCTTTTTCTCGGCAACACTTCCTGAGAACAGTGTGAATGAAATTCCAAGACTAAATAGCTATAGCATAATATACTTTCCAGCATGCTGAGCTCTAGTGTGTGAAGAAAATTAAAGCTCGGATGGTTACCTATGAAAGATTTAATAAATTATTTTCTAGTACAAAAGTGAAGTTGAAAATAGCTGCCATGATTTGAAAAATATATGTGAACCAGTTTAAAACCAGGAAAAAATCCAAAATTTTGATGATACTGACTTTGACATAATAGATTTAAATCTAGGTGTTCCTCCACATTATTTGAGAGAAGTTATCACTGTAGCCCTGGATGTCCTTGAACTCACTATCTCCATTTCCTAAACGCTAACATTTACAGGTATTAGTTTGCTAATACCAGGTAGTAGCCATTATGAATGAGCTCCTTTGTTCAGATGAGAAACCTGAGGATAATAGAGGTTGAGTGTACACGGTACGAGAGCTTACTGCAGCTCAGCTCTACCTACTTTAGAAGCTTGATGATAATGCTTCCTTTTTTTTTTTTGGGCCAGTCCTAGGGCTTGAACTCAGGGCTTGTGCACTGTCTTTGGGCTTTCTCAAGGCTAGACCTCTACCACTCAAACCACAGCACCACTTCTGTTTTTTTTCTATGTATGTGGTACCAAGGAATCAAACCTGGATCTTCCTGCATGCTAGGCAACTATTCCACCACTAGGCCAAACTCCAAGTACTCCTTTTTATTTTTTAAATTGTATTTTATTGTCAGGATAATGTATGAGGTGTTACAGTTACATTCGTCAGGTAATGGGAACATTACTTCTCAAACCTTGATGTAGGCTTCTTTTTATACTCTCCCCCCCTCTTTTGATATCTACATACCTACCACTTCCCTCTCCTGTTCATGTTCTGTATAGAATATTATGTGTATTTTGGTTTTGAAATGATTGTAGATGCACAAGAAGATGCCCTACAGGTAGATAGGGAATTATTATGCTCCATTTATCTAGCTCTCCCCATTAATAACACTGCATAATTATAGCACAGTGTAAATCTCAGGAAAATGACCTTAGTACTTTCTATATATCTGTTTGATTTCACCAGTTTGCAACTACATTTTGTATGTTAAGATTTGTGATCTCTTCCCACAAAGAGAAGTTCCTAGTTTTATTTAGCAAAATATTTGACTTCCTAACTTTTTAATGGGTCTAATTTTTCATGACCTGCTTACAAAAACTTTGAAAGTTGTCTTTAAAGATTTATCATATTATCTTTTGGGGGATATGGCTGGTTTATTGAGGTGTTTGGATTTGAACTCAGGGTCTTATATTTTCTAGGAAAGTTGTCTATCACTTGAGTCACTCCTATAAAGCCTTATATTCTATTTATTTTTCTGAATAGTGGCTCATTTTTATCTGAGATTGTACTGGATTGTTACCCTCAAGCCTTTTCCTTCCTATGTAGCTGGAATGACAGGTAAACACACTATGTTCATTGTTATTGGCTGAGATTGGGGGAGGGAGCCTCACTAACTTTTTGCCTTGTACAGCCTCAATCCTCACTCCTTCTGTTCAGCACTTCTTCAGTAGCTAGGATTACAGATGTGAGCCACTAAAATTTTCTCTTCTTTTTAATTTCTCTTTGAATTTATTTTTGAGTTCTCACGTGAGGCAGAATTTAATTTATATTTTTGCCTCAAGAAACTGTACTGCTACCTGTCGCAACGCTATTTATTGATACTCACTCCTTGCCTATTGATTCAAATGCCCTTTTCATTAGTTTTTCTCTTCTCTGTTTTGTCTGGTTGTGTTTTGTTTTATAATTGTCTCTTTTTGAACCAAGAGTGGGTTATTTAGATGTGGTTTTCTGGGGTGTGTAAATGATGCCTTTGTGGCATGAGAATAATGAGGTGAGACAGGAGATGTGCATGGCTTCTTTCTCCATGTTCTGCACCTTCTTTGGCTGGACCTTGACTCAAGGGCTTCTGCAGACTCTGCATATATGAGGGAGGTATGATAAGGTCAGAGGTAGTCCATAAATATGTTTCTTCCAGAAAAGGGTGAGTGTATGTCCCTCCCAACAACACTTGAATTTTCAATACATATACCTGTTTGAGCATATCTTTGTTTTCTCTATGGTCTCGACCTCTGACCTAGTGAAAAAAATTCTGCATGTCAACTAAAAAAAAAAAAAAACAAAACCCAACAACAAAACATTTCAAATTTCCTCATTTATTAACTGAATCTAAATTTTTAGAGCCAATGTTTGTATCCTAAAACAGACAATACTTATCTAGTGGTTGGACTGATTATCACGTGAATAACATACATAAAATACTGTGCCTTGTCTCTTGTGTGTAGTTTTTAACTTATTATATATTAGCAGAGTTCAAATAACTAAATAATAAGAAAAAGAAACACATATATTGATCTAGACAAAGATCATATTTTTAGGCCCTCTTGCCCTTATTTGACTTCTTTGCTCAGAATGGGAGTGTTTGATTTGAGCCATACCTCTATTTCCAAGCTTTTTTTTCTGGTCAATTGGAGAAAGACTCTCATGGACTTCCTTCCTATCTCAAGCATTAGATCTCACTCTCCTGGTTAGCGAGGCTTAGTGCATGTGCCACCAGCTCCTGACTGCAATTTCTTCTTAATTGCTCTGTGAATGTCAAACAGAAAATCAAGTCTAAATAAGATTGCTCTAGTCATAAAGACTCATAAATTTAATTGTATTTAAATCAGAGAATATATTATTAAAAACACATCCGAAGCAGATATAAGGAATAAGGGAATGCGTAGGATCATCTGAGCCAGACACATAGTAAGCAGATGAAATTTCATATAATGGCCTATGTGTTGACAACTAGTGTTTTTTGGGTGTAGGGGAATTTAGGAGGTGTGGTCTAGGTGGAGAAAGTTAGATCATGGGAGTACCCCACCGGCATCGATACTGGAACCCTGGCTACTGTTTCTCTCTTTCTTTGCTTCTTAGCTAGTATGGGATAAAATCTTCATTATTTCTACCAAAATCTACTGTGCCACCACAGGCCCAAAAAATCCTCTCTAAATCCATGAGATACAATGAAACTTCCTCCTTCTCAGTACATCAGTAGATTATTTTAAATATTTTGTCATAGGGGCCAGGAGTTCGGCCTAGTGGTTGAGTGCTTGCCTAGCATGCATGAAGACCTGGGCTCGATTCCTCGGTACCACATACGTAGAAAAAAGCCAGAAGTGGTGCTGAGGTTCAAGTGGTAGAGCTCTAGCCTTGAGAAAGTCCAAGGACAGTGCACAGGCCCTGAGCTCCAGCCCAGGACTGGCAAAAAAATATATATATTTTGTCATAGTAGAATCTAACAGCCTGAGTTTAATTCTCCCTTTGGTAACTTGCAGTGGCAATTATGTTATTGAGTTCTTTTACTCTTCTTAAGATAAGTAAATAATAGCATATATCTCAGAGGAATACATCAACAGGTAAAAGTTTCACCTAGTATGCAGGTCACTTTGAATGCAAACAAATTTGTTAATGAGCTCTCATATTAACTACTGGTTTGGGTGTTATTTAGGAAATAAATAAATAGCAGAACTAGATTTTGTTCTTGATGAGTCTGACATTACAGAATATCCCAAGCTATTTTGAAGAGGATATCTTTCTCTTTCTTATATTTTGAGGACTGGTCCAGTGTAGTCTCAATTCTCACATTGGGTTAGAGACCTGTAAATCATGTGTAGGCCTATATATCATAGGCCTGCCTTCCAGAACCTTTTTAGTGTATATGATTGCCTCACATGGATGTCTAAAATGCAAATAAGCTAAATGACTTCTGAGAGCTTTGCTAGAGATATTTAGGAAGTTACTTCCACAACTTGTTATGCTTGTAAGATTTAAATGTAATACTGCTCACTGGCAGCAAAATAAATGAATTTTTCAAAAAAAAATATTAGGAAGGAGAAAACATAACAAGAAGCTGAGCTGGGAACTGGAGAGAGTGGTCCAGGTGGATGTCATCGATGGGGACTGTAAATTCAGTTGTGTCTACCCAGTTGTGTTCATCTCTTGGGTTTTCTATTTACTTTCCTGGTTTAAATTAGTTTGTGCTGGGTCTCTGACATCTTTGCCTTAGAGTCCTGGACAATTTAGTAATATACTTCAGATATGAAAAGAGATGTGGTGAAGCTTACTACCAGTTTAAACATTCTACCCTCAGAAACTGGTCCACACAAACTGAAGAGGTTTATTGTGAGAAGTTGCTTAGTATTTGAGACTTTAATTCATTGATCCCTAAATATAAAGCACACCACGAGTCAATTTAGTGTGGAGTTTACTTTAATTTTCCCCCATCACATGTGTCTTGCAGGTTCAGCTTCTTTCTTCAGTCTTTTCAGTGCACTTTTCCTGGGAGAAAGTACCGAAAGGAAACTGAACAAACATATGGTGCAATAATTAGTTCTAGTGCAAGGATTAAGATTCAGTGTGCAGTTTGGCAACAAGTCAGGGGACAAGTGCCCAGATGGGAGTGACCTCAGAGAGGGCTTCCTTCTCTACCCACCAATGTTTCCTGCCCTTCAACAGGAATGTCTTTTGAGCAATGGAAGTCTCTGCTTAATGGAGCTCATTTCACCTGAGCTAAAAGTATTTTAGCTACCTTTTCTCTTCTCTTGGGACAGTACATCATTATGTCAAAACAACATTTTAAACATAGGTGTTTGTATTCTAACGTAGGGATTAGAGTTTACTCACTGAATGCATTTTCGTAAAATCTACCTCCCAGTCCAGTTCTAATATGGCAAACTATAACCCAGGGAAGTCACAGGCCACAACTTACCCTGATGTGTTGCTGACATTTTCATTCCTGCCATTCACAGCATGAAGCACTTTACCTGCGCACACATACTCACAAAAGTGCTTAGGGGATGATAATCATGAAAGTATTAAAACAACTCTAACCACTCAACATTAGATATTGGTTAACCAAATTGTAGTGAAATCACCACTATCATGTAGAATTATGTCAGACCATGCAGGGGGACACTGAGAAATGTACAAACAAGTGTACAGTAAATTAAGTCATTTAAAACAATTTGCAAGATATTATATAGTGCAGCAAATACTACATCCCCATGAAGCTGTCAACAGTAAGTTCTCCCAGAAGCACAAATTATCTTGGGAATTTCACTATATTAACCATTTTGCAAATGGTTGCTATCGGGGAATATAAAGATTTAAACAAAAGTCACCTTTGCTTGAAGGGCACAGAATGGCAGGAGTGATAATTCTAGGTCTACAGTTTTGCTGTTCTGCTGTGTAGCTTGGAGAACTGTAGTGTAGCGAAATGCCTGCCAGGATACTCAACATGTGTTGTTGGTAGCCTTAAATGGAGTCTGATGATGGACTGTCTCTCCAGAGTGAGGAAAAGACAGGCACCAAAGACAACTCCAAAGGTCTGAGCAACTAGAAGAAAGTGATTGTTCATAACACTCTTCTGCTGCTGACCATGCATTACACTCTTCTGGTTTTTGTCTTTCTCCTGTGCATTTTTTGCATGTGATAAGATTGCATAGGATGCACATCAAATTTGTATATAAATTATAATTTTGCATTGACTGTGAATTGAACAGTAGAGTGAACTTGTAGAGCAGATCACCCAACAAAACAGGTGGGTATTACCATGTTTTACGTATCCTCTTGCCTGAACCTATCTAACTATTTGCATTATTTATGTATCGCTTTCATGGATATTTCTTAGTTTGTTGTGAATCATGGGTTTGAATACTTTTCTTTGTTTTAATCAGATTGCAAATTTAAGTACTCTTTTTTTTTCCCCCAAAGAATTTACTTTGAATACTTTTGAATTTCCATCTTCATTTGTGCACATTTTTTGTTACTTCAGCTAGAAACATATGGTGCGACATATTGGTCTTTAGCTTTGACATAAGGATTAGGGTATGGTTTTACCAGATTAAAGTATTTAGTTCTTGACTAACTCCTGCAATTTATTTACCTAACTGGCCATGCACCAACCTCTTGTTCAATGGAAAAAATGAAAAGGTAAAATTTGGTGCCATCAGGTGGCAAATTTGTGAATTGCACCACTAGCACAAGTGAGAGGGAAAGAACACTCAAGTTAAACTACTAACTGCAACTCAGATATCAATTACTATAAAACAAAGACAATATATGTTTGCAATGGAATTTAACAGCAATACAGAAAAGCTGGAAATTGAAAAGAATTTCAGTGTGTTCTGGAGTCCTTCATTTACAAGATCTCAACATATAGCCTTACAGGATGGTTAAAACTGGAAAAGGTTAAGGTGTTAGTATCATCACTATTTACAGGAACTGGAAATCATTTTATGGACAAATGATAGTTTTACTTTGCCATAAGTAAAATAAAAATATACTTATGTGTTTAAAAATTAATATGCAGTTCAACTAATAGAGATTTGCAAAAGTGAACATTTGAAAGTCCTTTATTTACAGGGCAAACATGGGCCAACTTCCTAGCTTCCAAGATTAGGAGAGAAAATCTCCACTAGATAGTCTTGGTCTACTCACAATTGCATTTTGTTAAAGGGTCAGGAAGTGTTTGATTATCCATGTAGACTAACAGCCAAATGTACTAGAAAACACTTAAAAAATAAACAATTAAAAATATAAAAAATCCCTTCTTGAATACTTGTTTGTTAAACACAATATTTAAAAAAAATGAGGTAAAAATAAATGTTGATAAAACCTTTCAACAAAAAAGGAAAAAATCAAGACTAAGAGGTCAGTACTTTTATCAGCTTAGGTAAAGGTTTGGTTGTTGAAAGAGACAGCGAAAACACTAATTGTGATTTTCTCTTATATTTGTGTCTTGTAGGAATTCAAGTTTGTAGAGCTCTAGCTCTAACTTCTTCTGGAATGGAAGATCCTTCTATTTGGGAGCATTCTGGCTATACAATATGCCAGGTAGCAAAGTCAGCAACAATATGAGATTAAACAAAGAGCAGAAAAGAGAAGAGAAATAACATAGTACATTAAGAACAACAATCACACAAGATAATTATTGGTTTTGATTTGTGTTTCCTTGATAGTGATATTTATTTATTTATTTCATTTTGATATTCCCACTGATCTACTTAGGTCTATTGCCCCTTGTCATTCGGATTCTTTCTTTCTTTCTATGTGTGAATGCTTAGGGAACTGATTTTCACATTTATGCTGAACTCACTGAAGCTCTGAATTTTCAGTGATTCCCTGGTCCATTCACATGCCCATGTTTTATAAGGAAGCCCAGTCAAGTCCTTGTCACAAGGGCAGGATTTTAACAAAGGGAACTTTGCTAAAACTCCAGAACTCAACTTCCTTGGGGCTAAGTGGCATAGTTCTTCCATAATTTTAATTCATTATAAAGCATTTTCTTGTTTTATTCAATGGAAAGAACATTGCCCCACAGGAAGAGCTGCATAGATGGAAAGTGATAGCATAGGAGGGAAAGGAAAAAGTTACAACCAAGGAAGGCCTAGGAATTCATCCGAGATAGCACTTACTCATATAAAATGTTTTCCTCTGTTTTATTCTGATTTATGCACATATCCTCTGTTTTCAGAATATGGTGACAATTATAATCAGGAAAAGAGTATGGAGTTTTAAGAGTCCATTTATAAATCATCTCTCTCTGAAGACAGCAAATCTCCCCCATGTCACTCATTACTAGCATCATTTCAAAAGCAACAACATATTTCAGGTGCTGATAAACTATAAAACTGAAAAAAAAGATCATCCAATCCAATCTAAATTCCTTGCCATAGAACCGATCAATGATCTTGCTAACAAAATGGAACAGAGGAACTGTTCATCTTCTAGGCAGTATTTGCATATTCAGTGCTGAGTCTTCTGATTGCCCTTGAGGGATTTTCTTTTCTTTCAAAATGTGAAAATCAAGGTGACAGTTTATTGTCAGACTTTTGTTGCTATGGAGGTATTCATTATCTTGGCACATCTAATGCACAGGAAATAAATAGAATTAGCAGAGGCATTATTGGAATCTGAACTTATGACCTGCTCTGCTGCAGCCTAGCATCCTCCTTGCTCATTGTTCTCTACAGACTGTCTGAGGTTGACCCCCGGAAACAAAGGGGAACAGTGCAACGGGTGCCTGCCATTGTGCTTGGGGCAGACCACCCTAGATTAGACTATTAAAGCTTATGTGGGATTTCAGTGTGAGGAGTGGAAAAGTAGAAACAAAAAGGAGATAAGAAGTTAGACTATTTACCTCCATACATTCTGCAAGAACTGAACAACTTGAAGTGTAGAACCCAAGGCCCAATTGTCGACCTTTTTTCAAGACCTTGAAATGGACCCAGTGTGTCATGAGGATGCAATGAAGCCCTATCATTCTTATTATGCCTCTGTCTTCGAGATAATTCACCCCCATCCTCATTCTCTCCTTCTAAGTAACCGCAATCAGTTTACCTCCACTCCATTTTTCAGAGCTTAACTTTTAGTGAGGGCAGCTGCAGAATTTTTCCACTGGAAGCATCAAGGTGGAAGAGAATGAGCAAGCCGAGACTCCATAGGTTTCCATGCCAGTAACATCTAAACAGGCTGCACTGTTGGGACCGTGAAGATTTGGCAATGCATGGTTTAAATTTAGTGGTGTAGAGAAATTGCTATGCAGAAGCTGGAAAGGATGATGTAGAGAGAGCAAGGAAGGGGTGATATCGTCCTTATTGTCATTATGTCACTGTAACCCCTCTGTACATCATCTTTTATAATAATGTAACAATAAATATTTAAAAAATAAGTTGCCGGGAGTTTGGCCTAGTGGTTAAAGTGATTGCCTAGCATGCATGAAGACCCGGGTTCGATTCCTCGGTACCACATACATAGAAAAAAGCCGGGAGTGGTGCTGAGGCTCAAGTGGTAGAGCTCTAGCCTTGAGAAAGTCCAAGGACAGTGCTCAGGCCCTGAGCTCAGGCCCAGGACTGGCAACAACAACAACAAAAAAAATAAGATGACTGAAGCACAGTTAGGAATAAATTGATAACACATCTTTGTCAAAAAATATTCGTTTCTTTTCTACCTGGAAACTTCTGCCCTACAGAAACCACAAGTTGATGACGAGATGAGGAAACAGAAAGTCATTTGGGGGCTGGCCCATAACTGGCCCTCCCTACCTTAGAGCCTTCTGGGAAATTTGTTGCCAGGCAACATGCCCCACCCACTGACTCCCTCACTTCTGCCCAGGATGGGACATCCTGTCAGAATAGGTAAGAGCAGCCCCAATCACCTACAGACAGACCCTCCGTGGGTGGCATTCAATGTTTACGATGCTGTTTTTTTTTTTTTTTTTTTTGCCAGTCCTGGGCCTGAGCTCAGGGCCTGAGCACTGTCCTTGGGCTTTCTCAAGGCTAGAGCTCTACCACTTGAGCCTCAGCACCACTTCTGGCTTTTTTCTATGTATGTGGTACCAAGGAATCGAACCCGGGTCTTTGTGCATGCTAGGCAAGCACTTTAACCACTAGACCAAACTCCCAGCCCCGGCATTCAATGTTTAAGAAAGAAGAATTAGAAAAGGAAAAATAAACCCACAGGACCCCCCAAAACCCCAGACAAGGTGCTGCAATAGAGAGTTGGCATTCTGGGGTGCTTCAGTAGCCAGCCTCCTCCTGGTAGGGTGGATACATTGGGGCCTCCCTGGAGTCATTGCTAGCACCAGGTGGTATCCCATCAGCCACAGAGCCTTGTGGGCAATACTTGGGGTTGTATATCTGGCGGCCCAGACCAAAGACTTGGCCGCTCTGATTGGCGCTCTGAGTGTAACCCATCTGCAGCGACATGGAGGAGTTTTCACACTTGTCCGTTCCCAGCTTGGTGTCATAGATATGTCCTCGGGTCCCTGGAGCAGTCATGCCCACCTGACTGGCACACTTGTTTGTGCCCATCTGCAGGCTGATGGTGGAGTGGTCCATGGGAGGCAGGATGTGGTTTTTGGGGTCATAGAGATGTCACCTGGTGCCATAGGCTGTCATCGCCGACTGGCTGGCACATTTGTTGGTACCCATCTGCAGCCCAATAACGCATTGGCCGGCCTTCATGGTGGCATTATCAAAGTTCCGCTGGCTGCTGCTTCTCTGAGTACTTGACCCCAATGTCCACGCCACTCTGCAGTCCTTTTGTCTTGGCCTTCCCTGCCAGTGCGAGAAGTGACACCTAAACCTGAGTCATGTTCCCGCTCTGCTCTTGAACAGGTCATTGGCCTCAAACAGGTCCACAGGGTTCATGCCATAGTTGACCATGGCCTTGATGAAGTTGAAGAGGTTTTCTAGCTGGTGCCAGTTCTGCATGGAGCGGTTGATCTTGGAGACAGAGCCCGGCTGCACCTTGTTCATGAATGTGCACAGGATAACTCCATCCTTCAGACCCTTCTGGAAGTCGGGGCCAATGAAGAGGCCCTTGAGTCCTTTGATCCAGTCGCAGAGCTCTGCCTCCTTCTGGGGGTCATATTTGGACAGGAGCCGGTTCTTGACTTCGGCTGAAAGTCCATACAAAGGAGCTCATGGTTGGCTGAAAGTCCATACAAAGGAGCTCATGGTTGGCGGGACTGCTGTGTGGCAGGGACGGGACTCCCCTCTTCTTTTTTCTCCCCTCCCTCCCCTCTTCTTCTCCTCTCTTCACTCCTCTCTGCAACCCTCCCCCTCTTCTCTCAGGGCTCTTGTTTCCTTCCTTCTCTCCTCTCTCTTCCCCTTCACTTTCCTCCCTCTTTCCCCTACTCTTCTGTCTCGTCCCTCTTCTTCTCTCTCCTCCTATCTTCTCCACCTCTCTCTTTTCCCCTTCTCTCCCCTCCACTCTCCACATCCTTTCCTCTCCTAACCACCCAGCTCTTTCTCCTTTCTAGCCTCTCCTTTTCTTCCCTTCTTTCCCCTCGCCTTCCCCTTCTCCCCTTTAATTTTCTTTTTCTCCTTCTTCCTCCCCTTCTGCCTAAGCCCTCATATATGAAGCCCTGTTTTTCACAGCATATGTTTAGGATTGGGTTTTGCTCTCTGTCTGGGTTCATGCTTGAGTCTTAGCCCATTGGGTATTACAGGTTGGTAAAATGAGGTCAAACTTCTCTCTAAGAAGAAAGAATCTCATGGTTTTCTCACCCAGTGCTAGTCTGGTATTATCATCATCTCTATCTTAGCCTCCTGTGTAGTTTGGGACAACAAGTGCATGCTTCTGTGCCCAGCTAGGAGTGGAGATGGAATCTAGCCAATGTTTTTGCACAGGTAGGCCTTAATCAATGCCTTTCCCATTCCCAGCATCCCATGTAGCTACGATGTGAGACATTAGCACCTGGTTTTTGTCTGTATTTTTTTTAAAAAAATTTTTTAGTGGATTTTACTATTTGCTTCTCATACATGTGTATGAAATATTTAATAATGTTATTTCTCCATTACTCTTTTCTTTTACCCTTCTCTTCCCACTGATTCTCACTCCTAAGCAGTCTTCCCCATTTTACACTTGTGCCATTCTTTTTTATTTGTTTCAGATCTAGATTCCACATATTTGTCTTTCTCAATGTAGCATATTTTACTGAATCCAGATGTCCAGTTTCACCATTTTCTTAGATAACATTAATTCACTTTTGAATGGATAAATGATAGTTTGTTGTACAAATATACCTTTCCTTTATCCATTCATCATTTTTGAGTCTTGCTTTTTGCCTGTCTGTACCTAGATGTGGGCATGAATGGCCAACTATTGTATACCTCTCAGCATAGCTAGGATAACAAGCTCTTACCAACATGTTCAGCTGGCATCTGACAATTTTTGTCTTGGTTTGATCCGCAGAGCTCTTGTTATTGCAAAGCAGTACCAAGGTGAGAGTGGATTCCTGATGAACAATGGTCTAGCTCAGTGAGTGAGTGAAACTATCACAGGATATATCCTAGGCTTTGAAAACAGCCAAGAAAGGGGCCCAGAGACTAAACCACATCCACTCCAGATGAGAATGAGTAGAGATCATCTAGAAGTACTATGTGATTTTTGGATCAGCTATGTCTCAAAGACTTTTTCATTTAACTTGGGATATTTATTTCAAAGTTATAAGACATCTTCAGAGAGCTTTACAAATGAAATGAATGTGAGGAGCAGCCTTGTTTATTCAAGAAAATTCAGCATTTGACTGGGGAGGGATGGAAAATGTATGGTCATGTTACACTGTACCTCCAAGTGTGGGAACACAGATGGAGTTATTGGCCTCTGTAAATGTGTACCTGAACAGTAAAGGCTGTCATCTATTCATAAGAAATTGTGTTAGTTTTGAAACCTTTAAAATTCTTCTGAATCTTATTTCTATTTTGAAATGATAAAGGTTTTTAGACACTGAAAGAGCAGTAGTGACATTTTAAATTAAAGAACTTATTAACATTGATTTTTATGCCATATTTCAAATGACATATTTAGCAAACAAGTATTCAAGAAGGGAATCTCTATATACAACCATTGGCACTTAGATTTTAGAACATAATTAAAATGAGGCCGAGGGTTTGTATATCATAGACATATTAATCTATGTAATAAAACATTATGTCTATAGAGTCATAGATTTTTATGTCTATGTAGTTGTGTTTATATTTCCAATAATATGTCCATAGCATTGGGTATGCAAATATTGAGTCCTCACTCTTGTACTGTTTGAATCTAATAGCCAAATATTAACGATACAACGTGCCTTTAGTTTCTTTGGTCTTGACTTGTCTCACTCAACGTGATTCACTCTAGATTCATCCACTTCCCTGCAAATGCCATTATTTTATCTTGTCTGTTGGCTATGTAGAATTCCATTGTGTATATATATATATATATATATCACATTTTTGTATCCATTCATCTGCAGTAGGGCATATGGATTGTTTCCATCGCTTGGCTATTGTGAATAGTGCAGAGATAAACACAGCTGAGCAGGTGTCCTTATCATATCTTGGGTTATGATGCTCAGGGTAGATGCCCAGGCCTAGAGTTCAAGCCCCACAATTGACCAAAAAAAGAAAAGAAAGAAAAAAAAAGTGGTGTTTCAAAATAGAAAAGGAATTAAGACATACACATATTATGACATCCATGGTTTAAGAGTGAATCTTTTCTGTGGACAAAATATGCCTTTTTATCAGTCACTTATTAAATTTCTATTAGCAATTTTTTATAGTTTTTCTAAAAAATCGTATAAGTCTTTCTACACTTGGATATATTTATTATAAAAGTCTTGGCTATACTTATTATAAAATGACTCATTCCTTTTCTTTACTTTAACTAATCAATGCCACTACTGGTGACACAACACTGATATTGATTCTTGGTATTCAAAATTGAGACCTATATCAAGTTAAGTAAATAGAGTTTCTCTTTTAGAAACAAAGGGATCAAGAAAAATATCACAGAATCATCACTTATTATGATAGTTTCAAGTTTCTTTCTAATCAGGAAGAGGGATTTTGGTGAAAGACAAAAAATGTTAAAAAAAAGTGATAATGCAACTATGTAACATTGTTTATGAACTGCTGGCTGAGATCTAAGTTAAAGTGAATGAATCTGATCCTAAATATCTTGACAAACTTTGAGAACCGGGCTAAGTTATCTTAGACAGTTATCATGTTCCATTAGTGACATTGAAAATACAACTGACATTGAAACCATAGTACATAGAGGACTGAACTTGAATCCTGGGCCCATTTCGATCATATACCAGATAAACATCAAAGTATAAACATCCCACAAGACTGAAATAAGATCTAGATTGTCATAGCATCGTATTAAAATATCTAAGGTACAATCCAAAACAGGAAAATAAAAAATTACATGGTAAGAGAACCAACTGATGCTAATGCTAGATGTTAGCAGTCTTGGAATTACTTTAAAGTAGCTATTATTAAAAATGCCAAATGAGATATTGGGTGAATTCTCTTAAAAAATAGAAAGTTATCAGGGTGTGGTAATCCTAGCTACTCAGGAGGCTGACATCTGAGGAGCAAGGTTCAAAGCCAGTTGGGGCACAAAAGGACCTGAGACTCTTATCTTCATTAACCTCTAGAAATCAGGAAGTGGGGCTTGCTTCAAGGGTAGGACGGTAGCCTTGAGCTGAAAAGCTCAGGGACAGCGCCTAGGCCGAGTTCAAGCCCCATGACCCATGCAAAAAAAATAGGAAGATAGAAAAATATCCCTCAGAGTACATGACAGAAAGAAGAACCAAACTGAAATTTTGGATTAAAAATTGTAATAATCAGAGGGATAGAATCAATTGCAGGATGGAGATAACATAGGAAAGAATCTTAAAACTTGAAGCAAGATCAATAGAAGCAACTATTTCTGAATCCTAAGAAAGAAATAAGATGAAAATAAAACCGCAGAAATCATGAAACTAAACCAGAATCTACTTTGTACTTTCAGAGTTACAAAAGGATAGGAAAGAGAAAGTGTGAAATGTATTTAAATATACAATGACTGAAGATTGCAAACTTGACAAGACAATCTTCTCTACCTAACACAGTTATTTTGAATTTAGAAAAAATAAGTTCTAATAAATTCATACTCTAACACAAGATTAAAAAATAAAGACAAAGAAAAAAATCTTAAAATCCTTTAGAAATAGATAATGTATTACTTTCACTTGAACAGTGTTTTCATTGACTCAATAAGAAATTTTAGCATCAAGGGCCAGAAGTTTGGCCTAATGGTAAGAGTGTTTGCCTAGCATGCATGAAGACCGGGGTTCAATTCCTTGGTATCACATACATAGAAAAAGCTGGAAGTGGTGCTGTGGCTCAAGTGGCAGAAGGCTAACCTTGAGAAAAGCCCAAGGACAGTGCTAGGGCCCTGAGGTTAAGCCCCACGACTAGCAAAAAAAAAAAAAAGTCTCAAGAAATTATAGCATCAAATGAAATGGTACATTTTGTGTCAAAAGTAAAATATTGTCATCTCAGATTTCTATATCCAGTAAATACTCCCTACAGATGCCGGAAGTGGGCTTATTGGCACAACATATGCTTAGCATGCGTGAGGCCTTGAGTTCAATATAAACCCCAAATTTACCAAATCTACCACCAAATCTATAGAATCTATAAGAATAAAGACTTCACTTGAAGAAATACTAAGAGACTTGGAGAGTTGTTACTAGCAAACCAGCTGTAAAGTAACTGGTAAAGTAGGCTGTAGTTACACAATTGAAAAATGACAACAAAAGAAAGCAGAAAATATCAGGAATGAAAGGAAAGTAAAGAAATATTAAAAAATCACTATAAGCATGGTAGAACGTTAATCTCTTTTTTGAGTTCTGTAGGACACGTTTACTTGTCAAAGGAAAGGCATCTGATCAATCAACACAAGATAAATTAATTATATTTCCGTACATTGACAAAAATTGAAAACTGATATTTAAAATGGTCTTTTCAAGAACTCTCACAGTTTGAGTAACTATAGGTATATGTAATGGCAACCCCTCTGTGAATCCCTTTGCAATAATTTTAAGTTAAAAAAATCTATAGGGGGCTGAGAGTGTGGCCTGGTGGTAGAGTGCTTGCCTAGCATACACGAAGTCCTGGGTTTGATTCCTTGGCACTGCATACATAGAAAAAGCTAGAAATTGTTCTGTGGCTCAAGAGGTAGGGTGCTAGCCTTGAGAAAGCTCAAGGGATAGGGCCTAGGCTCTCAGTTCAAGCCCAGGATTGGCCAAAAAAGTCTATAGAACAAACTGCAAATTCTGTGGAAAGAAATGAACAGAACCTAAATAAATAAGGAAGGCTCCACGCTCACCAAGTGGAACACGCAGTGATAAGTGTATCAGTTCATCCCAGTTTGATGTGCTGACTTAACACAATTCCAAACTAAATCACAACAGGATATTTTTGAGACAAAATATTTATGTCTTAAATAAAGAGAATTAGCATTATGTCTAAAGAGTGATAAGTGCATTGTAAAAAGGAATTTTAAAGCAATCCTAATCACAAAACTTGATTTTAACACTTATTATAAAACTACAACAAGAACTATGGAGTATGGATCAAGAAACAATCCTATAGATTAACGAAACCGTATGATTCAAACATGGATCTACCCTGTTGAGAGCTGTTTTCTTCTTGGCTTCTCTCCCCTCATATGTGCTCATAGACTCTTTGCTTCTCATAAAGGCACTAATCCAATGAAATGCTAGTTACCTCTCAAATATTATCAAAATGTGATTAGGACTGAGCTATATGAATGCTGGAAGAATGAATGTAAACCTTTGGTTTAGATCACCAGTGCTCTTTGTATTATAGTCTAGGAATAGCTTCTGTTTAATTTTTTAGAAATCATCTGATTGGCATGTAATTCTCAAATGATTTTGACTAGACATATCTTAGTAAGTTTTCATCATTGTGTGTAGTTATGGAACCATAGGAAAAATCATGATCTGAACTCACCCTGTGAACTCCATGGTTTTCAAGTCCCTTGTAGTCAATTACCTTCCCTAAGTACTGGGCTCTTGGCAAACACAGATCTGCTATCATTTTGTGTTCTCTCTGCATTTTTTAGAATAGCACATTATTGGAATTATAACATACACTTCTATTTATGTTCAGATTCTTTCACTTGCCATATTGATGTTGTTGTTCATATATGCAGAAAACATTATTGTAATGGTAGGACTGTTCCGATAATGAAGGAGGGAAAAGAGCAAGAAAGATATGATGGAAAGTGAATGGTATTGAAATAAACTATGTTTATGAGTAAGGATGGCTTATGGAAAGTTATTGAGAGCTGTTGAATAATTGGGGGAAGGGGATATGTGAAAGAGAAGAAAATAGAGGAGTGTTAGGCTGACTGATGTATAACAGGCATGGATAAAATGCTATGAAGAAACATTTTTCTTTCACAATTAATAAATATTACAAATAAAAATGGGTAATGTAAGACAGGTTTTGATGGGGCAGTAAAGTGGGGAAAGGGAATGGCAGGGTAAAGGGTGAATATAGTTGTTATAATGTAGATGTGTGTACAAAAACAGAACAATCAAAGCTGTTGAAATTGTTTTAAGAAAGCAGTAATTTTGTTTCCTCCAAAAGACATTCGCAAACAAGCATACTGTTTCTGATTTGTTCTAGTTGTAATTGTATCAAATGTAACTTAGAACATGACATGCTATAAATTAAAAAATACTTGAACTCATCAAATAGGGGAATATTATTGTTTATAAAGAGACCTTAAATTATGTATTTCTGAAACCACAATTTAAAAGTTTCTTGATATATCAATAGCGATGTACATAAGACCATATAAGATGAGGCTAAAGGAAATGAACTTCAAGATATGGAAACAAGAGGTTTTTCTTCATTGTTTTCTGATGTTCTGTGTGAAGTTATTTCTTTTTTTTTCATATATTTTTATTGTAATTAATAGAAGGGTTACATGATATTTGCCAGATAGATGGTGCATTAATTCCCATACATTGATACCCTTTCACATGTCTTGGTCCCCATTTCCCTCCCCCCACCCCCCGCCCCTCATCTTGTTTTTCCCCCTTCCCTATCCAATTTCAAATAACCAAATACAAATATATCCGATATATCAGGTAACAAAGTGAGATACTGTAACAATATGAGATCACCAAGGGACAGCAAAAGAGATGAGAGATAACATAGTACCTTAAGAACAACAATCATTCATTATATGGCTTATGTTTCTATATCCTAGAGATCTTTTCCTTTAGCATCATCCTATATGGCCTTTTGTACAGTATGGCAGTTCCTCAAAAGACTAAACATAGAGCTCCCCTATGACCCAGCAATTTCACTACTTGGCATTTACCCAATCATCCAGAAACAAGGACATACTAAATCCACCAGCACAACAATGTTCATTGCAGCACTATTTACCATAGCAAAGATATGGAACCAACCTAGATGTCCCTCAGTTGATGAGTGGATCAACAAGATGTGGTATTTGTACACAATGGAATTCTATGCTGCTGTCAGAAAGAATGACATTGCCCCATTTGTTTGGAAATGGAAAGACTTAGAAAAGATCATATTAAGTGAAGTAAGCCAGACTCAAAGGAACATAGGCTCAATGGTTTCCCTCATTTGTCATAATCAGTAGAAACCTTGGGCTCTCCTAGCAGAGATTTGCAATAGAGTTATTTCTTTTTTCTTTCTTTTTTCCCTCTTTGGTTTATCCTCCATTGTCACTGTATTTGATTTTGTTACTCTGTGTCTGGTATATATGTTTATCTGAATTGAGTAAGGGAAGAGGAACAACAAAATGGTGAGACCAAGGACAAAGTGTAAACCAATGCAACCATGATAGTCATAAGACAGTATGTTGGAAATGAACTTTACAACTTGGGGGAGGGGTTAGAGGGAGGGAAAGTGGGAGAAAAATGAGGAAGAGGGTAATATTGGCTGACAAGAAATGTACTTATTACCTTACATAGGTAAGTGTAACCACTCTGTATAGCACCTTGCCAATAAAATTAAATTAAAAAAAATCTGTCATTATAGGCAAGGGTCCTCTCCGCCAAGGGAGCAGACCTCCATGGATTGTATGGAGTCCTATGATTTCCTCTTCTGTTGGGAAATTTATGGAGCAATAGGATGTCAGTTCAAGTGGAGAAATCAATGGATCAATAAGATTTCCTGTTTTGTTGGGCATCAGTGAGCTACTTTGGGCAATGTTTAGAATACTGGAAATACTGAAATAATCAACAGGCTTTTTTGTTTGTTTTTCTAGACCCTGAATGATAATTGTCTTGAAATTGTCTTTTTCAGGATCCCTCTTAAAAATAGGATTCTAATATTGAGATTTTCATATATTTTCTCCTTGATGAGAGGAAATAAGGTGTTTATGAAATGACATCCCTACTCAATTGACCAGTGAAGAGGGTGAAGGGGCATGGGAAGAGACAGATGGGGTCTTAGTTGTTGTGGAAGTAATGAGAGAGATGAGAGGTCCTGTGGGGAATAGATAGCTCTGACTTCTCCACATAATGGAAAAAGGTAAATTCATAATCTAGAATTTCCAGCTAAAGCACTAGTAAAAAAAACTGTAATAACTTCATCAAGTTTGAAACATCAAGAACTCAGATTTCATGGGAAAGATTTGCGTAACTGATACAGAGTTCCACCAAGGTTCTTGTAGAGGCTAAGGAAATAGACGGTGAAAACACAGGAAGTTATTGTTGATCACTTTAGTCTTCTACGGAGTACCTAGTTTTGTGTTAAGTATTTATCCTCCTCCATCCCCATTTCATCTTGCATTATATAAAGAGAATGAATAGTTGCTAATGTAATTCAGCTTTCAGCAGCAAGTAGAACAGAATTGATGTCACATGGTAGTAATAATGTGGCAGATGAGACTTCCATATTCTGTTTGTATTGAGGTTGAAAGTCAAGAATAGATGCAGAGTGACAGTAGAGATGGACTGTGCTGGCTATTTGCTTCTTCCACCCACGCTTTAATCTACCCCATGTCCTTTGCCTTCTGTGCCCCAAGAGACTGACCTCTATATACCAGAATTTTCTTGTCCTTTGGATTCCAGTTGAGTTTGACTGAATAAACTCAGCTGAAAGATAGAGAAAGGCAAAAGGAGGATATTGGGGTTAATTCACCCTTTCCACTCACTTTTGCTTGTGACAGTTTTAGCAATAGCTGGTTACATGGTCACAGTTTTTGCCCAGTGATTAAAATATAATGGTATCAAACTATTTCCAGGCTCTGGACACACTACTGCCTACTCTTTCTTCTTCTAGATCTGGGGTGACGGTGATTTCTCACCATTTCTGAGTGTTACATGAAGTCATTTTTGTTCCTCTAAACTTGAACATAATTCTTTGGAAAATATTTTAATTAAACTCAAGACAACCTCTTTGTTAGACTTTCTTCCTGGTAGTTCATTGACTGGTATGCTACAGAGGGAAGGAGAAATTGGGAGGGACCAGCTGAGGGTGGCTGTTGGCATCCATGTAGTTGGAAGTGGGCAGTGGAGGGGAAGCAAAGAAGATCAGAGAATTCAGAATCTAAAGCTTAGACAACAGTTGACATTCTTGATGAACAATTAGCCTTACAGAGTATGGAAGGAAGAGTGGTATGAACTGATGTGCTCATGGTACAAGGGAATTTAAGAGAAAGCAGTCTTTGGGAGATCCTGGCAGCCAGGTAGACAGTCTGTTTGGATTTGCAAAATACAAGGAAAAGCTTCAGTTCAGGAAGTGATTCAGTTTCTGAGGAATCCTCAGACACTCTTTCACACACATGACTTTTTCTTTGCCAGTCCTGTGGCTTGAACTCAGGGTCTGAGTACTGTCCTAGGGCTTTCTCAAGACTAGAGCTCTACCACTTGAGCACAGCACCACTTCCAGCTTTTTTTCTGTGTATGTGGTACTGAGGAATCAATCCCAGGTCTTCATCCATGCTAGGCAAGCACTTTACCACTAAACCATGCTCCCCAGACAGGCATGATATTTTATCTTACCTTTTAAAAATTCATTTTTAAAGACTCTATACGTCTAACTATTCTTTTGTTACCATTATCATTGCTATTACTATGGGCAGAAAGCAAGTTGCAAGGTTAATTTTCTTTACATTGTTGAATCCATCTCATAACTAATTGGCAAGAGAACTTGTGAAATTCTTAAGTATCTTCAGTGATTCATTTAAAATCAGTTATTAAAATTAGCCATTCATCCCTTTACTTTGTGGTTTTCATGTGTTTTGTTGTCTTTTCTCACATTCTAGGAGGCACTGTGCCCAGCCCAGAGTGTGTAACAATAGCAATGAGGTTTTTCTCAAGTGCATATTCAGGAAAATTTGTCAGCCTTATCAAGTAGATTTATCAAAGATCAGTTTAAGACAAATGCTTTCCCGGGGCCGGGAGTTTGGCCTAGTGGTTGAGTGCTTGCCTAGCATGCACGAAGACCCGGGTTCAATTCCTTGGTACCACATACATAGAAAAAAAAAGCCAGAAGTGGTGCTGAGGCTCAAGTGGTAGAGCTCTAGCTTTGTGAAAGCCCAAGGACAGTGCTCAGGCCCTGAGCTCAAGCCCAGGACTGGCAAAACAAAACAAAACAAAACAAAAAAAAAACAAATGCTTTCCCATTTATTCCTTTTGATGTGAATGAGATACAATTCTTAGACAGGTATGTCTGTAGAAATTGTGGATTGTCTCTTCAAAACCCACAGGCACAGGTATTTGAAGCAAAAGCTCAGAGAACAGGCATAAAAGTAAAATCTAACAGCTATGTGTGCCTGTATTTCAAATTGATATTGGAGCTCACTGCAAAGCTTTAGATCAGCTTAGGTTTCTATAAACCCTGGAAACCATCTTGCAAAAGTCATTGTGACTTTAAATTTCTGCCTGCTGAGTAACTGTAGGTTTGTATCTTCTTTGTTTATTGTGAGATTTAGGTGGTTTAGTGAGGTTAGTAATATATTAACTGTGACCCCAGTATTAGTGGACTACATTGATCCAGGGTATTTTCAGGCTGTATTACTTTGTAAGAGCTTCTGTAAGAAAGCTTCACAAGCTGGGTAGCTTACAACAAAAAGGTATTATCACAATAGTGAGACGACTATTGTCTAATAGCCATCAGCTGATGCAGACTCAGATGAAAGGGAGAATGATCTTCACTTTTGTTATCACCTAAATTTCTTCTGCCAGAAAGGTCATGCTTTTGTTTTATTTTTCTCAGGCTGTTTCCCCATCTTCTATGGGTTTTCCCCAGTTCTAGCAGACACTTTCTGCTTTGAAACTTATTTCAGGAGATGCTAGAGGAAGGAACTATGGAATTCTTTTCACTGATTTGAATATATTAGATCCATCATATCTGTGAGGTAAACATTTACATCCCACAAATTTCCTCACATTATTGTAGTAGCATTTAATTCTCATATCCCTCATCCATAATAAATGGCATGTGGCTGAAAATTTGTAGTTCTAGGAGATCTAAGGGACATGGCTCAAGTGGTAGAGTGAGTTATTGCTTAGGAAGTACAAGGACCTGAGTTCAGTACCTGGTAGCAGAAACACCAAGGAACAAACAGAAAAGTCAAACAAAACCAACACCAAGCTGGGAGACTGTGCTGATGGTACATTCTTGCAACCCTAGCTAAAAGAATTACGATTTGAAATCAGCCAGGACAAAGGTGCAAGATCTTGTTTAAAGACTAAAAAATTATGTTAAGGGACTGGGGTCCTGCTTCTAGTGGCAGATTGTTAAGGAGCTCAAGATCGTAATTTCAAACTCCAGTACCACTAAAACAATGAAGTCTTGGTGAATGTGTAAGACCAGTTACTAAGGAGTTAGTTTTGAGGTACAAAATTGTGTAATTAGCCTCTCTCAAGGGATGCCAAAGAGATTTTGAAACATTAGAAATTGAAAAGAATGAAGAAGTGATCCTAGAAACATCAAGTTTGGAACTTTCTTAATTCCCCGCCCTCCACCCCGACTCCAGGCAGAGTTGCTGACCTAAGAATAGGGCTAATGTCTGCTTCTTCTAAGGGTAAAACAATGATTCTGGGATGTCATTATCTTCACCTACAATCGGACTGGAGGAATTCCGATTGAGATAGGTCTGTGTGTGGGTGGTTCTTGTTCACCCAAATGTGTCACCCAAATGAATTTTACGTGCCTTGAAGAAAAGAAAAGAGAAGGCAGGCTTCCTCTCCAGAACAACCTGGGAGTTAGGCAACAGTAGTTACTAGCTATTTAAAATCTTGTCCTTCCTAAACCACTTATTCTGTATTACATTTGAAATGTTGTTTTCTATCCACCAGAAAGTTCTGCCTATAAGAAGAACCACTAATGACCGTGGGTGGATTACAGGTGGTATCACAATTGCTGTTCATGTAAAGAATATAAAGTTATGTGTAATCTCTCTGAAAATGTCATGCAACTAAACAAAAGATACAGGCGATTGTAACTTTGTTTTGTTTTTTGTCTCCCACGAACTATGCACAACTCTTTAGTCCATAGTGCTCAGACTATTTTTGGTTTTGTTTTTCCCTCCTTCTCAGCCCCGGCCTGCCTTCCGTCACAGGCAGTTAGTTGGAAACCTGGCCAGTAGTTGAGACGCCTGGCTTGAGCAGAGAGCCCAGGTCAGAGAGGAGAAAGGCGGCTGGGCTTTTGGGGCCGGCTTGGGGCCAGGGCTTGACCTAGTACCTGGAAGCGCCGCTGATTGGCGGAGAAGGAGGTTGTTCCCTCCAGGCCGCCGATGATTGGCTGCAGCACGAGGAGGCGTGTCCTCCTCCGTGGCCCGCCGACACCTCCTCCTTCCCCCCCTCCCCCATCCCAAATTCAGCCGCGAATTCGAAGCCGGTTGACTGGGGAGCTCGGGGACCCCTCGGTGTCCAGCTCAGGCACGGTGAGGCCGGGAGTGGAAGGTGCTGATGAGGGTGAGAGGAAGTGGGGTGTCTCAGACCAGAAGATGCTCTTGGGAGATCAAAGTGGGTCACCAGCTGTTGGCTCGGAGGGACCCCCTTCCTCTCCCCCCGCCCCCGTGCCAGCCCTGCCCGGCGGTGGGGGGTGGAGAGGGGGAAAGGGGGGGGGCTCAGAATAGGCTGGGGGAGGGAGGGCTGCCCACTCCAACCCAGCCAGGGAGCGGGTGTGTGTGTGGGGGGGAGCAGCCTGCGAACCCCTATTTCTGAATGGGAAGGGAGAGGGGCGGTGGTAAAGGGAGTTTGTTTCTCTCTCCTTGGGTGCAGCCGTGGTGGGAGGGGGCGGAGGGTGACCGTGGCTGGCAGGACGCGTCCCCTGCCCCCGCCCCCACTCTCCTTCCTGGTGGTTACTGGGAGACAGACCCAGTGGGCAAGTGCTGAGGCAGGAGTTTAACTCCACGGGGCAGGGCGGGAGGGAGCTGGCCCCGCGGGGTCAGATCTCTCCAAATCTCCGGAGCACCCCTAGATCATCTGTGTGTGTGTGTGTGTGTGTGTGTGTGTGTGTGTGTGTGTGTGTGTGTGTGTGTGTGTGTGTGTGTGTGTGTGTGTGTGGAGGGGGTGCTCCGGGCGTGCTCCCACTCCACCACTGGGACCTAGCCGCCTGGGACGCCAGCCACTCGATGGAAGGGGGACCCACCAGTCCTGTCCAGTCCAGACACGGATTTCCAGGAGAAGGGGTGGAGTGGTGCGGGCGGGGGAAGGGGAGAGGAAGAGAGAGGGGAAGAGAGTTCAGTGACTGAGCTTTCTTTCCTTCCTTTACTATGTGGGGGGGTGAGGAAGGTGCAGCTGTGATTCTGAGTGTGAAGTTACGCACAGGATTGAATGGCCACGGGACTTTTCAATCTTTTCTCAACAAAACAGCTCTGTTCATCTTGGTCTCAGCCTTCAGTCACTTTTCTTTTTCGAGTGTAGTCAGTTGCTCCCTCCCAGGCTGGGGAAGCATTCTGTCCCAGAGCTACAACCCCAGCTTGATGACATAGTTCTGGATGACCTTAGGTAACCGGAAAGTTCTCTGCTGAGACCAAATTTCAAGGTTCACAAAGATACTGACGATAAAGTCTGTTACAATCACACCTTCTCTTAAGCTCCAAGAAATCTCAAATTTTCTTTGGCAAGGACTCAAGGAAGATTTTTTTTTCACTGTAACAGAGGAAAGGAGGTCAAGACATGGCAGGTGGAGGAGAGAACTAATGTATGATGATTTATGGCGATTGTTGATGTCATATGGATCTGAGGGTTTATTTTTCTGAAAGGAGAAGCCAGTTGGATTTCATGATATAGATATAGGCAAAACAGAGGAAATCCCAGGTGTTAAGCATTAACCTTGGAATCCTGCTTCTGCTTAAGAACACCTATTCTCTAGGATCCGTTTGTTTTCTTTATCTGAAAAAGGGCAATATTCAGAATGCCTACTTAGTAAAATTTCCTCTCTGTCTCTATCTGGAAGGACAGGGGAGAGGATCTATATACAGGGCTCTGCACAATATTTGTTGTATAATGTTCAATTAGTGGTAACTTGTTACATTTGTCTAAAACATGAAATATTACAAGGGTTTGTGACTTTAGAGTTATTTGTAGAAAATGAAAATAAAAGTCTATATTTTCCAAGTTCCCTTAAAAAAGTCTGTCTTAGCAAATATGAATGTTTTCTGGTGTGTGTATGCATGTGTGTATGTGAGTGGGTGTGTATGTATGCATCTCCTGAAAGGATTGTAACTGAATGGAGGATGGGTATGGTTATACGTCCATCTTGAGCTGGGAAAGCAAGGATCAATTTACTGAACATATGACTTCTTTTTTTATTTTCTTTATTTTATTTTCATTTTTTGCTAATCTGGGGGCTTGAACTCAATGCCTAGGCACTGTCCCTGAATTCCATTTGCTCAAAGCTAGCAACTTGAACCATAGCTTTTTCCTGTTTAGGGGGTACTGAGGGATCATACCTAGGACTCCATGCATGCTAGGAGAGCACTCTATAGCTAAGCCACATTCCCAGCCTCCAACATATGACTTCTTTGGAGCTCAAAAGTGCTACTCAGAATAGTAGTTACAGTGTCATGTGGAAATAAGGCCCTGTGTGTTTATGTATTTTGAATTGGTTTTATTTAACAATGAAGAGATTTTTGGCAGTGATAACTCACTAGACACTATGTTGGAAATGAACTATACAATTTGCATAATTTGGGTTAGGAAAAACGGGAGGGGATGGAGGGGAAAACTGGGAGAAAGTGAGGGAGGGGGTCACACTATTCCCAAAAAAATGTACTTATTACTTGACTTATGTAACTGTAACTACTCCGTATATCACTTTGCAATATTTTTTTTAAAAAAACAACAAAGATATTTGAGTTCCACAGAACATAACTAGTTATCCTTTGACTGGGCTGACATGAACCATTGTGGTCTTGGGCTTGTGTTTATTATATTATAGTCTTTTAAAGTACCAAATAATGTGAATAAAGCACAATTTAGGTAAAATATACAACAGTAACTTTTATCTTTTTTTAAATTGTAATTAAGAGAGGGGTTACAGTTATATTCACCAGATAGAAGGAGCATTACTTCACACACATTTATACCCTTTCTCATGTTTTTGTCTCCATTTCCCTCCCCCACCCTTCCCCTCATCTTGTTTCCCCCCTTCCCTTTCCTATTTCAGATAAATAAATGTATATACATTATACCAGATTACAAGGTAAGATACTGTAATAATATGAGAATAACCAATGGTCAACAAAAGGGATGAGAAATAACATAGTACATTAAGAACAACATTCATTTATTATATAGGTCTTATTTCCATATCTTGGAGGCCTTTTCATTTAGCCTCATCCTATATGGCCTTTTGTATCTAGGTTTTGCCCTATTGTAATCCTCTGCTAGGAAAGTCCAAGTTTTGTTCTAGTTATTACAAATGAGGGAAACCCTTGAGCCTATGTTCTTTTGAGTCTGGCTTATTTCACTTAATATGATTTTTTCCAAGTCTTTCCATTTCCTTACAAATGGAGTGATGTCATTCTTTCTGATGGCTGTACAGAATTTCATTGTGTGCAAATACCGTATCTTGTTGATCCAGTCATCTACTGAGGGGTATCTGGGTTGGCTCCATATCTTTGCTATGGTAAATAGTGCTGCAATGAACATCATCGTGCTAGTGGATTTAGTATGTCCTTGTTTCTGGACGATTGGGTAAATGCCAAGTAGTAGAATTGCTGGGTTATAGGAGAGCTCTATGTTTAGTCTTTTGAGGAACTGCTGTACTGATTTCCATACTTTACACTCTGACCAGCGATGTAGTAGTGATCCCTCTGGCCACATCCCTGCCAGCATCTGTTGTTATTAGATTTCTTGATCCTGGTCATTCTAACTGGAGTGAGGTGGAATCTTAGAGTTGTTTTGATTTGCATTGCTTTTATGGCCAGAGATGTCAAGCATTTCTTCATGTGTTTATAGGCCATTCTTATTTCTTCTTCAGAGAAGACTCTCTTTAAGTCTTTGGCCCAACATTTAATGGGGTGGTTGTTTTTTTGTAGTGATTCAATTTTTTTTTTTTTTTTTTTTTTTGCCAGTCCTGGGCTTGGGCTCAGGGCCTGAGCACTGTCCCTGGATTTTCTCAAGGCTAGGGCTCTACCACTTGAGCCACAGCACCACTTCTGGCTTTTTGTTACGTATGTGATACCAAGGAATCAAACCCTGGTCTTCGTGCATGCTAGGCAAACACACTACCACTAGGCCAAACTCCCGGCTCATAATTCAAATTTTTTAGCTGTAGATATATTTTAGATATGAGGCCTTTGTCTGTTGTGTGGGTAGTGACGATCTCTTCCCCCTCTGTGGGCTTTCTATTTGGCTTGCTAGCTATGTCTTTAACAGCAACTTTTTTTTCTATGAGTACTTATTTTTATTCTTTTTTGAGAATATTGGATGTAGAACTCAGGGCCTGAAGATTGATGTGCTGGCAGTCTACTACTTGAGTTATGCCTCCAGCTAGGCTTTTTAGTGCTTATTTTTGTAGATGTTGTTTCATTGACCTTTCTGGGCAAGCTGGTTTTGAAATGTGATCTTCCAGATCTCAGTCTCCTAAGCAGCCAGTTACCTGGATGCTGTGTGCAGTTTTTCTTTTCTTGGATTTCATACTAAAGTTTTCTCAGCTGGATGTTTTTCTGGCTTGGTTGTGGTGTATCTTATACATTTAACATATGTAGGAAGCAAGTAGTAATTGGCCTCCAGGAAATTGACTTGTGAGCTTAAATGTTTGGTCAGACTGTGCCTATCTGTATGGTAGTGTGCTTTAGAGATGAAAATCTGATGTAGTAGATGGGTTTTATGTTTAAAAAGTGCGGCATGGTAGCAGTAACAGGAAAGAACTTTCTAGAAGGAGTGAAATGCTGAGTAGAGAATTTCTATAGGACATGTATAAACCCTTTATGTTAATTCCAACTTCACAAAGGAAATGAAGGTTGAGCACCCAAAAGGTCTGTCAAATTGTCATCTGCAGCGGCATTTGGCTATAAAATGTATGAAACGATTTGAAGAGTGATAGGATAGAGTACATAGAGTTAGACTTGTTTATAAGTGACACACGTATGCAATTTGCTCTGTAAAAGATATAAAGTAAGCTATTTGTCATTATATTTGAACAGACTGGAGGAGTGGAATTATATAATCTGCCATCACGGTTGAGAAACTCCTGGAAGTAGGCAGAAGATATGGAGTGGATATAGAGCCCCAGAGGGGTGGATAAGTATCTTAGATCAACGGAAGGAAGGTAGCAGTGACAAGGTTGATGGTTGGGGGTTTTAGATTAGAGCTGGGTAGTTCAGGGCCTTCCTTTCTTAACTTCTAACAGCTGGTTGAAGAGGAGTTGTGATTGGTTGACAGGTTTTCTTAAATTTGTATTCTGAGAAGTTTTGTAAAGATTCAAAAACAATGGAATGTTAGAGGATTGTTTACGTGAGATGGAGGTTGACAAATGTCTCCTTTCTGTCCCTGTTCCCATCTTATTGCTGAACAGTAAATAAACAGTACACTGATGACGAACACCAATTGGCAGAACACACTGACTAAGCTTGTGTTTAAGAAATGGTCAGAGATGAATGCATAGGCCCATGGGCTCTAAGTGGTGAAGAATCATGGATACCTGCGAAGATTTTCAAGCTTCAGAATTGGATTTAGTCTGTAAAGCCTTCTTTCTATTGTCATTCTGGCCTTGCCTAGTACTTTGTCTTACATTTTTTTTGTGCTGAATGCAAATTTGATAAAACATCTCTGATAAGCTTTGAGGACCTTGTAATTACTGTTGAATGCCACCTGATTTGCTCTATATTTTGGAATCAATTGCTGTCATTTTTGGAAAAGTGGGTTTGTTTGGATAAAGGAGCATGTCATATGAAGATTTTCCTTCCCTCCTGTGCATCTCATATCTGGTATCATGGGGTTGGTTGTATTTTACAGCAGATTTCATTTATTTATTTATTTATTTCATATACTTTTTATTGTAATTAATAGAAGGGTTACATTATATTCACCAGATAGAAGGTGCATTAATTCACATACATTGATACCCTTTTTCATGTCTTGGTCCCCATTTCCCACTCCCCCACCCCCATCCCTTATCTTGTTTTCCCCCCTTCCCTATCTAATTTCAAATAGCCAAATACAAATATATTCAATATATCAGATAACAAAGTGAGATACTGTAACAATATGAGATAACCAAGGGACAGCAAAAGAGATGAGAGATAACATAGTACATTAAGGACAACAATCACTCATTGGCTTTTGTTTCTATATCCTAGAGGTCCTTTCATTTAGCATCATACTATATAGCCTATGTATCTAGGTTTTGCTCTATTGCAAATCTCTGCTATGAGAGCCCAAGGTTTCTACTGATTATGACAAATGAGGAAAACCATTGAGTCTTTTGAGTCTGGCTTACTTCACTTAATATGATTTTTTCTAAGTCTTTCCATTTCCTAACAAATGGGGCAATGTCATTCTTTCTGACAGCAGCATAGAATTCCATTGTGTACAAATACCACATCTTGTTGATCCACTCATCAACTGAGGGACATCTGGGTTGGCTCCATATCTTTGCTATGGTAAATAGTGCTGCAATGACCATCCTTATGCTCGTGGATTTAGTATGTCCTTTTACAGCAGATTTCTAAGGAGACCAGAACTTTTGTGTGAGCCTCTGCACCCTTTGTTGTCCGACTGTCACACATTGCCTTCCAGGGACCGCGTTGCAGGATGTTGCAAGTACACAAGACTAACCTGGGAAGGCTGCGTGCTGACCTCTTCAGAGGTCTACACCACAAAGCCGTGATGGCACTGAGACGGGAGGACGTGAACGCCTGGGAGAGGAGGGCGCCTCTGGCTCCCAGGCACATCAAGGGCATTACCAATCTGGGATACAAGGTCTTGATTCAGCCCTCCAACCGGCGGGCCATTCACGACAAGGTGACGAATTCAACTCTCAAGATGTCTTTTATGACATAGAAGCAGTATTGGAGTGAAAATGCTAGTGTCACTTTGACACCATTTGTTTGCTTGAGAGTTATTTTCAATCCATTCTATCTCTTTTTCTTTGTTGCCTCTGGGTAAGGGTGAAAGGAATCACTGTTTTTCAGTCCTTTTCTCTAAATGCACCCTGTTTCTGAGTATAGGAAGACAAAGGTCAATTACAACAACATTTTTGCACTCAGGGATGTTTTCTTGGGTAGACTTTATCCTGAAGGTGTTGCTTGACAACCACTTTGAGAAATGATATACACAGATGGTCAAATGTTATTTTTTACTTAGTTATAATGTTTTCTATTAAAACCCTTTTGATAAGATTTTTTTTTTGTGTGAGTCCTGGCGCTTGAACTCGATTGGGTGCTGTCCCTGAGCTCTTCAGCTCAAGGTTACCACCCTACCCCTGGGCCTGGGCCATGTCCCTGAGATCTTCAGTTCAAGGCTACTGACCTACCCTTGAGCCAAGCCCCACTTTCCATTTTCTGGAGGTTAATTGGAGATAAGAGTCTCAGGTCCTTTTGTGCCCAGGCTGACTTTGAACCTTGGTCCTCAGATCTCAGCCTCCTGAGTAGCTAGGATTATAGGAGAGAACTAGAGAGCCTGGTTGGCTATGCCACTCTTTGATTTAAAAACTTCTATAACCATATATTTCTTTCATGTGCTCTTTTAGTTAAAGACATTAACTTCAGGTTTTTCATTCACAAAATTGTATCTACCTTATTGATGTTTTTGCAAGAATCAAATGATTTAATTTATCAAAGAGCTTACTAAAAGTAATTTATGATCAAGTATCAACTATTATTATTGAGATTCATTTGCCAACAGAACCATATTATCCACAATGCTATTCAGCCTATTTTTCTAATTTGATTTATCCATACACTGAAATATCTCACTACTTTCCTTCCTTCACATGCGTGATATGCTTCCTGCTACCTTACAGTTTCCATCTCTATATCTTCGCATCCCATCTCGCCTTTAGAAATCAATTTCTGTACTTCTTTTACTGTCCTACCTGGTAAGTAACTCAATATCTGTTAGACTAACATATCATACAGATTCTCATGATTATAATATGCCTTTGAACTTTTATCTGTTGTGCTGTGGTGTCTTTCTATATATGCTCCTTAAATGGAGGGACTTTTCTGTCTTTCTTTGTGTTTTATCACCCATTCCACTGCATAGATTAGAACAGTAATATGTGCTAATTGATCAACCCTCAAAATAAAGTAAAAGCAGACTTGGAAGTCTATCCTCTCCATTAAAAATACTAATTGAAATTTAATGTTTCAGTGTACTGTTAATATGAAATATAGATTCCCTAAGTATAATGAAACCACAAATTTTGTGATTAAAATATAATTTGTTCTCAAATATGAGTAGGTACTAAATTTTGTGAATTTTTGCTATGCAAGTCAAATTTAATAGATTTATCTTCAGCTAGAGATATAAATATTAAACAGAGCTTTCTGTTATTTGTTCTAATCTATGCAAGTTTAGTTCCTTCAAAAGATTTGTGGTATTGTTTACTACTTTTTAAATTAGAATAGCTATGAATACATAAGTCAGGGAAATAATTCTAACCAAAATTGCATTCCCAGGAATATGTCAAAGCTGGAGGCATTCTTCAAGAGGATATATCTGAAGCTTGTTTGATTTTAGGAGTTAAAAGACCTCCAGAGGAGAAACTGATGTCCAAGAAAACATATGCGTTCTTTTCCCACACAATAAAAGCACAGGAGGCCAATATGAGCTTATTGGATGAGGTTCTAAAACAGGTAATTAACAAACAACATTAGTAACTATTAAAATATGCTTATATTACTTAATAACTCCAGAGTAGAGTTTTATCTCTTACTTATCCTGTAGCTAAACATGTTATAATGCTCATTGCTTAGTTCCTAGGAGAGGGGATGTCAGTGGAAGAACCTAAAGGGCTCTCATCCTTCTCTGCAGGTTTGGAGTTTCTAATAAACCCAGATATAGTTCATCTGTGTGTGTGTGTGTGTGTGTGTGTGTGTGTGTGTGTGTGTGTGTGTGTGTGTCCTGGGACTTGAGCTCTAGGCCTGGGCACTGTCCTTGAGCTTTTTTTGCTCAATATTAGTACTCTACCACTTGAGCCACAGCTCCATTTCTGGCTTTTTGGTGTTGTAGTTAGTAGGAGATAAGAATTTCATGGGAAGTCTTGCCTGGGTTGGCTTCCAACTGTATAATATAGGCGACCAGTGACTATATTATGATTCATCCTTTTATAGTCTGGGATGGCTTTTCCCTCTAACACTTGCCAGATACTACCAAGTAGATTTTTAGAGCAGAGGATAACTTCTATCTGTAATAAGTGATCTGTGATCCCAGGGATCTGTCATCCACCACTATACCTTTCAGATGAATTTAGATGACTGAGGTTGCACAGGTCTGTACTGCCAGAACTGACTTTTAAAATGATATTCATTAGGAACAGTATATTTTTGTGAGATAGAGATTCTATGCAATTGCTAACAGCAACACAAGATACAGAATGTTCTCAAACAACTGCTGACAGCCTACAATGAAAAAGAGAAAGAAAGAAATGGGAACTATCCTTGTCTTCACAGAATTAACATTCTAGTGGAAAAGACATTTTGTATGTCACCTGGCAGTTGGGGCAATGGAGAAAGGAGTAAGAGCCACTCAGGGAGGTGAAACTTAGAAGAGATAGATAGGATAAGACAGGGAGGATTCATGGCAAAGTGGCATTTGGACAAAAATTTTGACAGAGATTGAGACCCACCTGTCTACCAAGAGCCTTCCAGGCAGAGAGAATAGTGATGCAAAGGCCCAAGGGGCTTTGTGAGTGGTCAGTTAGAACCAATTCTATACAAAAGCAACCTTGTGGATGGATATAGTTGGAAGGTGGAGGAGGGAAGAAAAATGAATCAGAAAACAACCAACATATTCTAGACTAGAGGCCACAAGTCAGGTATCCTATACATGTGTGGTGGAAGTAGCACCGGAGACAAATGGACAACCCTGAATGTCTACATGTGAATCAGACAGTGGTCACTGATGACTTGAAGGCACTAAGGTGCGGAGCCTGAGTAACTGGAAGAGGCTGCCAGAGACTATGAGATGGTGTGCCTGTGAGAAGAGCAGGCTGAGGTTTAATGTCAGGGAGGGGAAAAGTCAAGTGGGCTGCTTGGATATGAATCTGCAGCTCCAGAAGGCAGCTTCTGTCAAATCTTTTTGGTCTCTGTAAGAGAGCAGATCATTTTGACAGTCATGAGACTGGATGAGTGTAGGAGATTATTGAACAAGGAAAGTTATCTGCAATCCACATCCTGGACTAAGATGTGACCGCACTGGAAACACACCTGGGTCTGAGAATGGAGGAGTGCATAGAAGAGTTCACAAACTATGAAAAAATCATACTTTCTATGGGAGAATTGAATCCTGTCTTATTAATTTCAAATCCACTAGACCGGGGCAGTAGGCAATTTACAATGTTTCTGAAGGAGAGATTCAAAAGTAATTAATGAAAATCATATTACAAGGAGAATACTTCACCTTAGGTCAATCAACTTGTTAAAAAGTACTTTAGAGATCTTCTTATTATATGAATTTTGCTCATTACAAGAAAATTAATGAAAACAGACCCAGCAGGGCTGCTTTTTGGCAGCAATTTGTAACCAATTACTCTGTGTTAGAATTGTTCTTAAGTGTATAAGCATAGATGAAAAAAAATCATGATTCTGTTTTTCAGTGACAGGGATAGTACCTGGGACCTCGTACATGTTACTCATGTATTCTTGTGCCCAGACTTCAAATAGTAGGATCTTCGAGGAAATAAAGTGAGTGTAGAAGACACATTTTATAATTTCAATGTATCAATAACTTAAGCATACATATGTAGGGTTTCTCCAAAAATAAAGGTAAGCTTTCTGAGGAAAAAGAACATGATTTTAGCAAAGGTAAGGAAAATAAATGTAGGTGGCATGAACAGCTTAATTATGTGAAGCATGCCTATAAAATGATGGGAAAGATGAGGCTTGGAAAGGAGGGGAAATGAGAACAATGCATAACCTGAAGAAAAGTGTTACTATTTTCATGTAGAATAGACTTGGGAATATTAGAATGATTGAAACCCCTGTAAACAGGAATGGTGCAGGAGAGAGGTGATAGTCAAGAAGTGCAGTCCTGAGGTTAAGGAAGATATGGAAAATCTGTTTGCTTTGGGATCAGACAGAGGTGGTGAGGATAAGTGGGCCCACAGAGACATTTGTAGATGATGCTGAACAGGTTGTATATGTTAACCAAAAAAGGAGAGGAAATTCTGCTATGATTATCTGACTGTTTACCATCAGTGGGTATTAGCACATTCTAGCACCATTCTATCAACTCTCAATACAAATCTATACCTGGTTGGCCATGCACTTCATGTTACATCTGATGAGAACTTGTTAGCAAGTCCCAATATACCATTTACTTTTTGATATTTGTGTTTTGTTCATAAAAATTGAGCTCAGTGTATCATGTTGAGACATTAATTTTTCCTTCTTCCCCCCTCAGAAAATCCGGCTTATTGATTATGAGAAAATGGTAGATCATAGAGGAGTCCGGGTAGTGGCATTTGGACAGTGGGCAGGTGTGGCAGGTAAGAACTAAGAGTGCCAGGGATTTTATGCTATTCTCCTTAAGTTTTCAAGAGGTGTAACTATGTTTTCTCTTTTCTGTACTTGTACAATAGAAGTCAGAGTGTGCTGAAGGTTGATTAACATCAGAAAAATAGAGGAAGAAGATATATGGTTAAAATATTTTGTTATATACATGGAAAAGAAAAAGCAAAGAGAAGGATAACATTGATGAACAGGCTCTGGCTTTTCAGATGGTTTTCTTTGAAAGCTAAAAGGAGCTAAAAGCTGTGCGATGAGAGATAGGGAAGTTGTAAATAGGTAAAAAGCCAAAAGGAGATGAAGCAGGAACAAATAGGAGATCCTTCTGGGAAGGACAAGATCTGTAATCTGGAGAAAAACTTCTGGCTTGATTTTTGTCTCAGCTAGTACTTTGAGCCTTCTTTATTTGGAAATGCCAGAACATGTGATGACTTAGCTTCAGTGTAGATTCCTTGAAGATATAGGATGAAAGTTCATGACTTGAACGTTGTTTGTTTGACCTTTTTATTTAAATAGAAGATTCCTCGCTGTGATTTGTGGCATTGTCATTTCCTCTTGACAAGCCTGCCTTCACTTCCATGAGATCAGACTCATGGTTTCTCTCATAAAATATGATCCATTGTACCTTATTTAGATTATTTGGAGTGCTAGGCCACTATTCATGAAAAACCTTCCCTTCCAAAATATTTTTATCCAAAAATCTGGAAAAAGTTTAAAGTATTTTAGAAAGGAATAATTTCTGAAAATCCTACAAATGCTAGACTATTATCATGCCCTATTACAAACTTAAAATAAAAAAAATTAAAACCAACTTGTTTTGTTCTTATTTTAACCTCCAATTTGTATCTTTTCTCATCTAACACACAAATCCATCCTATTAACTTCACAGAAAGGTAAATTCCTTAATAAGGAAGAAGTGATAGGCAGAATCTCTTATTGTACAATAAGAGATTTCCAGGTCCTTTAGGATGATTCACTTGGAGAAGTGTTTTATCTGGAAAATATAAATGTATTACAATAATATGAAAACTCTTCAACAATGAAAAGAAATAAAGCATTGATATAAATATCAAAAAATGCAAGGTGAAAGGAAAACCAACTAAAGAGCATAAGGATACATTCATTTATATGCAACCATAGAAAAACCTAATCTATTCAGACAGAAATTTTAGTAGTTGTCTGTGATCAGAAATTCTGACCTGAATAATGCTTGTGGTGACATATGTGTTAGTATTTGGTCATTGTTATTAAGAAATACACTTTAAAATTAGGCATGGTCGCCCATACCTACTCAAAACAAGACATACAAGGATCATGGTCCAATGACTTTATCTGAAAAACAAACTAAAAGCAAAAGAACTGGAGATATTGCTCAAGGTTGATCTCCAGTGATGCCATATAAATAATACTTATATAGAACTGAATATATACATTTATATAAATAAATGATATACTTTATATTTTTGCAAATAAGTATTTTAAGGTGGGGAGATTAACAAAAGACAGACATATCATTTTAACAGGGTCAAAAGTACATTGATGTTCTATTTTATTCAGTTAATGCTCTTTTGGTTGGTTTGATTCTACAATAGGAATGATCAATATTTTACATGGAATGGGTTTAAGGCTTCTTGCTTTGGGACATCATACACCTTTCATGGTGAGAGAAATTTCTTTTATCTACTTTTTTGAAAACCCATACCACATATCTCTACCAGTAGACTAACTTGAATTGTGTGTACTTCTTTCAGCATCTTGGTATGGCCCATAACTACAGGAATAGCAGTCAGGCAGTTCAAGCTGTCCGAGATGCTGGTTATGAAATATCTCTAGGTCTAATGCCAAAGTCAATAGGGCCCTTAACGTTCGTGTTCACAGGGACTGGTAACGTATCAAAGGCAAGTTTCATCTCTTTTCTTTCTGTAAAGCAATCTGAAATTCTGGAGATGTGGGCATTGTGTGGATATTTCAAATAAAATGAATGGGAATTCTATTTTTGTTTCTTTACTTATCTATGTATTATTCTTTTTCCTTCCTTCCTTCCTTCCTTCCTTCCTTCCTTCCTTCCTTTCTTCTTTCTTTCTTTCTTTCTTTCTTTCTTTCTTTCTTTCTTTCTTTCTCTCTTTCTCTCTCTCTCTCTCTCTCTCTCTCTCTCTCTCTCTCTCTCTCTCTCTCTCTCTCTCTCTCCCTCCCTCCCTCCCTCCCTCCCTCCCTCCCTTCCTTCCTTCCTTCCTTTCTTCCTCTTTTTTTTTTTGGCCAGTCCTGGGGTCTGAACTCGGGCCTGAGCACTGTCCTTGGTCCTTCTCAAGGCCAGAGCTCTACTACTTGAGCCACAGCACCACTACTGGGTTTTTCTATGTATGTGGTACCTAGGAACCAGTCCTGGGTTTTCTGCATGCTAAGCAAGCACTCTACCACTAGGCCAAACTCCCAGCCCACTATGTATTATTATTATATTTATTTATTTATTTATTTTTTGGGTCATAGAGCTTGAACTCGGCCTGGACTCTGTCCCTGTGCTCTTCAGCTCATAGCTACAGTCTTACCCTTGGGCCTGGGTGTTGTCCCTGAACTCTTCAGCTCAAGGCTATCACCCTATCCTTAAGCCAAGCCCCACTTCCGGTTTTCTAGGTTAATTGGAGATAAGAGTCTCAGGTCCTTTAGTGCCTGGGCTGGCTTTGAATCTTGATCCTCAGATCTCAGCCTCCTGAGAAGCTAGTATTACAGGTTGAGCCCCCAGCTGGCTTCAATGTATTATTTCTTATACAAAAGAACAGTAATGGTCCAAATATTTTGATTGCTTTTAGTTGATTTCCAATGAATCAGACTTGGAATGTTTATCCTCCCTTGCTCTTTTCTTTTTCTTTTTTTCATATTTTTTATTGTAATTAATAGAAGGGTTACATTATATTCACCAGATAGAAGGTGCATTACCTCACAAACATTGATACCCTTTCTCATATCTTGGTCCCCATTTCCCTCCCCCCAACCCTTGTTTTCCCCCCTTCCCTATCCTGTTTCAAATAACCAAAAAAAACCAGACAAGGTAAAATACTGTAACAATAATTGCTCTTTTCTTCCGACCAACTCTTTTGCTCTTTTCTTCTTTCCTTTCTTCCTTCTCTCCACAGTTTTGGAAATTTCTGGAATGGACCAAGAAATAAGCATTACTTGTATAGTACCCATATTTCTAAACACTCTTGTTTCTGTTCTCAGTAGCTTAAATAAAAAATGTAAAAATATGACTGCTTCTTTCTGTGCACATTTTGGAACTGGAATCAGAGTTTGCTTGCAGGTTATGAGTAAGAGGATAATCTGTAGTTCTGTGTTTATATAGCCCTACTTATAGGACAGGGCAAGAAGAACAGTATGATTCCAGCAGACTTGGAATCTGTGCAGAAAGCCATGTTGTCTTATTTCTCATTGGTTTTTGGTGTTTTACTCCTGCATTTACAGGGAGCCCAAGAAATCTTCAATGAGCTACCCTGTGAATATGTGGAGCCCCACGAATTAAAAGAAGTTTCCCAAACTGGAGGTAAGGGGTGGGAGAAAAACCACACTTCTTACTAATCTTGGCCTCCTGTTTTAATATTTTATCACCATAAATTGTTCTCATTTGTCACTTCCTACTTGCTTCTCCTTTCTCTGCAAGACCTCAGAAAAGTATATGGGACTGTGTTAAGCCGACATCATCATCTTGTCAGGAAAACAGATGGTGTGTTTGATCCTGTAGAGTATGACAAACATCCGGAGCGCTACATAAGTCGTTTTAATACCGACGTGAGTATCTTATTCAGCTTGGTGCTTGGTTGCTTAAAATGCAGAGGAGATAAATTATGAATATACTATTTTCAGTTCTTCATGTTGACTTGTTGAGAATCCTTTGGGTTTCTTGGTATTGTTACTTTTTACTGGTAGTTGGAGAGGCCTTGCCTCTTTTTTCTTCCCCCTTAAGTTTAAAATTTTTAGCTTATACTGGGGTTTGAACTAAGGGTCTGGGGACTGTCCTTTAGATTTTTTTCTTTGCAAGACTGATGCTCTGCCAGTTGAGTTACACATCTACTTGTTGATTTAGAGCACAATTAATGGATTAGAGTCTCACAGACTTTCCTGCCTTGGGACAGCATCAAATTGCCATTCTCAGATCTCAGCCTCCTGGATTAGCTAGGGTTTTAGGCACGAGCCCCTGCTTAATGGTTTTGATGACTTATATGGGTGTGCCATTTTGTCACTTTTTCTGTTTTTGCTTCAAATCTGTATGACCCTCATAGCTATACTAGGCTGTATTTCCTTTGGGTTGCTTCTTTCTGCATTGTCCTGGACTAGTTAGCACTGTTGGCACAGAAAATGTCCATGAGGTTTGATCTTAACATTCTCTAGACCATGCCTCCAAACTCTTCCAGTCTTAATCCATGAACCTATTCTAAAGCTGCTTAGACATGTTCAGACTTTAGTAGTGACAATATCCATTTCCAGTAGTGTACTAGCTTTGCATTCTGACAACAAAATAATCTGAACAAAATTACATTACAAAGAGAAATGATTTATTTAACACACAGTTTTTGGAGGCTGAAGTTGAACATGGGTCACTTTCATTTGTTTGGATATCAGTGAGGGCTGTAAGAGCTAACGTCTTAATTTGTAGTGGAAAGAGAAAGCAGAAGAAATAAGGGGCTCTAGTCACTTAAAGTCCTCTTGCCAAACTTCACCTCCTCCAAATAATATCATGGGCTGGAAACCAAGCCTCTAACAGATACAACTGTGAGGCACATGCAATATCTAAATAGTAGTAGCCAGCCATCTTGAGATCTATGTGACTGACTAAAAAGCAAGGTTAAAATAGTGTGATTGTTTTAGCACAGAGCTATGTCAATTGTTCAGAAAAGGGACTTCAAGTCTGTTTGATGGGGACACAATGGCCCTGTATTAGAAAAAAAATGCAATTTACATGAATATTTTATAGTCAGTAGTCATGCAGTAACGTTTCTTAAAATAAGCCAACAAACTAGAAATTAAACACAACCAAATGAATATGTTCATTATGAAAAGGAATGCTGTAAATAATTTTTAAATATATTTGAAAAATAGCACTTTCAGCTTTTGATGTGAAGTTCAGCTCTTTTGGCGCATATGGCATGTTACAGAGAAGAACTCTGACCTTCATCTTGGCAATGATTGAGATGATTATAGAACCAAAAGTATGACAAATTTTGAATCTAGTAAATTTTCATTCCTTCTTTTGTGCATATATGTGGAAGGTACTCTAAAATTTCTAAGCTAGCACATTTCTCCATAGAGCTTACAAACTTTGTCATTAGTTTTCACAGCATTCTTTTGAGGACTGGGGGCATACATTATTTCTATCAAGCAGATAAAGAAAACAGAGCCCAAAGAATCTGAGAATCTGAGAATGTGATTTAGAACATACTCTATTTCTATTTGAGATGGAAATAGGGTTCTCGGTCACATGATTCCATGATTTTTCTTTCTTTCATTTTGCTATGCAATATGTAATGCGTCAAAATTTAAGACATTTATTATGCCTGCACTTTCCTCTATCATGAGGCGCCTGTACACTGATCTACAGAGAAGGCTATATTTTTGTTTTGTGTTGTTTTGTTTTCATTTGCTTCGATAGATGCCATTGACCTGGACAATAAAAATGCTCATGAGTGTCCGGGAATTTGGCCTAGTGGTAGAGTGCTTGCCCAGCAGGCACAAAGACCTGGGTTCGATTCCTTGGTAGCACATACATAGAAAAAAAGCTGGAAGTGGTGCTAAGGCTCAAGTGGTAGAGCACTAGCTTTGAGGAAAGCCCAGGGACTGCTCAGGCCCTGAGTTCAAGCCCCAGAGCTGGCCAAAAAATACACTCATGAGAAGCAACATTTGTTATGAACCTGAACCAACTCTCTTTTCAACTTGTTTTCCAGATTGCACCCTATACAACTTGTTTAATCAATGGCATTTATTGGGAGCAAAATACACCTCGCTTACTAACCCGCCATGATGCTCAAAGTCTACTGGCTCCAGTCAAGTCTTCAGTGGTTCCTGTTGAGGGCTGCCCTGCATTGCCACACAGGTAAGGTCTTCCTGCACACAAATGAACAGGTTTTACCAGCAATATTGTTAGACAGTCACAGAATATAATTCCATCGTCTGAGAATTTGACTATTAGTGACTATTTGGACCTCATGGTGGCATTTGGCAATTACTCCTTTCTGGCTGAAAGTCTCTACTGACTTCTATGACCCCACATAGAGCTTCAAAGCAAAATCCTCAGAGAATTCTTATCCTGCTTCACCTTCCCATTTTTTATGTGGTCTATTACTCAGTTGTCTTGTCATCTCATGATGCCTTGTTTTCCTGTGTTCATGATTTTTCTCTTTAACAGAATTTAAACTCTTTAAAAATTGAAATTCTATTTATCTCAGCTGTATGTTCCAGATATCTTGTTTGATGTAGAATATATGGTGAAATAACTGTAAAATGTTGAATGAGTAAAAGAATGTATAATTAATATTTGTGGCATATCGTGTGTGTCTAATCTAATAGATGCTAGTTCTGTCAGGTATATAGTTCTCATCAGGCCTAAGCCAATAGGAAGATAGGAGGAAGAAAAGTACAGGAGCCTGAAAGAAAGTGGGAAAACTATTAACTATTACTGTAAGGATTATATATTATGATATAATTATCTATTATATATTATGCTAAATAGATGATAATTTCATAGTAGTATTTGAGAAAAGAAAGCAAGGAGATTTTATTAGTGAAGCTCATATATATTCATTAAGGAAAGACTTATCATGATATATAAAGGTTGCCCCTTCCTGAAAATGCTCCTTTGAAGTCATGCTGCTTCAATCATTTCAGGTACAACAATGGTGAAATGGGAATGCCTTTGAGCAGGAGAAATTTAGTATCATTATAAGCAAACTTCACTTTAGGAAAAGAATGACTTAGGGCTTTTGACGGATTCATTTTAATTTTCTCCAGAGAGTCTTGTTTGAAACAAACAAACAAAAGAGAAAAGAAATAATTTCACATAGTACATTTAGAACAATCACAAAAATATCCCTCTGGCCTCCATATCCTGGGTTCATTTCACTTATTATATGGCCATATGTATATAGCTTTTGAGCTGTTGCCATCTTCTGCTAGGAGAATCCTAGATATACAATACGAATTGTTACAAATGGAGGGAAACCATGGAGCCTATGTTTCTTTGGGTCTGGCTTACTTCACTTAATATGATTGTTTCCAAGTCTCTCCAATTCCATACAAATGTGGCAATGTCATTCTTTCTGATGACAGCATAGAATTCCATTGTATATAAATACCACATCATCTTGATCCAATCATCTACTGAGGGACATCTGAGTCGCTTCCATACCTTAGCTATGGTAAATAATGGTTAATTTCATGTTACGCTATCTGAGTTTGATACATGTTACATTATTTATATGCTTTTTTGTTTATTTCAAATAGGGAAGGGAAGGGAAAAACAAGATGAATGGGGGGAGGGGAGGGAAGGGAAGGTGGGAGAAAAGCATGCGAAGAGATAGCAATGTTCAAGAAGTAATGAGCCCATTACCTGATGAATGTAACTGTAACTCTTCTATACCTCACTCTGACAATAAAATTTTTAAAAATCGCAAAGAAAGAAAGAAAGAAACAAACAAAAAGCCACAACTCTGAAGTCACATTAATAGTCATAGGTGATTGTCCCCAGAGTACCATCCTAGTGGCTGATACTGAGGAAACTCTTAGAAAGAAATAATAATTCCCAAGGAGAACAATAGTTCAAGTGATAGAATGGGTGCTTGATATATATGGAGTTATCCAACTACAATGTGACTGACAAAATAGGACACTCTAGGTCTAATATACAGTTGTTTAGGCCTTTGGTATTTGCAGATTGGACAGGAAAATCACAGCCAATGTCTGAAAGCTTTTAAATGCTAGACTGAGATTTTTTTCCTTATAATTCTAGACATTTGCATGCATGACTTATAAAATCATAGTCATCATCCCTTTAAGTTCATGGGGGGATTTTATCTGGGACCCATGTAGATGCCAATAATTGAACCCAATCCCTTACACAAAACAATGTAGTATTTGCATAGAACCCAGGTACCTCCTCTACATGACTATAAATCATCTCTGGTTTATGTGCTATTATACATAATGAAATGAAAACAGCATAGATCTAATGCTGTCTTTCTTGTTTAGGGAATATTGACAAAGACCAGAAATGAGTATACATTTATACAGATACAATGTTTTGAGTCTCAGTTGAATCTTCAGGCCTGGAATCCACAATGTTGAGTGCTGACTGTACTAAGCATGGAGAAGTAGAGCAGTTGGACCTCTGTGAGTTATTTACAGATGGTTCACTAGGTTAACTTAACCCATGTTATTGTTGATTATTTCTTTAGGGAAACAATTTTCCCATTGGCTTCTAATTCTTGTCTTCACTTCCTCTCCCATTCTTTCTTCTTCTTTTTTTCTAATGGAGAATAAAACTAGTACTGGGGAGATTCTCTGTATCCAAGAAGAACTCTTGAAGATTAACTGTAGGAAAAAGAGCTCAGGAGCTTGGGAAATACTTGGCATCCAACAATGAAAATTGTTCCAAGTATCTTTCATATTTAGTCAATGGTAATCTTGTTGAATGCTTTGGAATTCTCATTTAAGTATTGATGTCATTTTTAGACTTGTGGCAATATGTGACATCTCAGCGGACACAGGCGGGTCTATAGATTTCATGACGGAATGCACTACAATAGAGCACCCTTTTTGCATGTATGATGCAGACCAGCATATTATTCATGACAGGTGAGTCTATTAAAGCTGTTATGATACTAATGCACAACTAGAAACTTATCATGTACTTGCTTTGTATATGAGTCTCAAGTACTTAACACTTCATAAAACTATAAAAATCTGAAAGTACTTAAATATATTTTTTCTTATTAAGAAATTTATTAACATTGATTTTTACATCATATTTCAAATGACATATTTAACAAACAAATATTCAAGAAGGGAATCTCTATATATAATCACTGGCACTTAGATTTTAGAACATAATTAAAATTAGGCTGAAGGTTTGTATGTCATAGATACATATTAATCTATGCAATAAACATGTTTTTAGAGTCATAGATTTTTTATGTCTATGTAGTTGTGTTTATATTTCCAATACCATGTCCACAGCATTGGGTATGCTAATATTGAGCCCTTGCTCTGGTATTGTGTGGATCTAATAGCCACATATTAATGGTACCATGCGCCTTTGGTCTTGACTTGTCTCACTCAACATGATTTGCTGTAGATTCATCCACTTCCCTGCAAATGCCATTATTTTATCTTGTCTGTTGGCTATGTAGAATTCCATCGTATTTATATACTACATTTTTTGTATCCATTCATCTGCAGTAGGGCATCTAGATTGTTTCCATTGCCTGGCTATTGTGAATAGTGCAGAGATGAACACAGCTGAGCAGATGTCCTTATCATATCTTGGGTTATGATGTTCAGGATAGATGCCCAGGAGTAGTATGGCAGGATTGTATGGAAGGTCAATTTTCCGTTCTTTAAGAAACCTCCACACTGCTTTTCAGAGTGGCTGAACAATCCCACCAGCAGTATAGTAGGGTTCCTTTTTCTCGACAACCCCACCAGCATCTGTCATTGTCAGAGTTCAAAATCTTGGCCATTCTTGTTAGAGTACCTTAGGGTTGTTTTTATTTGCATTTCTTTTATGACCATGGATGATGAGCATTTTCTCATATGCTTTTCTGCCATTTTAATCTCTTCTTTTGAGAAGTCTCTCTTTAGTTCCCTTGCCCCTTTAGTGAGTGGTTTGTTGGGTTGGGGGGGGGGATTAGTTTTTCTTGAGTTCCCTGTAGATACTGGATATTAAGCACTTGTCTGATATATTGTTGGTAAATATGTTTTCCCAGTTGGTTGGCTGTCTCTCTACTCTATGCTTTTATCTGTGCAAAACCTTTTTATTTTTAGGTAGTCCCATTTATCGAGTCTCTCTCCAAAAAATGTTGTTAGACAAACCACATAGAACTTTAAATGCTTGTAACTGTAGCCCCTCTATACATTATCCCAACAATAAAGAAAATAAAAAAGAGAAAAAAAAGAAATGTAAATGCTTAAATATATATATGCTTTATTTAAATGGGAGATGGATTTTTCTGAAGAGTAGAAAATGGTTCATGAGGAAAGTCTTACAGTCTTATGTACCTTTGACTAAGACCATAAATGGTTAGTGAAGCAAATAGAATGGAGGTTAAATCTGGAAAAACTAGAACATACCAATGACCTCGTAATGTGCTTCTCCTAGTGTTGAAGGCTCTGGGATTTTGATGTGTTCCATTGACAATCTGCCAGCACAGCTTCCGATTGAAGCTACAGAATACTTTGGAGACATGCTTTACCCTTATGTTGAAGAAATGGTAAGAAGACTTGTAGGTGCAACAACAATTTTGTGGTCTCACTGAAGTTATGGAGTGAGCTTGTGAATGTTCTGGTCTTTTATACCTAAGAAATCTGTTGTAAAATGAAATTCTAGCCCTTCCCACAAAGTCCTTGAATTGCTACAGGTGAATTATTATTGTACATATTTTATTTACTCGTCTTCTGAGAATATAGCACTGACATTATGCTTCAGTACATTTTGTCTTATTGTATGTGTTTAATTAGGAATAATCATGATATATGAAATACATATTGATTTATTATTACTTTTTTGCCTGTCTAGATAAATGCATATTGGATCATCTGATACGAATTAACAGATAATTAACAGATTTGAGAAATATAGAAAGTTACTCTATATTTGGTTCTAATGTTTTAAGAAACAGGGTGCTTGAGATCATGTTTTTTTAAATTTTCTGTGATCAGTGGTTGGCACTGAGATACTCAGTCATCAAAATTCTATTTTTCTGAAAACAACAATAACAACAACAACAACAAACCCCTTTCTTACTTCAGTGTTTCTCTTGGGTACCTAACCATCACACTTGATTTTTATTGTGAATGGCTGTCTCCTCCAGCAGAGATTCTAAAGTTTTGAAAGTAGCTTTATTCTTCCTCTCATGTTTTCGCTCAGTCACTGTCACACTAAAATGGGACCATCATCAGTGAAGCAGTGACCAGCCTTTGATTATTTTATTTAAATAAAAGATCAGTTGGGAAAAAGCCACAGAAAACAAAATATTTTTGACTGAAGGAATTAAAAACACCACCTAATACACATTTTTGGAGCTGAGACAAAGCAGTGTCATTTTCTCCCAGATAATCCCAATCCTTTCATTCCTCTGGGAATACAGAAGAAGGAGGAAGACCATGTTGGCAGCTAGCATAGCATCCTCATAGTGTGCTTCCTGATGGTGTTAAATGACTTTAAATGCTCATGAGAAGGGCTCTTACCTTGCAGATTTAAATGCTTGAACATAGAAAACTTAAGGCTGAAAAGTTGTTAACATGTCTGAAGTTGATGCTGGGAGGTTGAGGTTGTATAAACAGAGTCATGCTCACGCCTTTAGTCCTGGCTAGTTAGGAGGCTGAGGTCTGAGGATTGTAATTCAAAGCCAGCCCAACAGGAAAATTTATGAGATTCTTATTTCCAATAAATACTCAAAAAAAAGGCAGAAGTGGAGCTGTGGCTCATGTGGTATAGCACTAACCTTGAGTTCAAGCTCCAGAACCAGAAATAAAAAGGGGAGGGTTCAATAAAACTGTGGGCTTCAATGCAGGCATATTCTGTGAGTGGGGAACTCCCTTCCTGTAAAATGGGATTTATGTAACAAATAATGGTGATAGTATCTAATTCTAACATTCTGCAGAAGTAAAGTCTGAAGAGTATATACTTAGAGAAAAGAAGGTTTGTCATTTATGATCTCTTCAATTTTCTTTCTCTAGCAGTGCTTGCAGTCCAGACCCACTGGTGATAGATTCTTTGAATCTGAAAGTCTCCAATTCCTCCATTCTGCTATATTAATTCCAGATATTATATTTTCCATCCCAGAAATGACTTTTTTTAAAAAAATTTTTCCTCTCTGTCTCCCTCTTTTTGTTTTTATGGATCTTTATCTGCTGAGAATTCCTAACCTCTCAATCTTTGTGCTTAAGTCCCTTTATCTATGTGAGATTTAATTTTCTCAGTAAATGCCTATAATCATGGGTACTATTGACCCATGAGAGAGAGAGAGAGAGTGTGTGTGTGGTGTGTTTACATGCATGTGTGTAAAGCGTTTGTTTTCCCTTACAAGTGTACTTATGGTAAAGTTTAATTTATAAGCCAAGCAAGTAAGAGATTCACAGTAATTTTCCATGAAACAGAACAACCATAACATTATATACTTCATCAAGTCATGTCACCATGGCCTCTCCTTTCTGAGAATATCATATTGTTCGTGTACTGCCTCCTTGTTCTCGTGGTGGTATGAGATGATGTAATGATCATGTGCTGAGATGAAGGGAAGTGAGTGATGTAGGCATGTGATATGGTAACAAAGCATGGGGCCACTGTGAGAGTTTCTTGAGCAGTGTTTCTTGGTTACTGGGATGGTTGTTAGAATGGATAGCATATATGCTGTGGATACACAAGACAAAAGCGTGATATCTCTTTCTGAGGGGATAAAGAAGGAGAGTGGAGAATTCCATTATGCTATTCAGAGGGATCTTGCGATTTAAAACTCATGAATGGTTTATTTCAGGATTTTTCCTATTAACATTATCAGAGTGTGGTTGAATGTGTGTAAATTAGACTAGAGAAAATAAATCTGTGGATCTTACCTTTCTAACATATGGACACATATAAGATTGAAGGATCGCTTCTACCTTTGAGAATGAGTCATAGTTTTCACAAACTGAGTAATTCAGTTTGTTATTTAATTATTGTATTATAATTTTCTATCGGGGATTATGTGAAGGTTTTTGTTTGGTTTGGCTTGGTTGGTTATGGCTAATTGGTTGAGGTGACAGGCCTCACTAACATTTTGTACCTATTGGTTTTGAAATGAAATCTTCCCAGTCTACCAATTTAGTCATGTACCGTCATGGCTGGCTATATCTTTTATATCCTTGTGCTACTTTTGTGGGGAGATTTAGTTCAACCTTCTTTTAACTTCTTGAATGCTTACTTTCCACTCCTTTTAATAATATACAAAATTAAAAAATATATTTTTATTGTAATTAATGGAAGGGTTACATTATATTTGGCAGTTAGAAGGGGTAGCAATGCACCTCATGTTTTTGTCCCCATTTCCCTCCCCAACCCCCTCACCTCATCTTGTTCCCCCCTTCCCTACCCTATTTCAAATAAACATATATACAATATATCAGATAACAAGGTAAGATACTGTAACAATATGAGATAACCAAGGGACAACAAAAGAGATGAGAAATAACATAGTACATTAAGAACAAGAGTCACACAAAATAATATACAAATTTTAAAGCTATACATTTTAGTCTGAATTAAGCTTCAGTTTCTCCCATTAGTTTTTTTTTTTTGCCAGTTCCTTGGGCCTGAACGCAGGGCCTGAGCACTGTCCTTGGGCTTCTTCAAGGTTAAAGTTCTATCACTTGAGCCACAGGACCACTTCCAGCTTTTTCTGTGTGTGTGGGGTACCAAGGAATTGAACCCAGGGCTTTGTGTATGCTAGGCAAACACTCTATCCCTAAGCCATGCTCCCAGACCCTCTCCCATTAGTTTGTGATAAGTTGTATTTTTGGTATTCCCCCCACCTCAACATTTGAGAATTTTTTGATTATCTTTATTATTGATTTTTTTCAGTTTGAATTCAGGGCTTTCTATTCTTACACTCAGTTATTTGAGCCAATGTTACACTCAGCCCTTTGTGCTTTTATTTGTGTTTCAGATAGATTCTCACAATTTTGCCTAGGATCAGGCTTGGAAAATGGTCCACTTGCTTGGCTTATTGTTTGAGATAGAGTCCCACTATCATGGAATTGTCATCCTCCTGATCTCTGATTCCTATGTAGCTAAAATTACAGGCAAATGGCAACATATGCTTTAACAGTTATTGGCACCTTAATTGTTTTGTCATGAAAAATATATTATTCTGTATTATTGTAGCCCTTTGAATTTTGTTGAGGTTTACTTGTGGTCATCTTTGGAAGAACTTTTCATGTATAACTGAGAAAAATGTATATTAAGGTATAGGCCCTGTATGTGTCAGTTTAATCATTTAAAAATTATGATTCCAATCTCCATATGTGCATACATATATGTATACATATTGTATATATGCTAACTAAGCAGATGCTCTACCACTTGCTTCCAGCCCTTTTTGCTCATTATTATTTTTCATACTATGTCTTACATTCATTTCTGGGCTAACCTGAACCACAGTTTTACCCATTTATACTTCCTGCAAAGCTGAGGTGACAGAAGCACATCACTGCCCAACATTTTGTTAGCTGGGACATTTTCCCATGAACTTTTTATTTGGTCACTTAAAAGGTTTTCCAGGGCTGGGAATGTGCCATAGTGTAAGCGTGCTTGCCTAGCTTGGATAAAGCCCTGGGTTCAATTCCTCAGTTCCACATAAACAGAAAAAGCCAGAAGTGGCTCTGTTGCTCAAGTGGCAGAATGCTAGCCTTGAGCAAAAGAAGCTCAGTGCTCAGGCCATGAAATCAAGCTACAGAACTAACAGAAGAAAGTTTTCCATTTTCTATTGAATTTATCTCAAATATTTGTTAATTAAACACTATTAATTATAGTTTAAATTTCCAATATACTTCTTGAATCTGTCAATGGTCCCCATGGCAGGGTTGTAATCGATCATTTACCATACCCAGCTGTGTTTTACTGAATGCCTGATGTTGCATTGTGTAGTTTTCGAGATGGTTTGAAGCTCTAGATGCAATATGATTTTCTTCCAGAGAAAACATGGAGATGGTAGGAGATAGATTAGAAGAAAATAACCTCAATTTATTTAGGAAGAGAGCTAATTCAAAGCTGGCTTCAGTCTTTTGAAGAACTAATGTTTTTAAGATTTTTCCATCTGCTTTTGAATATCCAGAATAAAAATCGGGAGTTTTGAATGATCCTTTTTTCACATACATACCTGAAATTCTCTCTCAAAACTTGCCCATATGTGGTAATAGAAAGCTTACATGGCTTATCTTTTATGTACATGAACATAATCAATTTTTTAAAAACTTCAGCAAATGAATTCTCTGCTGCTAGCATGTGCTAGGTGTCTTCTACTTTTTCTTAAATATCACAAATGGTGTAATTTAAGCTAAAGGGAACATAGTTCCATTGGCACTTCTCTTCCCCTCAAGATAACAAACTTGCCTGATAGGCTCCTTACTGCCTGATAGTAGGTTCAAGATTGGGTATTTTAGAGAAAAGATAGTAGGATATTAATAAGGATTATAACATCGGTTGTCAATGTATCACAGTCTTGTGTGATAATGAGGAGAGACTGTATGACTTTTGATATCTCCATGGCTACACCACTTCCCCCTATTTTTTGAAGAGAAACAGTACTTTAATAAACCTATATATACATATTTTACAACTTTTTCCATATATTTTCTATTGTTATTAATAGAAGGGGTACATTATATTCACCAGATAGAAGGTACATTACTTCACACACATTTATACCCTTTCTCGTGTCTTGATCCCCATTTCTCTCCCTCCACCACTGCTCCTCAACTTGTTTTTCCCCCTTCCCTATCCAATTTCAAAAAACCAAATAAGCATATATACAATATACCAGATAACAAGGTGAAATACTGTAACAATATGAGACAGCAAAAGAGATGAGAGACCATTTGTCATAATCACTAGAAACCTTGGGCTCTCCTAACAGAGATTTACAATAGAACAAAATCTAGAGACATTAGGCCAAATAGTATGACATTAAATGTAAGTACTTCCAGGGTAAGGAAACAAAAGCCACATAATGAAAGACTGTTTTTCTTAATGTACTATGTTATCTCTCATCTCTTTTGCCATCCCTTGGTTATCTCATATTGTTACAATATTTCTCCTTGTTACCTGATATATTTTATATGTGCTTAAATGGGTATTTGAAATTGGATAGGGAAGGGGGAAATCAAGATAAGCAGGGGGAGGGTGGGAGGGAAATGGGGACCATAGCATGAGAAAGAGTATCAATATTTGTGAAGTTATGCACCTTCTATCTGGTGAATATAATGTAACCCTTCTATTAATCACAATAAAAAATTAAAAAAAGAAATGAGAGATAACATAGTACACTAAGGACAACAATCACTCATTATATAGTTTTTGTTTATATATCCTGGAGGTCCTTTCATTTAGCTTCATCTTATATGGCCTCATGTATCTAGGTTTTGTTCTATTATAAATCTCTGCTAGGGGAGACCAAGGTTTCTACTGATTATGACAAATGGAAACCATTGAGCCTATGTTCCTTTGAGATTGGCTTACTTTACTTAATATGATTTTTTTTAAAGTCTTTCCATTTCCTTACAAATGGGGCAATGTCATTCTTTCTGACAGAAGCATAGAATTCCACTGTGTATAAATACCATATCTTGCTGATCCACTCATCAACTGAGGGGCATCTGAGTTGGTTCCATATCTTTGCTATGGTAAATAGTGCTGCAATGAACATTGTTGTACTAGTGGATTTAGTTAGTATGTCCTTGTTTCTGGATGATTGGGTAAATGCCAAGTAGTGGAATTGCTGGGTCATAGGGGAGCACTTTTGAGGAACTGCCATACTGCTTTCCATAGTGGTTGAACGAGTTTGTACTCCCACCAACAATGTAGTAGTAATCCCTCCTGGCCATATCCCCTCCAGCATCTGTTGTTAGTAGACTTATTGATGATGGCCATTCTAACTGGAGTGAAATGGAATCTTAGAGTTGTTTTGATTTGCGTTTCGTTTATGATCAGAGATGTCGAGCATTTCTTCATGTGTCTATACGTCATTCTTATTTCTTCTTCAGAGAAGATTCTCTTTAAGTCTTTGGCCCATCATTTAATGGGATGGTTGTATCTTTGGAGAAATAGTTTTGGAATGATTCAATTTTTTTAGCTGTTGATATATTTTAGATATGAGGCCTTTGTCCGTTGTATGGTTAGTGAATACCTTCTCCCACTCTGTAGGCTTTCTAGTTAATTTGCTAGCTATGTCCTTTGCCATACAAAAGCTGTGCAGTTTAATGCAGTCCCACTTATCCAGACTTTCTCTGATTTGTTGTGATTCTTGGTTCTTATTAAGAAAGTTTTGACCTGTGCCAAGGAAGCCTAGTGTATCTCCTATTCCTTCTTGTAAAGTTTTCAGTGTGTTGGCTTTTACTTCGAGGTTTTTGAACCATTTGGAGTTAATTCTAGTGTAAGGTGACAAAGAAGGATCCAACTTTAGTTTTCTGCAGGTGCTTAACTAGTTCTGACAGCACCACTTGTTGAAGAGGCTGTCTTTCTTCCATTCTATTTTTTTGGCTCCCTTGTCAAAGATTAGGTGGCCATAGGTCTGTGGTTTAATATCTGGGTCCTCAGTTCTATTCCATTGGTATTCTGGCCTGTTCTTGTGCCAGTACCAAGCTGTTTTGATTATTATAGCTCTGTAATAGAGTCTAAAGTTTGGTATTGAAGTTCCTCCTGCGCTGTTCTTTCTGCTAAGAATTATTTTTGCTCTATGGGGTCTTTTATTACTCCATATGAAATTTTGGATTGCCTCTTCTATTTCTTTAAAGAATGATATTTGGATATTGATGGGTATTGCCTTGAATTTGTAGATAGCTCTTGGCAAGATTGCCATTTTCACAATGTTAATTCTTCCAGTCCAGGAGCATGGGAGGTTTTTCCATTTCCTCAGTTCTGCTTTTAATTTCCTTTTTCTGGGTTTTAAAGTTTTCATCAAAAAGGTCCTTTACATTCTTAGTTAATTCCTAGGTACTTTATTTTCTTGGAGTCTATTGCAAAATGAGTTACTTTCCTGATTGTTGCCTCGTTCCTCTCCTTGTTCCTCTCATGTAGGAAGGCAGTTGACTTTTGAGGGTTGATTTTATACCCTGCTACCTTGCCAAAGTTTTAATCAGCTCAAGCAGCTTGACTTCCCCTTATTTTTTTTCTAACTTATCTCCATTAGCTGTACATTTTGGGTTCCCCATATATACAGCCCATGTACCTTTATTAGACTCTCTTTCAGTCCTTTTCTCATTCCCTCTTCACAAACCAATCTTAAAAAGCTTTAGTTTCCATTTTCACAGATATATATGAAGGATTTTAGCTACATTTACCTTCTTTCATCCTTTCCATTCCTCCCCCCTCCCCGCCCCCACACACTGCAATGTAGACAGGGCATGCTTCATCTTCCTGTCATTCATTTTATGAAAGTGTATGTTAATTGTTCAGAGATGATTTTCACCAAGGGATTTCACACATTCCCAGGAAGCACTTTAATCAGATTGACTCATTTGCCTGCTTAAGCTTGCCTTCCCCTACCTGTTTTGAAATGCTGTTGTGCCTATACATAGAAGTAATACTGAACTAAGAGAGATTTCCCTCCCCCCCTACCCAGGCATCATTGCTGGATTGGTGGAGTAGAATACTCCATTCTCCACTCCCCATGGAACAGCTTGAACCTTGGAATGGATTAAAGTGTAACAGAGGCAGTTTGTGCATTTGTAGCTTATTCAATAGAATAAAACTGGTTTGTGTTCTTAGCTAACAAGGACCCAATTTTGATTTGAAAACTGAATCTTGGGAGTAGAACTGATTTCTTTCAGTAATCTTCAGAAAACTTCCCTAAATTATCTTTTTTCTACTTTAATAAGTTAACTTTGTGATTTTTTTTGTATCTTTCCAATCTTTTTTTTTCTTTCAGTTATTATCAGATGCGTCACAACCTCTGGAAAGTCAGAACTTTTCTCCTGTGGTGCGAGACGTAAGTTCTAAAAATTTCTTCCCACAAACTTTTCTGTTATCTTAATAGCCTTTTCTCCCTTAGCCACCTAAACTCCCTTTCTTACTCTGTAGGAATAGAGGGTGTCTCTATTCCTATTCCAGAGTATATCTCCGTCACTCTGTCATCCTCTGTCAGTAATAAATCCATATATGTAAGACTAATATTTTAGTACCTAAAGAAATGTCTTGTGTCATGCACATTTAGGCTGTGATTACATCCAACGGTTTTTTAACGGATAAATATAAATATATCCAGAAACTCCGAGAGGACAGGTAAGTAGTGTTCATATCCTTTTGTTTTATACATATTGTCTCATCTTGGATTTGATGATTTAAAGCTTCAATTGGAGTTCTTAATTGTAGTTATATAGAATATGCTCCACCAATGTAATTGATAGGGCATGTCTATAAATGCATAAAATGCTAATTTTTTTTCCTTGAACTATATAGCGTTGTTCAGGTGCATAAAAACACATGAAAACTTGTGTATAAGGAAGCAAAAGTACAAAAATCTTGTCACTTAGGCAGACACATTTGTTCTTTTTGTACATGATGATTTTACACTTATTTATTCAAAGAAAATATAAGCATGTTCATCTTTTATGTGGGACTTATAGGTTTTAGTTGCAGGTTTGAACTTTCATTTCTTATTATGCTTAGGAAAGTAGGTCATGGTGTAGAAACAGAAAAAGAAACAATGATGCCAGAAGATGATGGGAGGTAACTTCCACTGGGAATTCCTATTAGGAGGAGGGTACTTCAAAAAAGTTGATAAAATAGTTGAGAGAATAGTTCTCTTAGAAAATGCTTAGTTAAAGTCCTTAGCTCCTTAACTGACTGCTGCACTGCAGGGAGTCTGAAAACATTGACATTATTTAGGAATGCTTTCCTGCTGGTGGTTGTACTTGATTTGTGTCTGTAGCTACTCCTTGTTCTACATTTAACAAAATAACAATATAAACCCTGAACTATATGATACACAATGACTAGGTAACTATTACTTCAGAAAGATAGAAATGGGAAAAATAAAGCAAGCAAAATCAAGTGTCATTTTTTTCCCCAGTGGTTCTTCCTATAAGAAGTAAGGGAAGATTCTGTAGAAATGACTTTCCCATTGGTTAATTTGCTATAGCTACTTGACTGAATGTAGCAACAAAATACTTGGAACCGCAAGAACATTTCATTCTTTGAAAAGCGAAGCTAGCTCTATAACCACATAGGAGTGCTTGTACCGGGAAAACTTTCTCTGTGTGTGCTTTCATAGCTCTATCTTTGGAGTATTATTGATTTTATTTCTTCTACTTCTAATATTAATTGCATGTGTGTGTGAAATGGCAAATCATTGTAATACCTTATTATGCATTCTTAGTTAACATGTTTCATGTGGCATCAGGTCTATTTGATTGCAGGAGCTAGGATTTCCTGTCTTATTTCTTATTCCAAGAAACTGATAGTGAAGATTGCATCTTGAAGGGAAATTTGCTTTATTTTGAATCCCATCTTATTCTAATGTCCTTTCTTTACTTGAAAGAGTAAATGTTAATCAAAAGTCTGGGGTTTATGGTGCTGCTGATGTAGACAAAATTAGAATCTGAAAGTCAATTTTTAAAAACAGTATATTTGATCATTTTCTATTTTCTCATAAAAATGCTGTTTTAATCCCATAAACTGCAGAAAGCATAATCAGATAAATATATTGTAATAGAACTGAAGAATAGTAGTTTTTTAGAAAGAGGAATATTTTAATGAGCTATCTTTACATATTTTGAGGATTAAAAGGGCAATGATATTTTATATTTATTTTTAGCCATTTATTATGTATGGAAAGATTCATGGATTAAACTTTGAGAGACATTCTGACCTAAAAATTCCAAGAACAGAGTCATCAGTCTAAGTCCTTGGCATCAGGATATTTCTCTGGGTTAATAATTGTTGATTCAAAAGATATTACATGACTATCATCTACTTTCAAAGCAAAATCCAGTGAATATTAATGGGTTTATAAAGTTGGACAAGGCTTGCCATTTCATTAGACTTATAGTTTGTAGGAAATGAAGCTATCTTCCCAAAAGGTGTAAGTTTTAACAAAATAAACCACTCAAGAATTTAAATCCTTTCTCATACTTGTTTTGGCTTCTATATTTATTTATTTATTTATTTATTTATTTATTTATTTATTTTTTGCCAGTCCTGGGCTTGAGCTCCGGCCTGAGCACTGTCCTTGGACTTTCTCAAGGCTAGAGATCTACCACTTGAGCTTCAGCACCACTTCCAGCTTTTTTCTATGTTTGTGGTACTGAGGAATCGAACCTGGGCCTTCGTGCATGCTAGGCAAGCACTCTACCACTAGGCCAAACTCCCGGCCCCTTGGCTTCTATATTTAAACCAGGTTATAGCTTCAGCTCTTCTCACCTGACCCTAAAGATATATGAAAAATAATTTCTACTAGATATGAAATGGCTCTCCTGTTCAAATTATTGTCTCCTTGGATTGTTGTGAGAAGTGAATAAAGTTTCCATTAGATAGCCCCCTAACGTGATTTTTGAATCTTGTCCTCTAGGACAAAGCTAAGAACAAAGTTGCTCCATAGAGCATAAATAAATAAATGATCCAGCCCTTCCTTACTATTGGGTATTTATGGAAATCTATAGACCTCAGGCTTCTTAGAGCTATCAGGATGTGTTGTTTTATTACAAAAATATGAAATAAGTAATGAAATACATCAATGTAGCAAACTCTTGTTTTGTTTCTTATTTGTAAGTAATTGGAGAAACATTGTGACTTCACAGTCTAAGTTTTGGATTGATATGAGGACCATATAATTTTGTTAGGTAGAAAGAAATTAAATTTCCCTCTTTTTTTTTTCCTCCACAGAGAACATTTTCAGTCATTTTCAATGAATACCAAGAAAAAGGTGTTGGTTCTTGGATCTGGCTATGTATCTGGGCCTGTATTAGAATACCTGTCAAGAGACTGTAATATAGAAATAACAGTAGGTAATTATATCTCCCCCCATTTTTCTTTACAGTCTCCCTCCCAATTTTTTTTTGTGGGGCTTGAATTCTGCCTGGGTGCTGTCCCTGAGCTCTTCAGCTCAAGACTACCACCCTATCCATGAGCCAAGCCCCTCTTCCCATTTTCTAGAGGTTAATTGGAGATAAGAGTCTCGGGTCCTTTTGTGCCTGGGCTGGTTTTGAAACTAGGATTACAGGCGTGAGCCACCACGGCTGGCTTCCCATCCCAATTTTATAACATACTTATTTGGTAGAATTTAGATGACCCTTTCATTTCTATATGTGAATATTTGTGATTTTTAGAGATATTCAAAAGTGTATTACTCTTTTTGCCATGGAATGGAAATATATAGATTGTTTGATCCCTGCAATAGGCTCTGACATGGAGAATCAAATGAAACAGTTAAGCAAGAAATACAATATTAATCTGGTTAACATTAATGTTGGCAAACATGAAGAAAGGCTGAACTCCTTGGTGGCATCTCAGGATCTTGTCATCAGGTATTTGGAAAGAACAAGTTCTGTGTGTTTTTTGTTGTCTCCCTCTCCCCCCCCCTCTATTGAGGGGGATCTGGTATGACCTCATATATTGGTGATGGTAAATAATGCTACAATGAACATGGTTATATTTCAGACAAGTGCCTAATAGCCAAAATGTACTTTGAGCTAAATATATTAAGCAAAAATAAACCCTGAAAGAAATGACAATCCAATTAATAACTGTGCTAATGACTTAAAGTGAGATGTCTCAGAAGAAGAAATAAGAATGGCCAATAGACATATGAAGAAATGTTCAACATCTCGAGCCATGAAAGGGATGCAAATCAAAACTACCCTAAGAGTCCACCTCACCCCAGTTAGAATGGCCAATATTAAGAAAAGGAACAATAACAAATGCTGTCCTGGATGTGACCAAAAGGGAACACTATTTCACTGTTGGTGGGAATGCAAACTTGTTTAACAACTCTGTAAAGTAACATGGATGTTCCTCCAAAGACTAAAACAAAGAGCTTCTCTATGACCCAGCAATTCTACTCCTGGTTATTAGCGGATAGAGCACAAAGACATCTGCACTAAAGCTTTCAGCACCGCCATGTTCACTGTTGTCACTTCTATTTTCTCTTTTTCTCCTCCACTTTCCTTCTGTCTTCTTGCTCTCTCCTCCTTCTTTTTTCATAAAGCTTTAAATTTAAGCATGTAGTCACCATGTGTAGAAAATATAAATGTGGTAGGGCTTTGTGATACATGCCTGCAATTCTAGCACTAGGCAAGGAGGGGAGCTGAGGTAGGAGGATCTTAAGTTTGGGTCAAATAGACTACACGGTGAGAGCCTGACTAAAACATAAACAAAAATATGAACATGTAGCACAATGAATTTCCACAAAGTAAACACATTCTGTAACCAACTTTGACACCAAGAAATAAGATATTGCTGGGTGTTGGTGACTCACACCTATAATCCTAGCTACTTCAGAGGCTGAGATCTGAAGATCACAGTTAAGCCAGCTCAGGCACAGCAGTCAATGAAACTCTTATCTCTAACCAGCAAAGAAAAAGGGAAGTAGAGGTGTGACTGAAGTGGTAGAGTCCCAGCTTTGAGTGAAAAGGGCAAATGAGAGTCTGAGTTTCTGCCACAGCCCTGCCTCCCCTCACAAAAAAGAAATAATCAATTATACTCAAAAGCCTTGCTCATGCCTCTCTATTCGCTAACCCTATACTCAAAGTAAGTGCTGTTTTCTTTTCTGATATACAGGTCAGTTGGTTCTGTTTCCAGAGTTCATAACTTCACAATCATTCCAAATACATTTGTGGCTACCTTCATTTATTTAACATTGATGACTGTGGGAGTCTTTTCTTATTATTTGTAGTTGGTTCATTCTTATTTCTGTGTAGTATTCTGCTGTATGAATGTATCATGATTAGTTATTTGACTATTGGTAGATATTTGAGTTATTTCTGGGTTTTGGCTGGTCTGCATGTACAGAAGTCATATCCTCTTCTTAAGGTCACATTCAAAATGAATAAAATATTCTTTATTGTCTTAAAAAGTAAAGATGAACATCCAATAGGTTCTTGGCATACTGTCAATGCAGATAATACCAAACCATTTTTAAGTATGATTAGTTTCTTAAATTTTCCACACAGGGAAGAATTTGTTCTGTAGCTCATGGGAAGTTTTCTCTCTTTTAGCTTGTTGCCTTATGTGTTGCATCCCATTGTAGCCAAGGCTTGCATCATAAGCAGAGTTAACATGGTCACTGCAAGCTACATCACACCAGCACTGAAAGAGTTGGAAAAGAGGTATGTTTCAGTCATTGACAGCTATGTAACTTTCCTGAGGGACACATTTCCTCTTTCAGATCTGATATTTCCCGTTTCCCCTTCCCAGCGTTGAAGAGGCTGGCATCACAGTCATCGGCGAGTTGGGCTTGGACCCTGGGCTTGATCATATGCTTGCCATGGATACCATTGATAAAGCCAAAGAAGTGGGAGCCTCGGTGAGCAGAGTTCATGAGAGGACTTGAAAGGCCTTGCTTTGTTTTTTGGGACTAACCTTTCTGTGATTCTGGTTAAAGATGCTGTTATAGCTTACTTTTCAGCCAGGAATTTCGAATCGAACTTTGTAAGTGCAGACATGTCTGTGAAGTAAGGCAACATTGAAGTCTTGGATGGTAGCATTTTCACTTAAAAATATTCTTAGATGGGATATAATGTAAGCAAGTTTGACTTTTAGCAGTGAGCAAAAGTAATCTTCAAAATATCATCCATCTGTTTGAGTAGTAAAGTATATATGCTAATAGGTTCTTTTCTTTGTCATATACCTAAAATACACCTCTGAATTAAAAAAATGTGTCTGATTTTAAGGCTCTATATTTGAAAGCTTGAATAATTTAAAAATGACACAATATTATAACAAATTTATTCCTTCAATGACTTAATATACTATTTTTTTCTCATTCATAGTTTACCACTCCTCAATTCTTGATTCTTACAGATTGAATCTTATATTTCCTACTGTGGTGGGCTTCCAGCTCCTGAACATTCAAACAATCCTTTGAGATATAAATTCAGTTGGAGTCCTGTGGGAGTTTTGATGAACGTAATGCAGCCTGCTTCCTACCTACTGAATGGAAAGGTAGGGGACCATCACTGAGACAGTAGAAGTATAGCCCATTAACAACTGCTTAGGCCCAACCTTTCTCCCTCATGCAAAATCCTCTGACCAATGCTCTGCTGCCTGTACCTCCCTTTCTTGTCCTTCCCCATGTGTATTTTCTGTCTCATTTAGTGTCCTTCATTCTCTCCAACAAAGCTGGTGCACCTTCTTCCCTTCTTTCTTTTATTGCCAGTAGTTCTGAAAAATACCGTTCTCGTTTGGATTGATCTTTTGATCTATTTGGATATGATGTGCAGATTGAATACATGTTGGACTTTGGGTGAGGTACCAATGGTTGTCAAACTGAATGAAGTTCTTGGTCCCAGATAATTCACAGCCAGGCTGAGAATTGGCTGTTCAAAATGGGGATTTCTTGCCCAACTACTATATAACAGAACGTAAGAACTCTCTTTATGACAATGAAGAAACAGTGGCTTTTCTTAGATTGCAAGTCAGGAAAGGTGGATGCTAGAGTAAGTGACTATAATTTTCTTAACTATGCTGATGTGCTACAAACAGGCATGCAAGAAGATAGTTGGTTTAGTTTAGGTGACTGGGCTGGGTAGCGGTGGGTGGAGAAGGAAAAGCAATGGGGAAGACGATGGGTTCCATCAGAGCACACTCACTTCAAAACATTCTAATTTGTCAGAATTTTAAGTTTTCTTTCCATCTCCCCAAGTGAATCTCTTGGGTGCTGAATTTTAAAAGGAATGAATTAGTTTAAAGATTCGCAGAGCAGTATGTACAACACTAGTAAACAAAACAGGACATACACTGCTGATCATGAGAAAAAACATGGCATGTCACAAGGTAAGAAGGGAGATACCCAAATTCTGCTCCAAGTAGGGCCTTCTTTGCAGCATCACCAAAGGCCAGGCAATTGGGAAGTCCACTGGGCTCCAGCAGTCTGGATGGATAATGTGAGCACTGACATTCCATCCAGTTTTACATTTCTGGACCAGGTGTGTGCCAGAATTGCAGTTTGAGTTCCACCAAACCCTCATCCTTCATGTGACACATAGCCTATTTCTTGTTACATTTTGATTGCTTCTTCTACCTTTTGGAGATAGCTTCTTCAGCCTTTTCTTGGGAGGGAAAAGACTGTTTGATGTAAACTAATAATGTTTTGCATAGAAAAATTCTTTGTCCATTTGGATAAGATGCTTATTTTTAGATGGCCATATAAGTGATAAAGATGAGAATGAAAGAGTCAGTGCTACATGCCCAATGGAAAAAGCCAGAAATTGAATGCTGTCATTGGGCTTGGCTCTGTGCCCTTTCATTGTGTAGGTGAACTTTAGCCAAAGAGGAACATAATAACATAATAATAGCTTTGTTTTTGGTACTAGGTTTGGATCTGGGCTTGCTTGGGTTGCCTGCTGTTTTGGCATCCTACCACACAAGACATACCTATAGCCAAGCTTTTTTTTTTGCTGGCTACTTTGTAAACAGAAGATAGTGTCTCACAAACTTGTTTCTTCAGACTTGTTTCAAACCCAGATCCCTCAGATCTCAGCTTCTTAAATAGCTAGGATGACAGGTGTGAGCTATTGGCATTTAATAGTAATAGCAGATTTGTAGTGATCTTTCAGTATGACTTAATGAAGTCAAATACATTGTCATTTCATTCACAGGAGATTAACGGGTATGCCATAAGTCTTTAGCAAATATGAACTGCATAAAGAAAAGATAGGTTTTAAAGCCTCAGGGAAAAAAGTAAAAAAAATAAGCAGTCATTTTGAAGCAGCAAAAATCATAGCTATTGAAGTTTATCGCTTTTCTTCTGAACTCTTTTTGAAAAGAGTGCTGTTTTGCATTTCCCACACTTTGAAAGATCTGAAAAGAAAGCATGATGTTTCTCTTTTCTTTGCGAAAAAGATACTGTTTTCAAGGTCCTGCTTAAGATATCCTCTTGTGGATGGAGCTTTTCCTGACCACTCCACCTTCCCTTCTCTATTCTTTAGTGGAAACTCAATCAAAGTGCTAGATGCCAGCATTGTCTAGGTCTAAGAGTTTTCCAGGGGCTGTATTATTCACTCAGCAATTCAAGTGTATCTGCCTGTGTCCCAAGACACATTGTTATACTTTTAAAAAATCCTCTCTTGTATTCTCTTTTCTTGCCCCCATCACCCTGTCCAATGATGGAGCAAACGTCAAGTATTTCACTGGATTATAGCAGGAGAGATATATGACCTCAATTAGACAACGACCTGTGAATTAGTACCTATCTTTTTGTCCTACATCCTTGCAGTAAGTTTCATCCACAGATACTATTTTTAGCTTCTGATTTCTCTTAAATCTAATCGCCTTCCATCTCTCTGGAGGCAGGGATTCATTACTTATCTAATTCTCTTTACAGGTGATGGTATGCTTTCTTGAGGTGAAAAGTAGAATTCTACACGGCAGAGCTTCTCAGTGCCTGCTTTAGTCTCTTGTCCAGCAAACAGTACTTGATCTACTAGACACACTTGTTCATGTGTGGCTACACATGAAAATAAACCTACCTTCCTTCCTTCCTTTCTTCCTTCCTTCCTTCCTTCCTTCCTTCCTTCCTTCCTTCCTTCCTTCCTCCCTCCCTTCCTTCCTTTCTTCCTCCCTCCCTTCCTTCCTTCTCAAACCACTGAAATATAATTCAATGCCAGAGCTAGACAAAATGACAACAATATCCTAAGCATAGGATGCTTAGGATAAATGCTGTGTGTAAACTTTGGAAGGCTTAGAGAAAGCATTGTAAAGTATGAGAATGCATTAGCTGGACAATGGGATGTTGGCTACAGTGGTTTTATTCGTTTACTTCCAGAGCTCTGTGAGGTTCTATTGTGTAAGTAACTTGGATAAACCCACAGGGGGAACAATGAGTTGGGGTCCCACATGTTCCTTTCTATCATCTCAGGTTGTGAATGTGGCAGGAGGAGTCTCTTTTCTTGATGCCGTCACTTCCATGGATTACTTTCCTGGCCTGAATCTGGAGGGTTACCCTAACAGAGACAGTACTCAATATGCAGAGATCTATGGGATTCCATCTGCCCACACTTTACTGAGGGGTACACTGAGATATAAGGTAAATGTTGTATTTTAGACTAAACATATTATCAGTTTGAATGTTAAGTGGTATGTATGTTTAATTTTTCTATAGTAATCAAAATAATTAAGACAGTGAACCAAGTGGAAACTTATTTTCTCAGGAAACTTTTGATTGAAAATGTCTGGTGATAGATACATAAGGACATATAGGATGAGGCTAAATGAAAGGACCTCCAGGATATAGAAACAAGAGCCATATAATGTGTGATAGTTGTTCTTAATGTACTATGTTGTCCCTTGGTTATCTCATATTTTTACAGTATTTTACCTTGATATCTGATATATTGTGTACATATTTATTTGTTTATTTGAAATAGGATAGGGAAGGGGGAAAACAAGATAAGGGGAGGGAAATGGGGACAAAAACATGAGAAAGGGTAACAATGTTTGTGAAGTAATGCATCTTCTATCTGGTGAATATAATGTAACCCTTCTATTAATTACAATAAAATATAATAAAAAAGAAAAGTAAAAAAAGAAAAGAAAATGTCAGGTGAGCCAATTCAAAAACAGCAAGTGGTTTATTGACTCATTAGAGATTGGGGCAGACAGACAGGAGGTTGTTGTCAGCTGTACTGAGATTTGGGGTTAGGCAACCTCTCCAACTCCTAGCTTTCTCTTTGTTTCCTGGCCCTACCTTCCAGTGGGCACAGCAGTCTCAAGTTCCACACTGTGCCAGGGAAGTGCCAGTTTCTTATGGCCCATCAATTCCAACTCCACTTGGAAGAATAGACTTTAGGTATCTCCAATAACTAAAATTTTGATTTTTTTGTGTCATTAGCTGAGATTTACCTCTGAGTCTAGTGAAATAAATGTGTCAGTCAGCTTTGGCCTTTGTTGTATGCCCCTAGAGCTTAAGATGGAGTCACCAGATTGGAAACATAAACTAGGGCTCAGGAAGGGCTTACCCTTTCCACTTATCCTGGCCAAAATTGACTCAGAATATTAGGGGGGTGAGGTAGGTTTCCTCAAAGCAAATTACAGCTGCAAAATAGGGGATTCCATTCTAGGAGCACAAAACTAATGTTCACTGTACATTTAGTCATCATAAAAAACTTAACTATAAGTATGATCAAAGAACTCCCAAAACAAGGCTTGGAACAACTGATTACATAAAGCAATTTATATTGTGTGCTCAATTACGATGGTGTTTTGGGAAAATAGCTCTGTTCTTCAGCCTAATAAATATGCCTATTTCTTGTGTATAAAATAAAAAGTATGATCAAATTAAGATGACCAATGTCATAAGTTCTTAGCATAGCAATTGTCTTCTCCCTCCCTTTCCCTATATGTTTTATGGTAGTAAATGTTTGTCAGTAGAGTAGATTATCTGCTTTGAGGGGGAGATTATTCTTGTTCTCCTATTATATATCAAACCAGGGAAAGTGACATGGTCTCATTTGTAGATAACTGATCTAGCATGCTTGAAGTTCTGGGTTGGATCCTCAGAACGACAAGTAAAATGAAGAAAGAGCAAAACTGACTCTTAAATCAAATTGCATTGTGCTGAACTGATAGGTAAAGACCCAATTTTTCCAGGCCAGTGGAAGTACCAAGTTGTGGCTCTTCCTTCTGAAGGTGGAGCTGATTGTACCCTTATCAAAAAATGCAAAGTACTGTTTTCTAAATTAGTTATAAAAAATAGATCTATCTCTTCAAAAGCAAGCTTAAAATTTGTCTTCCTGTGAAAATATTCATGTAGTGCTTATTTATTTTTATTGTAGGGGTATTCCAAAGCTTTGAATGGATTTATAAAGTTGGGCCTGATAAGCAGAGATTTAAACCCTGCCCTACAACCTGAGGCCGATCCTCTCACATGGGTAAGTGACTCCAGAATCTTATAGAGTGGTTTTGGGAATGGCCTAGTGTGAGCTTTGCTTTGTGCAAGCAAAAGAACCCTCTGTAGCTGATGAAGTTAAGTCTTAACAATCTTCCTCCTCTTTGGTAAAGGAGGAGGCAATGGGCTATTGTACCAGGCCTGCTTCCTGTACCAACTTGTGTCACTGGAGTATTCCTTTAGCCCAGCAAAGAGTTCAAACCTCTGTCTTACTCTGTATACTTCCAGTTGAATAAATGATAACAGGCATAAATTGGGCCCTGTATATATGATGGTCTAGGTGATTCTGGTGTATCACTGAACTGGACTCTCGAAATTCTAAACCCTGTCAGTCTTCTCATTTGGCCATTAATAACCATGAATAATTTGTTCCACATATATATATATATATACAATTTGTATTTATGATGATAATTACAAGGTATTAAACCCATTAATTAGAGTGTCAGTGTTGGGAAAGATTTGGAACTTGCAACTAAGTGTAAAGTAGAGATTTCATTAATGAACTTAACATTTTTGTGCCCATATTATGAAAAACATGTTAGAAATGTATCATGATGGGAAACGATCCAATTTTTTTATTAAAGAATTTTTTAACATTGATTTTTACATCATGTTTCAAATGACATGTTTAACAAATAAGTATTCAAGAAGGAATCTCCATTTACAGTCATTGGCACTTAGATTTTAGAACATAATCAAAATTAGGCTGAGGGTTTGTATGTCAAAGATACATATTAATCTATGTAATAAAATATTATGTCTATAGAGCTATAAGTTTTTTTATGTCTATGTAGTTATGTTTATATTTCCAGTACCATGTCCATAGCATTGGGCATGCAACTTTTGAGTCCTCACTCTTGTACTGTGTGGATCTAATAGCCACATATTAAGGATACCATGTGTCTTTTGTTCCTTTGGTCTTGACTTGTCTCACTCAACATAATTTGCTCTAGATTCATCCACTTCCCTGCAAATGCCATTATTTTATCTTGTCTTTTGGCTATGTAGTATTCCATTATATATATATACATACGTATATGTATATATATATATTCTCACATTTTCTGTATCCATTTATCTGCAGTCGGGCATTTGGATTGTTTCCATCACCTGGCTATTGTGAATAGTGCAGAGATAAACATAGCTGAGCAGGTGTCCTTATCATATCTTGGATTATGATGTTCAGGGTAAATGCCCTGATCCAATGTTTTAAGGTTTTTTTTTGTATACTTTTGAGCCTTTGCAATCTGAGTTTTACCTATCACAGACTTACTTTTTAGACAGGAGCAAATATCTGTAGGGGTTGAGGTAGCTGGGATAAAAAAGTTGGTACAGAAAATTTTAAGAGTCATTCTAGTATGTTGATAGTTATAGTCTAGAACAAAACCTTTTTTTTTTTTTGTCCAGGATGTGATTACAAATGCCCTAAGCTTTATGGGCCATACATTTTCTTTAGAATGATTCAGTACTGCTGTAGAAAGTATGTAAATAAATGATTATGATTGTGTTGTAATAAAATTTCTATTAAATGAAACAAACAAAAAAAACCCTGCCAGGCACTAGTCGCACATGCCTGTGATTCTACCTATTCAGGAGGCTATCTTTCAATCATGGTTTGAAGCCAGCATGGGCAGGGGAGGCTATGAGGCTCTTATCTTCAATTAACCACCTAAAAACTGGAAGTGGAATTTTGGGTCCAAGTGGTAGAGTTCTAGCCTTGAAGAACCAAGGCTCTGAGTTCAAGCCCCATAGACCAACAAAAACCAAAACCAAAAGCTTAGGTGATGAATCCTACGTGACCTTTGAGTTCCTGGAACATGGCTCTTTGGGACTCTGGAAGAAGTCTTGGTTAGAATGCGGAAAAAGCTGTGTTCACTGTCCAAGTGTTCTTTTGAGATATTCCATGCCAAGGCTTTCTTATCTCTTAAACCTACACAAGAACAATGGTTGTTACTAGGAACCAGAATAGTAATCCTTCCACTTTATCTTGGCCAAAATTGATGTAAAAGATGAGGAGGATGGTTGAAAACAATGATGGAGAGGATACATGGAGACACAAAAATAACGTACTACCATTTTCTCTGTTTCTTGAGTTTTTCTTGCTGAAATATCATTCTAGGTGTGTAGGTGTGCATATGTGTGTGTGTTATGTTACAATATGATATTTTTCATTGTTTCTAATGAAAACATGAGGTGAACTTGAGGGCCAGTGTCTTAAGAAGATAATATCTCAGCGACCGTGTTTTGATTATACTACGAATTGTATTTTTTCGTTATTTTTACAACCAGAAACAACTCCTCTGTGACCTAGTTGGGATTTCACGCTCTTCTTCATGTGAAGTGCTTAAAGATGCTGTCCTTACAAAGCTGGGAGGGGACCAAACCCAACTGGAGGCTGCAGAATGGTAGGTATCCATCTTTCAGTTTAGAGACAAAAGAAATTGGATCCATGATTACTTTGTCTTTTTCAGGGAAAGGAAGGTTGAGATACAGCCAAGCATTTTATATGTACCTTTAATTAATCACTGTATCTTAGCCAATTAATGGTCCTTCGTTGGCCCATTCTAGAAACGTTCTAATTTGCCGTGTAGGTGTTAGAAAATACATGAACAGATCAACTCAATGACACTTGTAGTCTGGAAAATACTGTGCTTAGGATAGTGGCAAACAGTTGTAATTTCAGCTATTCAGCAGGCTGGCAAAGATTGGAAACAACAGTTTGAGGCATAAAAGTTTGTATGACTCCTCAACTATGAATGGTGGCACACACTTGTCATTACTGATAATATGGGGAAGTGTAAGTATAAAGATACCAGCCCAGGCCTTCCTGAGCAGAAAACAAGACACTGTTTAAAAACTATCAATCAAAAAAGAGGCTGAGGGCATGGCTCTGTGGGTAAAGTGCCTACTGGCAAGTGAGAAGTTCTAACTTCAACCCGAAGTATTGTTAACCAACAATAACAACAACAAAATCAAGCTGACCTGGTGCTACATACCTGTAAATCCCAACGGTGTGGGAGGATTAGAGTGCAAGGTCACCTCCAGCCCAAAACAACATACTATCCAAAAAATAACTAAAGCGAAAGTGATGGGAGACTTGGCTCAACTGGTAGAGAATCTGCTTAGCTAGCATGAGGTCCTGAATTTAAACTTCAGTACCTTTGAAACCATCATCATCATCATCATCATTAGGAAAAATACTGTGAAGCATTTTCCTGCTCATTTCTTGTATAAAATGGAATTCTTTTATGTTCTAATATTACACTACTCAACTACTGCAAAACATTCAACCCATATGACTGCCACACACTGGATATTGTTAATATGGAAGAGCTCCTCTAAATGAACCTCTCATGAAGTATATTACATGAGTTTCCAGTGGATCATCTCTGTTCAGCTTCATGGAACAATGTCTGGGGGAGTCTGATGATGATCTTGAGGTTAAAATATTGCTGTTATTGTTATTTTACAATTTAACAGAGTCCTTGAAGTTGGAAAATGACCTTGTGATTTTGCACTTTCGAGATAAAAATTCAAGGAGTTCATTTCTTCTCCCCAAAGCAGAACACAGCAAGGTCTTGAACTAATTCAGTCAGCGCTTGTGTTTTGCAGGTTGGGCTTACTTGGGGAAGATCAAGTCCCTCAGGCAGAATCCATTGTGGATGCACTCTCCAAACACTTGGCCTTGAAGCTCTCCTATGGTAGGCCCTGGGTCCTGGCTCAACACCTCTGAAGGCATCAGAAGAGAGTCAATGCAGTTAGATGGTCAGGTTGGGGTCGGGGCAGTGGAGCCATGCAGTAGGGATGGCATGTGTGATGTGAAGGGAAGGTCCTTGGGCTATTTTTCCAGAGGGAAGAATCTGAAAATTCTTAGGTAGAAATGAACTGGACTATTATGGGAAAGGAAAGAAAAAGTTTCACTTTTATCACATAAGTGCCAAATGGAGCAAATGTGTATTCTCTACAACAATGTCTTTTAGATGTTAAGGGATATAATTGGAGTCTTCAATTCCTTCAGTTGTTGATTGGTCTATGGACCAAAAACTACTATGATAAATAATTGTCTAATGTCTGTACATCATCAGAAGAAAAGCTTGTGATGGAAGGGCCAAGGATAGGAGGTGAAATTTAGTATTTGACTTATAAGGATCATAACATTTTCAGATATCTTTGTTTTTAAGGCCCTGAAGAAAAAGATATGATCGTGATGAGAGACAGTTTTGGAATCAGACATCCTTCTGGACATTTAGAGCACAAAACTGTTGATCTAGTGGTTTATGGAGATTTCAGTGGATTTTCGGCAATGGCTAAAACTGTGGGTTTCCCCACTGCCATGGCAGCCAAAATGTTACTGGATGGTAAGTGCTGCTTGTTTAAGGGCTGGTGGGTGTCCATACTAATGCTCCCAAGTCAATTAGTGTCTGGGCATCAAATTACTACCCTTGATCTCTGGCATTTAGCAATATTTATGACAATTCTTGTGAGGAGACCACCTGTGGGGAATAAAGAACATAGGCTATGGAGTTAGACTTGATTTTCACTCCACCCAGTCTCCAGAGAGCTGAATGACGGAGCACAAGTTACACAGCATGCCTCTGTAAAAGCCTCATCTTAAATGTCCTATCTCTAAGCCATACGCTTATTGCGGCACTTGAATGAAACAGCATAGAAACCTGCTATCAGAGAGCCCTGCTGGAGATGTTAAAACTCTTCCTTTCCTTGTTTGTTTTTCTACTTTGGGAATGGTTGTTCTGAAATAGCAGAGAATATTCAGTCACAGGATATCAAGGATATAGACTTTATCTTAATGTATTATCTATACTCCATGAATATTTTCAGATACATTCTCGTTGATTTACAGTGGGGTACTGTTTGAATTAACTCATCCTAAGAAAATGTGAGGTTGAAAAAGCACTGAGCACAGCTGATCTCATGAACATCATAGCTTAGTACACAGTGTATGTACAGTCTTGGTTGTTTACTTACTGTCAAGTTTAGTTTCATGGTGGCCTGGTAGCTGGCCCTGGTAGCTGTACTTGTTGTCTGGCATCTTGAGATAGCATCCTACAGTGTATGATACTCTAGGATCATATACTAGTATCACTAGTCCAGAAAAAGATCATAATCTGAATTCTAAGTACCTTCTGTATAAAATGCATGTTGCTTTTATACCCTAGAAAAGTTGAAACATACTATTTTCCACCATTTTAAGAGATACTCAGATGACCAGATTGGTTTTAGTTCACTGTGGTAGGAATTACTGCAGCTACATGCACAGATTGTCAGACCATACTCACACACATCTGTAATTTTCATCCTAAAGTAACCCATTTCCTTTACAGAGTATTGGCTAAGTAACCATTGAATAGGGTACATTCAAGCAACTATTAAGTAGTGTCTGGGCCTACAGTTCACATAGGCTGTGAAAGCTGCTGGGTTGATATGTTCTCTGCAGAGATAGTCTTTGAAAAACAATAATAATCTGTTTTCTTCCAGGTGAAATAGAAGCTAAAGGCCTAATGGGACCTTTTACAAAGGAGATCTATGGGCCAATATTAGAGCGGATTAAAGCAGAAGGCATTATGTATACTACACAGAGCACACTCAAGCTATAATTTTGTTTGTATCATTGCAGGCAGAATGGCTCTCAACATTTGCACAACAAACATGCTTACTTATATGCTGTGTTTTATAGCGTGAAGCATGACCTATTTTGATGTGTCAATAATATGGTGGTTTTGAATATAAATCTTTAATTTGACAATGTTCAGAATAGGAGAGGCCAGTCATTAAGAGAGAACTTTAATAATATTATCATGTATTATCATATGTGCATAAAATGATAATGATCATATTTTGTTAACTTATTGTGTCTCTTTTATCTTATAAAACACATTTTCTTATAATCACCATATGTAGTTTCACTGCTTTAGAAGATTCTCATATTTTATTTTTGTATTTTTCAAATTGTTTCTGTTAGATATCTTAGATTACTTATGTATAAGTCTATGTCAAATGCTGTTATGATTATTGTAAAGTTATGATTTATTTAGTAAATTTATCACTTAAATTTTCTCTTGAGTGTTTGGAAAATGGAATTAATAATCCATGTATTAATTCACTAAGAACACAAAAAGTAACCAAATCCAGTATCCTTTCTTTTAAAAACACTCAACAAATAAAAAATAAGTGAAAAGTAAATGAACTTTCTCAACCTGATTTTAAAAAAATCTATGAAAAATCCACAGCTTGTATCATTCACTTAAGATATAGCTCATTAATGTTGCATAGACTGTGCTAGATGTATACAAGATTAATAAAGGAGAAAAATTACTCTTTCCATGATATTTACATACTAAATAAGGACATAGGCAGGAACAAAGGAATATAAAATAAAGGTTCAGAAAACACCAAGTGTTCTGAAGAAAAATAAAACTAGATTAAAGGATGGGGAGGGGGGCTGGGAGTTTGGCCTAGTGGTGGAGTGCTTGCCTAGCATGCACGAAGACCTGGGTTCGATTCCTCGGTACCCCACATACATCGCAAAAAGCCAGAAGTGGTGCTGAGGCTCAAGTGGTAGAGAGCTTGTCTTGAGAAAGTCCAAGGACAGTGCTCAAGCCCTGAGCCCAAGCCAAAGACTGGCAAAAAAAATATAAATAAATAAAGCATGGGGACGGCACTAATCCCCATTCCAGAGGGCTGTACTTACCGAAGGGCTTCGTGTTTTAATAACTGTGGCCTTAGGGATAAGGATTCAGACATGTAAATTCTGGGACACATGAACATTCAGGCCATGATTCCTTCAGAAGCAAAAGAAATATACAAAAGTTCTAGTAAACAGTTAAGACTAAATATTTAAGGAACAGTAGGAAACTATTTTGCTGTGGTTTCCTACAAATAATTTTTTTCATTAAAAAAGCCCCACTTAAGAATCATAATTCTTTTTTACTTACTTCCCTTCCTCTATCCCTTTCTACTCTTATCTATCTCATCTCCCCACTTTTTGGCCACACATACTCTGACACAAAATTTCATAAGCATATACAAATGAATGGCAAGAGTTATATTTATTTTTGCAATTCCTTGGATAAAAACCATTGAAACAACATTTGGTAAGTAGTTAATCTCAAAAAATGTCATTCAAAGCAAGTGTATATTTATTTGACACAAAAGTTAAAATTACATGCTGAAACAGAGTTAATTGCTTAGATAACATGACAGTATCAGCAGACTTGGAGAGTACAACCATATAAGGAACCAAACCATTAAACTAAACAAGTACACAGAACTAGAAAACAGACTCAGTAGTAAAATAGAAAAATCTACAATTATAAATATAAATTTGGTCCATGGACACACTAGAGCAATATGTACAGTAAGTATCAGATTATCCCTACTTTAGGTCAATAAAATGATCCTTAAATGTTGAATATAGGGAACAAAGAGTTCTTTTATGGTCTACTAATTAAGTTACATTTCTTGCCAACATAATGCCTGCTACAAATACAGCTCAAAAATTGGACACACACACACACACACACACACACACACACACTCCTCCAAACATTTTCTGTAGTTTGGAATTCCTAAAATCTACAAATTGGTAATTTCTGTTAAGATCAACATGGAGAAAAAATTCCATATTTCCATTCTTAGAAATACTGCAAAATTCAATCATTTTAGTTCAAACATGATAAGTGAATTACAAGAAGTCTTTCAGAAAGGCACACGTTGTTAATGATGTAAATTTGGCAGCAAGTTCCTATGTCATGAAAGTTACTGTCAGGTGTGGGAGGTGAACGGATAATAGAACTGACTCAGTCCTTTAATCTGAGAAAGAGAAAAACATTGCTGAGATGTGGGCTTTCCCACTCTTTCTGCCTTAAACTAAAGACTCTAAGCTCTCAGCTATATTTCTATCAGGCAAAGCTGCACCATTACTGTCCAGGGAGGTGGATGGATTCTCTTCCTGCCTTGTGCTGACAAGGCTAAGGACCACTTTGTAGAGAAACTGGTAGTGCTCCTAGAAAAAAGAGAATAAAAGAATGTAAGCAGGAAGCTTGGTGAAGATACCCAGTTGTAAAAATGGAATATTGTCAAGTCACAGTTTGGCACACATCATGGAAGTCCATTGCGTTGTGGGTTTTGTTCTACTTAGCAGAGGTATACAATCTCTATTAATGTTTCTTTCTGACTAAAGCAGTTTTGCAATTAGCAAATCCTAGAAAATTAGCTCTTGCTCATCTGTTCAGTGAAAAGCACACTGTTCTTATCCATTTGATTCCTGAAATTAGAAGGTGATAGGATAGAGTTTTAATACCTTGGTGGAATGATTTGGTGCTTGGCACCCTTCCAAAAATAACTATTTTGTTCTCCTTTTTCTAGTTGCTATGGAATCTAATTGTTGTGTCTATTTATGGAGAGACCTCAACCATGGTTTTACTGTCAGCTGGGTGACCCATGTAGAATGCAGTCTATTCACCAGATCCATTGCTTAGAAATAGTATTTTCTTTACCAGCCTGCCTAGTTCTCTGCTCTGCTTTATGAAAAGGTGATTGTGTGTGTATGTGTGCAATTTTCATATAAGAGATCAGCTACAAACATGATAGTGAGCCTATGTCTTCTAACCCTCCTTCTGCAGGGAGTGCACCAGGCTTCCTGGTATCTTCCCAGCTATTTACACACACACACACACACACACACACACACACACACACACACACACACACCTTGCAGATTTTTTTCTAAATTGAGAGTGATTATCAGATGAACCATGTCTCTTCACTAACTGTACATATTTCTCTTTTCCTTTTTTTTTGCCAGTCCTGGGGCTTGTATTCAGGGCCTGAGCACTGTCCTTAAGCTTTCCTCAAAGCTAGTGCTCTAGCATTTGAGCCGCAGCACCACTTTTAGCTTTTTCTGTGCATGTGACACTGAGAAATAGAACCTAAAGCTTCATGCATGCTAGGCAAGCACTCTACCATTAGGCCATGATCCCGGCCCCTCTTTTCCCCCCAAAATACTGAATAGTTAGTCATTTGTTAACTTTGGAAATTGAATTTGGCTGGAGAATCAGAAAATAAATAAGAATGGCAATGTTTGTGAAGTTATGCACTTTCTATCTGGTGAATATAATGTAACCCTTCTATTAATCACAATAAAAAAAGAAAAAAATAAGAATGGTTCTAGCATTTAAATATTTGAGGTATGCCTACTGCTTCTTCTCTGAAGCTAGGCTGAACTTGAACCCTTAAAGGTAATTTTTTTCAAGGTTGGCATTTCTGCATGTATTTTTGAAAATTAGAATAAATCTTATAAAATAACATGACAGTTAATTTTTTTCAACCTATCTGTCATCCAGGAACGCAAGTTTGTGATTTTAACTATATAGGATGTTTCCTATTCATCCATATGACCATTTCTATGTACACTTGAGACATTTCAGTAATTTTAAGAAAGCAAATAGTTCTGTAAGAGTGACAAGTTTGCTTTGCTACTTACAATGTCAGCGAAGACTCCTGGCCTCATCAAATTAATCATCTTGGCTACCTGGTAGACATCCATGGAATTTTCTTTTTCTAGTTGGTGCATGAGGGTTGTCAGAGCACAGAAAGTTCCTGCAGTCACTCCTCCATGCCTTGTAATAAAGGAAAGGGACAGAGGTTCTAGCAGACCCTCAGAGCATTCACACTTAGAACTTTCAGAGCAAGCAGGCTTAAAATCTCACAAAAAGAACACTAGACATTTTAGTTACATTTTGTTTTGTGTTTTCATTTGTTTGTGTGTTTATTACTTTTGTCCCATGAAAAGGGGATGGCAATAATTTAAAAATGAATGGACATTCAGAGAGAGTCAGACAAGTGGAGAGAGGAAGGGTGAGTGAATGCAGTCATAGCACTCACTATCTCTGTGAAACTTCTATTAGAAGTTTCCTACTTGATGGGATGGGTAGGGTGGGACTAGATGTGGAGGGAGAAAGATAGAATGGGTGACACTGATAAAGATTCATTGTATATGTAAACTGACAGATTGACTTAAAACTTCTTCGAATAAAACTTTAAAAACTTCTTTGTATACCTATTTAAAGATAATAAAAATTAAAAAAACAAATTGAAGTTATAATGGACCAAGTACATATCTTATATGCTAGTTTTGTTACATGAACTGAACATTTTTGGGTTGTAACTGAAACTTGGAAAAAATCTATTGAATCATCACTAGAAAATTATTGCTATTAGAAAATTAAATACAAGTTTATATATCTGCACAAGAAATAACTGCCCGAAAAACATGTCTGATTAGCTCTGGAAAAGGTCCAAGGCTGAAACAATGCCTCCCTTACAAAATGTTTTCATCATAAAAAGGAAGAGCAGATTCATTCCTGTGACTATGCATCCATTCTCTGTCTTCCTCTGGAGCTTCAAGTGAAGGAATAAATGTTCAGTATTACACTTGTTGATAAGCAGGTAACCAATATACCCTGGCGAGGCCAGGCTCAAAAAGTTAGGAAGTCTGAAGACAACTCAATGATCCCAAATGTGAGACTTACTCATCATGAACAATCAAAGGTCCATCCCTGCCGGCAGCTTCTTCTTTGACAATGCTTATCAGCTCAAACGTTTTACTAATGGGACTGTCTGGATTTGGCCATTTGGGACACTGGAAATGCCTCACTTCAAGTACATAATCATCCTATGGGAAGAGAGGACAAATGAATATTTACTGGTTAAGAGCAGTTTAACAGGAGTTAAACTTAGATAATAAAATCACGTGCATGTAGTATTTATGACAAATCGCCATCAGGGAGGGAAAACAGAGCTATACTGCTACCTTTGCCTTATATAGATCTACTCAGATAACAAAATAACATCTCTTCTTAAATTCTAAATATAAACATAATCTGAGTATAATCTGTGGGAAATTTTCACACACTGTGAAAATATGTAAAAAAAATGTGTCTAAGTTTGAAGCTAGAAAAGGAAATCATGTGAAACTTTGCCTGGAAACTTTGCTTGGAGACTAGCGCAGGGACCTTCAGATACCAGCAGCAAGCAGACTTACACGTGGGGAAGAAAATTAAGCTGAAAACTAAGGTGGGAAAAATGCTGGTGAGGAGGTGGAGACCTTTGTTCAACATCTGTCTTAGTTCCATTTCTTGTTTAAGTGGCCAGTTTGACTGTGTGACTTGATTACAACCCATAGGCCTCTGACCTGCAGGCCCCAGTGTAGTTAATAAAATACTACATTTAAAAACCAAGTACCAAAACCTAAATTTTACATGATTAAGTACAAAAGACCAAAACACCTCAGGTACTCCTGAAGAAGAAAACAATAACATCAGATAACTAGAATTATAACTTGTAAGAATGAAGACTCTGCTATTTTGGCAATGAGACTGACAACCCAGTCGAATGAAAGAACGTGGGAGAAACAAGTCCATGCATATACAGAAACCAGATTTCTGGAGGAAAGGGGTGACATTATTCACAAAGAAATGCACTCGTTATCTGACTTAGATAACACCCCTGTGTATCACTTTTACAACAGCAAGAAAACTAAACAACAAAAATCCAGGAAACTATATTTCTGACTGCTTATATTATTGGACCATAAATGATGTTGCAACAATATCACAAGGAAATTATGAAACATACCTGTATGTATCTCCCATATAATGCAACAGAAAGAATAAATTTCAAGTGGAATATAAAATACTTAGAAAACAATGTAGTAAGGAAGGGTACCTTACAATTTTAGATAAGGGAGTGCTGTTCTTGAATGGATCCAAGAGCCTTAAGTAATCAGTCCCAAAAGTGATGTATTTCTGCTTTGCTTGCGCTATCGCTCTCCTCTCTCCCTCTCTACCCCCCCCTCTCTCTCTCTCCTCCCCCCCCTCTCTCTCCCCCCCTCTCTCTGTTTCCCTCACTCATTCACTCACTTTTGGCAGTGCTGTATTGGTACTCATTTTTTTATGTTTGCTCTGCAGTTTCTCTACTCTAGTTTATTTTGTGCTGGTTATTTTCAAGCTAGTTTCTTGCTCCCTGCCCGGGCATACACATGGTCCACACACATCTATTTTAGAATTCCCATTGTTGCTAGGATATTGGGCATGTACCCCAGCACCCGACCCTGTAAACTTTTCTGTTCGTGATACTTCCAGTTTTAGCCTTCCAAGAAGCTACGATTACAGGCATAAGGTATTGGAGATACAACTGTTTAAGTTAGCAAAGGCTAATTGTTTAATGCTGCTGCAACATTGTGCAAATCAGTGTGAATAGGGACTTTCTTAATTTCTAAGCAAGCAGCATCTTATTTCTAAGAACAGTCCTTAAGTCATATGGGTAAGATGAAATACTTGCCAATGAACTTATGCCCATACCTGTGTAGCTTCCAAGATAAAGTCTTGAATTATAAGTTTTTCTTCATTAGATAGACATTTGTGTTCTTCAGCCATAAGAGTGACCTTAAAGCTTTCACAGTTGATAGGTTCATCTTTATTTGGCCAGTAAACAAATTCATCTTCTGCCTGGAGAAGAAAAAAATGTAGAGTCCAAATTTCCATGAGATACTTCACAAAAACAGGTTGGGAAATAAAGTTAATGAGTTGGCACAAAGATTTCAATCACTTGTAGTTTTTTTTTTTTGGTCATGTGGATTGAACTCAGGCCTATGTACTATACCTGAACTCTTGTGCTCAAGGCTAACACCCTACACCTTTAAGAAACAGGGCCACATTTGGTTTTCTGGTAGTTAACTGGAGATAAGAGTCTCATGGACTTTCCTGCCAAGTATGGCTTCGAATCTTGATCCTCAGATCTCAGCCTCTTGAGTAGCTAGGATTACAGGCATTAGCCACCAGTGCCTAGTTTGAATTTTAAAATTTATGATAATTTCATGATGTCTTCAACCAGATTGATGTGCAAAATAAAATACTATACTTCACTCAGACTATTGCTTTGTTGACTCATGTTCTTTGCTTTTCAGCAATGAGTACTAAGACATTTTACCTTCATACCTGAAGACCTACAGGTCAATTCAAGTAATTTAAAGAGCTCAGCAAATTCTAGCCTCATTTGGAAAGGTCAGTACAACTTCAGGCACAAATGACTAAGTATGAAAGTCCAAATGAAACAGTAATTTGACTCAGTTCTCCAACCATATAAAAACCAAAAGTGTCCTTGATTTTCTTATAATAAAATTTTCATTTCTTTGTTCTCTTCATTGCAACTATGCCTCTCCTCCCTCACAACCTTTCTCTTTTCCTCCCCTCTTTCTTCTGCTTCTCTGCATCTTCCCATGCTATTCCTTCCTTCCTTCCTCCCTCCCTCCCTCCCTCCCTCCCTCCCTCCCTCCCTCCCTCCCTCCCTCCCTCCCTTCTCTCTCTCTCTCTCTCTCTCTCTCTCTCTCTCTCTCTCTCTCTCTCTCTTCTCTCATTCCTCTCATTCTTTCCCTAGGAACTTTATTAAATCTACCTATTCATCTATACAGCTATCTGTCTATATCTCTCTTTCTATTATTTACAATCCATTTATGTTTATCTCTTTCTTTCTTGAAATAAAAGACTCTCCAAACATCCTAATCCTTTTTTTTTTGTCTTAGTTACTTTTGCGCCTGGAAAGCCATCTTCTTTCCCATGCCTGCTGCATGGGAATCCATGCTCATGGATTCATTAATGTTTTGCTTAGGACAGCCTGGACTGTTATTCTCCTCTCTAGCTCTGGAAATAGTTGCAATTTTAGGAGTGACTTTACTTTTCAAATGTAAATTAAAGTACATAGATAACATTTGTAGGTAAAATTCTAATTTTCACAATACAACAACAAAACACAGTTAAGCAGATTTTATTCAACTTTCATTTAAGTCTGCCATTCCTTAATGTTAATTGGAGCGAGTATATGACTAAACCAAGCCCAAGAGTAGAAAAGGTATGACTCCAACAACCTTGATCAATTAGTTAAAAACAAAATGACTTTGGTTGTTCATTCACTTGGCTTCTACCCTTTTGTGACTATTTTCTCTGTCCAGAAAGGGCTAAGAATGTTCTAAGATTCTTACCATGTTTTGCCCATCAGGAATCATCACTACCAGCTGAGCATTATGGTCCCATATCATTCTCCAGAAATCCTTGATGGTGTGAAGAAGTGGGTGTTGAGTGATGATGAATTCATTGCTCTGGTAATAACCCTGCAAAACCAAAGCGAAGGATTCTAGCATAACTTTAACAATTCGCACACAGGACAAAGGGTAAACCAATGCTACAGCTATAGTGAACTTTACATCTAGGGGAGCTGGGGAAGTGGGAGGGGGCGGGAAAGTGGGAGAAACCAAGGGGGGAAGGTAACAATGCTTGACAAGAATAGTTCTCATTTCCTTATTTATGTAACTATATCACTTTTACAACAAAAACAATATTTAACAAAAGAATTCACAAAAAATGTATGTCAAAAACTTTGAGACAAAGTAGTATTTTTAAATGGTAGAATCTGTGTACAAATGATATTATGATGGTTACATCTGGTATTTGCTAGGCACTTCCTATATGCTTGGTACAAATTTTTCTGCCTCTTAAGCAATCTTCCTCTCGGTAGGACTTTGAGATGGGAACTGTGATCCTCTTCTTTCATAGAATTAACTGAGGTGTAAATATTATGGCCAAGTTTACCTTAAGAAGTGTTGTACTCAAGTTTATCATCTGTAGGAATGGATTCAGAAAACTGGCTTGTGAAGAGTGTGTCAAACTAGAGAGAAATCTACAGCAGGGTTTATAATTCACACTTTCTGCAAGCTCCAATATCAGAATACCAAATTTCACAAGTATTTATAACAGGACACCGTTAGTATCTCTACAGGATAGAAATCTGGAAGTTTCTTGCAGATTTTGCCACAGGTGCCTAGAAGATGAATCAGTCATGATTTCCCAGCTGTTTTTATTCAAATCATGAGTCTTCTTGCTCCTTCGCTGGGGTCTTTCAGATCCCACAGGTACTCCTCAAGAGCTCACTGGAAATGTGGCAGGCATTCTGATGTCACTGCAACACATTTTCTGGTTGCCTGAATGAATACCCTGAGGTCACTTCTTTGCTGGATAGAGGTTTGAGAATGGGAATTAGGACTCTTTATCTGCTGTTCTTAATGTACTAGGTGGTGTTACTTCTTTTCTTCTCTCTTTTTTTCCAGTTATGGTTAATCTCATGAGGTTAGTGCATCTGAATTTGCATACTTGTACACTGTATATACACTTATTTGTTTATTTGAAATAGGGAAGGGCAAGTGGAAAACAAGATGATTGGGAGGGGAAGGGAGGGGGGAAAGGGGGAACAAAAACATGAGAATGGGTATCAAGGTTCAAGAAGTAAGGTACCCACTACCTATGAATGTACCTATGAATGTAATCCCTTTGCACATTATTCCGACAATAAAATACAATTAAAATAAAAAAATCAACCACTGAAGCACTCATCTCTTGAATAGAAGACATAAATGCAAAAGAGAAGAATGGTATCTTTAGAAATACAGATCCTCAAATGGACCCCATGCATGGATGTTGGTAATTCTGGAATTTCTGGAACTTATATATCCTGAGTTTGTCCTAGCAGGGACCCTGCTTTAGTGAATGAAATGGAGTCTCTTCAGTGGACCAATTTTGTATGTGCTCATTAGCCCTGAATGGTGATTTTGGGGTTCTACATCTCATCTTTTTTGTTTTAAGTCCAAGCTCATATAAAATACTTGAAGAATGCTGGCATCCCACTGGTTGTGGCATGCAATTATGGCTCCATCAGCAGTACTGACTATGCCCCAGTTACTTCTGCTGCCCAATTGTGTGTGGATTCTGGGAGTGTAATCTGGCTGGCAGTCTTTCCCAGGGTGACTTACCATGATATAGGAGGCATTGATGTAGTCAGTTCCCTCTCCACTCAGTGATGAAATGCCCACCCTCGATCTTTCCACTGGAACACAGAACATTCCTTGTGAACAACCAGGACCATAGCATCATACCACTCCTCAAACCCCAAGGGCAAAATAGAGCTGCATTTCTAAAATTCAGTCTTCACTCATTCAGCTAAGTGTCAAAATATGTTTTGCAGCTTAGATAAGACTCCGAGAGTTGATGAATCCATGTTGATAGCCACATATTGTATATAATTAGAACAGTACAGTAATAGAAAATACAGTAATGAAAGTGTAGAATGTTTGGCCCAAGGAATATAAATATTTCCAGATGGCATACAAGGCTTCCTACTGTGAGACTGTTTGGCTTTTGAAATTCAGTGTAACTCACCAGGAATGATGGAGGAAGTTCTGTTCTTCTCCCTGTTGCACTGCTTTAGGGCTGTACAATAATCTGTCTGCTGTATATTTGACTGACTTAGAAGCTGCTCAAGAGAGTCAAGGAAAAGTACAGGTTATTTCATTTACTCACTCAGATATACAGATACAACTGATCCTCCGTCCCATACTTCAACCAGTATAAGGTACTTTAAATCTGTGTGTGTGTGTGTGTGTGTGTGTGTGTGTGTGTGTGTGTGTGTGTGTGTGTGTGTTTTGCAGCCCTGGGACTTAGAGGCTCACATTGCCCCCTGAGCTTTTTAGCTCAAAGCTAGCACTTAACAGAGCTCTGCTTCTGGCTTTTTGGTGGTTAACTGGAAATATGAGTTTCATGGATATTCCTACCTGGGGTGATTTCAAACTATGAGCCATTGGTGCCCATTGAGTTTTTTTAAAAAAATATTAAAGCTTAGGAGTTTTTTGTTGTTGTTTCAAAAATTTACACAATATGACATTAAATATTTTACTATCTGGTTATCATTTTTAAAGTAAGATTTTGGCCGACTGATTCTACTTATCTAATGGCTACTGGTCTACTTGAATTTTCTACTCTTGAGTGTAGAATAGATTCCAAAATTATAATAGCATTCCGGTTATTTTCTTCTCATTTATTTGTGGATATTTTCTTCCTTGCATTCTGACATTTGCTTTTTCTAATTTTTAATTTTATTTTTAGGGTAACGTAGAGTGTTTACAGTTACATTCATAAAATAGTGAGTACAACTTCCTGACCATTGTTACCCCTTCTCATGTTTTTCTCCTGCTTTCCTTCCCCTTATCCCCTCCCACGTTGGATAGTTCATTTTCAACACATTGTCTTGTGAATATCACTGTTACACTAGTTCATCCTTTGCCTCATCTTCTTGTTTTTCCCCTTCCATTCCCTAATTTGAATAAACAAAAAAAAGTATCTACAATACACCAGGTACCAAAGTCAGATACAGTAACAACAAGGGATAAACCATAAGGGGAAAAAACACAAGTGAAAAGAAATTAAAAACAGCTGCTTCCATATTCCAGAGTTCATTTTGCTTAGCATCATCCTATATGGTCATATGCACATATCTATTGAGCTATTGTGATCCTCTGCTAGAATAAACACAAATGAGAGAAACGATGAAGCCTATGTTTCTTTGTGTCTGGCTTAATTTACTTAAAATTCATTGGCATGAATTAATTTTACAAAGGGGCTTTTCTGTGATACAATGTATATAATGTACTTTGATCATATTCATTTCATATATATTATACTTAATATCCTTTCTCTTCTCTTTTCCATCCTTTTAAACAGTTTGATATAATTCATTGTCTATAGCTATATCTCTTTCTATATTGACACATAGGAAATAGCCATATACACCAAATAGACTATGTGTATATGTCTACGTCTATGTGTATATTTATACATGCATATTACACAAGTTATTGAGTATGATTTTGGAGAATATTAGTTGGATGATGTCTAACCCTTGAAATTATCTTTCTTTACCTTACAACAGTTCAATCTGTTATACATGTAGCACATGGGAACCTCTCCTTGTGTCTCTCTCTCCACTCCAATCCTCTTTCCCTTCCACTTCCTTCTTTTATTCCTTGTCCTGAGTCATTGAGGCAGTAGACAATTCTCTTGACTTCTAACCTTGGAGCCCAAACATCTGTGATTCTACCATCATTATGCCGCATTTTACTTGAATTTTTCTGCATCTTAACACTGATTCTTTTCTATTTCTTCACTACTACTTCACACCTACTCAGGATCTCTGCCCTCTTCAATTCTTGCCTACCCTTTAGCTTCAACAGAAATTCATATCTTTCATTAAAAATATAAATGAAGAAACTCAAAATAAGAAAAACTAAATCATCGTTTGCCCTCTGTCACTTGAAGTTTCAGTACAGCTATCTTTATCATTCTCTGCAGAGTCGATTTTTGCAAAAGAGTTATGTAATTGTTCTTATTAGTTTCTCAAATTTATCTTTCATCTTCCTGCAATCTGGCTTCAGAGCTACCTTTCTCTTAAATAGCTTTTTTGCAGTTTTTATCAAATTTTATATGACTTAATCCAAAATCTTCTCCATAAGGACTTGGTCATTATTAGTCCTCTACCTTTCTTCTTCTTCTTTTTTTTTTTTTGCTAGTTGTGGGGCTTGAACTCAGAGCCAGAGCACTGGCCTTGGGCTTTTCTCAAGGTTAGCACTCTGCCACTTGAGCCACTTCACTACTTCCAGCTTTTTCTATGTATGTGGTACCGAGGAATTGAATCCGAGCCTTGTGCATGCTAGGCAAGCACTCTACCACTAGGCCAAACTCCCAGCCTCCTCTACCTTTCTTTAATGCCTTCCATTGCCCTTTTTTCCAATGGGTTCGCCATTGATTGGCCAATTACATTTTCCCTTAAATAATCTTTCCCAATCCTTGTTCAACACCTCAATTTTGATTACCATCACAACCAATTATAAGGCCCCAAGTATCTCTAAGCTGATCTCTTACTGTTTCATTTTTAGCTTGATCTCAATCTCTTTCTCTTTGTCTCTGTTTAGAAGCAGTATTCAACCACCCACTCTACATACTTATTGGGATACCCCCTTTTTATGGTTTGACATGGCTTGAAGGTGCTCCTCTCCTCACAAGATGTTGTGTAGCAAAATTTAATCCTTATTGTGAAACATTAAGAGGATGTAAATTTAGTTGACCAATTAGATTAAATAAAGCCATTTATGTGGAACCTCATCATTGAATCCTGGTAACTTTAAAAAAGAAGGGAAAAGAGTAGACTAACACATGCATACTCATCATATATACATACGTGCATGTGTGTGTGCATGCATGTGTGTGTGCACACACATACACGCCACATGTACACATCCTATTTTTTTGGCATGTGATGCTCTCAGAAACATGAGACTTTGAAGTCTCTGTACCTGATGCCTCCAGAATCATCAGTCACCATAAAACAATCATCTTTATAAAGTAGTATGCAACAAGTATTTGATCATAGTTATGAAAAGTGGACTAATCTATCTCTTAAATACCTTAAAATTGTGTAGGTTTAGAAATAATCTTAGCATTTCCTTTCCCTCAACCACATTCTTCAAGAATGTATGTTGTCCTCCTGGATGCTCAATCATAATGAATTATATCCTCATTTTCCAATTATTCATACCAGCATCATATTAATTATGTTTGTCTCTTTGGCTGTCTGCACTTCAGTGTCCCTTAAACCAATCACCAAGTTCTGTGATCAACATTTTAGCCTATTTCCTGCAGTTTCCCTCTAAGTTACATCCTTACTCATGCTTGGGGAGGATCTTAATTTACCTCTATAAGGACACTTTTCACACTGCTTGTATTTGCCTGTTTTCCTGCTTCTAACTCCCGACAGACTGCAAGTGTTATGGCAGTAGTAGCTAGCTAGCTAAGTTCTCTCTGTCTCTATCTCCGTCTCTCTTTGGAACTGGAACTAGTATTTGAAATCAAGACCTGGTACTTGCTAATGCTCTTTTATTTAAACACATATTTATATTTTAGCTCTAAATACAGAACTCTGGAATCTAATAAGTATCTAATAAATATTTGAGGAATAAACAGACATGCAGTTTGATTCATGGATTTCTTCTTATGGATCAATTTGGATGAAATTCTCTTTTCCTAGGACAGTTTACACATACATACATACATACATTACCCTGCTTATGTCGGGAGCAGAGAAGATAGTCAAATGTCTCTTTTCAATTGTAGTCTCACCTTACATTTCCATGTTAATCCTGGATTAATCAAGTTATATATATTCTTTTATGCAAATGAATAAAAATCCTTAGTAACATAACTTTAAAATTAGGTTACTAGGTTGTTTTTTCATCTATACAAAAGCTACCCTAACATTAACGACTTTTGATTATTTATTAAAGTATTTCTGGAATTGAAACTTCATACTTGTCTTCCTAAACACATTTCATCATGACTCAGATAGGCCTACCTGATCAGGAGTTGTCATCCTGAGAACACTTTCTCTGTTCAGCATTCACCTCAATCTTTGTCATGCTTCCTCAAGAGCACAATGGTAGACAGGAGACAGTCCCAGGGCCACTTTGGGAAGTTTTTCTTAGTTAAATAGTTAATTGAGATAGTTTCTACTACACAGAGAAGTGAGAATTCTATAAATTCTCTGTTCTAAACCATTGGTCTCTTCAGACATGCTTGGTGATTCAGTTGTTGATTTCTCAAAGAGAATGAATTTTGCAGGAGGCACAGTTGCCAGCAAAGCACACCTCCATCTTTGGTTTATTGTAGCCAGACAGGTGAGTGGGAGACACTGGAGTTGAAGAAACTATTGTTCTGAGGTGACCTACTCTAGTCTGAGAGTTTCAAGTGAGACACAGACTTTTCCAAAGAGATGCAGGAACAGCCGAGCCACAACACTCATATTGAAGTGGTCTGTTTTTTTTCCAAAGCAAAAAGAGCACTTATACAGTTTACAAGTTCTGTCTGTTCATCCTGTTATGCTCTGTGCCCTCTTTATCTGGACCAAGACTGTATTTATAAAAGTTAGTGTAGGGTTTCTGAGAACTTTTTCTCTTACCACTCAGGATGTAACTTCTTAAAATTTACTCTGTGGCACTGTAACCTACTATGAAGAACAAGGGTGGTTCAAATACAAAGCCATTATTTCAACAATGCTCTCAGCCCACCCATGTGGCCTTGTCGAATGGAAAGAGAACACACAGTGCCATTCAGTTTTGCAGCGACATCTAAGAGGTACTCACAAGAACTCACCTGGAATTGCTTCTCCAGTTTTGTTTTGCCTGTGGGTCCTGGGATGAGGAGTGCATTAACATAGGCATGAATATGATTGTCTGGCACCTCCGTTTCTTTACTGAGTATGGCTTCAACCAGTGTATCATGGATGAAGACATACTGTTCCTGTTGAAGGGACAACAACAGGAATCAGTCCTTATGCGTATCTAACTGCAAAATTAGAACCATCCATTGACAGATAACAAAGAGCTAAACCAAGCAGCTGATGGTAGAATCCATAAAAGAATGCTTAGTAGGCCAGGTAGGAAGTTAGACAGAAGGAAGGAGACAGCCAAAAGAAGAATCTCATTTCTCTCTTCTTTATGTATCCTATAATGACTCTATAGATAGAAGGCAGGAACATTTTTGAAGCAAAACAGTATCTTCTACCTTTCCTTCAAAGTTCCACTGATTGTCTGCTGACTTTGGCTGCATCTTTTCTGTCATTTGTGTCATTTGGAAAATATCCCTTATCTGGTCAAAAAACAAACATATTTTTGCTGACCTTTGTATGCAGTATGTTTAGAACTTGCAACCGGTGTTACAGGTTGAATTGTGTATCCCCAAAAGGATACATTCCAATTTATTACCCCTAGTACCTTCTATAGACACTTAGTTGTGAGCTGGATCTCTGTGTCAGAGCCTACTAACACGAAAGGCCTAGTTAACAGGAGGTCAGCTGGCATAAGTAGACACTAGTGTCCCAACAAAAAGACATTTAGATACAGAGGAAAGATAGATGTGATAGCTGAGGCAGAGCCTACAGTGATGCTTCAAGGAATGCATGGGGTCACAAAGTACTGGAAGAAGCAAGAAAATGTCCACCCCATAAGCTTGTAAAGGAGCACAACTCTGTCAATCCCTTATTTTGAGACTTAAGACTTCCAGAACTGGCTGTGAGAAAATAAGCTTCTCATTTAAAGTAACCCAGTTTGTAATACTTTGCTGTAGGCATCCTAGGAGACTGACATAGTCCCAAAGTTCAGAGCAAGAAAGACATATTTTAGAAATATTACCTCAGTTTGCACCAAATAATTTCTTTGTGATCGAATATGCTTTAAGAAGCCAAAAATATTGACAGTTCCTTCATGTTGAATCTGCTGCAACATACTGTCTAGCACAATATAAGTGCCTGTTCTTCCAACACCAGCACTGAACAGAGAGAGAGAGAGACTTCAATAAATGTCAGTCATACAATAACTTCAGAAATAGTTCATTATTGGCTGTCATGATGATTTAAATAAATAAATGAACCACATAATAGATTTAGCTATTTAAAATTGCCAATAATTTAGTCCTTAAGGAAAAATGTTTTAAATATTTTTTTTTCTTTTCCAACTTCAAGTTGATTAATGAAAGTGGTTCTATAAAACAAACAAACAAACAGAAACCAAACTCCCAAACTGATGAATTCTGGAAAATAGGTGTGGAAGATGTGATGTTAATTCTGTATAGTTGTCTTCAGAAAATAGTATGGAAATGTATACTTCCTTTTTTATGGTATCGAATTACACTATTCACTTGGTTAAACAAGCAAAAACAAAGATATCCAAGAAAACAACAGTTCAGAAAAGTATTCCTAAGCACCAAAGACAAAGAAACTCCTCACTAAATCATAGTAAATAACATGAAAAGCATACTGAGCTGGTTTTCTCTCAGAACCTTAGAAGTTAAAACTTTTGAAACTTGATCATTACTACTCTTCACTCATACTACAGAATAAAGAAGAAAAATAAAATGATCACTTTTTTTTGCTTTGGGTCAAACTAAAATTCTGTGCAAGATTTTTAAACATTCTGACAATTATATTTATAGTATGCCACAAATATTATATTGTGTCCTAGTAAAGAAGACATTTAATATGAGGGAAAGGGAAACATAAGCCTCAGAAAGTTATAAAAGGGAAGGTTGCTGGGTCTGTATTATTAATGGGAAGAAGAATTTGATAGAGCTTTCACCTGACAAAAACAACTTCAGCAAGACTGGAAGGAAAAAAACTGAACTTCAGTCATTTCTAAAGGCCATTATCTGCTAACATCTTCAAAGCCTCTGTTCTAGGGACAGAATTCATACACAGAGATCTTTTCAAATGTCTGACAAGTAGCAAGTAGTACAGGGGGAAATTAACACTTGCTCTGCACAATAGCCTGGTCCTTCTCCATTTGCTAACAAATAATCCCTGACCTTCAGAACTATCTTTTATGTCATTGGCATCTTCTGGTTTTCCTCAGCTTATAAGGAAAAAAAAACCCTCAAGACGAGTCTCTCAAATGTTTGAGAATAACTCTCTGAGAGAGGTAATTAAAATGTGTCAGGTAAAGTGTATATCAAAAGGAGCATTTGTTTCTGTACAAACACAAGTTCTGCTTTGACAAAAGGCGTGCAAATAGAAAAGAACTTGATATTGGGGAGGGAGTCATAAAACTTGGCACAGGGCGAATTTGAAATGCTCTTATTTATTTATTTCTTTATTTATATTGTACCAGTCCTGGGCTTGAGCTCAGAGCCTGAGCACTGTCCTTGGACAGTCCTAGCACTCTAGGACTTGAGCCATAGTGCCACTTCCAGCTTTTTCTATATATGTGGCACCGAGGAATTGAACCTGGGTTTTCGTGCATGCAAGGCAAGCACTCTACGACTAAACCAAACTCCTTACCCCTGGTAAATGTTTTAATCTGACATTTTTTGTTTAAAAGAGGGCAGTTCAGGGCCGGAAGTGGTAGAGCGCTAACCCTGCGAAAACCCAAGGACAGAGTTCAGACCCTGAGTTCAAGCTCCTAGACAGGCCAAAACAATTAAAACATTTTCCATTTTTTTCTCTTGCTTTGTAATATCATTATTGCTATTTTTCAAACCATTCTTCAAAATTCTAGTTCTTGGGCAAAATTAAATTGATAACATAGTCAATGTAATACAGTTAAAGGAACTTGAGAATTGAAAAAAAAAAAAGAAATTTTAGCTCCACAATGTTTAAAGACAAGTTCATATTACACCATCAAATTTCTCCCCATACATGCACTTTGGTTTACCTAATATAAACCTAATATAATAGGCTAACTCCGCAACAGTTTGACTCCTAGGAACAAGGCTGGATCTCAAGCATTTTTATTCTATGAGAATGCATGTTGTAGTAAATATTTAAGAACACACAGTGTTCTACCTGCCTTGTACAGTTAATAAGTTGAAATACAATTTAGGAATCAAGCAGAATAACAAGCATCATAATAATGCCAGTTGCTCTGAAATATTTCACCAACACAATACTATGCTAACATTATCATTTCCCAGTAATCAATAGTATGAAAGCAGACATACAATCTGACACCTTCGACCCATCTTATGAAATCATTTCCATTTTGGTCAAATGTGGTTTTTTTGTTGACATAAGCAGTTCTGTAAGTTCAGCAGCCTACCTCCGAGACTCACCTGCAGTGAACCACCACAGGCCCCACGGCGTGGCGCTTGGCATGCGCTGCCTTTCTCACAAAAGTTAGCACTGGCAATGAGTACTCCGGCACTCCCATGTCAGGCCACTGAGTGTAGTGATACTGTGTGACCACACGTCCACTGGGCCTTCCTTTCTGGGAGCCCTGGAAGAGTTTAAACAGTTTAAGACTAGAGTAGTAAGGGAACCCTGGAAAACGAGGATCCATCTTTATGGGAGGCAGTTCCAAAAGAAATAGCTGCTGCCATGACTGTTTATACATAGAGATTTTATGGTTTCCCTCATTTGTAATAATTATTACAAATTAGTACACATTTAGGACTCCCTAGATATATAAGGTCAGATAGGATGACACTAAAAGAAAGGGTCTCTAGGATATGGAAACATTAGCTCTATCTTGTATGATTGTTGTTCTTAATTTGTTTATATGAAATGGGAAAGGGAAAGGGGGAAAATAAAATTGATTGGGAGGGAGTAGGGGGAGGGAAATGGGGACAAAACATGAGAAGGGGTATCAATGTGTGAGGAGTAATGCACCTACTATCTGGCGAATGTAACTGTAACTCCTGTATACATTACCCCGTCAATAAAAAATTTAAAAAAAGAGTTTAAACAGTTTAGAAGAGCAATATATACATACATGAGCACGTGCACACACACACACACACACACACACACACAAACACACACACACACACACACAATGTAACGAACAAGAACACAGTACCATTTGTGAGAGTCAATTTTATGTGCTCATTTGGCTAAGTTATGGTGGCTGCTTGTCAGTTCAAACACTAAGCATAATAGACATAGTGAGAGTGGTTTGTATTTATTTATTTATTTATTCATTCATTTATTTATTTATTTATTTATTTATTTATTGCCAGTCCTGGGCTTGAACTCAGGGCCTGAGCACTGTCCTTGGGTTTTCTCAAGGCTATTCAAGGCTAGAGTTCTACCACTTAAACCACAGCAGCACTTCTGGGTTTTATTTTTTTCTATGTATATGGTACTGAGGAACTGAACCTGGGCCTTCTTGCATACTAGGCAAGCACTCTATCACTAGGCCAAACTCCAGGCCATGATGAACATTTAAATCAGTAGGCTTTGAAGAAGGCAGACTATTTTTCTTAAGGTATCTGGTGCTCATTGACTCAGGTGAGGCCATAAGAGAAAGACTGAGGCTTCCTGAAGAAAGAATTCTCCTCAAGAATGCAGCACAGAAGGGCCGGGAGTTTGGCCTAGTGGTTAAAGTGCTTGCCTAGCATGCATGAAGACCGGGGTTTGATTCCTCGGTACCACATACATAGAAAAAAGCCAAAAATGGTGCTGAGGCTCAAGTGGTAGAGCTCTAGCCTTGAGAAAGTCCAAGCAAAGTGCTCAGGCCCTGAGCTTAAGCCCAAGACTGGCAAAAAAAAAAAAAAGAAAAAAAAAAGAAAAAAAAAAGAATGGAGCACAGAAACTATCCCTGTGTTATTTTTTTTTTTTTTGGCCAGTTACCATGATGAATTTGGAATTTTTTGTCTGTACCCTCAATTCTTTCCTAAATTTCCAGGATGCCAACATGCCTTTTAGAATTCAGATGTGTTAATCTTTCAAATTGTGAGTCAATCATTTAAAAAAAATCCATCGTTCTTTCAATCTTTGTATCCATCTTACTTTCCCTTTTTCTCTTTTAATGCTGACAAGAATTTCTCATTTTTTAAGGTTAAATGGTAATGTATGTATGGATATATCTATTGTTGGTTGACTCACATTATTTTGCCAGGCCTGAGGCTTGAACTCAGGGCCTACGCACTATCCTCGAGCTTCCCCCGCCCCTCAATCTAGTGCTCTACCACTTGAGTTAGAACACCACTTTCAGTTTTTTTCTCTGTGTGTGGTATCAAAGAATCAAACCCAGGACTTTGTTCATGCTAGGCAAGCACTCTACCACTGGGCCACACTCCCATCCCCTGACTCACCTTTTTTAACTTTGTATTTCTTAGGGTAAAATTTCTCACAGTATAATAGGCAAGCACTTGAACACTCTTCTGATTGACAAGAAAGTTTCCATACTCTTCGCTACCATCAGTAGGCCAGTACTGGTCACATTTCCTCTGTAAGAAAGAAAATAAAGGGGATAGCTCCATATTTAAAATGCGTAATGTAGACGTTATCCCTAGATCAGCAACAGTCATAGCAACGAACTCTCTCACACTTCTGAATATTCTCCCTCCTTCTAAGTGACTGAAACTTAGTTGGAAAAGAGAGCACGAATAAAAGCATCGACGGAAAGAACCTACAGATGGCTTAGGCCTAGCTTTCGTCTTTCACTCAAGGAATGTGAGTCCAAAAGTCCAGAACTGCTAAATGTAGGTCTCAAGTTCAGGTCCCGTGAATTAAAAAGCATTTCACTTGTCGGTGAAGTTGAAATGCCTTTCACTTTTCAGTGGGTGTCCTTCTGCTTTTCTGAAGTGTGATGAAAGTACTGAAGAAGAAGCACATTGTTTGATTCAGGGTAGAACTTCTGATCAACAGTACCTCGTTTCCCTTTAGTTATGACACTTAGTAAAAGAACTCCTGATTATAGTTCACAACCTTCTCTGCCCTCTAAGAATGACTGTATTAAAAACCAATTGCTAGAAAGTCCAACTAATACTGTTGGGTCTTTGGCATCATAGAAATTCCACATACCCTTCCTTTCTCCACAAGGTTGGTTATCATGATGATAACTTCCACATTGTGCTCCCAAATCATTCTCCAGAAGTCTTCAGCTGTGGATTTCAGAGGACCCTGGGCAGCTATGTAAGCCTTTGGTCTGTTGTAGCCCTGAAGAAGCAAACAGCAAGCACTTTATACAATCCTCATCAGATGCCAATTCTTAAAACTTGTCATACTTAAAGTTTCAAGGTCAGCACCATTTTTCTTCTATGACAGAAAGCTATAAAAATAAACTTGCATATGGCCATATATAGAATGAGACTAAAGGAAATGAACTCTAGGGCATGTAAACAAGAGGTTTATCTTTTGATTGTTGTTCTTAATGTACTATGTAAAGTTATTGCTTTTCTCTTTTTTCCCCTTATGGTTAATTCCATGTGGTTACTGTATCTGACTTTGTTACCTAGTATATTATATATATATATATATGTTTGTTTGCTTTTAATAGAGAAGGGAAGGAAAAACAAGATGAAGTGGAGGGAAGGAAAGGGGAGACAAAAGCATGAGAAGGGGTATCAGTGTGCGAAAATAATGCACCTGCTCCCTGATGAATGTAACTGTAGTGCCTCTATACATTACCCCAACAATAAAATACAATAAAAAATAAACTTGCAAAGATGAAGAAAACTGATAATACTGGCAAAAGGAAACAATTATTCCTTAATAGTAGTTTTTTTTTCATCCTTACAAGAAAGGTTATTGTGCACTTTATGGACTAACTTGGCAAGAAGGTGATTATGACAAAGTAATATCATTTCCTCAAATTGGTAGTTTTTTAAACAAAAATATTAGTAGGTATTCTTTTAGCACAGTGCTCTGAGTTTTTCCATTTATTATTCATTAAGTTGGGTCATTAATTTCAAGCAGTGGACTCCATTATCTATAACTGGTAAGAAAGTTCTAGAGCTGTGACCTTTTTTCCTCTCTTTGATGGCACTGGGCAAGGCTGGACATGAATTCCTTTCTCTTACTTCCTCATGCGTTGTTGGATGAGATGCTATGTAAACACTCCCTTAATCCCCGATCTACACTAGCTAGGAGCATACTCCCATTTTTGGAGTTGATGATATTGAAGTTTAGAGCAATCTAGTGATTTTCCCACATCCCACTGCTCCAGTGGCAGACTTCTCATTTTAAAACCAGTCACACCACCAAGGCCTACATTCCTTTTGGCATATGTATTATTGCATATGAACACACAATAATATATAATAAATATGATTCATTAGATAAAGTCATCTGTGTGTAATACTAATGCCATAGCTGTCTTAAACATTACCTACTGATGGTTTGTGTTTCATGTCATACAGGTGTATATACAGTCTTAAGCTTACAGCCCTAGGCTCTGCACTCTTGGGCTGCTGACTTGAGCTGTAGACCTCCCGACCCCATCTTTCTCTTGTCTTCTTCTTTTTTTCCAAGTACCTATCTCCTAAGTCAGGAACCCCAGTTCACTGCCAGCTGGCCCTGGCAAATGGCACCCGAACAGGGACCTGAAAACCTGGGACAATGGTAGAGGACCCCGCCGTGATGAGTGACACGACATAAGAGTCTTAAGAGAGAGAATCTTAAGAGAGTAAAAAGTAATGGGACAAGGTAATAGCTGCAGGCTCTATGTGCAGGCCCTTAGAGGAACACTCCAAGCCAGTGGAGCACCAGAAGGGCAAGGGCCACTTGAAGGCTTCCCAGGGTTTACTGAGAAAGTGTGCCCGTGGTTTCCTATGGAGGGGACCCTAAATTTAGAAACCTGGTTAAAGGTAAGAATAAAGCTTGAGCAATTTTATGAAACTGTTTTGTCCCCCTACCCATGGATTTTTGTAGGATAGGGTGAGTCTCACCTGGGAGAGGGTAGCCTGGCAGGGTCAGAAAGGAGAGAATACTAGGGGCCCCTGTAATTTATCCATCTCTGATTGATCTCAAACTCAAAAATGAAAGCAGACCTCCCCCATATCCTGGCAGGTCCTCCACAGAGGACTTTTCCAAGTCCCTACCCTCTAAGTCAGGAATCGCCATTCGCTGCCAGCTGGCTCCGACATCATGATAGAATAAATTTAAGCCCTGATATAAAGTCCATAAACATTCAAACAAAATATGCTTACATCAACATAATTGGCATTTATATAATCGGTCAGTTTTCCATCCTTTTCAGCAAGTTGTGCAAGCTTAACCCTGCTATGGTCATCTGGAAGAAAAAAACCGAATATGTTTTGCTAATATGTAGACTTTTTCTTGGTAAAGGTAATGATATCTCTATTAATATTTCATGCAATTATAATAAACACAAAATCATTTACTTGAAAAGGCTATGGTGTTTACCAAAATAATAAAGACCAACAGCAAGAATTTCTTTTTTCAGAAATTTTCTAATATAGTATGTAAGATAAGATGAATTCATACTATATCCAGAAAAAGCACATCCAGGTACCAAGAGAGATATACAGCTCCTTGGGGGATATGATGACAGAAATTGCCTTGGCATGGGATAACCATGAAAGTTTTCACAGTTTGGAATCTGAAGTTGATGACTTAGATGGGTTTTAAAAAGTGATACTAAGGGCTGTGAAGAGTGTAGAGCCATTCAACATGAAAGAAGAGTGATGGAAGCCCCCAAAGGGTACAGAAGAATGACAGCACACATACTCTGCACAGGAGGCTGCTGGAGGAAGAGGAAGAAGAGATGGTAGAAGGAGAACCCTTGCATTTTTATGTGAAGAGTTGTAATAAACAGCTCTTTCAAAGGAAAAGCCCTGAAGAAAAACCCTCATAAAGGGAGACAAAGGACAGATGTCCAGAGGTGGATCTGGCACTGTCAATCAAAATGGAAACGAGAATTTTAGGATAAACTTCAGTTTTACAGAAGTAATATTTACTTGCACAATATGTAATACATCATGCATATAATATAATATAATAATGAGAAAGGTGTTAGTAGGAAGAAACTGGACTTAAAATTCTCTTCTTTTGGAGGATGAGGAAGTGAAGACAGACTAAATGTTGTCACACCCCAGGAATCCATCTCTCAATGTACACTGATACATAATCAGATTTCTGATACTTATCTGAGACATTACTACAAGATACTTACAAAGAAATAGGCTCATAACAATGGGCAGATGAGTCTGAATGCCAGGCTGACCTAGTTTATATTTTGATTCTAATAGTCTTAGAACTTCAGATTGCTTTACTTCATCTCTTGAAGATAATAGGATAATTAAAAGATGAATGTCATTCTGTAGGCTGTTTGTACAGAATGGGTCTTGAATTTAAACAGCCTTGGTGGAAGCATGTGGTTATGTAAAGCCAAGTTCCCCTGAATATATAGGGAAGGACATGAACGCTTTCGGTTGGAGGGAAGCTGGCGGACTATCACACAACAAGGACAACACAAATGCAGACATTACTGTAAGAAGATGAAACATAGGAAAATTTCAGGGGCAATTCACAAACATTATCACACTAGTGAAAAGCCACACAGTTGTCCTTGAGGAGAAAGAACATAGCTAAGAAAACAAAAGGGGAGAAGGAGAGGAACTGGAGCAAATCTTTTGTGAGACTCCAGGATGAATGCCAAGAAAGGAGGAAGTGAGCTAACTTAGGAGGAAAAAACATCTAACAACAATCCTATTGGGTTAGTAAACTAGCATGTGACTAAGTAACCACTTTATAGAAATAGGACCATGGAACAGAAGTCGTGATTGAAACTACAAGAAATGGTGTAGAACTCATGATGGCTAAAGGGGAACTGGAATTAAAACTGGAGTCTGGAAAGGGGTGACATGGATGGATTGTACTTATAAAATGACATGGATGGAGATGCATTGTACTTATAAAATGACACGGATGGAGATGCATTGTACTTATAAAATGACATGTTGACTTGTGGCCCTTTTGTATAATTACTTGAAGGTATTAAAGTATCCTTAAATTGAATAAAACTGGAGTTTATGGAGTAAAGGATAAACTTACAGGCAACAATATTGATGTATCGGTTCTTATGCTTGTTATCTGGGTGGTTTGAGCTGTCGGATGTGATACCTAAGTCAAGAGTACAGCTCTGCACTTCCTGTAAAAAAAATTGGGTGGGTTCTCTTTTAACACATATTATTTCAGACAGAGTGATATTATTTTAAACAAAGTGTTTTAAAATATAATAAGGAAGATAAAACAAAATAGTCTATCAAAATTATTTTTTACATGTTATAACTAGTTCTTGGCTAAAAGAAAATGCAGTGAAATAATGCCTTACCTGGTAAAACTCTTTCAGTGTCTAATGAGGGGAATGAATGCCAAAAAAGTAAAGAAATCAAATTCCACAGCACACGACAAATGAGAAAAAAAAGTGTTCATATTAGGTTTACAATGGAAAACTATGATCATGCAATAAATACAATTGTCACATACTAACAAAACAGAATGTTTCAAACAGTTGCATGCAAATTAAAATGTTTAACAATCTAGGGCCTAAAATTATGTAAAAGAAGAAAAATATTTTAAAAAGGATATAAATATAATATGATGAATTTTCCAAGTACTCAAAATCAATTTTTGTTACAATAACTGCTCTTGCTAATATACAAGTAAGATTTTATTTATAAAATATAGACTATTTGAAACTATGAATCAGATACTTTTTCTGGCTGTTTTTGAAATTACTTTAAAGAGTGCTTTCTTTTCTAGGTGGCTTTTAACAAATTAGGTTGGTCAATGCATTAAAATTTTCCTGAAAGTTTTAAAATCATATGTACTATGTCATTTTAAAGCAAAATTTAGCCTTTCTTTCTTTCTTTCTTTCTTTCTTTCTTTCTTTCTTTCTTTCTTTCTTTCTTTTCCTTCCTTCCTTCCTTCCTTCCTTCCTTCCTTCCTTCCTTCCTTCCTTCCTCCCTCCCTCCCTCCCTCCCTCCCCCTCCCTCCCTCCCCCCCTCCCTCCCTCCCTCCCTCCCTCCCTCCCTCCCTCCCTCTCTCTCTCTCTCTCTCTCTCTCTCTCTCTCTCTCTCTCTCTCTCTCTCTCTCTCTCTCTCGTCTGTTGTGGGCTTGATAAGAGTGTCACAGTCTTTAGTGCTCGAACTGAAATCCTCAGATTTCAGCCTCCTGAGTAGCCAGGATTACGGGGGTAAACCACTGTGCCTGGCTAGTCTTACTTTCTATACAGCTGATTAATATTACTTTCTTGTTTAAATTTCAGTGGGTACATAAAATTATTTCTGTGAATTTCTAATAAAATTAGTTAAAGTGGTTTTCAGAGATGTTTCCTATGTAAATACACCCACTTGAAATTGATATTTAATTAGTGTTAAAATAACAAAGTACAAGTTTCATGCCTTCTGAGGAAAATATAAAATCTATATATGAATATAATTCCTCAGCAAAGGACCCAATTTTTCTCTAAATAAACTTTAAAGGTCTCTTTTACATTAACTAATTCTGAATAATTAAAATGTATAATATATTGAATGACTTAAAAATGTAGCTTCATTAGTGATAAAGCTAATTACTACACTAATGAACAGTTTTTTTTAATTAGACTGTGAATTGAAGGAAAATGGAATTAAGAAAATCTTGGAGTAAAAGTGTGAGGTCATTTCATTATTTTTACTATTGTAGATTTTTCTTCCTTCCTTTCTTTTTTTTTTTTGCCAGTTCTGAGCCTTGAACTCAGGGCATGGACACTGTCCTTAGGCTTTCTCAAGGCTAGAGCTCTACCACTTGAGCTACAACACCATTTCTGGCTTTTTGCTATGCATATGGTACCAAGGAATCAAAACCCAGTCTTTGTGAATGCTGGGCAAGCACTCTAACACTAGGCTAAACTCCAGGCCTCTCACTATTATAGATTTTTTAATGTTCATAATGACTTTGTAGTTGTGAAAATAGTAACCAGCCTGTGGGCATAGGTTGGTATTAATTTGATTATATATTTATATCCAATTTACTACTTAGCTATTTCTTGTTTTGCACTTAGGATATAATAGTCATCATTGATGTAGTATTCCAATTTGTTCACAGTTTTGCTGGATGTGAATCTGAGACTTTTCCACCAGTTAACATCCTATCTAAATGTAAACTCACACTGAAATTAATAATCCATCTCTAGATTATGGTAAAAGACTAATTTAATGTTGTAAATACATGCCTCTTCACATTATATCATAATTCACTTTTATTCCTTTTGATTTCTGAACACTTCCTAATCTAGGGTGTTCCTTTCCTTTCCCTACCCATGTTTTGATTGATGTGTCAGCCAGGAAGTGATTGATGTGAGCCATAAGTAATACAAGTCAGCAGAAAGTGGCCCTTGTGCCCTGAGATCAAGATCAGAGTCTGATTCTGATCATGAGGCCTGCAGATTATTTGGGTTCAGAGTGAGGGAGAGAGAGAGACAACAACATCAACAACAACAACAACAGCAACAGAGCACAACAGTATGATGCTTTCTATGGGGGTGGCCAAAGGGGTGTTTGACAAGTGGCTGATGAGAAGGATAATGAAGAAAGGGCAAGAATCTAAAATTTCAGAATCAACTTTGAGTCCCATTTCTGCTGTGTATCAGTCATTAATTTATATGATGCTTAATTTCATTGATCATATAAACAGAAATAATAACATGGAACTCCTCGAGTTAAGTGAAATTTGGTGGTGAAGGCACTTAGTTAATGCCATGTTAGCTGTGCTATCATATGGTCGTGTTTTCCCCTCCAATGACTGTTAATTGCTCATTTGGGGCTCATCACTCCATATCTTTTTCTGTAATTTAATAGTTTTTAAGTAGTTGTACCAAGAGTACCATTCGCAAAGCAGTTTATGAGTACAATATGTCTTGACCAATGTCATTCTTTCCAATGTTCTCACCTATTCTTCCCAACTCATTCCTTCCCTCACTTTTCTTAATTTTGTTGGAAATCCATTGAATTTTTGTCTACATTCTTTTCCATCTGTTTTCTTCATTCATTCTGTCGACTATGATAAATTTGTGATAAATTTCTCTAACCTTTCTAATAGAGTATTTAATACTACTTAGAGCTATTACACTGGTTATAAGGTTATTTTTTGTTTTAGAAATTCCGTTTTTGAGAAGAGATGCGATATTATTTTGCCTAAAAGGTTACCTAATAGATTTTGTGTTTATACCAATTAGTGTCATACTTACAATGAAGGATTTATATGCAGTTTAGCTGAAAATCATGAAGTTTAGTAGTTTAGTACAATTCATTGAATTTATAAAATTACAAGTGTTATCAGTTCATGGTTACTATTTCAATGTTTTTAAAAAGACAGGAGATCTGCACTTAAGGGAGAGAATTAACATTTTTGTTTTTAGTTCTTCTGCTAGTATAAGTTGGCTTTGTGCTAGAAAAGTAGAAAAATAATTTTCTACATTATATGATAACCATAACACACCATCTAAACATGTATTACAGGACTAATGTTTTCCCTAGAAAGTATGTCTATCTTTAAATCAATAAATAGCTTATTACTGAATCTCTTCAATTTATAGCTACATTATTTAAAGCATACATACTGAAGCCATACCTCAAATTCTTCAGTAAACCCATTACTTGCATGTAAGTCTGCAACATGCTTCGGAAAGTGTTTTATTGTTATTGCTCCAACATCATCTACGTGAATAAATAGTGGAGTTAGAAAAGATAACAGAAATAATAGTGTCTCTCTATAAACAGATGTCAAATTTCAAATACTGTTATGATGCCAACTAAATATCAGTGTTAATTGTTAAGCCACAATTGCCAGTTTGCTTTGTGTATTTCTTATCAATCCCATTCCACATTTTGGAAATCTGATTGGATAAAGGGTCTTTCTCCTGTATATACAGAGATGGTAATGTCCAGCACACGGGAGACAACAATCATTAATTGGTTTGGCCTTGCCAAGACAACCACAAGCATGACTTGAAATGCAATAAATCTGGAACCTTTGTTTTTTCCAAAACAGAACTTGATAAGTTTATGACTCAATGATGTTATCATAGCCAAATGACTACTGACAGAAACAATGGTTTTCCATCCTAATGAGAAAATAATTTATTTTCAGTGTTAATTTATAAATATCATGAAAATCTCATTTTTACTAATGCATACTACTTCATCATGAGCAATTTTGTTTGGAATGAATAGAAATGGCATATAAATCTTAGGGAAAAAGACATGCCATATAGTCTATTAACTTTCCTGCCATAACATCGTGGCTTTATACAATTGTATAGATTTTATGTCTTACAGTGAAGTAGTCAGATGTTTACATTTGAAAGCATTTTTCCTTTTCTGTATAAATGATGAAAAATACTTATATGCAGAATATTCACTAAGAATGATGCCAAGAAAAGTTTGGGACCTCTTTGTCTGTAAAATATCAAAAATTCTCACTTGAAAATGTGCTATATAGAGTCATTGGACCTGTCAATTAAATGTGAGTCAATGATTTAACTAGCCCAGTAATTTTTTTTTTCATTTTCCTTTCCTGGAATGACTTTCTGAGATTAAATATATAACTAGTTCACAGTATGCAATTTCACAAGTGTTTTCTCTCATAAGGAAACATCAAACACATTTCACTAGACACAGTTATTTACATCAACAGATGTTCAGCATTTAGGCCATCTAAGAATTTTAAGCTTCAGTTACCAAGAAATTTGTTGATTGAAAAAAATATTAGAATCCATCTGTTCTCTCTTAGGTGAGTGGACCTGAATACTAAAATTGAATTAGCTAGTCAATCTTAAGAAACACTAGACAAAGTGTAATTCTATCTTCACACCCACAGAAAGACTTTGCCTAAAAGTAACTTGTATATATAAATATACACATATAAATTATATATATATGACATTTCATATATATGAAAACAAATTATTTGTCACATATAAATCATTAGGTCTAAAACATATCCTTCAAAAGTATGGATATTATACTAAACAGCTAGCTTTTCACAGGCAGGTAAGTTTTTATCCACTGTTGGTATTTTAGTAATTGCTTTTTGTTAATTGATCTGCAAGTGAGACTATGCCCTAATATTCCAAGCAAGCACATATTTGGGTGATGAAAAGTACATGTTTAAGAGCTAAGTGAGGGGAATGAGAGGTTCTGGACCACTCTTCTGATATGGAAAACAGGGATTCAAAACTTTCAGAACAAGGACTTGCTTTCAAATTATTGATTCCAATAATTGTTCATAATAAACTGTTAGGACTTCATTAGTATTAAGAGTTGTTTGCATTCCTGTGTTGTAAAAAAGAAGCAAGTTTACAAAAAAGCAAAATTCAACAGATAATTGAAAGCTATCAGTCTCAAATTCCACAGTAAAAAATTAGACTGTACTAAAATAAATGTATGTTTATGTTATTATTTATTTTTGGCAATATTATGGTTTAAATTCCAGATATCAGGTTCGCTCTAAATAAGTTAGAAGATAAACTAGATAAACTAGAAGAAATTAGGACTATTTTTGTAAGACTTGGAGTTGATGAAAGAAGAAAATAGCAAAAAACAATTTCCTGGATTTATAAAGCATAACAATTTTAAAAAAGCTATTTACTTGGTATAACATAGATATATAACATGTGAGTAAATATAAAACATGAAGAAAGCTTTTTATATTCTCTATCATGACATTTTACAAGATAATATAATGTAGAATCTGAGATTCTTGTGATAATTTTTTTTATCAGTCTAACAGTTCAGAAAGAGAAATGGATTTCTCCCAATTTACTTGTTTTTGTGACTCCCAGGCCTTAATTCATTCTCTAGCCTCCAGTATTACTTCTACAGTTTACAATTTTCTGGACAACTTCTTAGTCCTTTCTTTTTATTCTGAGATGTCATAAACTGTTAAATAGATGTTGTAACTAATAAATTATACCAAGAATGCTAGGATCAATGCTCAGTCACAATGATTCTAATCATTCATTTTTGTTCTAGTAAAATGCTGATTTTCAGTAGTTTCCCAAAGAACCAACTATTTCACATAAAAATTTCATGCAAACATGCATGATTTGTGCTTTACTTTTTTTGTTCCATCATTTTCATCCCATTTTATAGTTTCTACCTAATAGAGTTAAAAAACCCTTTTCTTAGCCATAATTAAAAGTAATTAGAAGAAGCTAACTTTTCATTTTAGTTTTCTAATATTTCCCTATCCACATGTGTTGCATTGACTTGTTCTGATTTGTGTGCTTAGGATGCTGTTCTACTAAAGGAAATAAGTGGAAGCCAACACTAATTTGAAATGTTATTTCTTGCTATAACTTTGTGCTTTTTAACATATTACAAATAAAAATTTTTCCCTGTTTTCTGTATGCTTAAAATGTTTAAAATGAATAAGAATAGGATATTAATTGTCCAGGTACCTAAACTATTAAAAAATAAATATTACAAGCACCAGAATTTTCTAGTCAACATTATAGTAATATACATTGCTACAATAAAACAAAACTTCCACACGGTACTTTTCATTCAGTGTTTACTAGATATTCATGATCACACTTTAAGCCATTACCTGAAATTGGGAAGACAGGTGTTGGTGGTGTAGATATTACTCGAGGGGATGTGCTATCCTCCAAATAAAAGTGCGCAGTCTGGAAACATTTTCTGGAATGAAAAGAAAGCAATTTGTATGACTTGCTTCCTAGATGCTAAGATGAAATCTGAGCTTTTCAAAAATTATGGTGGAAATAAGCAGATTAAAATAAAAGTGAATATACCCCCAGATCAGTGACCCGTGGGGTCTACATTGATTTTGACAAAGCACAAGACACTAAAGAATGTTAGAGCCTGCGTGTTTAGCTCACTTTTATGTACCAGATGCAGAATAACAATCAGCCACTGGACATGCTGAAAGCAGAAATGGCATTTGAAAGCAAGTGGTACCACACCTCCCTCTTCTATGAGATACTTTCCTATAGTGCTATATACCAATGTGTCTTGCTACCTTGGACAGCACCACAGTGGAGAAAAATGATACCCACATCTCAGTGTCAGTGGCCTTTAATGGTATATTCAGCTGCTAGTAAAGGCCAGAAGTTATGACTATGTACAAGTGAAATGACACAGTGATATACTGAGGTAGCATTGCATTGAGGAATGAGTTCTATTGAATGATAATGCAGCAGTGACAGAACTTATGTGTGAAGATAATGAACAGACAAAACCAGGGGTGATTTTATTTCCAACAGATGCCCACACTGTTGATGAGCGTTTTGAAAATGAATACATTTGGAATCAATGACAACTATGACCTAGAGTTGCACCTGAATCTATTTTTCATTCTGATAATAAGATTTAACATCTGGTAAGCATAAACTACAAACTCTTGAGAACAGTGAAGAACCAACTGCTGCTATAAAGTAATGCAAGGATTCTTTATTTAAGAAATCTGGAAAATGGAAACTGTTAATGACCTTCTTTGATATGAGCTGTTTATTTAAAGAAGTTAAGTTTAAGCAAAAAATATCTGAGTAAAAATGCACTTTTAGAGTCAAGTTATTCAGCCCACTGACTTATGAGTTATGTATCCTCATCAGTGGTTCATCCTAATAACACACAAGGCAGCCTCCTAAATCTCGATGTTTTTCAATCTTAGATCTTTTCCATGAATAGGATTATGGAATGGCTTTCCACTGCAATTACAATGCTATTCAGTTACTGTAAAGATTTAAGATCCTTCATTGCAGGAATTGTAAATGCTGAGCCCTGAGGTCTAATAAAGAGAATTGGAATGCCACTTTCTAACTCCCGAAAGCTGGGAGTGGCCCGAGAAAGATCAATTGCTCTTAGCATTACTGAGACCCAAGATTCTGCCCCAAATGTAAGTTAATCAAAATCCAAACTTCCTCGAACCTTGGAGTCAGGTGAAGCCCTAACCAGCTGTGGTTGTTTGCTGTTTACCTCCACTTCCGAAGATAAGGAAGTCCTAAGTCACTTATCCTGAGATTGTTTCACCTGTCTGTCTGTAACTTCAAAGAGATTGCTGACTTCCGGCATGTTTAATAATCAATAAATACCCTATTAATGGGACCTTGGGCAGTCTGTTGCCGACAAGAGGCACAGGCCCTCCCGTGCCCCCAAAACCAATTGTATAGTCCGGTTCCCATCCTGCTTTCATCTATCTATGTTGATCTTGATAGAGGCAGGATGGGAATCGCGCGGCAGTCTGCAACACTTCATGACTTAGCCCCCACTAGTTTTTGTGATTCTAGCCCTTAAAACTCTTTAGCCCAGCAGACTGCAGCCCAACTTGTTCTTTCTCCCTCAAAGAATTCCTGTGGGCCTTGGTTCCTGCTGCTTCCTGTGCCCAGTAGCCTCCTGCTCCTCATGATCGCACTGGCCCAAAGGCTACTTACTCTGAGTCCCTGAAACCATGTGTCTGTTCATCTCTAAAAGTCTCCATCCTTTGCTGTTTTGTTTACTTTTGAGGCACGTACCAATTTATGAAATGCAGGAGTTTCTCTACTTATGGTGGATTATGCCTTACAACTCATACTAAGTTGAAACTATCATAAACTGAAATGCATTTAGTACACCCGTAGCCAGATAAGCAACACAGTGCAGTGTAGACTATGATTATTCATCTTTAAGATCATAAGATCTGGTTGGGTACTATGGCTCAATGCTATTGCCCAGCCTTCTCTCAGGAGAGTCTAGAGTCTCTCAGTCTATAGTAAGATTAAGATTCCAAAATCGAAGTATAGCTTCTACTAAATATGTATTGTTTTGCCACATGATAAGAAAAAAACAGAAAAGAAAATTGAAATATTGTAAGTTGGGAAACGTCTGTATCATTGTTAAGTATTTGTTCCACATGCTTATAGTTGGTCTCTCTCATAGGAATAAGGGAGGCCAACCATCCAAGGCACTTTTTCCTAATCATTGTCATTTGTTGTCAGTGCTGTCATGCCCAAAAGCTTGTTCAAGGAAGGAACTGCAAGAGGAATGTAGATTGTTTAGTGTGCTCATAATATTGAATGTCACAAGCAAGGTAAAATTCCTAAGCAACAACATGCACCACAAAAATTAGTTCTCTGATGTGAGAGTCTAGCCTTTATAATCAAACCTGGGAGAACACAGATTGAGAGATCACTAGAATATCTTCCAGACAGAGCATGCAGAGCGTGTAGGAGGAAGACGAGTGGAATGAGCTGAATCAAAGTCAAAGGCATCAGGAGTTAAGTTCAATATCCTAGAAAGTGGAAAGAATGACACCCTGATAAGGGAAGGGTGAATGAGAACCACACATCTCATGATAAAAAAAAAAATGATCCCACTGAATGTCCATATAAGCAGAACTGAAACTCAGTTCACCCAGAAACAAGAAAGCCACTTTAACTTATCCGTGCATCCATCCTTAGCAAGTTCTGATACAATGATGAGGAAATAATGAAAGGATTTGGCACATGATTTTAACATCACAGAAAAAAAGTCCTGCTGATGGCTCTCAAATGCCATCACCTAAGCAAGTGAAATTTTCTTTTAGTGAATCTTAAAAGTTGTCATATAAAATGTCATATGGAACTTAGTGCACTTTACAGCTGGGGCAGGAATTTTCTTATTACCATCACCGACGTTTAGTTCAGAAGTTTCATGTCTTTGGTGACAAGCAGCTCACTTCCATCATTTTTAGTTGCTCTTTATTAGCTTCTTCTACTAAATCAAACTGTATTCCTTCCTGAAGCACTTAAAACAGACTCAAAGACTGAGATTCCTGATCCTGTTACTATTTATCTCCCTTATTGGTTCTAGTTTTATCATTTATAGATTTTTTTTGTGTATGGGAGGGGTTATAGGGATTGAACTCAGCCTGGGCGCTGTCCCTGAGCTCTTCCACTAAAGGCTACTGCCCTACCCTTGAGCCAAGCCCCACTTTCTCTTTTCTGGAGGTTAATTGTAGATAAGAGTCTCAGATCCTTTTGTGCCCAGGATGTCTTTGAATCTTAATCCTCAGATCTCAGCCTCCTGAGTAGCTAGGATTACAGGTGTGAGGCTCCGCACCCAGCATTAGATATTTTTTATTATAAAATGTTTCTAACTAAACTCTTTGTTTTGTTTTTTTGCTCATGGAGCTTGAATTCAGGGCCTGGGTGTTATCCCTGAACTGTTTTGCTCAAGGCTAGTGTTCTGTTACTTTGAGTCATGGCTCTGGCTGCATTTCTGCTTTACTGCTGTTTCACTGGTGATAAGAGTTGCATGGACTTTCTTGCTTGGGCTCACTCTGAACCAGGATCTCAGATCTTGGCCTCCTGAGTAGCTTGGGTTATAGGCACAAGCCATCTTTTCACAACTCTACAACACCTAGGCAGGGTAAGTGTAAGTTGTGCTTAATACATTTAAATCTTTTCCTTTAAGTTTGTGCTCCAGTTAGATGAACACGTCTTGTTCTGTCCTAATGGCATTCCTTTTGACCCAAATGCCTGACTCACCAATATGCCATGCAAATACTGCTCTCCTTCAAAACCTCTGGGAGGCACCTTCACTGTGAAACACCTTCTTGTTTCCTAACCAGACATTAAGCATTCCAGTTTCTGTTTCCATGGCATCTAACCCAAATTTTTATTCATACCTGCATAAAGACAATTCTGAAAAATACACCTAGTCAATCCAAAAGTGATATTGATTTCCAGATATTATATTTGTTTTTTTTCATTAGAATGCAGCTCAGTGGTAAACTTCCTGTCTTATCATGGGAAGTTGTTATTAATTGATGACTACGATAATTACCTTGCAATAGGTCTATATCTTCATTGCATCTTTTAAAAGGGTAAGGCGTGGCTTTATCTTTCCAGACTCTTAATGCAGTATCAGAAATACAATAGGTACCCATTGTTTGATGAATTTCTAGCAGTAAATAAATCTCACCAACAATATGATCTTCAGTGGAGTCTTAGATTCTTTTCCCCTACCTATGCCTGCTTCAAATGAACTTAAAATATACAAACATATTGTAGGGAGAGATGGGACAGATGGATGTGCCAATAACTCAGAGAACAGAGAGAAGATGGCATCTGAAGAATATAAAGGTTTACATGTTTTGCAGCTCATTGTAGTCAATAGGTAAATACCAACTCTACTTGCCTCAGCAGTGACATGAACTGTTTGTTAGCTTTAGAAATGATCCTATATTGTTCCATGGTATTCATTTCCCTGAAGATTCTTATAAATCATACTCAAAATCTTTTTTTTCTTGTAAGTGGAAACAATTAAATTAAATGGCTTAGTTTGCAGGTAACAATCATCATTTATTTCTTAGGTGTATTGTACATGGCCATCTTACATGGTGAAGTATATTCTACTTAAAAGGCAGTATGTTCCCAGAAAGGCTCCATTCGGGTTAGCTACTATCTCCAATGATCCATGAATTTGAATTTAAATTCAAGAGAGAATTCACAGCTGGGTGTTGGTGACACATGCCTGTAATTCTAGCTTATGAGTCTGAGATCTGAGGACTGTGGTTTGAAGCCAGCCCAGACAGGAAAGTCTATGAGACTTATCTTCAGTAAACTACCCAGAAAACCCAAAAGAGACTCAAATGGTAGAGTGTTGGCCTCGAACACAAAGAGAGTCAGAGACAGTGCCCAGACCCTGAATTGAAGCACTAGGACTAGCAATAAATAAGTAAATAAAAAAGAGAAAATTCATGTCAATTGTTTTACACTTCACCCAACAAAGCCAACTGCATCCATGGAAATATCTCTTTTATAATACTTTTGAGGATGTGGTATATTTGCTGAAAATAACTTCAGGATTTTTTAAATGTCCTAGCTTTTAAAAAGATCAAAACATTTCTTTTGTTCCCTTAAAAATAGCTACTTGAAAATCTTCTCTGATGAATTTAGTTTGCCTCTTTGGAACTTATGGTTCGGCTCATGTAAATTATTCCTTAAAACATCTGGAAAATAATTTCAAGACACATTATTTACTTTATGACAAGACTCAGACTCCATAGTCCATCTGTTCTGAATAAGCAGTGAACATCTTCAGGTGTGTGTGCTAAGTGTTGATAACCATGTCTCTTGCTAATTATCACTCAGCCATGATGAAAAAAGTGATGACTGTTTCAAACTTGTAGGCATAGGTCCTATCAATCACTGGTAATCTGATTATTTAATTTACACCTTTTCTTCACAGTAAGTATTTAGACTCAGAAGCTGGAAATATGTCATTATTATTCCATTTCTCAATATCCTTACATAAAAGTGAAACAATATTCAGAATATTGCATTCAGCTATAAGACCCAGAAAGTTCTTACTGAAAACTTTCAGATGACCCTCAGAATCAACTCAAATGGCAAACAGAAGGGACCAGTCCATATGTGAGTAAAGGACATGCCCAAGGTCATGAGACAAAGTCAAGGCAGAACTAGGAAAATGACTCAGGTTTTGTCACCCATGTTTTGTTTTTCTGCCAAAGATTGCTTTAAAATCAGGACTTCCATGAAATAATGAGTAACATTTTGAGATAAAAAAATTAGAACAAAACATCTTTTTGTGTTTATCACTTTGCTATCACTGTTCCTGAAAGCCCCACTATTCTTTGTGTTAATTTTGTGGACTATTCAAGTAAGAGCTGAACTCTCATCTCTCAATTCTATGCCATTGAGCAATAGATTGCTTTCTATGCTAGCATCAGATTCCCTTGATTACTGAAGCTTGATTATTGTAGCTGGCTTCGAAATAAGAAAGCAGAAGCAATTATTCAGAAAAAAATTATTAGAAGAAAATTTAGAAGTAAACCTTTATGGCTTTAGATTTTAAGCTGCACCTTCTTAAATATGATACCAAAAGTATAAGCAATGATAGAAAAACATGTGAATTGAACTATGTCAATATTGAAAACCTGAGTATTTTAGATGCGAAAAATATGGAAGACCCAACTCTCTTTATGTATAGAAAGGTTACATACACATTGCAAAATAAATAATTTGAAATCACATAACTGGTGTAGGATTTGTATCCAATGTATATTAAAACACTATCAATTCAAAGATGACCTGAGAGTCCACCACACACATGAAAAACTATTCAACATTAGTTATAAGGGAAATACTAAAATACATTTAAAAACAATAGATTGTACACTTCAAGCAGGTTAATTTTATGATACATTAAATTTGTTTCATTAAAGCTTTGTAAAGAAAAATTATAAATTCATAGGCTGTCAATACTAGGGTAGACTTTGGTATGCCACTGGAATTTTTATACCATTGCATAGGATGTAATTTCTATAAATGTCTGAAATATTTCCATTTCAGCTGGTAGAATCATATTACCAATAAGTATATACATTAGAGTTTGGGTAATTTACACATACTTGGAAGAATGCACTACTGTGATTCAGCATATAGCACACTGCATATGTGTGTGTGTGTGTGTGTGTGTGTGTGTGTGTGTGTGTGTGTGTGTGTGTGCTAGTCCTGGGGCTTGAGCTTAGGGCCTGGTCACTGTCCCTGAACAATTTTGCTCAAAGCTAGCATTCTACCACTTGAGTCATAATTTAACTTCTGGATTTTGTGTGGTTAAAATAAAAGCCTCACAGACTTTCCTGCTAACTGGCTTTGAACCATAATCCTCAGATCTAAGTCACTAGACAGATTGAAGCTAGGATTACAGAAGTGAACCACCAACACCCAGCACCACAAAGATTTTTTTTTATGAAATTTAGCATTTTTTAATATGAAAAACAATTGGTTTATATTTCTCACCTTATTTAAGACATTGTTAGTACTGATTTCCCTAAGTTAAATGAAATGCTTTGGTAGAAAAATCTGATTAGAAAATAACCAGTAATCATGAAAAATTGGATATCAAAATGTGCTGATTATTTTTTCATAAATGAGTCCAATGTGAAGTGGAAAGAAAAACCAAATGAATGCTACCAAAAACGTGCATATGGATTGTGTACCATGTGCAAAGAACTCTGGAGCATAGTAGGAAGGAATTTGGGATTTGTTAACAAAATTGATTTCTAATTCATGCAGTTTAACAAAAACATGATTTATTTTCCATTCCTTGAAGTCCACTCTGTTCTGTAAGGGAAGTCAGACAAGAAATGGGCTTGGTCATAAAAGCTTTGGGCAATCAATGTTCGAGTCTAGACAGCTACATCCTGTAAGCCTCACTGACACATTCAGCTCCTTCCCCTTTTTTTGATCCTTGCTTCCCGAATCCTCTGAGGCCTTAGACCTGCCTATTAAGGCCTCTTGTGCTCCTTTGTTCTTTGACCTCTCAGCATTAGATTTTAGCTGTGAGGCATTTAGGTTTCATAAGAAATGGTTTGCCATCACTAACTATGAATGCCTTGAAAGCATTCATTGATTCATTCATTCATTCATTTTTGGTATTTCCCAATTTTAGATAATTCAATACCAGACACCATGCAAACTGTCAATACATAAAAGAGATACGTATGGGGGAACAACTAGGAAAATACATTTTAGAGTAACAAAAGGGAGTGATATGAGTTTATATCATGATGCTGCTAAGCAAAAAAGGAATTCCTTATAGATCTTCTGAAAAAATTCTTATTTAAAGCCAATGTAGAATGCTCTAAGCTGTGCTCCTTTTTCTTTTACAGAAATGAATCCTTGTACCATCATAAAACCCATTTTCCAACAGAAAATTTTATGCCTTACTTTGATTGTAGATCTACTAATTAGTTGTGTGGTGTGCTTGCTATAGGTAGGGAAGTTATGATGGGATTATTTTTGTCCTTTAGATGTTTCAATGAATTAGTAACGACACCTTCAAAGCTTTAGTCATTAACTTTATTCCTTACATATCTTTATATTTTAATTGTCACAGTTTTACTTGTGTAAACAGCTCATAAATTTTTATCACTACTCATAGTTGACCTTTGTCTTATACAAACTGACTGCTATTACAAATATTTTATTGTATTAAAATTATATTTTCCTAAATAATAACTTTGGAGATATAGTAGCTGGTGAAAAGCTGAGATTTCTGTTAAGTGATATGACAATGTGTAATTAGATGAATATGACAGTAAAGCTGTCAAAATAGCTTATTAAATATTAACTAATGTCAAAGTTCATTCATTTTCTTCACAATTCTTTGATTAAAGCACAAGAACAATCAACTCATTTATTATTGTGCCTTTGTTGTTAGTTACCTGAATAAATTAATGGCAGGACTCATGTAAAAGGAATTTCAAATACTCTTTGTAAATCTTTCAATTAAAATATGACTAACATCTCAGATTCATCAGTTAAAATTTCCAAAATGAATACTCAACTTACCTCCAGTAGATGAGAATACCAATAAGAACCACTAGACAGATAAAAGTCAGGGCTGACACGATCACAAGAGGTATAACCGCCTTCTTCTCAGATTCCAACCCCTCAGCTAGACCAATACGAGACTCATGGCTACTATTACTGGCTTCTGCAGTCAGAGAAAATTGAGAGAGTTGACATTTAACAGGAAGGCAAAGTCACAACACTGCTCAGTTGATTTATTGCAACCTTCATTGTTACTTACCTTCAAATTTTTTCTCTGTGATGCAAAGAATGCCTATGATTATAAGATAATTTAAGTAAAAGTTTGAAAAGTAAAGCAGATTATTAGAGCTAAGAAAATTATCAAGACCCAGACCCAAAAGAAACTGGGAAAAGTAGGGGTGCCATGGTAGGAAATCAGAACAAAATTGCCTGGAAAAGCTTGTTGCAAGGTAAATGGAAGTATTAAAATCAGGAAATCAGCCAGTTAACAAAAGCAGCTGAGCAGGAAAAGTAATGCTAGTTACTGAGCCACCATATAGAGTATTGACTTTTCTAAAATTAATTTTAATAGTTATTTTTTAACTCTTAATTAGGTAAATTCTTAGCATGTTAGAGTTTCATGAAGAACAATAATCCTACCATAACCCTTTATACATTAAGATACCCTTTCCGTCCAGCAACTTATAATTTAAAATATAAGTTTAGTGTTGTTTTGAATATGTTTTTACTATTTTTTCTATCATAAAATATATTGCATATTTATTTAAGGAATATGTATGTACTTATGTATTTTCAAATATCAAAGTGCAATAATTTAAAATAAATCTGAATATATCCCTTGGGTTAATTTTTAAAATAGCAATCGACTTTTATATGGCCAGTCAAGTAAATTATACTGTAATTTTGAAAATTTCTATATCATTCCAAGTTGTTAAAACCAGGAACATAACTCAGTGTTGATCACTAATTGCAGTCAATCCCCCCCTGCTTGAAGGTGTGTACATTGGGTTGCTGACAGACTAGTACATGGGTACTGTCCTAATCTGCTCTGCTGAGATTGTCATGAAAGAATATTGTCTGCTACTGGCACAGGCTCTGAGATAAACATGGTCAAGCTCCCCATCAAAGTCTACATGCTTTCTGTATTTGGCACATCTGATGCTTTATATCAAGTGACACAAGATGGAAGGAAGCAATTTCAAACTTTTATCAATTTGAAAAATTGAGGCTGGTAAATTCACACATACAGTGCTGAAATACATCTAACTGCAGAAAACTCAAGAGATTTATTGCAACAGCTTCTGTCTGTATCTAGGGAAAATGATAGATACGGCACATGACTTATTTCATTCACAGAGCAAACACATAGAATTTAAGTGACACACATTTCCATAGCTGTTTGTTCTTGTAATTGTTCATGTATTCTTTTTTCAGGAAAAAAGTGGGATTTGAGGATTTGTGACTTAAAAAATTACAAAACTATATTAGAAGAGGAAGATTTTATGTCAAATGACTTTTGTACATAGTTAATAATCTTCTTCAGAAAAGCAAAGGTTCTGTTTTTGTTAGGTAATCTCTATGCTCTGGATATCATATGTGGTGTGGGGATTCATCCAGACACGGAAGTGCGCTGATGGTGAATGCCAGCAACATTTTCTTATGACACTTGAAAAGGAAAGTCATTTTACTCATGTCTGTCTAAACATTTTTCCTATTGTAACAATCTCAGCAGAAGTTTGTGGTAATAAATAATGTTCATGCTTAATAATGCCTTAGGCATCTAGCAGTTACAAACAGTGGTTGATATTGTTAACTGATTCTAAAAACAGTGCCAATTTTGGGCTCCCACCACACTAAATCTTCAGAATCAGATGCATGAAAGTCCATGATGTAGATCAATGTATGTATAAAGTGAGCACATATGTCTTCCACGATTACAAAAATCAGTAGAAATATACATATATACACACATATAGGTATATGCACATATATATGCACCTCATTTATATGAATAATACATAAGTGTACATATATTGTTATATAAATGTGGTGCATATATATGCATGGTAAGTATGATCGTATGTAAAACATATGAGATATATAACCCAAGATATGCAATATACTCTAAATACACATCGCATTCACATGCATGCACTACATATGCTCACATACAAACATACATATGGTCCTTTTTTATTTTTATAAGTTCTCTAGGAGATAGGAAAAATTTTAAATTGAGGAGTTAGAGCGATAATTTTATGGTACTAATATATTCTAAATCCTTTACTTATTTTTTTTTTTTGTCAGTCAGGCTTGAATTCAGGGACTGGGTGCTGTCCCTGAGCTTTTTGGCTCAATGCTAGCATTCTACCACTTTGAGCCAGTGCCACAGTGACTCATTGGAGATAAAGAGTCTCATGGAATTTCTTGTCCAGGCTGGTTTTGAACCATGATCCTTAGATCTCAGCATCCTGAATAGTTAGGATGACGGGCGTGAGCTACTGTGCCCAGCTAAAACAATAGCCTTTAATGATTATACACTAATAATACATGCCTATAATCATAATTACTTGGAAAGCTGCCAACAAGAAGATCATGATTTGAGGCCAGCTCAGGCAGAAGAGTTCATGAGATACCTTCTTAACTCATATCTATGTGTGTGGCGTGTACCTGTCATTCAAAGCTTTGTGGGAAGATGAGAATCAGAGGATCTGGTTTCAAAGCCACTTTAAGGAAGAAATAAAGTTCTTGAAACTCTGTCTTGTTTGTGAGTATGATCCTCAAAATCTTAGATTATGCAGATTTCAGTTAGCTCAAAGTAAGTCACTTAAAATAACCACTGAAACGCAGGGCCCAAGGCATGGCCAAGCAGCAGAATCCTAGTAAGTAACCCTAGTAAACTGAACCCTATCCAGTACTTAAAAAAATCCATTAATTGACACACACACACACACACACACACACACACACACACACACACACACACAGTTTTGTTCTTAATCATGAAAGTGTTTTCTAAGAAACAGACACAAATGGGGCCGGGAGTTTGGCCTAGTGGTTAAAGTGCTTGCCTAGCATGCATGAAGACCTGGGTTTGATTTCTCGGTACCACATATAGAAAAAAAGCCAGAAGTGGTGCTGAGGCTCAAGTGGTAGAGCTCTAGCCTTGAGAAAGTCCAAGGACAGTGCTCAGGCCCTGAGCCCAAGCCCAGGACTGGCAAAAAAAAAAAAAAAAAAGAAACAGACACAAATAACATTTTTTTCAGGCTTATTTATCTGTTTACTTCTTATGCACCCTGGATCTATAAATCTAGAGTGTTCTAGTCTGTACTCATTTATATATTGCCAGTTGCAATATAAGCCCTAGTTTTAACATACCTTGTAGATTTTGTACATCTTAGAAATATATCCTAAGCCACAAATTTCAGACTAAGGAGAGTATTCACAAATGGGGTAATATGGTTTTGATAGATATGGTTTCATAAACAGCCAATAATTTTCCCCTAAGTTTGTTTGGTCTTATTTACTTCATCAATTTTGCTACTTCATGATGCTGGATTTCATCTTATTTCTCATTAGTGGGAGGACATAATCTTAACAGTTGAAATAAATCTAATTAGAGTATTGGAGAGAAAATTTTTGTTTTAGTAAACAATTATAGATTTAAATATATATGTATATGTATTTACAATCTACTTATTATAGCATAATCTAGTAAAATATATTGATACATCGCTATCTAACACAAAAAACAAGTGCATTGATTTCCAGTAATTCCTATCAAAATAAATCTAATAAAAATTCTGAAAAGAATATTGTAATTGAGGGTAGATGAGTGATTCATATGTGGCACCACTAAAGACTAGACTGACCTACAAACTCAGCATTCATTCTCACATATCAGAGGGTAAGTGTTTAATCTGAAATGTAATGTTAAATATATATCAAATCAGAGTACAGAAATGAAAACTTGTCTACTGCAATATATAACTTTTAATTGCTACACTGAGCAAACATACAAAACTAATTAAAAATGAGAATAACAGAGACAAATGTCCTAATGGTATTGGTCTATACTCAGAATCATAGTGATTAACTTTTATGCAGGAGAAGGTACTACATGAACTCATCTTTTGCATTGTTAAGGTAAAAATATTTTTAATGGTTAATATAAAAACATTTATTTAATAAAAACAAGTTATCAATTCTCATCAGTGAATGGATAAACTTATCTAGTATTTCATATGCTTAAGAAAATTAATCTTTCCATATTTATCCCATCAGTATGTAAAGCATACATCAGTGTCATATATGCTGCAAGTAATCTGTCCTAAAAAAAAGGAAATCTTGTAAATAAACATTTGCATATAACACAGTAACAAATGAGATGCATTTTGACATAAAATGTTCTAGGGTTTTACATCTTATCATATAAAGCCTCTACATATTATGCATATATATGACTGTTATTTAACTTAGAAAGGCAAAGGACACATGCAAGCACAAAGGTAAATGTGTTTTGTTGGTTTACACTGCCCTCTTTTGGCAACATGATGAGATTCAAAGAATGACAATTTTTGAATCAGACTTTGTTTTAAACTTCTCCATTGCCTTTCAAAACTTAGCAATTATTTTTTTTCTTAAAAAAAGAAAAAGCTGCCTAAGCTATGGTAAATATGCTGTGTCTAAGTTCTTCCCGTTGAGGCAACAAGGGCGCTTTGACCAGACTGTTTGATTCCATAGAATTAGCTTATACTACAAATTGCAAAACAGTTTAGTATACCAAAAATCAGTATATGAAAAATATTTTATAGCCATGTCATTGCTACCACACACCCATGGCAGCCTGTAGAATAACCATTGACAATCTATAAAATGTGCTTGTGGATTTTGAAAAGAATTGAGTTTAAGGATCACAACTGTGTCAAATATTCATTTCAAATTGTGGAATAACATCATAATTTGAAAGCTGTAAATTGACTTGTCGAAAGTTTTGATTAAAACAAAGATGATCTGCTGTTTTTACCACAATCTCTATCTTCCCACAATCCTTCTATTTTAACCTTGATATCCAGAACATCGCCATGTTTCATTCTATCCTTTCTGTCATAACTAACCTGCCTCTGAACTGTTGAACACTTCTGAGTGCCCACTAGTGACAGGTGACGTGGAGGACCGTGGAGCTTCAGGAGGAATTTCTGCGTCACCTGCTTCCAAGACCCCGTCAGCATCTGGGAAACTGAAATCTGTGGAAGTCTCATTATCATTAAGGCTATCTGAGGTACCTTGCCCTGATTCACTCTCTTCATCGCTCGTCAAAACTGCCCGGGCTTGAGATTCTGGGCTAATTGGAAGCAGGACATTACCAGTCTGAATTCCACTGTCTTCCTTGCCATCCTCGTGCTGCTGGATTGGCATATTTGTGGGTGGTGATACACCAGGACTTCTGTCCACACTAGTTTGACTGTCTGCAGTTATACCTGTGACTTTATTTTCTTCATCAGAATTCTCAGAGAGGGAAAATGATTTGGGGTCATTCTGATCCACAAGATTGTTATCCTGGGTATTTGAGTCATTCATTACCTTTTCCTGTGATTCTCTATAGGATGAGCATGACATACACTTATTGGTGGATAATCCATCACTATCTCTGTCATCATCATAATCAGCATTATCATCATCATCATCATCGTCATCATCATCACCATCTTCACCACCACCCACTAAATCAGCATCAGATCTGGCACTATGAATCAGCTTAAAGGTAGCTGTAGAAGGAAGCAGGAACTTGGTTGTAGCCACAGATCCATCTCTGTTGGGAGAAATAGCTGGAACAGAAATGTACCCATTCCCTAAAGGAACAGGCCCATCAGCAGATACAAGTGTATCAGAAACAACAGTCGGAAGGCCAATAAATACCTCCTCTGTCATAGAACTTTTGGTGGAGGTGAATACTTCATTAGAATCTATAATCTTAGTTTTGAGTGCACTCGATTCATCAACTGATAAAACAGGACTCACAAATGTCTGCCTCCCCTCTGGGGGAAGAGCCTGGTTAACTTCCAAATTGACAGTTTGGAACAAAGAAGGCACCACTTGCTGGGAACTTAAAACTGGCTCAGAATACTCATGTGGGTAAGAAACTGTTATGCCTTGAAGTGAAGCAGAGGGCGTATTAAAAGAAGGCGACATGTCAAATATCGGTATAGACGAAGAGTGCCATGTGTTTTCCCTCGAAGCAAAATCTGATGCCATGAGATGCAATACTGTAGAACTAATGTGATCAATTTGGGGCGTGTCAACCAATACAGGAGCGCTAGGCACATTGGGAAGAGCAGTTTTAAGCAAGGCGTCAACATCAGAAGCCTGGAAGGAATGCTGGAGCAATACTTCCGTCTTAAAAGGAGGTGAGGCCTCATAGAACAAGAGCTGGGTTGAAGGAGAGAGCACTTCACTAGAAGCAGGGTCAGAGGATGTGGGCTCTGAATTTGTGCTAAGCACAGGTTTCAAAGAACTCTCACCAAATGCTTGAGATACACTGTGTGTAGGTTGAAATGAGAAATTATTTTCCGGAATTTGACTAATCTCATGCTCGAGACCCTTGGTGACTGAATATTCAAGAGACACCGGAAGTGTGCCCTTTATGTCAGAAATAGAGACAGAGGTTTCTTGTAAAGACACATTTAACTTATTTACGTTATCATGCATGTTTGGCATGACTGTGCTTTCAGAATGGTAAGCCATCCCAGTGAAAGAAGAAATTTGCAGTTCCGTGTCATTCTCGTTTAGGATTTCATTTTCAGTAAGTGGCTTATGATCACCACCAAAGACAGATGTTGTAGATGTAAATTCAGCTACAGAAACGGGTGAGGAAATGTTAAGGGCTCTTAACTCATCTGTGTCGGGTAAAATGAATTCATTATCAGAGGAGGCTCCAGACCACTCCCCATCACCAGAGAGGGCTTGCGTGGGCTGCAGGAATGATGCAGTTGGGATTATAGCTCTAGATCTAGTCATAGATGTATAGCTAGGGCTGCTAAGTAAAGAACTCTGACCAGAAACATCAACAGAGTCATGCACAGGCACTGTAGAACTGTAAGGGACAGTGAGGACATGTTTAGAGCCCTCATGGTTAGAGAAGGCAAAAGGAGATTCAGGCCCTGGAGAATGTGCATGCAGCATGGCATGACTGCTAGATGGTTCGACTTGAGAAAACATAAGCGTTTTATAAAGGACACCGGATTCACTACCAAATTCCAATGTCTCTGAAGCAGCAGGAGTGGCTGTCTGATGTGACACCACATCAGGGTATTGAGCAAGGCTGGGTTCTAATAGCAAATCACCCACAGCCACTGGCAGGGAAGCATGCAAGGACATCTTATCACTTCCAGCAGCTGAAGTAACTTGTGGGGGAACTGAAGAAGCTGTGTGCAGATGGCGATACAATTCACTACCGAAGGAAGCAGAGGAAAATGGAAGCAAAGGTGCGCCATCATAGGAAGACAGGACGGATTCAAATGACACATCAACACTGGGAAACACAGGCGCAGCATGCAAGGCTGAATCACTACTTGAAGCAGCAAGGGTAGTGTTGAGGGTCTGATTGTCAAGCAACAAAGGGGTGACTAGAGGAAAGACTTCACTACTGTAGGAAGGTTGAAGAGGTGTCTCACCATTGTTCACAGGTTGAGTTGTCTGTGAGTGTACCATGTTGAGCGTGGGAAACGAATCAGGGGATGGAGTGAACGCATAAGGTGTTCTCTCAGTCGGGAGGGAGGTGAAAGTAGAATAACGTGGCATCTCTGGATATGTGGCTGAAGGACTCCGTGAAGCAAAGGACTCAGTTGTCGTCTGGGATTCATTAATGCGCAGCTCAGTGTCATTAGCTTGGAGAATGCTCTCACTACCTGAACCCCCATCAGGCTGTGTGGTCACATCCAGGGAGCTGGGAAACCACACACTGCCCTCAACAGAATGGTCCTTCAGGGCGTCTTCTGAACCCGATGAAGCTGAATCATCGGAAGCATTTCTTGTCAGTTCTGGCTTAAGGACTTCATATGGGATGGTCTCTGGGGATTCTGAAGAGAACATATACCCACGAGATATGTTCTCAGAGAAGAACGGCATGGTGGATGGCGTGGGGCGGGAGCCTGAATAATCATCAGCTCCACTATCAAACTTGAAGTCAGTTAATAAGTTCTCTTCCTCTCCCAGGTCGGTGGATAGCTCTTGGTTCTCTGTCATAGGAACTGTGTTCAAAGACTCTTCGGTGGCAGACAAGTTCATCTGAGGAAACACAAGGACACTCTTAGAGCGGTCATTCACAGTCTGTGGTGGAAGTGCAGTCACAATCTCAGAAGGCAAAGACATCTCTTTTTCTGTGTCTAGTTCAATGACTGGGTGGGATGTGGAGTTGAAAGATGTGTTAAGGGCATAGCCCTTTCCAGAGAACTCTCTTCCTCTTGTTGGAGATCGGTTAGTCTTGGCCTCATTGTATTTGGTCCCAGTGTGATGATAGTGAGTTGTGGTAGAAACCTGGGGCTCCTTTTTTCTTATTTGGTTTGTGGCAGTATCTCCACCAGGATTCGCAACAGGGTCTTCTCCAGTGTTTTTTCTCCTTTCTTCCTCCTTCAGAAAAAAAAAAAAAAAACAAACACGATCAAACAGAACATAAGGCTATAAGAGAATGAAAGTCTTAATAAACACACACATGTGCACACACATGGACACACACACACACACACACACACTGCTATTCTTCACTTGTGGAATCTTGGAAGCATTTGATGATCATACTAGGGATCAAACCTGGGGCCTTATGCATGCTAGGTAAGTGATCTACTGCTTGAAACACAAACCAAGGCCTTTTGTTTGTGTTTTGTTTTTGAAATAAGGTCTTCCTTTCTGTTTACTAGGCTGGTCTTGAACTGATAGTCCTCCTGCCTTCATACCCTGAGCAGCTGGGATTGCAGCTAAAATACTATTCTATTGTCTCCTCCCTTCCCTTCCCCTCCCCTCCTGTTCTCTATTCTATTTTGTATTCTGTTTTTGGTTCTGTTCTCTTATACTCTGGTCTATTATTCCAATATGTATTCTATTCTATTTTCTGGGTCCTGTGTACTCACCACGATTTCTATTGTATAACCATTACTATTTTCTAGGAAAAATAACTGTAGAATGAGACAACTAAATTAATAGTAAGATAGTTTGTAGTTGTATTTACAGATTGAACATATTTATTTTCTCATCTTCTTGTTTTTGTTTCTTTATCCACTTCTATCAGTCATGAGGTTTGAACTCAGAGTTTGGGCACCACCCTTGAGCTCTTTTGCTCAAGGCTAGTGCTCTACTACTTTGAACCACAGTACCACTTCCTATTTTTTGAATGGCTAACTGGTGATAAGACTCTCCAGGGAACTTTTCTGCTCTGGCTGCCTTAGAACGTCCATCCTTAGATCTTGGCTTCCTGAGTAGCTAAGATCACAGGTCTGAGCCAGCAGTGTCCAGCTAATTAGCTTTAGTGTATTATGAAATGAGAAAGAAACTATCTCAAAGAGCAAAGTAGTTACTATATTTATCCAAAAGAAGTTGTGATTTTGAGGTCATCATAACAGAGACATATGGGACTAAAGGAGTGTTTGATTTTTTTTCCTTTGTTTTTAATAAGCTATCTTCAAGATGTAAGCGGGTATTTTAAAGACAACTTGTCAAAATGTGACTGGAGTAAAAGTAACTGAGTTTCTGTTTCCCTTTGACTAATTCTCATTCACATTACTACTATATACTTAATAACTGACATTCAAGTGTCCTTTATAATCACTAATCAAGAGGCAAAGCTTTCAGTCCACTCTTAAGTCAGTGTAATGGCTTGGTGGTGTTCTGAGAAGTCAACAACACACACACATACATGCTCTCTCCTCCTCCTCTTTGTGAAATTGTGAATATTACATTATGTCTAGTCATGCTATTTTAGAAAACTAGATGGCCAAATAAGGTATTTTTTAGTCCTTGGGACATGCTTTTGTCAGTCTTTTTTGCACTCATCTATCTCCTAGGGCTGTTGTTACTGGATCATCCATGACAACAAGTCTTTTCAGGCTGTGTCTCTTGAGAGAAGACACGGAAGAGATCAAATCAAGGAGAAGTTGACCAAACCAAGTAAAATAATTCTCAGCCTCAAAGCAAATATGCTCATGGGTGTGTCTCACATGCAGTATGAACAGGTGTGTACATATACTTATGATAATAGGAGAGCTAGGCCTGCTGCCTAATTTCAGTTATGCAGAAGAACATGATTTGAGCTTAGGATAAAATATAGGACTCATTTAGTCATCATTTTTCTTACTATAAAAATTAAGAAAATGTTGCAATTTATAGATATTCTAAAGTATTCATTGAGTTGACAACATACATTTACTATATGAATAACCCAAATACAAGTCAAATCAAGTGGCCAAAATAAATAAAAGCTTTATTTTGCTATCAAACATTGACTATTAGAAAATAAACCATAGCAAAATAAAGACCTAGTAAGCAAAATTATGTTTAATGTTTACTAGCTTGTTTTTTCATTATGAGTTTTTTGTATTAAATCAACCAAACAATCTTTTAATTTTGTTACACAGGAATCATACAACTCTAAAGCTCAGTAAGTAGTCCAACAATGAATAAGCCAACATTAATTAATTTAAATACCTAACATAACAATATTTAAAGTATAAGAAATAGTTCTAAATATACTTTTAAAGATATAACAGTTACATTATAAAATGGTGGTGATACCTTGATTATTTCTGCAGTTCTAATTAATTCTGGAAAAAGGTCGAGCTCTGTAAGATGAAAAACAAAATGATTATACTTCTTATTTAACTATTTCAGCCTTGTGGGTTTACTTTTGTCTAAAAAGGAGAAAAAAACAAAAACCATTAGCTTTAAAGTAAAACAAATAAAAATTTCCAAATTTAATTTTCACACCACTGAACACCACATAAACTTACATACAACTCCATTCAAAGCACTGATTATTTGTCTATACACCAATTCCTTTTCCCACACTCTCCTTTTGTCACTTAAACCAGGGAGTAAAGGAAGACAATGAAAATGATATAACTAAGTAGAAACTCAAGTAATTTCATCATCCTTACTAGGGCTGGGGCAAGTATATTTGGGGAAATGCTAACTATTTTCTAGAGAATTCACAGGACTAATTTCCTTATCTGGCCATCTCTTAAGTTCTTCTCACTGAGCATCAGATAACTCTTTTTTCCCTCCTTAGACTTGAGTTTATATGTATATACAGAGTACCCCACAGGATTTCCAGCAGATACCAAATCAGTTTGACAGCAGGAGGGAGTGAACGGAAATATTTCTGTGCATTCTACCACAAGAACCTTAGTTAATGCCAACAACACAAACAATTCAAAAACCAGCTTCTTTCAAGTCTCTTCTTCTCAAACACGATCAATGTGTTTTCAGTGTGTGAATATCTCAGGGCACTAAAAAAGACCTGCAGACAATGGTTAGGGAAGGCTAAGAGGTGGTTTACACTCTAATAAGGAATATGCCACACTGACAGGAGCTTTCTATTCTTGGGTTATTAGGAAGCTAGTAATAAGTGAATGTTAGGGCTTGAGCATTACTTCAATACTGACATAATACAAATAAATCATTCTTATTTGTTTTATTAAGTCTGCAAAGGTTTTGCTCTGTGCCCTCTTGATGATGAGTTAAAAACTTTTAGGTCTAAGACCAGGACTCCAAGTCAGTAACTGATGCTTTTGCTCACTGGCTGGCCTTCGACCAACTGAGCCCCACCTCCAACCCCTGATGATGCTTATGTTTTATTCTTTAAGTATTTACATGTCCTTAAAAGAAATATATATTTAGGTGTCAGCTTGAAATTTGTGGAGAATAAATACATAATATCAACTGACCTGGTGTTCTATGTTTATTATAATAAGACTTGTCTTCAAAATCTGTCCTGGGTTTAGATGTGTTAGAAAATTACTAGGTATTAATAAATAGTAAACTAAAAATATAATTTTGTACATGATGTTCATTCTCCAAAGAATTTAAGCAAAATCTGAAAGTGCACATATTTACCAAGATTTAAAGTTAATTGTGTGTGTGTGTGTGTGTGTGTGTGTGTGTGTGTGTACTGGTAATGGGGCTTGAACTCAAGTTCTGGGTGCTGTCCCAGAGTGATTTTGCTCAAGGCCAGCTCTCTACCACTTGAGCTGCACTTAAGACTCTTTTCTTATGGTTAATTGGAGAAAAAAGTTTCATGTATTTTCTTACTGGCTTTGGACTATGATCATCAGATTTCCATCTTCAGAGCAGATAGAATTACATGTGAGCCACTGGCACTCACCACAGTTAATGCTTTTGCCAACTCAATTATTTTGAAATTACATACATTAAAAAATTTCTGTGCTATACAAATGAAAACAGTCAGTAGAAAAACAGTTGTAGTAGTAATTCTCTTTTTTTCTTATTAAAATGGGCAAAAGTGTTTGAAAATTATTTGAGTCAGAATGTTTTATATTTTTGTCCAACACAATCCTTTACCTGCCTCAGTTTTTCATGCTCTTTTATTTTTCATTTTAAAAGTAAAGTGATTTCAGTTAGATAAAATACCCAAAATCTTTATATCCTTCAAGGAAATCAATATGTGAGAATGCAGTGAGATGCCATTAGACTTTGAAAATATAGGAAACTTAAGAAAATCGAAAGTTCATGTATATAGGAATCTTCCAATTCAGTTGTCCTGGAAAAAACAACTTGGAGCCATTCCTCGTAATGTAGTTTTAAGATATTTCAATGATAATAAAGGAAAATTATAATTAAATGCTTATTGGTGGCATATATTAAAACAAAAGGTTCTCTGTTGAGAAGTTATAGTAAAAGAATGACAGCAAATTTTTATTCTTCCCAGTATACTTTAGAAGCTCTTTTAAAATTTAAAACATGGTCTAACTTCAAGTGAAATTTGAAGCTTTACCAAGAACAATTCCACAAATAAAATAATTGTGAAAGAGTTTTTCCTCTTTCTCAAGTCTCCAAAGCCTGAATCTGAGTACTCAACAGTCTAGCATCCAAGATCCAGCTCTGCCAGACAGTGGGGTTGCATGCTGACTGTAGTTTGCTCAAGCACAATAAAGGACATTTTAGTAACTAATTGTTGACTCCAGTACTGAAAATATATTAAAGAGTTGAAAAATGATCCTAATTGATTGAATACGCTTACTTGAGGAAAAGGTTAGGAGAAAAAACACATGAAAATCTCTGTCTGCTGTATCTGATATAAAAGACCAACAGAATGTGTTTTAATTATTTTGAGTATTTAAAATTCTCATTTGCATCACAACTAAACAAAAGAAGTTTAAGTTAGAGTTTGTTTTTTCAACACATGTTAATTTTTTAAAAGTACATCAGAAAAACATGAGCATTCTAAAACACAAACAGCAACACTGACACAGGGTGACAAGCAAAGCTTATTTAATACTTTGAAGACAATTACAAGTGAAAAACCAAAACAACATAGTATGATATTGTGGTAATTGCTATAGACTATAACGTAAGGATCATTAACAAATGGTATCAGCAGCATGGAGATTTAGTTCATCATGAATTTAAATTAAATACACATTGTTATCAGATCCCTATGGCATGTTATTAAATAATGCCTGCTATAACTGTAATGCAATATATTACAAGGGACAAATTTACACAATTGTATTAGTTATGATGAACTGAAATACATTCATGAGGTTTTCACTTGCAGACATAGGTTTTAAAATGGCTTTTAGAATAAATACATTTCTAGTCATGGTGGTACATGTCTATAACCCCATGTTATAGGGGGAGGCTAGGAAAGAGGACTGAAGTTTGAGGTCAGCCTATATACCACATGGTGAGTTTGAGGCTAGCCTGGCCTGCATAGTAAGACCTTGTATAAAACAACAACTACAACTACAACTTCAACAGCAAAATAGACAGAAAAAGAAAAAGAAATGTAGTTTCTCAATATAAATTTATTTATTCTATATACATTCATAAGATACTAAGATGTATAAATAAATAGGTAATCAAATTATCAATCTAAATGCACAATTTGATCAAATTAACAATTTGGAGAATTAACTTTTTCTCACATACTGAATGGAATGCTTTAAATCTATGTGAGACTAAGAATGATTATAAACTATCTCTGGCATTCCAGTCTAACAATTGCAACAGACAATACAGTATTTTTAAAAAGACAGGTTATCCTGAATAATAATAGTCCAATGTGATATAATATTACAAATATAAGAAATGGTACTAAAAGGCAACCCATAAAATTACTGGGTGTCAGTGGCTCACACTTTTAATTCTAGCTACTAGGAGTTTGAGGATCAATGATCACTTTTCAATGCCTTCCCAGGCAAAAAAGTCCATGAGACTTTTACCTCCAATGAACTAATAAAAAGCAGAAGTAGATGTATAGATGTGTGTCTCAAGTGGTAAAGCATCAGTTGTGAGTGACAAACCTGGGTAAGAGTATGAGGCCTTGAGTCCAAAACCCATTGCGAGCACACATACATGCACACACATAATGCACACACATACACATTACTTACGCAGCATAAAGTCACTACTTACACAGCATAAAATAACCAGGAAAACAAATTTCTGTACTAGGCATATAAATAATAAGACTGAATAATCTTAATTTTACTAAGTATAAAATAATAGTCTGCCAAGAGTTTCACTGTGATGTGCTTACTGTAGAACCAATACTTAAGATAATGTATTTTCCACATTGAATTTTAAGTATTTATGGTAAAATATTTTTCACATGGAATATTAAATATGTATATCGATATGTAGATATATATATTTAATTCAAGATCTATAGTTATATATAGATTTAATGAAATGCTACTGTACACTTTAAAATGAGGAAGGAATTTCAAGTGAACTAATATTTTCCTTAAAAATAACTTAAAAAACCTTCATATTTTGGGTAAAATGCATTAGCTGAAGGAATTTTTATAAGAATATTCAGGATATTCTAGGATTTTAATAGGAATACCATTTCAAAAATTTAAGTTAAATGTCATTTTTCACAAAAGCAGCATTAGTGCAAAGAACTTTTTACAGGACTGAAACATCCATGAAGATTAAATAGTGGTCCAAGATAACTTCTTGTTCTACCAATGCTCAACAGTGCCCCGGACCTTTGGATAAATAGAAATTAAGTTATAACACTTGGTATTTTTGTAAAAAGTAAAAAAACACACTACAAAGAATTTAAGAAAGTCATACTTTGTGTCTATGGAGACTCATGTCAAACAAATCACTCAGATTCAACTTCTGTAGAAAATAGATATTTGATCTCATTTTCTTCATATGCAATAAGCTTATAAGAAAGAAAAATACAGACCCAGATCATGGCCTAGGGGTAGCATGCTCACCTAGAATGCATGAAGCCCTGGGTTCAATTCCCCTGAATCAGATACACAGAAAAAGCCAGAAGTGGCAGTGTGGCTCAAATGGCAGAGTGCTAACCTTGAGCAAAAAGTGTCCAAGGACAGTGCCCAGGCTCTGAGTTCAAGCCTCAAGAGTGGCAAAACAAAAAGGAAGGAAAGAAAGAAAAATACTCAGAAATTTCAAAATTCTGACAAAGTGATAAGGAAAATAAAAAATGATTTTAATAACTTTCATGAAAATTGTTTCATATACAGAAATTAGAACCACATAATGGACCTGAGATTGTAAATTTAAGTGACTATATTCATTTTACTAGAAGTGCACAGACAAGAGTAGGGGAGATACTTCTGCATGCCATATTTTATTCTATCTACATATAATAGTGGTTGACCTGGTGAATGATATACTAATGTGATTTTCTAAGTAAATCAGTATGGAGAATGTAGGGCACAGCCATTCAATGAGGTAGCATGATTTAACATAGACATAACTATAATCAATTACTTTGATCTTTCTTTCTTTTTTCCCTTTTTCCCTTTTTCTTTCCTTCCTTCCTGCCTTCCTTCTTTCTTTTCTTTCTTTTTTCTCTTCTTCCCTCCTCTTTTTCTTTTTGTCTGTCTGTCTGTCTGGGGCTTGAACTCAGGACCTCTTACTCTGACTTGGATTAGTCTTTCAATACAGGCAACTCTACTACCTAAGCTGTATCTGTAATTTGGGCATTTTGCTTGTTAATTGGAAATAAGAGCCTCACAGACTTTTCTGCCCAGGCTGATATAGAATGTGATCCTCCAATTTCAAACAATAGCTAGAATTTTAGGCTTAAGTTAACAATGCATAGTCTGATAGTTACTACAATTAAGATCGAGAGTTCACTTTCTTTTGATTTATAAACTGTCTTTTAAATAAATAATAAGTAAAGAAAATGAGAAAGATGGTTAAGTCCAGGACCATAAAGTAGGTCATGATATTAAATAACAATATTGCAATCACAATGGCAATAATAAGCACTAGCTATTTATATCCCTGGCCAATATCCTAGCAAGAGGTAATGTTTAAAAAGATAACACTTAGTGGTCTCTCATATATTTTTAAATTTAAGAAGCAACTAATTAGAACAATGATGAATATATAATCAATGGACATTTGAAGAAAATTTAAGTTCATGCTGAATTAAAGGTCTTACAGTTGCATGCAGAAAAGCAAGGCAAAGCAGTGTACTTCATTTTTCCTTGTGCACATAAAACTGCAATGTGCTACAATGAAGATAACTTTATTTATTTGCAGCAAAGTCTTGTTAATGTTTTGGTGAGAAGATTCCCTGGAAGGGTGAGCACATATTCATATTTATGTGGATTTAGTAGTGTATATAAGGAACACACATACTTACATTTTTTTTTGCCAGTCCTGGGCCTTGGACTCAGGGCCCGGACACTGTCCTTGGGCTTTCTCAAGACTAGTGCTCTACCACTTGTGCCACAGCACCACTTCCAGCTTTTTTTTCTATGTATGTGGTACCCAGGAATCAAACCTGGGTCATTGTGCGTGCTAGGCAAGTACCCTACCACTAGGCCAAACACCAGGCCCTACACATACTTTCATTCTGTCAGTTGAAAACTGCTTAACCTAGCAAGGGATCATAGTGCATCCTTATAAGTCTAAGATTACTGAGTCAGAGGCCAGAGAATCACTAGTTCAAGACAAGCCTGAGCTAGGTAACATGACCTGCTCAAAACCAAACAAATAAAATTAAATAAGACAAAAAAATCCTCTAAAACATGAACAAACAACAATGGTAAAAAGCAATGAAAAAGGTTTACAATAGCTAAAGGAAAACTTCAAATTTTCAAATATCAAATTGTGATGTTTTTAGAGCTCCCCTATGACCCAGCAATTCCACTACTTGGCATATACCCAATCATCCAGAAACAAAGACATACTAAATCCACTAGCACAACAATGTTCATTGCAGCATTATTCACCATAGCAAAGATATGGAACCAACCCAGATATCCCTCAGTTGATGAGTGGATCAACAAGATGTGGTATTTGTACACAGTGGAATTCTATGGTGCTGTCAGAAAGAATGACATCGACCCATTGTTTAGGAAATGGAAAGACTTAGAAAAAATCAGATTAAGTGAAGTAAGCCAGACTCAAAGGAACATAGGTTCAATAGTTTCCCTCATATGTTATAATAAGTAGAAACCTTGGGTTCTCCTAGCAGAGATTTGCAATAGAACAAAACCTTGATACATAAGGCCATACAGTATGACACTAAATGGAAGGACCTCCAGGATATAGAAACAAAAGCCATATAATGAATGATTGTTGTCCTTAATGTACTATGTTATCTCTCATCTCTTTTGCTGTCCCTTGGTTATCTCATATTGTTTACAGTATCTCACTTTGTTATTGATATATTGGATGTATTTGTATTTGGTTATTTGAAATTGGATAGGGAAGGGGGGAAAACAAGATGGGGGGTGGGGGAGAGGGTAATGGGGACCAAGACATGTGAAACGGTATCAATGTATGTGAATTAATGCATCTTCTATCTGGCAAATATCATGTAACTCTTTTATTAATTACAATAAAAATATCAAATAAACAAAAAAACAAATTGTGATGTTTAGCATTTGATTTTTTATTGCATATGTTTTGAGATCAAAAGATTTTCCCAAAATAATTAGAAAAAAGGCATGCAAGTAAACATAATTAGAAACATAATACGTTTGGTTTTGTAAAATATTGTCACACCAACAAGAAAAGTTCCTCTTACCAAATTATAAAAATGTGGCTAAAAATACCTAAGATGAACTGTTGACATGCTTTGCATAGATATTTCTTTTTTTTTTTTTTTGCCAGTCCTGTCTTGAGCTCAGGGCCTGAGCACTGTCCTTGGACTTTCTCAAGGCTAGAGCTCTACCACTTGAGCCTCAGCACCACTTCCAGGTTTTTTCTATGCATGTGGTACCAAGGAATCGAACCCGGGTCTTCGTGCATGCCAGGCAAGCACTCTACCACTAGGCCAAACTCCCGGCCCTGCATAGATATTTCTAAGTAGCAAATGTGATCTTAGGATCATGTTTATACTTACTACAAAATGGTTTACGAGCTGAAAAAGGAAATAAACACAAATGAAACCAAGTGGCTTTCCTACTCTCATTTTAAGTGTATATCAGTTGCATAAAAGGTGTTATCAGAAATCAATTCCTAATGATCTAGAATAATCACCTCAATATTCACATAGTAATTTAGGACTCAATTAGGGCTCAATTGCTTTTATGAACCTTTTAAACAGGTTTCCTCATTCTTCATTCACAATGTTAAGAACAACTGCAATGTTAAGAAAAGATGGCAGGTTGAGGAACAAGAGGAAAGACAAATGGAGATAGGATGGGTTGACAAACAGTGTCATAAAGTTCAATGTACATATGTGAAAATGGATCCAAATAATTTGTAGGATTGGGACAGTTGAGAAAGAATGGTGACAGGGTTGACAATGATTAACATATACTCAC